>NC_140589.1:409996071-411284304 GCF_964204655.1 Triturus cristatus | reverse complement strand
GGACAGAGAGCGGCAAGGTCATTATCTGGCATCAATACATCAATGATCTTTTATAGTGTGGCAGGGCACACCAAAATCAGCTGATGAGTATATTAAAGTATTAAACACTAATGATGTGAATCTGCACTTTGCAGGTACAGTTAGCTCAGTGGCAGTGGACTACCTGGACCTGAAGGTGTTTGTATCAGAAGGTAAACTTAACACAGCCCTATATAGGAAATCAACAGCAGAGAATTCAACTCTATTTGCGACTATAGATAGACAGCATCCCATATGGTGAGCTCCTAAGATTAAAAAAAAACAGCTCGAGAGAGTGTGACTTTGAAGTAGCCGCTAAGGAATGTTTGGCCCGATTCACTTTGCGAGGTTACGAGTCCACACTACGTGAACAAACACTAATGAAAGTGAAAGGGACCCCTAGAGATCAACTATTGATGGAGAAAAGTACAAACATCTCCGATACTACCAGTGAGGGAAAGTTCAGGATGGTCACTACATATTCAGCTGAAGCGAATTTCCTGAAACGAATGCTTAAGAAGAAGTGGCATATTTTAAAAACAGACAACATTATCAGCAAAGATATTCCAGCATATCCACTGGTCAGCTTTAAAAAGGCACGAGCATTGAAAGATATACTGGTTCGAAGTCACCTTGAAAAAATACCACAGAGAATGGGTACCTTGAAAGAAATGTGAGGTTTCTACCCATGCGGTAAATGTAAAGCCTGCTCTAATAGTAAAAGGGTTCTGTCATATAATATACCTGACATAGATAAACACAGACCTATAACAAAATGTATAACTTGTAATACAGCGTATTCAGTGTACTGTCTAACATGCCCATGAGGGCTACGCTATATTGGAAGTACGATCCACTCATTAAAAATCAGAATATTAGATCATCTTAGGGCTATCTCTAAAAAAGAGGCATCATACCCGGTAGCAAGGCATTTGGCCAACAAACATCTAAGTAATAGAAATATGTTACAGTACTATGGTTTGATCATTTCCCTGCAAAAATCAGAGGAGGGGATAGAAATCTCAAATTACGCAGGTTGGAGTCACGTTATATTGTGGATTTGCAAACCAAATTCCCCAAGGGATTGAACTGTGGGGAAGAGCTGACGGTACATTTAGGCCTATAGATGGCAATATGATTAACTGATTTGCAGATACACAGCGCTATGAGGTGTAGTTTCCATTAATATGTTTCTTAATAATATTACTGTCTCATAGATTGTGCATCATTATGACATTGACAAAAGGGACTTTGGCCGATCCACGGCAAGATAGAAATATACCATGGTGTTATATTATTGCTCTGGCCGATATATGGCGTGATATTCATGAAAATGCAATATGCCGATAGACATTTTTTTTATTTTTAAAACAGCAATATAATATGCGGCTAAAATGATCAATTTCCTTATATAAGCTTTAAGAAAGCGCTGAATGGTCGATAATCATTTCGGAGCAATGAATGAACAATAGCTGAGATAATTGATTATGATTATTAAATTAAATTGTGATACACTGTGGTCAAGTACACATCATATGTATGATTAATATTAGAACGCAAAATGAAAAATTTATGTTTATCAGGCATTACAAAATGGTGCTTATTTTTGCGTGATGCGTTTGTCCATTCTCAATGTCAATGCACAGGTGATATGGTTTTAAATATGGTCACTTCCGGTGTGGCAGTAACACTGAAGAAGGCAGACCGCTGAAACGCGTTTGTTGCTGGATGAAATAAATATTTTCAAATGCCCCCTTGAGTGCTGATTTTCTTACAATTTATAGAAAAGGAGTGATAATATATATAAAAAAAATTTCACAGAAAACAGTCACAAGTTCCAGAAACATTATAGTTAGGCTGAAATTTCACTTGTACAAGACCTGTAAAATTCAGAAATTATAGTTAGCTGAGCTAACTATACATCACGCCCCCACAATGCACTGCTGATGATATCACATATTATATCACTCATGACATGGTCAGTGACATAACTGATGACATCACTGATGACATCACTGAAGACGTCATCCACATTTTCTCTGATGCACCTACTTACTCTAAATTTCAGACTACCATTCTCCAAACCATATACACACCAATACCAGTAGCTACATACCCACTCACTGATTCATAGGTCTACACACACATCCCCTCACTCACCTATACAGTCACAGATATAGCCACTCATTCACCCATACAGACACTCACATACCACCACTCACCCACAGAGCTACTCACACACCTAGTCAATCACTCAAAGAGTCAATAATACTGCCACTTACTCACATAAATAGTTATACACACACCACCTCACTTATTCACACAGATACTAACACATACTTACTCTCTTATACAATCACCAACACAAGCACACTCATATCCATATGGCCACTCTCACAATCACTAACACATACAGTCACTTGGATACTCCAACACTCACATATACTGCCTTTCACATATACAGTTACTCAGCAATATACCACTGAGACATCCATTCACTCACAGACACAGCCATACACACACTCACTTACCCATACAGCCCCTCAGAGATGCACTCATGAACCCATATACCCAGTGAATCACCCACCCACATATCCATGCAGAGAGTCACATACCGGCACCCACCCATACAAGTACTCAGACAACCAATCAGTAACCCATATAGACACTCATGTAGCTACTCACCAACCCATGCAGCCACTTACACACCAACTGACAGACTGATACAGATATTCACACAGATTAGTCACTCACTCATACATTCACTGAGACACATATAATCACTCACTTATACAGTCAGTCACATACCCACTGAATCATCCATACAGATACTCATACACCCTCTCATTCTTTAATACACCTTGGCAGGAGCCCCCAATGCATTCATTTGAAAAAGAAGGCCCTGAGGAGGTGGCGGTCCCCAGGGCTGCAGGGGGACCACATGGCCTCCCCGCATTTAATAAACATAGCTCTGGGGAGGACGTGGTCCCGTGTCTATGGGGACCCACATGGGCCCCACATTTATTTTAATGATTGCCCCTGAGACCTGGGCCACCCGGGGCTTAAAGGAAATGAGGTGCAGGAGCCGGATTCGTGGATCCAATGCGTATCCCGCCAAAATTGTTTAAAAATATGCTTTTTTGGGCCCGGGGGGGTCAGGGTGTTTCTACCCAGACCCCGTTTCTTGTTTTTCATTGTTTTTTCACCTTTTTCCTTGTGACTTGGTTCCACCGATTCCAAAGATGGCTGCCAACACTTCCTGTTCATATTTGTATATCTGTGAAACGTTTCAATTTCTCAGGAACTGCTGAATGGATTTATACCATTTAACAAAGAGAGTGCGCTCTGGACCAAGAGCTACCTTTCTGCCAAATTTGGTGTCATTCTGTTAGTAGTTCGGGCTGTAGCTAGGTCATCAGTTTCGTATGGAAATTAACATAGAGAAAAATTGTTTTGAGACCCCCCATTTTTCTCAGCCCCCGGTTGACGAATTACCCCGAAATCTATTACACAGCAGCTGAAGGGAGTGGGCCATTCGTTTTGAAACTCTCACGAAGATTCTTCAAACAGCGCCAAAGATATTGGCAAAAGAATAAAAGCTTTTTGAAAGAAAACAAAATCCTAACTATAACTACCGAATGGCAACCGCCAGTAGGAGAGATAAATATATATACATATATATTCCAAAACAGCTCTCCCTGCTGTATCCGACTACGTCCACCTGTCGGGGCTGGTGCGCAGTGGAGGGAGCAGGACCCACATTCCACTTGAACATAAATCTTAGGTGCAATATTTTAACAAAGAAAAGCTGGCACTCCACCGATAAATTTATTTCACTGACTGACGCGGTTCGACCAACACAGTATTTGTCAAAGCCACAGTAGTGAATTGTGCCAAATTCCTTTAAAAAACAGTGACCAACCCGTTCCTCAAGTGGCATAGCAGAAAGCCTGGGGTTATGTCTTCTGCACACTTAGACTATTATTAATAAACTTTTTACAGAACGTGTGTTATACAATCCATGGTAGAATTTCATCATTATTGCAAATATAAAATACCTTCTTGCATGTAATTTCAATTAACACACCATTCTTTAGTGTATAGAAGATAATGATAACACGATAATTTGTCAAGTGACCTCGTATTTAAAAAGCAATCAAACTAAAATATCCCAAGTGTGTAAAAAATTCACTATTCGTCCTAGTGTGTTAATTGATAAGTCTCAGAGTTTGAGAGTCATTTCTTTATAATAAAAATACATTGATCCAAAATCCTTACCCCAGCAAAATTGCCTCAAATAAAAAGAAATGTTGAAATAATAAAAACTAGCAAACCCATTCAGTATTGGCTAGGCATTTCCAACGACAAAACAATCCACTAAGTTACATGTGTTAGTTATTAACTTCTAAGTATCGGACCATGGTAAATATCTATATTACCAGTACAGTATTATTATTTTTTTTAAAGCCAAATGAAAAAAATCAACACATAAATTAATATTTCTCATTATTGCTGCTATAACACAGGGGTCTGAAATATACCCGGCAGATGCTGCCTTATTCATTATCTATAATCATGAAAAGGATATCTTATATCATTACTTCTTGCCAATGAGAAGAAAATTATCATAAATTGAGAAAAAGAATTAAATTGACAGCAGGGAGAGACAGAAGAATAAAGAGAGAAAGACAGCAAGTGCATCTCGTCTTTCTTGCTGGGACCAAAAACCGTAAAGATTTATATCAAGCTAACAGGTTCAGATAAGTATTAGATCGATCCCAAATGTACATGCATATTATCTTCATCCTGGTTGAGGCCTGTTCAACAGGATGATATATTCTGATTCAAGTCTTCGGAAAATAAATTATTTGTCTCTGCTCGTCTGCTTTCAAAAAAGGAAATCTCGTCACTCTCCGTAGCATACTGCTGTTTCCAATGACGTGCAAATGGATAGCTTGGGTCCGTATTTCTGATGTCTCTAAGATGTTCTAAAACTCTTTTCTTAACGGGGAAGATGGTACAACCCACGTATTGCAAACCAAAATAGCACACCAGAATATAAATTACATAATCTCTGTTGCAATTAATACATTTTGCATCTTTACCGTGCCAACTGCTGGTTGGGGGATGAAGCCCCCTTGGCTGCTGAGGGTCACTGGGGACCAAGAATCCCTACTGTTTCCAAAAGTAAGTCTCCCAAAGCCTGATTGCGGAGACATTGTTGGTAGACCTGCCCCCTTTCTCAACCACTCTGCAAAGGAGCCTCCTGGCACACTACTTGATGGGGGATGTAGTCCCCTTGGATGCTGATGGTTGTTGGGGGCCAAGAACGCCCACTGTTATGACAGGTAAGTCCCCCACAGCCACATTACTGAGACGTCATCTGAGGCCCCACCCTCTCTCGACCACTCTGCAAAGGGGACTCCTGGCACACTACTGGTTGGGGGACGAAGTCTCCTTGGCTGCTGATGGCCATTGCGGGCCAAGAATCCCTATGGTTATGACAAGTAAGTCCCCCATAGCTGGATTGCTTAGATGTGGTCATAGGCCCACTCCTTTTACAACCACTCTGCAAAGGGGTTTCCTGGCGCACTCCTGGTTGGCGGATGAAGACACCTTGGAAGCTGAGGGTGGGGGGAAAAGAACCCCTATTGTTGGGATAAGTCTCCAACAGTAGGACTGCTGTGATGTCATCAGAGGCTCGCCACCTTTCTCAACCACTCTGCAGAGGGCCTCCTGGAGCACTACTGGTTGGGGGATGAAGTTCCCTTTGCTGCTGAGGGTCGTTAGGGGCCAAGAACCCCTCTTGTTGCCACAAGTAAGTCCTCCATAGACAGATTCCTGAGATGTTGTCTGAGTCCCCACCCCCTCTCACATCCACACTGTAAAGGGGTCTCCTGGTGCCTTACTGGTTGGGGGATGAAGTCTTATTGGCTGCTGCAGGTCGTTGGGGCCAAGAATCCCTATTGTTCTGACAAGTAAGTCCCCCACAGCTGGATTTCTAAGACGTTGTCAGAAGCAACCTCCCCCCTTTTTCAACCACGCTGCAAAGGGGTCTCCTGGTGCACTAAAGGTTTCAGCTACAGTGCCTCATGCTCGATTGTGCTCACCAACACCAGAAGAAAATTCTGCTCCTTTGTGGAGTGAGGAATTTTTCGATAACTCTGCATTATCCATTGAATGCAGAGTTTCTGAATTCTGCAAACTCCGCAAGCAGGTTGTAATTTTATGCCCTAACCTATTAAAAAAACAAAGATCACAGACCGTTATAAGTAGGAAATAGAATTTAAAAAACCTTAGAAATTCACTGAAAAAAGCAAAGGTTACATTATAGTTAGGAAATAGAATTTAAAAAAAACTTGGAATTTCTCTGAAAAAAACAAAGGTTAAGGGGATGTTATAGTTAGTCACAGGGTTTCCTTGTACAAAACCATAGAAATTCAGCTCTTACCTGAGCTAACTCAAACTTACGCTACCACAATGCACTGCTTATGACCTCACATATTACGTCACTCATAACATAGTGTGTGACATAACTGATGACATCACTGATTATATCTCAAATGACATCACTGATGACATTATCCACATAACCACTCAGACAGCCACTCATACCACCATAGAACCTCTCATATACCCACTTCCACTGCCATACAACCCCTCACATATCCATTCACAGACCCCTACCAGAACTCATACAACCAATCACTCATCCATAGAGCCACACACACATCCACTTCCTCATACAGCCACTCACACACCTACTAACTCCCCATATAGCCACCCATGCACCCACTCACTCACCAGAAGAGCCACGCATGCACCCACTCACTCACCAGTACAGCCACTCACACATCCAGTTATAAAGACAAACAGACACTTACACATCCACATATAAACCCTTACAGCCACTCACACAACCATTAACTCACCAATACAGAAAATCACACAGCCACTCACTCACCAATACAACTATTCATACTCCCACCTACTTACCCTGACACAGCCACTCACTCACCCATACAACCGTTCACACACCCGCTCTGAAAGCCATAGCATCTTTTATATACCCATTCACATATCCATATACACACTCACACACCTGCTTACCCTTACAGCCTCTCACACAGACATTCACTTTCCAAAACAGCCATTCACACCCACCCACTTCTACACAAACTCAAACAGCTTCTCACTCACCTATACAGCCACTCACACACACTCTCGCACACCTATGCAGCCACTAACTCACCCTTAAAGCCACTCATGCACCCACTCACTCTCCAATACAGTGACTCACACAGCCACTCTCTCACCCATACATCTGCTCACATACCCACTAACACATCTATACAAACACTCACATACTCACTCACACACCCATACAGCCACTCAGACATCCACTCACACACTGATACAGACAATCACACAGCCACTCAGATGAGATATGTTCAAATTAGCATCAAATAAATACTAGTACAGAAAGAATAGAAATGTAACGTATGCTGTAGTTTAGTATATATCTTTAAGTCTCAGAAAATTATATGAAACACTTGCACTAAAGGGATGATGTCATCAGTGATCTAATTTAATATGTCTTCAGTGATCTCATCAGTGATGTCACTGACCATGTTACGGGTGATGTACTATGTGAGGTCTAATATGTGAGGTTATAAGCAGTGCATTGCAGGGGCATACCTTATAAGGAGCTAATGTAACTATAACTGCTGAATTTCTATGGTTTTGTTCCAGTGAAATCTGAGCCTAACTATAACGTTTCTGTAACCTTTGATTTCTCCAGTGACTTTCTAAGGTTTTTTCAAGTTTATTTTCTAACTAGAATGTCCACGTATCCTTTGGTTTTCTCAGAGAATATATATATACCTAATGGCAGTTGCCACTAGATAGTTATAGTTAGGTCTGCTTTAAATAGGATAGATATACATACACATCCACAGGCCCCCCCCCCAAGGGAAATAACACATTCCCTGAAAAATAATTAGGGCCCAATAGTGGTCATATCCTTTTGTGAGGAGGGCTGACCACCTGACAATTACTTTTTCCTAAAATAATTTTTATTCTCCCCTGGGGGCGTGATTGCGCCCCCAGGAGATTATTTTTGTTTTTTTAAAAGCCCACATAGAGGTGTCAGCCTGTTAACCACAAGTGCCAAACCCCAAACACTGGTCCCTGGTGGCCTAGTTGTATTCCTGCTCATGGATCATGCCACAAGTGCGATGCACAAGCAAGAATAGGTTTGTGAGAGGCATCGCTGGGAAGGTGAGACTCTCTCCTTTCCAGCGATGCCTCCCACAAACATGGGGAGGCATCCTGATGGGTGAAAAACCCACTGGATGCTGCAGCAAATTGCAGTTGCTTGCACTTGCCTGCCTGCTCTGCCTGCTCCTCCAATCTGGTGAAAGTTTGTGATGCCAGCTCGCTTTGTGGCACACTGACATTACAGATTGGCGGGTGGGTCATGGGCAGACGCAGAAGCGATTCTGCGTAATCTCCGCACTTTAGGGAAAAAAGCAATCCTCCGGTGTTTGCAGCGGAGGATCCTATTAAGCCCTTCCTGGTATCAGCCACTGGCCGATTGACACACTTGGGAGGGTGTGCCTGTATCGGCCATTGGCCAACACACGCACTTAAAGGGTTAAGATTCAAATAAATTAACTTGTGATCTATTAAACATTATTATAAGATGTAATTATTGAAACCCTTTAACTCCTATGAAACTCTCATTATTGACTGAAAATAGATCAGTGTTTATCATTATAAAATGTGAAGCAGAGCTCCTGATTTTCTCAAAAACAACAGCAAAGATCTACTGCATTCGAAATTAGTGGCAGGGGTTAGCCCTGACGGTGGTAAACAGAGACTTCTAAATAATGTGCTTTTTGAGCTTTAACACTATGATATCAAGTGGGTCCCTCCCGAATAGAACGCTACTGAGTAAGAGAAATCTGTCATCACCAGACACCTGTGAATGGTGCGTAGACTTTTTCAGACCCCCCTTTCATTTTAATTATAATAGTTTTTCATTCTTTTAGCTTTGAAAAGGGTGTATGTTTTCGTGTGTTTGTTTCACCTGTGTGAAAGGCACATATACTGAAATATATTTGATGAAATTTGTCAATTGCAGTTCTAGCTTTCATTTTACTCACTTCAATCTATTGTCTATTACTGTTATTGCCTATCACATCAGCATTTTCATCAATCTCACAAGTACATCTACCATTGCTCACCGTCATTCTTTCTGGACAAACTTTCCACTAAATAAAACAAGCCTGTTTATAGTGTAAAAGTCCTTCATTAGCAGCCCATAACAGATTCAAAGTGAGTTGATACGTAAGCATTTAAAATACAAATCTCTCCTAACCTTAATTAGATTTTTTTAAATCTTTGGAACAGATATAAGGAATGCAAATCTGTTACACACAACTTTTTTGTTCATTATCATAAATCGTTTTTAATTAATGCTAATTTGTATTCATGATAAAACCTCCGCCGATCAAGAGCATTTTAATATTCATCCAGTAGTGCGCAGATATACGGCATTAAAATAATCTTCCCTCTTTCAACAATTTTGCATGAGCTACAGCAGTGTATTTTTACAGAAGTTGTTCAACTACCCTCTGGGCAGCATGTAATGCTGTGACACAAGCAACAAGTTTTATACAGTGTTATGTTATGTTATGTTCAAAATTCTTATAAAACGCACATACACCGATTGGTTTCTTAGCGCTGAACTTAAGGTATAGCTGAACCCCCATATATTTAGTTGTCTGCAGAACCTAGTTATAAGCTTGGGTAAAGAGCCAAGTCTTAAGAAGCCGTTTGAAATCTAGAAAATTGAGTGCATGTTCTTATGTCTAAAGGAAGAGTGTTCCAGAAGCTGGGTACCAATATTGCAAACCTGCAGCCACCTATTCATATCTGTTTGTAGGACGGAAAGGTTAGAAGATTCTTGACGGCGGAGCATAAGCTACGTGCAGGTAAATGTTTCTGGACAAGTCTGGATATAAATTTTGGGCTAGCACCATGCAGGGTTTTAAAAATAAGACAGCCAACTTTAAATGCACATCTTTGTAAAAGGGGAAGCCAATGTAGCTCTTTCATAGTGGGAGAGTTGTGTTCCCATCTGGGTTGATGGGATATCAACCTGGCTGCCTGGTTCTGCACCATCTGCAGCCTTTTGGTGAGATAGAGCGGGATGCCAAAGTATAGAGAATTGGCATAATCCAGGTGTGAGATCACCATGGCTAGGACCACCTGGATTAAGGCTTCCCGGGTGAGTAATCTCCTAATCTTCCTTATTTTCCTCAATTGAAAGAGATTTCATGGTGAGGTCGCTATTGATGATCACTCCCAAACTATTAGCTGAGGAACAAGGGGTAGGTGGGGAGCCTAGTTCACTTGGCCAAAACTGTACGTTCCTGGGGTTCAGGGGACCACCTATCAGGATAACTTCTGTTTTGTCTGGGTTTTATTTTAACTGGTTGTTATTCATCCAGTCATGGATGTGTAGCATCATTGTCTGGAACTCAGATATCGAATCTGATGAATTATACAATGCCTCATGCTTTCTCTATAGGTTGTGGACCACCTAGAAGGAAGTTGCAGAGGGTGGATTAGACAAAGTCAACTGCACTCAATAGGATCAATAGGATGACATTGACTTTTTAAATTTCATTGGTTTTCTATAGGCACTATTTTGTGTTTCCTTAATTCATTCGCCCTATATCTTGCTGTCGTCATTTTGGTGTATTTTTTCATAGATAAACTCCACTCTTTTAAATAATTTTAACCTATTTATTTCTTACTTGCTTTATTTGTTCCGTATGTATCACTCCAATATTTGTGTGGCAATGGCCTTAGTGTTTCGCCAAGCTACCCAGAATAAGCTTGAAATACCTCACAGAAGCATGTTTTCACCATTAGGCACTAGATTGCTTTTGTTGGTGCACTGTTATATCTCATACCAGTCGCTAAGCACTCTTTCTCAGTTAATCTAATTGTCTTTAGATCGCTTTTTATGATTTGGGCAGATGTTCTGACCAACACACTCCTACAAGTGTGAAAATTCAGACTATTTCAGGCCACACAAAGCTATAATAATGACGTGACAGCTTGGTATTATTCATTTTCAATGTGATTTGACATAAACACGTTTGCTGTGCTCATCTCAAAATTAAAGAAACACCGCCACAATTAGCTGGACTACCACTATAGCCGGTGCTGACAATTAAGTGCCAGTTCCGAGCACTGGAAACCACTGGCTCAAATAAAGCAGTGCACAGTACCCAAAGTTGCTGCACCTTGTTGCTTGACAGGGAGAGAGCAGGGAAGTTCCATTCCAACATTGACATGGCTCGTTCATGCTTACTCCATTGTGCTGGTGCAGAATCCTGCTTCCTAGTGCTCTGCACTCAACTTTACATCTTAGTGCAATGGTGTGTGCGCGATATGTAGGATAGGTTTTGGGCTGGAAGGGTATCCTTCCAGTACAAAATACTGTGCTTTTCCCACTTAGGATGTGTGCTGAACAGTACAGTACACATGCAACGTGGGAAATGGCAGGAGGAATAAATGCATTTCTCCTTCAACGCCTTTAATATTTTGTGATGTAAAACCCTGTCTTCTGTTGTTAGTAGACAGGGTTTTGCGTGAAAAAACATGGAGTGGGAAAACCCAATGTTCTACCCATGGAATGCCCCCTTGATGCAGAGTAATGAAAAGCACCACTTTGCGCTGCTTTGCGTTACTTTTAGGCAGCTTACCAGTGCAAAACATGTTTTGCCCTGGTAAGTAAATTTAAAAAAAACATTTTGCGCTGGTTTGTATTACTTTTGTGATAAAACCACAACACAACATTTGTGTTAATCTGGGCCTTAGTGTCCATTACTCTGGACCTCTCACACACTGGTGTTATTTTAATGCCAATGTTTAAAAAGTGATAGACTGCAGACAATGAATACTTTTATGTCTATTGAAATTGTTTATTTTTTCACATGAAAAGGTGTCTCTAAAAAGAACCACTTGGCAGTGGGGGATGTTTTGTTGTTCATTTAATGTGCTTTACTTTCAGATATATTATGCTTTAAATTCTTTGCTTATGGAAAAGTAGAACTAACGACTTAAACCTATAGCAAAGACCTGGAGAAAAAAAAGACAGAGTGGAACTCTTTGCTTTGGTACGTCAATGGCTTTTTTGTGTATGCTGATGTTTTGCTCAGTAGTGCCTTTTTCACTGTTTCTGAATAGACCCCCTTTTCTTCCTGCTGTCACCCATTGGAAACAGTTGCAGGACCCTGGCTGGTTGTTGGCTCCCTTTATTTTTAGCCTTTTCTTCCAACATGGCTGATGTCATGATGGCTCCTAATTGATGGGATAGAATAGTTGTCCCAAAGGCGCATCTTCAACTTGTTACCCAGCAGAGTTCCTGCTTGAAGAACCTGCAAACTACTTTGCAAGCAGTAACTTTCGTTTCATTCAGTGGATGAATGATGCAATCCCATACCCACAGCTTCTCAACTGTATGAAATTGGGCTGTTGGATTACTTAAGTGTGATCCCTGATCAAGCAGCAACCACAATACTTGTCAGGGTGAGGCACAAGGATGTGTGAAGCACTTCAAACAGTAATAAAGTAAAAAAAACACCATACAAGAAGGATCCCACACCAAGTTAGAAAAATGCATTACTGTTTAATAAATAAAACAAGACAAAAATGACAAAAACCCAATCAGTAGTACTGTAGATATGGAATTTTAGAAATGTTATAGAAAATAGTGCCAAAAAGCACAAAGTGCTAACTGTGGATATCTGGTCACACCAGAGTAGGACAATGTCACAAGTCCAGGCTGACCACAGTGGTGCAGTAGCCAGCTACATCTCCTTCATTCAGCTGAAGCGATGCATCGGTTCCGAGATCTGGAGATGCTGTGGTGTGAGGTCCTGCGCCTTCATCAAGGATCCAATCAACGAAGGCTTACAAGGTGAAGTCTGTTATCGACGACGCATTGTGCAGTCAAGGTGATGCATCGGCTCTGAGGATGGCTGTGATGCAGAATATAGTGTCATCGATGAGTTTGCTGATTCAGGGGCCTGTGCCGATGATGCATTGCACAGCGGCAGTTTCGATGGACTACGATGTCAGCGGGTCTTTGACATGGCTCTAATCTATGCGGCAGAGCCCATGCTTTGGTTCTGCTTGGGTTTGTGCCACACAGCAGAGGAGATGTGATGGTCCAGCTGGATGGACACAGAGGCTGGCCGAACACCGCAAGCTGATTTCAGAGGCTCCAGAAATGGGGTGGCAACACTTGGCACGGTAGACTCACAGATGGCAGAGTCCAGGTGCAGATGCAAAGTTGGAAGACTGTTGTGTCCCTGAGGCTTCAGATCAAGAGGCCAGCCAATTAGCCCTTGGAGTCACTCTAGGATCTGATTTCAAGAGGTGAAGGTCCAGTCCTTCTCACCCAGGAAAGAGGGCAGCCATCCTTCTTCCTGGCAGAGCATCCACAGGTCCAAACGTGTACTGAGGAGTTGGTGTCTAAGGTCCAGTATTTATATACAGTTGTGCCTGGGGAGAAGCTTCTATAGTGTCATGTCTTTACAGTGTACAGGTGCCCTGCCTTCTTGAATTTGCCACCAGACTAGCTATAGAGGGTATGCAGTCATTTGGGTGGAGCTAGGACGCAGCCTATTCAATGGCCAAGAGATGGCCCATCCAGTCACACCTAAGCCCCTCATTATGCAGCTGCCTATGAGGAATTAACAAAGCCCATCTGTCAACTACACCCAAGTCATGTGACCCAGAGACAGACTGCAGGCACCAAATGGCAAAGGCAGGAAAATGCTAACTTTCTAAAAGTTAAGCAAAATAAGCAGGAGGTGGGCCAATATACGTTAGTAAGGCTAGGATACAGAAAACTATGCACCAAATGAGCAATTACCGATGCTGATGGCCCTTTTACACATACAATAACTTTGAAATTCTTGGGCACAGAAATCAATTAATGCGGCCACCATTTAATATCTATTATAGTCAAGAAATCAAAATCATACACACTTGTCCAACATACATGTGAAAATAATCCATCAATTATTTTGTCAAACATGAAACCCACATTACATTTCACAAATAATCAACATGTAACAAAAACACAACCCATCACTATTTCACCAATGTGCAACAGCATTTGTATCCTGGTTGTATATTGATCTACACACTAGGAGCGAGGCCAATTGTGACATTTACATAGCTCCTGTCTGATGGGCTTGTGCGAGAAGTAAAAAAACAACTTTTAACAAGGATCTATTATTTCAACTGTTTTCACCATGTTCCCTGTATGCCAGTACTATTCTTCCATCAGGTTCTCTGGACAGTTGCACAGAAATTAAATGGTGGCCACGTTCATTGATTTGCACACCCATGAAGTTCAAAGTTATTGTATGTGTAAAAGGACCGGCAGCATTGGCAATTGGCAAAGGGTCTTTGCAATTCTAGTGGGGAGCAGACAGTACATAGTCATCTATTGATCAAGCAAGGTGAAAGCAAAATCAATCATTTCAGTAATCAAACAGACCTTCATCAATTAGCATAATTGACTGAACATCTTGCAACATCATGTTGGAGACTTCATTACCATGACCAGAAATTCTAGGAGTTGGTATAAGCTTAGTCACACGGTAAGTGCAGCAGTGAATACACGGACAACAAGTAAGGATGATTCCTGCAATACCTATCAAGAAAAAGTAGAATCTTCCAACCCCAGGACGCTCGTAGACCCCAGAGCCATCCTGTGAGGGACCAAGAGCCATTGTCCTCATGAATTTCTGAGGCAAATTTGTGTAATTTCTGTATGGCAGAATAGAGAGTCGGGGCACTGTCTGGTATGTTTACACAGCAACTGCTCCCGATGATGCAACAGGCTCCACCCCTATCGGGTAAGATAACATCTAAAACCATTCGATTTTGAAGCAAGACAAATCTCGTAGCCTAGAGCTCAACTGTAATATTGGTTAGTATACCTGCAGTAGTATTAATGACTCCCTCGACTACTCTGGCCAAAAGTCGAATATTGCGACTAATGAACATGGGACCCCAGAAAGGTATGAGACCCTGCATTATATCAGTAAACTCCTGCAGGGAGGTATCTGTCTGGTCCATGTCATCTGGATCAATAACCCTCTTAGCTCGGAAAACTGGGACGTCCATACGCTGCAAACCATGGGTTCTGTGAGAGTCTGAAGGAGCTAGATAGACTGGAGGAAGAAGGTAGGAAAGGTAACATCGTCCAGACCATCCCTCAGGTAACCACACATAACCACAATCACCACAAATAAAATAATCCTTGGGTGGTGGGATCAATGACGGGCGTTTAGGCAGTCTCAATATGAAGGTGGTATTGCATCTGCTGTTTCCCACCTCCACTGTCCCCATTCCCGGAACACAAAAGGGAGCTGGTACATCTGCAACCTCCAGAGGTATAGGCTTGTCCTCCGTGATATTGTGGGCTTGGAAAGATTGGTAATAATCGGATATATTGAACTGCAAGAATCTATCTCTGTCTATCCCTGTTCTATAGGATTGGATAGGATAGGATATATGCTTGAAGAGAATTTGTATGCCGTGGCGTCTTGGCGCTAAGGGAGGAAAGAACCTAGTAAGACCAATAGCCTGTCGCATACAACTATGTTCTGGCAAATAGCAAAGTTTTCAAAGCTCTCCTAAATGCCAATCTGTTAGGTTGTAGATGCATGGCTACAGGCAACGAGTTCCATAATAGAGCCGCACGGTGTGAGAACGCTCTACCACCCCATCTTGCCTTCCTGATCCTATCCAGGCAAAGAAGATTCAGGGTACCCGATCGCAGTGGTCGGGCCGGAACATAGGGTCTAAACAATATACGCATAGCCCTGGCACCTCCTCCATAAAAAGCTTTATGGACCAAGCATGAGGCCTTAAACTCAACACGATGCTGCATTGGAAGCCAGTGCAAGGTTCGGATGGCCGCAGAGGTGGGTTTGCCTCTGGGTATATCCAAAAGCAATCGTGCAGCAGCATTCTGTAATGATTGAAGCCTGTTCATTTGGGTCTCATCAATTCCCAAGAATAGGCCATTCCTATTGACTTTTCTACCTCTATTTACCGCTGCAAGGCAGGAGTTCAAGAATACTCGATCAAATCACCCATCACCAGAGCGAGTACCAAACGGGGATCTATGCTGTGGATACACTTTCATTGACATGGAGCGGGAACTGGGTCTCCTATAGTCCAAGGAGTCAGGCTGGGAGAATGAACGACCAAGCTAAGTAGGACAAACCAACCCTCACAGTCATTAATGTAGGACAGAGGCATAGGGGGCATTCGTTCACTTTTATGTGTAACTGGAGGCAACAACCCACATACCCAACATTTAGTTTTATTATAAACAGCATGTGTTTGATGCAGCGTCTGAATAAAAACATTATCCCTATAACACTTCTGATGTCCTTCTTTGTGAGGTGCCAAAGTGGCAATAATATGTTCAGGGGGTGTTGGTGTAGTACTTTTCCAAGCATGCACATGATATTTCTCTTTTGAAAGAACAGTATTCCAAATACAAACATCAGAGAAATCAAAATTATTATCACGAATATTATTTTAGTCTTGGTGGGCCAGGAGGACCAAACAGGGCCATCCGGAGTGGGGCGTGGAGCCGCAAAAGGCTGCTTCTCATGAGGGATAGGGTGACCAAAGGGGTACATTGTTAAAAAAAAAGTACTTGGGGAATTGGAGCTGCTATACATCCAGCCAGAGGGGTATTATTCTTTCCTGTGTCCTTCAAGAGCCTCACAGGCAGGGTCCTATCGTTCATCAAATGTTGTCTTTCCCCCGGTGGAGCTGCACAATTACAACCTGACCGGAAACAATCATGGCCCTTACTAAGAAACAATCCTTCTTCCTTCAGGATAGGGTAACCTCTCTCCAGGGCAAATACCCTCAGTGATCCTGTTCAGTGTCCCAGGCAGTGCACCAGTATTCTTCACTCTAATTTAAACAAACACCAGAGGCACAGCACCTGTACCCTAAACTCAAGTCCTTCCCTAACTCCTGCGTTTCCATGCTGGCGCATTCTCCTTTCATCGGGCCGCAGATTGTACCTTGTGTGCCCAGGCACTTCTTCATCAGCAAACAAAGGTAAGGGCTCACATTCAGTTGGGGATCGAGACTCAGGTGTTTGTGCTCCAGGAGCTGGGGTATCCGAGGCGGCCCTTATCTCAGGGGGAATTGCCTCGAATAAGGACTCATCACTCTCCTTGTTGGTCTGCGTCCCTCTCAGCCGGGCGTCGAAGAAGGAAACAAAGCGGGGGAGCAGCTTCCCTTCCTGGTTAGCGATCCTGTCCTTCACCCAAGAATCATATGGAAGCGGAAGAGGCACCCTCTTTACATGGGGAGCATGCACCCAATGCTTCCGCCCATTCACTTTCACGGCCGTCCGAGTGGCCAGAAGCACCTGGGTAGGGCCTCTCCACCTCAGCTCCAAACAGGACTTGCACTGGAACTGTTGGATGAGCACAAAATCGCCAGGCTGGATCTGATGTCCGGGACCCTCTGGCAGTGGTTGTAGGGCGGCAGATATCTGTTGGTGGACAGAACGCAGATCTTTAGACATGGCATACAAATAGTCAATCAAAAGAGGATTTTCTATCTCAGAAAATGCTTGGGTCTTGGGACGTCCCATACATTAGCAGGAAGCCCGAAGACCACCTCGTAGGGTGACAATCCAGTCCTAGAATGTGCAGTCACCCTTGCAGACATCAATGCTATAGGCAAGGCATCTGGCCATTGCAATCCTGTGCTTTCATGTATTTTTGCTACTTTCAGTTTGAGAATGACATTATACTTTTCAACAAGGCCCGCTGATTGGGGGTGATTTGCTGCATGAAATTTCTGCGTGATTCGCAGGCCCTTGCACACCAAATCAATGACTTTGGCATTGAAGTGGCTCCCATTGTCACTGCAGATCACACGTGGCAATCCGTAGCATGGGAAGTACTAATTTAGAAGGGCATAGCCGTATTCTCTGTACTTGGGTAGGCCTCAACCCACTTACTGAATGTACAATCTAAATGTAGTACATACATCAAGTTATTTACTCGTTCCATTTAGATGAAATCCATCTGAAGAACCCCAAAAGGAAAGGAAGGTGGTGCAAAATTACCGGCAGGTGTAGGGGTGCCCTTTCCAGGATTGTGCTTTAGACAAATAATACAGTGTCTCACCAAGTGTGCTGCAACTTTAGGGATGTTCTCCTTCTGCCATACTAGGTCTAACAGCTTACAAATACCTTTAGCACTAATGTGTGCCGGGCCATGGGCCATAGTGACTGCAGGAAAAACATAGGCATTCGGCAACAGTCACCTTTGTTTGCCGGACAAATCAGTCCAACATCCGTCCTCATCCAAGCATCCTGTTCTCTTGTTCCATATTGCCAATTCATCTGCAGTCGCCTCTCTTTGAATTTCCCTCACGTTTTTCACAGTGTCCTCAAACATCCCATTATCTGGAAACCATCTAGCAGGACCTGCCACAGACATTTTACTCATCTTTGTCTCGTTAGCTGTCTGGACTGTGAACGCATTCCCCCTCCCAACATCATCCACAACAGGTATATGTGCACTGCATTTTATTATAGTCAGTTTGTCAGGGAGAATCAGTGCTGATAGCAATCTGAGTATTAGTGGGCAGTGCTGTATTTTCTGTACATGAGATGTCAGTAACCCTCTCTCTGCCCAGAGGCGCCCAAAATTATGTGCTACTCCAAAGGCGTACTGGCTGTCAGTGTAGACATTAACAGCCAGTCCTTCACTCAATTCACAGGCCCTCAGGAGAGCAACAAATTCTGCAGCTTGGGCCTACTGAAATGGGATACGGGATGTCTCAACTACAGTATGTAATGTGGTGATTGCATGGGCTGCAGTAGTAGTGCCATACGGCAGTTTGAAACAAGATCCATCAACATAAAGTTCCCCTTGGGGGTCAGATAAGGGAACATCAGTCAGGTCTTCCCATCCCTTCGTCTCCTCTACAGTACGAAACAAACAATCATGGACATCATTGTCCAATTCTTCTGAAGGGAGGGGTAGTAATGTGGCTGGATTCAAGGTAGTGCATCTTTTAATGGTAATGTGAGGATCAAATAGAGTCAGCTCAATTCAGTAAGATGTGCACTGGTGAGGTGCTGTGTGTTTGTCTTGTTCAATAGCGTGAACACAGCGTGAGGTACAATCACTGTGAGGTCAGTATCAAGGACGAGCCCTGCCGATTGTCTGATAGATACCACTGATGCCGCAGCAACTCTTATACAGCTCGGGAGCGCTCTGGCGACCTTATCCAAGATGGCAGAAAAGTAGGCGCTGGGTCTCTGCTTACCACCAAATCCTGTGTTAGTACAGAAAGCGCACAACCGTCGGCCTCATGTACATAGAGCACAAAAGGCTTCTGGTAGTCAGGAGTACCAAGCACAGGAGCTGAGCAAAGCGCAGTCTTTAATTGTTCAAAAGCTTTCTGGCATGCAGGTGTCCAAGGCAAAGGCTCATGCACATCTTTGGTGGTGAGGTAAAGAAGGGGTTTTGTTAGTAGGGAGAAATTTGGTATCCAATGCCGACAATACAAAGTAATTCCCAGGAACGTGCATACATCGCATTGGGTCTTAGGAACGGGCAAGTTAGTTATAGCTGTTATGCATTCTGGTTTTAGTCTGCGACCCTCCTTCGACAGTAAGTGACCTAAGTAGGTGACCTCCTGTCGACAATATTAAAATTTCGATAGGGACACCTTGTGTCTGTGGTGTGCCAAATGGAGCAATAATTTAACTGTGGCCTCTTTACAGCCTTGTTCAGTGTCTGAGGCCACTAAAAGATCGTCAACATATTGTAGCAACACATTACCAGATGGAAATTCTAGTGAACCCACTTGAGTTTTCAAAGCCTGGCTGTAAATAATAGGGCTTTCTGGATAGCCTTGTGGAGCACGACAGAATCTAAAACTTTGACCGGCTATTGCAAACCCGAAAAGATGGCGGCTATCGGGATGGATGGGGATGCTAAAGAAAGCATTTTTTAAATCAATCACTGAGAAAAATTTTGCGGTTGGGGGAATCATAGTCAAGATTGTTGTGATGTCAGGCACCACAGGATATTGGGGAGCCACAATTTTGTTTACCTCTCGCAGGTCTATCACAAAATGGTAAACATCAGGATGGTTGTCCGGACATTCCAAAGGGGCCTTTTTAAAAGTAGGAAGGATGGGGCTATTGCACACATTTGCTGTTCAACTACACCAGACTTAATCAAATCTTGAATTATTTGCAATAAAGTCTTTTCTCCTGACTGGGATATCTTGTATTGGGTTATTCTGGGCAACCTGACATTGTCTTTCACCTGTATAGAGATGGAAGGTATCTGAAGCAACCCCATATCCATGTCACCGGTAGCCCACAAAGAGCGTGGCACGTCGTGGAATTTAGGAGGGAGGGGATCATCTTTTGCAAAGCATTGCTTGGCATGGGCAACTCGCAGGCCTACAGTCATGTGAACACCATCTGTGGAGCGATATATTGTCGCATGTAACCTTTTTAACAAGTCTAGTGCCAGACAGAGCTGCCCCCAGGACCAGTGAATGGGAACCAGAGCTATTCATAGCTACTGTATCAACTGGGAATGTCTCGGTGAAGCCTTGTAAAACCGCAGTAACGTATGGTCCACACTGATTTACAGGCACCGGAACTGGTCCCTTGCTCTGCCCCTGGCTGTCCTAGCTGTGGGACAACCCCGACACTTCGTCCATATCATAGTCATCATGGTAATACTGTCTTCCCGGAGGGTCGTCAAAATAGTTCCCACTCTGCCTATTGTTAGTAGTGCTTTCTGACTGCATCTCACCTCGGCCTCTCCCTCCGCGTCCTCTTCCCCCAAAACCTCTACCTCTAGGAGCCCCACCTCTCTCCAACAATTCCGGACACTCGTTCCGCCAATGTAACTCCTTTTTACAATACACAGATTGGTTGGGTTCCACGGGTGTACCTGAAGCACCACCCCTATTTGACTTGGGGGTCTGTGGACCCAAACCACATCCTCTACCTCCTCCTCTTGCAACCTGCTGCATCAACACTCTCATTTTCAAATCCTTCGACTTCTTCTCTACTCTTTCCTTGTCCTCATTCTCTCTATGCTCATAATACTGAACCATACTTAATATGACTGATGGAGAGGATGTCGTCCAAATACTCTCCGAGGCCTGCAATCGAGCTGCAATCTCAGGGAGCAAATTAGTAACAAACCCGATCACAAACGGACAAACACCAGCCTTCTGTGACAAATCCTGACCACTAAAATCTAAGAACACCCCTTTAAATCCGGTAAAGAAATCCGATACACAGTCAACTTACCCCAGGCCATTCTTTTTCGGTGGGATAAGTGAGTGCATGTAGGCAATAATATGTCCCGGTAGAGCCAGTAGCTCTGCCTTTGGCTTTTGACCGGGCTTGCGCTCCTTATCTCATGCTCTAATCTCGTCCCATGTGCCACGCAGTTTTAGTGCATGGTCCTGTGTATGGACCTGTCTCCATATATCAACCGGTACTAACAAGCAGAAGAATAACTCTATGTCGGCTAACGTCATCACTGTTCAGGAGGCCGCTTCTGTCAATTCCTTATGGTACGCAGTGGGATTTTTCCTCAGGTCCGGTAACTGACTCTTTAGTGAAAATACCTCACTCCTTTTCCAAGGGGTATAGATCCATTGTTCTTGAAACTGAGCGTCGACTCGCTGTCCCGATTACGGTATCTGTAGATTCGCGCAATTCTGGTATTTCAGAATGATAAATGGGATGGACCGCCCTCATAGGGTGTTGTGGCCCTAACAGTGGAACCTTCTGGAGTAATCAGCCTTGGTAACCCACCACTGTAGTCACATTGCTAAAAACCTCATTCAGGGCTATTTCCGTAACATATACTTTGTCTCGTATGTCATAGATAATCTGAGGTGCAGTACCCTGAAAACACTGCTCCCACAATTGTATCAGAGTGGCTGACGTGTTTAAGGGCATGCTGCTGTATGAAGGGCTCAAAATCTTTAACCACACTCCACACATATTCCACGCTATAAATCAGGTTCCGAGCCCAATGTGCTACCTGATTCGCTACTATCTGTTTCTCCTCAGTGCCCACAGCAGAGTGCACTAGCACTTTCTTCATACGATCCTGCACTGCTGCCCAATTGGTGTCAGGAAGTTCACGTGTGGGTGTCTCAGTGTGCAACGGTGTTTGGTGCGTAGCACCCACAGAGAAAATAGTAGATGCCAAAATGGGTACCATCACGTAGGAGTTCAGAGTTGGGGATGTAAGGGGAAGTGTCGTGGGCGGGGCGGAACTAAGAGATGAGACAGGAGAGGGAAGGGACCGACAGGAGAAGTGACGGTGTCCGTTCCTGTTACCGGTGGGAATGTGAGGGAAGCAAGTGGGGCTGGGACAGATACAACGGTGTCTGGTATATCGGAGGGAGCAGTCCCAGAGGTCAGGGTCAGGGAAGTGGGGATCGTAGGGTATATTCGCTGTGGGCGTAGGGCGGTGGGGGAAAAGAATCCAGAAGCTCCTCAATGAGGTCGTCTCCTTCCTCCCTAACAACATAACTTTTATCAGTCTGCAGTCGAAACTTTCTATCTTCACACTCTATGCCTTTCTCTATCTTTTCCCTGTCATAGGCTACTGCCTTCTGCTTATTCATTTGCATCTCTTTCCTTCTCGCCAACTTCTCTGCTCTCATGCGCTGTTGCTTCACTTCCTTCTGCCACACCCTCAAAGAGATTGTCTACTCCTTTTAGCAAACAATTTATCCTGCAGGAAAATAATTTTCTGTTCATCGAATGAACCAGTAAGTGGCCATTGCAGCTCAGCATTGTCCCTCGTATATCTATTCCACAATGTGCTAAACATAATAGGCCCAATACCGTGTTTAAAATATATGTCAAAATTCAGAGTACCCTCTGGAGGGGCGGGTTGGCTCTCTTTCAACCGCGCATCTTTAGAACAGCATCGACATCCGAAACATTCAAACTTACTGAAACAAGGCATCTTAACATAAGACACATACACTGTCCCTAATAGATAGACAACACCCACAATTGTAATACAAGTAAAATAGAATAACAAAGATCGTTTGCAAACCAAAACCACTGTCCAGAAAGCACAGTCACTCTTTAAACACACACGCATTTCATCAGCATCATCATCAGAGTCAGTCCACAGACCGCGCAACACTCAGACACACGAGCACGTCGACCGTCAGCCCCAGAGGCTGCATCATATTCGAAAGCGGCAAATCTAAAGACTGCACCAATTCAAGAAGACAAGCTCTAGCCCAAGACCTTTTCGAAAATATGCCAATTACCAGTTGGTCTGGCAGATTGCCCACAAAGAGCCCCGGACCTTTTCAACAGAAAAAACGAATTACCAATTGATCCGGCAGGCTGCTCGCAGACACTCTGTGTCTTTCACAAGTGTTCGTGAACTCACCAAGTACAAACCAATACGGTATCCAAACTGTACCAAGACACAGCCCGTCGACTCATGTCGGTCAAGCAAAGCAGTTCAGAAGCTGCAAACAAGACAGTCAGGAGACTGCATCAAGACACAGCCCAAAAGCTTGTGCCAACCAAGAATGGCCCATTTTTACAAGAACCAATTACTCACCTGGTGCACACAGGTCAAGCGAGTTATTCTCCACTGAGGACTCTTCAGATCAAACTGTCAGCTCCAAGGTTTCACCTTCTCAGGACACCAGTCAACGGAAACTAGCTTAAGATCTGTCCAGTAGGAAGGGCGGGGCAGCTGCGAGAACCAAGCTCGGTCTTGTATGTGAGGGGCCCGACCCGCCTGCGCGACCAAACACCATTCCAGCCCCTACAAACTGGATTACGGGTGAGGGGCCCTTTCCTGGGGTCCCTGTTCAGGCGCCAACTGATGGACGGACCCTGTAGAGCCACGCAGGTATTTACGACCACCAGCTATGCCTTCCCAGAATGAAGAGTCGGTCAGACAGTAGAGAATGAAAACTTACATTTATTACAGGTATATTCTCTGCAGAGGAGCCCAGTCAGACCTTCACCCTAAGATGTCTGTCAAGGGGACTGCCTCCCCAACGTTCGCTAATAGATGATAAACCTTTCAGGAGACTTCAGCCACACCTCTGGTGGGAAAGTACCAATCTGAGCCGTACACGAACAAAGGAGGCACAGAGAGATGAGCTAACACCTGCCAGATGGACATGCTATCAGCGGCCCAAGGCTGCTGTGCCGAGTCTCAGCGTCTCCTAACATGGGAGCAAAGCTACATGTATACAATGGAATGCAAAAGCAGGATAATTGTCCTGTTAGCAAGTCGAGTTGCAGCCTTGAACAGAGAAGAGAAATATAACGAAATACAGTGTTCTGCTGAGGCAAACGATTCTAAATTCTAAAGCCTAACACGGGCACAGCAGAGGCAGTCTAATAAGGGTTATGAAATACAAAATGAAGTCACACTGGCTAACGAAAGCTTGCATGCTATCGGAATAACTCAGTGGGTTGCATAACGTGAACATAATTACATGTATTTTAGTCACACATTGATAACCTAATATAACATGATGAGTTCAATATGGGAACGGGGAATTTTGAATCTAACACTATTTACATCAGACCAACCCGGTTTTGAGCAAAAATCACAAAACTGCATTTCAGAATATAATTTTTGACCCTGCAAAGCCCACCAGAAACAATGTCGTAATGCTAAGATTAAACTAACACAAAATAATGACTAATCAAAACCAATCAAATGCTCTCCTCAGAGTATTGCTGACTCTGTATATTTATGTCATGGCAGTGCCACATGTGAACAACCTTTACACATTTAACACTGTTGAAGGTGGGGAGGGGCTTCACCTCTTGCAAGTCAAAGTCTATCGCTATGTTCAACAATGATAATAAATATCTATATGTTATCTGTGCCTTGGAAGTGAAAATCAATGAGTCCCTTTAACAAATGAAATTGAGAGGAATTGTATTAATGGACATGCATTCACATATTTATTGCAACAGTTCAGTGAAATTGTTGGAAACGGCCCTTTTTGCAGGGTTATCCCCAAACTTTTTGCTTCTTCCTCCTTTATTTTTTCTGACCCGTGGTTGTTGGCAATAGGACTCTGGGCACTTTACTACTGCTGATCAGTGCTAAAGTGCATATGCTCTCTGTATAAATTGTTATATTAATTGGTTATCCATGATTGGTATATTTGTTTCACCTGTTAGCCCCTAGTAAAGGGCACTGCGTGTGCCAGGGCTGGTGATTCAAATGCTACTAGTGGGCTGCAGCACTGATTGTGCCACCCACAAGAGTAGTGCTAAAATGATGTATTAGGCCTGCTTGCAGTGCCTATGTGCAGTCCAGGACTGCCATGTCGACCTGGCCAGTGCACCCACTGACCAGGCCTTATCCTTCCCTTTCTGTACATGTCAGGCATCCCTATGGTGGCCCTAGGTACCCCCTGGGCTGGGTGCAGTGTATCTGAAAGGTAGGGCATGTACTGAGGTGTGTAACATGCCCTGGTAGTGAATTACAGCCATTTTCGTTTTTTCACTGCTGAGAGGCTATCTTGCCCATAGGATAGAATGGGGAAGGCTGTTTACATGCCTATCTTCCCATAAGGGCAAGATAGAAAATCCAAGTTTGGTATCTCTGTGTTCAGAATTTAATTATACATCTTTTTAGCAAGATGGTTTTTAAATTCACTGTGTGAGAATAGCACTTTTTAGAAAGTAGCTAATCTCCTGTTTAACCTTCCTGTGTGCCTGTGTGCTGGTTGGCTGACTGGTGTCATGTGATGGGCCAGGTGGCTCCAGGAGCCTGGATGAGTCAGCAGCAGGGTGAATAGGGAGATCTGCTTTAGATGGGTGGGAGGAGTAGTCCCTGGGTTTGAATAGGGCTGCGCCTGCCAAACACAATGCTGGCTCCACCCCCTGCTGGCCAGGCTGAGGACTCTGCCTCTGCTGGCACAAAGAAGGCTCCACCTCCTGCTGAGCGACTAACGACCTTGCCCCTCACTCTGAAAGGAACCAGGTGCTCCAGGGCAGAGCACACCCAGGAACCGGTTTGAGCAGGGGAATCCCCCCACTGAAACAAAGAGAGACAAAGACTTGGAGGGGTATAAGAAGAGGACCCCAGACACCTAAGCTTTAGATCACTTTGGAACTAAGAAGAAACCTCTGCCAAGGAGAAAGCTGAAAAGAACTGAAGAGGAGAAGACTGCCTGCTTGCTGTTTTGCTTTGCTGCCAAGGAGAGGGGAAGGACTTTGCTGTGTCCCCTTCTTTTGATTCTGATCTCCAAGGGCCTGAGAAG
The DNA here is from genome assembly GCF_964204655.1 of Triturus cristatus. NCBI lineage: Eukaryota > Metazoa > Chordata > Amphibia > Caudata > Salamandridae > Triturus > Triturus cristatus. The sequence continues at coordinate 411,257,859 of NC_140589.1, read as the reverse complement.
AGCTGGCTCCCTGTTAAGAAGTCCCAGGAACAAAAGGACTTCACCACCAGGTCCCCTGGAACTCTGCTGAGGGAGTTCTGACCTGCCTTGGAGTGCTTGCCCAGTCTTGGGGCCTCAGGAGGTTGTTTTGCTGTGTTTTGGGAGCTGGGAAGCAGAAGCGTGAAAAAGAGTAACTGGTACCCAACGCATCATCCGATTGCGTGGCGCAAGAACGAGAGTGCGAGGGAAATTTCATTGCAGCACCATCGCAACACGCAGGGTCCCCGCATCGCCGAGTGCGTCGAGCATCGTCCCGAAGCGTGAAGATTCCTGACATTTCGAGGGTCGTCGCAGAACCAGTTTGCGAGCCGCACCACTGCCGGTGCGTGAAAGTCCCCAGTCATCGTGTGCGTCGACGCAGAGTCCCGTTCCGTGGCGCATCGAGAGTTGCGGCGCCGGAAGTAAACGCTGCGCCGCGCATCGTGCCACATCGAAGAGTGTCGCATCGAACCTGTGCGTGAAGTTTCCCCCTAAGAAACCTACGCAACGAAAGCCAAAGTCATCGCATCCTCCCCCTACAGATCGGAGCCGGCGCATCCACCTCTGCTGCGTGTAGCAGGGCTGCTGCAAAGCCTCCCCAGGATCTCAGGAGTATCGCATCGCCTTTGCCATCTTCCTTGTTATAGCTTTTGGGAACCTTATCGCAACTACAGGTACTGTTGGGCACAAAAGTGTCGCATTTTGTGCATTGAGAGTCGCATTGTGCAAGACACTGACTTTTACATCCTGGAGTACTTTCTGCAAACTCTTGAACTATCTTTAAAGTAACCTTTTTGAATTATATGTTGGTTTGTCTGTAGTATTTGGTCTTGTGAAGTTTTTAGTAAAGATACCTTATTTTTCTAAAACTGGTGTGGAGTAAATCTGTGGTGTTTTCACTGTGTTACTGTGAGTGTTGGTACAAATACTTTACACATTGCCTTTGATAGCCTAGACTGCTCAGGCCAAGCTACCTAGAGGGTGAGCAGGGGTTATCTTAACAGTGTATCCCCCTTTCCCTGACTGGAAGCAAGGGTCCCTACTTGGACAGTGGTACCTACCCTGCCAACTAGAGACCCCCAGATCTAACATAAATCCACCTTAAAACATATTTACCCGCATAGTAATCATTACAACACTTTTATTTAGGGAAGGAAATCTCCCACACAAGAATTCTTCAATATAATTTTACCTCACTGGGCAAATTAAACTCTTGCATCCTGGTTTTGGTTAAATACTTAAAAAAAATGTGGGAAAAATGTCATGCCAAAAGCCATGTATGCACATGTTCTATTTATAATATGCTATTTATAAACATTATTGGAAATGACCGTCTTTTTTCATGGTTTTCCCTGAGATTTTTGACTTCACTACCCTTTGCGGACCCTTCAATGCCCGACAACTACAGACCAATCTCCCTGCTGCCATTCCCAGCCGAGGTCTTAGAGAAACTCATCAACAGGCACCTCATCAAATACCTCAATAACCACCAACTCCTCAACACCACTCAGTCTGGTTTTAGATCCAACCACAGCATAGAAACGTCTCTTATTGTTACAATGGATGACACCCACATGACTCTGGACAGAGGAGACACAGCAGCCCTCATCCTCCTTGGACCTCTCCTTGGACCACTCTAAAGCATTTGATGCAGTCTCCTACCCTAACCTACCCTACCCTCATCCAACACCTACACAACATCGGAATCTAAGGACATGCACTCTGACGGATGTGTTCCTTTTTGACTGGAAGCCCCCAGTTAGTCAGCCTGGCACCGTACACCTCGGACGCCCGGGATCTCAGCTGCGGGGATCCGCATGGATCCCCCAAGCCTGAAATTCTTCAATGCATACATGATCCTCTCTCCTCTCACAAAATTAATTTCCTCTCCTATGCAGATGACAAGCAACTCATTGTCTCCCTCATGTACAAGACACCTAGTACCCAGATCAGGTTCAGTGCAGTCATGACTGCAATCACCCACTAGACAAAGACAAATTGTCTGAAGCTGCACAATGACAAGATTGAAATCATGATCTTTGGGAAGTACATATCACCATGAGACTCCACCTGGTGGCCAACACCCACCACCACCCACTCCAAGAACCTTGGGATCATCATCAACATCAAACTCAACATGACTGCCCATGTCACTGACTCACACTTCCATATCCTGAAGATGCTGAGGAAGATGTTCAAATGGCTCCCAATCAGCACCCAGAAAACCAACAGGCTTGCCCTGGTCACAAGCAAGCTGAAATATGGGAACACCCTCTTTACTGGGATCAACAAAAAACTCACCAGAAGGTTGCAGATCATTCAGACCTCGGCAGCCAAAATCAATCTCAACTTCCCATGCCACACTCTCATAATGCCATACCTGAAGGAGCTCCATTGACTCCCTATTCACAAACAAGCACAACTCAAAATCATCACACACACTTTCAAGAAACTACTTAGAACTGTTCTTGCATACCTTGGCAATGGCATCTGCTTTCAGTAACTTTCTAGACACCTCCTCTGCTCCTCTGGACTCCTACTTGCCCAAATCCCATTCATATGGGAAACCAAATCCAGCTGCCGAGCCTTTCCTTACATAGCTCCTTAATTGTGGAATTACCTGCCACTAAATATTAGAGCCTCCTCCTCACTTCTTGAATTCCATAAGAAGGTAAAGACTTGTATAGTCCCACTAGGCCTTGGATGTGCCTAGACCTCTAAGGTGACACACTTTGCAGGGAGCTGGGTCACTGGCTCCCTGCACCAGCCTTTGTCCTTTGTTTCCACTGGGATTCTCTCCATCTTGACGTAGAAGCCCAGTCTTTTCCCCCAACTAGTCCTCAGGTGGTGTAAGGGGACCAACTTCCCTGTGCCAAGGGAGAAACCCCACTGATGGTTCAATTGAAGTTAGAGTTCTTAGGCCAGATGGCATCAGAGGATTCTTCCTTCCAATTGTCACTGGCGGCTGCCTCCAGTGCCAGTGTCCAGCACAGCTATAAGCAGGAAGCAAGACCTTTCAAGTGGGGCCAGGAAGTTCCTATCCTGGCATGTCACATCACCTCTCCATCCCTACCTCATCATTCCTGCACAGCCTGCTAGGGCTTTTCAAAATGCCATCACTCCGGAGTCACTAATCACATCTGCACTGGGGGCTCCGCCCCTTATTTACACCACTGTCAGGTATTTTCCCATCAAATCTTCAAAGTAAGCCCTCTCCTGTGTTGGTTCCAGAGGTCTTGGCTCCCTCCTTTTTTGGGCAGTGCCCAGGCCCTCGGAAGAAAGGAGGTATCCCAGACCCTGTTACAGTGGGACAGCTGATTTATTGATGCAGAGCATTTTGCTCCACCCCTTTCCACCTCAGGAACTAAATGAAGTACTAATGATGGCTCTCTCTGTTTGGGGAGGACTTTGTTTCTGCCGCTGGAGAGAAATGTAACTAACTTGGCACAACAGGGCAACAAAAGACCTGGGTTCTGATCCTGAGCTGAGTCAGAGAGATATGATAATTCTGGATGACCCAATTGCTGTAAAGATATATGTTTGGGACTTGCATAATAGATTTTTGCCACATGGGTTATGCCCCAATTCGGTATTTCACTGGTCTCTGTATACCAAAGGGAAGCAAAGCTACATTCTAAGGCAGCCGTCCCCATTGGTGTATAATGGAGGGTCACTGCAGACAAGACAATAAACCACACCAAGTTTCCCCAGAGTATACATTAACATTATGAGGCCTACCTCAGGTCGATATCCAATCCTACAGAGTCCCGTCTGTGCTGGGCTGCCTGTGCACACCTCCCAGGTTGCACATGACAGGAGTCTCCCACACACAGCCCTTTGCTGAGTCACAATGGCCTTTATTCAAAGGAGGTAAACACGCGCAGTCCATTTACTATGAGTTTACCTTGGGTGAATCACAGGTTATGAGGCTCCCCCAAAGTGAAAGGTCAAAAACCAGGTGATCAAAAATCTAAACATCCAGGAGTTTTTACTCCCTATTGCAGGTCCCAGTAAGGCTCCGTTATACCAGCACAACTGATTGACTAGCTGCATTATGAGAGAAAATCTTGCAGGTACCATTACTGTCCCAGTGTCTGTCCCCGGGGTAAGGGAGAGCAACCCAGATCCCTCAGGCATATTTGGGGGTAGGGAAATCGCAAAGGAACCCTCCTTTAGGATAAAACAAATAAAATATATCACTTTTGTCATCTTTGCCACAGTTCCAGCTTCTAGATACCTAGGGGCAGATTTATGAGCCCCTTGCGCCACTTTTGCGTCACTTTTAACATGGGAAAAGTGACGCAAAAGTGGCGGAAGGGGCTCATAAATCTGCCCCCTAGTACACAAGGTGGTACCTCTGTGGTACCACCGATCTAACCTACTACTGAGGTACCAAAATAGATTAAAAAAAGTTAGAAGAGTCTGGCCATCCTCAAAGGTCACTGCTCAGCCCAAAGGCTATTTACAGCAAGGGGTTAGCTGCCTGCAGATGGCTTAGATACAGCACCTGGCCGGAGACCAGACCTTGTAGTCAACCTCCTGATGTGCATGGCAGAAGGACATGGGATTGACCACCTGCGAGTTGTTGGGTGCAGGACCTGCAACAACCCCCGCCCCATATGTATTTGCAAAGGTGGTGCAGAGCAAAGGGACTGGCTACCTGTGCATGGGGTTTGGGTGCAGGGTCCACATCTCTGCACAGGACTGAAGGCTGTGTACAGCAAGGGTTGGCTGCAGGTGCCCAAGGGGGTTGGGCATACATGTAACTTAAATATGATTTAAAAAAATCTGAAATTCACTGAAAAAGAAAACCAAAGGTTAAGTTGAAGTTAGAGCTAGGAGTTGAAATTAGAGGTGTGAGAAATGTGTGGAATTTGCCTTCTCGTGTTTACACAGAATTACTTGTAATCACATGGAATGCAAATCTATCACTTAGTGCTATATTTTAGCGCAAAATGAGTCTTCGCATCATTTTTAGATGTGAAGATGCACTTTGAGGTAAAAGTAGATTAAGAAAATTACAAGAAACCCAAGCACCAACCACTCGTGCTCTATCCATGTGTGTTATTTACGCCTGCTCAGAGTGAAGACATATAGTCTGGCTGTCAATAATGAAAGTTATATGGTGCAGGGTGTTTTATTACCACACCTGATTATAATGCAATTTTACCCGTTTTTCAGTGAACATCTGTCTATTTTGAACATTGTCTGAGTTTATTATCTGCCCAGCCCCCTCACATAAGCAGCACTCAACTTCATGGTGGTGGTCAACAACCACCTTGCACATGGCCTTCTGCTGTGCACAGTGAGAGGTTGGCCACAAGCCATACCCTGAGGCAAGGCCATGCACTCAATCGGCCACAGTGAGGCAGCCAAAGCCTGATGGTGGACATAGACCCTATGACATTCCAAATTAATGTGACAAAGAATGTGCTTAAAGCGCAGGGTAAGGTATGCTCGAGGGCAATAAATCTAAAGTATTTGAGAGAAAAAGATTCTGTAAAGTTTATGAGTGCAGGATGGGAGAAAGATTCCAGCTTTCCATATATGGACTTGCTACCTAATCGTTGGTTAAGGAAAGAAGTCTTTAAGTTAAGAATAGGAATCAATCCGCTATTTACAAATAGCGGAATAAAAGCTGCCCTTTCACATCCGGATGGTAAATGTGTGTGTAAAATAGGAATGAAGTGTGATATTTTGCACCTTTTATTGGACTGCTATCTGTTTTTAAATCTACGTAAAGTGTTTCTTCGTCCGATATTTTTAAAATATGATGTCAATGAGCGCTCGCAAGCATGTGATCACTTAGTGGAAATGGAAAATCTTGACATTGCGATAGCCATTGGGAAATTTATGCAGGGGGTTTATAAATTTATAAATTTCTAAACTGAGTAGAGACCCATGAAAAGGCCAAAGTTTTTTAACTTTAATGAATTTTGGTTTTAATTGTATAAATGCAGTTTTATGACAGTAGAATTTTTATAGTCAATGGAAAGAATCTGTGTTATGTCGATTTTAGATGATAAAATATGTACTGTGGTTTATAGATCAATTGGTCTAAATAAACTTTATTTTTGACTTGACTAGTTGTGCATGGCTATCGACTGTGCCAGCAGAGGTTGGCTGCATTTATACAGTATTCCCTCACAGGTAGTCAGACTGGGTCCTGTGGTACTAAAGCTGTACTCACTAAAATTAGATTTTTTTACATTCAAATAAGTGAGTGGTCTAGTTTCCCCCAGCAATTTCAATCTAGTAAAACAAAAGAAAAAGTAACTTAGTGTAGCACAACACACTGCCTTGCATTACTTTGAGTCAGGAAGGAGTTTTATTGGTCATGCATTGGTGTTTCATTGCACCAATCCATATATTTTAACACAAACCTGTATCTACAAAGACCTATAGGCATGAATTTGAGCCAAAATCCTCCTCCTCCTTATCTGTATTTCTGCTTATTATTTATACTTGGTATCTCTGCTGTAGAATACCTTGCAGGCCTTAAAGGATAGTTTTTTTGTGTGTAGGAAGGTACCCCATTGTTCACAAAATATATTCTGACTACAAACTAAGCTGACAACTTTTCACTGTGGCACAAGTGTGCTTGTGTTCGTTCTAGGCAACAAAAGTGTCTCTCCAGCTAATCGAAAGCAGAACTGTCCCATTTCTTTAAAGCTATGATGCAGTTATGGTTACTCCAATTGACACAATACAGTGCAGCAACTTTGCTTGCTGCAGCGTGGTATGCCATTTGTTAGTAAATATGTGCCCTAATGTTCAAATAGGGAATTGGGTTGTACACATAGGGGTTAACTCTCAGAAAAGGAGAATAAGCTGGACAGTTGTGAACAACGGTAATCCTACAGGACTAAATATAGTTGCTTCGGATTGGCTGCGGGAGCTGTTTCTCCTAGTAACCATCATGGTACTGCAGAACTCACCCAAGAGTGTTCTGCAGTACAGAAACAATCTAAATGGCTGGCCTTAACCCAGAGAAAAAATGTTGCAACTGCCAGGGACTCACTCAGTATATTCGCAAAATGTTTTATAAAATAGTATAGGGCAGGGCTGCATACCACTTCAGCGGGCCAAAATTATTATTTTACATTCTGTATGTTCTGCAGTACTCTCACAGGACACTACATGGTCTTTCATGAGCTACCACAGTACTACTATAGGAGCCTTTATACCATGGCACTGCAGTACTATGTCAGCTTGTTCAGGTGAAGATTGCATGTGCATGGTACCACGGTGCCCCAGGGGTAGCACTTGAGGGCTGGTACCCCCAAGAAAGTATTTAATACAATACAAACATAATGAGAGTTTGGTGTTTGTGTGTAGCTAAGTGTTGATGGGGGTTGGGCGCAGGGCCTGCTTGCTGGGAACGCCATGCAGTGAACCCCCTGCTGTGCATGGCCAGAGGCCATGCTCAGAGGGGTTTGGCAACCTGCTGCAGGGTTGGGTCTGGGCCTGGCCAGAGGTTAGCGCCCTGTGGCTAAACCCTTCTGGACAGCAGGTGATTGGCAGCCTGTGGGGCTTTGGATGCAGTGGCTTGCCAAGGGCCAAGCCTTTAGGCCAACCCCTCACTGCGCATGACCAAAAGAAGTTTGTGGAATATGATCAAAAACTAAGGCTGGGTGTAACTTGCATAATTACAGTACAGCAAAATTATGCAAGATTACACTGAATTATGTGAGGAACGTAACCCAGCATTCATGGCTATTTCCTTAGCGCAAACGCACCCTTGGAACACAAATGGAGCTAAGGATTTGCTAAGAAAATAGCACTAATTGCAACAGAACACAAACAGCAGCAGCCACTCACATTCTCCAAGTTATTTGTTCCTGTGTTCTTATAGTAACAGTTTTGTGGCAGATTACTCATAATTATGTGAATTGGCACATTCAAGCAATTGTTAGTAATTTTGCACCAAAATAGTTACAAGAAATGACAAAAATTATTCCGGCATAATTAAAATTTCACCCGGCTCTACAAAACAACCCATTAATTCCCTGGAAAAAACAAAGACTACATTGGCATTATTGTTAGATATGGTAATAATAGCATCCTTTACCTTAACAAATAAAAGTTAAAATTACGTTATAGTTAGGGATGGAATTAAGAACTTAGAATGTGTTAAAAAAATACTCTAGCAATGCCCATAAAAATCTAAAGTTTAAAGATAACTGTAACTTGTTACCCTGCCATGCAATGCCTATGACCTTACATATTAACCATATATGATATGCTATATGACATCATTGATGACATTACTGGTGACATCTCTAATGACATCATTGATAACACCCCTGATAAAATCATACAATCATTGTCCTGTACGGTTTATGGACTTGACATGAGTCAACATTTTACACCTGCGGCCAATTTTCTATTCACCTTAATAGGATTACCCTCTTAAAGACTTTATGTTAGTACTGGGGTCCCTAGTTGGCAGAGCTATGCACCTTTGTCCAAGTAGGGACCCTTGCTTCTAGTCAGGGTAAGGGGGATACACACTCTAGATAAGCCCTGCTCAGCCCCTTGGTAGCTTGGCACGAGCACACAGGCTTATCCCAAAGGCAATGTGTAAAGTGTTTGGACTCAAAACACACGGTAATATAGTGAAAACACCACAAATCACAGCATCGTGGAGGTGAGGCGTTGTTGTCGAGGTCTAGGCCCCGGCTCCCTGGCTGCAACGGGTGGGGGGGGGGGGTGAGGCGATGTGTCGGATCCACGACAGGGAAAGTCGATTGCGTTGGCGGTGGGGCGTTGGTTCTGGTGAAGCGATGCAAAGTCAGAGAGTTTGTGATGTCACCCTCAGCAGTTATTGCCACTGTAATAACTGGAAGCAGGCACTGGTGGTGATGGAGTCTGTGCGAGCTCTGGCATCGTGTAAGGCCGATAACTGCAGTCGATGGCTGAGGTGCAGTAATGGCTGGACGGTGCGTCGTGCACTTCACAAGCAGTGCCCCTGGCCTCGGTGCGGTCATGGCAGCATTGCTGATGGCACCGGAGATTGTTTTTCTTGCTTCTCTTAGATTTCTTCCAGCTTCAAACAGCAGAAACCTCCAGAGGTCCAAAACTGGAATAGGCACCTCCTGGTAGGTCAGAGCTCTCAGCAGTAGAGTTCAGGGGAACTGGGGGTGAAGTCTTTGTGTCCCTGAGACTTCAGAAAAGGAGGCCAGCACATATAAGCCCTTGGCGATTCTTCATCAAGCAAGTTTCTAAGCAAAGTTCCAGTCTTTGTCCTTTCCCTTGCAGAAGCAGCAACTGCAGGCCAACAGCACACAGCAAAGGGGCAGTACTCCTCCTCGTAGCTCTCCAGGTCTTCTCCTTGGTAAAGGTTCCCCTTGAGTCCAGAAGTGATCTAAAGTGCTGAGGTTTAAGGGCCACTACTTATACCCCATTTTGTTGTTGTTCTTCTTTGTGCCAGGGTCACCGAGCCCAGTCTAAACCAGTTCTGTGCTCACTGGTGCTGTAGGACCACAGGAGGTGAAGAATTCATTATACAAGGGAGACAGGCCCTAGTCAGGTGCAAGCAAAACTCCTCTCACTAGTCTAAATGCAGCCAAGGTCTATTCAACTCAGCTTTAAGTCATCCAGGAGGGGCCAGGCACACCTCAACCCCCCAGGGGTGGTCTTCAGTGAATGCACATCCCTAGCCCCTGTCACTCCAAAACCAATCATTCAATCCACAAACCGGAAGAGGCACACAGAATGGTTAAACAAGAAAAATGCCTCCTTTCTAAAAGTTGCAAAAAAAGAAAGCACCTGTCCCCGTTCAGTTTTAAGCTCTTCAAATTATTGAGCTCCAAACAGACAACCACTGTATCTATTTGTATGGACTATTTATTTATCCACTTCAATTTGATTACTTTAGAAAAAAAGTTTTTTTACCAAAAAATTAAATGTGCAGAAAAGGAAATACATACATTTCACATAATAAATCTCATCAACAGCTAACATTAATACAAACACTGTTCCACATCCTACACTCATCCATTTCACTCATACACTTCATAAACTCTAAAACTAAGACTGCTCTAACAAAACATAAATCACTCATTTAATCACAAACACTAACTTTATCACACACGGGGACAATATTCCTATATACAACTAGGGGATACAACTCTTCAAAATGCCTCTAAGAAAGTCCAACTAAATTCTTATTTTTAAATTCCTCCGTGGTACATATTGCCAACGTGTTTCGAGAACCAGGAGAAAGCTTCTGGGACTCTCCTCAGGGCTGCCTCTTAGTGGATATCAACGTTATCTGGAAACCGGCCGATAGGCTCGAATCCAAATGTGTGGAAGCAATACGAAGTAACTTCCTTGTAAACTTATATCCTGTGCTGTTTATGAAAAACCACGCTCTGCAGCAGGAACAAATCCGCACCCTACTTGCCTTGACTGTGCGGAGCTGCACCATCCGGTCAGCGTCTGCACGTTTTCACGCAGTGTCAAATAGCAATTTGGAAAACAATGTGCGTCTGCTTTGCGAATTAATCCCTTGTGCGTGGGCACCAGCGGTGCTTTAAATGACAATTACTCGGCGTCTTTCAGACGAAGCTCTAAATCCTTCAATACAACAACGCCATTCTTGCAGCTAAACTGCAAGAATGGTGTTGTTGTATTGAAAGGATTCAGCTCGATAATTGTAGCTCGATAATTTAAAGAGCTTAAAACTGAACGGGAACAGGTGCTTTCTGTGTTTGCAATTAGTAATGGCCCTACCTGATCCCCGTCCTTACCCAGCCTATACCCTTTTGTGATTTACTTTCTAAAAGTGGCATTTTCAAACACACCATTTAGAAACCATCTTTGCTATAATATGTGTTATTAAGTTCTGAGTTCAGAGAGCCTAAACTTTATTTCTCTACCTTGTCCCAATGGGAAGTTATACTTGTAAATTGTTACAAAGTATCCCAAATGTTATCCTATAAGACAGATAGCCTTTCAATAGTGAAAAACGAAATACACTGTATTTCACTGTCAGAAAATGTCACACACACCAGCAAATGTCCTACCTTTAACATACACTGCACCCTGCCCATGGGGGTACCTTGGGCCTACCTAAGGAGTGTCCTACATGTAAGAAAAGAGAAGGTTAGGGCCTGGCAATTGGGTGCATTTGCCAGGTCGACATGGCAGTTCAAAACTGCCTACAGACACTGCAGTGGTAGGTTTGAGATACCTTTAAAGGGCTACTCATGTGGGTCGCACAGTTAGTGCTGCAAGCCCACTAGTACTATTTGATTTACAGGCCCTGGCACTCTCAGTGCACTTTATTAGGGGCTAACCAGTAAATCAAATATGCTAATCATGGATACCCAATCACAATAGTAATTAATACAAGGAGCACTTGCAATTTGACACTGATCATCAGCGGCAAAGTGCCTAAAGCATCTAACCAGCAAAAACAAAATCCAACACAGCATCAAATATCCAGGAGGTAGAGGTAAAAAGCCAGGGGAAACCACGCCAAACATGCCAAGTTTAACACTTCACAAAACCCTCAAATTTAAGTAAAGAGGTTGACTATTATACATTTGCTACTGAAAGGACACTTTCTGTCAGGCTCTAGGAACAACCTCCAGTAGTTTATAAAAAAGCTACACACATTCCTGAGATGGGCATAATGGCCTTCAACTCTAGAGCCTTGCTCGCAATACCAGTGTGACACCACTAAGTGTGACACTTACATTCTATAATATTCAAATATGTGCAATGCCTCAAATTCTTCAGCAAAGTTCTGAATAAAAGCATCCACATCTTATAAATGTCCACGGTACATAGATTTTACCTATAGCACTGTATTACACAACTATGTAAAATTAACACATGCACAGATAGCTGCTAGTAAATAACCTATTAATATTATAAGGTTTGGCCTTTCTTATAGATTATTTGGAACAATATTTGGCTTTAATCCTCAAACTACTTCCAAACATGCCTCTACAACGCACTTCAGATGCACTTAGCCTCATACCTTTTAACATGGTGGAATACTTGTACCTCAAACTTTAGTGTTTTTAAATGCTGCACCATGAATCTTTGAACATGCACAATTTAACTTGCATGTAAAGCTTATGCTTTTTCCATGGTATGGTCCCTCATGGTTATGCATTAACTCCATGCTGTTTAGGACTGTGATGTTGTCAGTGATGGCATCAATTATGTCATTTAACATTTCATAAATAATTTAATAATATGTGAGATCAAAAGTAGCGTATGGCATGAGCACAGTTACAATTTGTACTGTAAACTTGGTGAATTTGAAATTTGTTTGTTTTTTAAATGTTAGTTTTGATCTTATTTCAACACCTAATGATAACATGAATATGTGTCTGTGTGTACGTCTGGTGTGACGTATTTTTGATATATTATCACCCTGTCCTTTGGGCTTATTTAGCACATTTTACGTTTGAGTTACAAATATAGAAAAAAGTTTTCCCTACATGGCAAAGGCATTTTTTTTCTTCCATGTGTCACTGAAGTACATTTAAATTGCAGCTAAGCCAAATCAAAGTGTTGCTCCTGACAGACACGTTTTATGTCATACATGTGAGTGTTGTTAACACACACTGCAGACCACCATTACATTTAATTTTCCATTCTATTGATGCACTTTAGGCTTCATTTAAAATTGACAAATAGGGAAGTTATCTAGGCCAATAGGAAGTTACACAGTACCACATCAGTATTACTGTGGAAGCACAGTTCCATCAATACTATAAAGCAGTGATAAAGTGTAGAGTTCTGAAAGCAGCAAAAGTAGGGTCAAGAAAATAGAGAAAATTCTAAGGAGACAAAACAGGAAAGGCAGATTCGCCAGTCTGACCAACAAAAAATGCCATCAAATAAAAGGGAAAGCTGTCAAAAAGACTTGATGAAGAATCGTTGAGTAAGATTGGATGTTAATGTTAATCATCGGTTAGGTAGCTATTTATACTTATGAAATTATACATTGAAAACAAGGTATTACACCATATATTTTAGTCAAAACAACCCTCTGGCATATGTTTAATTGGAAATTCACACTACATCATGGTACAAGTAATGGCATTCAAGCAAGACTTTATATCAACTCTGAGTAACAGGAAAGGCTTTTTAAGGGACATGATATTTGTATGGATCCAACTATGCAACTCCTAGGACAATATTTTTCTCCAGCACAACAGAAAAAATCTTTCCTATGAAGGGCCAGATAACAAATAATAACATTATTTAAAATAAAAATCAGCAGACGGCATATTAGATATTTTGATAGAAGCACTAATCATATCTGTTAGACCTGACATCCTTGGCGTGGGTTTTTCCCCTATCTTTTGCCTCTGCTACCTGGATTTTTGATGCTGTGCTGGATTTCGATTTGCTGGTTTAGATGCTTTGGACACTCTGTCACTGCTAATCAGTGCCAGAGTGTAAGTGCTCCCTGTGTAAAATATCGCATTGATTGGATATACCTGATTGGCACATCTGTATCACCATGAAGTCCCTAGTAAAGTGCACTGTGTGTGCCAGGGCTGGTGATGACGGATGCTACTAGTGGGTCTGCAGCGCAGATTGCGCCACCCACCTGTGTAGCCCTAAAACAGTGTCTCAGGCCTGCCGCCGCAGGCCTGCCTGCAGTCCCCGGACTGCCATGTCCCCCTGGCCAGTGTCCACACTGGCCGGGCCTAACCCTTCCCTTTTCATACACGTCAGTCATCCCTATGGAAGGCCCAAGGTACCCCCCTGGGCAGGGTGCAGTGTATGTAGAAGGTAGAGCATGTACTAGTGCAGGTAACATGTTCTGGTAGTGAACACCGGCCATTTTGTGTGTTCACTACTGCAAGGCTATCTTGTTCCATAGGCTAACATGAGGGAGGCGGGTGCCGATGGCTATCCGCCTATCTTCTCATACGAACAAGATGAGACATGAGTGGTTGATATCCCTGAGCTCAGCATTTAATAACACATCTTTTAGGAGAGATTGTTTTTAAATCCTGAGTTGGAGAACAGTACTTTTTAGAGAGTAGCTGTTCTCTTGTCTGACCCTTCTGTGTGCATGGGCGCGCTTGTGGATTGACTGTCTGGTTTGAGAGTGACAGGGGCTGGGGATCCCCCGGGAGGTTGGACGAGTCAGCCCTCTGCTGAATGGCGACGATCGCAAGGAGAGTGGAGGGAGGAGATAGCACCTGGGATTGAATAGGGCTGTGCCTGCCTGCCACTCCGCTGGCTCCACCTCCTGCTGGGCGGCTGACGACTCTGCCCCTCGCTCTGAAAAGAATGTAGAGACCAGGAAAACAAAGTGCTCCAACAACACCCAGAACTGGATCAGACCGGGCTCAGGACCCACTTGCACAAAGACTTCAAAGACTTTTAGGGGTATAAGTACAAGACCCCCGACAACAGATTTTTAGATTCGACCATCAAGAGGAACCTCTGCTGAAAGACGGACCGCTGAAGAACTAAAGGAAGATTGCCGTGCTGTGTGCTCTAAAGGCTGACCTGTTCTGCTGTGCAACTGAAGCTGAGGAGGAGAAGGGGTCTTGCTGTGTGCTGACCCTATCCACTTGACCAAACAAGACTTTGCTGTGTGCTGTGTCTTCAACTGAATCTCCAAGGGCCTGAGAAGAGCTGGCCTCCTGTTTCGCAACCCAGGGATAGAAAGGTTGCCAAGAACTCAAGACTCTGCTGTGTCCCACCTGCGCTGCTGTGTGCCGCAGGGACCGTGGACTGTTCTACCAAGCTTCTCAACATCTGCCTGTGAGGTGGGCTGGCTGCTCTCTGTCTTGCTGGAGAGTACCGCACCGAGCCGGGCCTGACACCGGTTGCCGCATCAAGAAGATCGACGTGCTCATCGGCACGTGCCTTGCCGCGACCCGGAGGCCTGACGCAGACCGAGAGTCGTATTTCCCTGCTCTACGAAGCCGCGCAGTGAGTGGCTGACTCCGGTGACGTCGACATCGTCACTGGGGGCTCGTCGAGGGAGTTGTGGAATCCTTGCATCGAACAGCCCGAGGAGCGCTCGTGCAACGAGCGCAGTGACACCGCCGGAGCAACGTAGCTGCCTAAAACATCGAGAGCCTACAAATTGATTCATTCTCAGTGAGTATCGAATCACTCAAGAGACTAGAGACTATCGTCTGACGATCCCGACCAACCAAGAAAGCGATTGTTGTGTAAACCTGTGATGCTTGATTTCAACTGCGGAAACTAGATAAAGATATATTATTTTTGATATAACTCACCTGTGTGGTCTAAGTTTGTGGTGTGCGGAGGGGGGATCATTGTGGTATCTACGTGCAAATACCTTACACATTGCCTTGGGGATAAGCCTGACTGCTCGAGCCAAGCTACCTAGAGGGTGAGCAGGGGTTATCTACCGTGTGTGTCCCTGTACCCTGACTAGAAGCAAGGGTCCCTATTTGGTCTAAGGTGTATGCCTCTGCCAACTAGAGACCCCCAGATCTAACATTGGTGGTCAGCGGTGCGGATTAGAACCAGTATTTGCACTTGACCTACAGTGATTCTTCGTACATCACTAATCTAGTAAGCAGTTGCATCGCACGAAGTTTTTTTTGCGAAGACTATTCTTGGAGGATCGACGAAGCATCATGTCTCAGAATGGAGTAGGCGAGGAGTCGGAATTGCAATTTGAAGTGAAAAAGTTGCTCGAGTATAAGAAGGAGCAACTAAAGCAATTCTGCAAGCAGCTTGGATGCCCAGCGAAGGGCAGCGCCAACAAGACGGAGCTACAGAAAGCTCTAAGGGCCTGGTGGGAGGCCAAGAATGGCGCAACCGAGGAAACTACGGAAGGGGATGGCACACCGGAGGACGGATTTGGATCCGATGATCTGCCAGTGAACAGGCCAGCGTCGAGGGCTGGCAGCACCCATTCCAGTAGGAGCCTCTCTCCAGAGGAGCTGGAGGAAAACCAAAGGGTTAGAGCCCATGAGATTGAACTTTTTAAGCTCAAAGCTCAAGCGGAAGAAAGGAAACTGCGCCTTGACAGTGAGAAAGAGGCGGAGGAGAGGAGGAATGCTCTTGCTTTGGAAGAGAAGAAACTCCAGTTGGCTCATGAGTTGAGCATGAGGGAGCTGGACATTAAAGCCAAACAGGTGGCGTCCAGTCCGAATGGTGGCAGCGCACAACCAGTACAGGCGGGTAAAGTATACATACCGAAAGATTTGGTGCAGAATTATCAGAGGGGTGAGGATATCTATGCGTGGTTTAGATCCTATGAGCTTGCCTTGAAGATGAATGAAGTGCCTGAGAAAAGTTGGGGAGCGGGTTTGTGGAAGCATTTTGAGGCCTCTGGGAGGGATGTCTTAGCACCCTTAGAAGCAGCAGGGACCTTAACCTACCCCACGATGAAGGAGGCCTTATGCCTCAGGTATGGGCTTACACCAGAACAGTACCGACAGAAGTTTAGGAACTTCAAGAAACTTGATTCGAGTACGTGGGTGGAGTGTGTGAGTATGTACACGCGTGCACTGGAAGGTTGGATAAAGGGCAGCAAAGTTACTGATTATGTGGGGTTGTGTCACTTGATTAGTTGGGAGCACTTGAGTAGTCTATGTGTTCCAGAGCTGCGCCAGCATCTTTTAGACAGCAAGTTAACTGATCCCAGTGAGCTTGCTAAAGAGGCCGACCGCTGGACTAGCACCAGGGTCAACAAAGGGGTGGTAAGTATGCCAGCCAAGGGTGGACAGGGTCCCCAGCAGAAAAGTGGGGAGGACAAGGGTAACAGTAAGGAGTTCTCTAAAGGGCCCCAAAACAGTTCCCAGGAGAAGGAGTCCCGGGCCCCCAAGCCGAAGAGGTCCTGGCCCCCTAAGGGCAACAGACCACCGCCTACTTGCTATGCTTGTAGGGAAGTGGGGCACATCGCCCCTAAATGTCCCAACAAACCCCCAGCACCAGCTGCTGCTACAGTCCCAGGGTTAGCTAGTGTAGCTTTGGGAGGGGATTTGATTTCCAGTGGGGAAGAGGGATTAGCTATGATGACCCTTGTCTCGTTAGGAGACCAAGAGATGGTCCGGGATGCCTTGATACCCGCTAACACTAAGAAATACGGGCAGAAGGTGACCATCAATGGGAGGGAGATAGAGGCTCTGAGAGACACCGGGGCTAGTGTGACATCTGTCAGGTGTCAGTGGGTGTCTGAAGAGCAAGTCATTCCCAATGTGCTCCGCCCAGTAGTGGCAGCTGACACTTCAGTTCGCCTCTGCAAGATGGCGCGTGTTCCCTTTACATGGGGGGGAGTCTCTGGTACCTTGGAAGTCTGTGTCAGTGATGCCTTACCGGTAGATTGTCTGTTGGGTAACGACCTGGAGAGTTCTCCATGGAAGGACGTCGAGCACAGAACTCACTTGGAGATGCTAGGACTGCCAGCGTGGATCTGCGTATCCACACGTGCCATGACAGCCAGTAAGGGTGAATTAGTAGAGCTGGAGCCTGGAACAATGGCCCAGGAACCTGCCAGGAGAGGAAGGGGCAGAGGGCGCGGGAAACCGGCCCCCGCTGTTCCCACGGTCCAGGAGGAAGCAGAACCTGAGGGGGATGCCCTGGAACCTACAGGGGAGCAGGTGGCCGAACTGGGGGAGTTGCCTGAGCTGACCCATTGGCAGCAAGAGGGTGGCCCCTCCAGGGAGGAATTCTGCCAGGCTCAGAAGGAGTGCCCTTCTCTCATTGGTGTGCGGCAGCAGGCTGCAGACCAGGCAGCAGGCCTAGGGTCCAAGGAACACTTGATCTACTGGGAAGATGACTTACTGTATAGTGAGCCTAAGTTCGCTGAGCCCGGTGCAGCCCGTGTGCTGGTGGTACCCGAGCGCTTCAGGAACTTCTTACTGGGTCTGGCTCACGACGTGCCTCTCGCAGGACATCTGGGGCAAGACAAGACCTATCACAGGCTTGTCACCCACTTCTACTGGCCCCAGATGAAGAAGCACGTCGGTACCTTTTGTAAGTCATGCCAAACCTGTCAAGCCAGTGGTAAGAGCGGAGGGAAGTGCGTGGCGCCCCTCCAGCCATTTCCTGTAGTGAGCACCCCTTTCGAGCGGGTGGGCATTGATATCGTAGGGCCCCTGGATCCCAAGACCGCCTTAGGCAACAGGTTTATCCTGGTCTTGGTGGATCACGCCACTCGGTACCCGGAAGCAGTCCCTCTCAGGACAATCACAGCCCCCGTGGTGGGCCGTGCATTGATGGGGATCTTTTCCCGTGTGGGGTTCCCTCGAGAGGTGGTCTCCGACCGGGGTACCAACTTCATCTCTAGGTACATGAAGTCTCTGTGGGAGGAGTGTGGAGTAACGTATAAGTTCACCACTCCTTACCACCCTCAAGGAAATGGGTTGGTTGAAAGGTTCAACCGCACCCTGAAGGGTATGATCATGGGCCTAGCGGAGCCCATGAGACGGAAGTGGGACGTCTTGTTACCATGCCTGTTGTTTGCCTACAGGGAGGTGCCCCAGAAGTCCTTAGGGTTCAGCCCCTTTGAACTGCTGTATGGCCACCCTGTTAGAGGACCTCTCACCCTGGTGAAGGAGGGGTGGGAGAAATCCCGTGGGAAGACCCCCCAGGATGTGTTCAGCTATGTGCTGGCCATCCGCAACCAAACACAGCGCTTCAGGAAGCTCGCTCAGGAGAACCTAGAAGCCAGCCAGGAGGAGATGAAAAGATGGTACGACCAGAATACCACTCTGGTAGAATTTCACCCCGGGCAGAAAGTGTGGGTAATGGCGCCGGTGGAGCCTTGTGCGCTCCGTGACAAGTGGACCGGGCCATATGAGGTGGTAGAGCGCAAGAGTGAGGTGACCTACCTGATCAACATGAAGACTCCTAGGCAGCCCCTTAGAGTCTTGCATGTAAACCGCCTCAAACCCCACTTCGAGAGGTCTGAAGTGACGATGCTCATGGCTACCGACGACGGTGGGGAAGAGGATAGTGATCCTCTCCCTGACCTCCTGGCAACCAAGGAGCAAGACGGGTCAGTGGATGGTGTGGTCCTCTCGCCCACCCTGACCCCAGAGCAGCAGAGCGACTGTCGCCAGGTGTTGGGTCAGTTTGCCTCCCTGTTCTCCCTGACACCAGGTGTCACCAATTGGTGCGTCCATGATGTGGACACTGGAGATAGCCTGCCTGTGAAACAGAAGTTTTACAGAGTAGCTGACAAGGTCAGGGCCAGCATCAAGGAAGAAGTTTCCAGGATGTTGGCGTTAGGGGTAATTGAGTCCTCTAGCAGTCCCTGGGCTAGCCCAGTGGTCCTCGTTCCCAAGAAATCTGCTACACCCGGTGGCCCGTCAGAACTTCGGTTTTGCGTGGACTACCGCGGGCTCAATGCGGTCACCAAGACTGACGCGCACCCCATCCCCAGAGCTGATGAGCTCGTGGATCGGTTAGGAGCTGCCCGGTACCTCAGCACCTTCGATTTGACTTCGGGGTACTGGCAGATTGCCTTAACTGACGGGGCAAAGGAGAGGTCGGCATTTTCAACGCCAGAGGGGCACTTCCAGTTTCGAGTCATGCCCTTTGGATTGAAAAATGCCCCTGCCACCTTCCAGAGACTGGTCAACCGGGTACTGACCGGGCTGGAGCAATTCAGCGCCGCATACCTGGATGACATTGCTGTGTTCAGCTCCACTTGGGAGGAACACTTGCAACACCTCTGTGAAGTGTTGAGGGCGCTGCAGAAGGCAGGCCTCACTATCAAGGCTAGTAAGTGCCAGATAGGGCAGGGATCAGTGGTGTATTTGGGACACCAGGTGGGGAGCGGCCAGGTGGCGCCCCTACAGGCGAAGATCGATACCATTCTGGCTTGGGAACCCCCCAAGACGCAGACAGAGGTGAGGGCCTTTCTAGGACTCACCGGGTATTACAGACGGTTCATCAAGGGATACGGCACCATTGTTGCCCCCTTAACGGAACTAACCTCTAGGAATCAGCCCAGGAAAGTGAATTGGACCGAGGCCTGTCAAACTGCTTTTGATGCCCTGAAAACGGCAATGTGCACAGCACCGGTGCTTAAGGCGCCTGACTTTTCGAGAGAGTTCGTAGTGCAGACAGACGCTTCAGAGCAAGGCGTGGGAGCAGTACTCTCACAGATGGACGACGAGGGCGGGGACCAACCCGTAGCTTTCATTAGTAGGAGGCTACTTCCCAGGGAACAGAGGTGGAGCGCTATTGAAAGGGAAGCATTCGCTGTGGTCTGGGCCCTGAAGAAGCTGAGGCCCTACCTGTTTGGGACTCACTTCCGTGTTCAGACCGACCACAGGCCCCTCAGATGGTTAATGCAGATGAGGGGTGAGAATCCAAAACTGTTGAGGTGGTCCATCTCCCTACAGGGAATGGACTTTACGGTGGAACACCGTCCCGGTACAGAGCACGCCAATGCTGATGGTCTGTCCAGGTTTTTCCGCCTTAGCGATGAGAACTCCCAAGAGGGTGGGTAGTTCTCCCCGCTTTCAGCTGGAGGGGACACGTGTTAGACCTGACATCCTTGGCGTGGGTTTTTCCCCTATCTTTTGCCTCTGCTACCTGGATTTTTGATGCTGTGCTGGATTTCGATTTGCTGGTTTAGATGCTTTGGACACTCTGTCACTGCTAATCAGTGCCAGAGTGTAAGTGCTCCCTGTGTAAAATATCGCATTGATTGGATATACCTGATTGGCACATCTGTATCACCATGAAGTCCCTAGTAAAGTGCACTGTGTGTGCCAGGGCTGGTGATGACGGATGCTACTAGTGGGTCTGCAGCGCAGATTGCGCCACCCACCTGTGTAGCCCTAAAACAGTGTCTCAGGCCTGCCGCCGCAGGCCTGCCTGCAGTCCCCGGACTGCCATGTCCCCCTGGCCAGTGTCCACACTGGCCGGGCCTAACCCTTCCCTTTTCATACACGTCAGTCATCCCTATGGAAGGCCCAAGGTACCCCCCTGGGCAGGGTGCAGTGTATGTAGAAGGTAGAGCATGTACTAGTGCAGGTAACATGTTCTGGTAGTGAACACCGGCCATTTTGTGTGTTCACTACTGCAAGGCTATCTTGTTCCATAGGCTAACATGAGGGAGGCGGGTGCCGATGGCTATCCGCCTATCTTCTCATACGAACAAGATGAGACATGAGTGTTTGATATCCCTGAGCTCAGCATTTAATAACACATCTTTTAGGAGAGATTGTTTTTAAATCCTGAGTTGGAGAACAGTACTTTTTAGAGAGTAGCTGTTCTCTTGTCTGACCCTTCTGTGTGCATGGGCGCGCTTGTGGATTGACTGTCTGGTTTGAGAGTGACAGGGGCTGGGGATCCCCCGGGAGGTTGGACGAGTCAGCCCTCTGCTGAATGGCGACGATCGCAAGGAGAGTGGAGGGAGGAGATAGCACCTGGGATTGAATAGGGCTGTGCCTGCCTGCCACTCCGCTGGCTCCACCTCCTGCTGGGCGGCTGACGACTCTGCCCCTCGCTCTGAAAAGAATGTAGAGACCAGGAAAACAAAGTGCTCCAACAACACCCAGAACTGGATCAGACCGGGCTCAGGACCCACTTGCACAAAGACTTCAAAGACTTTTAGGGGTATAAGTACAAGACCCCCGACAACAGATTTTTAGATTCGACCATCAAGAGGAACCTCTGCTGAAAGACGGACCGCTGAAGAACTAAAGGAAGATTGCCGTGCTGTGTGCTCTAAAGGCTGACCTGTTCTGCTGTGCAACTGAAGCTGAGGAGGAGAAGGGGTCTTGCTGTGTGCTGACCCTATCCACTTGACCAAACAAGACTTTGCTGTGTGCTGTGTCTTCAACTGAATCTCCAAGGGCCTGAGAAGAGCTGGCCTCCTGTTTCGCAACCCAGGGATAGAAAGGTTGCCAAGAACTCAAGACTCTGCTGTGTCCCACCTGCGCTGCTGTGTGCCGCAGGGACCGTGGACTGTTCTACCAAGCTTCTCAACATCTGCCTGTGAGGTGGGCTGGCTGCTCTCTGTCTTGCTGGAGAGTACCGCACCGAGCCGGGCCTGACACCGGTTGCCGCATCAAGAAGATCGACGTGCTCATCGGCACGTGCCTTGCCGCGACCCGGAGGCCTGACGCAGACCGAGAGTCGTATTTCCCTGCTCTACGAAGCCGCGCAGTGAGTGGCTGACTCCGGTGACGTCGACATCGTCACTGGGGGCTCGTCGAGGGAGTTGTGGAATCCTTGCATCGAACAGCCCGAGGAGCGCTCGTGCAACGAGCGCAGTGACACCGCCGGAGCAACGTAGCTGCCTAAAACATCGAGAGCCTACAAATTGATTCATTCTCAGTGAGTATCGAATCACTCAAGAGACTAGAGACTATCGTCTGACGATCCCGACCAACCAAGAAAGCGATTGTTGTGTAAACCTGTGATGCTTGATTTCAACTGCGGAAACTAGATAAAGATATATTATTTTTGATATAACTCACCTGTGTGGTCTAAGTTTGTGGTGTGCGGAGGGGGGATCATTGTGGTATCTACGTGCAAATACCTTACACATTGCCTTGGGGATAAGCCTGACTGCTCGAGCCAAGCTACCTAGAGGGTGAGCAGGGGTTATCTACCGTGTGTGTCCCTGTACCCTGACTAGAAGCAAGGGTCCCTATTTGGTCTAAGGTGTATGCCTCTGCCAACTAGAGACCCCCAGATCTAACATTGGTGGTCAGCGGTGCGGATTAGAACCAGTATTTGCACTTGACCTACAGTGATTCTTCGTACATCACTAATCTAGTAAGCAGTTGCATCGCACGAAGTTTTTTTTGCGAAGACTATTCTTGGAGGATCGACGAAGCATCATGTCTCAGAATGGAGTAGGCGAGGAGTCGGAATTGCAATTTGAAGTGAAAAAGTTGCTCGAGTATAAGAAGGAGCAACTAAAGCAATTCTGCAAGCAGCTTGGATGCCCAGCGAAGGGCAGCGCCAACAAGACGGAGCTACAGAAAGCTCTAAGGGCCTGGTGGGAGGCCAAGAATGGCGCAACCGAGGAAACTACGGAAGGGGATGGCACACCGGAGGACGGATTTGGATCCGATGATCTGCCAGTGAACAGGCCAGCGTCGAGGGCTGGCAGCACCCATTCCAGTAGGAGCCTCTCTCCAGAGGAGCTGGAGGAAAACCAAAGGGTTAGAGCCCATGAGATTGAACTTTTTAAGCTCAAAGCTCAAGCGGAAGAAAGGAAACTGCGCCTTGACAGTGAGAAAGAGGCGGAGGAGAGGAGGAATGCTCTTGCTTTGGAAGAGAAGAAACTCCAGTTGGCTCATGAGTTGAGCATGAGGGAGCTGGACATTAAAGCCAAACAGGTGGCGTCCAGTCCGAATGGTGGCAGCGCACAACCAGTACAGGCGGGTAAAGTATACATACCGAAAGATTTGGTGCAGAATTATCAGAGGGGTGAGGATATCTATGCGTGGTTTAGATCCTATGAGCTTGCCTTGAAGATGAATGAAGTGCCTGAGAAAAGTTGGGGAGCGGGTTTGTGGAAGCATTTTGAGGCCTCTGGGAGGGATGTCTTAGCACCCTTAGAAGCAGCAGGGACCTTAACCTACCCCACGATGAAGGAGGCCTTATGCCTCAGGTATGGGCTTACACCAGAACAGTACCGACAGAAGTTTAGGAACTTCAAGAAACTTGATTCGAGTACGTGGGTGGAGTGTGTGAGTATGTACACGCGTGCACTGGAAGGTTGGATAAAGGGCAGCAAAGTTACTGATTATGTGGGGTTGTGTCACTTGATTAGTTGGGAGCACTTGAGTAGTCTATGTGTTCCAGAGCTGCGCCAGCATCTTTTAGACAGCAAGTTAACTGATCCCAGTGAGCTTGCTAAAGAGGCCGACCGCTGGACTAGCACCAGGGTCAACAAAGGGGTGGTAAGTATGCCAGCCAAGGGTGGACAGGGTCCCCAGCAGAAAAGTGGGGAGGACAAGGGTAACAGTAAGGAGTTCTCTAAAGGGCCCCAAAACAGTTCCCAGGAGAAGGAGTCCCGGGCCCCC
This sequence comes from Triturus cristatus, assembly GCF_964204655.1. Taxonomy (NCBI): domain Eukaryota; kingdom Metazoa; phylum Chordata; class Amphibia; order Caudata; family Salamandridae; genus Triturus; species Triturus cristatus. The sequence goes on along the minus strand of NC_140589.1, from coordinate 411,233,863 downwards.
AAGCCGAAGAGGTCCTGGCCCCCTAAGGGCAACAGACCACCGCCTACTTGCTATGCTTGTAGGGAAGTGGGGCACATCGCCCCTAAATGTCCCAACAAACCCCCAGCACCAGCTGCTGCTACAGTCCCAGGGTTAGCTAGTGTAGCTTTGGGAGGGGATTTGATTTCCAGTGGGGAAGAGGGATTAGCTATGATGACCCTTGTCTCGTTAGGAGACCAAGAGATGGTCCGGGATGCCTTGATACCCGCTAACACTAAGAAATACGGGCAGAAGGTGACCATCAATGGGAGGGAGATAGAGGCTCTGAGAGACACCGGGGCTAGTGTGACATCTGTCAGGTGTCAGTGGGTGTCTGAAGAGCAAGTCATTCCCAATGTGCTCCGCCCAGTAGTGGCAGCTGACACTTCAGTTCGCCTCTGCAAGATGGCGCGTGTTCCCTTTACATGGGGGGGAGTCTCTGGTACCTTGGAAGTCTGTGTCAGTGATGCCTTACCGGTAGATTGTCTGTTGGGTAACGACCTGGAGAGTTCTCCATGGAAGGACGCCGAGCACAGAACTCACTTGGAGATGCTAGGACTGCCAGCGTGGATCTGCGTATCCACACGTGCCATGACAGCCAGTAAGGGTGAATTAGTAGAGCTGGAGCCTGGAACAATGGCCCAGGAACCTGCCAGGAGAGGAAGGGGCAGAGGGCGCGGGAAACCGGCCCCCGCTGTTCCCACGGTCCAGGAGGAAGCAGAACCTGAGGGGGATGCCCTGGAACCTACAGGGGAGCAGGTGGCCGAACTGGGGGAGTTGCCTGAGCTGACCCATTGGCAGCAAGAGGGTGGCCCCTCCAGGGAGGAATTCTGCCAGGCTCAGAAGGAGTGCCCTTCTCTCATTGGTGTGCGGCAGCAGGCTGCAGACCAGGCAGCAGGCCTAGGGTCCAAGGAACACTTGATCTACTGGGAAGATGACTTACTGTATAGTGAGCCTAAGTTCGCTGAGCCCGGTGCAGCCCGTGTGCTGGTGGTACCCGAGCGCTTCAGGAACTTCTTACTGGGTCTGGCTCACGACGTGCCTCTCGCAGGACATCTGGGGCAAGACAAGACCTATCACAGGCTTGTCACCCACTTCTACTGGCCCCAGATGAAGAAGCACGTCGGTACCTTTTGTAAGTCATGCCAAACCTGTCAAGCCAGTGGTAAGAGCGGAGGGAAGTGCGTGGCGCCCCTCCAGCCATTTCCTGTAGTGAGCACCCCTTTCGAGCGGGTGGGCATTGATATTGTAGGGCCCCTGGATCCCAAGACCGCCTTAGGCAACAGGTTTATCCTGGTCTTGGTGGATCACGCCACTCGGTACCCGGAAGCAGTCCCTCTCAGGACAATCACAGCCCCCGTGGTGGGCCGTGCATTGATGGGGATCTTTTCCCGTGTGGGGTTCCCTCGAGAGGTGGTCTCCGACCGGGGTACCAACTTCATCTCTAGGTACATGACGTCTCTGTGGGAGGAGTGTGGAGTAACGTATAAGTTCACCACTCCTTACCACCCTCAAGGAAATGGGTTGGTTGAAAGGTTCAACCGCACCCTGAAGGGTATGATCATGGGCCTAGCGGAGCCCATGAGACGGAAGTGGGACGTCTTGTTACCATGCCTGTTGTTTGCCTACAGGGAGGTGCCCCAGAAGTCCTTAGGGCTCAGCCCCTTTGAACTGCTGTATGGCCACCCTGTTAGAGGACCTCTCACCCTGGTGAAGGAGGGGTGGGAGAAATCCCGTGGGAAGACCCCCCAGGATGTGTTCAGCTATGTGCTGGCCATCCGCAACCAAACACAGCGCTTCAGGAAGCTCGCTCAGGAGAACCTAGAAGCCAGCCAGGAGGAGATGAAAAGATGGTACGACCAGAATACCACTCTGGTAGAATTTCACCCCGGGCAGAAAGTGTGGGTAATGGCGCCGGTGGAGCCTTGTGCGCTCCGTGACAAGTGGACCGGGCCATATGAGGTGGTAGAGCGCAAGAGTGAGGTGACCTACCTGATCAACATGAAGACTCCTAGGCAGCCCCTTAGAGTCTTGCATGTAAACCGCCTCAAACCCCACTTCGAGAGGTCTGAAGTGACGATGCTCATGGCTACCGACGACGGTGGGGAAGAGGATAGTGATCCTCTCCCTGACCTCCTGGCAACCAAGGAGCAAGACGGGTCAGTGGATGGTGTGGTCCTCTCGCCCACCCTGACCCCAGAGCAGCAGAGCGACTGTCGCCAGGTGTTGGGTCAGTTTGCCTCCCTGTTCTCCCTGACACCAGGTGTCACCAATTGGTGCGTCCATGATGTGGACACTGGAGATAGCCTGCCTGTGAAACAGAAGTTTTACAGAGTAGCTGACAAGGTCAGGGCCAGCATCAAGGAAGAAGTTTCCAGGATGTTGGCGTTAGGGGTAATTGAGCCCTCTAGCAGTCCCTGGGCTAGCCCAGTGGTCCTCGTTCCCAAGAAATCTGCTACACCCGGTGGCCCGTCAGAACTTCGGTTTTGCGTGGACTACCGCGGGCTCAATGCGGTCACCAAGACTGACGCGCACCCCATCCCCAGAGCTGATGAGCTCGTGGATCGGTTAGGAGCTGCCCGGTACCTCAGCACCTTCGATTTGACTTCGGGGTACTGGCAGATTGCCTTAACTGACGGGGCAAAGGAGAGGTCGGCATTTTCAACGCCAGAGGGGCACTTCCAGTTTCGAGTCATGCCCTTTGGATTGAAAAATGCCCCTGCCACCTTCCAGAGACTGGTCAACCGGGTACTGACCGGGCTGGAGCAATTCAGCGCCGCATACCTGGATGACATTGCTGTGTTCAGCTCCACTTGGGAGGAACACTTGCAACACCTCTGTGAAGTGTTGAGGGCGCTGCAGAAGGCAGGCCTCACTATCAAGGCTAGTAAGTGCCAGATAGGGCAGGGATCAGTGGTGTATTTGGGACACCAGGTGGGGAGCGGCCAGGTGGCGCCCCTACAGGCGAAGATCGATACCATTCTGGCTTGGGAACCCCCCAAGACGCAGACAGAGGTGAGGGCCTTTCTAGGACTCACCGGGTATTACAGACGGTTCATCAAGGGATACGGCACCATTGTTGCCCCCTTAACGGAACTAACCTCTAGGAATCAGCCCAGGAAAGTGAATTGGACCGAGGCCTGTCAAACTGCTTTTGATGCCCTGAAAACGGCAATGTGCACAGCACCGGTGCTTAAGGCGCCTGACTTTTCGAGAGAGTTCGTAGTGCAGACAGACGCTTCAGAGCAAGGCGTGGGAGCAGTACTCTCACAGATGGACGACGAGGGCGGGGACCAACCCGTAGCTTTCATTAGTAGGAGGCTACTTCCCAGGGAACAGAGGTGGAGCGCTATTGAAAGGGAAGCATTCGCTGTGGTCTGGGCCCTGAAGAAGCTGAGGCCCTACCTGTTTGGGACTCACTTCCGTGTTCAGACCGACCACAGGCCCCTCAGATGGTTAATGCAGATGAGGGGTGAGAATCCAAAACTGTTGAGGTGGTCCATCTCCCTACAGGGAATGGACTTTACGGTGGAACACCGTCCCGGTACAGAGCACGCCAATGCTGATGGTCTGTCCAGGTTTTTCCGCCTTAGCGATGAGAACTCCCAAGAGGGTGGGTAGTTCTCCCCGCTTTCAGCTGGAGGGGACACGTGTTAGACCTGACATCCTTGGCGTGGGTTTTTCCCCTATCTTTTGCCTCTGCTACCTGGATTTTTGATGCTGTGCTGGATTTCGATTTGCTGGTTTAGATGCTTTGGACACTCTGTCACTGCTAATCAGTGCCAGAGTGTAAGTGCTCCCTGTGTAAAATATCGCATTGATTGGATATACCTGATTGGCACATCTGTATCACCATGAAGTCCCTAGTAAAGTGCACTGTGTGTGCCAGGGCTGGTGATGACGGATGCTACTAGTGGGTCTGCAGCGCAGATTGCGCCACCCACCTGTGTAGCCCTAAAACAGTGTCTCAGGCCTGCCGCCGCAGGCCTGCCTGCAGTCCCCGGACTGCCATGTCCCCCTGGCCAGTGTCCACACTGGCCGGGCCTAACCCTTCCCTTTTCATACACGTCAGTCATCCCTATGGAAGGCCCAAGGTACCCCCCTGGGCAGGGTGCAGTGTATGTAGAAGGTAGAGCATGTACTAGTGCAGGTAACATGTTCTGGTAGTGAACACCGGCCATTTTGTGTGTTCACTACTGCAAGGCTATCTTGTTCCATAGGCTAACATGAGGGAGGCGGGTGCCGATGGCTATCCGCCTATCTTCTCATACGAACAAGATGAGACATGAGTGTTTGATATCCCTGAGCTCAGCATTTAATAACACATCTTTTAGGAGAGATTGTTTTTAAATCCTGAGTTGGAGAACAGTACTTTTTAGAGAGTAGCTGTTCTCTTGTCTGACCCTTCTGTGTGCATGGGCGCGCTTGTGGATTGACTGTCTGGTTTGAGAGTGACAGGGGCTGGGGATCCCCCGGGAGGTTGGACGAGTCAGCCCTCTGCTGAATGGCGACGATCGCAAGGAGAGTGGAGGGAGGAGATAGCACCTGGGATTGAATAGGGCTGTGCCTGCCTGCCACTCCGCTGGCTCCACCTCCTGCTGGGCGGCTGACGACTCTGCCCCTCGCTCTGAAAAGAATGTAGAGACCAGGAAAACAAAGTGCTCCAACAACACCCAGAACTGGATCAGACCGGGCTCAGGACCCACTTGCACAAAGACTTCAAAGACTTTTAGGGGTATAAGTACAAGACCCCCGACAACAGATTTTTAGATTCGACCATCAAGAGGAACCTCTGCTGAAAGACGGACCGCTGAAGAACTAAAGGAAGATTGCCGTGCTGTGTGCTCTAAAGGCTGACCTGTTCTGCTGTGCAACTGAAGCTGAGGAGGAGAAGGGGTCTTGCTGTGTGCTGACCCTATCCACTTGACCAAACAAGACTTTGCTGTGTGCTGTGTCTTCAACTGAATCTCCAAGGGCCTGAGAAGAGCTGGCCTCCTGTTTCGCAACCCAGGGATAGAAAGGTTGCCAAGAACTCAAGACTCTGCTGTGTCCCACCTGCGCTGCTGTGTGCCGCAGGGACCGTGGACTGTTCTACCAAGCTTCTCAACATCTGCCTGTGAGGTGGGCTGGCTGCTCTCTGTCTTGCTGGAGAGTACCGCACCGAGCCGGGCCTGACACCGGTTGCCGCATCAAGAAGATCGACGTGCTCATCGGCACGTGCCTTGCCGCGACCCGGAGGCCTGACGCAGACCGAGAGTCGTATTTCCCTGCTCTACGAAGCCGCGCAGTGAGTGGCTGACTCCGGTGACGTCGACATCGTCACTGGGGGCTCGTCGAGGGAGTTGTGGAATCCTTGCATCGAACAGCCCGAGGAGCGCTCGTGCAACGAGCGCAGTGACACCGCCGGAGCAACGTAGCTGCCTAAAACATCGAGAGCCTACAAATTGATTCATTCTCAGTGAGTATCGAATCACTCAAGAGACTAGAGACTATCGTCTGACGATCCCGACCAACCAAGAAAGCGATTGTTGTGTAAACCTGTGATGCTTGATTTCAACTGCGGAAACTAGATAAAGATATATTATTTTTGATATAACTCACCTGTGTGGTCTAAGTTTGTGGTGTGCGGAGGGGGGATCATTGTGGTATCTACGTGCAAATACCTTACACATTGCCTTGGGGATAAGCCTGACTGCTCGAGCCAAGCTACCTAGAGGGTGAGCAGGGGTTATCTACCGTGTGTGTCCCTGTACCCTGACTAGAAGCAAGGGTCCCTATTTGGTCTAAGGTGTATGCCTCTGCCAACTAGAGACCCCCAGATCTAACAATATCCATCATGTTTAACCTGAAGAACCCCAACACACTAATTTTGCACACCTAGGGCTCCAGCTTTGTTTTATATAAATAGGATTTCATTTTAACAATTTTCAAAAGAATAACTGTTTATCAGTGTCATGAAATTCTGGACCTGCAGGATGAGTTCTAGTTGATAAAATCTCCCATATAAACATTAGAACAAATATGTGAAACAAAATACTTTTCTTGAATTTCACTTTCTCAATTTCTCTCCTCTAATATAATTGTGTCCTACACCCTCAATTCTTCCCTTACCTTCAAGCTGTATAGGAAGCAAACTTCCAAGCAGGTGGTGAAATATGCTGTTGAAATTTTGATATTTGTATATTGCCTTAGTAATTTTTTCCTGATCTTTAACCAAAATAAATCTGAAATCTGATGTCGCTAATGTTGCATGCAAAGTGGGTGAATTTAGGTTTTCTGCATACTTCTGGGATACCACAATAGAATATCCCATGATTGGGTTCTCTTGATGAAGATAATGTCAGATTATGCTTCTGTCCTGAGGTCCTGATTTGCCTCCAGCCAGCTTGGCAAATTAAACCATTGTAACTTTTTTGAAGTTCTACTAGAATTATGTGGCAGAGGAGGACCAAATTTGGAGGCAGGGTTAAATAAATTATGCAGCAAGAAAAGGCAAATTATGCAGCGTACAGTTTGGGAACGTATTACCTCAATATTTTGTCATTTTCCTATTAGGTAACACTGTTATGGAAAATATTCCACCTTACTAGTATCAATTCAACACCCAAACATAGCAAACTAAGCAACTAATAAAAATGACCTGTCAACCTTTGTGAAGGCTCTCCAGTGTGCAAGAACATCAGTCAGCATTGTTTTAGTAATGTTTCATCCGTTTTAGCTAGAAACAAAATTTTTGTTAAAAATCTGCAGATAATTTGGCAAATGAGTCTTATAGATAACTATGTGAAAAATTACGCAGTTGTAGAATCCCATAATTCCTGTGGGCCTGTTTACACACCAACCTCTGATTTACCAGCTCCCAGGCAGACAGACATGATTTGAATGGTTAAATAGCATATGTAGCAACTATATCATATCCAAATTATTTAATGATTTATTCGATTTTCTGTGAATGGGTTTTTGAGGTATTAGAGTAGGTGAGTATTTTGTTTTTTGTTTTTCTGAAGTAGGTTTTTTGCTTACACTGTAAATATTTAGTAATAATCACACAGAAAGCAAATGTTTAGTTTGATAAAATCATTCGCAAATATCCTTATAACCGTCTAGATAAAAAGAGGAGTGTATTTGCAAACTGTTAGATAATACGAACATATGGGGAAAATAGGAAAAAACAAAAGATTACATTACAAAACAATGGTAAGGTATATCTGATCAGCAAGCAAACAACAAGCAAAGTGTGTGGATACATGTCCTCACAAATTTTTTAAATCCTAGTCAGAATGCAATTCAAGAAAAGATGACCAGATATTTTCAAATTTTAATATAGCCAGAGATATTTTATATGGAAAATTTCCTCTTAAGGTTTAGAGACACTTAAGGAGGAATCAACAACCAGCCCTTTTATGGTCTTTTAAAGTTTTAGCATTCTCAAAAGAGCTTCGGAGAGTAGGTTTTAAGCAATCTTAATATCAGTGATTGTGTTCCTCTTGTTCGCGACAACTACAAACAATATGCATAAAAATGTGCCAGCAACATAGTGATGAAAATGCGTTGCTCCTGAATACAAATGAGAGCTTAGGGCCAGCTGTACAAAAATTAGGCATTGTAATTTCCAAATTTCGATGCTTACTTAATCACCATTCTTGATGTAAGAAACCTTTGAACTTTTACTTAACGATTCCTAGTGGGTTGCAAGTTGACATAACTCATAAATATTAACAAGGTAGGTCACAGTTTGCAATTCATTAGGAATGATAGCCATCACAGTGATGGTGGCCTGATGAGGTCAGCAGACCACCACATCTGTGATGGCTTTAAAATAACACTTCTTTCTTTTTTCTAATGCAGTCTGTTTTCCTTAAAGGAAAATGTGTTGTTTAAAAAAAAGAAAATGAAACTTATACATTTCATTTTTTCCTTTTGGACATCTTCCCATTTGCAAATGGTTACCACTACCTTTTAGTAGCAAACAAAAAATATCTTGTGAAGACAATTTTATTGCGACCTCAAGAACGTTTTTTACATATTACCCTTGGTTTCCAGTGAGCTATCAAGTGATAGGGAGATTTCCTCTTTTTCAGGGAGTTGCAGGTTGGAGGCTTACTACAATGATCTTGGCCTCATTAGGGAGGTGTAAAAAAACTATGAGAAAATCATTCTGAGGCAAGTGAATTTATAGAGATGGGTACTGATAAGTTGAACGATAAGAGAAACCAGAGCCCCCAAATTGAGATTTGATGCAAAACATTCAAATGATTATTTATTTATAGCATCATTAAAACTACAAAGAATATTTTGAACAATTTTTATATTTATCAGCTGGTGTTCTTTTCAATCACCATTTTTCATAAAACAGCATAGATAGTGTATTTCCTTCACAGATGTTGCTCAGAATATTTTCAGCTAAAAGGTACAATTTTAACTGTAATGCATCATGAAAAAAACGTATTAACGCTGGGGCGTGCCAACATTTTTATAACCGTACATAAAACGAAGGCTCGCTCTCTCATTAATTTGTAAATGTTGCACTGTTGTAAGTGCTGTGGAGTACCGCTGCACCATAAACCCATGCCAGCAAATGGAATGTAAAACTAAAACTGCAGCACATAGAGAATGGACACTGTCATTCCAGGCATTTTAGAAGCATTGCATTTTCTTTGGGTACAGTTCAATTACTTTATACGGTAGATATAAGGAACGATTTTTCAAATAATTTCGTCCCGGGGATGCACTGTGTAATTCTGCATGGCAGCTCTGAAATTGCAGGTGCTTGCTGTTTTCGACGAGTGACGATCATTGCAAGACTGGGGAAGAAATTGCTGTACTGTGGAGTTATTTGTCATGTGTCAGAGTATGTTTTATTTGCCGATTACGCCTGTGTTGTCTCAGAGTTGATATGGCCTCTTTTAAAATTAGAAATATATCCTAATCAGTCACAGCGATGAGGCACCGGGAGAATTACTGCTATACAGAATGCCTTGCTGTACTTAGTGAGAATCTGTTTAAAAGTATCTTGTCACTTTGATGCATTCCTAATTTACCACCGAAGCTAAATATTGCAAGTCAGCAATCCGCGTATGTATCTTTGCGTGTTTGTTGTGTTGCTGGCAATTTACTATCCCTATCACCTTTGGATATTCATCAAATGCAACCCCCACCCTCCGGAGTGTGTGAATGTAAATACATGGGCTCCATTGATTTGGTGGTAGCCACAGGAAAAAGGACATTCATTAATTTCAATTAGAACAATATTTTGGGAAACTGATTTACACGTAATTGTATAAATGTATTGTATGCAGCTTCCTGCCCGTTGGAGCAGTGAAACAAGGACATTTATAAATCTCAATATAATTTTTTAGGTTATAAATCTATAACACATACATTTTCCTCATGTTTACACCGAAGAACCATCTACATTCACAGGTAATACTGCTACATTCTCAATGACTCTTCTGATGAAATCCAAGGACATCCTTTTCCAATTCCCCATTTAGAACTTCAATAATGCCATTTTGCTCCCTGCCACTATCATTAGCCTTTTGGTCACTATTTGTGTTTGGTTATGAGGTGTGTATTTAGCATTTCATGGCCTCTCTTGTAACTGTTACTTGGTGAATGTTCTTCAGCATATTTGTCCTATTTAGTATCTCATTAATGTATCTTTGTAGTTTGATGTGGTGTTACAGGGGGATGCAATCACTGACTCTGTTTAGTGTCCCTGCACTAAAAAACAGGAATTTTGGGTTATTTTTCTAGAATGGGGACTGTTTATCCCTAATCCAGGGAAAATAGCCCACATCGATATTTAACTCTGGTTTGGGCAAAAGGAAGAAGAAACTTTCGTTGGCCCATGGTATGTGGTTGGGGGAGCGGTGCAGACCAGGTGTGCGGAGTGTTAGGAGGAACATTTGGAAGAGCAGAGTAAGTAAGGGCTGGGTGTAGTAGCTATCTGCAGCACTTCACACAAGTCCCGTTAGGGTGTCTCTCACGCTGGAATTTCCAGGCATGTATTTTGCAGCCATGGTGATTTCCAGCCTTGAGACACTGGAAGTTAGAATGCCGTGGAAACATATGGCCCAAGGCTTTGAACTTGATGCTCTCGGAGACTGGCAACCAGTGTAGGGAGACCAAGGAAAGGGTTGACATGGTCATGCTAAGTAGTCTGTATACAGTCTGTATACTTTGCCACCGCAGTTCAGACCTAGCCATATCCAAACCAGTCTTGACCCTGTGCCTCATGGGGACAGTCCAACCATTACTGCCCTCGGCACCTGCCTATAAGGCTGTATAACAGACTCTATATGGTACTTCATTCCCCTAGTAACTGTATTTCCATGTTTATCAATGATTATGCTGCAGCAGTTCAGAAGGATCATTAACGCCGCAAGGATGGCTGTGTGTTATAAACTTACTCCATCAGCCAGTTATGTCAATGAGCATGAGTTATTCTGTTACCTTTATCTTTAAGGTTTCATCTGTGCTATGTTTTAGGCAGAAAATGCATGTTAGCTAGTCCACAGTTCCTGAATATTTTACCGATTATTATGGTAGTTTAATCAGATTTGTATTATGACCTATTAAAAAGAGTTTGTCACATCATTGTGTTGGTTAAGAGAAATGTGTTTCTCTCTCATTTTCAGCTCCATGTGGCGGTCAATACATTGGATCCGACGGTGTTGTTTTGTCACCAAATTATCCAAGCAATTATACAGCGAGTCAGACTTGTGCCTATTCAATAACTGTCCCTAAGGAATTTGGTAAGACATTGTTTTATTGCTTTATTATTGACCAACTTACTTTTGCTCTTGGACCACATATTTCAAGAAGTTATTTATTGTCATCAAGAAAAATATTATTTTCACCCATCAGTATATCCTTGTGCTGCAATTTACAATTAAATATAACCATGGAATATACTATACCCCCAACCAATTTTCAAAACATTATTTTACCAGAATAATCAGTGGAAAACAGGTGAGCAGAAGTCATGTACATTATATACATATATGTTTTAAAGACTAATCACCGTTGATTCTTGGTTTTGATTTTTAGGTTTTAGAAATAAAATGTGTTGCTGACAGAAATGTGTGTACTTAGGCATGAGTAACTACATATTGAGGTTAGGGCACATGAGATTGCACTCCTATTTTGGGTACCCTTGTGAAAAGTGGTTAAAACAAATCTTAAAATAAAACATGAATAAAAAAGATGATTGCTGATGGTGCATCGCCTAAATGGTACATGTCTCCTTTATTTACTTGCATTCCGTAGTCCACAGACAAAATCATCATCTAGTTTATATTTTCCACCCTTTCTAAAGAAATGTTTTCATCGTGCTTAGTGACTTTGCAACTGTATTACACTGTTAAGTGTGACTAAATATCACTGTGGCCAAACATAGATACATAGTCAGTGAGAGAAAGTGGATTACTAATTGGGGAAGATAGTGGTCCTTCACAAGTAATAAGGTTACTATTCTTGTTAGGTCCAATAAAGCTTTCAGTAATTTAAACCTGAACTCAGTTTCTAGTAGTTATGGCACAGAGCAGACAGGCTTAACATGTATGGCATTTAGAAGAACCATAACAGGTGAAAAGTTGAAAACCCACAAAGTAAAAATTCCACTCCAATGGATATAGAGAGAGAATAATATAACAGGAAAATGACACGAAAACAACAACAGTCTCATAAGGATAACCAGAGATATGCGTTTTAATGGTTTTCGCTATAAAAAACATTAAAAAGTACAACTGGTCATGCTAGACCAGGGCAAGCATAGAGAGTGATGGGCGGTGGTAAAGATTGGATGCTGCTCAGCTTTGGGCCCGGTGAAGCTTTCTACCTTCAGGCTTAGATGCTTTTCTGGAAGTTAGATTGTTCGAGCAAGACACAGCTGTAGGTTTAGCCGGTGAAGTTTCTACATCGTCAGTTGCCGGTCAGTGCCAGACCCTCTAAAAAGGATTTTGCTGCTGTGGAAAAGAATGTGGAGGAAGCTATGGTGAAGTCAGGCCCACCGGTGATACACCCTCAGTGAACAGGCTTGACAAGTTCGTCTTGGTCTATTGTCAGTTCTCCAGTCGAAATGTTTTGGAAAAAAATAGGGGTTTCAGGGTTAGGCAGGTGGAGTACATTCTGACACCAACCAAGCATTCAGTGACCTCAGGAACAGCAATTGGGAGTCAGAACTCACTCCAACAGAAGCCACCAGCAGGGTCCAGGTAAGGTCAGGTTGAAACCCTGCCAGCTTGGCTACTCCAGAAAAGTGGGCTTTATGCAGCTTTTGTGTCCCTGTAGCTTGACAGGAGGTCAGCCCACTGACCTTTGGAATCTACTTTTGTGTCCTTGTCACAAAGCAGGGGCAGGTCTAGCCCATTGGGTTCTCCTCACAAGTCTCAGCAGCTGATGTAGTTCTTCTTCTGTCTTTCACAGTTGCAGTTTGTTCTGAAGAGGGTGTTCAGGGGTGCCACATTTATGCCTTGCACTAACCTGTAGGAGGCATGACTCCTGGTCCCTCTGTAACCAATAGGTAAAACGTTCCTAGGGGTAATGCTGCCCACTTTTGCAGCAGTTCCTGTGAATCCAGCTGCAAGCAATACCACAAACCCCCAAATAAAACCAAGATGGAAGGACCTCTCGTTCCTTGTGGAGAGCTCCTGTGCCCTTCCAAGAGGTTTGGCCAGGGAAATGAGCAACTCCTCCCTCTGAAATCACACACTATCTGGATCATCTCCTTTCCCACGGGGATTTTGGCCTGACTGGCTAACATGGCAAAAGAAGGGGAAGGTACAGCTGCTAGCTACATCTGCCAGTGAGGGTAGAACGTCTTAGATGCTGATCCCGTCAGAGGAACAGAACACATCCACACCACCCAAAACATTTGTCTCAGCTCAGAGAACAAGTTTACACCTCGTTAAGGAGCTATGCAACTCCCTTGTGACAGATGAAAGTTTGTGCAAATGGTCTTCTAGAGGCTTTAGATAGGTTAAAAGGGACTTTTTTAATTATGTTTTGTAAAATGTTACATCCAAATCCAACTTTTAAAATGAATTGTATTTGTAATACATATTTTAGAAAGTTCAATAATGAATTTTTAAGATGGATTCTGAACGGCAATATCAACTCTTGTTGCTGTCCTATGGAACAGCTATCCTGTCAAACTGAACATAGCTTTTTAGGCCTTGTCACTGTAATTACATGTTTTACATTAAGGATCTTATTACGATAGCTGTTGGATCAGCGTCTGACCGCCATCATTTTGGGCAGGTGTCTAAACGACTATATGTCGCCGGTTCCAGCTGCACTATTACAATGAGACCACTGTGCAGGCAGTCTGAAAACTGTTCTTTTCCATTGCGGCTTGTACTGTGGCCAGGGAAAAGGGCTGCAGCACAAGCTGCAGTGCAAAAGGGCAATTATCAAACCATATGGTTCCTGGCACATGGCACAGGGATGTTTGAGGGGTCAGCACATGTGCCCGACGTGTCCATAGCGGAGGCCCATAGGAGACAGGGGGCCCTGCTTAGGGGCCCCTAAAGTCCCATTTCGTCTGCCCTCACATGGCAGTTGGACCACCATGTCATACAACGGTGCCTCTGCAGGCACTGCCCCATTGTAGGGATTTCGCTCACACAATGACCCAATGAGCTTCATGGAGCCTGTCCGAGACGTCATTCGGTCCTTTTGCACGCTGCACTCCTGCTGACTGCATCATTATGCGGCAGTCGGACCAGAGTCTGACATGTTGGACGGACCACCACTGATGGCCTGTCAGTGGTGATTGCCCCACAACATAATCGGGCCCAAAATATTTACATGTCCTACTTTTAAATATCATGCACCTGCCTTTCTGGCCTTTAAGGCTTACTTAAGGGTGACTTATCAATATTTAAAAGAAGGGTTTAAGCCTGTCAATAGGGGTTATTTTGACATGCCTGATTTGCAGTTTAAACCTGCACAGCCAGATTGCAGGTGGCAGGCCTGCAATCATTTGCATTGTCACTTTAGTTGTGGCACAATATGTGCTTCAGTCCACTACTGTCATTTAAATTACAGATCCAAATACTAGGGACTTACCTGTAATTTAAATATGCAACTAAGCGTATAGCAAATTTCAACATGTTGTAGAAGTTAGAACACATGGCCTGGGGCCTGGTTAGCACAGTCCCAGTGTAGAGTAAAAAAACAAGCACGATCATCCCTATAAAAGAGGGAGGTCAGGCAAAAAATGCATTTTCTTACTGTTGGATTATGTGTTAGAAGAAAGGATTTAGTAATGAGTACACATAGAAATGTTCAATACGTATTTGGACCTAAGTCTCTTCTCACAACACTGGTAATAGTCACAATCCCTGTTACAGGTTCTTCACCATACTTCAAAGGTAATATTCTACTTCCTCACTCCATAGTGCTGGGATTTCTCAAGCCTTGGTGTCTCTTAGGTCATTCCACCTAAAAAGAAGATAGGCCTGTGGTCTAGATTGGTACCGCCTCCCAGACTGACTCTCACCATTCCCATGCCCTGCACAAAACAAAGACCTGTTGTCAAAATGTTACTGCATTAAATCAGACTTCATCTTCCTAAGTGATTCTTTGCCTTTATACAAGCAAAACGCTTCACTTTCATTCATCTTCTCTTCTTGTGGACTAACTGTTGATAAAAGCACCTTCGACAATCCTTGACTCTCCTCCCTTCTTTGCTCTTCACATATATACCCATACATTTAACAAAAGTATGGAGGCTCTGTTCACAAATGCCTGATTTTAGGGTGGCTTTATTGGTACCATGTCCATAATCAAACTCCTTACAATAGCCCAATGACACTTTTGTTTCAACTGATACTTTTGCTTTCTGTTGTATGTCCAGTGGTATTCTGATCCAATATCATGTTTTCTCTCATTGGCAACTGAGATTATCCAGGTCTAATTATGCTTTTTGGTACTTACATTATGCAAGTGGTTTCAGCTCTGTACTTGGGGACAGACTGGCAGTTTATCCCATTGGACATTTCACCCACGGGTTTGGGATGCTGTTTTTGAGGACCAACAGCCGCCATCCCTTGCCCCAGCATGCCGGGTATATACTACCATTGAATGCTGCACCAAGTATCTATACTTATTATACCATTGCAAATCTCTACTCAGATTGCACAGTACTCTGAAAACTAGCTTAGGTGAAGTCTGCACCACATAGAAAGTACATCAATATATGAATGATTAGGATAAAAAATGAATTATGCACCTTTTCCTGCAAAGTCTGCAAATCCAGATCATTTTCTGACTGACCTTATTGGCAGTGCTGTGTCCTCGCCAGGAGATCGATTGATCTCCTTAATCATTAATTCATAAATTTAAATAGTTATTGATGAGTGACAAGCAAACGTATTCTCCAGACTGTCATTAATTATATTATCATAAGAATTGATGGTATTATTTACTGGTAAATTAATTCAGGGACAGATTTTTTGCCTTTTATTTACCAATTTGAAGTTTTGTGGAATTAATAATATCGTGTACATTCTTAGTGAATAAGGAGCAACTGTTTATATCGAATTTCAAATTTACATCTTTTAACGATTAGCGTTTGGATTATGCAGAGCATGAAGCTAGATGCCAATCTTCTAATGCTTTTTTCAGTTTCAAATGATGAAACTAACAAATGTTGCTTCTATCCAATGTATTCATACTAAATTAATAAATCTTGGAAAGGTGACAGACTTACTTGGCCATCATGGGATTCCAACATGTGGTACCCATGTCACATAGAGATGTCAGCAGCAACAGCCTTTACCATGCAGCAACTTAAGTGTGTTATGTAGCTATCATTCTAGGTTTCTGTTTGCAGAGTTGAGTTTTTCTCACATAAAGGTTTAATCTTCCTGCCAAATATACAGTCTATTTTATTTCTAAACACAGATGGAAATAACTGATTTGTTCAAATCAGCACAGGCGTGCATGTCATGTATAGGTTGTCTTTCTGGCAGTCTTCGAACATTATTTAGAATGAAGGTTTTTGTATACACTTGAATGGTGAAGCAATTACATTTTTCATTTACATTTTGTTGAGAAAATGTGTTCTCATTCCAAATATGCTGAGATAGGTGTTTCCTGGTACATTTTATCATAATGCAGATTTTAATGGACTGGTCTAAAATGGAAAGCATATAACACTAGAACTAGCATCTTCTAATGTAGTTTAGCGATTGTGCCACACAACATATGTGGTGCACGTGAAAGAATTTACCTGTCAGCAAACTATTTTGCCGTTCTTTATTTAATGTTTTCTGATTTTGATTGCACAACATACACCAATGTCATGGTTTAACAATATTTACATTAGCTATTTTAGATGCTGAAGAGATTAAGTGCTATCCCTTCATCTTTCAATGAAGTGCAATAAAAGATCTTCCGATTTCAAGAATATAGCAATCAGCAAATATTCCATTTCTCGCAACGGATAAAAATATTTTGCGATATTTCAGAAAACATATATCTTCACATCTACAACCATTCCAAGCTTCTAAGAAAAATACCGCTGCTTTTCTTCTGAAGCTTCTCTATCTTAGATTTGTCACTCAAAACTGCTATTCACTTTCTCAGCAAAATTGCCAATGGTTTTGACTGAGAGAAACTAAACATTATGCATTCAAGTTAAGTCAACATTTTGTGCAACATTTGAACTTCGTCTTTTTACACATCAACGTGGCATGTCCTAAACAAACATCTTTCTGTCAGTCACATGGATATTGCATGCGATTTTTATTAAGTTGTTTGTAACATAAAAGATAAAATTCTTTATAACGTGGCTGCTGGCAATTTTGAGAAGATTTCCTTGGAAGTGGTTTACTAAGAGTCTCTTAAAGAGAATAAATGCAGCAATACATACTAGAATCAAAAACATAATGACGATTCACAAAAAAAGGTATTTTTTGTCCTATATGGCTTACGCTTACCTCAAAGAAAATGTTTGTAATTCAACAAAAATTCAATGGCTTACTGGGCATAGTGATTAAGCAAGATGGATTGCCTACCTTTTGCACACACTTTCCTCCTATGAGTGGAGGTTAACCACCAATTGTCATGAAGCACAGATTCCCTAGAAGTATCAAGAACGCTATTTAGGTCTCGAGACCTTCATCATCCCCAATAATCCTTTAAGTACCTTCCTTGTATTGTTATACAAAATTTACTATCGTCTATCACTGTGGCATTACTGGAAAGTCAAATATGGAATTTGGGGAGTGGCCAATTTTACCATGTAATACCAGTAATACCTTTCAACAAAAACTGATTTTTTTGTATAAGTTGAAACAAACAAAACAAAAGATCCATGCTATTTGTTTCATTCTCTCTCGAGAAATGTTTTCTCCCCTATCCCATGCCAATTTTGTTGGTCTCTCCTTTAATTCCCGTAGTAGATAGCAATTCTTTTCCTGTCCCTAAATAGAGTAAATCTCCAACATATCAAGGCAGGAATGAATGTGTCTGCTAAAATATTAAGAGCATCCACATATTTAGAGGGTTGTGTATCTTTGTGAGTTGGACTCAAGAGTAAAAATGCACTCACATAGTACATTTCAGATTCTTAAACCTCAAATAGATATTAGAAATAAGAAAGTGGGTTAGGAATTTAGGTGGTTGTGAGTCACCTATAAATAGTCTACAAACTTTTCAATTTGTTTTTTATTTTTATAGATCTGAAATAAATAAAACATAAAAAAAGAAGCAGTAATGGGTATAAAATACATTGTACATGCACAAGCCATTACCTTCCATCATAACTTTTTGCAGCATTGGAAAAATATTTATGAATCGATGATCTAACAAGCTTATGAAAGTGCAATAGTGGCTAACACACTCAACCAGAGCAAGGATACCAATTCCCTTTTCACGAATAATGAAAAAGCATTAAAATGAAAAAAGTGTGTTTTGTGCATATAAAGTGCTATGTGCAGAGTGGAGTATGGAAATGAAATGAAATGAAATGAAATGAAAAGAAAGGTTTGTATAGCGCAACTGTCACTCCTGACGGAGTCTCCTGGCGCTGCAGATAACTAAACTAACTGTAACTGTCCAGACTAAATCATAGCCAGAGAGCAGACATCTGTTAGGCCGAAGACCCAGGTCTTAAGGGCTCGTCTAAACAGGTCTTCACGTTGAATTGCTCTCAAGTCCTTAGGCAGATTATTCCATGCTTTTGCTCCCAGTACCATGGATGATTTCCCTCCTTTTGATGACAATTTAAACCTACTTATTGCCAAAACGTTTGCAGAACTTGATCTTAATGTTCTTGTTGTAGTGTATGGTTTAAAGCTGATGGAGAGATAAGCGGTGCCCACTCCCCGGGAAGCTCTAAAAGTCGTCAGAAGTAGCTTAAACAAGATTCTTTTATGAATCGGAAGCCAGTGCAGAGTCTTTAATGCAGCAGAAGCAGATGATCTACGAGGAAGTCCCAAGACCAATCTGGCCGCTGCATGCTGGACTACCTGAAGCCGTCTCAGGGAGGATTTATTCGTCCCAACGAGGAGGCTATTGCAGTAGTCCATCCGAGACAGTATAAGAGCTACTGTCACCGTTTTCCTAGCTGCTGATGGGATGAGATTGAAAAACGTTTTCAATGTACGGATATAACTGAAGCAGATCCCTGTTAATTTTAACACATGGGGTTTGAAGGAGAGGGAGGAATCAAACAGTACCCCCAGATTTTTAGCGACCTCAACTGTTGAAGGAGGGGCTGCAATATCATCTGGCCACCAATCTTTGGGTTGAAACAGATTGTTTTTACCAATGGGAAGAATCTCTGTTTTGTCGGTGTTACAACAGAGATGGTTGTTGTTCATCCATTTAATGATTGCCGAGAGACAAGCTTTGAAGTTTTCTTCAACTGTTGTTGATCCATCTTCGAGAGACAGAATAAGTTGGGTATCGTCAGCGTAAGATGTAGTCTCAATTCCAAAGGACGAGATTAATGAGATCAGCGGAGCCATATATATGTTAAACAACAGGGGACTGATAGAGGCCCCCTGTGGGACACCCGTAGAGACAATGTGTTCAGATGACATGCAGGAACCCAGGGAAACGACCTGTTTCCTGTTAGATAGGAATGATGTAATCCAGGCCAATGCCAGGTTTGTAATGCCGCATGATTTTAATCTGGCTAACAGGATGTCATGGGAGATGGTGTCAAACGCGGCAGACAGATCCAAAAGGATCAAGACTGCCTTCCTGCCATTATCCATGATGAATTTTAGGGTGTCAGATATCTCAAGTAAGGCTGACTCTGTCGAATGTTTTGGACGAAAACCAGACTGTCGAGGATGAAGGATGGATGCAGACTCAGTGAAACTGACAAGTTATTTATACACTATTTTCTCGGTAATCTTACCCAAAATTGGTAGGAGAGATATAGGCCTATAGTTAGATAAAACTGATGATTCCACATTCTGTTTCTTTTTTAGGGGTTTTACGATTGCAAATTTCCAATCCCTGGGAACAATACCCAAGGTGAGAGAGGAGTTCACTATACTATTGATAACTGGGTTCACCACATCGATGATATGATGTAAAAAAACTTGGGGGACATGCGTCCAATGGTGAGCCAGATTTACAAGCTAAAATAGCCTCTTTCGTTTGAGCTAATGTGGCGGCTTGAAATGATTGCAAGACAGGGAAGTTCAGACCAGGATTTGATATTCTTTCGTCGAAAAAATCTTGTGGCCTGAAAGTCTCAAAGTTCTTTTGAATGTTTTTAACCTTGTTGTCAAAATAGCATGCAATTTCATTACAGAGTGCCACGGACGAAGGGATAGTAGTATGCAAGACTTTAGGATCTGTAAAGGATTTTACAATTCTGAATATTTCTTTTTGATTATTCTTGGCTATGATAATTCGATTGTAAAAGTATTCCTTTTTTGAAACTTTAATGACCAGCTTATATTTCTTCCTGAAAGCTTTGAAGGTTTGCAGGTTAGATGTTTCATATCCCCTTCTCCACCTACGCTCAAGCTGTTTACTGTGTAGGTGAAGATCCACAAGATCCCTTGAAAACCAAGGGTCATTGTGGATTTTCCTTTTAGAAATTTGATTGCCTCTTCTTGGGGGTTCCAGTTTATTCCCTATAGATGTAAGCCAGTTAGACAATCTAGCTGAGTCCTCTTCTGGTTCCCCAGTGAGTACAGGCACCGTGTCTTGAGCCGTAGCTAACAAGAGGGGGTTAGAGACTAGTGAAAGCCATTTCCGCTTGGGAACATTGGTAGTGTCACAATCACTTATACCTATACTTGATTTTTGGGGAATTGAGAAGGCAAAGGGAATAAAACTGTGGTCCGACCAAACCTATGGCAATGAATTACTAATCTGTAGGGACTTTAAGTTGGTACAAACGGTGTCAAGTGTGTGCCCTCCGCAGTGCGATGGACCTTGGACCATCTGTTTAAGTCCCAGGATGGAGATCATTTCTAGAAAAGATGAGACTCCTGGGCTGTTGTCACATTCTAAGTGAAGATTAACATCCCCAAGCAGAGTAAAGTTCGAATACCTAAGCACTACCTCACTAAGGGCATCTCCCAGAGATTCTACAAAAGTGTTGCTGTTACCTGGAGGCCGATACAGCAATACCCCAGAAAAAGGAAATGGAGTTATGCATGGTACTACAGAAGCCCATATTTTCTGCTCCTTTTAGTCCTTGTAGGGTAAAGGTCTTCATCTGCATGGTCTCCCTATGTGTAATAGCGACTCCCCCTCCCCTGCCATCCTCTCTATCTTGCCTGCACATGGTAAAATTCGGAGGAAGAGCAACCACTATGTCTGGATTGCAATCTTCCCTCAACCAAGTCTCGGTAATGAATAAGAAATCCAGCTTATTGTCAATGATCAATTCCTTAATGTCCAAGGCGTGCTTACTTAAAGATCGTGCATTTATTAAGCTACCTTGGATGAGATCCGGATGACTGCCTACAATGTCTGAATCAGTCATGATATGATGATCTATAAAATTTATTTGTAACTGGCATTTACAGCAGCTTATCGGGCCTATGACACTATTGACCTCTAAAAGATGACCACATTGTTTACTGGTATTCAGTGTCTCCATGTAACAAGAGGTCATGGTCTGGTTGGGGGGGTAACGAGCAGCATGGCTGGCACTGGACGCACAACGGACGCGGACGGGCGCAGACGGACTTGCCATAGGCGCGCTGCCGGCGCGCCCGCTGCGCGCGTCCGCTGCGCGCGTCCGCTGCGCGTCAGCGCCATAGCTTGCTTAAGTACCGTGCTTGAGAGAGTAGGTCCGCAAACTAGACCGACACCCTATCAAAATGGCAGCCAAAAATGTCCCACCGGAAGTAGGGGCGGGTATGTTGTGTAGGTCCTCCCTCCACACAACCAGCACCAGCTGTGGTGGACCGGGGAGTAAACGCGGGAAACAGCGTTGTACAGAGGTAAAATTTAAACAGTACAAAATACGGTCACTACGAACTAATTTATCACAATTTTGCTACCTATTTAAAATTTGACTACAAACGCCGTAAAGCAAAGTAAATACAGTGATATTTAAAAAAAAAAGGATTTTAGCCAAAGTAGCGAGCCTTAATCTGTGTTACAGCAATACAGCAAGACAAGTTGGCTCAGATACCATTCCATAACATTTACTCCTTCTCCTATACAGTCCTGGCTGGAGTTTGCAGAGTTCTGCTACACGGAACTCTGGGAAGTGACACAGATTTTTAGTGCTGGGAGTTTGTCCTGTGCTGTCAAATCAATGCGAATGGCATCACACGCAGCACAAGAGGACGCTGCTTCTTTCTGCTGCTAGAGTACAAGTTCTACTTGAGCGGCAGCTCCCTTAACGCAACAGGAAGGTTTCCCAATGCAAGTGGTAGCAACCATCTGTGACCGCCCGCATTGAAAAATCTCGCTGGGAAGTGGTCTAGTGTTGTATTTTCCTTTTTTCGCGCTCACCAACTTACCGTTTTTGCGGAACTCCGCGGACCTGACAGAGTGTGAAAAACTCCACAAACTCAGTGAACGCAGCGGAGTTAACCGCTCAAACCTACTCCTATACCACCTAGTCTGGAATTCGTATGTACGGGGTTGAAGTGAGCTTTCTATAACTAAATTGGAGCTCCTATTAGCCTTCAATATGCTCTAAATGGTGCCATACAGACTCAAACCTCTTCAAACGTACTACCTGCTTAGCATACGCCTCTTCAAATTTCATAGTACGTCTCATCTTTACCTTCCAGCCCTAAATGGTTGGAATAAGGCTGGTTCTCCAATTCTGCAGGATAAAAGAGTGTGAAATCATAAATGCAATAGACAAAAAAAGGCCTCCCTTATTAAGCCTCTAACTTTCCTTCAAGACTCCAAATGAACATAAAGTTAATTCTGGTTAATTCTGGAGTTATTTTGGACTGGAAAGCCTGATTGATGACACTAAATAATTCCATTCAACATGTTGTTAGTTGTGGGCAAGTGAAGAGCATATGGAGCTAACCTCCTGTACCTTGCTGAGGGTAGCAAAAGCAGTTATCAGAAACCGACGGGTATGTTTATTGAAGAGCTGCAGGGGTATAAAACGCCACCAAGTCAGATAAGAGTGGCAGTATTTTGTAGTTTGCCACCCTTAAAGATTTATATCCAGTCTCTGAAAAAGAGTACCACTCACTTTTAGGTCAATTGCGTTGTGTTTTTTCAAGAAATATTATTGAGCTTCAGAAAGGTTTGTGCCTGATACATCCATATAATATTAAGTGGGGTAAGAAATCTGTTGTGCTTTTTAAAGCATAGTATGCTGTATTTACTTTGTAGCCAAGATATAGGTGATAAAAGAACAGTCAACACATGTTTCGCCCGTAAGGGCTTTTTCAAGGCTGATGTTCATGAGGTAGACATAGTGGTATATAAAAACAAATAATATAATCACAAGGATATCAATTCATAATCATGTGATCGATAGGGGAGAGTGAGATTAGAAGGAACAAAAATAAAGGATAAAATGCAAAGGGAGGGGGTGGAGAACAAAAAGAAAAACCCCAAAATGTCAAATTGAAAAGAAAAATAGATCAATGACACGTGACAAAGTGAGGGGACGGGGAAAAAAAGGGAAGGAAAACACAAAGATAAAAGTAATAAGGAAAATAGTGAAAAAACTATTAAAGATCATATAATCCAAACAAAATATGCACAGTTCATCATAATAGTTAATGCAAATTGGCGTCTAAGAAATCCAACGATAAAAAAATTATTAAGAATTAAATATCCACAGCTTGTCACAGTAAGAATGCCATCAAAAATAAGCGATTAATATCAGACGGTCTGAGAGAGCAAAAATAATCCCTCTTGTTTTAAATAATCAAAACAAATTATGACAAGTAATCATATTCATAAAGCTCCTAAATGATATTCCATTTCGCATCAAGAAGATCAAATATGGTTGCTGGGGTTTCTAATAATCCAAGCAGAATACGCACAGTTCATAGCAATAATAATGTTCTCAGAATAACAAATTGCCATGGGAAGAACAATTAAAACTGTATTACCATAAGGTCAGGAGGAACTTACCAAAGCATCTTATTAGTGATCACATAACCTGTGGAAGAAACGGTAAAAAAACAAGAAGTAAAGTTTTTGTCTCTTTCAAACCCAATAATTGACAATAAGTGATTATACAGATGTTCAGTGATCAGTGGCAATCTAACCCATAGGTGGAAGGTCAGAAGAACAAAAAACCAAAAAGTACTGCCAACAGAAGAAAAGAAAATTAAGACTATTAAGGAAGTGCAAAATAACAGTTGCGGTCCAAACGTTTATGGTAATCAAAGTATCCTTCGATTTGAGTGCTTTTCTTGATTGAAAATCATGCAAGGACCATGAAAACGATCATGTATGCATGAGTGCCTGTTAGAAGGAGGTGCCTATGGACTTCACAAAAGGGAAACATTAGGATCAATGAAAATATGAAATCGAGAAATGGTGGTGACCAGGAGGCTTCCTATAAGGACAAGTGAAAACCACATAAGGGTATATCATGCGATAAAGTTGGCCCGGGGTGGGTCCAAAAAGGAAACTTACTTTTGTGGTTTGTATCCAAATATAATCGAACAGTCTCTGCGGTCAAGGTGAACCATGCTGTGCCAGTTGGGTGCACGATCCTGGTGATCTAAATATCATCTGGTAGTCCTCATGTGCAATCGGCGTCTGGCGACAGGAAGTGAAGCTTTACGGCGGTCTGCCGTAGCCACAAAGGCAGAGAAAAATTACTGAAACACAAGTTTATCCATGAGGGAATAAATATTGTTGCCAAAACTTACAAGACCGGTATATTAAGATAATACAAATAGAATGACACTATATTTGAAAAATTAAAATTAGGCCAAGATAATGTTAAGCGTGAAGGTGTTCTGCCATGATTAGGAACAACAATGGAAGAGTTACTATATCACGTAGACGTCAAAAAGGGGGGAAATTATTATAACCACAGAACCGGTGTGCAGGAAAAATAAAATCCAATTCCGATACAAGTGAAACCCAAGCATGAAAATTACTCTTGTCACATATATGTCAATAAAGAAATTAATAATGAAATCAATAATGATAATTAAACTAACAAAGCCGATGTGCTTGAGGAATCAAACACAATTTAAATAAAATTAAAAGAGAATTAGCCATATAAAAATAATAACGTATTATACTGCCATACATAAACGGGAGGAAGAAAACAACTGTACTATTGAGGTCTGTTCATACTTAGCGGGCTCCTAAGAATGGAGTATCCAAATGTTCTCACTAGGAAAAGTGGGAAAACTCTGTAATGAAAAATAGGGTGGACCAGTGGAGTGTAGCATGTGCCCAAGTTGATATATCCAGAAAAGTTGAGAGTCCCAAATGCCCAGTGTAATGTACAGAGAAAATGAAGTGATAAAGGGTGAAAGGAAGCATCAGCCCAGTGCAGTATAGTAGGAATCGCGGATTCATCCACCCATCACCCCTGATAATAAATTGTTTTTTCAAGAACCCTGGACAAATACCCACTGATATCATCTTGCAGGGATTGATTCCAGAGCAACGTATACCAGTTACCTATCCCTGTCAGTTTACTTTTCACAAGCGCACAGCTTACAGGTTGTGGTCCTTGACTATCACCCTACATATTGGCTGCCAAAAAGTGGATTATCCATCCAAAGCTAAAAAAAAACAAAAAACACTTGCACTGTTCCTCACTTTATAAAAAATTAATACCCTGATGTCTTTAAAACCTATTGAGTTCCAGAACGTAATCACCCTGCCAGAAAGTGATAGACGCAAAAAACTGACCCTCCTGGAGTTGTAAGAAAGAACAATAGATAGGAAACTGATATGATTTGCTGAGAGTGATACTAAACCCCTAGAGAAGCTTGTATCTGGTCTTTTTGCGTAGTTTTGCTATTTTTATAAAAGCTGGTGAGCTAATTTCAGATTCCTGCACCAATCGGATTAAAATAAAAGCATCTAATACCCTATTACCATCTAAATATCTTGCTTAGATTTCGATTAAGGCTGTGGTAATAGCTCTGCTTGTGGGGTAGTGCCCATCCAACCTGTGTTTTCTCTAGTTGAGATCACTCAGTTCCACCCTGGTGTCTTTTTTATTCCAGATAAAGTTCCTTATTAATGAATCTAGCTTTTGGAAAAAGCTAGTATGTACATTAACTGGTACATTCGAATAAAGAAATATGAGGTGTGGTAGAAATAACATTTGTATCATTGCGACTCAAAATGGTCATAGGGAGCAGAGCCTATTTTTCAAGTAACCCATTTATTTTTATGAGCGTTGCCTCATAACTCAGAAGAAACAAGTGAGTACAATAGTTTCTAACAAATATCCAAATATACCTTATGAGAGTTTGCAACCTTGTTTGGGGCTGAAGTGAGACTGGGAGATCTGCATCTACCACATTAAAAAGCAGATCTTCTATTTTGCTTTGATTTATCTTATAGCCATCTATGCCTGCATATTATTTGATCTTCTGCATATCCCTCTTTATATTTAGCTAATCTGGTTGCAGATAAAGAATGATATCATCTGCAAAAAGCTTGGGCCTGGCAATCCCCTCTGTTGGTGTCCCATTGACATTACTTTTCTGCCAAAGGCTCAATAAAAACTTGAAATAAGACATAGAGCCATTTATATTCATTACTCTTTTATCATATTGCAGCTGTTGCGAATGTTTGTTTGCCTGCTGAACCAAACTCAAAATACAGTCCCCAAATGAGAACTTTCAGTTTTGACTTTTACACTAGGGCAGCCTGGTCGCCTTGTTTCTTGAAAAGTTCCAACATAGATTTGAACTTCCAGCAGTGTTGAGCTGCCATTGCTGACATATCTGAAAATACATTACATCGGAATGTGTCTGGTGTCTGAAATCCCTTTTGCTTAATGGCAGCCAAAAGGATTGATTCTTTCATGTGAATGTCTCCGAAATTGACCAAAAAGGTGCAAGGGTACTTGGCATTTACTGTCTGATGAAATGGAACACTGTATGCCCTCATAATCGAGAAATGTTCCATGTTGGGAGAACACCCTGGAAGGACATGGCTTTGAATCAAATCAGAGATTAATTTATGGCAAAGTGCATTGTCTTCTGCCCTTCATGGATACCTACGAAATGTAGCTTCAACCGTCTGGACCGATTCTCGAACTCATTTGGCTTTAACTGAATTTCCAACATCTCCTGCTGATGCTTAGCTTTGAATGATTCAGAATTTTTCTGAGCATTTTTTAGATCTTATATACGCTGTTTCCGCTTGTGAAAGTCTCTGATTTAATTGCATCACATTGTCATTAATCATCCCGAGCTGGATCTGGACTTCCCTATGCGCCTTTTCTTCTGCATTTTTGACCACCCTTATTTCCTCCAAAATCACTTGAAGAATCTGTCCCAGTTGAGTTTTATTGACCGACGTTTCTAAAGCGGCATCCCTGTTTCACTCTGGTCATATTCATTAGCCTGGGAGGTCTGATGAATGATTGCCATTTGAGATTTTAGCATTTCTTTTAGAGTGTTCACAACTTGAGATATCTGAGGTACTTGGATGCTGTTATGATCTAAGGGAGCTAAGGCAGTTAATTTCTTTGTTAATGACCCAGATTCCATGGGTGTTAAAGGTAACCTACCATCCCCTGGCAATAATTCTGCCCCTTTAGAAGCAAATAAAGGGTATGTTGGTTTCTCACTAGGTTTTGCACTAGGAATTATAGTAGGTACAATTGACTGGCTGTCGCCCAATGCATTATCCTGTACTTGCGCTGAGTCGTGTCCTTCAGGAGGAGCTGCCCCCGTACTGATGGGGTTTTTGGAGACAGTGACAGCTGGTTCATTTCCATCCGTGCTGTCAGGCCCCCAGACTGATGCATACCTCACTCGGTGATTGCCTAATGTACTCCTTACCAAGTTTTTGTTACTCCGTCAGCAGCACCGTAGACAGTGTAGACAGTGGAAGCCCTGGAACTGAGTGAGGCACCTCTTCGCTTGGCCCCGCACATCCCCACTGGTTCAAGCTTTCCCAAGGTGCCTCTTCCGTTACTGCGGCCCGAATTGTGACTCCAGGTTGCTCCTAATCTGCCAAGCCACTGGAGCTGCTTCTCATGACTCCCCTCCTGCTCTTCAGGAGCACCAGGATGCTCTTGGAACATCTACTGCTGGAGATGCCATCAGCAATGCAGTGAGACAGCAGAGCAGTAGCCTTACTGGAAGCGGCCTGCTAAGTCCGGTGTATGACAGGAGCTCTATGTGCCTCCCATCCAGTTCAATAAATCTACAAATGTATTAGGTTAAACACATAGTATCAGCTATTTAAACTTTGAATTGAACCCAGCTACGTAAAGTACAGAGTAGACAGTCTTATCTTAGGAAATATGTGTAAAGTATTTAATAGAATGAAAACAATTACAATGTCAAAATACAACACAACAACCCCCAAAATCCAGGCAAGTTTAAGAATGTTGTACATTAACCATGCAGAATTTAGCAAAGAATAACTAATGTTTACATGTTAAAAGGAGAAACAAAAGTTTCATTTACTCCTGCAGTAAAGGTAACACAAATGTACATAGCTGTATACTGATATTTTTCCACTCCAATATAAATCTATATTTAGGCATGTCCTTGAGTGCTTCAGGGATTACACAAAATATTCTAGGTTGGGAGCTAAAGTAGTTTAGGGTAGATAATGATCAGTTAGAATAAGATGATGATTAGGGTCTGGAGGCATGATCCTAAATCAAAAAAAGATAGAGTGAGGAGTCAGTAGGCCTTGCAACATACCATCTACCTTGTAGGTGGAATTTGCCACTGCATGGAAAGTAAAACTTTCAGTCTAGGGTCAAATGTTAGACTACTGTTTTCTAGGAAGCTTCTTCAGGAGTTATTTTTTTTAAGATTGGTAAAGAATGAGCATTAGTTATGTTGTATAGTTTGAAGGGTTATTCCAGATTTTGGATGAGTAACCAAAATGTATCTCGATATAGAATCTCGCTCTTCTTTAAAAATGTCTCTGAATATGTTTGCCATGTGGAACTGTGGGTTCCGTTTCTTACAGATTTAATAATGTTGCAGTCCCTATTAATATGGCTCAAAATCTGGACAACAGAATACACTGGTTTAAATCATGCTATATTGTGGACTGCCTCAAGTCGAGTTTGTCTTCATGTGTGCCTTGGTTGACATGTATTCAATGTTTTTTCTGCGACTTGGGGAACCCTGACTACGTTGAGAAGCCTGAATCCTTGGAATCTATCAGTAGAAAAGTCTTCAAAAGTGAATGTATGGCACATCTTGAGAATCTCAGACTCACCATTTAAACCTCAAAGCCTAATGTCTTAAAAAAGCAACTTATTTTAACCACATATGAAATGCAAACTCATCTTAAATTCGTATTAAATTCCAAGCATAGATTTATTTTGACCCACTTATGATTGGACATCTTTCACCACCTGATTAGCTTCCCTGAAATGAATGACTGGTCTACACAATTAACAAATTGTTCCTGTGATTGTCAAGACTGCACAGAGTACCATGCATGTAGTATTTTTCTGTACATTTAATAGCAATTTGAGAAAACACTACATTTGACATATTTTAAGATTGCTAAATTTTACACAATATCACCCTGCTTATTTTTGCTTACAATCATTGTCTACCATGGAGATCTGCTGTAGTATATCACGTGTTCTAGAGTCAGCTTTTTATGCTTGGAAGAAAAGGTCATATTGTCCTTGATGTGCACTTTGATACAGTTTAAAAGAAACTAATACATGAATGATGTTTTATACTGTGTTTTAAGGATTTTTAAACTGTAATTTATTGCACTTTTATGATTTTTTTACGAAATCGAATAAAGTACTGAATTATAATAATTAAGGTTACTGGTTTCTAGGAAGCTTCTTCAGGAGTTTTTGGAAGATTTGTAAATAATGAGCATTTGTGATGTGGTCTAGATTGAATGGTTATTCCAGATTTTGGATGAGTAGCCAGAAAAGTATCTGTATATATAATCTCGCCGTTTTTGGTCAATGGGATGTTCAGGAAGATTTTGTTTCTCCTGATACTTTTTTTCAGTGTCAAATATTTTGTGATTTCCAAGATAAGCATGTTGTTTTAAATGAGCATTTCTGTCAGACATTAACCAAATTTGGTTTGTGGAGGCAGGAGTGTGGTCAGTTTTTTGTTTGTCAGAAAGTGGAATACTTCATTGAGGACAGCTTTTTTAGATGTGAGGCTTTTTTGCAAAACCAGAGTGAAGGGCACATCCCAAATCTAAGTGGGAGAAGAGTGCAGCCTTTACAACAGTTTTAAGATCTGGTTGAGAGAGTTTTCATTCTTTGCAAGCAGAATGTTGCTATATTTGCCATGGTTTGTATTTGGTTTTTGAAGTGGAGGTTCTCTTTTAGTAAAATCCAAGGGATTTTGTTGAGGAGTACTACTAATGTGGCTTTTGCATTAGTGATCAATACACTGTCTATTAGCTGAAGAAGGTGAATGTCATTGGGACTCTAACATAGTTTAAAATGTATTTAAGCTCCTATGAAGTGTCTTTAAAACCAGAGAAAGGCAAACAAGCAAGGTGAATGAGTATGGGTAAATGTATTCATGGAAGTCTCCATATCAATCAATGGCATTGTTAGGGGGTGTAGATAGATGACTTAATGGTATGTGTGACTGCAACAGAGTGTGTTGTTTATTTGCATTAATGTGTTGGAGAGGATTGCATGGATTGCATGGAGTCATGGTTCCATGTTTTATAGTCCATTGGGAGATGATGGATGAACACCAGGGTTTTAGTGGCTAGAAAAGGATGAAAGTATGGATTTGGTTGCATGAATTAATGCATGGGATGAGTGGATGAATGAGTGGATGATGGAACTATATGTTTGTAGGTGGCATTTTACTGTCCTGTCAACTCCCTCTCCTTGGTTTTTATTCAAGTTTGGTCATATATTCCAGGTTATTCACATGTCCTCTCATTTAAGAATTTGGATCATAGGGTACATGAATGCTTGAGTGTGGGTGGATGGCTAGAGGAATAAATACATGTAGTTAGATGTCTTGAGGAATGCATGTGCCAATGTGCAGTTAGCTAATAAATGTGACCGAGTGACAGACTGAACTTTTTGCATGATAGTAATAGATGGAGGCACCAGTCAATAGATTGATGACTGCAACAGTGTGTTTGAATAGATAGAAAAATGCATGGTTATAAATCATCAAATTCATGAGTGTGCATTCAATGAGTACATGAATGTGGGTGGATAAATGAAAGAATGAGTGTAGGTGAGTGAATTAATGTGTTTGTGTGTGTGAGAGAGAGAGAAAGGATCGGTCGATGAGTCCAAGGCTGTGATAGGCTTCATGTTTCTACATCATTTGAAGCTTGCTCATCATCTTGGTAGGAAGGAATACGTTTGTTAGAAGTGACCCCTGAAACATCTAGAGCTATATTTTGAGGTTAGAACTGTAGAGGCAGGATTGCAGAAAATGTAAATAAAATGTATAACTTACTATTAGTAATGTTGGTAAATTGCGGTATCAATGACAGGTTTCCACATCTGAAGACTCGCAACTTGAGAAAAGTTTATGAAGGGCATAAATTGAGTCCCATGGAGGGAGGCCAGTTAAAGAGAAGCAAACATTGGCTACACAAATCTAGTAGCAGGTCTCCTTTCTTGAGGCACCGTGGCACAATATGATGCATTCCTTTTTAGATAAGTTTTCAGCTATCCATGATGTATCAGCAATTATTGTGGTGGCTCTGAACTAGGTCTGGATTTTGTCTATGTACCTGTTGTAGCCTGAATGGGTGATTATTTAAACCATGTCCCTTCTAATAGTATGCAAATTATCATGAGTTTCCGTATTTCACCCAACATAGCCTCTAGCAGACATTTCAAACCTTTTTGCAATGCTTGGCCTTCATCCTACTTTTTCCTACACTCAATGTCTAACATCTTACCTTCTTTAAAAACTCTTGGTCTGTGAATTCAAGCAAATATGTATATCAGGTGGGAACATTTCTTATGAATGTCTACCCCTTAACTAAGGACACCCTTTCAAAACAATATCATAGACTTTAAAATAAAGCAATCTTGTAGGCTTATTTTCAATGTCATCATTTTAAATGATAGTTTAAATAATAGTAAACCATTTATTGATGTCTTTCAAATGTTATTTCAACATCAAATGAAAATTCCTTCTGGCAATATTTAAGCAACCGGGTGACTGGTTGAGGGGATCATACACTTCTCAAGCAGCAACCTCAACTCTTCTCAGTGTGAAGTAACAAGTAAACCCTGAATTTACCTATGATCAAACCTTGGGTAGCTCAGCACTGAGCAGTCAGGCGTAACTCATAGGCAAGGTGTGAAGTATTGTGCTACACTTCAAACAGCAATACAGTAAAAACATACCACAAAAGTGCAGCCCACAACAGAGTTAGGCAAATAGAGTCAGTTCCAAGATGCAGTGAGGCTGCGATGCAAGGACCTCTGCCGTCATCGGGGATCCCATTGTCATGGCTCACGATGCGAAGCCCAGCATCAAGGATGTTGTGCACAGTTGGAGCTATGCTTGAATCTCTAAAGAGCTGTGAGGCTGCTGTGAAATGCTATGTGTCATTATCGAAGCTGCAGTCAACAAGAGATGAAAGGTCTTGCAACGTGCATGTGTCGCACAGTTGGGGTGATGCAGTGTTTCCGATGAGCTGTGATGCGATGCAGAACTTTGAAATGGGTCTAGTCCACACAGCAGTGGCGATGTGTCAGTTCTGCTCGGGTTTGAGCTGCACAGCAGATGTGTTGTATCAGTTCCACTGGATCCCCATGGGCAGGTAAGCACCTTAAGCCCACTTCCAAGGTCCAACACTGGGGGCCACCACTTGGTAGGGTATACTCACACATGGCATAGTCAGGGTGGAGGTGCAAAGTTGCTGGAAGCCTGTTATGTCCCGGAGTCTTCAGATCAGGAGGTGAGTCACCTAGCCATTGGAGTAACTCTGGTTCCTCAGTTCAAGAGATTTAGGTCACTCCTACTCACCCCGACAGCAGGTCAGCAAAACAACGCAGCAGCACAGCAAGGCAGTAGTCCAGTAGAGTGCAGATCAGCAGAGTGGCATTCCTTCAGCAGCACAACAGTCCTTTATGGCAGAATATCCACAGGTACCAAAGTTGTGTCTTTGAAGTGGAGGAGAAGCTTCTAGAGGTTTCCCTTTGACTCTGCCATCTCTGTTTCCAGACTAACTACAGGAGGTATACAGCCCCTTTGTATGGAGGCAGGACTCAGCCTATTCCGGTATATGTGGGGCGGTGCCTAGCTCCTCTGTCCCATACAGCCAGTGATGGCCCATCCAGACACACCTAAGCTTCCCATTGTGTGTTGCTGTCTAGGAGGAATACACAGACCCCAACTGCCAGCTGCACTCAGTCATGTGACAGGCCCTAAATAGAGCTGGCAGGAAAATTCAAACTTTCTAAAAGTGGCATTTTCTGGATTGCAATTTAAAATCTAACTTCACCATAAAGTAGGATTTTAAATTGTGATTCAAGAGACATCAAACATGAATTAGCTTCCATTTGGAAATTACAGCTTATTAAATGTAATAAGGTAACTTCAGTGATATCCTGTGGAGAGGTAGGCCTTGCAGATGTGAAAAATAAATGTACACGTTTTTCAATACCAGGACATGTAAAACTTAAAAGTACATGTCCTTTATTATAGATGGATTGCACCCTGCACTCCTGGCTGTCCAGGGCCTACCCTAAGGGTGACTTATATATATTAAAAAGGAAGGGACACATTTTAATAAATAAAACAAGACCAAAACAAAATCATAAGACCTTACCATTAAAGAAGGTTTTCAATTACAATTCTTTAGCCACAAAACTGAAATGTCTACCTGCTCTCTATTGGAAGTTACAGCTTATTAAATGTAATAAGGTAACTTCGATATTATTCCGTAGAAGAGGTAGGTCTTGAAGCAGTGAAAAATGATTTTTGGAATCTCTCACTATCAGGACATGTAAAACTTAAAAGTACCTGTCCTACTTTTTAACTGCACTGTACCCTACCATCTGGGCTGTTCATTGCCTACCGTGAGGTGACTATTATGTATTAAAAAGGCAGGTTAAAATGGCAATTTAAAACTGCCTACACAGGCAGCAGTAACAGGCTTGAGACATGTTTAAAGGACTCTTGAAGTGGGTGGCACAATCTGCTGTGGCTGACTAGTAGCATTTCATTTACAGGCCCTGGGCCCATGCAGTGCCAATTTACTAAGGTCTTACAGGTAAACTAAATGTGCTGTTTTGGTATAAGCCACGTCTACTATATTTTAAGAAGAGAGCACAAGCACTTTAGTGCTCGTTAGCATGACATAAAACCAGGAAAAACAAAGTCAGTAAAACAGTAGGTTTGAAGGCAAAACGTTGAGGGAAAAATCACACCATGGATGGCAGGTCTAACAATAATTGACTCAAAATTATGTATTTTAATAGCTTTAATAATCAATCTCCTACAAGGATCTACAATTACATGATACAAAAGTATGCTTTTGCTGGTTTAATTAATACTGTCAGCTTACTTATATGGCATAACTCTGTTGAAAATATAGCTTCTTTTACTGATGCATCAGTATGTGGAAGTGGGATATTGTAGGTGTCCCTTTCAAATAGTGACTTGGTTTGAGATGTATCAAAGTTTTGTGTCTAAAATCGAGTAAAAAGACACTGAGAAATACAGACTTCTGAGTTGAGGTGGTAAGGTATCCACATTGGTAAAGGGGTTCCCTATGTGAATATAAAATATACAATTGTTGGGGAGTAGGCAGTAGTTCAGGACTGCCAACTCTCACAATAGTAAATATTTATTTTTAAATGCATCACTATTTCCTTTAAGGAAACGTTTTTTTTTTTTTAAATGTTTATTACAGACGTTTGCATGCTTACCCTAATAG
Source organism: Triturus cristatus (assembly GCF_964204655.1). Classification (NCBI taxonomy): domain Eukaryota; kingdom Metazoa; phylum Chordata; class Amphibia; order Caudata; family Salamandridae; genus Triturus; species Triturus cristatus. The sequence goes on along the minus strand of NC_140589.1, from coordinate 411,199,369 downwards.
GCCCCCATCCCTTTGTCAAAAATTTTAGTGAGCCACAAATTTTGATATACAACATTAATATTCGTGAGGTAGGTTGAATTGCATACCACTGCAGTTTGGAATTTTACAAACCAACCTATTATTAAATTAGTAGGTTCATAAACGTGTGTACTTTTCACAAAAAGTGAAAAGGTTTTTGAGAATTTTTTTGTACATTTGGCCCTTAGTTTGGCAAATAAAGATAGCTTTATAATTTTGGTATTTTACTTTTTTGTTTCTTGAAGCATTACTCTAGAAGACCAATTAAATAATGAGTGATGTCAATTAAGAAAAAACTTGTGACTCCTACCTATGTATTTACATAAATATTCATGTCCTCTTCACATTCTCCCTTACTTCTCTCTCTTTGTCTTTGCCTGAACCCACCTCATTTATGAGGGTCATTTTCTGGCCAAGTTGTTCAACCTTAGCTTGTAATTCAATATTTGTTTGGATACATAAATTACATTTTAAAAGAGAAGCAGAATAAAGGACACATATACACAAATTCAAAGGACAGCAACTGAATATTACTTTTACATCACTAATACCAGTTTTACATTTATCCAGCTTCACCTTTTTGTGGCCATTCTTGATAAACTTTGAAGAAAATATACATGCTTAGGTTTGATACTAGATTGACGTACTGAATGGCTGAGGTGAAAAGGGAAAAGATAACTTAGAGTTCCCAAAGCTTTCCTAATCAAATTCACAGAGCTAATAATTAGGAGGAGAGAACTGAAAGTCACTGGCTACAGCATGTACTGAGAGTAATACAGGCATGAGCACAAATTTTCTCTTTCTGGGGAGCATTGTCACAGGTTTTAACCCGCAGATACTTCTGATTCAGATCCTGTGTACTATTAGTAATCTAGCACCATTCACTGTAATTTTGCATTTAATGCAGGCATTATTTGTTGCAGATCCATGCTTCCTAGAGTGAAAATCCTGAGCCTAAAGCATTCCTGTAGGCAATGCTTTCTGTCTATTACCCAAAGAAAATGGCCTGTGGATTCTATGTGATGTGTTTCCTCAGATTGTTTAACATTTTGAGCTCCGGACACTTGGTATTTGGACCTCTCAGAAGTTAGGGTAAGATGTACGACCATGTAATTTTGGGAGTTCCTCGAATTGTGTTTTTTAAAAACTCGCAATTAGAGATTCGCAAAATTAACTACACTAATGTGCCTCAGACACATTTGCAGTTCCCAAAGAGGTCACAATTGACCTGCCCCATCAATTTTCATGAAGCAGGTTGCAATTTGTGATCCATTGAGAGTGTGCAATAACATACATGGATGGTGGCCTGCTGGGGACACCAGACCACCTTGTCTGTGTTTGCTTTCAAATGAAACACCATGTTTCTTTTATTGCAGCCCATTTTCCTTGAAAGCAAAATGGGATGCATTTAAAAAAAAAAATTAAAAGTTTGTTTCATTTTAAGGGTAGGCAGTGGTCTGGCCTGCTCTTAGGAAAGGTTTTCGTTATCATTCACAAAGATGAAGTGTTCCCCTGGGGACTCCTTCCTGTTTGCCACTGGCTTACCATCTACATGAAGTAGGTGGTAAACTGCAATTGTTTTACAACAGCATTTGGGTCGCAAAACAACCGTACATCACCCTGCGACTCGCTATCAGGATATCCTTGATACGCCCCTTCCTAATAGTGACTCGCAAACCCTATTTTACGAGTCAGTAATAAATTAAGGCTCGCAAAATAGGGTTTGTACAAAGAAACATTTATTTTATTGGTTGCAAACAACCCGATGGGCCACTTGTGACAAGTAAAATGCTTTATCGTTTGAGCCTAAGTATCTACTCGTAAGCGCCCAGCTGTAAATAACATTTTAGAAAACTGGAATACAATTTACTGATTTGATTTGCACATATGGCACTTTGGTCAGTTTGTAACATGTTCATACATTTGACACATGCGACATAATGGTCATAAGTATGGGTGATCAAGGATGTAGGCCTGTTTTTCAAAAGAAAAGAACACTGTTTTGCTTTTTACATGCCTGACCTAACACTTTTATAAATTGCATATGAATGTACCTGAAAGGTCTGCACAGCTGCAGTGTTCAAAAGTAAATTACAATATATATCCTCACCTACATATCAAATGATGCATGCCAGAAAGGCTGTGGTTTGGCAGAAGTTGCAGCATGCTTGGTTTTCAAGTGCAGCACTTTTGGCTTTCCCAATTTACCCAACCTTGGGCTGGAAAAGCCTCAAACATTGTGGAGCATGTAAGTAAACAGTTTGGATATTTAAGAATTTGGCAGAGTGCATTGTGGGAATTGTAGTACAGACAACCCAAGAACCATCTAGGAGAATCCAGACCTTTGGATTTTTGTTCAGGAAGAAGTTCCAGAAGTTTGGAGCAGCTTGGAAGCAACTTTTGGAAAAAATCTTTACAAGGTGACTGACTCGACGTAGAGAGTCAAGCTGGCTACCTACAACCGCGACCTGGCCTGGATTTTAGGTTTGTCCCACTGAAGGCTCTAGACTTCCAGGATTTGACCTGGGCCTCATGGAGAAGAAATCAGATGGCGTTGCATCGCAATAGCCAGCTAGAGGGGAACAATTGTTATTGAGAAAATCCTCCAGAAAGTTTTCTAAGGCCGAAGGTAAAACTTTGATTGAGGCCTTCCTCTTAGTGTATCCGACCAGGGCTACATCGCTGTCTGTCTCAAACTTTGACTTTGTCCTGGTCAAGTGCAACCAGATGTCCTAAAGTTGAGCTGTAAGTTTTTAAGCACTAGAAAGTTATTGTTTTTTCTCCTGTTCCCTACATTGGATTTTTGTTGTTTTTATGTCTGTTTGTTCATTAAAATATAGGGTATTTTTATAAATTCGATTTGGATTTTTATTTTGTGTTGTCTTACTTATTCAATGTAATGTTATTTTGAAATGCTTTACACACCTGTCCACTAAGTTACGCCTGCCTGCTCATTTCGGGAACAGGACCTATCTGTGCAAAGAATACACAACCGTGGTGGCTAAATTATCCAAGCTTTGCCCTTGTCACAACTTTTAACTACAAAATTTGAGGCCTTTGTGGGATCGGCAAAATAGAGTAATTTAGCTTTGTGGAACCAAGCTTAGATGTAGCATCTGGCCCTGCCCAGACGGTTGAAGATATTTTACCGCCAAAAATCCTTCAAATTGCAAAGGAAAACTTTTTGACTGGCCATTTGAAGGGTTGTCTATGTCCTGGACATCCATATCCTTTCAGTGGCGTGAATCAACACCTTATGTTTTACTTTGCTTCAATACTGGTCAACCTCAGTGAGTGTCTAAGTCCCATTTAACAACATCTATTAATCAACAATGATTTCTGATCCCTACGAAATCAAAATCATGTTGGTGTCATTTTCACCCCTTCGCCGCGGCAGGAATTCCGCCACGGCGCTGGGGGGGTTTGGGGGCAGGTGCGGTGGCGCTGTGCTCGTGACGGAACCACTCCGTCACGAGCCACGGTTGAGCTGTGCTCATGACGGAGTGGTTCCGTCACTGCGCCACCCACTTACGTTAGACGCCCGCACAGGCGGGGAAAAGGCGCCGCGTGGGCGGAGCGACAGCCAACGGCATGACGGAACCACTCCGTCATGAGCACAGCGCAACCGTGGCTCATGACGGAGTGGTTCCGTCATGAGCGGGGAAGGGGTTAATCATTAATTAAATCGCTTTCTTGAAAATTAGATAGGTTTGGGATTATGAAATGTTGTTTTCTTAACTGTAATGTATCTTTGCTTTGGTGGTGCTGTACATTTAGTGCATGTACTTGTCACAAATTAATGATTTGCTCCTTGTGAATAGGTACGATGGCTGAGTCAGGAAGTCTGGGAACAATCCTGTTTAGCAATTGTAATTCGATAGCTTAGCTTTTATGGGACATCCGCCACTGTTCACATCAAGAATTCTCTCTCTCTCTCTCTCCCTCTCCACCACCCTGCCACCCAACCCCCCACCCCAGGTTTCCTATAGAGACCATTGGGCTGTGAATGGCCAAAGGCATTGCTTTACACGTGCATGATATGGTTGTGACAATAATGTATGTTTACTACTAGCACAAATATTGAACAAAGGTCATTGCTTGTGGCGACGCCCTCCACCAGCGCTTTCTATATTTTCCATGGACTTGGTGTGCAGGGTATGACATTTAACTCTCCCTTAGTCCTGTACCCACAAGGCATTATATGGACAAACAATTATTTTTAATCCCAATATATTCAGTAATAGAGATGTTTCTTTTCTACTAAGATCGCATACCAAACAATGCTATCATAAGAAATGCTAAATCCCGTTGAAATCATAACTTGAGCGTTTATTATGTTTATTATCCACCCAAAAATGATACTCATTGACTTTTACCAGCGATGTTTAGCGATACAGCCACACCAGTGTGCAGTGCACTACCGATGACCGCAGTCTTACAGCCTTCCGATAAGCCAATGAATCTCCGAGCAAGCACGATGATGCCTTTACATGTAAGTGCTATGGCCACAAAACACGAACATTATATCACCAGTTTTAGCTGAGCATTTTAAAGGCAGATGCAAGTCTCCCCACTTCCCGAGAGGACATTTGCATCTTCGACATTAAATAATGGCTCTAGTAAAATGAAAGAGAGCGAATGAGTGAGGCATTTTTCAGTTCAGTGTTCATCCACTGACATTTTGGTATTAGGGCTGTAACCGATTACGATGAGGTGAGACACTAAGCAACTATACAGGGGCATAGGTACAATGGGTGAAGCAGGTGCAGTGGCACCAGGACCCAGAGCCCTGAGAAGCCCATTGAATGCTGATAATTGCTGTGCTCCCCGCCCCCCCACCCCCACCGCAACAGAACTCAAAGAGACCATTTATCTTGCTTTCCACCAGGGCCCATGGCATCCATGCTTACCTACTGCAACTAACCAGGTGTAAAAGCCTAATTCGAAACCCGCATTAGCAGAAATAAATTCCCTCCGAAAGTTTCCCCGATTAAATGCATGACAAAGACATTGGCTGATTCCAGAGCTGGGGTGTCAGCACAGAGAAAGCCCTGCTCCCAAGCTGAGGTCATCAAACAAAAAATGACATGTTTTTATTTATTCGGTTTACTACTGACCCCAGCAAAGTACTGTACAGTGTTCAGTGTCAGCTGCATATTTTCAGAACGCATTTTCTGTTGAGACACTTTCTCCTTGATTTACAGTTTGGCGGACGTGAGGCGTCTGTCATGATCAGTGAATGTCCTGTCCTGTATTTATAATGAATACATATGTAGAAGCTCTAAATCGGGAAGACAGGAGCTCTGTCAAACTCGAAATAATAGCTTTTTTCTTTTCACAGCAACTGAACTAAATTAAATCACATAATATCTTTAATCTATAATGTGTATGATGGTTCAAGAAAGTCATTTTGGGGATTTACTGACATTTACAAACTGCTAGGCTTACAGGTTTCCCCATCGTGCAATACCAACACGGTTGTTTTCTGCTGAGCAGTAATTGATATTTCATTATAAAGCATACCTCCTTCTATTTTACCATAGCATTTGTCTGTTCATAACTCTAACAGAGGTTCCGTTTTTCGATTTTCGTTACGAGTTTGCTTCTCACTAACACTGTAATGCCCCTTGACTTTTTACATCACTTTTATATAAACAGCACATTTAAACATTGCCTTTCCCTCTTTCACAAATTAAAGCTAAATAACATGCTTTCTCACACCATCCTACTGGTTAGCATTCTGCTCCTTCATGCCTAACTTTTCAGAGAAAAGGATTATCTACTTCCCAGTTGCCTGAACTACATTTTGGCTTCTTAGAGTTCCCCATATCATTGTAATACCCCACCATGTGAAAGGGACATTGGTAGGTAATTTAATTACTCATTTGTCTGTAATCGTCCATCACCTCTCTTACCTTAGCCACCTTTTTCAATTGTTCTTCATACCGAACCTTTGCTGTGATCTTCTCCTGGATGGGAAAGTCCCCTGCATGGTAAAAGGGCCTGTACGTCTGTCATGAGTTATCAAATGCATGTGAAATCTGGTATTCCTAGTTTTTGTGGCCCTATTCACGTGTTAGCCTAGTGTGCATGCTGAGGCCTAGGTTTTTCCTTTGACTGAGATGGAAAGCATGGTTCTGAAATATCAAGGGGCAACCCAAGGGCACATTCTAACTGACATGGGAACGCTGTAAATGTCCTGGTTTGTTAACAGTAAGCAGTGGGGGTAGCGAACAGTTGCATTTCCAACTCTGACAATTTTTCTTTGATTCAGAAAGAGTGTGTCTCCACCGATGTAAAGCTCCACTTGTATGAGCATACAAACCATTGCGCTGAAATCCTATGTGCGCCCGACCCCTTGTTGGATTCAGTTCCGGCTGACTTGCGTTTGACGGTTTGGCGCGACCGATTCCGATGATTCCGAACACCATTCGGAAAGACTCCCATTGACTTCAAAGGGAGCCTGTGTTCTGACTGACAACACAGGATCCTATGGGAAAATGGGTGTCTGCAGAAAACCTTGCACCCTGTTGCAGGCACTCCTTGATGCCTGCCACACGGTACATGGTTTTACAGGAGGGTCCCTTGGGTACCTCCAGGGCCACCAACCGGAGGCCTCAGGATGAAGAGGGCCATGCTAGGGGTCCCCAAAGCCAGTTTCAGACAGCCTTTTTGTGTCGAACAGACCGAGTTGGAAAGGCTGTTGGAATCCGACATCATAATCGGTGTATTGAAAACGCTGTCCATAGAGTTGTACGAATGTGCTCCGACCAACTCGGATTCTCCGAGTGCCTGTTGAAACCGATTCAGAATGACCGAATGGTTTCCTGTCTGACCCCGAGCAACATAATCGGTCAGTCGGAATTGTTTCCGACAGAGTCGGGCGGATGGGTACCGACGCTGTCTAGGAGAATCTGACTGTCGGTCGGAGGGTTTCCGCACGACATTGTAATTGGCCCCTCAGTTGTATAAAGCATGCAGGGCTACGGGAATCCCTGTAGATCTGAGTATAAAGTTGTTGACCTCCATTTTGAATTCTCCTTGTTGTTAAATGGCACACGATTGACATTGTGGTACTGCCTCTCCAGACAGTGGAAGTTCATTGTCTGCATTCCTAAACTGAAGGATGTAATCTTAGCTATGAAAATGTGGAAGGATGAAATTCTATTCTTTATAGCAGGAAATTGCTGATTAGTTCTACCTGAGAACTGTCATTTGAGTTAATGGTGGTGAGTTGGTGGATTCTATTTTTAGGGGTAAGGAAGCATTTAGGAAGGGCACACCCCTTTTGTCTATACCTGAGTGCTACTTAAAAAAGGCTGATGACAGCAAGGTGCAAAGGTTTCGCACACCATTGTCACTATCTGTTCTGAGAACCATCATCTTTTACAAATACTATGTTAGTGCTGTAGAAAGAACATGAAATATGAAAAGAAACCACCCAAAGCAGGTTACTGGGAACTGACAACGGGATCTACACTCCCTCTCTGAGGAGTGTATAGTAGAGTGAAACCTGAACTACCGCAGTTGTTTAAACGGAAGGGAATGCTCCACAGATTACACGAGAACTGGCGAGAGCCAGAGCTGGTGTCTCTCAGACAGACAGTTTCCCACAGGTAATGGGATATCACCTGAAGCCTGTGCATATTTCTGAAAGAACTGTCACCTGGAACTCTGCTTGACTTCCTGAGATGCTGGGAAAAGTGTCTGGCATATTAGGAGCTAAGCCCAGAAGAGGGGTGGACCAGCAGAGCAGAATTTTTACAGGTGAATAACCAGAGTTGACTTGAGTCTCCTCAAATAGCTTCCCCGAGTGTTCAAGCAACCGAGACCAAACAAGCTTATTGCCCCTTAGCATTCCCACTCGAGTAACCTCCAATAAAGGAGAACAATAGATTTGTGCTTATTCTACCTCCTGTGCAATGAGTCTGGTACCCCTATGACAGACCAGAGGTCGAGACCAACATCTGGGAATGCCAGGACCTTTTGAGTTGAAGATGACTTTCTTAGAGCCACTACTCCAGGTCCTGCAGGAAGGGAAAAGGAGAAGGGGGCACGTGGACCAGTTACTGCATCTAAGGCGCTTGACACCAAAGGTAAAACCATTACCCGAACTGCACATTAACTGTGAACTTTACTACAGATTTATGGTGGATCCAATCTTTTCCAAAAATCCTGCACAAAGTAAACTGTCTAGTAGAGGAAATATCTAGTAACCTCCAGGTCACAGAGACTGAGGAAGCTGCTAATCTGCACCCATAGTAAACCTGTATCTGCGTTTTCACCTGGTCTATTGACTACTGTGTAGATAACCCCCTTAATTACACTACTTTGTTGTCACAATTCAATAACTATGTTCCACACCTCTAGTGGAAGCCCTTAACAAATAATTAAATGTACTACTCCCACCCCTCATATTGTGGGTTTGACTTGTACCATTTTTCATTGGAATGAAGTACGATACGTTTTAGAAACAAACATTGCTATTCTAAACCTATACTTCATGCCAGGCAATTGATTTTCTCCCTCACTGACGTGGAGGTATAATCACACTTTTTATAAGATGAATTATGCCCCTGACTCGAACCATTTGCTATTTTAACATGTTTCCAGATTAAGTGATATTAGATGAGGCAACACTTGATTAAAAGCCTTAGCACAAATTAGTAACACTAATTGAATCTCTGGTAACAAATTGATGATATACAATATACTGTGATGAAATAATTTAGCGGTAGATGCATTGCGCGCTACATTAGGAACGGTGATTTCGCCACTGCCGTATTTTTTTTCAAGAAATAAGCCGAGCAAGCGGTTTAATGTAAAACCATAACCTTCGTTGCATATTTGCTTGACGAATTTAGCTTCCTTAATACAAACGTGAAATTATTCGTAATTAATTCATAGCTGTTTCCTTTTTTAGTGCAGATTTTGCAGAGAACACTATTTTTAATTCACAATAAATGTTGAAAATCTGCTCTCAGGCGTGTACCTCTAGGTTTGGAAAACATCAGGAGTGTACTCGGAATTCTTAAAGAATTTCCGAAGTACTTCTCGAAAAAGTAATTCTTGCTGCTCTGAGGGCATATTCACAGCAGGAAGCAAGCAGTAGAAAAGGTAGCAGGTGGATATTGTTGAACGTATACATGTTAAGCATCAGTGCATTTCCACTGTGAGGAAAATGTCTATCCCTGAGGAGGCCTTACTTAACCAGTTGTCAGTTTTGGGAGAGTTCAGTCACTATTCCAACCCTGAAACTTCCTTTATACCAACCCTTGACTGAAGACAAGCTGCACTCATTTACATGGTGAGAAACTACATGTAAAGATTTTAAAATACATGCAGCCATGCAGGTTTATGAATGTCCACCTCATACATACCCATGTGAGGTCGACATGTTCGCTCCATGTTATGGATTAGAAGGAATTGGATTATTTGTTTGTGCTTGTTTGTGCTTTTCTCTGGTAGCTTGGTACCCAAGCAGGCAGGCTTAACTTAGAGACAGTGTGTAAAGTATTTTTGCAGCAGTCAAACAGTAATAAAAGACAAACATCCAATCAGTAGAACGAGTTTTAGGTGAAATGGCACCAAAATGCAGCAAGTGGCAACTGCAGCTATCTAGTCACGCCGAACCAGGTTCAACCGCTGTGTGTTTTACCTTCTGAGCAAGGGTGGTGTGGCATGGTCCTGCAGGCCTCTGCTTCATCCTGCGTTGCGCTGTGTTGGATCCGGTGAGGCTTTCAGTTGGGAGCTGTATGGCTCTGCGGGATCTGCAGAGGTCGGCACCGGATTTGGTGAAGCCTTCGATGAGAAGGTGTGGGATGTGCCTCTGCGGGGTCCTACGTCATACAACTTTGATTCCGGGGAAGACACCGATAAGACGCTGGATGGGGCTGCATTGCAAGGCCCTGTAGGCTGGATCTGTGAAACCTTCACTTAAGCAAGGAGAAGTACACTATGACAGCAACTAAGAATTCAGGACCTTGAGGACAACAAACACGGTTTATGCCCACAAAGGCCAGCAGAGGGGACCAGATCAGTCCCAGTTGTGGCTGGTCAGCTGAAAAGCAGGGAAGGCCTCCGGACACTTGTGGCCCTGTAGCTCAAACCAGAAATCAGCCAATGGACTGTTGGAATCACTTCAGGGGTCCTGGGTTCAGGACAAACAGGTCCAGTCATCTTTCTTCAGACAGTAAGGCAGTCCCTCTGCTGAACCTTCTCAGGTTCAGGAGTGCTCTGAGTACCAGTTCTGGGGACATCACTTTAATGCCCAGTGCCAGCCTGTGAGTAGGGGACACCTCTTTGTCTAACCTTAACATTTGGTTCCGGTCTAGTCGTTCCTTTCTCCTAGGCTTAGCTCCAGCCTGTCTAGTAAAATAAAGGGCAGGTGGACCCATCTGTGAGTTGCATGTTTGCCAGTGACAGGGTAGGAAGCTTCAGAAGTCAGGCAGGGGCTGGGTACAGCATTGATACTAGCCTTTGAAACTTTGAAAGGATCTGGACCCAATTCCCCGGGCCATCTCTCTTAGAAAAGAAACCCCCTTCCCCCTTCCCCATGACCAATGCCCTCTGTGCTCTGTCTGGAAGGAATACATATTACACCACAGGAGAGCCATTAACAGTCAGGTGACCCTGGACACTAGTAGAAAGCCACACTTGGCTCAGGCAGAAACATGCCAACTTTGCTAAGAGTGCAATTTTTTAAATAATTTAAAATCCGACCTCATTATGAAAGAGGATTTTAAACAACAGTTAACATGACTGGAAGCAGTATTTCAGTAGATGTTCTCAATCAGAATTTAACACTTATTGAATGTAATAAAGTAAATCAGTGTTCGTCAATGGGAGGTCATCCTTGCCACAATGAAAAAAGACTTAGGGGATTTTTCACTGCCAGGACATGTAAAACTTTAAAACATCATTACCTACTTATTAAAATACCATGCACTCAGCATATGCGAATTTAAGACCTACCTTAGGGGTGACTTATAAGTATTGAAATGTATGGTTTAGGCCTGGCAAAAGTTGTATTTTGCAAGATCGATGTCACAGTTTAAAACTGAACACAGAGGCTCCAGGAGCAGGCCGGGAGACATCTTTTACAGGGCTACTTTAGCGGATGGAACAATAAGTGCTGCAGGCCCTTTAGTAGCATTGAATTCAGAGGCTGTAGGTACATTGAGGGCTATATGCTAGGTATTTATAAGTAAATTAAATGTAACAATCAGGTGTATACCAATATGACCATGTTTGGAAGAGAAAGCATACATGCTTTACCACTGGTTAGCAGGAGTAAAGTGCCAAAAGTCCTAATGCCAACAAAAACAGATTCCGCCACCCCTGGCCAGTCCTAGGAGGCTAGTTATCAACATGAGAGAGAGGGGAAAAGGATAAAGGAGCACTCTTGGTCCCCCAACTAAGGTAGCTTAAACAACAAAAGAGTGTGCCTTCTTATGAAAAGAGCAGGCATGAAGAATCTTGCTAGATTCTTTAAAAAGCCCTCACTCACCAACCTAGTTGGTGACATGCTTCATCATCGGGCCCCACCAGGAGAGGCCGAGTGCCTCCCCGGTGTTCTTCAATGCCAGAATTACTGCAGAGCTGGTTATTTTTGTGATTGAGTGAAAGTGATGGTTAAAAATGTCGAGATTGCCACATCATCCCTCCACCCCTTGTCTCCACCCTCCTGCATAGCATTCTGGGACAATACAGGTTGTCTCTGGTAGGTGCTCCTCTGAGAGTCCCAGCTCTGCTTCTTCATGACACAGCTGTCTGATTCTTTCCCACCAAAATGTCAAAGGCGAGAGGCAAGCCCCTTTTGTGTTGGCTCCAGAGGTCTGGGCTTCTGTCTTTGTTCCAGTGGACATGGGCTGTCCCATTCCATTTGCAGTGTGACAAGCTTATTAACAGATGCATATTTTCTCCCTGCCTAGTCCTTTTCCACAATCTGGCATATCAGGGTTGATTGACCTTCAATGTGGATAGGCTTTTGATTTCTCTGCTGGGGAGAAGAGTTATTAAGAGAGAAATATGACACATTTTGAAGTCCCTGAAGATGTATAGATGGAATGTTGGGGACTTGAAATCCACGCTTTGGGTGCGCTATTTATCCCAGTTTGATACATTGCTTGACTATGCATGCTTAAGGAGTGCAAAACTGTACTTTAGGGTGATTTCACCTGACGGATAATGCAATAAAGCACCACAGATTTTCCAGAAAGCGCAGCAAACCTACATTATGAATGCCCACTCACATTATAAGGCTGCAGGTCAGTACTAATTCTGTAAGAGCCCCTTCTGTCCAGGCAACCTATGTACAAATATTGGGCTGTGCACACCGGTAGTTTCATACACACAGCCCACAGATGTGAGTGACCACATGTTCATGAGTAACTATCCCAGTGCCTCTTATCCTACCAAGCAGCAGCAACTTTATCTTAAAAGGCAGACACTGGCAGTTACCACGCTCAGGTGGATTACCATGAATTTACTGTGATTGAGATTCAAATAGTGTGACACACTCACAGTACAAATCCAAAAGAACAGGTCGTTAAAACAAAAAATCCTGGTGGACTAAATGGGTGAAATCTATTTACTACAAACACCACAAGCAATCAAATGCTCAGCAGATCAAAATGTGGGAGCAGGCTTGATTGGGTTTCAAGAATCAGAAATTACCTGATCGAGGTCAGTGCAGGACTTCAAGACCTACTGCATACAAATGACCGATCTGCATTGAATACAGCAAAGAGATCCAATAAGACCAGGCCAGTTGCTCCTTGAGGATCATGGTAACTTTCAGAATATATGCAATTAGAACTGCCTTCCTACTGATTCTGGCTCTAAACCAATCTAGGGTACCCACTGGTCAGAACTAGGAGCATTTTAAGGTGTCCCCCACCTACAGACTGGTGTTCACTACATGGTTGTATTTGCGAAAGCATAACAGGCAGGCTGAACCTGGCTTCTGTGACCTGTGATAAGGGCATGAGTGGGTTGGACCCCCTTCCACTTGAAATCCAAGGACAGAATGATCTCCAAACATCATAAGGATGATTCCCTAGGTGACTACAGGAACAGAAATAAACAGAAGAGGACATTCCTGGTAAAGAACCCCTGCTGAGCAGTGGCACCTGGACTTGGACTGGTATATTCTGTTTACCTCTGACTGACACCTTGATTGTCTCTATGTTCTCCCTCTGAGGTCCTGGGGGCTGTGGAAATGTATTCCTGTGGCTGCTTCGGCACCAAAAATAAGTTTGGGCATTTTTCAAAACCTTTTGCTCCAAAGCTTCAAGGGGACCTAGAGTGAAAAGTATCTGACTGGCAGGTTCAAGTCAAGCAAGTAAATAATGTATTGATAGCTAGTTAAAACCATTCAATACACAGTGATATGCAAGGACATATAAAACAATATAATGTTAATTCTGTTCCCAAAAATTGTTGTAAATCATGAAAATCTTCAATTTAAATTATTGGGGGTGGCTAAAATCAAAGAGCTCAATTTCACAAAGACCACTATCAGCTGTCTGTCTTTTTTATTAAAGGAGTAGGTAAATTCATGGACATTAATTTTACAACGCCCCCTGTCAACTCTCAGTTGTTGCCCATTGAAGCAAGGAAGAATTGCTTCTTGACAGGTGTGGGTCAGAGGTCTTTTCCAATGTGGGATCAAAAACATTTTCTGCATGTTATAAAAAGTCAGCCAGCAGCCTATTCCATGGGCCAGAGTTTCATGTTTATAGCTGCAAAAGTAGCAGCTAATGGATTACCCTGTGTCATTCCTGTTTGGTAAATCTCACCTAAATCAAACAAGCTAAATCATTAGTACTAGTAACATACTTTATTCGATAACAAGGTATCATAAAAGTAAATGCAATACAACATAAGTCAGGTAAAGTACAATATAAAAAGTTAATATAAATTCATAAAAAACACATGTACAAATACACTTAAAATAGATAAAAAGTTCATGAAAGGGAATAAAAAGGACGACGAACCCAGAGAAATGTAAGCAAGCAAGTGCATATCAATTAATAGGCTGCCAATTCATAAAAGTGGTACAGTTGTACAATATAACAAACTAGCCAGTACTTAATTCAACGAGCTTAGATCGTATTCGCCACGCTATCCCCAAGTATTTAGCAACCCCACAAATTACCGACAGGGATGTGGTATCCGTTGTTAGGATACGTAGGGCCACTGAATGTTGCCTAGTTCCCAGATTTCTACTGCTGGGCTTAGCCATCTTTTCCTTGGTCCCCTGTATGCCTTACAGGCAAACAGTAAGTGCCCAGTGATTCGGATGGATTAGAACACCCCGGGCAAGCTGTTTGGTGGGATTTAAAATTTTTCCAGCTGTTTGTAAAATCATTCAGGGGTAGCGTGCCTAACCTCATTTTAAGGAACAATGTTCTGTCTCTTGGAGTAGAGATAAAATCAAGAAACGGTTCCAGTTTCGGTACTGGCTTATGGCTCAAAAATGTGTCAGTTAGAGTACCCAGCTTTGGATTTCTCAAATCCATTGCTTCTATACTTGCCCAATATAATTTCTTGCTGGTATCTTTTGGCGGGGGCTGTTGTAATACCCATTCTTCTTTTAACCCCAGATTAATTACCAGGTCCCTTAGATTTTTCAACCACGGAATCACCCCAAAACCATTCAAAGCAATGAGTTCATCAAGGACTGCGGCATAGTTGCTAAGTTCCGAAGTCCTTCTAAGGTGAACCCAGAAAAGTAAAGGGCGAAGCCCAACAATATCTTTAATTGAGCGACGTCCCAAATCATAGAGTAATGGTTTAATGGGGGTAGAGACAGGGAGACCCACTAGCTCTCTTATAAATTTGTGTTCCGCTATGACTAAATCAGTAACTCTTTCTGATCCCCATAATTCAGAGCCATAGGTTGCGGAAGACAGTGCCTTGCCCTCATAAACTACCAAAACATGGCTGATAGGCTTGCTAGAGGTCAGGCGATAATCTCTAATAATTGCTCCTGTCACTCTCTTGAAGTTTAATAACATTTTGGCGATATGTAAATCCCATTTCATTTTAGAGTTTACCCTGACCCCTAGATAGTCAAATGCATCCTCTTCCTCTAATAAAGTGCCATTTAGTGCAATATTAATTTTCTTAGGTTTTTTTAATTCTGGACAATACCATCAGTTTGGTCTTAGTAGTGTTGACAGTAAGGCCACGATTATTGCAAAAGTCGCTGAACCTATCTAGCAGTTTCTGGAGACCAGAAGGAGTTTTAGACATAAGGAGAGTGTCATCTGCAAAAAGGAGGGTCGGTATTTTTTCCCCCACCAGGGCGGGGGCATCCGCTGAGTCCTCCCTCAAATGGTCTGCCACCCCATTTATAAAGAGGGAGAACAGAGTCGGAGCCTTCACACATCCCTGGCGGACCCCCCTCTGGACAGGTATTCTATCAGTCAGTTGGCCTTCACTCCCCCATCTGATTCTTGCCTACGTGCCATCGTGCAATCTTTTGATAAGTTCCAAAAGATGTCGTGGCAGACCCATATCGTGTAGAACCTGCCACAATTTAACCCGGGGAACAAGGTCAAAAGCAGTTTTAAGGTCGATGAAGGCCAAGTACAAAGATCCCTTGCCAATCAGAACAGTCTTCCAATAAGTAGCTGTGAATCTGAATACTTGGTCCATAGTACCTACTTTTTTTTAAAAACCTGCTTGTAAATGTGTTAGAAGGTTTCCCTCCTCTAGCCAAGACCCCATTCGTGAAATGAGTACCCTACCAACCACCTTTTGGATGACATCAATTAGACTTATCGGTCTGTAATTGGCAGGGTCCTCTCTCCCCCCCCTTCTTGTAAACAGTGACTACCTCTGCACCCTTCCAGGAATCTGGAACTGCATGGCCCCGTAACAATAGATTCATCAGATTAAAAATAAGATTTGCCCATACTATAGGGTCATGAAGAATCAAATCACCCGGCAGGCCATCCAGACCTGCCGCCTTCCCGGGAGCGATGCTTTGAATAGCTGTCTGTACCTCCACAAGTGTAAAAAAATCTAATGGTTCCGGCTGGGGTGGCACTGGCTCAAGGTCTAGACTGACAGTCAAGGAAGGATCAGACTCTACCTCGCTTGTGTAAAGGTTTGAAAAGTGCAAAAACCACTGCTGCTCAGTTATGTTATTGGGAATGGGGTTGGAGCCTCTTTTAGTTAATTGGGTTATTAAAGCCCAAAAAGTGCAAGAATCTTTTAAAAAAGCTGCCTTCTTTAGTTCTTGCCAGTGATCCTCCTCCCAAGCACGTTTGGCAACTTCTATAGATTTTTTGTAATCTTGTCTGGCCAACCTTACAGCTACGGGGTCTCTTTTCTGTAGGGCTAGTGAAATGGCCTTTCTCCAGGCTCTACATTCAGTGGTAAACCATGGATTACCTTGCTTAACTGCGGGATTTGTCCCACCCTTTGACCCCCTTATTTTAAAATGAAGGCCTATACCTTCTATAAATACTTTATAAGAGTTGCTAAGCTCTGAACAATTCATCTCAGCCAGCGTAGAATTAAGTAGGGCAAATTCCGCTGCCTTGGTGGCCACTTGGAGAGTTATGGTAGATAAGATATCCTCATGACAGGACACTTTTTGCCATTTAAGCCTTCTATTGCAATTTGTAGGGATTACTGCTTTTAAGGCTAGATTCATATTTGCAGTACTTTCCCTAACATGCCATTTGACCGCTGCACAGAGAGGATTGTGATCACTATCTGGCATCTGTTCTACCTTCATGTCGACCACGTACCCCCAAGATTTAGTGTCTAGAATAATGTAATCAATACAAGATGGTCCATTTAGTCTATTAAAGGTCATAGCCCCATGAGAGTCGGAGGGGGTTCTTCCATTTAGTGCTCGAAGGTTAAATTCCATGATCTGTAATGCCCTCGCTGTCCATCTCTTAATGGGACTGAGGTTTAAAGACGGGATGAAATTTTTTGTATCATCCTCACTGGTCCCTAAGAGATCTTTATCAGTTAGCGGTTCATATGTACAGTTTAAATCACCTCCTAAGATGATATTGGAAAGTGGAGTGATTCCTGCTAAAACATTTTCCAAGGAAGAAATAGTGACAGAATTTTGGTTAAGGGGGCCACCTCTTGCGTACACATTAATGAGATCAACTCTGGTACCCTTCCATGGCCCTTTAAAAGATAAATGAAGAATGTCTAATGATTTCTCATTATGGACTTTGATGTCCAGGTTCAATGCTACCTTGATCCAGATGTGAAGACACCCCGAAGGGCGGCCCACACCATGTGTCACAGCCGGTATATAAAAGGTAGAATAGCCGGACATATAGAGGGGATCCAGACTCCAAGTCTCCTGGAACAAGCAGATCTCATATTTATTAACGAAGTCATGCCAATCTGGATTTACCAGATGTTTCTTGAGGCCTGCAATGTTCCAGGAGAGTATATGGATTAATCCAGAATTACCCCCCCAGCATCTGGTACAGCATTATTCAGTAGAAGAGAGCAGTGATCACTAATTTCTTGTACCTTCGTTGGGCCACCAGAAGGGCGTCTAGTATAGATCCCTGGTGAAAGTCAATCGACTTCCTCTAATCCTCTTAATGGGGAAAAACGATTAAAAGTAGGTAAATTAAAATTATAATTAAGAGGCCCTACTTGGTACCGTGAATACATGTTGGGCTGTGTTAAGTTCTTGATTAATGTCTGTGGATAAAAATAAGTTAGGTCAAAGGTTCTAATAGTACTCTGATGTTCCCCTTGGAAACAATTAATTATGTGTCTAGTTGCCCTATGGTCTCTAAAGTTAACAATAATTACATCACCTTCAATATCCTTTGGCCGTGAACCCACCCAACCAAGCCTGCGGACATTCAAAATTTCGCCATTTATATTAAGAGGTAAGGGCCTGTTCTTTCCTAACCAGTGCATTACCTTATTTTTTAGGTCATAATAGCCCTCTTTTTTTCCTGCCTCTAGTACTGGGACTCCTGTCATAATTACAGCATAAGGGGCTGCCTCCGGGGGCAGATCTATATGGTGACAATTAGCTCCGTGTGTTTCACTTGAAAAAATGACAGCAGATGTTTTACGTGTGGAAGGATCAAATCCATCAGAACTAGGAATGGCGGTTGTCTGGCCATGGTTTGGCTCGGTATTATTCTTTCGATTCAGTGACAAATTAGCTAGATTTCGTGAAGATGGTAAAGTTTTAGTTTTGATAACCTCAGAACTAATTTGTCTGCCATCTAAGTCTAAAGATGGGTTAGGGTAAGAGGTACTATTTGATTGTACCGCAACGTTAGGCGATAGCTCTATTGCTTGATCAGTATTTTTTGAGATCGACTTCTCCATTAGCCCAAGTTGTTTTGACATGCCCTTCATTCTTTTTATCAATGGGAGAAGGAGTGACTTAACAAGTGTCTCCAATCGGCCCACAATTTCATTTGTTAATAAGTCATAATTGTGAGAATCCGACACTATTCCTTGACCTAATGATTGTTAAACAACTGCAGGAGGACAGATCGCAGTATTTACCACTTGGTTACACTTGTCGTTACCAGGTTGGGTCGTTTTATTATGTTTCTTTCCTCCCTTCTTTCTTTTTTTCAAAGGGGGAGAACCTATATTATTACTTCTCCTTCCCTTCTTATGTGGGCTAGCAATAGTGGCAATAGGAGTGACCCTAGAAACTTGAGAGTTTGATGATATACAATCAGAAGAATAATTAACATGAGGATTAGAGGCAAACGGTGTTACATGTATATGAGGTTGTGTCACTATGTTACAATCACGAGTGAGCGAAGAGGATCTAGACACAGTCTGAGAAGTATTTATTAAACAAGAAGTGGATGGAACCGACACCGGCACCGGTGAAACGACCGTCTGAATATGGCCGAGCGAGGAGCGTTTAGTTTGGAGATGTTCGGCCGATAGACGTCGCTCCACCATGGCAATCTCCTTCTCAAGAACTGAGGCTGCCCTTGTGATAAAATTGTCCAGCGTGCCTCTGACTGAACCTCCCAGCAAGGAAGTTCTACGTGCTGGTGTACGTGTTGACATAATATTAGATAGATGAGGCAACTGTACAAGATGATCGAATTAACAATGACACAAAGCAGATTATGCAGAGCACACAATCAAGACCACAAGTTGATACAGTTGTGTCAATTAAGATACACAGTAATACCGACTGTACCTTTGGTGGTCTTATGCAGATCTCAGGGAGTGGGCCCAGGCCAGCCCTGTCCAGCCCCGGACGGCCACAGACGGCCCGCCCTTTGCCCGGGCTTAGCCCGGCGCCACCCGCGCGCGTCCCGCGACGCAGAGGGAGCCGCGATCTTTTGAGCGCCTCCGGGCGCGTAGGAGGCGTCAGCTGCCGCAAAGGAGCCTGGGGGCTATAGTCTCCCCCCGCTCTCGGCCGCGAGGTGCAGTGGCGGCGGCGGGGGAGACACACAGCGAGAAGAGGTCCAGGAGCGGCGGCAGCAACGCAAAAATGGCAGGGCAGCAGGAGAGTCCCCCAGCAGGTAGGCGAGCCTCAGAAATTACATTTCTAATATTTTATCTTCAGTGCCCATGAAATTGCAGGTTTGAAGTACAAAGGCAGCTGCTTGTAGTCATTTTTTCAAGTCAGAAAAAGATAAGCTTTGTTCCCAGATCTCTGTCATAGTCTTGAAGGGCATGAACCACCTCTTCATTCCAAGGGGATAGTGAAACCCATTAATTCAGTTCTTGTTACATACGAAACTTTAAGGCTCCAGGCCATGCTCTACATAGGCTGTATCAATAATGTTACTGTGGTCACTAGTACATATAAGATAATTAGGCCTGAAGGTTGGAATAGATAGTTTAATGTAAAGGAACACTGTCTCAATGAGGCATCTCGAAGAAAAGAGAAAGGGGGGGCAGACAATAGAAATAACAACTGTCTCTCCACTATTGTTTTTGTCAGTTTTCTTCCCTTATGGAACACTCGGCTCTGTGCAGAGCTTGTCTTCACGCCCAGGTCTCGACTGACAAAAGGGGGTGTCCCTCGAACCCCAAATTTTTTTAATGAGAACGTAAGGTTGGTATGAAAACAAGAAGGCCTCTAGTCATACCATCACCTAGTCACCAAGGGTGTTTGTGCTCTTGTGCCAATGTGGATGGGTATTACTCGTGCCCTGCCCATCACTTCCCCAGTGAAAAAAACTGAACGAAGGGCACTTGCCTTGGGCCACGGCCCTCCGGGCTCATGGCAGTGGGAGACTCACTGTCTTCTTTCTCTTCAGGATGGCTGGACTGGCTTGCGATGCCTCTAGGCGGTTCCTCCCTGGATTCTGTTTTGCAGGACGTTGCATCTTCTTCCTTCTACCCCGGGCTTATGACCGCATCCCGTGTGGGCAGACTCCTCATCTTCCAATAACTGGCTGGTCATCGGGCCGTCCAATTCGATGTCATCTGGTGCGTTCGCTTCCTTTCTTCTGCTGGTGTCTTCTTCCTGCTCTTCTTCTCCTGACTCCATGCTCACCCCTCGCCTTGGGAGCCCTTCTGTAGCTGCCACAATCACGTGTTCCCAGACTGCTGGACCTATGCCTTCATTTTCTCTGAGGTGTTTCGTGGCAGCAATCTTGAAAATCCCGCTCGTAGGGATTGTGGGATTACACTGCCCCTCCACCAAGTATGGGAGCTTGGGCTATACAGAGACCGGACATTGTGACAGGAAATCCACGATCCCCTGGGATTTGAATGGTGCATGGAGGGCCTAAAAAGAGAAAGGTTGTAAGGACAAAATCCAATGAAGGATCTTTGGATTTGTGTCCTTGTGAGTGGTGAACCAAGTTAAGGGGGCATGGTCTGCTATGAGAAAGAAGGTACGGCTCAACAGGTAGTGTTGGAGTGCCTCCATGGCCCAATTGATGGCTAAGCATTTCTTCTCCATTGCTGCATAGTGTCTCTCTTGTGGGAGTAATGATCAGCTAAGATATATGACAGGTCGAAGATGTCCCTGTGGGTCGGGCTGGGCACCTCAGCCCCTAGTCCACGATCAGAAGCATCTGTTTGCAGGACAAAGGATTTTGGAAAGTCTGAACACATCAGTACAGGGACGTGACTTAAAAGATATTTTAGAGCTTGAAAACTATTTTCTCGGACTTCAGTCCATTCTAGCTGGGTATTCGAGTGTCAGTGTGTTAGTATGTCTGTGAGGGAACTGGCTACTTCTGAAATTTGGGGAATACATCTCCAATAATATCTCACAAGACTAAGGAGTGCCTGTATTTCCCTCTTAGTTGTGGGTCAAGGTATTATTTGTGCAGCTTCAAATTTGTTATGTTGAGGACGTATTGTGCCTGCAGTTATAGAGTATCCTAGATCTTCTATGTGATCAGTGGCAAGGGTGTTTTTTTCGGGTTCAGGGTAAGCCCAGCTTGATGTAAAGAGGAAAATATTTGACTCAGATGTTGTCTGTGCGTTTTCCAATCAGGACTGTATACAAAAATATTTTGTCAAGGTAACCCACGGCGTATTGCTGATTTGCCCTTAACAAGATGTCCATCTATCTCTGGAAAGTGGGTGGGATGCCATGAAGGCCAAAGGGCATGACTTTAAAATAATATAAGCCTGAGGGTCCAGAAAATGCTGTCTTTTCTCTATCAGCAGAACTGACGGGTATCTGCCAATATCCTTTTGCTACATTGATAGTGGACATTACCTGTGTGCCACCCCTCCCTTTCTATAAGCTCTATAAGCTCATATACTTCGGGCATAGGATCACTATCGAATTTAGAGTGGATGATTAGTTGGCCAAAGTCGAAACAGAATCTAAGGCTTCTTTTGGGCTTGAGGAAGAGTACGACGGGGTAATATCAGTTGCTCTGGGAAGGCTCAATAATATCAGCTTGTAGAATGGCTTCTATTTCTTGTTGTATGGCCCGTCCCCTGGCTGAAGGGATCCGATAGGGACTCAGCTTTATCACCTACCCTGCCTCTGTTTAATGTCATGTTAGATTAGGTAGGTTTGCCCAGGTTTGCTTGAATTCATTCCTGGAAAGTGGTCTAATAATTCATACAACTGCTGTTTTTGAGGTTGAGTGAGCTGTTATCTGATGTGTGGTCCTTCTATGGTAAACTCGTTAAAGGTTTGTAAAAGTATCTCTATGGGTTTTGTAAGTGTGATTTGGTTTAGTGTTGTCGGGGGATCCTTATTTTGGCAGGTGGGCTCTGCCCATTTTTTTTAACAAGTTGATATGGAATACCGGTCCAATATGTTCTGTTTGAGGAATGGCTACTCTTTAGATAACAGGTGTTACTTTTCCCATACCTACTGTGCCAGTGTGGATGGATATTATTTGTCCCTGCCCACCACTTCCCTAGTGAAAAAAACTGAAAGAAGGTCACTTGCCCAAGGGGCCACAGCCCTTCGGGTCAGGGTAGTGGGAGTCTCACCTTCCTCTTTCTTTTTTGGATGGCTGGACTGGCTACCGATGCCTCTAGGTGGTTCCTCTCTGGATTCTGCTTTGCTGGACTTGGCGTCTTGTTCCTTCTCCCCCGGTCTTCTAATGACGTCCTGTGTGGGCAGACTCCTCACCTTCCTCTAGCTGCTCGTCAGGCTGTCCAATTTGCTGCCCTCTGGTGCATACACTTCCTTTCTTCTGCTGGCGTCTCATTCCTGCTCTTCTTCTCCTGACACCGCTCTCACCCCCGCTTCCGTAGCTGCCACAATCATGTGTTCCCATACTGCTTGACTGACGCCTTTGTTTTTCCTGAGGTTTTTTTTGGTGGGTATCTGGATAATCCCGCTCATAGGGGCTGCAGGATTACAGTTACAAGTGACGCTTTTGAGCTAAAATCTGGTTCAGGAGGTTGAAGTTCTGATCTTGTATTGAGGGGTTGAAGTTGGGAGGCAAAATAATTTCCCAAACAGTTTACATTGCTCGAAGTCCATCCATAGTTGAGGTCAGGTAGGACTTTTTCTCTTAATACCTCTGACAGCAGTTCTAAGGATGAGCCAGACACGTTTTTATTCAATTATTTTAAAAATATTGTAGGAAAAAGAGATTTTGGAGTCAAGGTGTTGTAAATGGGCTTTTATAGCTCCTCTTGATTTAAGATGAACTCCTAGATATACGAGTTGACTTGGCGTATTTCAAAGAATCACCCTTTAGCCTTATTTTAACTTTGCTTTAGATGATGAGGTAAATGTTAAGATCTCAGTTTTAGTGGTGTTGATTGACAGTCTGATTTCCTCCCAATTAATTTGTAAATGGTCGCACATATACTGAAAGCTTATCTACGTTTGATTCAAGAAGCTGTATCATCGGTGTGTAGGGCAGTGCGTAAAGGTTATATATTGAGATTTGGTTCATAAGTCTGCTCTATGGTCAAAACTGTTTCCAGATCAGAATCAAAAAGTAATGGTGCCAATACACAGCCTTGTTTTAGCCCTTTGTCGAATAGAACTCTGTTGGTAAGGGAGGTATTATTTCAGTTTTTACTTTGATCCAATGAGCTGTGTAAAGTGATTTAACTTTATGGAATAGTTGGGCTGGTATCTTTTCCAACTTTCTTCCATATTATAGATTATTTGATGGAGTCAAAGGCGTTTCTAAAATTGATAAAGCATGCATAGAGATCTTGTTTTAATTTGAGGCTCCAGTGGATCAGGGCAGAGAGCACAACTGTGTTGTCAATAGTAGAATTGTCTGAGGAAAAAATAATATGATACCAGCAGATAATCTTTAGTTTCTCTGCCCAGTCACCAAGTTCTTTTGGTAAGGCTGATGTATAATACTTAGAATTCGCTTCTATTAGACCAATGAGCCTACAATTGTCTGAACTTGTTTTTGAGTCCCTTTTATGTTTCTGGCGTAGGAATGAGCCTTTCCAAGACACTAGGACTGAGTCTTCCGTGTAGTGGTGTGTTAATAGGTTATTTAGTGCCTCAGCTTAATAGGTTGAATTTTGTTTAAAGATTGCTGTTGCTACACTGTTGGGGTCTGGGGCACTATTGTGTGGACTTGTCTTGAAGAGCTCAATGATCTCCTTATTGTCCCATAAGTGTGGGGCTATTGTATTGTCCAAATGTTTAACTACCTCTGAGACATTATTGAGCACTGGGTATAAAGTGGTATCGAAATTAGGTGATGGATTTCCGTTATTCAATATTTCAGAGTATAATGTGCTTACATATTAAGACCAAGTAGCTGCATTGATTTTATTGCTTGAAGTGAGCAGTGCGTGTCCCACCAAGTTGTTACCAGGGTCCGGAAATTCGTTTGATGATCCCGACATGATCGCCTCATGAAGAAGTAGTCATAGTTTTTTGCAATCCACAACAGATTTTTTTTTATAGTCTTTCATTATTAGTTTTGCATACTCTATATGGCTGTTGGCTCCTGATTTGCTTTAATCTAAAACATTTTTAAAAAATGTGTTCCCCAAAAACACCCATTACCATAGTTTACCATAGCACTGAAGGGAACTACTTTGTGTGTGGATGTGTCCCTTGTGAAAGGGAAGCATGCCACAACTCATAGTGAAGTCAGCCAAGCCAATGGCTAAAGTGAGTTGATAGATTGCCTTTAATGAATGATGGTGTGGGTGAAACAAAAATGTAAATGACACCAATCACAGACTAATGGATGACGTCTGCCTATAACCCCTTTAAGTAACTATGTAGTACACATAATTTTAGTGAAGTCAAAAGGTTTCCTATCACAGTCCTAAAAAGCTCAGTCTAGTATTGGCTGCAGGCCTTTTGCTTTTAAGAAAGAAAGAAGGCAGGCAAAGAACCCAAGAAAGCAGACAAACAAGAATGAAAAGGCAAAAAAGGCAAAGACAGAGGGAAGGAAAGTGAAACAAAGAAGGAAGGAAAGAGGAAAAGAAGAGGCAAAAAGAAGGAAAGAAAGAGAGCAGGAAAGAGAAGGTGAAGGAAATAAGGGAAGAAAGTAGAAAGAGAAGGAAAGGAAGATCAATGGAAAGAAAGAAAAAAGAAAGAGAAAGTAAGAAGGAAAAAAACAGAAAGAGAGAGAAAGAGATGGAAGCAGAGAAAGAAAAGGAAATAGAGAAATTAGAATGAAAAAGACAAGAATGAAAGCAGGAAAGTGAAGGAAATAAAAACAAAGCAAGAAGAAAAGAAATTGCGAAAGAAAGAAGAAAAAAGAAAGGAGAGAATGAAAAAATAGAAAGAGGATATTTATTTGGATGGGCTACCATTTCTTAGTGATTTCATGTATCCTTGCAAAGCTGCACAGTATTGGTGATTCACATTATGTATGGCAAAAACTGTGCAGGGACATAGCCTCGTGTAAGATTAAAAAACACCCTTAAATAAAGATGGCATCTAAAAGTGGGAGGGCCCAAAGCAGATATCCGAGATTGACAGACATAAAGTTTCCCAGAGTTTCAGAGGCACACAAATAATCAGTCCTACTTTCCCAAGTCAAACTCATTCAGCCCCATTAAACAGATACACATAGTAGAGAAACCCCAGAGTAGTCTGCTTGTAAGGAAACTTACTAGGGAAGTCTACTATCTCCTCCTTCCTCCTGTCGTCATAAAAATGCGAATGTTGTCCAAATAAAAGCATCAAGAAGAGGAATTTGCAAATACTAGTAAAGATGAGATACAGGATTACTGTTGATTTCTAAAACGGATAAACAATCACAGATTTATGAATTTCGCTGTAAATGGTGTTCTTCAAGTTGCTTTCTTGATCAAGTAGTTTAAAAATGTATTCAAATGTAATAAATGTAATGTTGATATATGCATATTTTATTTTTCTAACAGTGGTTTTTGGACAATTTGCCTACTTCCAAACGGCCCTAAATGACTTGGTTGAATTATTTGATGGAGCGCATCCTCAAGCCAGATTACTCAGTTCATTATCTGGATCTCACTCAGGTAAAATGCCAAAAGCATAGTGACAAAATTAAATATTTGCTTATTTTTGTGAAGTATGTACATTTTTTTCAAAGCATAAGGAAATAGCATACACACATGACTACACATGGATTATTTGACATTTTTACATACTGCTTATATAGTTATTCAAATTGACATATAGGGTAGTAAAATAGTAGCTATGTACCAAGGGAAATTTTCATTTTAAATATTATTACCTTGTTTTTAAGTTATGGTCTGTCAACAGTTTTCAAACAGCATACGAGCCTAAAAAACACACTTATATTCTCCACCACAGCATACACGAAAATCATGAATTATAAAACAGCCTAATACCTTTACATTTTATTAAGGGAGTGGAAATTCACATTTCATTCTCTTTGTCACAATAAAAACATTTATAAAATACAGTATATTATCATCATCAACATGTTTTATAAAATACCCAATGTAGTTTCTAGTGTGGAAGATATGTTGTAGTAAAATAAAAAGCAGTTGTTTGAGAACCAAAACATTTATAAATATTGTGCAAAATGTGAGGCACAGTGATACAGGTTCTACATCATGGCTGCTGCATAAGCAAAAGTTCAATTACCAGCCCTGCATTGCGCACCTTAGGCAAAGCTAGTAGACAAGCAGAAACAGAATAAAGACAGTGAGGCCCATGGCTTAAAAAAGTTTGTGCTGGATGTGCATCACAGAAGTGACACAAACCTGCACAATTGTTTTTGTAATTTACTTTCTAGAGCAAAACTTGTTTTGTGCTGGAAAGTTCCTTCAAAGTAATCTACAGGAGCGCTTAGAGCTACTTTGGATTACTTTGCGTCACTTGTCATTCCACGGGTAGTACATGGGCGCTTCCATGCAACCACCCATAGTTTTTGACGCAAAACCCAGCTACTAAAAATAATAGAGCTATGTGCCAAAAAAGCAACATTTTGAAGCGGGCATTAAAATGGAGAAATGCTTTTATTTCTCCTAACTTTTCCCACTTCACATGTGTGCTGCACTATCCCTCTTCTGAAGTGGAAAAAGTTTTAGTTATTCTAAGCGTAGAATTTTGTACTGAAAGGGGAAACTTATACAAGACTCACACACTCAACCTTGAACTATAGTACAAAGGTGTGTGCATTGAGCTTGGCTGCTTGATTCTGTACCAGTGCTAGGCTAAGAGCATGAAAGTGCCATATCTCTGTAGATATGGTGCTTTCATGCTCTTTCTTTGTCACACAACACAGCACAGCAACTGCAGTTGTGTGACAATTTTGGCAATTTGACCCCATGTCTGTTGTCAAGGGTTCACTAAGTTTTCATATAAATGCAAGACTTTAGCCATACATGGACTTATAACATAGGCAGAGATTTTACCACACACTTCTCTATAGGATATCAACGAAGGTCGCAGAGATGGGAAGAAAAGAAATCCTAACGAGGAAGATCTAAGAGGCGTATGGCTGCAATATTTTGAGAAAGGTGAAACCTTTACTATTAGTACTTATGGAGAGCCAAATCTAGCACATTCCATAAATCCAATCTGAAGCCTACTATAGCATGAATAGAGGAAAAATGAGAGGCAGGAGAGGAAGAATTTTGGTTTAAACAGTTGGTGATACATTTCCCTATTTGTCCATAGGGTAGGACAGGAAACCTGTGTGGTCAGCACCCTTCATTAGACCATGTCACTAAATATTCTCCAAAAATTAGAACTTCAGTCAAACCAGAGTAAAGCTTTAGAACATTTCTTCTCTTTCAGGTAGCCATTGCAATCAAGCAAGAATAAAAATTATTTTGAGCAAGGAGGGAATCTCCATCTAGTTGAAGGGTGATCTGGATAGTGTCGGCATATATCATTACCGCCAGACCAAAGGATCTTAGAAACCTAGATAGAGGGGCTACTTACATTTTAAAGTGTATAGGACTCAGGGGGAAGCTATGATGAACTTCATAGTCAATCTCACAAATTTGGAAGTGAATGGAGGGATTGAAACTACCTGTATATTACCTGGTAAGAAGGGAATCATCTGGCAGAGTATCACACCTCTGACACTGATCTCATGATTGCAGGTCACATGGTGATATCAGTATCAAAATCCAGAAAAAGATCCAACAGGATGAGTGTGAGAATGCCTCCCTCATTCTGAATCATCCCCAGTCCGTCCATTACAGTTAGAAAGGGCAAGCTCAGTACCGTTGCGGGTACAGAAGCTTACATGTGCCTCATGTCAAATGTAATGCGATTGCATAATGTTAGCCATGAAATGCAAAATTATATATATATATAGCGCCGAGTCCTCACGGAAAATGCTTCAGATCTTGATTAAATATGCCGAAAGTGATCGTAAAGTAATGTTAGCTAAGATCGAGGCATTGTTAAAAGAACTTGAGAATTGCGAAAATCAAGAAGAAATCAAAAAGAAATTGGGGGAAATGAATACCAGACTAACAAAACATGAGGATTCGATTAAAGAAAGAAAGGCAACAAAATTCCAAAGAGACAGGAATGATTACATGCAAGGCAGAGTGTATACTTTCTCAAAAAAATTTGAAAACATACGAAGACAGCAATTATCTAATACTGCCGAAATGTTACACCAAAACACAGACCCTAGTGTGTCAGAATTGAGCTCTGAAGTGGAGTCAGAAACGGAACAACTAAGTGATACGGCTCAAAGACACAAACCGCCGACAGTAATCCAGGAACTGGGTTTTTTACGTTTAGAAAGACTGACAAGCCTGCGCCCGCGGCCCACACGCCAGGACAAACAAAAAGACACATCCCAGGAACAACAAAGGGCAGAAAGAGAAAAAACAGGCGCTGGGGCAAGCGGCACACAAACACAACAACAACAGAAAACAAACAAACAACAATACAGAAGAAACAAGCGCAGATAATTGACAAAGAAAAATATAACGTAAGCAGAGACAGCGAAAACACAGTTATAAATCTAACAACGATGGATCTCACCGAAATTGAACAAAAAACTCTCGCACTTGGCTTATCATATTGCGAAAGAACTAATTTTGACTACTCGCAAACACGGATAGACCTTTTTCAGTTTGTGAGAAAATTAAAACTGCAAAAATACTTTATGAACAGTGGTAATAAAGACTCACAACAAATGGTCTTCGATGTAACTCACACGGAAGTATCAATGACAGACGAAACCCTGTTACGGGATCTTCTAATCATGCAACAAGAAAATCATAACACAACAGATGTTGATACTATTATTGCCCTTCAAGAAATACGAAACCCCATCCTCACACCATTCAAACCTAAATCCGTATTTACACCGATGATGCCCAAGGATGGTTTGGATATCTTTGCGGAGAACGTGATAAAAGATCTCAAAATATTGGCGCTTAAAAGTGACAAAGAATTCGCCAAGACACGCAATACAAACAGAACGAACTACAATAAAGTTATGAGTAAAATTAAGGAACATCAAGATATAGTAATCAGATGGTCGGATAAAGGGGGGTAATGTCGTCCTGTGGCCCCTAGAGGACTATAACTTGGAGGCAATGAAACAGCTCAATGACAATGACTGCTATTGCAGGATAGCGCCCACGGTTATAGTAGGCATAAAGGAAAAATATCATAAAACCTTATATGAATGGAAAAGTGCGAATTTAATCACTAAATCAGAATTCGACTATCTGAAAATAGACTATCCAGTAACACCGCAACTGTATCTAATCCCTAAGATTCACAAAAACGCAATCAATCCACCTGGTAGGCCTATCATTGCAGCAATTGGGAGCCTATTTGAAAACACTTCTCGGTTTATCGACTTCTTTTTACAACCACTGGTCTGTGAATTACCATCCCACATTAAAGACACTGGCGATTTCCTTAGCAAGATATTCGATGCCAATTGGAAGGAGGACTATGTTTTGATGACCCTTGATGTCAACTCGTTATATACGAGCATTAGACATAAGGATGGCCTTAATGCTTTGAAGCACTATTTAAACACAAGACCGATACACATGCAAGAACATTCCCTTATGCTACTATGTATGGCAGAATGGTGCCTGGAAAACAATGTGTTTATTTTTGATAAATTGTTTTACAAACAACTACAGGGCACTGCCATGGGTACTTGCTTCGCCCCCAGCTATGCTAATTTGCATATGGGCTGGTGGGAGGAGCAAGTACTCATGAAGGGACACAAAACTGCCATGACTGAAAATGTGAACGTCTATGTACGTTACATCGATGATATATTCATACTGTGGCAGGGAACTGAGGAAAGTGCCAAAGTCTTTGCAAATGAATTGAACAACAACAGTCTGAATTTATCATTTACTAGTCACACCAGTAAAAATTGCATCCAGTTTCTTGACATTGAAGTATATATTGAAAACAACTGTCTACAGACCAGAACATATAGGAAAGGCACCGCAGGGAATGCCATCCTTCACACAGATAGTTTTCATCATAACAGCGTTAAGGAAGGTATCCCTTATGCAGAATGTCTCAGGATGAGACGCAACTGCAGTACAGAAGAGGGTCTCAAGAAATCTACTAACGAATTGTTTAGTAGACTACAGAGCAGAGGATACAAAGCAGAAACCCTAGATAAAGCCAGAAACAGAAGTGAGTTGAAAACACGGGAAGATCTTTTGTTCAAGAAACAAGAACAGAGTGCAAGTAAAGAGGCTGGCATCCCGAGATTGATCACAGGATTTAATGCATACCACACTACACTTAGAAAAATCCTGCACAAACATTGGCAGACAGTCCGCAGTGATCCGGTTCTGGGACTTAAATCCCGGCCATTAGTTACAGAAGAGCTAAATCTATGCACCAGGAATTGGTACGCAATTCACCTTCTGTAGCGAAAAGTCAAACTTGGCTACAATCACCTAGAGGCTTCATTAGGTGTAGTAGATGCAAAGCCTGCAAACACGGTACTAACACCAAGTCTGTTATAATGCCTTTCAGACATTCACCGTACCTTATTCGTGGCAGCTTCAATTGCAAAACAGAATTTGCCGTGTACGTGCTACAATGCACATGCCCGAAACTGTATGTTGGCAGCACGATCCACCAAGTTCACGTTCGCATTTTGCAACACCTGAGAGCAATTGCGAATGATGACCAAACATACCCAGTGGCACGTCATATCAATCTGTGCCACGGAAGCAAAACCCAGGACCTCTCCTATTTTGTGATTGATAGTGTCCCTAAAAATCCTAGGGGAGGCAATAGGCAACTGGCATTACGGAGATTGGAATCAAGATATATCATTCTCCTTAATTCCAAAATCCCACATGGGATGAATGCCGATGAAGCGCTTAATGTCCATCTCTGACTCTTTATTTGAGAAGATTGGCCGCTACGTCTGAACCCTATCCTCGTAGCATGTCTGTTCCAACCTTGACATTTTGTTATCGCACTGCACATTTACCTTGAATACCGCCCCATTATGCATGTGTTTCTATTCCAGATTATTCTTTGTTTAAGCACAGTAGGAGGGCATTAGGTAATACACTTTATTTTTCCGGCCTGCCAATATAGATCTTATAAGTTTTCTTTTGCCCACTTGGGCGGGAGATCCACTTAGGTTTGTATTTACATTTCCCCCTTTTAATTAGGCACTATGGCTTAGCATTAGGGGCTCAATATGGTGACACATAACCTACCTTTTAGAGTGGCAGTCTCCATTTTTACTTTGCTTTACGATTTGCATGTTTCTATCATAATCTGAGACTGTACACTCTAGCGGAGACTGTTTAGGCCGGTTGAGTTTACAATTATTGTTATATGATAATTATATACCACACACCCCCCTCTGCACGCCAATACATCAACCTTGGTATAGAGCACATTACATGGGATACACTGAGTCTGGATGTTCCGTCTCTATCCAAGCGGTATTCCTAATCACTTATGTCTTCTATTTTTAGAGTGACTTTCGAACTCAATCTTCATTTCAGGAAATTATTCGTTTTATGTTGCTAGCTTTTATTGTTAGGCTATCGATGTATGTTTTTGCATTTTTTCAGATACAACTGTATTTTGCAAAGTCACGGTGAAAACTTCTATGTCTATGACATTTTCTGGTTGTCTTGGCAACCAAAGGTAAATGGTGGAGGTATTTGTATGGCTGACACTGACAGAACATTTCATGCAGTGAGCAAGGCGGTTTTACCGCCGAAACGCGTCTGACCTGTATTTGAAATAAATCGCCGTCTGTGCCAAAATATTTCACGGTGTTGGTGCCTGTTTGTGGAAAGACGATCAGGTTGTTATTATATATATATATATATATATATATATATATTAGATCCAATCCTGGGTTTCTGAGATCTGAAGCAGGCGCTGACACCGTGGGTTTTCAAAGGAAAAGATTTATTTCATAACAATGTAGCCAGACGCGTTTCGGCGGAACAAGTCCGCCTTGCTCA
Source organism: Triturus cristatus (assembly GCF_964204655.1). Classification (NCBI taxonomy): domain Eukaryota; kingdom Metazoa; phylum Chordata; class Amphibia; order Caudata; family Salamandridae; genus Triturus; species Triturus cristatus. Next base: position 411,167,059 of record NC_140589.1, on the reverse strand, counting down.
CTGTAACCGACCCAGTTTTCGTAAGTCATTTATACAGTCTCTACACCTGAAATTAATTAAACAGTTGCTTAGAAACGTTGTAAACAAATGATAAACATAGAGAAAGTCACAACGGAAGATAAGTCTTTCTTCCAAGGATAAGTAATCACGCACTCTCAGGGATCCAAATATTCAAATCATATGTTTTATTTTCAACCGCTACGCGTTTCGACACTCCAGGTGTCTTGATCACACGATAGAGCTGCTACAAACCAACGTGCCTTAGTACACAGAATATAATAAACACAAAAGTAGGACTCACGGTATACATCCTTTAACTATGGCAGTTAACATGGTGGCCATTTTGTAACATGGAGGTAAACATGATTTAAACGTGTCTTTATGCATATATTCTCTATACATATTATATTGATGATATGTTATATCGGTTTTACATCATTAGTTTTGTTTTACAAAGTTAGGTCGTGTTTAAATGCCACACTCCTCTGATTAATTCTAAATGTGCAATGCCTTTCGTGGACTAGTGCCTATATCCTTCAACGATTGCAGTTAACACATGAATATATACCGAAGATTTTAAACGTTTCCTATGTATGCATTCCCTATACATGTCTCTGTCTCATTAATGATTTGTTCTAACAGTATTGCTCCCTTGATTTGGTTTACAAAATTAGGTCGTATTAACATGCCATAATCCCCGGTTTATTTTAGATGTGCAATACATTACATGGACTAGTGCCAAGATTCGTTACATGCGTGCTGCCGTATACTGCAAAACATTTGCTGACAAAAGATTCCCATTGCGACAATGCCTCTATATAAATTGTAGATGGCAACTAAACAGTGCTCGTGTCTTCTATAATAAGGCCTAACTTACCACATCTGCTATCATTTAAGCAGATTTGTTATGAGGCGGAATACCTGAATTGAGACCAACCGTGAGTTAAAGCGGACAAGTGCCCATGTTGGTAAGTTGAGCCAGCAGAATATGTAACAAAGGGGGATAAGGTTAGTGAAAACTGCAAAATGCAGGATTTCAAAACCAAGTGGTAGTAAGTCTAATGAGTCGCTACTTGTCCTGTGCTTCTAATAAAGAAAAGTGAAAAAAATTAAAAAAGCAAAAAGAATCGGAACAACTACATTATTCAATCCCATAATGAAAATAAGTGCAATTTAGAAGAATCTCTTATCTTGTAACCGGTGCTGATGACGATTTTGACGAGGAAAAGGGTAGGGAGCCTGTGACGTGATTTAAAAGGTGATGGTTCCCTTCCTTTCCTCCTGTGAAATAAACAAAATAAGAGAACATTAAAATCAATTCCATACACCTCTTAAACAGGTAAAAAAAAATTAAAACATTGCTGTTCGGATCAAGTTATCCATAAGAGGTAATTTACAGAAGATAAAAATGGAAGTAATACTCATTCTTCATGCAGATGTGTTGCTAATTCCTCATTGAGGTTATGGCCTCCGGGGAATCTGGTTTCTAATTCTAATATCCATTTGGACTCTTTTTTTCTTAGTGCTAACTCTCTATTGCTACCTAGGTTTACCTGTTCGATCGCAAATATATATATAATTGATATGAAAGATTGGTTCTGTCATGGATTATGTTGATGCTGTAGAGAAGGCGTGTGTGCCCCCTGTGCCTCGCTCACTCTGGTGCCCTTCCTTTTTCCCTTGTATTTTGTTCCCACTGTTCCCGCCCCCACTCCCGCCTCCTAGCTGCTGCACACCCCTCTCACCTCCCCCTACCAAATGGCGGCTGCTGCGGGGGAGCACGAGCAAGACCTCTGACCCACAGCTCTGAGGCCCGCTCTTCCCAGCTCCCCAGCAGCTCTGCTGTGCCCTGCCGCTGCACCGTGTTCAAGAGCCCCACCATGGTAGGGTTCAAGACCCGGTGCCGGTAGCTGCCTCGTTACTGAGTTGTTCTCCTAACTGCTTTGTAACTCCTAAATCCTCCCGCCTTTCAGCTGCTGTACGTCCGTCCTCCCTCCCCATACTTAATGGTGGCCGCTGCGCGGATGCACCTAAGGCAAGCCCATCTGCCCCCATCCGTGACCTGATCGCGGCCAGCGCCAGGAAACCTGGTTCTCCAAGACCCCACCACTGCAATTCCACCACTCTTCATGCACTCAATACCGGAAGACACGCCGACTGCTAAAGATCCTCACCAAATGCCACCCAGAGATAATTCTCGTGCCGACCCTGCCGCAGATCCTTCACCATCGACAAAGCTCCCACTACCGCCGAAGGCCCACCTTATGCACTCACCACCGAAACCCTGACATGCATCCTCCTCGACGTGCGCTCTCTGCACCGACACGCCATAGAGATCTGGAACCTGATCGACACCCTCTCATCCGACGTGGCCTTCTTCACTGAAAACTGGACCAATGCATCCTCTGGCCCCGACATTGCCACTGCCATCAACGATGGCTGCAAGATCCAGAGGAAGGACCGCCCCCACCGTCCTGGAGGAGGACTTGCCATCACACACAAAAACCCCCTCCGACTCTCCATATCCAGCACGAATGACCCCCACTCCAACACAGAACACCTCCACTTCCAGATCCAGATCCAGACCCGCCCCAGGACCATGCTTCGCAGCACCCTCATCTACAGACCACCGGGACCTCGCAACCAGTCTGCAACTACCATCGCCGAGCTCACCGCACCCCACGCCATCACCTCCACAGGCTACATCCTACTCGGGGACCTGAACTTCCACCTCGACAACTGCAATAACCCCGACTCCACCACTGTCCTCAACAACCTCACCAACCTTGGACTGAAGCAGCTGGTCAACATGCCCACTCACAGAGCTTGACACACCCTCGACCCCATCCTCGCAGGAGGGACAAACATTTGCTTCAGCCACACCACCCATCCCCTCTGGACAGACCACCACTGCGTCCACTTCACTTTCAACACCACCACCACACCCAAGCCCTCCCCGTGCCCGCCACAAAGGAACTGGTGCAAGATCACAGAGCAACACCTCAACACCACCCTCCTCCAAGACCCCCCCAGTGCCACAACCGAAACCAACGCTGCAGCCAAAGATTTTCACCACTGGATCTCCTGCTGTGCCGACAAGCTCGCACCCCTCCGCCACCTCGCCAAACAATGCCCTCTGAAGTCTGCCTCGTTCAACACAGAACTACAAAAGGCCAGACGCTCCTGCAGACGCCGTGAGAAAACCTGGCAAAACCAGAGAACCACAGAAGCGCAGAACAACCACAGAAGCACCCTGAAGGAATACCACCAGCGCATAAGAGACACCAAACGGACCTTCATAAGAGACAAAGTCCAGATCAACACGACCAACGCAAAGGAACTGTTCAACGTCATACAGCAGTTCACCAAACCCCCCAGCTAGGCCATGGACATCACACCTTTCCAGGAACTCTGCGACAAACTCAGCTCCTACTTCCATCTCAAGATCAAGGCCATCTACGACAACTTCAGCGAACAGATGCCAGACACCACCAACCTCGACACCGCCGCCAACAAATCAACCATCATGACCTGGAATCCCGCCATCGTCGAACACATCATCTCTACCATGATGAAAACCCACTCAGGAGCCCCAACGTACCCTTGCACACTGCACATATTCCACAGGGCCGCCGCCACCATCTCATCCGAACTAGTATGTTTCTCTCCGGCAGAACACAGAGGATCAGACTCCCTCCCTTCCTCTCTGAACCTACCGACATCAACTGCGGAGTGCCCCAGGGTTTATCGCTCAGCCCCACGCTCTTCAACATCTACATGGCCCCCATCACCACCATCGTCAGACAGCATGGGTTCAGCATAGTATCCTATGCCAACGACACCCAGCTCATCCTCTAACTCACGATGAATCCCGAAGATACCAGACTCTGCTTCCATGAAGGAGTGAAGAACGTCGCAGCCTGGATGAAAGACAGCTGTCTGAAGCTCAACTCAGAGACGGCTGAGGTCCTCATCCTCGGACCCTGCACCTCCGCCTGAGACAACACCTGGTGGCCCTCCTCCCTTGGGAACCCTCCCACTCCTACAGACCACGCTCGAAACCTCTGCATCATACTCGACTCCTCCCTCTCCATGAAATGCCAAATCAACTCCGTCGCCTCCACCATTTTCAACTGCCTCCGCATCCTCTGCAAGACCTTCAAATGGATCCCCCTGACTGCAGAAGGACCGTTACCCACGCGCTCATAACCAGCAGACTGGACTAAGGCAACGCCCTCTATGCCGGAATCAACAGAACTTTTCTACTCAAGCTTCAAACCATCCAGAACGCTGCTGCGAGACTCGTACTCGGGACACCGCACCACAAACACATGACCCAACACCTACGAGACCTCCACTAGCTCCCCGTCGGGGAGAGGGTCGCCTTCAAACTCCTCACCCACGCCTACAAATCCCTTAACAACATCGGACCCAAATACCTCAGCGAGAGAGTCTCCTTCCATGTACCCAAGATGAACCTTCGCTCTGCCGACCTTGCCCTGTCCCCTGCATCCGCAGAAACAGAGCAGGCAGGAGAGCTTTCTCATACATCTCAGCCAAGACCCGGAACGAGCTCCCTGTGAACATCAGATGCTCCCTGACTCTGCACACATTCAGGAAGGACCTCAAGACCTGGCTCTTCAACTGATCCGATCTGCTACCCCCCCCAGCGCCTTGAGACCCTCACGGATAAGTAGCACGCTCTAATAACTCCATGATTGATTGATTGCTTGATTGAAGGCAGTGTTGTTAGTCGGTTCAAATATTTGCCGAGGTGTCCATTGCTGGATTAAATGTTATGGCACAACAGAGGTCCAAAAAGAAACTCTATTTAATAGTCAGAGTCACATTTGATATCGCTGTAGTAAAAACTGGAGCAAAATCCTGAAGTAGCCTGATTGCTGTATTCTCTCTTTCTTTTAAAACACGTTGGTATCAAAACTGTGTTAAATATGTTGTAACTCATTTTAATTTTGGAATAGAAATGTGAAGATTGTGCTTCATAGAACTCTATAGAATGGATAACACCTGTAGGACAACATGCACAAGAAAGTAGTCATTTCAAAGTGTAATCCCTAGATTGGAGGGTGACTATCTGCTGCATGACAGCACATCTACCTTCAGATTATGATGCAGAACATAGACTGCCACCTTACACATTGTAGACAATGCCCTCTTGACTACAGGTGAAGATGATCCATGCCTCCTTATATTAGTGGAGCTCTCAAGTGCCTTTAACACCACTGAGCATCCCACCTTCATACTCAACATTGTGAATGGGATGCACCAGCAATGTCCTTCACTGATTCTCCTCTAACCTTTCCAACCAACACCAGTTTGTTCACATGGGCACCTCCTGTTGACAAAAGATGCCTATCACGTATGGGCTTCCATACTGTCGTCAGTCATCTTCAAACTTTACATGCTGTCACTTGGTGCTCTACGCCCAACTTTACTTGAAAGTCCTCTTTGCTTCGGATATCAAAAACCTTAGACAATGTTTGCACATCATCCAGACCTGGGTGTCCAGCTCCTGCCAGAAGCTCAACCCAACCAAGACAGATTCCTATTATTTGGCAAGAACGTTAAACAAGATGCAGTAAATCTGGCTCAAGGAGATGAACTTTGGTAGCTTGAAACCCAACTCTCACTGAATGCCAAATTACTGGGATTCGCCCTGAACATCATCCTCTCCCTCTTGGAACACACTGTCAACAAAACAAAGATAGTTTGGTACTCTCTCTTCTAAAGAATGTCAGATCATTTCTTCCAGAGAGTGACTTCAGACTGCTGTTCAAGCCCTTGTATTGTATTCACACAACTGGGTGGTCGTAATGACTCACCCCATAATCTTTCTAACTTCTCACTGGCACCCTTTAGGGACATCATAAAAACTTCAGCACATCTCATCCAAAAGCTCAAAGAAATATGATCAAATCACAATCATCCTGATGGAATGCCATTGGCTTCCTTTGCTGGTCCGCGCCATCTTAAAAACCAGCTCAACCAATAAAAGCCATCATAACCAGCACGGTTATGGGAACCCCTTCTGAGACATCCCTCTCCACCCATGGCTGGGCAGGAGAACATGTTTTAAGAGCAAGGCCAGCTGTCAGTGCATTGAGAGAGGGCACACCAGAAGCAGACAAACAGCGTGTCACAGAGATGGGAGACCAGAAACAACAACCATTCAGAGAGGAAAATCCACAGACAAAAATTCTGGCTAAGCTCGTGATGTAGATCACATAGGGAGCTCATGACTGAGCCATTTATGCTGCCACAGATTCTTAGACAGGAAATGTGAGGCTGGTATTTTACCCAATCTCCTCCAACTCACCAGCGATGGAGGGCTCATGGATTAATATAGCATACTAATTAATTACTTAATTTTAATATTGCAAATTATCTTGGAGTTCACTTCCCTAATATAGGCAATTGTTCTTCAGCCTCAGGCTTATATGGGGTGATGGCATGCCCCAGTGACTTTCAATAGCACTATATTGTACAGTTGAATGTTTATTATCCCATATAAAAGAGACTCTGCTCGAATTTCGTCTGGGTATGCCCCTACACATTGTTGTGCTGAACATATCAAGTTCAAAGCCACTGGCATTGATAACATGTAGTCAGATGAGGTTCACCAAAATGGTATTAAATTGCAGATCTTCAACTTTCCGAAGATATGGGGCAGACCTTTAATGCATTGAATAAACTGATTAAATATTTGATACTATTGCCAGTGTTTCTTGCTGCTTCCGAAAACCACTTGGGAAACATTTACCAGTCAACTCTGTGCAGTGATGGTTATTACAAAAGAAACATTTCACTTAGAGTAGGTTTCTTTGATGTAAATTGGATATAGTTTGAATTAAAGATATAGATTAAATGAGTAAAGTATAATTTGTGCTATAGAAGATAGAATGTGTTGAACGTAAATATGAGAGTATGTGCCCTCAATTTTTTAATGTATTTATCTTAACCTTTTTCTTATCAATTTTTCACAGGAGAAACTTTGCCTTTGGCCACATCCAATCACATTTTGTTGAGATTCAGCGCAAAAAGTGGCGCATCAGCAAGAGGTTTTCACTTTGTATACCAAGGTAATTGTAATGATTTATTTCGGCCTATTCTGACTTGTACAGATTCTGTCAACAAGGTAATAGTCTACAGCCGTTCCTGCAGGCAGATATTCTACCCAGAACGACTAAGGCTGCAACAGACACTAAATGATGCATCGCAAATTCTAAAAGACAGATTCAAGTTCTCTAGTCCAATGGCGAAAGACATGAAGCATCAGGCACATATTGCAGCACATTTAAGTTTAGCTTGCTTGAATAGAGCTGGCACTCCGTGCACTTTGCTACATACATCGCAATTTTGAAATTTTGAACCCGGCAAAATAAATAATTTGCTTATGAATCTCGCAGGACCATGTATGTTATGCGCGGTTTGCAGCTCATATATCAACTCGTTGAGTGAGAAAGTTGGTGTATGCGCTGTGAATGGCATGATTTTCTTAAAAACTGGCGTATCCAGAGACGTTTTAGGGCAAGGGCAAATTGGGCTCAGGCCCAGGGCCCCAACCTCTCACGGGCCCCCTGATAGATTTAGTTCTGTTCTCCACACAGCCCTGCCCTGATGACCTTGAATAATTCTTAAACATAGATTGTTTTAAATACAATTTTCCTTTAATATATGTTATACAAGTGATGTGTGAGAGTTTATTACAGATATTTTGTGGAGAACTGTTGTTTGTTTTTTAACACCATGCAACATCCATAAAAATGTTCCTTTTAGATCAAAAGAGGACCTTAGTCCCAGAGATTATTTGCAACAATACTGGTGAGTTGCTGCTATATTACAATATTGAAAACACACGTGACTATCCCTGAATATTAGAGAGAAACACATTTAGAATTTTGACCAATGTGCCTGTTCAGTGTCAGTCACCTGGCCAAAGAGGGCGTGAAAAAGCTCAAATTTGGTCATAAATGTAAAGCTAACAAGGTCGCCAAAAATATGTTTGTCCCAGGGCCTTCAAAATCCATAAAATGTCCCTACGCATATCCCATCCTGCACTTGTGCTCAGGTGCAGAATAGGGTCGTGATATGTCCTTAGTTTCAACTTTTACTAGAAAAGTGCCATTTCATATCGAAATGATGTAATGGTGTATAGTATGTTTCCCAGTTGCAAGACAGTAGGGTATTGGTTCATTTGTATGCAAATGTTCCTAAACAAAGTAAAGAACAGATATGCCAAAGAGTGATAGTGAATATCTGATTTCACCTATGAAGATGACATTAAATCATGCAAATATAAAATTAAACAAATTATACAGAGTAGTTACAACATTACATTTAAATGAAGCACATGTAGGGATCCCACCTGGCTGGTTATAAAGGTGAGAGGACACAGTTTTGATATGAGCTGTTGTTGAGCCCCTACATAAGGAAACTAGGATTGTGCAAACTTCTCGTAATTTGCTTTTGCATGATTATGCAAAATTTGGGGGACATTCCAAGAAATTACATGAAATTCGAAACTGCCATTTTGTGCTGTATGTTAGTGCAAAATGCATGCTGTTATCCACTTTGGACGCAAGCATACATTTTGAGCTGCACATATATATTTTTTTAAAGCATCGCAAATGATAGTTGCTTGGTTTCTGTTGTTCGTGTTGTGTTTGTGCTTTCACTGTAATTTTTTCTAGCTAATGGTGCTATAACTACAAATTTCGAGCAATTATGCAATGCAGTGTCAATGTAAGTACTGGAATTTTACGGTACAAGAGTAATATGAACTAATGCTAATTACACTGTTGTGATGCAAATTTCGCCTGGGCCTGGAGGAAACCAAGGGTGACCACAAGTAGAAGATGGTTGTCTTTGAATGTATTCCAGGCACTTCTTTGATAGTTTTGACGAAAGAGTAAAACTGACTTTCATGAAGTTGTTGAGCGTGGTACATAACAGCACAAAAGCAAAGAGAAATAAATAACTCAAAGGCACACGTAAAATTGATATAAAGAATAAAAATTTGATAAACAAAAAGGGGTTAAAGGGAAATTTTATAAAATAGTCTGCCAAGAGACATAATTGCAAAAAGAAACATTATTTAAAGGCATTTTGTAAAGCAAACAATTTGAAAACCTATATATTCCCTCTCATTTGACATTAGACTTATCAAGGCAAACAGCAATTCTAAGAAGGGATTTAATTTTACCTTGGGTTCTTCAACAATTTCACATTTCACTTAAATAGAGAAAAATGTTAGGTATAAAATATTCAACAGATGGAATTACTTAGCAAATTATACTTAATATGACCACAACACAGTTATGGTATCTGCTAATGCATAAAGCAATTTAAAACAAGTTGTGAAAGCTTATGATTTGTTTGTATGAACTAAAATGTATCTGTTTTTGCTGCAAACTCTGCTACCACAAGAGGTCAGCATTGTAAGGGATATTTAGAACTCCTGGAAAATATTAATAGCTTGGTTTGTGGTACTGAGAGGATGGTAAATATCTTCAATTCCATGGTCTTTGCTTTTTGCATGTCTTGGAATTTATCTCACATTTTTTCCCTGTATAAATGTGGGCAATTTTGACCTGCAAAGTGTAGCCGGTGAAAATGTGAAGATGGTGTTATTACGGCACATATAATCTGAACTACAGTGGAAACTCCTTTTCACACAGGGGTTTGATCGTAGTTCTGTATGTCTATACATGACCAATGTTTGTATTAAGGTTTAATTAAACATCCACCATTCTCTAGAAACATATGAACATTTTGCTAGTTGTGCAATTATTTTAAAAATGGCAACTATTATTCTGAATACTGTGAAACCCTCATGCAGGAGTAAGGGTCCACGATTTCTGAAAGCTATTTCTAATCAAAGATTGCATTCTATTCTAGTTATATTTGTAGGGCATCTCATATCCCTTGGCCATTTGTATTGATCCCATGGGCCATTACAGGACCAATAAATGTCCTGCAATTGCCCTTTCAAGCTGACCCATCAAGCAGTGCCATAGTGCTTGACGGGCTACTCCAACACTGACCCTGTTGAGGGATTGAAGGACTTCATAGCATGCAAGTGCATTTATTCATTATGCTGATGCAGTGTGTATTTCAATTGTTGTCTACATTGAATAAGTTTTAGGGTCACGTATGAAGGGTGAAAGGGTTACCTAATTATGCTGTGATTAATTTGTAGCTCTGCTTGCGATTGATGTGAACTGAAGAGGAGTGTGAGAGAGTTGTATATTTGCATGTTCATTCATATTTTCTGTATGTGAGAAACCATCTCTTATTGTCATTGATTTCAGATAGTGTGGGGTGAGTTAGAAACATTGCCTTTGTGGGTTGATTGTTGGTGTTGTACATGAATGTGCTTTGTTGATGTCATGCCAGACCTGTAGCTGTGCTTACACATGATATGAAGAGAAGACTGCAGGCAAGTGGATTATTATTTGGAGTGGAAAGTCATCCACCTTATAGAATAATAACACTAACTTATCAGGGTGAACCCTAAAGTCACTAAATTAATCTGAATTCAAACCTTTGGAAGCTATGGCAGTACCAAAACAGTAATCAAGCCAACACACCAAACAATTAAAATCCCAAACTGAGTTAGAAACAATGTAACCAATATTAAATAAATACAATTAAACTAAAATAACAAGAACCAATAAGGGGAACCAGAGAGATTAATTAAAGTTTAAAATAAAAATATTGCAACAAAAGCTGGAAGGGTTAGAATGGACCCCTGGAAGGGGTAGAGTGGACTTAAGTGCAACTCAGGTGATCCGCAGTGCAGCACGAGTTGGATACACCAAACAGGTTCATACCAGTCGAAGATTTTACGTTCTGACTCCAGGCCTAATTTAGAGTTTGGTGGAAAGGTTACTCTGTTGCAACTCTAACAGAGTACTCTCGCTGTCAAACCTTCAGTCCTCCTGCTGATTTACAGGATGGCACACCTTTAGTATGTTAGTGAAGGAACCTACTCCAGCTCTGTCATTGACATACTCCTCCAACAGCCCAATGGATTATGGGCCATCAGGTTTGGCCATTTGACCATTCACCCAATTTAGAGTGCATTGTTGAATAGCCAGTTTTTACTCTCAATCACTTCAGGAAAAACCTGACTTTGATTACATTGAAAACCTTTGAATGACAACAGCCATGGTGTGCTGGTTATTATATTTTGTTTTTTCAGAAGCAAAATCCCGCTTTGTCAACAGTCAAACATTTGACGGACTGCCATCATATTTGCCAGAGCTGTGGGTCAAACTTTAAACACATTGGTAGGAACCACCATGAGGGAGAATCCTGTTAAAGTTAAGAGATGTCCACAGCACTAGCGGACATGTCTGAATATGGAGGATGAGTACATGATCATGGCGAAGGAATATTTTACTCCGTTACCCATAACATACTCTGAATCAGCCCCTTAAATTTTTCTCTGGTGCTCAAAATTGCATTGTGGGGCAAGTCTGAATCTATTTCCAAGGAAGGTGTCTCAAAATTGGGCACCTTATCTATGAGGTCTCCATGACAGATTTGAAGGTCTTAGAATTCCAAAAGTGATTTAAGTCCTAACTTTTAAGGGTTTTTGTAACAACTCCTCTTGGTCACTGCTAAAGCTCCCAGGACCTCATCAACAGCACTTAGGGGGCAAAACCTTCTGCAGCAAAGGACAATTGCAGCCACACAGGGATTAGCCAACCAAACCCTGAAGTCCACTTCTTTATCTCTGGGTAAAAGAGAGATAGCAGGTCCAGTGGTTTAGTTCTTCAGGGCTCCTCTTTGATCACAGACAGCAGGTCCAATCCCCTTAATGATTTTCTAACAATACTCTTTCCCACACCTAAACCCTAAAAATAACCTTACCACCCAATACCCTCTCCCACCAATAAATCCTAAAATTATGCCTTACCACCCAATACCCTTACCTGTCCTCAAACCCTAAAACAACGTTACCACCTAATACTATTACCCAACCCACACCCTAAAACTAGCGTTACCACCCAATACTCTTACCCAATCTAAACCCGAAAATCATCCTTACTCACTATTAAACCCATAAAATGCCCCTACCCTATATAAATACATATATATATCCTCATCTGTTGGGGGAAACCATGGAGCCTTTACCCTGCATGTCTTAACAACAAAAATTTAAGTATGTATATATGAGAGTATAACCCCTTTTTTATACATTTAACATATTATCTACTGGCGGTCGCCAGTAGATAGTTATAGTTAGGACCGTGTTTCCATAGGAAATCTGAAAATTCTATTTTGAATAACTTTGGCGCCGGTTGACGAATCCTCGCAAAAGTTTCAAAACTAATGGGGCGCTCCACTCAGCTCCTACCCTGAAAGTCTCGGGGTGATTCGTCAAGCGGGGGCTGAGAAAAAAGGGGGGTCCCAAAACGCGTTTTCCCCATGCATTTTCCCATAGGACCTTTAGTCGAAGGTACAGCCCGAACGGCTGAACAGAATTACTTGAAATTTGGCAAAAGAGGTAGTCCTCAGGTCAGGCATGTGCCTTTTGCATATATGGTGTCAATCTGTTCAGTAGTTCCTGAGAAAATTGCATTTAAAAGCACATAAATATCTATAAGTGCGCACAATGCGCGCACCGTGCGCGCACCATAACGTGCGCGAGCGTAATTCTGCTTGGTGGTTACATGTCAGTCAACATTCGAATCGGTCGAAATCAGGAAGTGTCGGCCACCATTTTGTGTGTGACAGTGAAAAAGAAAGGTGGAGAACGTGAAAAGGGGGCAGGGTAGAGAGTTCCTGACCCCCTAGCCTTTGTCAGGGGGTCCCTGAAGGACCCGAAGGGTGAAAAAATCATTTTTTTTTCCAAAAAATCGCGGGGTGCGCGCACGGTGCGCGCAACGTGCGCGCACGGTGAAAAACCTAAAAAAAAAAGAAAACATTTTCAACGAGCGATTCCATATTACAGGATACAGTCAATCTATAACTATATACATAGGTAGCTTATTGTAAAATAAATATATAAAAAATATAATAAAACATACATAACTTAGCATTTAAAAAACCTTACAAATTCACTTAAAAAACCATAGGTTTCACACACGTTATAGTTAGGAATTAGCATTTAAAAAACCTTGCAAATTCACTTAAAGAACCATAGGTTTCACACATGTTATAGTTAGCTGGACATTTCACTCGTAAAAAACCATTGAAATTCCCCCGTTATAGTTAGTTCAGATAACTATAGCTCGCGCGACCGCCACTCTATCACAAGGATGATGTCATCAGTGATGTCATGAGTGATGCCACTGACCATGTCATGAGTGATGTAATATGTGACGTCATCAGCAGTGGATTGCGGGCGCGCAAGTTTTAGTTATCTGAACTAACTATAATGGGGGAATTTCAATGGTTTTTTACAATTGAAATGTCCAGCTAACTATAACATGTGTGAAACCTATGGTTTTTTAAGTGAATATATATATATATATATATATATATATATATATATATATATATATATACATTCAAAACAACTCCCAGCACTTCCTTCCAGCGAACTGACAGAAACGGACCACCAGGACAAGTAAGTGGCAATATTCTTTTATTGTTCCTTATTCCTCATCTCATGACGCGTTTCGGGCATCAGGTGCCCTTGATCACATAAGGAGACTGCAGTACGCCATCTTTTTTATATATGCTTTGTGAAACAGAACACACCTCCATAATCATAAACAGTGAAGAAACACTTCCTTTTGTTACCTGCTCAAACAATCATTTCAAAGTCCATAGATGGCTGAAAACAGACTTCAACTTATTTTACCGCACACCTAATAAACATCAGCATTAGTTTTGGGCCCCTGGGGGCCATTTTTGGTACAGGGACGTTTTTGCAGCAAAGCTGCAATATCGGCTACTGTAACAAAATTGTCTGAAACTGGCACTGGCAAATAGCTCGGCCACACCCCCAACCCCCCGAGGGGCCGGCCGAGCACTTTGCCAGGGCCGGTTTTGGTTCCCAGTCCAGCCCTGATGCTGACACTGTGACGATAGATAAATGAAGCCTGATAAACTATTTATTTTTCGGCTCAGATATTCATAGATTAGTATATGCCACTGAAAAACGTCTTCCACAAATCCAAGTATGAAAAAAAAGTATGCCAAAAATATATCTCACTGGTTTCAGAACATACAAATGAGAAATTCACTTCAGTGTGTGAGATAGTGGAAAAATTATAATGCAGTCCTCTGGCATATATTCACCAATATATTCATATTTAACTCAACGTAGTGAATCGACTCTTTAAATGCCTCGATACTCCTCTTACTGCTTAGGATGACCTTGATCTTACAAACACTAGAAGATCACTTCCAGATGATAAAACGCAAACAGAAGCAGACACCGTCACAGAGAACATCCCTGCACCCTAGAAAACATTATATGGACATCCAAAAGTAGTAGTGAACAAGTTCATACTGATAGCTGACATGTATAACCTCTTCACAATCCCGGAGAAGGTCCAACTTCAAGAGCCTCACAACAGATAGCTGAAAACGTTTCAAAGATAAAACTTAGACAGAACATGATCTGTGTTCAACTAGTGAACAACCTACCTAGATCCCCAAAAATAAGCACCTTGATAATGTCAACAAAATTCCAGTGTCACATTCATACAAAATGCCCTAACCAACTACATCCCAACCATACCACTCTAACCACAACCATCATTAATAATATGTGCAGTCTTATGCCAGCTCTCAAAAAGGTGACAGAGACCTTAGCCTCCAAGCCAGGCATACTTTTCCTAATAGAAACAAGGCACACCTTGTACATTGTATATGGACATTATCTTATGCATTTGGGCCTAATGTAATATGATATGGCAGAGAAATTAAGCTATGAGTTAGAGAGACATCCATTTACCAAAACTACAACCCCTATAAAATAATGTAGATACTGCTACTTCTGATTTTCATTGCATAGAAATAGGCTTCCCATCTCCTCATCAAACGTCATAACAGTTAACTTATTTCACACCTAGCAGAGAACAACTGTGCATATAGTGTATATAACTATATGTAGAAAAATGAAATCCAACGTTTTTAATTCTATGGATTTTTGTATTTCTGCCTGGTTATTGGAGTTTTATTGTGCATGCATCTCACTAACTATATACTTAGTTCAAATGGATTGCTAACCATCAGTGTCCATCTTTAAACACATGGTCAACTGCTGAACAAATATGGAAAGAGGCACTGGGTTGGCTGTACCTGGATTGTGTATACATGTGTATGTACACACGTGCAGTTTTAGCAGGCGGGAACGTACAGCTCAGCCCTGTATCTGTGCATAGGTAGCATGTGCGTTTCCGAAATCATCGGTGCTGACCTAGTTTAGGCCTTAGAATGGGAGTGTAAGTCTGTTGTGCCTAATTGAAAAAAAAGTGTGTGCTTTATTATACATTATGAGTGAAATTTGCACCTACGTACAGTTTCACCTAAGATAGGTCTAGGGACTAGTATGACATACTGATCATATGGTAGAAATGGGTCCCAAGTGCGGATTCAATGTCACTGTGGTCATCACTGCACAACTTGTGGCACTTGAGGATTTGTCATATTTCTCTAGTTCATCTTCTGCTTACATGCTAGGCTTTAGCTCCCCCTGCTGGTCCAAGTTAATTAGCTCAAGGCCAGCTGGTGGATTAGGGGCCTCCCTACATAGTACAGCTATATGCCAGTGCCTTGGCCTGTTACTAGGAATGGAAAGGGTGAGGACAGAATCTGCATGTGATAATAAGTTTTTACACTGCACCAGGCCTCGGAAGGCTCATCCGGGGGAGAACACAGGGGAAATGCTAGACCACTGGAGTGAATCACATGAGGGGTTCCCCTTTGGAAGGGGAGGGAAAAAGTTGAACAGAGAAGATGCATTTTGTAAGATCCTAAAGAAGACCTGACCTCCACCTTCTACCAGGGGTACTGGAGCACCTTGGACTTAGTTTGGGTGGCACTGGTAACCTTATACCTTCAGAGGGACAGTAGAAGGCTGGACCTGCTGGGGGACAGAGGAGAAGAACATTTCTCCTCAAACTTCTGTGGACTGGGCCTGCAGAGGGGAGCCCTCATTAGAAGGCTGCCTCCTGACTTCTGCTATAACATAAATATTCCTAAAAGAGACCAAGGGGCTATGGAACCTGAATAGTGCAGGAATGGGAATTATTCCATGATGAGCATTGAGGGGTGACTCTGACATTGACCCCAGGCTGAGGGAATCACCTGGCCCTGGTCAAAGACAGGTCATGATTACACAGCTATGGTCTAGGAAAAGCAATCTCCCAGGACAGGAGGGCAAAAATGGGCCATCTTGGTTACTAGAAGTCACCATTAAAAGTAAAACACACCAAACTTCATCTAAATCTGCCCCATGGGGCAGCAGAAAACACATGGAGAAATCTGGTAACTTAGGAACCCACCGGGATGCAATGCATGCATAAATGGTATCGTCCGATGTCTGCTGTTTAAACTTTCATCTCCCTGGGGACTCAAACAATATTAAGTTCCAAGCTGAGGACATAAATGTTATGTTATGTTATGTTATGTTATACAGAACTTACAGAGCGCACGTTCACCAACAGGTTTCTTGGTGCTGGTATTTTTCATTGAGGTCACTAATCATAAGGTCCAGGTCTAGCTATAAGCTTGGATGAAGAGCCAGGTCTTCAGCATCTTCCTGAAGCGAAGGAGGTCTGACTCTAGTCTCAGTGGGGGTGGCAGAGCATTCCAAAATGTGGGTCCTAGAATTGAGAAGTGTGACCCTCCTGTTCGTTTATGTCTAAAGCCCAGAACCACCAATAGATTCATGTGCATGTATCTTAAGGTGCGCTGAGGGGTGTACCTATGGATTTTTGAGGATATATACTTTGGGCCAGTCCTATGTAAGGCTTTGAACAGGATACAACGTGTTTTAAACATGGAGCGCTGCTCCACAGGGAGCTTCTTTCCAGATTTCCTAGATATCTCAAGAACCTCCTGTTCCCAGGGAATTGTGCCAAGAGAAACAAATCCAATTCATTAAAAAAATATGACTACCACTGTGCTCTAAATTTCCAGGCTGACAAAGTGGAGTGGCTTCTGAGGTCAGGGGATCCCCATGGCTGGCGCTGTTCATTGGTGTTCTCCCACAGGAGCAGGAGAGATGAAGCAGAAGTGTCTTGGTCAGGCAGCAGAAGATATGATTGCTGCCACCCAAGCAGTGTTGGTCGGGTAGGGAGCCAGTTTAGTGGCTCAGTGTTGGGTTTCTGTTACAGAACAGGTCTTGGCTTCCCTGCAGAACCCCTTTAACTTCTTAAAACTGTAAAACAACTTGTTATCAGGATCAAAGGTTGATTCTATTTTGGCAAGGTACAAAAACACAGGCGTTACAACAATATTCCCAGGCATGAGCACTGAAGCAAGAGTAAACAATTTAAATGACCAATCCGAAAACAGGAGAAAAAATATGTAATAGTCCAAGTGCAGAGTTGTAGTGCAACAATGAGTTACTGTAGTATCACGCAAATGCAAGTCCTATCCTCACCGCTGATCACCAATGTGGAAACGGGGTTTCTGGTTGGCTATGGTAGGCATCTAAGCAAGGCAGAATCCACAACTCAAGTCAGGGCAAGTAAGTTACACACCAAAGATAACCTAGCCCACCCTCTGGTAGCTTGTTGCCGAGCAGGCAGGCTTATCGTCATACGCTGGAGACCTTGTTCGGTCCCCAGCAATCAGAATGCCAACGCACAAACTCAGCTGCCTGTGAGCATGCAGTGCACCTGCAAGGGGGGGGCAGTACCTTTTGAGTCAGCAAGAGCCCATCTCTCTGGGCCCCTCCTGCTGGAAGCGGAAGTGTTGATAAACCTCTCCAGTCAGCACGGGCAGGATGCATGGGACTCAACTATCCCCCGTGGCAGCATCCGCCCGTACTGATGCAGCCCCTCCTCAGAAGGGGTCGTTGCTGACATTAGTGGTGGCTCCACCCCCAGGGTTGCTTGTGGGGCAATGGTGCAGCCTCTTCCAAGGCTTTCCTGTGGTTGCAGCAAAGAATTGGGGAGGAAAGCTGCACACAGACTGGGTGGCATGAAACGGGACCTGGGACATGCCAGTGCCAGTGTAAAGGGTGCTCAGTGTACACCCACACTGTTAGGTTTGCACAGAGCGACGCGCCCACTACACACTGCTCTCTCTCCAGGGAGCAAAGCACACACCATGCATTGCTCTCTCTCCAGGGTTAAGCACTCCACAGGAACTTCTCCTTGCAGGGAACAGAGCTATTGACACGTGCTGACTGGTAACGTCTTCTAGAGAGTGCACACACTTACACTGGGGCACAAAGGAAGGAGCAGACAGGCACGCCAGCACAAGAGTCAAAATGCAGGATGACAGTCTCTCCAGCAGCCCAACAGGAAACAGGCCAGCACGACAAAGCAAATAGTCCTACTGGCGGTTGCTCCTGGCAGCACAGCAGTCCTCTGGCAATGGGCAGCATGCAGAGCCAGCAGCATCTGGTTACAAGTCTACGCACTGTCTAAAAACATGGGGTCAGAGCCCCAGTACTTATACTCAAAAATGTCTTTGATGAAGGGTTGACTTCAAACAGAACCCTTAGAAGCATGCATCAGTCTTTTCAACCCAGTCCTGGCCCCAGGCGTCAGTAGGGGGTAAATCATCTCTTTGTGTCAGGGCAGGACACAACCTATATAAATGTAAACTGTGAATGTCCTCTCCCAGCCCAGGAAGACTATTAGTATGCAGATGAATGAAGATGTATCCCATGTCACAGCCAGCCCTTCCTGTGTTGCGGCTGTCTGGAAAGTATGCACCAAGTGTACCTGTCACCCAGTCCTAGACTTGTATTAGAGTCAGGTTGCAAAGCACAAGATTCATAAGTGTAGAGAATGCCCAATTTCTAAAAGTGCCATTTCTAAAATAGTATTGTAAAATCCAAATACACCAGTAAGCAGGATTTTAAATACCATTCTAAACATACCAAACATGGCAACACCACTCCTTTCTGATCAGAAATGACCACTTAAGTATATATGCAGGAATTCCCAATGCAAACCTATAAGAGGAGTATGCCTAACAGCAGTGAGAAACACAATAGGCTGTTTATCACAACCAGGACATGCCAAACCTAAAAGCACATGTTCTATCTTTTACTAACACAGCAACCTGCCCATATGACTACTTAGGGCAGAACATAGGGGTGACCTATGTGTAATAAGAAGGGAGTTATAGGCTTGGGAAACTGTTTTAATGCCAAGTTAAAGTAGCAGTAAACTGTGCATGCAGGCTCTGCAGTGACTGGCCTGAGGCAGGTTTGAAAGACGATGTCTGTTGGTTGCACAAGCAGTGCTGCAGGCCTACTAATAGTTAATTCACACACCCTGGGTATATGAGATACTACTTTACAAGGGACTTACTAGTAAATCAAATATGCCAAACAGATGTAAACCATTCATACCATGTTTGGAGGAGAGGTCACCATCACTGATTAGCAATGGTAAAGTGCCAGGAGCCATAAAGCCAACACAAATGTCAGACAAACAGGCAGAGGAAGGCAAAAGTATTGGGGATAATCCTACAAAAAAGGACCAGGTCCAACACAGTATGCAAGTTGTTCTACTTTCTATGCTCTTACTGTAGCCCATCAAAGTATATTTTAGGGATGTTAGGTTTCAGATGCCATGTTAATCTTGGTAGAAATGTTTATTTTATTCTCACTGTTCACAACATGCCTTCTTGATTTTGCTTGTATACTGTGAAGTTATGATAGTTGTGCTGAGAAACTAGTTCACCCTTTAATGTATGTTTTTAGTGAGTGTCTGTTCTTCTTAATGAAGTATGTGTGCGTGATATTGTGAATAACAAAATATGTTTGTTCCTGTTACCACAGTGCCTCTGAACCCATTGCTGGGATCGTTTGTAACATCACAGCAATAACTCTACTTCAACAATATATTGGGGAGGTCAGGCGGAGCTACAGTAACCTATCTTTCACATTCGCCGTTTTGCATTTAACTAAGTTCACCTGTGTCACCCGTGGGTGGGAAACCAAACCTCGTACATCTATGCAAAAGACGTAGTACATTCAACAGTACCTGCAGACTACAATACTACCCTACACCAGCTCTCTGAACTAGGCATCGACCTGCTCTTCATTGCTACCTTGTGAGAGAAGAGTGCTACAATAGAGTACTTTGTTCCTATCAGACTGATGGTTGAGGACCTATTACTGATAAAGAATCCACATCGTTCACAATGTATACCTTGCATTCTTACACTTTATCTTGTAAATTAGTTATCATCAAATGAATGTGTGATATTAAGCGACCTAAACCTTCCCTGTAATGATATTTCTGAAAAAAAAACAGTTACAACACTCATTCTTGTCCGACTTGATTAGAAGCTAAGATACATTTTAGCAGAAGCATGCACAATTAGGAAGTCATACAATATTGAGGGCCTGATTTAGATCTCGGCGGACGGGTTACTCTGTCACAATGATGATGGATATTCCTTCTGCTGAAATATAATCCCATCAGATATAATGGGATTTATACTTCGGTCGATGGGATATCCGTCAACTTTGAGTAACCAGTCTGCCAAGATCTAAATCAGGCCCTCTATCTTGTATGTTCCCCTATTTTGGCAGATGGGATATCTATCACTGCTGTGACGGAGTAACCCATCCGACAAGATCAAAATCAGGCCCTCAATCTTTGTTGTTCAATATCATCAGGGCATTGTCAGGAAAGGAACTGAACACTGTGTATTTTTAAGCAAAGGGTTTCTAAGATGAGTGTTCTTTTGCAGGGAATACGAAAAACAATGGTCCTGGACCATAAATCAAGATAGGTGGTAGTTCCTAACTTAGTGATATCATTCACATATTCTGAGCTACATATAATCTATTTTGGTAGCTCATAGTATCCAATACAGTATTGCTCATACGGTCAACCATGCAACAAAACGATATCCACAGTTAGTAAAGCATTTTATTCTTTTTTTGTAAAATTTTTTTAAATTTCCATTAACAATTGTGTCAAGGTTGTTCCAAGGGGAACGTGCAAATAGTAAGGGTGCTTGAGTAAAGAGAGTGAAAAGGAAAGAGGGAATTATTTCAGAGGTTGTGACATAAGAAAAACTTAAATAAGTTAAGCAATGGACTGGTTGTCATTCACCATCCAAGTGCAAAAACCTGGTCACGTGTATCAGTTTATGCGATAGATAAATCAAGCGATTATACATTCATTAGAAGCCAATTCTAATAGAGCACGTGGGCAGATAGGCGTATCCCAGGTATGTATGTATGGGGCGTCGACGTTTCGATCCGTCTTGGTGGCCTAGTGGTGGTTTGAACCTTGGCCTTGCGGATCTTCTTCAGGACTGGGGAACAACCTGGAAGGGTTGGGCCTAGTAGATTGCCTAAAATTAATAAGAGTAAAGTAAACATGTGTTGCATGGGACTATGATTAAAAACCCCGTAAGAAGGCCTGTGAAGGGGTAGGGAGGGCTTACCCGCTGCGATGCGTGAAGCGAATCCCTTTAATGGAAATCCAGTGGTGTACCACATATGGCTGTCCTCCGTTAGTAAGGTGCCACACAGTAGTACTGGTGGGGGCTGTAAATATGAAGAACCGGCTATCAATTAACAGAGCCAATCTTGTAATTTGTAAAATGCACGCATGAGAGTGAAGGAGGATTACCTCAGTCGCGTGATGCCACCCACTTGCGTTCCAAAACTTTTTTCTTTTTTTCACCACGATTGGAGTCAATCCCGGGCTAAGGACGGGGATGTATAAAAAAGAGTGTGGTTAGAAGGCGAGTGTGCCCAGGTACTCTTAACAAGAGGCAGACGATCTTCCACACAAGCTAAAATTACCTTAGCCGTTAAGATCCGGCAACCATCCGTAACGCGTTGTGTTTGTCTACTAATCACCGCGCACCGCGAGGACGTCTATTTGAAAGAGGCGTCGACGTAAGGGCTACGGTACCGGGGCGTGAAAAAGGGGAAGGAGTTAAAAGACTCAAACCGGACTGCCGGTTGCGAGTCCTCCTATCATGCGTTCATAAGGAGTCAAGGTCTTTTTTAAGATTGCGGAAAACTTTTAATTCGAGTTAGTAATTGTATCCCCATTAGACCTCCGATATATATACTTCAAAAACGAGAGGTGTCCCTTGTACTTCTGTAGATAGTATGGAACAAGCATTGATTAAGACAGTCAAACCTAATTACAATTTTACATATATTAACAAAACAACAAGGAATTAATAAAACATATTAGCCATTAGGTAAACATCATCTAAGTGCGTAGAACAGTGTTGTACAGGGATAATGGTTAAACAATGTGTACAACAGAAATTATCAATTACGCGTGGTAAACAAAACTGGTTGGGTGTGGTATATGGTGGTTAAGCATCATAGTTAGACAATATGTACAACAGAAAATTATCAATTGCGCGTGGTAAACAGCGTTACAGGGTAAGCTACCATAGCAATGGTTAACAAGGATTGAAGATCATAAAACATTGGGTGTTGGTCATGACTAACTTATTAAGAGGCATAGTAAGGTGGAGTTAATTAATAGCAGGACTGGTATTTCTCCTGATTTACTGTGACTCAATAAATCATATTTGACCTACTAAGGCCCCGGTGACTACATGACCCATTATGTATGTGTTCCACAAGGGTGGATTCATCCAATATTCATAATCGAGATCTGCTTACTGATTTCCTCAAATTCATTCAGACCCCTGGCGATCGTGTCCAGGGAGTGTATCCATCTGCATTCTCGTTTGCTGAGTATATTATTGAAATC
Organism: Triturus cristatus; assembly: GCF_964204655.1. NCBI lineage: Eukaryota > Metazoa > Chordata > Amphibia > Caudata > Salamandridae > Triturus > Triturus cristatus. Next base: position 411,144,179 of record NC_140589.1, on the reverse strand, counting down.
ACCACCTCTTGGGTTGGGTGTGACCTTCTCAATTACCCACCATCTCAGGCTATCTGCAGGGTGTTCAAAAGCAGAGAAATGCTCCACGAGGGGGGCACCTTGTGTCTTGCAGCATATGCGGCTGCAATGTTGCAGGATGCGACATTTAACTTTCTGGATTGTCTGGCCCACGTACATAAAGCCACATGGGCAGACAATGGCATAGATAACTCCCGTGGTATTACAGTTACTATGTACGTTGAGTTGAAATGTCTGATTGTTATGTGAAAATTCCGTTATCTCTTTTGTCAGTGTACAGGCCTTACATGATCCACATTTATGGTGACCTCTAATCGGCGGAATTCCCCAAAGTGTGTTTTGGTTTGCTGCGCGAGGTGTGGGGAGTAGAGATTTAACTACATAATCTCTTATAATTTTGCCCTTCCTGAAAGCGTGTAAGGGTGGTGGCATATTACCCAAAGCAATAACTCTACTTCAACAATATATTGGGGAGGTCAGGCAGAGCTACAGTAACCTATCTTTCACATTCGCCGTTTTGCATTTAACTAAGTTCACCTGTGTCACCCGTGGGTGGGAAACCAAACCTCGTACATCTATGCAAAAGACGTAGTACATTCAACAGTACCTGCAGACTACAATACTACCCTACACCAGCTCTCTGAACTAGGCATCGACCTGCTCTTCATTGCTACCTTGTGAGAGAAGAGTGCTACAATAGAGTACTTTGTTCCTATCAGACTGATGGTTGAGGACCTATTACTGATAAAGAATCCACATCGTTCACAATGTATACCTTGCATTCTTACACTTTATCTTGTAAATTAGTTATCATCAAATGAATGTGTGATATTAAGCGACCTAAACCTACCCTGTAATGATATTTCTGAAAAAAAAACAGTTACAACACTCATTCTTGTCCGACTTGATTAGAAGCTAAGATACATTTTAGCAGAAGCATGCACAATTAGGAAGTCATACAATATTGAGGGCCTGATTTAGATCTCGGCGGACGGGTTACTCTGTCACAATGATGATGGATATTCCTTCTGCTGAAATATAATCCCATCAGATATAATGGGATTTATACTTCGGTCGATGGGATATCCGTCAACTTTGAGTAACCAGTCTGCCAAGATCTAAATCAGGCCCTCTATCTTGTATGTTCCCCTATTTTGGCAGATGGGATATCTATCACTGCTGTGACGGAGTAACCCGTCCGACAAGATCAAAATCAGGCCCTCAATCTTTGTTGTTCAATATCATCAGGGCATTGTCAGGAAAGGAACTGAACACTGTGTATTTTTAAGCAAAGGGTTTCTAAGATGAGTGTTCTTTTGCAGGGAAGCATGTTTGTTCTTACAGAGATATTTCATTATAGATCGAGGTATCTGAAGTATTAAGTCTTAGAGATCAGTAGATAATCCGTGCTGAAATAAATGCATCCTTCTGTAGGGGATGCACTAAGTTTCTAGCCCCCTAATAATTAACCTTGCCTGTTTGCCTGTCAATATAACATGAAAAACAAATAGTTACTTCAGAAGCAGCAACTCCGGGCAAACCCAGCAAAGCAGCACACAGCAAAGGGGCAGCACTACTCCTTACAGCTCTTCAGCTCTTCTCCTTGGCAGAGGTTCTTCTTGACACAGAAGTGTTCTAAAAGTCTGGGTTTGTAGGTCCAATACGTATATCCCTTTTGGCCTTTGAAGTAGGCATTCTCAAAAGGATTATCTCTGTAGTGCACGCGTTCTTGTCCTGCTTGGTCTGGGCTCCAGACACACTCCGGGGGGGGGGGTGGAAACAGCATTGCGATGTGCCATGCACAGCCCTATTCAGGTGCAGGTGACAGCTCCTCCCACCACTTCAGCTCAGAAATGCCCATCAGTATGGTGATGGATCTTATGAATCAAACTTTGGTTTTTGATTGGATTTTATTTATTGAAATGTACACTATTTTTCTAAATTAGTTTGGAACTTTTCTTGTGTTGTTTTCAACTTTATTATTGTTTGTTTGCTGCTTTAATACTTTACTTATTACCTCTTAGTTAAGCCTGACTGCTTTGTGCCAAGCTACCAGACTGTTAAGCAAAGGTTCATTTATGACTTTGTGGTTCACCTCGTCAGGGACTGTGATTGTTCTCTGAGTGGGGTTTTCTCCCCCCTCAACCAATAACCCAATTTCTTACACTCAGTTATCATTCAAAGGTTGGAAAACATGTGAGTGGAGGTTAGTGTCCCCAGCAGAACCACAGCCAAAAGCATGAGAATACAAAGTAAGGGTGGACAGAGAGGAGGCTGGAGGGATTGATGCAGAGAAGAAAGGATGGGTGATGGATAAGAAAAAGGAGAAAGAAAAAAGACAAGAGAGGATAGAGTGATAAAAGGTTGGAAAAATTAAGATGAATAGAGAGATACATTAAAGGGAATTATAGAAAGATGGATGAAAAAACAGTAAGCGTAAGGAAAGCAAGATGGACAAGACAGTAAGAAAGATGTAGAGAAGGAAGGACACAAATATGAAAGGATAAAGAGAAAAAAGAGAGGAAGTTAAACATGTCAGGGTTTACTCAAGGGGAGCAATCTCCCAAACGACTGCCAGGTTGGCTTGCCTCACCAACATACTCACTGGTTTTTAGAGAATAGTTAATTTTTCTGGCTCCTCTCTTGGAAGGAATATAATGAAAATGGGTGCCTTCCTCGTCTGTAAAAGCAAAAGCTTGGTTGCTGCTGCAGGGTAAGGACATTCCAAAGTGTCAAAAGTTTATTGGGCCATACACTGAGAAAATCACCTCCATCCTTGTGCATGCGGCCTATTTAAAAACATCTGCATGAGTAAGGAGACCACAGGGAAGCACTGTGAATTTATGGTACTCAGAAAGTGCTGTACATTTTGAAAACCCATAGGAAAGTGGCGGCTGACACAGGTAAAAACGGCAGGGCAGGGTGGGGGGGAAGTTGACAGATGACGGAATAGGTATAATTAAGTAAATAAATAGTACCTATTCGGTTGTCTGACTGCTTCCCCCCTGCTGCTCCCTGCCCGACACACTGCCCTTACCTGTGCCGACCGCCGCTGCTGTATGATCTACTGTTGTAGAGGGCATTGGACCCTTTTTATCAAACAAGTCTTCATGTGCTCAAATATATTAAAAGATGTTACACCGGAGGAGGAGCCTAGCGCGCATCCAAGATGGTCGCGTGAGCACAGGGCTCCCCGGACCCTTGCTGCTCCTCGGAATATATCCTGAGAATATCCTGATGTGGTTTATGGAATCTGGCAGATGAAGACCGGCTGAGCACGTATCTCTTTTCAGAACTCGAATCGGACCTGGGAATCCTGAGTTGTCGTTGTTCGAACTTTTGGGACCCACCCGACGGAGGTGCCCGGGGCGAAGGTGAACCGTGGAGCCGTGTCGTAATTGAACAACAGCGGCTGCAGTGCGGTGCCAGTGGCCGCTTTACCACTTTCGGTTTCACTTTCGGACTTCAGGGGGCTGGCCTGCGAATGCACTTGATGTGGCGGGGTGTTTCCTTGGCCTCTGCGCGAGGCCTTGTCTCCACCTGCCACTAGTGTGCCCATTGCCTTGGGTCCCCCCGCACCGCTATATTGTGGTCTCTGGTGAGGCGCTGGTCTGCGGTGCCGGTGCCCCTACGACTCTTGATCGGCGGTCCCCTTCGGTGTCCGTGACCACATGGGGGGCAAGGGGGGCCCCGAGGGGCGTAAGACTAAGGCCTCCCTCCGCGGGGGACCGGTCCAGGCCAACAACATGGACCGCTACACTCAGGGCAGAGGGTCCCCTGGAGCGACCGCCCCCCCCCCCGGATGCCGTCGGTGGTGGCACGACCGTCTCTCCGGAGCTTTCCCTGCAGGACATCATGGGCGCCATTGATGGCATCAGGGAAACCATCGCCACGCAATACGAGGACCTGGCCCGTAAAATCGACACGGTGGCAATCGATGTCACCCTAATTCGGGCAGATCTCTCCAAAACTAACGAGAGGGTTCAGGCTCTCGATGTGCGGACCTCCACCCTTGGTACGGATGTGTCGGACCTGCAGGCCGCGCTTGGTGACATTAAGGCGGTCAACGATCAGATGGCCCGGCGGCTGGAGGACTTCGAGGGACGGGCCCGACGCAACAACATCCGTGTCATAGGCGTACCGGAGTCCTCCGACAGCCGCCCGGTTGACCTCCTGGTCGAGGACCTCATCCTCCAACAGTTGGCCCCTGCAGGCCTAAGTAAGTTCTTTGCCGTGGAGCGGGCCCATCGAGTTCCGGGCGGTCGGCCACGGCCGGGGGCCCCCCCGAGGCCTGTCGTGGCCAAACTGTTCCACTATAGAGACCGAGATGCGATTCTGCAGGCCTCACGGGTCCACGGCCCGGTTCGTCATGAGAACTCATCCATTAACTTTTATCCGGACTTTACCCAACTTGTCCAGAAACAGCGGATGGGATTCCAGGGGGTGAAGCGCCGTCTCCGTGAACTGGGCCTAAAGTACTCTATGCTCTACCCTGCAAAACTCCGAGTGGAACACGAGGATCGGACTGCCTTTTTTGACTCTCCTGTGGCCGTGAGTGACTGGCTGGACTCGCTGCCGGACAGAGGTGACCGTCCCGGGCCCTCTGGAGGCGCCGAAGGTGATGGGTCCCCTTTGGAGTGACTTTTGGTCCTTGATTTTGCCATTTTGCATTGTTCAGCTGGGTTTTACTTCTTTTGTTCATTTTGTCTCACTAGGACCTGTGTGGGGGGCGGGCGGGGACGGGTCCCTTTCCTCCTCCGGGGTCTTTTCGTAGAATGGGGTTAGTAGGGCGACAGGCACACTGCAAGTTGGGGGGGTTTTCTGGCCCGCAGGGGTGCAGGGTGGGGGGAGTTGGATTTGGGGGGGGGGTTGGGGGGAGGGAGGGGTTGTTTTGCTGTGTGTTTTTTGTTCGCAGAGCGAGGTATTGATTTGTATCCAGATTCGGGAACTGTGCTACTGACTGGGGGGCCTTTGATCTATTGGAGGGGATGGGGGGGACGGGTTGAGACTGATGTCATGGAACGTCAATGGGTTGGGGGATCGTATCAAACGGGGGGTAGTACTGCAGTATTTGCGTCGTCTGACTCCTGATGTGGTGTTTATCCAGGAGACGCATCTGGTTGGCAATGTTTGTCATGCAATGAACAGGGGGGGATACCGCCTCGTGGCCCATTCTGGTTTCACAACTGGTTCCAGGGGGGCGGGCATTCTCCTGCGATCCTCACTTCCGTTGGATATCACTAGGGTAATCTCGGATGACAGAGGGCGCTATGTGTGTCTGACTGGGAGGTGGGAGGGGCAGCCCCTTTCCCTGGTCTCAGTTTACGTCCCCCCGGGCCTCCAGAACTCCACCTTCGCGGACTTGGGTCGAATGCTGCTTGAACTTCCGGAAGGTCTTTTGCATATGGGCGGGGACTTTAATTCGGTGGTTTCGGGTGACCTGGATCGTCACCCACCCAGGGCCCTCCCCGCTGCCCAGGCATGGCTTGGTGGCCTGCTGGAGACCTTCGGCCTGGTGGATAGTTGGAGATTAATGCATCCGACCCAATGTCAGTACACCTTTCACTCTGGGGCGCATGGGAGTCTTTCTAGGTTAGACTATTTCCTTATGCCCGCGGCACAGACTGGTCGGATTCGAGAGGTTAGGCACCTGGCGCGGGGTATTTCCGATCATTCCCCGCTGTGGCTGCTCTTTGACACCGAGTCGCGGTCTGCAGGGCGGATTGCTCCCATTAACCCGTGGTACCTGCGAGACCCTATGACTCGCGACAGCCTGGTTAAGGCTATGGACCAATACTTCCTTGAAAACGAGGGGTCGGTGTCGTCCGCAATGTCCTTGTGGGAAGCCTTTAAAACCGTAATCCGCGGACACGCCCTCTCCCAGATAGTGGTGGCTAAGAAGCTCAAGAGTGAGGCAGTGGTGAAGTTGGAGACTGACATTTCGGGGCTGGAGTCGGCCTTGGAGACGGGTGTCACTCCGGACGGGCTCCATGCCCTCAGCCTGAAACAGTTTGAATACAGGTCTCTTGTCACTGACGCTGCCAAAACGATGTATAGGGAGCAGCAGGGTCGATTGTATGATGCCGGGGACAAGGCGGGAAAGTTGATTGCGTGGCTGGATAAGAAGGAGAGAGTGAATCGTGTGGTCCCGGTGCTGTGTGTCTCGGATGGAGTGTGTGTGACTGAGCCTGGTGAGATTGTGGAATGTTTCGCTGACCACCTCCGGGCCGTGTACTCCCCGGTGACTGATAGGGATGAAGAAGACTCTTGCCTTCTGCTTAGGGATATTGCTTTGCCCGGCCTGTCCGCCGAAGACCGTGAGCAGCTGGACGCCCCCTTGTCTGTAGATGAAATTGCAACTGCGATTCGGTCCCTTCGTTCGGGCAAGACGATGGGTCCCAACGGGCTGCCTATTGAATTATATAAGTTGCGCCCGGATAAACTCGCGCCCTTCCTCCGTCGTATGTTTCAGGAGTCCCTTGAGGCAGGCTCCCTTCCTGACGACCAGCGTCTGGCTACGATAGTCGTGATCCCCAAGGACGGTAAGCCACGAGATCGCTGTGCCTCCTACAGGCCTATTTCACTGCTAAATGCAGAGCCTAAAATCCTGGCTAAAGTCCTTGCCAATCGTTTGTTGAGCGTCATCTGCGATTTGATTCATCCTGATCAATGCGGCTTCATCCCTCACCGTAACACCGCTCTTAACTTGCGGCGTCTTCACGGCGCCCTCGCCAGGGCGGAGTACCTCTCCGAACCAGCCGTGCTGGTTTCTTTAGACGCCACGATGGCCTTTGATACCATCGAGTGGCCATTCCTCTGGGCTGTCTTGACCAAATTCGGCTTTGGGGAGGGATTTCTTGGCTGGGTGAAGCTTCTTTACACGGGACCCATGGCTCAGGTGGTAGTTAATGGGCGGGTCTCTCGGCCCTTCGCTCTCGGTAGGGGTACGAGGCAGGGGTGCCCGTTGTCCCCTCTGCTCTTTGCTCTTGCCTTGGAGCCGCTCGCCGCTTGGCTCCGCTGGGAGCCCTCGATCAGAGGGATCCGGTGGACCCCGGGCTTCGAGGATCGGGTCTCGTTGTATGCGGACGATATTCTCCTGTATCTCACCTCGCCGCGGCAGTCGCTTAATGTTCTCTTTGATGTTCTGACTTCCTTTGGGAGAAATTCGGGTCTAACGAGCAACTGGTCTAAATCCTGTGTCTATCCTATCTCCGGTGACCCTCCTCTCTTGCCGCCTCGGCTTCCGATCCAATTATCTCTGTCCGGCTTTAAATACTTGGGAATATACGTCTCGATGGACCCGGTGGCTCGCTATGAGCAGAATCTCCTGCTTCCACTTCGGCGTCTGAGGGAGGACACGGCTCGGTGGTGTAAGCTGCCCTTGTCCCCGCTGGGTCGGGCAGCACTGTTTAAAATGATGTCCCTTCCCAGATTTCTCTATGCACTTCAGAACTCCTTCGATGTTATTCCTGTGTCCTACTTTCGGGAGGTGGAGAGCCTGCAGAGAAGACTGGTGTGGGACGGACGGGCGCGTATCGCTCTGGCAAAGCTTACTCTCCCCTGGTACGACGGGGGCATCGCGCTTCCCGACATTCGCAGGTATTATTGGGCCTCACAGCTATCGGCCATTAACCATGCCACGTATGCGCCTGGCTTGAATCCGGCGTATGAGATGGATAAATTCCTGCTTCCCGGCGGAAACTATAACAGGGCACTTTACTCCAGCTCGGCTGGACGGACCCTTACGGGCCCTACTAAGATTGCGGTACGGATCTGGAAGGCGGCCAATGTAGCCTTGGGCTGGAGTGAGCGATTAACATGTGCCACTCCTCTGTTTGCCTCCGACCGCCTGGGAAGCCTCTGGACAACGAAGGGGTTTGAACGTTGGGACACGATTGGTATTAGTAGAGTGGGAGACTTATGGATTAAGGGTGCGGTAAAACATTCGCGGCGCTCCAGAGCGAATACGAACTTACGGAAAGGGAGTTCTTCCGCTACGCCCAGATTCGGCATGCCCTGCTCTCTGTTTTTGGGGAGGGGACCAAGATCCCGGCTTCTTCGCCCCTCGAGGACCGCATACTCGATGGTCATGTCCCCGACAGTACTATCTCATTAATTTATAAAAAACTTATCAATAATCGGGCTGACCTCTTGGTGCGCCTCCGGGAGGCGTGGACGGGGGATGGGGTGGAACTGGACGACGAGGACTGGCAGTCCGCACTGTCGTCCCCCAAGGAAGTGGCCATTCCAGCCCGTCTCCGCCTGGTCCAACTCAAGATTCTCCACCGGGTGTATGTGACGGGTCCCCGTTTGGTCTCGATGGGATTTTCTGAAGACGGGCTCTGTAAGCGGGGATGTGGACTCAGAGCCACCTTTCTCCATATCCTTTGGGAGTGTCGCGAGGTGGCGGAATACTGGCGCCGGGTTCACGTGGTCATGGGACAAGTCACCGGGGTTGTGCTGCTGCCGGAGGTGCGTCGCTGTGTCCTGAATGTGTGGGAGCCCAATGATTATAACGAGGCTCAGACTCGGTGGGCGGCCCTGGGGAACATGATTGCCAAGAGAGATATAGCGCAGCTTTGGGGTTCCCAGCGGCCTCCCACCGTGTCCGTATGGAAGGAGAACATGGACTGGTGCATGTTCAGGGAGAAGACTGTGTATGTGGCTCGTGGTAAACCGGGGGCATGGGGTAGAATCTGGGGGCAATGGAACGCGAATCGTGGGGGTATCTGTATTCCCCCCCTAGTGGACACCGATATTGCTTTGTCCCCCTGACCCTTGATGGTTCCTTGCGACTTTTGGAATAACCGAATATAGACGTTCCTCTCCCGTGACCCCCCCCCCGACCTATCAGTACTCCTTTCTCCTGATAGCTATTTGAAGGTCTGAAGTAGAGTCCCCCGGATGTAGCCTGACCCACATCTTTTGCCCTTACGCCTCGCCTTTTGTTTTTATTTGTTATTTATGTTAAACCTATGTATCCTGCTTCCCTAGGACTATCCGGAGCCATGTACGGGGCTGGGCCCCGGGAGTCGACTACTGCCTTAACATCTGTATGATCCTGTCTGAATCTAGCGGCCGGCCCTGGTGGTTGTAGGCCCATGCTTGTAATTGATTTATTGTTCAATAAAATTTTCAAAAAAAAAAAAAAAAAAGATGTTACACCATGGTACCATTTGTGTCTCAAATATTAAAAATACTACTAAAAATGTATAATTCTCAAACATTAATCACTTCATGCCAAGCTCAAAAATTGAAATATTGAACCAATATAAATTTCACGCAAGATTATCTTTAATTTTAAAAATATTGACAACACACTTGAGTATATAGATGTCACAACTTTCAGCATACTTGAGTATATAGATGTGCATTGTTTTCTCATTATTGAAGTGGATGAACTTAACGTGCACTGTAAAGCCTGCCTTATAGCCATAGTACTCACAGAACAACTCATGTTATTCGCTGCACTATTTCCTCATTATTACAGTACTGGTAAATAGATCACTCAATGACTCACTCAAACTCTATCTATCCTGAAATATCTTCAGAGGCGCAGTACCAGTGTAGTCCTTGGTGCAATATTATTGGATCACACAGATGCTCTGATAAGAATATTTCACAACAATCACCTTTTAATATCTCATTCAGTGTAGGTGCTCGCGTAAAGCACACACCTTATAGGAAAAGAAGTGTGCTTTTCCAGATGGGATTGATTGGTCATGTTAATCATGCATCAGGGAATTGGCACATACAATGGGCCAAAAGTTGATGTGTCTGCTGCTTAATACAGCTGTGGCCTCAACGCTGAGCTGAAGGTCTCGATTTGACTCTTCTTCTGTGATCGGAAACTATATAGATGTTTTATCCTGCCTACCACTTAAAATTTGAGTGCAGCTCTTCCTTGGGTTAAAAAAACAGCAGTAGTGGGAGTGTTCGTTCAACATGTGAATGAATGAATGAATGAGTTTATTTATAGAGCGCTACGTCCACTCCAAGGAGCATCTTGGCGCTGTCAGACCGAAACAAAGGACATAGCCGTAACAAAAGCAATAGAGAGACAGATAGAGGGGATTAGCATGATAGCAGAGAAAACACGACACTATCATTGATGGAAAAAATCCAGGTTTTTAAGAGCTTTCTAAAAAGACATTCTGATTGAGCTAGTCTCAGTCTCCAATTTCTCATAGGCACCACAGAATTAAGCCTTTTTTCGACCAAACTAACAGGCCGAATAACAGCAATTCAATTGGCTTATAGCCACACAGAAAAGAATTGTGTTTCGAAGGGGTTGAGGAGGTGCAGATGCCTTGTTTTGTTTGGAAAGATCGGCACAGTAGCGATCTTCATGTCAGTGAGCGGGCTCAGTTCTGCCCGCAGCTGTTCAGAAGCGCTGTAGCACTGCGGGATCTGTGGAAAAGGATTACATGGCAAAAAGGAGTCCCAGCTATGTCCTGTGGCACCGCGCGCCGCCCTCTGCTAAGAGGTGAATTCAGAATTCCATTTTATCTTTACAGACAGAAAGAAATTGATTTCGAAAAATAGAAAATGCTGCCTTCAGCAGCACAAAATGAGTCAAGAAAGCCCAGTTACTTAGCTCAGGAAAACCTTGTTACAATTCAGATTGCAGTTCTTTTGTGCTCATTGAAAATGATAGATACATTAGCACCTGCACCGAGTACACATTGCAAGAGCTCCTATGCGTTTGGTGGCATTTAATTACATTTAATATATATCCGTCTCCAATGTGGGGTTTTCTCTTTTCCAGTGAAGTATCTGAACACATTGCTACTCTGCCGGTTTTATAAATGCCTTTGAGAATGGCATCCACTCTGAATGAACACACCAATCTGGCCTGCAAAGTCAATCATTTTATTTATCACCCTCTATTCCAGGTCGACCTTATTCCCTGTTCACTTTTCCACTGGACTGATTTCAATTTTGTTTCACAGCAGTGTGAAGCATTTACTAAAGGAAGGTGAATAATTACAATAGGAAATAGAAATTCTCTCCGGTGCATTCAGAGAACTTCACCCTTATCCTGCCTCCTCACTTACCAAGACTGGGTTGAAGATGAATATACATTCGCGCATGCGCGGTTCACGTTCCAATCTAAAAGTGACGATATGTGACATTTAAATCTTTAGATTTGAACAAAATCGCCATGTCACCTTTTCAGAAACATTATTGTGTATGGCAGAGTGCTAACTGGTTCATTCCGGACTGGCTGGCAAACCTTACCCAAACTTCCAGATGAAAGTTAGGGCATCAAGAGAAAACTATTATATATTTTAGAGTGGGTTTTGACGAATTGTGATAAAACGGCTAATCAGAATCGCATATTATTCACAATTCATCATGCTTTTAAATGAGACATTGCAATATTTAGTTCCAGATCAGTTATTTATTCAAATGTGTGTGCAAATAACCAGATTATCACGCGGATCATTAAAAAGACATCTAATTGCATTCGGTTATGAGTATCCGAAAGGATAAAACCTGAAATATTTTAGATCTACGATAAAAAACATTCACTTAAATCATCAGAATTTAATCAGTTATGACGAACCCGTTTCAGTGTTTGCTCTGCAGTTGAATTGTTTCCCCCCAACCATCTTTTACAATAATCATAACTAACTCATCTTTCTATTCAAGTAAGGACTTTGCTTCGGAGGCGTTTTGAGGCATGTGCAAAGTGGACCCTCGCGCAGGGGCCCAGCCGGTCAGGGGCTCCCTGATTCATTCGGCTCTCCTAATAGACACAGTCCTGCCCTGGTCACCAGGAATTATTCTTAGACATAGATATCATTTTCTTTGACTTAATTTTCTTTACTATGGATAATGTGTGGGTGTCTATTACAGACATTTGGCGGGGAAATGTTGTTTTGTTTGTTTCATGCAGCATTCATAAATAAAGATTACTTTTTGATGAAAAAACAGGACCTCGCATATGAGAAATGGCTGTGGGTCGTGTTACATGGGGGGGTGGGAGGCTGCCCACCCGCAGGCGCGCAACACCCATTGGACTCACAGGGCTTCAGCCCCCTCCCCCCCCCCTCGTGTGTGGCAGCCCGGGATGAGACAGCTTCCCGTGCAAAAAAGCAGCCGCACCCGAGCACTTCACAGGTCTTTAAAAGACCATTTGCATGTTAATGAGGCCTCGCTGTTGTTTCACCCCTTCTGAGAGCCCCTGCAGCTCCACTCTGCCTATTGCTTAAAGTTCTGTCCCCCCCGAAATTTTTGTTCAGCCCCCCCCGAAATTTTTGCTCAGCCCCCCCCCCAAATTTGGCTCTAGTTGCGCCTCTGCCCACCCGATACCCTCGTGCTCTGCAGGGCGCTGCGGGCGTGGTAATAACGAGACACACACACAGGGGCAGATTTACGCCACTTTTGCGTCACTTTTAACATTGAGAAAGTGACGCAACAGTGGCGCAAGGCAAGGGGCTTGTAAATCTGCCCCAGTGTGTCCCAGTTACGCTCGGACTGCCTAGCGCAGCTCCGCCCACCTTTACTTATCTATGCGCTCATGCCATCCGACGTGAACGCGGGGGCGGGACTTCAGGCGATGAACGTTACAGGTCGAAGATTATTTGCAATATTAGTGAGCGGGTGCTGTATTACAATATTGAAAAACACTTTTACTATCCCGGAATATGAGGGGAAACACATTTAGATGTTGGACCAGTCTGCCTGTGGAGTGCCAATGACCTGGCCAAAGAGGGCATGAAAACGCTGAAATTGGATCAAAAATTCAAAGCTGCTCCTAACAGGGGCCCTCATCCTATGTTTGGCCCAGTTCCCCAGATTCCTTAAGATGCCCTACTTGGCTTGTACAAGTGGTTGTGTCGTGTGTGAAATTCTGCTTTGTAGTTACTCCATATTAACACAATTCATAGCTTCGAAATTCAAGAATCCTGCTTGAAACATATCTAAAGCGATATCCGAGCTTTTGCGTTTTTAATTGTGGCCTTCTTTCCTAGCCTGGATAAATTCTGACCAGATCCATCTTTAGTTCTTCGCAGAATTGGAAGGAGGTCTTTTGTCCATTTCCGATTAACTGGCAGTGAATTCCAGATGAATGCAACTGCTCTGAGAGAGCTTAGTTATGGCACATTCATCATGATGGCATTCGTGAAGTTTTTGATAAAGTAAATCATACAGTGAAACATTCTAAGGAACTAATCATAAATTTCGAGGTCTGGCAACAGCACAGCAGGGGGACTCTTTTCGGCAAAAAGAAAATGTGAAATATTTTAGGAAACATTAACATAAATATGAACCACCCTGCCATCTTCATCCTCACAGTCCTTCCTTCACATGTAAGGACACAGAAAAAAATGCTAGTCTTGCAGCAATGAAAATGCCCAATAAGTGATTTTTATTACATGCAAACAGCTGCACACACTGCTATCACTGCACGGCTGTGATTTCAATCTAAAAATGTTTTTCCAGGTGTGATATAAGTTCTTCGTCACTTTAAAGTGATTAGACCTTGTGATCAGCACAATACTTAGTGAGATCTCTACAGCTAATATCTGCCGTGCATATGAACATAATAGACTCACGTCTTCACCTGCAAATGTATTGCTGCAATATATTAGGATAATAGTTTCTCATTTTGAGACCTGGTATTTTCCAAACTTCATTTAAGAGACTGTTTTTTTTTTTAACTGAATGAGATTTAGCGTTTGCAATAATACATACCCAGCTCACTTGCGTGTGTTATCCCTATTTTCGAGTCTTTTTGAGAAACGATTCCAACTTCATTATGTGTGTGTAAAAAGTTAGCTGGAATGTCACTTAAGCCCCTTATCAGTGACTCATTGGCATTTTGATAGTGTTCAGTCAGAGATTAATTTCTGATTATTCTAAAAATTCAGCTGTCGATTAGTCTTTGCCACGCTGAATTTCACAATTTTTATAGTCACGAGAACACACATATTTTGTGGAAATAGTTGTATTGGTACCAAATCTGGTCCAATTTATGGAATTACGAAACCTCTTACTGTGAGGCTAATGCATGTTTTGGTATTGTGCTAGATAACAGTAATCTGGTATGCGGAATCATAAAAAACGTAATTATCAGAGGTTTGAGGTTCTCTTTTGCAATGTACGTCACACTTTTTGGCCAAAAATGTTTACCAAAGTGATATCTATAATACAATTAATCGAAAATGTTTTTAAAATTTAGAAAATCACTGTTGTAAAGGGGGTTTCTAGTTGGCTAGGGAATGCACCTAAGCCAGGCAGAACTCACCATTCTAGTCAGGACAAGGGAGTTACACGCTGAAGATAACCCCTGCTCACCCCCTTGGTAGCTTGGCAGAGCAGTCAGGCCTATCCCAAAGTCAATGTGTAAAGTGTTTGCACAATGCACACACACTCACCCGTGACACACTAGGCACACTGCAAAAGAGACTGCACACAAGGTTATATAAAAATAGCCTTTTTATTATTTACTATACACATACACAAAGCACATTAGAACATAAATAACTGAGTAGCATGTAAAACACATCTAGACCACATAACCTAAATCGCTGTGCCACAAGGCGCATGTCATATAAATGCACATAAACCACATATCACAAATTATTGCGCCACTAGCAGCTTGTCACAAAGAAGGCATATAAAAACACATAAGACCACAGCTACATGTATCACTGGGCCACTAGGCACTTGTCATAACACTTCAGGTAGGGCAATACAATAAAGACATATACGTAGCCCATGTCATAAATAGGCATGTAAAACACCTAGATCATCAAAACAACATTACTGTGCATAATCAGCAGTTCCTGATAGTGACACTCGTTATCTTGTCACTGCAGGTACAATATAGGATGTTACTCCCCCACATCAGGGAATGAGGAGTGCTGGACAGCCTGCACTCCTTTTAGGGGCAATAGAGGTAATTCTCCAAAACACAGATGCCCCCATTGGCGAAGAGACCTTACTTGCCACCCCACATGCTTAACCTATCTGAAGTGTAGCTGCCCGCTAACGTGCGGTGCAGCTGCTGATGACAAAGGGGGGTTGATTTTACAAAAGAAATGCCCCCAAGCTGTGGCACAGGGGAAAGGGCCAAAACAAGGCAAAAACAATTAGCCCCCTATTGGTGGAGAGGGCGGGAGACCTCGCTCGGCCTTCCGCATAGGGTCATGTTAGGGAGTGCAGCTGCCATCCATGGGGGCTCACTTCGGCAACTGTAATGCCACAAGGCTGGTGTCACAGCACGGGGGCGAGTAGACTAACCTTCCTCGGGGGGGCACCCTCCAATGTCAGCTGCCCATGCCCGCTCAGCCCCCCTTGCTCACCTCCGGTGCGGTCTCCTTCCAGCACAGTCCTGTGAGCGGCTTCCTCCAGGAAGTGCCCGTGCTGGACTCATCCAACAATGTGGCATGCAGACTTCACCGGCGACTTCTGGGTTGCTGCTGCAACGAGGCAGGAACAATGCTGGGGTTGCTCTGGCAAGAATCCGACGACTTCTTTGTCTCATCTGGCATGGCGCAGCCGGGCTGCGCTGACATCAGCTTTTTTTTCTAGCTGGGCTGCTCAGCGGCGCTTGCCCAGCTGGAGGGCATGACCGCGATTGCTTAACACAGATGAAAAACACAGGGGAGCTCCCCGCTGGAAGGAAGCATGAAGAGGAAAAACACATGCACCAGCTGCCAGTTGGGAGGGGGGTGAGAGCACTTCCTCACCAAACTCTCCCCTCCTGCCCCTCCACAAACAAAGTGCCCTTACACCAGCACTCTCCACGTGCCGGGATTTGGATCCAACAAAAGCACCCCTCACCTGCTTCTACTTTTGGAGGGGGAGAAACGAAGAATACCTCGCTCACCACATGCTCCAAAGGAGCAACCACAGAACAGTGTGCTCCCTTCAGTCTAGCGCACAGGAGCTTTGTCAGCTTGAAAAAGCCCCTCAGTTAAGCACAATGGAACTTCCAGTAAGGGCAGGGCGTTCCAGTAAAGTAAATAGCAAGGAAATCCTCCATCAGCAAAGTACAGTGCCTGGAAGACTTTGATGTCCCTGAGCCTTTCACAACAGGAGGAAAGGACAAACAGGCCCTTGTAGACTCCTCTAAAGCAGGGGGACACATCACACAGCAAAGTCCTTGTCCTTTCCTTGCAGAATCAGCTATTGCAGGCCAACACCAGACATCACACAGCAAATAGGCAGTACTCCTCCTCCAGCTTGTCCAGTTCTTCTCCTTGGTACAAAGTAGTCTAATTTACTGGGGTTTCAGGTCACATAATTATACCCCAAAATGTATTTGATGTCTCTCTAGCAAGGGTCTCTGAACCCAGTTCAAACCAGTTCTGAATTCACTGGTGCAGCATGACCACAGGGGTTGGAGACAGCATTGTGCAAAAGAGACCCAGCCTATTCAGGTGTAAGTAACTCTCCTCCCACCACTCTAAATGCAGACAAGGTCTATTCAGCCCAGTACTGAATCACCCAGGCAAGGCAGATCACACCTCAACCCTCCTTAGGGACTGTCTAGACTGAATGCACATCTCAGCCCCTGTCACCTACACACCAGACGCTAAATTCACAAACAGCCAGAGGCACACAGAATGCTGAAGTAAGAAAATACTCACTTTGTGGGATTTTCAAACACAGGATTTAAAAACCGCCTTTACCATAAGGCGCGTTAACAAATTCTGAGTTTAGAGAGTCCAAACATGATTTTACTATTTTGTCCCTAGGGAAAGTTACACAGGTAAACATGGAACAGTGCAAACCAATTATAAGCCTATGGGACAGATAACCTTTCAACTGTGAAAAATGAATTACACAGTATTTCACTATCAGGACATGTCACACATACATGTCCTACTATTCACATACACTGCACACTGCCCATGAGGGTACCTTTACCCTACCATATGGCGCCTTACATGTAAGGAAATGGAAGCTTTGGGCCTGGCAAATGGGTGCACTTGCCAGGACAACATGGTAGTTCACAACTGCATGCGCAGATACTACAGTAGTAAGTCTGAGATACATTTACAGGGCTACTCATGTGGGTGGCACAACCAGTGCTGCAAGCCCACTAGTAGCATTTGATTTATGGGCCCTGGCACACACTGCGCAATTATATGCCAATCAGGGATAACCAACCATATCACAATTTTTACAGCGAGCATATAGTGCCCAGAATCCTATAACCAACAAAAACATGGGTCAGCAAAATAGGAGGCCAAAGAAAAAAAAGTTTAGCGATAAACCTGTCAAAAGGGTCAGATCTAACAATCACACATTACTTTTCATTCACAAAATCTATTAATCCTACTCTGATATGTACTAACGTGACACATACTGATAATGCCACATCTAGCATTGCAAGACACTTGCATGGAATACCTTCTTTTGTTAAAAGAAACCAAAACACCTTCCATTATAAACTGGTCACCTAAACACTACATGGGCATCAATTAATAACTATCACATTTGTAAAGGCACTAAACCAAACTTGCACAATCACCCAAAGTCGCTGTATTGTGCATTTGCATGGCTGTACACCAAAAAGCAAGGCCATGTAAATGTATGTCAACTTTATACTTAGCATGTTTGTAATGAAACATATAGTTCTATGTCTTTGCATATAAGCATACATATGTTTAAGTCCAATAATTCAACATCTGATAAGACTCCTCACTGTGTGAATGAGTAAAGGATATTTCATTATCAAAAATTGCCTGCATCATAAGTACCGTTTCACTCTGCACCAAATTAAAGAATTTTGTGACAGATGAAGAACACTACTTGACTGTTTAGCTTCCGCCACAGTATGCAAAAGAGAATGCTGCTATTTAATCGGGTTTGATGCAAAATATCAATTTTTTGAGTATGCCGGGAAGACACAATAACAGTACTGAATCAGACTGCATGCTGGAGAGGCAATTCTGCCGCAGCTTTGTCTGACTAGACATTGTCATCAGCTAGCTTGATGTGGGTTGATTTATTTAATAGTCTGTTGGCTGGTGGTATGTCATTTTCAGTTGTTCAATAGTCCTTTGTGATTCAAGCAGCAACAACTTAACAATGGATTTTTTTGTAGATGCTATTTTTGTACTTTTAATTCTGTTTAATGAACTGCAAAGGCTGACTTCAATTCATTATCTTCTTCTGACCACTTAGTATGCAAATAAGGCCTTTTACTTTGCTTCTCAAAACAAATTCCAGTGGCATTGCGCTAATAATTAACAACCCGCCTTTGTCCAGCATTAATGCTTTATAGGAGGCCATCATTTTCACTGAAATTATTGTTCACTCCTTGCATAATTTTTGACACCTACAATACTAACATTGTATCTAAGAACAAATAAATAATTCACAATTGTTTTTATACACACTTTGCCTCAAAATGAATATGAGGCTGTTGGTTAACCAAACAGTCTAAATCGAAACTTGAATATTATACTGCAAGCGCAAGGTAAGTATTTTGTTTAATTAATATATATTTTACCTGTCCCGTCATCTGTCAACTTCCCCCCACTCGGCTCTTCCCTGTGCCAACCGCCGCTGCATGGTGATGTAGCTAGCCCCAAGCATAACCCTCCTCTTTTGGCAGCTGGGCGTGGGACTTGCCATGGCAGAGAAATAGTCACATGTTACAAAAACAACTCTTAAACTTGTTTGATTAATAGAATTATTAGCTGAATATTTGACAATCCAGATAACATTTGTAATGAATACATATTGTATTCAATTTCTGTAGATATAAAACTACTGCAGCCAACCAACAGAAGAGCAGATGTAAAATAAAGTATTACATTATAAAAACTGTTTAAAGGAAAAGAAAGAAAATGCATTACTTCAGAGCTACTATCGACGGAGGAGCACCTTTCTATATTGTGGCAGAGATAACCTGTGCCGTGAGCTTCCAGAAACCAATACATCTAGGGCGCAGGGTCCCTCTGTGTGGCCAATCAACAGCATTCTAAGCAGTTACAACAACAACAACAGTAACCATTACCTTTTGAATTAACAGTGCATAGTATATTAAAAATATATATAAAATGTATTCAACAATATACCTCACTCTTACTCATGGATAGAGTGCCCTGAGGGCCAAAGTGCACTTTAGGGTACTGGCCTCTCATATCCTATCAGCTTCAGCATAGTAATAAAACATAATGCTAAAACAAAACTACTTGATGTTAGACTCAAAAACCATTGCGACAGAGCATCCGCTGCCAAACTTTAAATCAGGCACTACATCATAAGATCATTGTACCATATATTATCAATCAAGTAATAACTAAAAATATATTTAATGGATGGCATTTTAGATACAGCTGTGTGTTTGATATAACAGTTTTTAAGTAGGTTTTGTAATGGCATTTTTTTCATTAGTAACTAAATATTTTTATTCTCTTCATAGCCGTGCCACGCACCAGTGATACACAATGCAGCTCTGTTCCAGAGCCTAGGTATGGAAGGAGGATTGGTTCAGAGTTCTCTGCAGGCTCTTTAGTACGTTTTGAGTGCAGTCCTGGTTATCTCCTCCAAGGATCAAAAGCAATCCGATGTCAGACAGTGCCCAATGCCTTGGCACAGTGGAATGACACAGTCCCAACCTGCATAGGTAAGGAAAACAAATGAATGTATATTGACTCAATGTATTGATGAATGGACGTAATTTAATAATAAGCATTTTCAAAAACAATGGGAGTAAAGTTGTTGTTGAATATGAGTATGAAGGAATGGGTGAGTTGGAAGAGAGAATGGATGGATGGATGAATTAATTTTAATTTGCTTCAAGCTGAATGTAGAACTCACAGTTGGTCCAATGGTAGAGGACTCTATTGTAATGGTTGGTCAGGCTTACATGGGTATGGGAGTATCCTTCTGGCATGGTTTAGGTGGGTGCTTATTGAGGGGGTCACACTATTGGGTAGCCTGAACTAATGTATCATGGTAGAGCATGAGCTGAGGCAGGATAGTAGGTACTGGGGACGCAACTTTTTAAGACATTTAGGGGCATGTTTGCTAGAAAATGACACATGCAAGCCAACTGAGCTGCATCATGAGGAAAGTGCAGGGATGTGTTGTATTTACAACAATACAACGTATACCGGTGCTTCCCTCTATGCTGGTGAACAATTAGCTGCCTAGCACCAATGCAGGCACCTTTGCACCATAGTGCAAGGGTGCTTGCATTGCAGGGATGATTTCTGCACAAAAACAATCACTGATGGCATTTTCCTCCTTCAATATGTGCTGCAGAATGCAGGACACATAAAAAGAGCAAATAAAAAGGAGAAATAAAGGTATTTCTCCTCGTTGTGCCACTCTAATGCCTTCCCTGGGGAGACGTTGGAATCTGACACATTCCCAGGTTTACAAAACCTTGTAAATCTGGGAATGCGTCCAAATCCATGGGTGTGGCGTGGGAACACCCACAACACCACCCAAGGAATGCCCCTTTCACTTAAAATAATGCGTGAAATGGGGGTCAATGTACAAGGCCATGAAAAGCCATGCAGGCTTGCTTTGCATGGCCTTGTAAATATGGATCAGTATTGTGCACCACTGGAGAGTCGAAAAAAGTGACGCTCAGGTGGCGCAGGGGCCTTGTAAATATGCCCCTTAGGTTGTTGAAACAGCTATTTACACATGTACACTCTTTCTGTACTTGAAGGTCAATGGGAACTGAAAATGGGGGTCTCTCTGTAACTTAAATTGCCAGCATCCTCACCCCTATTTGCTATGGTGAACTACATGAGTTGTCAGACAAAGGCTAAAGACAGTCAATGGTCCTGTGTAGGCAGAAAAGGAAAATGCTTCTTTCTTACAGTAACACTAAATTAAACTGTAGAATAAAGCTCTGAAGGTGCCATAATTAGGTGGCCCTCTGCTTGCATTGCAATAACCGATGGTTTCCCAAACATATAGGAGACATGTAAACTAAATTAGCCATTTTATTACTGCCCTATTATAAGCATATTATAAACTATAGCTGAACAGGAAACAGATTCCGAATATGAGCTCTCTGTTAGGGAGCAAGTGGCTATGACTGAGCTTGGAAAAGAGTACATTGTTTCTTTACAACATTTAACCATTTTCACTAAACAGTGACTCCGTCAGTGTGGGATGTAGAGTGGTAGGAACAGTAACATGCATCTTTTGGTGATTTTTATTTTGTCACATAGCACTGTATCAAAGTGGCAGAACAAGTGTGTATGCCACATGAGAAGGCAAGAAAGGTGTGGAGCAGTTGAAGTTGCATTACGTGTTAGCCTGGTTCCCTCCAACCTTCTAACTCTCATCTGCAGCATTGCAGAAAATTCATCCTACTGCTCCTTATGCATGTCACTTAAACCTATTGTGTATGTCTACATACTATGAAACTGAGGTCTAGCTCCACGCACAGATGCACTTGTCACAGACGGGCAGGGTAGGAAATTTCACTGCAAGAACATTCCTAGTTAGACTCTCCATTTACTTGTCTTGAAGTGTGCCCCATTCCACTCTCCTCGAGGTACCCTTTGACCAGGCTCACCATGAGAGCCCAACACCCATTCAAAAGACCAGGCTGCCTCACCTTTGGAAATCAAATATTGGTTTCTTCTAATTACAGCAATGTGCTTTTTCCATTTGTGTCTAAAGCCTCTCAATTGAGAATTGGAAGCGAGATCCCATTTGTTGCAACAATGTCTCAAAGATACAATTAGTAATTTGATCATGTGCAAATTGAATGTGTTATTGCCAGGCTGTCTTGTACTTCTCACACTTCAGATGTTGTGTAAAAGAATTGATATCCCACTTGGAATTAATCTCACTCTGCATATGTTGACAGGTAAGCTTGAGAATGCACATCCAGTGAAGCTGATTGTTGGAAATGGGCCTTTTTGCAGGGTTATGCCCAAACGTTTTGCTTCTTCCTCCTATTTTTTCCTGATCTGCTGTTGTTGGTTTTAGGACTCTGCACACTTTACCACTGCTCTGCTAATCAGTGCTAAAGTGCATATGCTCTCTGTGAAATTTGTATTATGGATTGATGTTTCTATGATTGTCATATTTGATTTCCTTGTAAGCCCCTCGTAAAGTGCACTGAGTTTGCCAGGGCCTGTAAACCAAATGCTACTCGTGGGCCTGCAGCACTGATTGTGCCACCCACATGAGTAGCCTGGAAAGGTAACTCAGACCTGCCACTGCAGAGTCTGCACGCAGTTTGTAGCTGCCATGTCGGCCTGGTGAGTGAAACTCACTTGCCAGGCTCTAATCTTACCTTTTCTTACTTATTAGTCAACCCTAAGGAACGACCAAGGTACAACTGTGGGCAGGGTGCTGCGTATTTTAAAGGTAGGATCTGTACTGGTGTGTGTGACATGTCCTGGTAGTGAATTACAGTGCATTTTGTTTTTCACTATCTGGGTCATTATATAGAATGGAAGTTTTCTTATAACATCTTATAAGTACAATTTCCCATTGGGACCAGATAGGAAGATAACATTTAGTATGCCTGAACTCAGAATGTTAAAATACATCTTTTAGTGAGGATGATTTTTACATTCTGTGTTTGAAAAATACAACTTTTAGAAAGTAGGAATTATCTTGCTTAGCCATCCAGTTTGCCTCTGCTAGGATGTGTATTGACTGTCTGGCTTTGGGGTGACAGGGGCAGGGGATGTGCAGTGACTCCAGAGAGTCTGGATGAGTCAGGGTTGGACTGAATAGACCTGGGCTGCATTCAGAGTAGTGGGAAGAGTTTTTACTAGCACCTGAATAGGCCCGGTCTGCTTTTAGAGTGGTGGTAGATTTCCCTTGCACCTGAATAGGCCCTGTCTGCCTTTGCCAATGCTGTCTCTGCCTCCTACGGGGAAGCTGGGCCAGAGATGACCAAACTGGTTTGGACTAAGCACAGACATTCTCTGCCTAAGAGGACAAAGGAATTTGGAGTATAAATATTGGGGCCCAGGCCCCAGAACTTTAGAACTCTTTTGGACCAAGAAGACTGAAAAGAAGAAGTGCTAGATAAACTGTGAGGAGGGACTACCACTTTGCTGGCTGTTTTGCTGTGTTGGCCTGCAGTGGCTGCTTCTGTCTTGGGCAGTGAAAGGTCTGGACTGAACTTTCTGCAACTTCTTTATTGAGTTTCCCCAAGGGCTTGAGGTAGAGCTTGCCACCTGTTCCAGAAGTCTCAGGCAGAGCAAAGACTTGAATTTTTTCTGCCATCAGGACTGGGGACTCTGTGTTGTGTGCTGCAACAGAAGATAAAGCAACCCGATGCCATCCACGACTCCGCTGCCTACTTCGTGTCCTGAAGGCACCCCAGAGTGAACCGCCCCACTTTGCACCTCAACCCTGGACTCACCGACTACATCATCTGATGCCGCCACCGAGCTGCAGGTTTTACCGCAACCTGTGGGCACAGCACTCTGCACTGCCTAGCTTCACGCCTTCACCCTGGTATCCCCGATGACGCTGGTTCACACTGATATTGCCACAGCTGCTTGCACCGTGGTTCGAGGGCATCACTCGTAAGTTACAAGACACACCGTCCTCATCCCGCTCTGCAGGCTTGGCCCACCGATGCCGGCACCATCAACTTCAGTTTGCCAGCCGACGATAGCACTTTAGCAATGATGACGCCGCTGCTTGCACTGTGATCTGCTTGCACCGCGACGAGTACCGCATCAATTCGTACCACAGTCCTGGTCTCACCGACGACGCTGGATGACCGTCACCAAGCTGCTGCCTGCACCGCGACCTTCGCACTGAAGCCCCGACGCCTGCCGACGCCGGCACTCCCGACTTCAATGTCAAGGAGTTTGATCTGCAACGCATGTGACTTCAAGGGCCCAATGACTCCTGCACCGACCTCTGGAACCGATGCCTGCGGACGCCGGCCTTACGGGGCTCATCGAGAGGTCGCAAATGCCCTACATTTCTAAATGTACTGTTTTGCAGGTCTTCCTGACACCGTAGCTGGCCCGCAATGCCACGGTCAGCCAGAACTCTTTGGATTTGTTGTTCACAAAGTCTTGATAGCCACAAATGGAGATATCGACTTTAAGGAACTGTATTTCAAGTCTATTGTTTAGTACTGAAAATTTCTGTGAACTGTATGGTGGACTTTTATCGTTTTTGGTCTTGTTTTGGATATATAAAAATATTGGAGATTTTTCTAAACTGGAGTGGTGTCCTTTTGTAGTGTCTTCACTGTATTACTGTGGTTATGTACAAATGCTTTACACACTGTCTATAAGATAAGCCTGACTGCTCATGCCAAGCTACAAAGGGGGTGAGCAGGGGTTATTTTAGGAGTGTAACTCCCTTATCCTGATTAGAAGGAAGGGTCCATACTTGGATAAAGGTGTAAACCCTTGCCAACTAGATACCCCCATTTCTAAAACTGATGTTCCAGGGGAAGCCTTCCCATCCGTTTCTCATATCCCATACCTTGGAAGGTGACCTCTTGCTACCAGACAGCAGTAGCACTTCCTCCCACCAATGCTATTTGTTGTCAACAGTGGCCACCTCCCCTCCTTCAGTGCCCACTGCTCATCCCTCCATCCCAGCCAGAGAGAAGCTCCAGCATTGTCCCACACACTGGTTCTAGGCCATTTACAATATAGCGCACACTTTTAATTTGTTTTTAGGTAGTTGCTCAATCCCTATAAGTGTTATGTGTGACAGCCATCTTTAAAAGGATTTCAGTATAGGTTCCAAAAAACGTTTTACACAAAGGGACCAATGATGGCTACAAGTTTTAAAACATACTTAGAATTAAAAAGTTTTGGAACACTTTTATGAATACACAATTACTCATTTTTATTCGTGATGAATAACTAAAGGGTATAGTAAAGCAGTGATTATCTGTCTTTCTTGTAAACCATCATACAATGCAAGAATTATCATTTGAATTTGGTAATTAGATTTGTTTTTGCTGGGCTGAAATCATGTGCTGAAAGATAGCTGCCCCATTTATTTGAGACTTACTAGAACAAAATCGTGAGGTCTATTTTCATGTATTATAGTTACAGTTTGAGGGTAAAAAACACACTAGACTTAGGGGTTTAATGTTGTTGCGTGGGCCAGAAAACTCAAGCTGCTTCTCCTCTACAGGCTTCGATGCTGTGGCTCCTACCCACATGTTATAGAGTTACATTTAACTGTAAACTGTCTAACAAAGGAGGACTGCATCCCAGAATTCTAACTCAGGCTTGCTTGGTCTAGTTTTACATAATCTGTTCAGTAAAGTTAAAAAAGGTAAACATAGCTATCTTAAGGTTCATTGGCTGACATTTTTAAAAATATTTTTTTTATTGAATTTCAAAACAGCATAACAGCGCATGAAACACCCACTGCACACATCTGATCCAACTACTCGACTGAACCATCCGCACCATATTCACATCGACCACTTCACAGCAGGTTATTCCAACCCTGACTGTCTCAGATTCATCCTCTAGTCTAGGCTGTCCCCCAAGCTGCTTGAGACGCCAAAGGGAGCCCCCCATGCTTTATCTAGACCTTCTCATGCTCCAGACCTGCCTCGTCCCACTGCCACAGAGCCCACGCTCTATCAAATTTAGATAGGCACCCCCTGTAGCGGTACACCAGCCATTCTGTCTTCATTCAGCTGGTCATATCTGGGACCCATTCTGCCACTGAAGGACTGCTCACCCCACTCCAGTACTGGATGGTGTCTCCTCTGGCAACCGTCAATGCCACATCGCAGAACAGGAACTGATATCCTTTCAACATTAGTCCCCCCAAGACTTCAAAATCAACAGCTGTGTGGTAAGAGCAAGGGCAGACCAACACTGAAGAGATCCTCCCCCGCTTTGCCTCCTAGTACCCCCTCAACTTCGGGCAATCCAACAGTGTGTGGAGCAGAGTGCCCCTCCTCCTGTTGCCCCTCCAACAGCGATCCGTATTTTCCCTTCTCATCCGGTAAAGGTAGGACTGTTTGTAGAAAGCCCGATGAAGCAGAGAGAATGCAGTATTCAAACAAAATGCATGATATGTTACGCTTAACGTTTAGCAATGCAGTAGGAAAATAAGGAAGCATTGTGAACACAATGAATATTAAAATGAAAACGATGATCTATGGGCCTTATCAAATTACTTAGAAAAAGAAAGGAAAATCAATTCATATCAGAGGGGCCGTTATAAAAAAAATAGCAGGTCAGAAACAACTCCAGAAACATGGGGGCAGAGAAGTCACTGGATGGCCATCTTTAAGAGCAGAGTGGTGCATATCTAACCATCAGTGTTTTCTATATGATTTGCTATTCAGTTAATGTGGATCTAACAAATGTATAATTATTGATGAGACTCATATGAGACAGGGCTTTATTGAAGAATTAATGAATCAGGCTGAAATGTCTTGTGTATTATAGAGCGCTGGACCCCTCTGCTTCCTAACGGACTTCGCATCCTAGTGACTTAAGTGATTGGGTGTGGTTAAAACAATTCATGATGAAGCATGAAAGTCAGCAGTTACATTCTAGAGCATAAAGACATGCAATATTAAGCTCCGTATGTGGCGTGATTTATTTTCATGCAACTGAGCTGGGGAGTACACTACACAGGATTGCAGCCAGGTTCAATTTTAGCTTGATTAAACAGACGTTTGACCTAAAGACCTCCAAGCTTACATTTCACCGAAATCATTGGATTATCACAGGTGGAAGAAGTTCAGACCAACATTAAATCTGGAACTCCAGGTAAAGATGCCAAAATTACATCTCTCTGCTGTTCAGTAGGACAGCACAGCTTGGCAGGTAATGTCAGGCCTGGTGGAGAAGCTATTGTGAGATCACAGCAAGAATATGAGTCAATGGTGGGCATTCTGAACCTTCCATGGCCCCGCAAAAGCGTTAGTTCTGAAAAAAAAGCTCAAAGAGGGTGCATGTATGTTTACTGTACATCGATTATTCTGTTCAACTTCAGGGATTATTAAAACATTCAGATAACTATGGGCAGGTGTGTTCTGGGTTGCACTGTTTTAGTTTAATTTATAAGATAAGCAGATTATGTATACATATATATAAGCAAAATGTGGTTTGACCGCCATCTAGATTTTAGGTTCTGAATAGAACTGTGTACTTTGAAAACCTCCTCCCCACCCCAATGAAAAGTGAACAAGTGGACAATGATGGTCAGACTCTTGGCCCTGTTTTTATGCTGTTGTTGATGGAGCTTTCACCAATATTTTGTTACTTATTTGTTTTTTATTTTAACGGCTTTCACAAAAAAAGGCTAGTTACGTTTAAAACATACAAAAAATTATTTTACCTTTGCAACTTCACACATCCTATCCCTGAATGGAGAGCTATTACAATCATCTTATACACTGGACCAAACTGCAATGTATTGAAATATCTTAAACTTAAAATATTAAATTAAGACTTACAGCTGTCCTAATTCTGAAAAGTGTATTTGTCAAAATATGAATACACTGGTTTTTTCATAAATACCTGTGGTTTCTACTGACAAGGATAAGTTGTCATGAGATATGTTAGTAAATAAGCCAAACATATGTACCATACATTCACGCCAAGGAGTAAGTTAGAACTGAGCAGAAAATCAACTCTTCATTGTTAACTTATTGGATCAGTGACATAATATGGATCCCAAAAAGATTTTCAATCTAGGCGATTGGAATTGAAACCATCCGGTCATTCCGGCTTGCTTCCAACAGGCTCAGGGAGCTCGTCGGCCAGTCGGAACCAGCACGTAATCCCTATATGACAGCATTTTTCTGTCGGGATTACGATGTCGGTTTCCAACAGGCTTTCCATGTCAGACTTTCCGACATGGAAAGCCTGTCGGACAGCAAAATAGCAGGGCCCCCTTCTCCCGACGGCCTCCGTTTTGGGGCTGAGTGGGCACCTATGCTGCCCCCTGTTAATCCCTGCACCATGTAGCAGGCACCATGTGCAGGGAAAAACAGAATCTCGCATTTCTCTATGGGAGCTTGTGCTACGGCCGGTTTACGGCCACAGCACAAGCTCCCATAGAGAAATGGAAGTATGTGACCGCACCAACTTCGATCGTATTGTAATACGGAACCGCCAACCAGAGGTCAGTCGATCCCGAATCAATGATGATGTTGGTCAGAGACATCATAATTAGGGCCTGTATCTTTAAACACGTCCAAAAATATTGATTTTAATATAAATATATAGTTTAAAATAGTACATCTTAAATATTTTAATATATAACATTAATATAATTAAAACAAAATAAATGTAAGTGACATTTAATACTATATATATACTTACGCAATCATGCACACAAAAATTAACTCAATATGTGTTTGTATGTTTATATACACATATATATAAATCCACAGGTTGAGCTCCTTCCCTTGCCCTACGCAGTGGATTGCTTGTAGCCCGCGGAGCAAGCCGGACATCAATATCCAAATAAAGTTCCAATAAAGCAATCACTCAGAGTATTTGCAATATACCAGAAAGTTGGTTTTAATCTAGGTAACACGTTTCGCTTGCACAGCAAGCTTGGTCACACACTGTATTGTGGGTAGAGACTTGCAATACATAGGGAGTATGGAAACAAAGAAGGGGACAACCAAGTACATTTGCTCATAAGTCAACATTGCATCCATTTTGTAGCATGCATCAAAAAGTACACACTTGTATTTAGTATTCATACAAAGGTACCCATAGTGGGATTACCGCATTCCCGTACCTGCGCTCACATTTCATAAAGCATTTAGCATTCAAAACAGTACATTAAAGAAATTGAACACGGAAGAGATTTATCTATTTACATTGATATACTTGGCAAAGTGCCACTGTTTGATCTATGTGGTATCCATTTTTTAACATGCACTGGAGAGTGCACTGCTGTATCCATAGATATCCATGGTGGGTTTGATACAACCCCAAACATGTAACACATACTCAAGGCATCCAATATTCGCTGCAATCTGTATATACACCCTTATGGAGGGATAAAGCCGGTGTACAGGCTCATCTATATCAATTTCTAGACTTGTAAATGTTCTTCACCTGTTCTCCTTCCATTTGTTACAGACATGTCTAATGCGCATTGAGGTTTGAAATGTGACTTGTAATACAGTCAAACGTTCGTGCATGAGTATGCGTCCTGGCCCAGGGTCAGAAGTTAACCTCTGAGTGACTGGCAGTCTTATCATTTGAATTAGTGCATATTAATATGCGCTAGCGCATCTAATCTGCTATCGGCATGGTGCCCCAGCGTCCTGAAACCAAGAAATCTGGGACAATAACATCAGGCGTGGATTCTGCTTTCATTGTGGTGCTCAAAATGCTAAACTGCAGGTTCCCTTTCTCCTGTGTATTACAGTGACAACCCTACCAACACCAAGTAGTCCACAATTGAGTTTATAGAAAACAAAAAATGAAGTGATCAATACCCTAAATTCAACCCAGTATACAAAGAGATAGTTAAATTATGGAAACAAATCTCTTATCTGTCTGGTCTGACCCTCCACCACGATGACTGAAGAAAAGGTGAGGGGGGTACGTAGGAGCTGGTCCTCTAAGTCGGCCCCTTCCTTTTCTCCTGTGATAAAAGAAAAGAAATACATTCATGAGATACTCTCACAATGTGTAATAAGATCCTCCACAAATCAGAAGCCAAATATATACTGTAGTGCATAGCATACAGTCTAGAATGTTATATACAATTAAAACAAATGACAACAAAAGTTTATATAGTAGAATTATTCATGTAGGTGGATACTCATTTCCTCGTCCTGGTTAAGCTCGTCCGGGCTTTTCATTTATAAATCAATTATATGCCAGGATTCTTTCTTGCGTAGCTGTAAAACTCTATTCCCTCCCCTGTGCGTTTGCTCAATCTGTTCTATTTCAAAGATAGTGGGGAGGGAATTGTGAGAGAGATGGTACTCGGCAAAGTGTCTGGCCACTGGGTAATGGGGGTCCTGATTGCTAATGGCCTTCATATGCTCCAACACTCTTTTCTTGGTGGCTAGTGTGGTGCTGTCTACATACCTCTTTTTGCAGGGACACTCTAAGATGTAAATGGTAAATATGGAACCACATGTCAAGAATTGCTTAATAGTTTTTTCCCCGTAGGTGTGTCATGTGATTTTCTCATTGTGCTGTTCCTACAGGCCTTACAGTGACCGCAGGGAAAAAATCCCTGCAGGCCAATCTTTGTGTTCAGACATATGTTGGTAATGTCCCCTTTCACCAGAAAATCTCTGAGATTTCTTCCTTTTCTGTATGTTATACATGGTCTCTTCTGTATGGTGTGACCTATGGTTGGGTCACTTGAAAGGAAATTCCACCTTTGATTAAGAGTTTTCGATTTTGTTTTGATTTTCTGTTGTACGTGAGAATTACTCTGGGTGTAGTGTCCTCCTCATTGAAAGGTTTATCTAACAGTGTTACTTCTCTTTTGATTTTGCTTACTTTCTCTTTTGCTTTGGACAGCACCCAGTTCGGGTACCCTCTTTCTCTCTGAAGCTCGACATCATGTCTTCTTGTTCTGCAAGAATGTTTTCCTGTGAACCACAGTTTCTCCTTGCTCTCAGCAGCTCACAGAATGGAATACTCCATTTGAGTGTTTCTGGGTGGCTGCTAAAAGCATGGAGAAGACTATGCCCCACTGTAGCTTTTCTGTGGAGTTTGGTATTAAATTGGTTATTTTGTATCTCCACTACTACATCAAGGAATTCAATCTGTGTCCTGCTCATGTTGTATGAGATTGTGGTTGAAAGTGTTGGCATTGAGTTCAGTAATCACGTTTTTCGCACTTTCCTCACTTCCTTTCCACACCACAAACAGGTCATCGATAAACCTGTACCATCTGATCACCTTATTGCTGTCTGCCTCTGGGTTAAGTTTTTTGAGAACCTCTTCTTCCCATACCCCTAGGAACAGGTTGGCAAAGCTAAGGGCAAAGCATGTGCCCGTAGAAGTGCCAAGGACTTGTTTGTATATTGTGCCATTAAAAATGAACATGTTGTTGAGAAGACAGAATTTCATAAATTTCAACAACATTTCAGTGTGTTCTAAATAGCACAATTTCCGATTCCCAAGAAAGTATTGACAACATCGTATACCAAGTGAATTATCAATAATGGAGTAAAGAGAATTCACATCCATTGTGATCATAAGATAGTCTTCTTCCCAGGTGGTAATACTGATTTTACCCAGGAATTCTTTGGTGTCCCTTATGTATGAGGGAAGTCTTTCCACATTGTCTCGCAGGAAATGGTCAATATATTTTGAAATATGTTCTGAGACACATCCTATCGAGGACACAATAGGTCTACCAGGTGGTGTGTTGGGGTTCTTATAGACCTTCGGCAGCAGGTAAACAATGGGAGTTCTAGGATGGTCACATTTCAAGTAACAGTATCCTTCCCATTGGAGGATACCTTAATCTTTATACTCTGTGAGCATATTCCAGATATTTACTATGCACGCATTACATTCCTGTACATTGGTTTTCACATAAAATCTAGAGTCTTCCAGTTGTCTTTGTGCTTCAACAATGTATACAGACCTGTCCCATAGCACAATGTTCCCCCCTTTGTTGGCAGGGCAGATGATTATAAGCTCATCATCGGACAGGGATTTGATTATTTTCCACAGTTCTTTCTTGAAGTTCGAAGGGGCATTCTTGCATTTTTGTTTGCAAAATGTTATCAGCTCTTTAGTGACTGTCTCATGGAAAGCATCGATATTATCGTGTGGCATGGCTGGAAGGAAAATGGATTTCGGTTTAAAACTAGTATTAGCAGGTTGGTCAATTTTGAAATTAGTTTGTTCCTCGATAGGGTCTAGTCCTGCTTCTTGATAAAGGTCTTGCTTTGCCAGTAATGCCTCCCTGTCTTTAATACAAACAAAGGTATTCTGTTCAATCATGTTCGTTTTGTCAGAGCGAGTTTGTCCATGCCCACCTTTCAGAGTGTGCCATTTTTTCAATTTGACCTTTCTTATAAATTTGAAAATATCAACTCTGGTCTCAGGATAGTTGAAAGAGTTAGTAGGACAGAAAGAAAGGCCTAAACAAGGTATATGTTTCTCAATCCTTGATAGTGGTTTGTATGATAAATTAATGATGGTTTTATTTACCATGTTGTCATCGATAATTTTTGTGTCTTCTGGCCCATTTGTCTGGTTCCCATAAGCCGTTTTCCTCTTCCTCTGCCTCTCTTGCTTTCTCTGTCGCTTCCTTCTTCTCCAGGTCCTGCCTGGTTTTTTCCACGTCTTCGACCTCGTCCTCTCCCTCTCGTCTTTAATGGTTGTGCTTTCCTCGGTGTCTCCCTCCTTGTTCGAAGGAGGCGATATTCGTCTAAAAATGTAGGTTGTATTTTGCCCGCCGATCCGTCTTGTTTTTGAAGTTGTTCTACTTCTGCAACACTGCTGGTTACGGAATCAGTCCCGCTGGCGTTCTCAGTTTCACTTTCTAGACGTTCTCCTAGGGACAGCTTCTCATACAGATGGTCATATTTGTGAGAATTTGTTAGGATTTTGCCGCGTTCGTAATCCACGCAGTCGCGATGTAACTTGCGCTGCTTACTAGCTTTTATATACTCTTCATAGGTTTTTAATCTTAGTTTCAGATCATCAATGAATTTTTTTATGATGTCTTGTTCTTTGTGACTTTTAAGTTCGTCCTCCAATGATTTTAGTTCTTGCTGAAGTGCCTCCCTGTCTTCCCAGGCATACTGGACGAGGATGGTCAGCATTTGTTTGGAGCTTTTGGCAGAATTCTCAGCCCATTCTTCTAGCATCCTTTGATTTGATGATTCGTATGAGGGAGTGGTATAGATATGCAACCCTCTAGGCACCATATCCTTATCAATGTAATCTTGTAGCGAGATAGCTTCCCACCACTTAGATGTTTCTGATTTTTAAAAATCTTTTCCAGCCTTCTCAATTTATACTGTAAGGTTGAGTCTTTTGCTTTTGATTCAATTTTTTGTTGTGCTTTGTTGGGTGCCCTGGCAAAGAGACTTAGGGCTGCTGCCCTTCTTTCTGATTCCTCATTCATATTGTTAGATTAGGGCTCTAAGTCAGTATGCGTTTACCACTAAATATAAAGAAAGTTAATGTGGACTGCGTATATTTACTGGAGAGTGTCTGGTAATTGTGACTCCCCTTCACGTGTGTGTAGGTTGCTGCTGCTCAAGTCTCAGGATCGTTACAGCGTGCTACATTTGCTTGCACAATCTTGTTGTCAATATGCAGTATAATAACCACAGGGTCACAGATTTTCCCGTAAAACAATTCTTGTTCTGTGCAATTTCTTATGTTGTTGTTGCTTGGGAGGGTTTTTACACTCGGGTTCAGTAATGGGCTTTTCCTCTATGATCTTGTTGGTAGGCAGTTAAAACCCTTGATGCAGGGCGAGGAGAATGCTTAGAGCGCACAAAGTTCAGTAACAGGCTTTTCCTTTACGATCTTTAGTAGGCAATTAGAACCTATGATGCGCAGCAGTGCGGGGAGAATGCAAAGAGAACGCAGAGAGCAGATCGAGTAACCGTGATGAGTTCCAGCAGCTACAGTTCATCCAATTGTGGCTCAATGAGTATGACAAGCCCGTAGGTTAAATATACTGTGTTTATAGGGCAGCCGTATGCGTAAGTCTGTTTGCGGGGTCGATTTACAGATTTAATTAAATGCTGTAATCCTTCTAACTTTTCCTTTTACCCCACCCGTTATCCCCATTTGCAGCCTCCTTTTTCATGTCGCGACCAGGCAGGATGAGAAGGACACACATCCTTTGACCCGTCTCCCTCCCCCTCCCCCTCCCAGTACACCCTTGCAGCCCCACCAGGAGTGCCTACCTTAGGGTTCGGAGTTTGGCGTAGCCCCCATTTGCTCTTTACTCGATGTTCCAATAGTCGTGCCAGGCCAAATTACCACTCACACTTGTTCGATTCCTTTTGCACATCGGGACTGCAGGTCGGACCTCCGATGTCTGTTGTGGCAATAAACTTGATTCCTCCTCTCAGGATGTTTTCCCTGATCCGTTCCTCCGTGTTGTTGTAGACACTTGAGCCGGGCCTCGGAAGACTCAATTATGTAAATCCACAGGTTGAGCTCCTTCTGTCTTCCCGCGCCCTACACAGTGGATCGCCTGTAGCCAGTGGAGCAAGCCGGACATCAATATCCAAATAAAGTTCCAATAAAGCGATCACTCAGAGTATTTGTAATATACCAGAAAGTTTTAATCCAGGTAACATGTTTCGCTTGCACAGCAAGCTTGGTCACACACTGTATTGTGGGTAGTGACTTGCAATACATATGGAGTATAGAAACAAAGAAGGGGACAGCCAGGTACATTTGCTCATAAGTCAACATGGCATCCATTTTGTAACATGCATCTAAAAGTACACACTTGTATTCAGTGCCTCTCTATTGAAGGGTTTTTAGTAAAAGGGATGATAGGTGCACTGCTGTGTGACGTAAATATAAGTGTATCTCAAAGGTCAGAAGGTGCTGCTAAGGGAGGGGATGAGCCATATAATCCCTCAATGTTGTGTGAGGACAGGCCCACACACTTACTAAATTATATCCAAACCTAGGCACACTTCCAAGTAAATCAACAGTATGTATATTCACTACAAAGTTAACAAGTTTTTGGAACAAAATACATAAACATATAGGTAAGATGTTGCTTCGTCTTTAATACAGGTTTCATTAAGCCAAAACAGAAACCAGCCGACATGTGTTTCTTTGCATGTGGATATAGTTCTGTGACTTCTTCAGGGCTGAATGGTGAACAAAAGGTCTTTGTAATCGCGCTACGGGTGATAATTCCAACCCGGCTGGGCTAATCACTGAGGACGGTTTGCAAAACAAAGTCAATTCTAGCATCGCGCAGCCGGTTTAGGTAATATTCCGGCTAGACTCCACGTAGTTCAGAAGTGATGAACTCAATTGATACATTCGCGCAGCCGGTCAACAAAACGTTCCGGCTCATCCAGAATGGTCCTGTAGTCAAGGACTCAAAGGGTTACTAAAACCGGGGTATAGGTTTTAGTCAAGTAGAGGGTGCCGTGAGGCCAAACTGTGCGGGATAAGGACGTGTCCTTATACGGAACACAGTGATCAGCCGTGAGGAGCTCGGAGCATACATGCCTCGAAGATCTGTCATTGAATTCTGCGGCTATCCCACACAGTTTGGCCTCACGGCACCCTCTACTTGACTAAAACCTATACCCTGGTTTCTTTCTGGATAAGCCGGAAAGTTTTGTTTACCGGCAGCGCAAATGTATCAATAGAGTTGCAATTAAGAAACTGCTTGATCTTTCGGGTAGGTTTCAGATCCCCTGGTCTACCTTGGAAAATTGTTTCTTTGTCACTATTTTTGCAGGCCTTATAGCGTTTACAGGGGAAAAAACCCACAATGTGTTTTTAACTCTGGGAGTGGAGTCATAATTACTATGAATTAAATGATCACCCACTGATGGACAATGTTTAAATGTGATTAATGGGCGAGTAGGAAGACTATTTTTAGGGATGTTATCAGTTTGAAGGATGTGCCAGTTCTTTTTGAAGATCTGTAGAATACTACTAGATTTCTCGTTATACCTTGTTATCATCTTTATGGGGCCATTCTTTGTGGTTTTAATCGGTCCCTTAGCTACTAGTAGATCTGTTCTATTGATCTCCTGTATTCTGGCTTCTGCCTGAGATAGAGCGGCGTTGGTGTATCCTCTTTCTTTAAATCTTTGCAGTGCCTTTTCTTTAGCCTGCCTGAAGTCTTGGGTGGTAGAACAATTGCACTTAAGGTGCGAGAGTTCCACGAATGGTATGTTGTTAATAAGACTTCTAGGGTGATGGCTCCCTGCGTGCAGGACGGCATTGCCTGCCCTCGGTTTTCTAAACAATCTTGTTAGTAGGACATCCTTCTCAATAAATACCTCCAAATCTAGGTAGGTCACAGAGGTGTCTCTAATGTGACCGGTGAATCTCAAATTCAATTCATTGTCGATCAGCGAGGCAACATACTCATCAACCGAGGAGAGGCTGCCACGCCAAACCACAAAGAGATCGTCTATGTATCTCGCCCATAAGATTATTTTGTCGATCTATTGTTCATTGGGTTCCCCCCAGGCCACGTGCTTCTTCCACCAGCCCACGAAAAGATTTGTGTAGCTGGGGGTGGAGCACGTGCCCATGGCGGTCCCACGTCATTGCAAATAAAGTTGGCCTGAAAATGTAAAGATGTTATTATTTAAACAAATTGTGATCATATGTAGGAGCATCTTGTTATGCTTCAAGAACTTCAGTGGTCTCTTATTCAGGAACCATTTAGCAGCTATAATACCATCCTCATGATTGAAACAGATATACAGACTGGTTATGTCCAGGGTAATGAGGGGCATATCATGTGATGCCCTCAATTAGTCTCAGAAAATCCTGAGTGTCCCTGATGTAGAAGGCTAAATCCCTGACCAGTGGTGCCAAAAAAGAATCAATATACGTTGAAGTGTTCTCAAGGAGACTGTCTATGGAGGCCACAATGGGTCAGAGAGTTAGTCAAATCCTTATGTATTTTTGGAAGATGGTAAAATATTGGCAAAGTGGGTGTCTCACAGTACAGGAACAGATGTTCATCCTGGCTTAATAAACCATCATTCTTCCAATGTTGCAGTAATTCATGATAAGCATTAATACATTCCAGGTACTCCTTTCTTTGAATTGGCACATAGCATTCCCTATCGTCCAATTGTCTCATTGCTTCTTTGTAATACTGTTCTTTATTGAAGATTACCATATTTCCCTCTTTGTCCGAGGGTTTAATCTCTATATTTTGATCTTCCTTTAGGGATTTAATTGCCTCCCATTGTTTTCTGGGGATGTTGTGCTGGCGATTCTTCTAATCAATCTGCTTTGCCAAGTTTCTTAGGTCCAAAATGACTGCCTCACTGAACACATCTATGGCATCAAAGGGGGTCTTGGGGACCACTCATGATTTCCTTTTTAAATTACTAAGCTCCCTGGATTGTCTGATGCCCGCCGCCTCCAAACAGTTGTCTATGTCGATGATTCCATCAGTCATAGAAGATGTAGACTCAAAGTCTGTAATGCCATTAGAGTTTCAAGATCATCGCCTATCAGATGTTCAGATTCACTTCCACCGTTGCATATTACATCACTGTATTCACTAAGATACTGTTAATAAGTCAGTTATACAATTAATTTTACAAAAAAAAATCCATTTAGACACTTATTTACCCATTTATTCTTCCATTAACCTTTAGATATACATATATAAAAAATATTTTTTTTTCAGAAAGACACATATTCACTGGATGATGTCATCAGTGATGTCATCAGTGATGTCATTTGAGATGTCATCAGTGATGTCATGACTGATGTCACTGACCATGTCATGAGTGATGTAATATGCGACGTCATCAGCAGTGGATTGCGGTCGCGCGAGTTATAGTTAGCTGAACTAACTATAACGGGGGAATTTCAATGGTTTTTTACGAGTGAAATGTCCAGCAAACTATAACATGTGTGAAACCTATGTTTTTTTCAGTGAATTTGCAAGGTTTTTAAAAAGCTAATTCCTAACTATAACGTGTGTGAAACCTATGGTTTTTTTAGTGAATTTGTAAGGTTTTTTAAATGCTAATTTATGTATGTATTATTATATTTATTTTACAATAAACTACCTATGTATATAGTTATAGATTGACTGTATCCTTTAATATGGAATGGCTCAGCTCTTTTATTTTGAATTTGGATAAAGTTGAACAGCATAGTTAATATCTTCTATAAACTTATAAACAGTTTAAAATGTTTTTTTCACCCATCGGGGTCCTTCAGGGACCCCCTGACAAAGGCTAGGGGGTCAGGAACTCTCTACCCTGCCCACTTTTCACGTTCTCCACCTTTCTTTTTCACTGCCACACACAAAATGGCGTCCCACACTTCCTGATTTCGACCGATTCGAATGTTGACTGACATCTCACAACCAATCAGAATTACGCTCGCGTACATTTGGTGCGCGCATATAGATATTTATGTACTTTTAACTGCAATTTTCCCAGGAAATAATGAACAGATGGACACCATATATGCAAAAGGCACATGCCTGACCTGAGGACTACCTCTTTGCCAAATTTCAAGTAATTCTGTTCAGCCGTTCGGGCTGTACCTTCGACTAAAGGTCCTATGGGAAAATGCAAGGGACCCCCCTTTTTTCCTCAGCCCCCGCTTGACGAATCACCCCGAGACTTTCAGGGTAGGAGCTGAGCGGAGCTCCCCATCAGTTTTGAAAATTTCGCGAGGATTTGTCAACCGGCGCCAAAGTTATTCAAAATAGAATTTTCAGATTTCCTATGGGAACTCGGTCCTAACTATAACTATCTACTGGCGACCGCCAATAGATAATATCATGTGATCAAGGCAGGGAGCTGTCGAAACGCGTCATGGCGACATACTAAGGAAATAAAATAAGAAAACCAGCACTCAACTTGGGTCCACTCTCGTTTGTTGTTGAGAAACTTGGTGAGACGAGACTGTTTCATATATATAGATATATATATTTACAAAAATAATGAAACAATTTACATGATTATTAAAATGTTTAATATTTAATAGTAAGTAAAGTTTTTACATTAATTTATTATTTAATTAAATTCCTACACTATACATCCACAAACCTAGCATCCAACAATTAAAATATAATAAAAATAAAAAGGTATAACATGATTAACATATTAATTAATCAATAAAATAATTATTAATAAAGGAATACTCAACTGTTAGTTAAGTATTGCTTAAATACCTTCCCTCCCTATTCCCATACAAACACAACCCCCACCTAATATATGATATACAAAAATATTACAATTTTACATATTTATATATCTATTAAATATTTGAATAAAAATTAATAATTCATTTGCGATTAATTATTGCCTAATTACCTTTCCACCCTATACCCCGATGAACCCAACAATCCACACCTAAAATATAGCCTAAAAATTATCTTAATTAAACAATTTACATAATTTATTATAAATTAAGTAACACATTAATTATTAAGAAATGATTCCTTATTTTCCCACTATATACCCCTACAAACCCAAGCCACACCTAAAATATAACTTAAAAATATAATTGCACAATTTACATCATTAATTGTAAAATAAATAATTAGCATTCATTAAAAAATAATTAATTAATTATACTTAATCACTTCCCACCTTGTACTCCTGCAAACCTCACAACCCGCTACAGCACTATAAATTACCATTAACAGTTAAATAAAGAAATATAAATAACTTAAAATTGCAAACTATATTTAAAAATATTAACAACAATTACACAAATAATAAATAACATATACAAATAAACTATGGACTCAAATAAATAAAAATAATTTAAAAACTATTATTGAAAATTATATCAGCAGCACAGATATTCTTGAAAACGATATTAGTTACTTAAAAAATAGATATTTTTGTCAACGATAATTCTGTATCATGATATTTATAAAAGCTCAATATTTATGTAGCTCGATATTTACAATTAAAATTTGTGCCCAAATACCACCTTATTTCAGTAGTATAGTGTTTTTGCAAGGGATCAAACTTTTGTCTGAACATCATTTTGGTATGCATACAAATATATGCAGTTGATTTAGCCATTCCTAGATGTACTTTTGCTAAATTAGAATTCATCTCAATAAAATTATTCCCATGTGATGCCCAGCAGTTTGCTATGCAGCAATACAGTAGATGGTCCTTGTTAGAAATTTGGTCGCCTGGCACACGAGAAAGAGATTTGCCTTACTAATTAGATCAGACAATGTGTCTGGACAAGGAGCGGTTTTCAGGGAGCAACAGACTCGTTGGCAATATGAAATATATATGTATATTTTAAAGAAAGGTAAGATCATATGGGTACAGCATTAGCCAAGCAGTAACTGCTACCATCCATTTTTGGTCCATGCTTTTAGCAAGAGGTCCATGGTTAATCTTGCATTATTATTACATATCTTAAAGCTAAGAAATTAGTTATGTTACTAAAAAAACACAGATCAGATAAAAGAAATCTGATCCCATTTTTAATGAAAGATTTACATTACCACTTAGTTAAATACTCCGGGGAATGGAAATTTAGGAGGCTTTCCTAAGTCACAAAGCTGTTCCTCCCCGCATTCTACAGACTGATATTAAATCGTTATCCTTTTTTGTGATGTATGTCCCAATCAGTAAGTGGCGTTGAGAATTCCATTGTGCATGGTTCTTATTGCACAATAGGTATATTTTAAAAGATATACTCTGTGTTGATTTATCAGCATTAATTCATGGCTTTTTAAAAACTAAGGGGTCTATTAGGATGGCGGTCGGAAAATCTCCCCGACCGCCATGGTAGCGGGAAAAGACTGCCCGCAAGGACCGTGACATATCCGCCGGTCCAATTAGGATGCTCCGCAGTCGAAATCCAACCGCGGCGGTCAGATTCTGGCGATTGACCTTGCAGCGGTTGCTGCTGCCAGCAGCACCACCAAGGTGTGAAAAGGAGCATGTCGTGCATGTCACTGCACTGCGTGGCAGGCACTGCACAGTGCCTGCCACATGCTACAGGGACATGTAGGAGGATACCATGGGGACCCCCCAGTGCACCCACACTCCCCCCAACACATTTGGGGCCCGCAATGGGCCCCCGGAACATGTCTCTGCATGCCTTTTTATGGCGGTTCCTCAGCAGCGGAAAGGCTGGCTACCGCCGGCATCATAATCGTGCCGGCGGTGCTTGGCTCTGATCCACAACAATTGTAGCGGTCCAGGCAAGCGGGCGAACTGCAACCGGCGAAAAAGTGGTGGGTGGAAAATCACACTGCGGTTGTCACGACCGCGTTGCTAATCGGTCCCGCGGTTTTCCGGGTTGCGATGGTGAGCGGATGGCAGCCTCCAATCCGGCGGTTGCACCGCCGGACCGGCGGCGGCCATCCACCCACCATCCCAATAGACCCTTTTGTTCTATTTATCGAATATTTTGGCGAATCCTTATTTGTTCTAAAAGTTACAGTGTTATTAATCATGGTTACAAGATCACTAAGGCCTGATTTACAGATTGAGCAGCAAACATTTTGTCCTGTTCATCGGCGGAAATAGCACCTCTTCCATGCCAAGGTGCTAAAGTTGATCCATTTAGACTTTAAAATACTGAAATATAATAATGACACCAGTGAAGTTTGTAATATTATCCGACACTGTACTTATCACGTTTAGAGAAACGTCTAAAATACCGCCACCTATGAAGATTTTGTACCGCATTCTCTTTAATACCTCATCCCAAAAGACACTTACACCTATGTTTGAGAACAGCTCTCAACATCCCTCATGATGGCTCATGTTCAGAAGCTCCAATGCGGCTAAATATATTATACAGGCAAAATTGATGATCTTTGCATTAGTTGGTCTAGGGTTTAATCACAGCAATGTCATTTTACCAGGAAATTAAGTGATCTTGCTTAGATACACTTGCTTTTCACAAATTAATTAATTATTTACACAATCTTTGAAAATGGCAGCAACAGTACTGTATGATGCCTGGCACTGTTCTAGTTGCTTTTTCCCACTCCCAACACTACATCATATTCTGGCAGTAGCGGCTCATGGAGGGAGTGCTGCGGGACGGTGGGGTGGTGGAAGGGCAGGGTGGGGGGTAGTAAACTACAGCATACGGCCGAACAGAGTTAAGTAACTAAATAATAAAAATAAAAAGAATTACATTGCGCGTGTTGCCTTACCAAAAATTTGTTTTATTTATTTATTTAGTTACTTAACTCTGTTCGGCTGTATGCCATTGTTTACTACCCCCCACCTTGACCCTCCACCGCCGCAGCCCTCCCTCCATGAGCCGCTACTGTATTTTGGGTGGTG
This sequence comes from Triturus cristatus, assembly GCF_964204655.1. Taxonomy (NCBI): domain Eukaryota; kingdom Metazoa; phylum Chordata; class Amphibia; order Caudata; family Salamandridae; genus Triturus; species Triturus cristatus. Next base: position 411,102,286 of record NC_140589.1, on the reverse strand, counting down.
TATTCCTGTCTAATTCGGACAGCACCGACCCTGGTGTACCATGCCTGTGTTGCATTAAATATTTTCTCCATGCAGCAAACTGCTGCATCTTGAGTTAATTCAAGGCTGTATAGGCTGTATAATATGTATTTTTTTAAAAACTTTATTTATTGATTTCAGAGTGGGGTGAACAATCAATAGTTCAGAATGATGAAAAGTAAGAAGGACATATAAACCCCGCAAACCTCCCAGCCCTCCCTCCTTCCCAGGCAGAACAACAATATCAAAATTGCAGCACTTTCCGGACAAGGCACCACACCCTCTATAGTAAGATGAAAGTAGGAAAATTATGAGGAAAATTCTTATATATAGGCCACCAATATGGGTCGGGAATGAGTACATATCAATTCCAGGGTATCTGTTTAGAGTCTACAAATGTCCCGGCGACAGGCAAACACCTCCATAGGGCCTGCATGCTGTGGAAGGAAAAAAAAACATAGGGGTTGTTGAACATAGCATTCACAGTTTGTCAGGATGGGACATCAAATATGCCGTGATGGGAGCCCAGAAATCTTTGGGGCGGGATGACTCCCGGCAGCTCCTCCTCGTATACCCACAGCTGATCCCTACAGTAAATCAAGTTGTGGAGCCATTTTTTTATAGTGGGTGTTGTCCTGGCTCCCCAGCATCGCGCTACCGCCTATTTTGCAAAGAGGGTGGGAACCGCAACAATGCGCCTGCTGCCAGGCGTAACCCAACAAGCATAGCTCAAGAGTGCAGCACACAGGCTCCAACACAATGTCAGTGAGAATGGCCACCACTGCAGTCCAAAAAGCAAACACACCCTTACACATCCAGGTAACATGGAGAAAATATGCATCCGCTGCTCCACATCTCACGCAGTTAGCAGTCTCTCTCAAACCATATTTGTGTAGCTGTAAGGGGGAGTAGTATGCCTGATGCAGAAGTTTGAAATGAATAACTCTAAGATTGCAGTTGGCTGTGAGGGGGCCCGTAAGTCGGCAGCACTTCGTCCAGACATCCGGTGCAATTGGAATGCCCAACGCAGCTTGCCAGCGTAAGCAAGAGGGCTTTTCCTCCTGGTCCTGTTCACGTAAAGAGGCATTGTAAATTTTTGTAATTAGCCCTTTGCGACCCTCTCCCATCAGCAATGCCTGCAGCGCTCGTAGAGTAGTGGGCTCCGCAGGATAGTCTGGATATGCCGCGCGGACAGCTTGACGAACCCGGGCGTATGTGAAGTTGAACATAACGCTACGATCCGTGCCATTCTGTGCCTCATGTAATGTTTTAAATTGTCCCCCCTTGTATAAGTCGCCCAACCGAGAGATGCCCACAGCGGCAAGTTCTCATAAGGCGGGCGCCACCCGTGCCGCAGAGATATCAGGATGGGAAGCTAGTGGCAGCAGTGGAGCATATAAATAGGATAACTGTGCCCGTGGCGCAAGCATTCGCCATGCCCACACCATGCACTGTGTAGGGTTGATCTCGGTCCACGGGCCTCCCAATCCCCCCCAAAAGGACCACTGCCTGCAACGGGACAGGAAGCACAGCATCTGTTTCAATAGCCACATGGGGCTGAAAGCACTGTGGGAAATGCCAATAATGCGCAAAGTGGGCTTGGGCACACAGGTAGTAAAGGCGAAGATCAGGAGCCTCAAACCCTCCACGGTCAAAAGGCTGCACCAACAGTTCCCATCTACATCTAGGCTTCTTACCTCCCCACACAAACGATAATAGCATAGATTGGAGAGTGCGGAACAGCGCTATATTAAACTTTATAGGGATGTTGACAAAGAAATACAATAATTTAGGCAAAAACACTATTTTTACTACTGCTATCCTATCCGCCAGAGAGAGGGGTAGGTGCGACCATCTCGCAACTTGTTCGGAAATGCGTGTAACCGTGCGGCCATAATTCTCAGAGACTACTATATCGGGATCCCTGTGAACCCAAACCCCTAGGTATTTCACAGGGTCGGAAGTCCAGGACAATGGGAAGTCCATCTACACTTCTTTAGTGAGCGAGGTTAGAGGAAACACTGCAGATTTGGACCAATTTATCCCAAGGCCGGAAAATATCTCAAACTGTACATACTCCCTGAATAACGTAGATAAATGCAGAGCGGGCTCACGGATATAGAGCAGCATGTCATCCGCGTAAAGGGAGACAATCAATGGCCGCTGCCAGAACCGCAGGGCAGCTGCTGCGTGTTTTTGGTGTAGTTTACAAACAAGGGGCTCCAGGGCCAAAGAGAAGAGCATGGGTGACAGGGGGCACCTCTGCCATGTGCCTCTCTTGATGAGAAACAGGGATGACTCCCAGCCGTTAACCCGGACTCGGGAAACCGGGTCACTGTAGAGTACCCTAAGCCACTGTAAAAAGAAAGGAGGAAAGCACATCCTACTCAATACAGTAAACATAAAAGGCCACTGCAGAGAGTCAAAGGCCTTTGCTGCATCTAGCAGCACGGCCACCGCTTGGAAATCTTATTCAAAATAATGCAAAGTGGAAAAAAGCGTGCGTAAGTTATGAGTCGTGGAGCGTTCCGTGACAAACCCAGACTGATCTGGTAATACCAATTGAGGAACCAGGGGTTGCTCTCTAATAGTAATCATTTTAGCTAAGATCTTCGCATCGTTGTTAATGATCGAGAGAGGTCGATACAACCCGCATTGATTTGAGGGCTTATCTGGTTTTAATAGAGTGACAATTAGGGCCTCCCGGAAAGAGGGTGGCAGTGTCCCCTTCTCATAGGCCTCTGCATAAACAGCTAGCAGCCGAGGAGCGAGGTCTGCCGCGAATGCCTTATAGAATTCACTGGGTAGCCCGCCTGGCCCCGCAGCCTTACAGGTTGGTAGGGACATTTTGGCCTCCTTAACATCCTCCTATCAAATGGTTGTACAAGATACTCCCGATGAGCATGTGACAGCCACCCAGCTGCCACATCATCAAGATATTCATGTATCTCCTCTGTCGGTGGAGACTCTCTAGAGGCGTATAGGCTGGTGTAAAACTGCAAAACGATATCGCAGAGATGCGTGGTCGAGTGACGGGCCTCCCCATTTTCATCAATGAGTTCAGTTATGGTTTCCTGGCTACGTGGTTCCGAGAGTTTCTGCGCAAGAGAGCGGCTAGGGCGGCCCCCCGCACTGTAATATCATGCTATTCTAAGCTGGGAGCAATGTAGCAGTTCCTGGTCAACTGTTTCATTGTGGTCTGTGACCAGCTCCCTTATTGTGGCTAATTTTGCAGTGGTAGGATCAGACTCAAATTCCCGTTCCAATTTAGAGATGTCAGAAGGCAATTTTTTTATTCTTTGTCTGATGTCGCGCAAGACTCCGGACTGGGCCCCGATACAAGCTCCCCTTATGGTAACTTTGAATGCTTCCCATAGCACTCCCGCGCTGTCTACTGTACCCTTGTTTTCTCTAAAATAATTTTTTATCGCCTCAGCTATAGATTGCTTGAATACAGGATCTTTAAGTTCCGAAGGTTGAAGCCGCCACGCGAAGGGCGGCGTCTGATACACTGGGAGCTGAAGCGCAAGGATGACTGGAGAGTGGTCTGACAGAGTGCAAGACTCATGCGACACCGCTACTGTCCAGGTGCAGACCATCGCCCAGAATAGCCAAAAATCAATGCAGGACCAGGACCCGTGCACCGCGGAAGCATATGTGCTCACCCGACCAGCGGGTTGGCGTTTACGCCAAACGTCGTGCAAATGCCCAGTGTCCAGAAACCCTAATAACATGTCCGCAGCTAGTTTGGGCTGGGTCTCGCTACTGCCAATTCTATCCATGGTGATATCCAAGCATAAATTAACCCCCCCCCCATATGATTGCCGCCGGTGGAAACAATGATATTCTGCGCCACACATCGGAGTAAAATGATGGGTCATCCACAGTCGGACCATAGACATTTACAATCAGTACACTCTCTCCACCTAAGCGGCCATGCACTATCACAACCCGACCACACTCGTCTGCTTCAGATCGAATCTCAGTGAAGGGGACACCCTTTTTCACCAGGGTTAATACACCTCTAGAGTAGGTAGAGAAGGAAGACAAAGCCTTTACATTCGCCCAGCGTGTGCCTATTTTGTTCGCTGATTCCCTAGTCAAGTGGGTTTCTTGCAAGAGGACAACCTGCACTCCCATGGAATCCAAATATGCAAACACTGCTCTAATCTATTTTGGCGTATTTAGGCTGCGTACATTTCATGTAAGGAACTTGATTACATTATGCATTATGTAGGGCCAGCCATGGGAAGACACATAGAAAATATAACTAGTAGTTGATACCCAAAGGTCAACCGCATACACTCATATTGTTTGTCCGGGCTATTACCATCATCATTCTGTCGTTCCCAATCCAAATCCCCCAACCCCCCACCCACTTCAGCTTCCCCAACATGCCAAAGCCATCCCAATACCCCCCTAGCCAACCACCCCCCGAAATCCCAACAAAAGCAGTACAGGTTTGGGGTACACACATTTGCAGGGGGCACAGAGAGCTGCTAGCCACCTTCAGGATAGGAGGTGGCAGAGCAGGTCCATATGTGTTAATGCATACACTTGTCAATGTTAACAGACCAATCCTGAGCAAAGTACTGCAATGTCCCGGGCGGTGGAAACGCTAAGATAGAACATAACAACAAGGCCTCAACTGTATTCAAGAGGCAATCTCCATATAAGGGGCACTCCCACCAAACATTAGCAATTTAGCGTCGTCCCAATAATACGAACATAGAGACTGTAAAACTATCTAGGCAACAACATTTGTGTCAAATAGAAACATTTCATATGCACGTCACAGTGTGTGCGTGTAATCAGTTAGCACAATGCCATTAAGCAAGAACAGTATATCAGATGCAAACCAAAAAAAACAGGTGGATCACTAAGTTCGAGTCGGTTGGTGTACCCCACCGCTACTCCTCGGGTGCAGCACTAGATGCACGTCTCCTGTGCTTCAGCTGCTTGGCGTGTTCAATCGTGGCCTTCGAGGATGAGAATATCTTGCTTTCGCCGTCTATTCCAATCCGGAGGCGGGCAGGATAGAGCATAGAATATGGGACCCCCTCAGTTTGTAGAAACTTTTTCACAGTGCCAAATTCATGTCTGGTCACCTGGACAGCCACTGTAAAATCAGGGAAGAAGGCCAGTGTGTTGCCCTGATGAATGATAGTGCCTTTCTCTCTAGCTATCCATAATATATTGTCCCGATTGCTATAGTTTAAGATCCTGGCTATAATGGGGCGAGGAGGGGCACCTGGGACCGGGCAGGCAGCTAAGGAGCAGTAGGTGCGCTCCACAATGAACATGTTGGATAATTGATCCATGCCAAAAATATCCGAGACGAGGCGTTCGATATAAGTCTCCATTTTACCCACATTTGTGGACTCTGGCTGCCCGGTAATGCGAATATTGTTGCCCCGGGACAGCGCTTCTAAATCCTCATTCTTTGCCTGAATAAGGGCTAACACTTTCTCCATATTCAAGGATTTGTCTGCAACCGAACTCAAGCCATCTTCCGCAGCTGATACCCTCTGCTCCACCTCCCCCATGCGTGCATTCTGCTTCTCAAGCTGGGAGGACATGTGATCCAGGCAATGATTTACCGCAGCCATCGTGCCCTCAACTGACTGCAAGGTGCGCTGCATGGCCATTAGCGTGGATTCCGGCGTGGGGGGGGCCGTCTGATGGGCACACGCCTCAGAGTCCGATGCAGCCTTCTGCAGGGTCTTCGTAATCGTGCGCGATTCAAAATTGAGGCGCGGCTGTGTGTTGTCGGTTCTCTCCATGGCTCCTGACCAGGCGCCTCCGGTGGCTGAAATAGAAGAAAAGGACGGTGCACCAGAATAAAGTCAGGTTGCTTCATATGTAATCCAAAATAGACTCTTTAATGTTTTTTCTCAATTTAAAATCTTGGACATCAGCCAACGCGCTGATACATCATTTCCGTTTTTTCGCGAGGAGCACCGGCCAATTACAGGTCCCTTACACTAGAATATTGGCCATTACTTAGGCCCCTGTTAAGGACCCGGGCCTTATAATTATTACGAATTGACTGACCGTGGAATACTGTGAAATTTTATTATTAACCTTTAGTTCCGGAACCCGGGCCTGTTACAATCTTGTCCTATCCATGCGACCACTTGACTCTCAGACACGTAAAGATATATTTGCCCTGACGAAGCTCCATTAGGAACGAAACGCGTTGGCTGATGTCCAAGATTTTAAATTGAGAAAAAACATTAAAGAGTCTATTTTGGATTATATATGAAGCAACCTGACTTTATTCTGGTGCTCCGTCCTTTTCTTCTATTTGAATCTATCTGGTCTCCAGTGGAGTATAAGTGCGACATACTCTGGATGCGATTGCACAGACTTTAAATGAACTTTTGCATTTAAGAATTTGAGGTGCTGAGCCTTGGTCAGTCGTACTTTGCTCGTTTTTTGTTGCCTCCGGTGGTTGATATCAGTTCTGGGGTAAACAACACTGACGGTAGTGCAAAGTTCACAGGCACGGACCAGTAGGTGTCTGAGGCTCTATTGTGGCCACCAAGCCCCCTATGGAATACCCCTGTTAGGGCCAATCGCCTCAGTAGGCCCCGCAGGTCATAGGCGCAAGGCAGTGGGCGCTGTGCTACTTCTCCCCCAAGGTGGTTACTCCAGCTTTCCCCGATATTGCCAGTGTATGCCCTTTTTATTAGGCCAGTCTAGATACAACAAATTGCAGGGATTGGCAGTGCGCAAGAGGCACCGCTGGCTTCCAGGGCAGGCGATGTAATAGCGGTTCTTATTACGAGCGCCGGAGGCCAGATTACAGGGGACCCCAACGAGGCGGCCGACAACAGGCCCAACGATGTCTCCTTCCCCGGCCGCCGCCGCCTCACTCAAGCTAGGCCGTATGTCCATTGTATTAGGCCAGGCTAATTATATCCAAGTGCAGGGATTAGCAGCGCGCAATGGGCTCCGCTGGCCGCCAGGGCAGGCGATATATTTACTGGCAGCCGACAGCAGGCCCAACGATGTCTCCGTCCCCGGCTGGCACGCTCAAGCTAGGCTGATCGCGTTGCACCCCGCACCGGCCACAGATCACAGGACGCGGCCCTAGCACATGGCCCGATCCCGCCTCCGCAGTCCGAGCCTCAGCCGGACCCCAGCCCCACTCACCGCAACCAGCGCCGACGGGTGCCCGGGATCCCAGACTACCACAGTGAGCATCTGCCTCAAGGGGGGGCCTCTCCAGCCGCTGGAGTCCGCTCCCCGAACTCCGTCTGGTCTCCGCTGCTCGCTCCGACTGAGAGGGCAGCTCTGCACTCCTCCGGCGTTGGTCTCAGGAGAGTCCAGCAGGGCAGACAGCGGCAGATACAGGACACAGCACCCAGAAGAGCAGGGGTGCTGCACGAGGATCAAGACTGGCCAAGGCCCCACAATGCAGGGGGGCCTACGACATCGCAGCGGTCGCCATTTTCTGCATCACGGCATTAGGTCGACCCAGACTCGTCCACCCAGCAATAGCGAGCCGACAGGGCCACGATCACCACCAGTAGACTCAGCAAGGGAGCGGGAATCCACACAGGTATGCAGTGGGCATGAAAATTACTGGATGCAGCTGATAATGGGCGGATTGTGGCTCGGTCAGGCAGAGCCTCAAAGCAGTGCGTCCATCTTGCCGTGCGCCCTCTAACGCCCCCGAGTTATCAGTAGTTTGAAGGCAGTATTACTGACACATTTATATTACGAAATTGTTACTGTCAAATCAGGTGATTTCTTTATGTTTTTCATTTGAATCAACTCAAGTGTATTTACTGTCAAATCTTAGTGTGAATGTTGCTTTGTGATTGGATTTAGGCTGGCAAGTGTTCCAGTCAGTTTATAAAAATCCTTCATATGTGGCCATTGCCCAATTTCTTGAAACCCCTATTTGAGGAGATGGAACTTCTGTAGAGAAAGGAAATTGCAACACAATACCAGCAAATTTTCTGTTTGCAAATTCCTAGAAATCAGCCCATGAATTTGTAATGTTTGTAAATTCTTTCAGTGTATCATAATTTTGTTTTCATCCTAAATACATTTATTTTGCAGTTCCATGCAGTGGAAACTTAACAGAACGTCGAGGTACAATTTTGTCTCCAGGTTACCCTGAACCTTATGGCAACAGTTTGAACTGCGCCTGGAAAATTATAGTGACAGAGGGCTCCGGTATTCAGGCAAGTCTTCATCCTTCCACCCACTGTTATTGATTGAAATCTATCTATCTATCTATCTATCTATCTATCTATCTATCTATCTATCTATCTATCTATCTATCTATCTATCTATCTATCTATCTATCTATCTATCTATCTATCTATCTATCTATCTATCTATCTATCTATCTATCTATCTATCTATCTATCTATCTATCTATATACAACATACTTTATGCATAAAGAAAAAAAGTTGACAATTATTAGAAGGCAGATAAGGCATTTTTCATGCCTTATATCCCTTAGAGTTGGGGACAACACATTCATGTCTTTTGCACAAACTCAGTAGTGCTGACAATGTGAATGTCCCTTCCTCACACCAAAGGTGCAGAAAAGTTCAACCTGTGAGGCAAGAGTGTTATGAGCAGCATGCTGAGGTCACAATGATTGAAAGTGAAAACGGTCGGGGTCTTTGAACTTGGAGCTTAAGGGGCGTAGCTCACCCTGTTCAAGCTCCAATCATGACAGGAGAGATACTGTTGTAAAGAGGAGAATTTCCCCTTTTCCAATGGAACCTCTCCATTGTAGAGTGGTGCAGGAACACAATCTCCTAGCAGGAATCTACCCACTAACCCCCAAATGGCCTTTGGGAGGGAGCACCTCCGCAGGCATGTTCATGTTCCACCCTAAAAGAAAATCCAGCCTTTTTGTCCTCCTTAAAGGTGCAACTAGGACTCTGACCCCCTATGCCCCTCAAGGAAGTAGAAAGTCCTCTAAACCTACGAAATTATTTTAGTAAAAAAAAGAATGCCGTGGTGGCAGCTGGCTCTGGCATCAGGACATGCCCCCCAGTACTAAAGGCGTCAATGGTCTTTCTGCCCCTTAGCAGACTGGGGCTTTATCTCAAATCTTCCCAACCCAGGGGGGCAGTAAGCCTGATAGATGCCAGGGACTTTAAGATATATAATAAGGAAATTGGCTGGGAGTGGCTGTATAGGAAAGAAATACAATGATGAGTGATGACTGGAGCTCAATTATCCATTTATCTCAATGAATATAAAAATATTAAATTAGAATAATAATGTTAGCTAGCCACACAAAGGCACAGAAGATTAAAATTAAATGCTTTTCCATCTGTTATAATAAAAAGATTTTCTATATAACATTGAATATTAGAACCTAAAGAAGAAGGCCCCTTATATGTATATAGATTGGCAGTGATAAAACCGTGGCATCTTGCTTACATCATGTTGGGACAGAAAATTCCTGCATGATAATCGATGTGCAACTGTACTGATGACTGGATCCCTAATGCTGATTTTTGATGGCATAGTCAAGCACGTATCATCCGCGTCTGTTATGACCTATGCCTGTCTCATGGATTGTTGCACAGGGAGGGGTGTCCAAACCGGTACCCTCATGGCGGTGGAGGACAGCTGCCTTCATGAGGACCTAAGCTGCATGAGCATGGTGGTGGCAGCATACTGTGTAGTGATCAGTAGGAGTGAACAGGTCTTTTTTGAACTGTGAAGCAGAACCCCAACACAAAGCTTTGTAAGACCCTGATCCTAAGCCACATTTGTTGTCTGGAATTGGACTATAAAAAGGGTACTTTAAAAGCCCAACAATTGTCATCTGCCAAGGAGCCAGACAGGCTGTGTGAGGAGGGGAAGGCCTGCAAGACCTCTACCTGTGGCCAACACTGAGGGCCAAAACCTGCTAGTCTATCTGCTGGGTGAAAGGGTATCACCCATGAAATCCAAGACCGACTGCCCTGGAGGCGGCAGCACCAATGCCAGCCTGCTTCCCAAGACCAGTGTGCCCTGTGAGGAAGAGGAAAGCATTGGATGGAACAAATTCCAGTGGGGAGTCTTGTCACTTGGACTCCTTTTGTGAGGGATTGGCTACTGCACTTTTCGTGTCTTTGCCTGTGAGAAGGACGGAGTTAGCGACCCAGTGCCAGGAGAGGGCAACTGTGAATTGAGCCGCATGCTGTGGGAACAATTGCCATGCAGTAAGGTCCATACCTTTGTGCAGTAGTGAGGTGGTGACCACCATGTCAGGAAGGGTCACTGTGAAGAATTTCAATGTGCTGATAGGGCAGGAGCCCTTGAGCTGTGGTGACCCCCGTATGTCAGAGGTTATCACTGGGAGCACCAAGCAGTGTGACCTGTTATGCCCAATGCTGGAAAAGTTAGGACACCATCAGAGCATCTACACACCATCACATAGGCAAGGGACCTAAGACACGTTCATCACAGCCAGCCAGCCCTCCTCCCCCACGGGAGATGAACCAAACACTTATTCTGCCAAAGGATTCGTGGACAGCCTCTGGTCAATTCAGAAGCATGACTGCGAGTGAGAGAGACTTCACCTGCTGAATGCAGTTGCCTAGACCATGTGCATTTGACTCACTTGAACACAGTTGCAGCCTCTGCATGTGCCGCTATACAGGGATCACTCAGGATCTCTGAACACTTCTTACTGACAGTGTGGGTAAGACTATTTTCGGGCCTGTTGACCATAGGGAACTTGATGCTAAATGAGTGCGTTAGTGCTGGAATGCTATTGACATTAAGTTAGAGTCGTAGTGGACTCTTGAGACTCGAACTTCTAGTGAGAAATACCCTGGATGTTACTGATAGTGAATGGAGACTACCTACAATTGCTAACATGAGGAGTGAGTGGGCCAAGGAATTGTCAAATAAATACTGGAGGCCAGGGAGGACTGTGTAAATGTTTGTGGATGTTGTATTTTTCTTTAGTTTGGATAGTGGTAGAAATAAAATACTTCTTTTCCAAAAATGTGAGTTATTGGCTGGACAATAATTCATTGTTGTTGCTGCTCAATTTGAGATGTGAGCCTGTGTTCACTATATTGTATCCACCAACCACCCGAGGGAACGTTGGAGGGCTTGGACCACGCTAGCTTGAGAGTCAAGTGCAGAAACTGTCCTGGGCCCAATTGCTCAGGATCCATAGTAGGTCAGACCGCAGGTCATCTGGAGTAAAATATCTCGACCTCCCAAAGATCGGCCCATTAGCCCCTGTGTGTCCTGTAGCCATCTGAAGGGGATTCTGACATACCTCTATGGGGGACCCAGCAACATAATGCACTAGACAGTTAGGTTAAAAATGGCATAGGAATAACAGAGAGAGAAAAAACCCATCAGTTACACCTAAAAGAGAGTCCATAATCCCTATTATGATAATTCCAAATGGATAGTTTGGAAAATGATACCCAACAGATTTGAAACTCACCAATCAGCATCGTTACAAAACAGAGAGGAACAGTGTGTGTGCGTCTAATATCTGAGTAAGTATGACACAGTTAAAGTTAAGAGAAGATTATCAAATGCACCAGTGCATTCAAGACAGAAATGGTTTTCAGCTGTCAAAATCTACTTTGAATATACCCTTACTTAAACAGAGCATGACATTACCCAGTCCCACTAAAGATGTTGTACAAGTTCATATTTAGCATTGGAAGTTAACTGACCTAGAAAGCTAGACTAAGTAGGTTTGACTAGAACATAATTGCTGGAAAATCATAAAGCAAGCCAACAAATGTCAGATAGGGATGTGTTATTCAAATGCGAGTGAGAACATGACAAGACCGCATCAATACTAAACTCATCAAATGGCAAAAATGACAACAATAGCCCAGCATCTGGCAAAGCCTAAATCATGGTTTTCAACATTTACTGTCATATACCATCACCAAAATCAGACATATTCTCTGTTGCTAAAGGTCCTTAAACACAGTACATTAGATATGGTAGTGGCAGTTATCAATAATATCAAGGATAACATGGAGCTGGATTGTAGAAATTAAAAGTTAAAACAACAATAAATATAATTGTCAAGCACTTCAATGGCCCAAATGTGAAGTGAAATTGGAACATACTAGAAAATATCAGTCATTGCTAAGTGTTGGAAATGTGAATTCCTGATCGGCTGATGTATGCACCCAGGCCAGGCAGGAACCACCACTCTAGTCAGGGTAATCTAGACTCACAATAAGATAACCTGTACTCACCCTCTGGTAGCTTGGAACAGAGCAGTCAGGCTTATCTACAATGACAATATGTAAAGTATCTGTGCTACACACACACACACACAGAGCAACACAATGAAAAAACACAAAAACTCCATACAGGTTTTGAAAAATAGAGAATATTTATCTGAGTAAAACAAGATGCAAAAGACAAAAATCCAACAAGTAGACGTTGAGATATGAATTTATAAAGAATAAACCAAAAATAGTGCTTAGAAGTCACTAGCGGTCAAAAGGTTACTTGAGGTCATGAGAGACTGATACAAATCCAAAGTTCAGGCCAACAGCAATGGAGGGCAGGCCGGCTACAGGACCCAGACAGGTCCACCTGATGAAATACCTTGGATGAAGCAGGTGGCAATGTTGAGCATCTACAGCATCACCATTGAGCTGCAAAAGGGTGTCCTGTGTCACCGATGAGCTCCATTGAAGTACACGCAATGCGTTGTTGTCAAGCCGTGCAGAGCGTCGTCAAGCCGTGCAGACCATGGATCCTCTGTCGTTGAGAAGCCTCTGTCGTGAAGGGTGATGCGGCGGCATTTCTCACACAGTCGAAGCAATGCGTCGCTTTTTGCAGAAATAAGCTGCAGAACCCTTCTGAAGCCTAGGCCAGAACCTGGAGGGGCATCTCAGGCAAGTGTAGGCCTCACAAAAGGCAAGTCCAGCAGCACTAGCAGAATTGCATGAAGTCTTTTGTGTCTCTGAGACTTAAGAAACCAGGAGGCAAGCCAGCAAGTTCTTGGAGATCACTTGGAGGAAAGGCAGAGTCTAACTCTCCTTCCAGCAAAGTCACAGAGCAGCAGTCAGCATGGCAACAAGCCGTAAAGTAGTCCTTCCAGAAAAGCAGTCCAGTTGGGTCCTTTAGGCAGCACAGCAGTCCTTCTGACAGTGATTCAGTTCAATATCTAGAAGTGTCTGTTTTTAGGGGTTCCGAGACTCAGTACTTATTCCCCAAAGTGCCTTTGATGTAGGGGTGACTTCAAAGCATCTCTGTAAAGTGCACAATGATCCGTTTCAACCCAACCTGTCTGCCAGGTTATCTGCTGGAGGTAAATCAGTGCTTTGTGTGTAGACTACCTTTTGAAGTGTGAGTACCAGTCCCTTCCACTCCTCCCTGCCAGAATGAAGATGAACGCAAATGAGTGCTCAGAATGCAGATCAGCCTTACCTTCCTGTGTTTGTGGCTGTCTAGAGGGAATGCACAAAGTGTGTCTGTCACCCACTTCAGATGTGTCTTGGAGACATGCTGTCAGGCTTATAGAGCAGTAAGTGCAAAGAAATGTCTACTTTCTAAAAGTGGCTTTTCTAAAACAGTAGTGCTAATTAATCCAGCTTCACCAGTAAGGAGGATTTCACAGTACCATACCAAAGATATGAAACAGGAAAGTGTTACTCCTCTCTGATCAGGAATTACAGTGTAAAAGTGTATTAAGGAATTCCCAATGCGTGTCTACACGAGTGGTAGACCTCACAGTAGGTAAAAATGAAATAGGCCCTTGTCACTACCAGGACAGGCCAAACATAATGGTTGTTCCACCTTTTACTTACATAGCCCCCTGCCCTTAGTGTTACTTAGGGCCTAACTTAGGGATGACTTGTATGAAATAAAAGGGGAGTTTAAGACTTGGCAAATAGTTTTGAATGCCAAGTCGAGGTGGCTGTTAACCACACACACAGGCGCTGCAGTGGAAGGCCTGAGACTGGTTCGAAAGGCTACTTCAGTAGGTGGCACATTCAGTCCTACAGCCCATTAGTAGCATTTGAAGTACAAACCCTGGGCATATGGTATACCACTTTACCAAGGACTAGCCAGTACAACAAATATACAATCAGGTATAAAACAATGTCATCATGTTTAAGGCAGAAACACATGCACTTCAGCACTGGTGAGCAGCGGTAAAGATCTCAGAGTCCTAAGGATAACAAAAAGAGGAGGAAGAAGGCAAATTATCTGTGGCGACCCTTTAAGAGGGACATTTTCCAACCCAAAGTCTGCATCTATATTGTAATTAATTCATTACAAACCAATCCACCTTTTATCTGTGACACCCACCTCAATTTATAGGTAGAAAAACTGCTGCTGATATTTTGTCAATCTCCACCTATTAGCTTTTCCCATTCTGGAATCTGGAATAAACGTTTCTAAGATTTACCACTGGAAGTTTATTGGGCTATGGTAATTTTCCACAAAGCACCAAATCAAGGGTTCATTCAGCTGTTTTTTAAGGATGGCCAAACGACTAAAGTGACTTATCCCCCCCCCGTGGTAAATACAAGAAGCTGCCTAATAAGACAAATCTGGTCACTAAAACAGACACACTTGAGTAGAAGAAGAAAATTATATAAATTAAATGTGCTAGAGTACTCAGTGGTTGAAAAAGTAAACAAGACTATAGACCAAATATATGCTAATTCCCACCTAGTCTCATTCCATTTGTACTGCACTTTATTTTTTCCTCTTCTTTCTACCCATCTGGAACTGGGTGAAGAAAGTGAGCCAGAAAACATTGAACCTTAAACATTTCTTGTATGGGTAACCATCAGCCTCACCCAGTGATTCTTCATGCAGGTTACTCCAGAGCTTCACTAAAACATCATTAGCCTGTAGAAGATAAATACAAAGGTTCATATGTATTGAAACCAGTGATGCCAGATATTTTTTTATTTATTTTCACTTTATCACCATGTGGTACAAACACATATAATACATCAGACATTATTTATTTCTCTGTGAAATGTCAGCTAGTTTCAGAGCTAAATACAGCCATTTGGGGCAGATTTTCTTATAATTCACCCAATGCAGGGCAACAAGCAATGTTGCTGTGCTGCATTGAGTGAAAAAGAGAAAGTAGAAATGTACCAGATCAACTAAGATATGGTGCATTTCTGCTGTCTCCTAGCGCCGACACAGTGAATACTGCCTAGGCACCAATGCAGGCATCCTTGCACCATTTTTTTTGTGCGGGGAGGGAGACCTTCCTGCACAAAAACAATTCATAATGACATATTAATCTTTCTTTGTGTGCTGCACAATGCAGCATGCATAGAAAAAGGTAGTAACAAGGAGAAATAAACATATTTCTCCTCTTATGCCTGGTTCAGGAAGGCATTACAATATGACGTATTACCAGGTTTGCTAGCTTTTGTAAATCTAGGAATGCACCAAAATCCATTGGTGTGTACATGGGAACGCCCATGCTCCACTCATGAAACGCCTCCCTAATGCAAATTAAAGCAAGTCTTCCCCTTTTGCTGCCTTTCATCAGTTTATAAGAAAAATCCCATTGAATGTCACGTAAATCTGATTTGAGTGATTTTTATAAATTACAAGTAGCATTTTGTATTGTGGCTGCGCCAGAAAAATTACACTTCCACAATTTAAAATTTTGGTAAATCTGCTGCTAAGTTTCTAGCAGGGCCATTAAGCCAATTAATGATTTTGAAATCACACTGTGTCCATTCTATACCAAAGTGTGTCAAAACATGTTTTGTATGAACATTTTATTAATTTGTTCACCCACTCTAAGTAAAGATGCTTACAAACTGCTTCTTCCTCCTGTATTAATATATGTATTTGTAAAAGAATTTCTTTTTTTCATGCTCATTCCCACTTTTTGTTGACTGATTCTGCTAGTTTTTTAACGTTTGTTCATTGGGACATTGCTACAGTCACCCCAAAAAACATTATAAAGGTTGCTAATCCCCATTTCGCACATTTGCCTTTTAAGTAAGGCTCTAGTATATTGTGTAGGAAATACAACAATGGCCTGGAAATTAAATGCAATCTGTGGACAGAAACTTACATTACAACATCCACAAGGCTGGCAAGGAAACCAGGACATCAGGCCTACATGAGTAGCCTGAATGCTGTAGCTTTTACACCTGCAGATAGACAGAGTAGTCAAAATTACTCCTTTTGATATGCTCTAATCATATTAGCATAAGGTAAGTGCCCCCAACCTGGCTTTTCAACCTGCAAGGTATTTTACACAGAGTTTACAAATGGAACATGGACAAAATTACGGTTACATGTTCCAACAGTGACTAGTCCTCAAAAGCCATTTTCACTGCATAGGTTTGTAGCTTTTTCCATAAGAAAATGCAAAGTGCAATTGAAATACAGATTTTGTATCTTTGGCTTCAAACCAACTTCAAAGTTCATTCTACTACTATTTTTAATAAATAATATTACCAATCAATGGTTGGATTTTTTCATAAACTTATGGGAACAGGAAAGTTTTATAGTTACTCTTGCTCTGCCTTAGGCCCTGATTGGCTAATTAGCATTAGTCTGTCTGCACCTTTCCCTATCAGTGGTTCTCTATATTAGAGCATGAAATACTGCTCGCATAGCAGAGACCATGGCTTCGGCCTGGCAGTATGGCCTGAATGACAGAAGTGCCCCAGCTTAACGTAAGAATGACATTTGAGGTGGTTACAGGAGCAACATTAAGATTGATAGGCCTGCTCCTTTTCAATTTAGTGATAAGTGAAATCTTAATAAGAGAGGTCTTTTGATCCTAGGTTAAACCTAAGTCCTCCTGGTTCCAGTCTCAAAAGAGGAAGGAACAGGCCCAGAATCAGTTTGGTGTGGTTGAGTGGAGGGGACTGCTTGTTATTTAAGACGTACCTTTGATTGTGCCTCATGCCTCCTCCAGGGTCAGAAGGTTTCTGCCATGTTGGATCTCTCTGAGAATGTTGTACTGTCTGCTAATCTCCTGTAGGGGCAAACAAGATGTGCTAGAAAAGAGAGAAGGAACTACCTATCCCTTTGTCCGGGTATGTCCAGGATTCACTCCCATCCACTTGCTTGAGAATTAAGCAAACATAGCACCTCACCCCCAGCTCTTCAGAACACATTTGGACCTGTCGAAGATTAGACGTCTGAAACCTATAAGGAAACATGAAGGTCTGGAGCTGCTCCCACTGACTGAGAAGAGATGTCCCAGGGCCAGTTGGCTGATTTCCTGTATGAGAACATGGACATTTTAAGAACTTTTACTGGAGTGATGAGTTCACCAGTGAAAGGTATACCTGACTAGACATTGTAGTTGGCCTCTGCAAGAGAGGGTCTTAGACTCTCAGGGTTGTCTTGGGAGCCTTAGAAGAATGCCAAGAAGAGATATTCTAAAATGTTGCAAATTTGTACTAAAACTATCCACCCAGGGCTATTTGTCCAAAACGCGACCTCGACTGTGAAGGAAGTCGGTTGGTCGTGCATTAAGCTTTTTACCGCTTGCATTAACACTTAATCGGACCCTCATGGCTAAGTTATCCGGCTTCAGTGCAACCTTCCTGGCAACAAATTGTAGGCTTGCTTCAATGTACATTTTTGAGCTCAAAAAGGAGACTAAGTTCAACCATAATAATTTTGATCTGAGGAAGGAATGAAATGTATTGACTAATGAGAGAACTTCAGGTGGAAAATGTTAATTTCCCTTCACAGAACTTTTCGCACATAAACCAAGAGACTCAGCGGTGCCTCAGCCAATGGCTATTCGTCTTCAACAACATCATAGGATATATGATAGAACTTTCACCCTTGCCCCACTGGAGGATTTTGACTTCCATAAAAAAAAGTCTAAGGGTCCAATTTAATTCTTGGTAGAGAGGGAACACCCAAGCAAGTCTATGGCCTGGCTGCCCAATTTAAATGAGGGCAGATCATCATTTGACGATGGGTGAGATTATTCCACCTTCAACGAGGTCCAACTCCTCAGAGGTTTAGCTAAATGTTGGCACATCTATTTTAGATGGGTGGACACATAGCTGTTTTTCTTTACCATTCATCACCAAGAAAAATCTGGCAGTAAAGGGCATTGAAAAAGTGCTCAATACCCCTCTTTGCCATGGGGAAAACTCCCATGACGAGAGAGGTATTTTTTTGTTTAATTTTCTAAAAGAAAATCCCACTTTTGGACTTTCTTTTTGATAATAAAAAAAATTAATACCTGTGCCATATGGCGGTTCCTGTCAATGCGTGAAATGTCTGTTCAGGTAACGGACATTTAAAAATGTGGCCGTAGTCAACTCCACCAGGGTGGCGGAGCAAATTACTCCATCACCCTGGCAGAGGTTGGAAGGACTGGCAAAATTTAAATCAGGCCATTAGTCACAAGGTAACTTCTGTGACCAGATATCCTATTAGACTTAGCTGGCCTGTGGTACATCGCTGTAGGCCTCGATTTGTGCTTAGGTCCAAGTCTACTGCACCTACAGATGCTATGCTGTTTCTATATATCTTAAAAAGTTTAAACACCCATATCTCCGAGTGTCTTTATTGAAAAGTGATTACTTTTAATATTACAATTTTCTTGATTTTTAAAAGTATTTATAGGATTTTTATTGTTGTGTGCTTCGACTCTTTAACTGTTTTGTTACTGCTTAACACTTTAGAAATGTTTCTATGTTAAACCTGTCTGCTCAGTGCCATAGCTACCGGGAATTGAGCCAAGGTTAAATTATTGAAACTATGTGCTTAATCTGACACGTTTGTGGACTAATTTCTTGATTGGACTCACTTCTCCACAACTCATTTCTCACAGTATTACACAAGAAACCAGAACAAAGAAATTGTGAGACAATTTCCCTGGGACCGTACAATGCAATTGAGGGGCGGATTACAATGTCGGTCGGAAAGCTTCAGACCGCTTGTCTAAAGCTTTCCGACCATGGTTAGAGGCTTTCTGACCGACACGGTCGGTTTGCAGTCCCACTGCCGAATTATGATGTTGGTGATCGGAGCTTAAACCGCCTGGTCATTCCGATGTAGTTCCGACCAGCTCTCGGAATCTTCCGACTGGTAGGACCTGCACCATAATCCCCTATGGACGAGATGTCGGCTTCACACAGCCTTTCCATGCTGGCCTTACCGGCACAGAAAGGCTGTCGGAAAGTGACTTTGGGGGCCCCTACGAGGGCTCCCTGGCCTCTGCGGCCTACGATTGGTGGCTGATGAGATACCTACGGTGCCCCCCTGTAAATCCCTACAGTGTGCGGAAGGCGCCATGGGGGGGCCTGCCACAGGGCTCAGGGTGTTACACACACACAACTGTTTCTCTATCGGAGCCTGTATTATTGCTGGTTGACGGCCGTAACACAAGCTCCAATAGAGAAATGTGAGAATCCGACTGAATAGTGTTCGGTCGCATTGTAATTAGGCAGATGAAACCACCAACTGAAATTCCCAAGACTGAGACGGTGTCGGTCGGAGGCATCTCTGACTGACATCGTAATAAGCCCCTTGCTGTTCACATCTGACTCGCATAACATATTTGTTTACAGCATGCAGTTAAAAAGTCCTTCACAGCCACTTTATTCTGTCATCACCAGTAATTGTGACTTTTGTGGAATACATTTTACATTAAAGGGACTGTTGCAGTTATTCACAAGAACCCTGGAACTTTAAATTCTTTTGTGTGATTTTATGGAATTTATGCTTGTGTGTCTCATACACAGCAAAGCAGTAAATATTGCTTGCCAAATAAATTAGCATACAGAATTAATGATGGGTAACATAACTTACAGGGATATTTTTAACCAAGGGGTTCTGAGTGACTTCAAATAGACAACGAGAGCGAAACTCGAGTTTTCTATGATGTCAACCCAGAGGTGAAAAACATCCCTGTAATTCACTATTTACACATCTGTAATTATATGTTATGTATGGCTACCACAATAATCTGCATCTGCTTTCAGGTGCTGGGCAGTGGCAGAGGACTACTGGGGGAGGCATACATAACATGGCCTCTGTTATGTATCCTTGCCCCAAAGGTTAAAAAAAACTTACTTACAGTCCATGATCAACCTCCACCACCTTCCCTCCTTTCCTTCCACCGACTACAGCTGGGCTTTCTGTTTTCAGTCAAAGCAGACAAGTAGAGCTACGCTGAGAGGCTCTAAGGAAGGCCTCTCAGCCTGGCCTGGAAGGCCTTTGATTTCACAACAAAGGGTAACTAATTTTGTTATCAACTGTTGCTATGTCATAGCAGTAGGTTATCAGATTCTTAAACTGAAATTAATGATAGACTCTCTATGAGAGCCATACATACCGAATCAATTTTACCTTTACACATTGGTCCTGCAACTAAAAACGTATAGTAGAAGTTGCAAAACATTCTAGTCATGTACTAACAGTCTTTCACAAAAGTGAAACCAAGAATGTAATGTAAGAATGTCTCATAGGATGTCATGGGTTGAAAACAATTGGCAATTAATACTTACATTGTTTAAGTGGACTATTATTTAGGTCTCGCTCCAAGTAGCTTTAGCTTCCTGAGAGATATATTATCAATACTTTTTAAAAGTGCAGGAAGAGTGGGCCTTGGCTTTCATGGGTTTTCAGGTTTTGACATTGTTTGGGTGTCTATCAATCAAGGCTATGGTATTTTGAAGGTCGTTACATTGTTCTCCCATGGGAAATGGTGCTTAAATAGTCCTTTGACTGGAGAAGCAGCATAATGTGTAGCTTTTAATTCATAGTTAGCACACACTCTTTGATGTATTTACTGGCACACGGACATTTTTATTGCTGACTTTTTTGTTTAAGACATGCATCCTGTTTGTCTCTACGGTAGTTTAAAGCAGCTCACGAATCACCCTCGCAATTTCATTGGTTTTACTTTGCTGTCATGGTCACGTGTTGGTGGATTTACAGCTTTTTTGTAAGCAGAGTAAAGTTTTTCAGGCACATAGGGTTTCTTATGCTTCACCGAAAATACTGACCCAAGGTCAAACGTACCGACTATGCAATATGTGTTGTTTATGTCATTTAAGTTACTGTGCAAACTTCAAAGTCTGACTCCTCTTCAGTGCATTGTGTTTTGGGTTTACAGTCTACTTCAGCTGATGCAGTCTGCTCAACAAAGGGGGGCTCCTCCCAGCTACCATAATGTTGTAGCCAATAGGTCTTGTCATTGTGGTATTTTCTTTGCAGGACAGATGGGTCAGCACTCACAATTTTACCGAACTATTAACGCGCACTAACCTTGACAATAAAAAGATGGATCTATTTGCTTTGCCAGTGCTTGTTTTAGTTCTTGTGAAGTATTCTTCAGTAGAATTCTGTACTACTATTACTACTCGCAATAATCACAATATGTTTACTGTGAAAAATAACTACCATTATCTTTATGACTGCCCCTATATTGGTTTGGATTGTAAATGTATGGTACCCAGTCTCATTAAAAGCTTATAATTAGATTTTTTTTTTAAACTCTTTCTCACAGACACGCAATGTACACATTATTGCATTAAGTTAGTAATGAATGTTATATTGGTAGCCTCGATAAACTACAGAAGAAATGCATCACATCCCAATTTTCATTGCTGGCGGAATTGTACAAGAGAATTACAAAATAATATAATATATTCATGCATAGCCAACTTATATTATCCAATAATTTCTCATTTGTTAATGCTGCTGGATAATTTCTTTCACACAGATTCAAGTTATAAGTTTTGCAACAGAGCACAACTGGGATTCACTTGAAATATATGATGGCAGCGACTTGAATGCGCCAAGGCTTGGAAGTTTCTCAGGTATGTCACAATAATTAAAAAACAAAACTTTATTTTGGATACATTCCCTTTCCACATGGAGGGAGTGATTTACAATTGTGTTTGTGAGTACAATTAAAACTACAGAGGTTTCTGTAAAATGTTGCAAGTATTTTCAACACGACTCGTTTGACTCGTACATGAAAGTGCTTTCTTGTAGATTTCAGACTTGAAAATATCAGGGGCCATATTACATTAAGTGCCCTGGGGACACAAAAGGCGTTTGCGCTCGCTCTGCCGGCCCCTTGGCACTTTGGTATGACAGAAGGGGGCGCAGATGCTTCTGCGTACCCTTCAGTAACCCCAATAGCACTGGTCCACTTAAGGCACCAGCGCTACCATCAGGGGATGTTTCTTCATTTGCATAGGGGCATTCACAATGCAAATTAGGGAATTCCTTTGCCTCTGCGTCATATTACAGATGCGGGCGCAGAGGCGAAGAAGCTCTCAGGGGACACTCTCACAGTGCGCCACCTTCTAGGTGGCACACTCACTCTGCGCCACCTTCTAGGTGGCACACTATGAGAACGCCTTCTGAGAGCAGAACTCTGGAGGGGGGAAAGTGAGTACTGTGGACCCCCAGACATCCCCTTGCAAGCGAGTGCATTCACTGACTGCACCCACCTGCAAGGGGATCTCTAAACCCCTTTAAAAGTGCAGGCAAATAGCCACCACTCCCCAACAAAGGAGTTACTAATACCACTTTTCCCAGTAAATCTAGGATGGGGGACATTACTTCTCCTGATTACAGGACAGTGAGGAATAATCTGCCTAAATAGTTTTATTCCTGGACTGATTCTTTCAAATGTTCCCTCATTTTCTGCCCAAATTTCGCCTTGGACGAAGTCACTTGGTAACTCACTTGGTCACTTGCTGTACTCCCAGAGTAGCTGTTAACCCCTGCTACCACAGAGTCAGAATTACTAGGGCACATAATGAGATCTAACATCCTTTGATTAATTAAGGTGAGTCCCAAAACAATTTTCCTAGGTGGTGCCTGACTGCATCCACACCATTTCAACACCGACTATGGTTGCCTTATTTCAGATTCAAGAATGCGCGAACAAAAGGGTAACACTGCCAATATGTTAGGTTCAGCTCTATAGTGAGATTCCGGTGAAAAGGTTATTTCATTGTTGGTAGCCTCATGGAGTGAAAGGCACGTCAGCTCCCCACACCTTTTCTTGATCACCTTCAGAGTAATGCCGTAACTGAAATGATAGAAATGGCCATACTTGCTATTCTCTAATTACTTGCCTTTAAAGTTTATACCAGTGACCGAAGGAGAGAGATTAATTTGCCCCTTGCCAGGACTGTGGGTTTTGCTTTACCTTTTCTCATGCTTTTCACACTAAGAGCAGGAAATGTAAGATCTGAACGGCAGCCACATCAACAATAGATAGCTTGGGAAGCAGGTGTTTACCAGAGTTTTAGATATGATATGCATGAAACGTGAGTTTATTTATTGGCACCTCTAGAGAATCTGCAGATTCAAGGGGTGAGCAAGAATATCATCTTTGCCAACCAGAAAATAAATCACTTCCTGCATTTCTGAGTGGTTTAATGTCAAGCGAAGCAGAGTTTGAGCACTACCTTCAGTGGGATAACTCTGCTAATAAACTAACAACCGCTTGGAAATACGACTGCTTTACAAGAAGCAACGGATACACGGGGTGAATAGAGATATCTAAATGACCAGAACTTCTCAGCATCAGCACTAACATGAGTCAGGGACAGACTGGGAATGCGAAGCAGCCCTGGCAATTTTGTCAGACCAGTCCGTGTACGGTGTTTAGTGAATTAGCCTGACCATTATGCGGGGAATTTGTGGTGAGGGGGTGTGCAAGTGTGTAGTAATGAACTCAAAGCTGGTAGATATATTTAAGAGGTATTTATTGAAAGGATCGTATGTCCAATAGGTGAACCCCACCAGGAGCAGCCAGCATGCTGCTCAGCCCCATGATAACTATGGCTTTTCTCAACCAGCACCCAACATTCCGTAGTGCATCACAGTACATAGGCATTCTACTAGAAGGGCAAGGGGGGAATAAAGGCATAGATGGAAATGTACAATAAGCAGGATACAACATACCTCCTTTTCTCCCATCACAACAATATACAATGAAACTCAAGGAATGGGAAAATAATGATCTTTACCTACCGACACACCCACTGGTCAGACAGGTGCGACAGGAGGCAACACACAGCAGAAGGGTAAAATATAATGTAAAGCAACTGGACTTGAAGAGTAAAAACTCATTGTGATACACAGAAGAGATTGAATAATTAAATAAAATTGACTCATTCCTTCCCTGTAAGCAACGATGTAAAACAACAAGACTAGATAAGCGGAAAACTCATATAATAGACTTGAAACTAGATTGAACTGCTATCCCACCAAGGGAATACTGCAAAATTGAAATTGAGACTTTTGAGAACATACAAACTGGAAAACCTTGAGCAGAACTAACTTGACAAACGTTCCCAATCTGACATACATTGAAATGTGTAATCCCAGCTAGGGAGAACTTCACAAATAGAAATTTGAAAACATCAAATAGTTTAACTTTGCAATACCTCGTGAAAATACTGGGCAAATTGAAATCGAGTAATGTTGCACAAATTAAAATTGCGAAAAATAGAGTAATTGAACCTTGTAAACCTTACAAGGGAATGATGCACAAATTGGAAATAGAGGATAAAGGCATACAAGAGAATAAACAGTATGTATTAGATCTTTTGAAAACGTGTAACTTTGAGAATGAGCAAACCCGGACAACCTCAAGCAGAGGTCACTTGACATGCACAAATTGAAAAAAAAAGAGGATCGAGTAATGTGTAACCTGGACAACCTCATGTAGAGGTACACCATTGAATTAGAGTGAAATTACACACATGCAATCTTGCAAAAAATAACTGAGAAAACAGTAACAACAAAATGTATAAAAGGCACAACCAAAATGCACAAAGCGAAACATGCCCAAATACAATTTGTGATAACATTTGACCTGAAAAGTAAAACCAAGTCCAGGCATGCATGTAAATTAAAAAAAAATAGAACAAAAGAGTAACACTAGAACAATGTGCAGTAAAATTTGAAACCATACATAAGCAATTAATAGCATTTTAAAATTGAGAAGTACCCCACCACACTACACATAGTGAAGCATTGAAGTCCAAAGTAGATACAGTTAACAAGAAACGTCATGGCAGGAAAGCAAGTCTTTGACATAGTGCTAGAACATGAGTTAACATGTAGAACTCGTGCTCAACAATACAGTGCCCATGTAGAGTTGAAAATGCAGCTAGAGATGTGTGGCAGAGTCACACCGATACTTACAGTGCGACACTGCCATTATTTGAAGAAAACTTAATTGAGGGAGAACATTGTGAATGACAGAGCGGACCAAGATCTTGATGTGAGACGCCAATACTGAGATGGCAACATGTTACCAGACTTATGTGCTGGGTGGCTGTAAGGTCCGCCGCACACCAAAACCTCTAAAAACATTTGAAGAAAGTGTCACAAAAGGAAGAGTGGACGACGTCACCGGGATTGCACGAACCCTTCGATGGACACTGGCAAAAGGGTAATAGTACACGCGCAGAGCTGCGCATGTTTTGAAAAGTTGCTGGCTGGCCCACGAAGGCTGGAAATGAAAGTGAGTGGATTATGCTTGCTTGCTGCTTTTGTTACTGTGGACCGATATTGCAGCCCAGCTGCAAAACCAGCCCCCTGTAACAAAACAGGCCACCACTCTTCCAGTCTCCCGGGAAATGCCTGATACTGCCAGTATGGCCCTGACGCGAGTATCTGCTTCAGGCCAGTTTTGACATAGGAACCATTCTATGACCAGCTTACTGGCAGTTGCCCTGAAAATGGCAAATCAGATGGGACATATAGCAACAAGTTTGATGGAGGAGGAACAGTGAACAAGTGTGCTGGAGTGTACATAATCCCTGATCAGTAAAGGATTAGTTAACAATTAGAGAAATGATTCAGGTGCATTTTAAAAGCTTGGGCATCTTGAAAATGGTCTCCTCCTCGATGAAGTTAGATAGAGGAATAGCTGGGAAGGTGAAAAGCAGAGTGACATCCAGCCACGGCAGGTGCAGGTAAGAGCGTGGAGTCGGGGGAGAGTCGACATACGACGACATACGACTACGAGGGATTTTAAAATAAAAAGAAAAGAAAACCACTTGCCTTGTCCTCGCTGCATCGCCGAGTAGGCGGGTTAGCAAGCGCAAGGTGAGTGCTGGGCTTTAATTGCTGGGCTGTGATGTGCTATATTTTAATAAATCAGCCTCCTAATGTCCAGAACCAGGTATTTCTCACTCCGGAAAAGAAGACTGCAGTGTAAGGAGGAGGCAGGGTCACTGTCAAACTTCTTCACAAAGGGACAGTCTCTGGGGTTGCCCAGACAAACTGTTAGTCGGCATCAGTATTAAGATCTGATTTTCATTAAGCAGAAAAACATGTTTCTTTTGTTCCTGTTGTATTCCAGCATTGGTCCACAACATGATTTTTCTGGGCTCATTTGGGGCACGGCGAATGAAAGCTAAGACATGAAAATATTAAATTCCCCAGCTATGTTGAATGGTGTAAGGAAATCAGACATATTGCTATATTTGTGAGATGCTTTCGTTAAAGGAATGCCAGCACAACCTAAAGAGGTAGAATCTGGGGTGATTATCTATATGTATTGACAGGAAGCTGAGGACAGAGTTACGTATAAGTCATTTTATGGGAATTGTTCCCTCTTTCTTTTATTCACAACCATCAGACTGTAGGCAATTGACATGAAAGACTGAAGAAAGCTGTCCATAATGCAAGCATGAATGAGAATGTTCATGCTCTTACATTTACTTATGTTTCGTACTGTTATGTATCCTGTATTCAATAAAATAGACTTAATAGGAGAGTGTCGAACTCAAAATTCCTATCCGGTGCATGAACTAAAGATCCAGGGATGAAGGGAATAAGTTCTGTCATCGTCTACAGCAGCACGTTTGGAATATATTAAAGTGTTAAAAAAAAAGCTTAAACTCTTTAGATACAACTGTGCAATATAATACGCAGCCTTCTACCTTTTCCTGTCAGAAATACATGGCCTAGTGGTTAATGATATTGGAAGCGTTGTGAAAAACAGATTGCCCAAATAAAAATAAAATAGTCTTCCGTGAGTTGCCTGGGTGACTTTAGCTTGGCTTCGTCATTTCCCAGTAGAGTCATGACAACAAAGCTATGTCGTGAACACTTTTCTTGAATGCTAGCAAACGTCACTGGAACATAGGTTTTAATTGGTATATTAAGCTACCACTGCATAGCATTTTAGAGTTTCTCCAGCAGTTTATCAATACAGTGTTCCTGATTAAATTTTATGTAATTGTCCTGTTGCTGCCAATATATAACTTGACGACTGGGCAGTGCCCTCCACCACCTGACCATTCCCATGGGCAACCCAGAAAATATTCGTGCCCAATTTAATTCAGTCAAAAATAAATCTTCCTCTGGTCACCTGCCCATATGTGGCTATAATTATTGGAACCCCTCCTCTATGCAAGGGACAGTTAGAGTCTAATGAAGAGCTATGTAATAAAGTGTTGGATTGGCTTGTACGCCATAGAGGGTTCTCCTTTGCCGTTAGTAAGGACATTTTTCTAACCCGTCGAGTTGCATGGATTGGGCTGGTCCAGGTCCTGCAGAGGGGGACTGTGTTATTGTTAATTTAGGTCTCCACTTCTCTTGCAAAATCTATTGTTTGGGCCTCTGAGACGTGCTAGGGTGAGGGGGCAACATATCCGTGCTTCTAGACCTAGCTTTCTCCCCACCAACCACGGTACCCCTACCTCACAAACATGCCAACACACAAACATGAGAGCACTCAGCTCGGTCCCTTCAGTTCTTCAAATGTTTTACTATCGTCAGAGGAGAACCCGGATCGTCTTCATAGAGTGTGTGTGTGGGGCGGGAGGGGGGGGTAGTGGGGCGTCTAGTTCTCCATTCCTCTTTCAAATCATTTTTACGTCCTTTTTTTTTAACGTGGACTGACTCTCAAATGGTACTCAGAACACCTCAGGATGATAGAGTTACAACAAAGGGCTCCACGAATGTTACCACAAGGAGCCCGTTTACCTCGATGAGTTGGAACAGAGCTGGCTTAAAAGATAAGATTAGTCAAACTTCGTAGTAAAATATGAATTTATTGCTCTGCAGGAATCATGGGACACATCTTATTCTTCCTGCCCTTCTTTGCATGTCACTCTTGCCCAGCCATCCCCTCCTTACGAGGCAAAGCAAAGGGTGGTCTTTCTTTATGGGGCAAGTTGAATTTGAAAGCAGATGGTTCAGTTTTAGGTACGAGAAGTCCCACTTTTATGGTTTTAATTTTTAAAGACAAATTACGTTTTTTATTTAATACATTTTTATAATAATGATTTTTCAAATTCTACTTGTATTATTTTAAAAGTTTATTTGCTTTCCTTGTTGATTTGAAGCCTATAGTCACATATATCACAGCCCAACTATCTTCACTGCTGGGATTTTAATGCCAAACTGGTGACTAATTACAAGGCACAGCAGGGCTTGGAATGCTCTGCTTCCCCGTGGGCAAAACCAGTCATTGGAGGGGAGGAGCTTGGTGGGCATCTTGCTGAACAAGACCTTGTTGATCTTGTGAAATTAATTAACCAAGATGGGCCTTCATTGACCTCTTTTAGAGGCCTTGGTTGGGCCTCGGTCATAGGCTACATATTTGTAACTAGAAACCTGTCACTTCCATTTCTCATGGTGCCGTTTTAGCAACAGAATGGGGTGCCATAATTTTCTGCACGCGTTTGGACTATTTCTAGTGCACAAAGCGGCTTTACCAGATGCGCCAGTTTCTATCACTCAGCATACTAGTGATGGACTAAGGCTTGTAGGGAATCTGAACGATTCGGGGCCTACCCGTGCCATATTGTTGAAACTCCATCTACCGCTATTTTTGAACTGTTCATCTGACATATGTAGGGATACAATGCTTGCCTATTATGAAACCCTAAGTTTAAGAATTAGGCAGTTTCTGTTACCACCGATTAGGAGTAGGCAGATGAACCCTCGCTGGGCTGACAGCCATTGTTGTTTAGCTGATCGTAGGTTAAGGAGGGCGCTCTCTATAACCCCAAAAGTCCCCATTGTGGTGCGTGAAACTCATAAGATTTATAACAAGCATTGGCATAGCCAATAGGTCTCGCCTTTGGGACCTTATAAGTGTTTAGTTATTCAGCACAATATCCTTGGTGCAACAACATTAACTGTTGCATGGCTAAGCACTTATAAGGTCCCAAAGGCGAGACCTATTGGCTATGCCAATGCTTGTTTCCTTTGATCTATGACCAGCATTAGGCTGAACCATGAGCTTTCCATCCAAGATTGGGCTGGTCCTCGTTGCAGCCCTTCAGTATGCCGATCATACAATGCTGATGGACTGCACGCAGGTGGGTTTATCATATTTTTTAATCAATATCAAAAAGTATAAAGTCATCCGCAAATACTTGTGGTGAAAACTAATATAGTTGTATCTGGACATGGGAAATCTAAAGGTGCCAGTTGTTACATAAATGGTTATCGGGTCCCACGATCAAACAAGTTCCGGTACCTGGGGCTGTGGTTTGAACACCTGGAGAAACACATAAAAATATCTTATGGGTTTGAAGAATAAAACATACTTGGCACATGCATTAAGTAAGAAATCTCTATTTAAACTTTCCATGTGAGCTTTAAGGAGGTGCTGAAAGGCAAAGTTAGGAAAGAGTTTTGTGGTCAATTTCTTTTAACTAAGCCTAAAAATCTGTTATCTCTAACTTCTTTTGTAGTATCAAAATTCACCTGTCGTAAATTAATTGGATTGCGTCTTATGGCCTTTGACTCTGAACTGTACCTCGACCTTTGCCAGCCCGATGCCCACACCTAGTGGGCAGCTCATGGAAAAGACTCATGCAGAAATCAACTGCGCCTCGGATGTGGGGTGCTAAAAAGAGTGTGTACGAAATCCCGACCCTGTTTTCCACAATGTCAAACTGATAAACACCATCTGTAGTTCTTTTATTGCTTTTTCTGGGCTGATGGGGGAAGGGGCCAATGGTGCCAACCATAATGAAAATCTCATAGACCAATATAACCCCTTTGGAATGGAAAACCCTCTGCTGACACCATCAAAGACTTCCAGAAACTGTCCACAAATGTTGGGTTTACAGGTAAGCACTAATGTAACCGCCTACATGCAACACGTTTTACCGTATTGCTGAACAAAACGAACTAAGGAAAGCTATAAACGCCTTTGACTTATTTAACAAAAGTAATTCCAAATTTAGTTAAAAAATAAATAATAATGAAGGTTGCCATTGGGTATACGCTTTTTAAAAAGTTACATATGTGCACACAATGAGAGTTTCACAAATTGTTTTCCTTTTAACATGACGGAGTCCTATTGAAGCGCAAGACAAAATTACACAGCAACTCCAGTATACTTGCGTTAGGTGAACAAAAAGTGGAATCAATGTATTTTTGGGAAGCTTTTTACATTAAAGTTAATTTGAACTATGGCAGTCTGTAGTGAACTCCCATCGGATGTGCTTTCTGTTCACCCAACGGAACTTTAGCAAAGATTTCCGTATTGCTAATAAATGTAAAACACGGAGTGAAATTGCTTTGGAAGCAGATTGAGGACGTTTGTTACATTAGTTTTTTCATCACTATGGCAATCCTTACTACATTCCCGTTGGGTGTACGCGTTTGGATGCAAAAAATGCCAATTGTTTGGAAGTGAGAATGTAGCATCACATCCTGAACTGCCGACTGTGGAACAAGGGAACCGGGTTTGAATCGTGGCATGCTCTTAACGTGCCAACAACAACAACAAAAAAAAAGTTTCGGCATCGGCTCAATAGGCCGTAATTCTGGTCAAAGCACTTAAAATCCCTGTGCTTTAAAAACAAAAAAGAGAGAATGGGACCTTGTTTAATGCAACATGTGCTCAAGTACAGCACTCCAATTACTTTGGGCGAGTTTGCGCTTAATAAAACTGCAAGCGAGATTCTGTAATCAAGATACAGCACCCTGCAACACAAACTCCAATTATTGGCAAATGTGTTTTTAGACATAATTTAAGCATACCGCTTTTTTAAAATATGCGCTGCTATGGAATATTGTAAAAATAGCTGGGGTTGGGCACACAATGAAACACAAGGCAAACATGAGCAGGAAACAAAGAACGGACACGCACCGATATGAGAGGAGGTGGAAGGGATGAATGCTTTAATTAACTGCTCAAACTCTGAACGTATCCGCACACAGATTCTGAACGGATACCGGAGACCAGCAAATCCTAAACATGGATACCAACGATTTACGGGGAATCAAAGGCCAATAGGGGTACAGAAAGGCCAAAATAATGCATGCAACGATGAGTGCCACAAAGGAGATTCACGATGCCTTTCCGCTGCCACGAGGAAGATCCTCTCATGACCCGACCCAGGGAGGGGCGGGGCTGTCCTGTCCTGTCCTGGAGAGAAGCTATAGGACGGATCCAACTCATGGGAAAAGGGGTAGTTTGCGATGAAATGAATGGAGTACAATGCACTTCAGCAAACAGGAGAGTTGCTTTGTAACTCTGGAAAAATATGTTAAACCACAGGATGTGCATTAAACTACAATTGTCCATCATGATTTTTGGGAAGAACGGAAGTAGCAGCCCCTGCTACAGAGTTAAAGCTATCTTCACTTGAAAAAGAAGCATCCTTGGCTTTCCTGGATATTGTGGTACAGTCCACTTGAACTTCATGTCTTGGTTTTAGACGGCTTCGGAAAGCACGGAGAGCTAGCTCTACCGTCCTTTTGGCCACTGAAAAAAGAAGTTTTTTTCCAGCGGGTTTTGAGCGACTATTTTTAGAGAAAGAATATATTGGAATTATAATAATGATCTTAATGCACTGGTCATATCAAATGCATTGATTGACGCACCAGCCGCTTTCATCGGTTGGCGCATACTTTGTATAAGCCTATCTGTGACCAGCGGGTAATGGGAACCACATGACGCGAGGCTTGTAATGTGGCTCAGTCAGACTGTAGGTCGCAGAGAGACCCACATCCTGCTAATGGGCTGAGGTGATTAGAGAGGGCCTGCTCCCAGTTATGTTACTCTCTATTACTGAACAGTCTGTTTCCAGGTCACAGGAAATGAAGGCGGCAGTGGCATTTAGGCGAGCACGTACTGTTTCCGGTGAGAGACTAGTATCACTGATCAGTCCGATATCTGTCTTTAACAAGTCGGAGGGGTGGGGGGTCGGGAGTGCATGCGCGCACAGGAAATGGCCTCGCGGCAAAAAAAAAAATAAACAAGTGGGGGGGAGTGCATGCGTATGACGAGAAGGGCGGGGGGGAGAAAGGAGGAGGGAATGAGGGGTAGTGCAAGCCGAGTAAGGCTTAAAGAGAGAACAATGGCAGATGGCGGCTGCACGCGTTCACGCGTGCACATGCACGCAAGCTTTAGGCCCGGAACGCTTGTGGGTAGGACTTTGAAAAGCCCCTTGCTAAAAGTCGAGCAACAGCGCATGCGCTGCTGTAGGCTCAACCTAACAAGCGTTGGCCGTGATCGCGATCAAAGCGGCCGTGCGGTCGCAAAAGTGAAAGTAAGCGCGGCGCGCGCGCCCGCGCACATGCACTGTACCTCTAGGCTGGCCTGGTAGCACTTTTTGGAGCCCACATACAAAATGTCTCTTCGAGCCAGCGCAAGCGCTGGGGCTCAGCGAGACCTAAAAACACGCTTAGGACAAGGCAGAAAGATTTGAATAGTCGGGATTTGGAGATTCTGGAAAGGCCGGCACTCGAGGTGAATAGTAAGAAGTTTTGGGATCTGGTTAACAAGATCAAACAAAAAGAGAAGCTCCATCAAACCCCCTTTTGAATTGTAATGTCCCGGCTTTAGATTCATTTTAAAGCTATTTTTCTATTTGTTGGAAATGGTGAGTCTAGGGGACTTGTTAAGAGTTAGTTTATCACACTGTATGACAATGCATGTTACCCTTCAATAAGTTATCAATGCTATAAGGCAAAGTTCAAGTGGAAATCTCCAGGGCTTGATGGGGTCCCAATGGACTTTATTAAGTGTATTATCGATCAATGGGGGCCCCAGTTACCAAATATTTTGAACTTTCACTATGCAGTAAGGTTTCAAGCTCCTGGGCCCTTTCCACATCAGTCCCTATTTTTAAGAAAGGAGGTCCCATGCTGCCCAATTGTTATTGCCCTGTTTCTCTTATCGATGGCTCAGTTAAGATCATTGGATGGGTGAGTTTCAACCACCTGAAAAGATGTGAAAATCATAACATTCTGTGTCCCTTTCAATTTAAGTTTCGCAAGGGGCTGGGTACAGTGGACCAGTGCTTAATTTGTTAAAAATGTTGATTTAGCATTTATCATTGCAAACTATACAGTAAAACAGCAGTGTCAGCTTAACAAGGAAAGGGAGAGGAAAGGAGATGAGGAGGGAGAAGAAGGAAGGGGAAAGGAGCCAAGGAAGGTATAGGGGAAAAAGTGTCCATAGATAATTAAATGTAGAGCATCATTCATTATCGATTGCATACAGTATAACATATCACAGTATACCAACACAGAATAAGCAGTGACAACAGTAAAATCATTTATCACATTGAGTGGTTCCTAAATGGTATGGCAATACATGCAATTTAATAGGTTATGCGTCCTTCCTGTGAATCAAGTAAGAAATAGGCAAGACCACAGTGTTTCAGGATGTTCAAGGTGTAGAGGTAGATGCAGATGAGTCAGAGTCCCTCTGTCCAAGCTAGGAAGTGAATGGGTTCCAGATGTGCCTGGGGCGAGATCGGAGTGACATAAGCTCCCTGTAGTTAGACAATTGCTCTTGACAGTATGTGGTATAGTGATTCCAGGATTTAATGGTGGAAGCTGGTCTTCTACCCCAGTGTATGGCCACGCTGCACTTGGCCAGCAGGAGTAGCATGGCACTAAGACAACAGCATGTGTTGGGCATATTTTTAACATAGTCCAATAGTGCCACCAGAGGAGTCTGTGGTACCTCATGACCAGTGATCATGTATATATGAGTTATACCTCCCCCAGAAAGAAGCTATGTTCGGACACTGCCATGGCAGGTGGAGAAATGAGGATTGTGGAGCTCTACATTGCAGACAGCATGGCTATGAGACTAATCTCATCTGGAATAGTTGTAGGGGAAATGGTAAATACGATTCAAGAATAGAAAAATAATTAATCCTAATCTATAGTTCGGAGAGAGAAGTTTCAGCTGTCCACAGCAAAAAGACCACTGTGCGTCTGCAATGGCTGGGTAAGTGTCAGCCCTTCACACCTGGGCCTTTCATGTAGTGATCGGTGAGGACCTCTGCATAGTGTTATAGAGGTGCTCTATTAATTTACCTTAGGCGAGGGTAGTGAGCATATGTTCCAGTGGTGGTAGGGCCGGGGGTTGAGCAGAAAATGTGCCATGCAGTGTGCAACATGTTGCTCGTAACTGATATTACAGCAAGGTGTCAAGGAGCATAGTGGGTAGAAATACTGCAGTCTGCAGTGATGAGAGAAACTGTCCATCTGGATACAGATCAGAGAACTACACGATCTCATGTTTGTGTGTTGCCAGTGGCTCCCTTCTCTAGCAAGGGGTTATTGATTGGCCAGTGGGATAGAGGGGGCAAAGAGGTGATCCAGTTTTGCTTTCTTCTCAAACCCCCATTGCCCAGCAGACACAGTCAATGGTACGGATCTACCTCCTGTAATTTCTATAAGGGCAATATAGTGCTGTTGTCAGAGGGCATGGAGCAGTGTGATCCGTCTCTATGGCCATGTGAGGATGGAAAGGAATCAGGTAGTGCCAGAAATGTAAATATTGGGCCTGCGAACAGTAAGTATATAATGTGAAGTTGGATCCTTCCATTCCACCTTGTGCCAGTGGGAGAGTGAGGAATTCCCATGAGATTCTTGGTTGTTTACCCTCCCATAATCAGGTGATCATATTAGACTTTAAGTGCCTGAGGAAGTGGGCTGTGAGCGGCAGTGGAATATTGAGAAACAGATAAGGGTGCTTGGGAAGGATAATCATTTAAGCTTTCATGTTTCATCCGGCGAGGGATTATCATGTAGGTCCTACTAATTAGTAGGATCTGCGCATTTGTTTGGACAACATAAACTAGGCCTTGGTGCCTAGACTGATTCCAGACACCCCATAGTATTTGTTGGACTATAGACCAGCTAGCTCACAGTGTCACCATAAGCCCCCCACCCAACCTTACCAGGGAGCAAATGTAATGTGATGTAATGTAATAGCCCATTTATAAAGTGCAACTGTCTCTCATGGCGCTAAACGGAACCCAAAAAAGGTGGAGCAAAACTGGTTAACTGCCATCGATAAAGACAAGGGATCAGATCACGGTTTTGCAGAGAGTGTCTGATGCAGTAAAGATCCACATTTTTAGGGCCTTCCTAAAAGGGGTCTCAGTTGTGATCTGTCGAAGCTCTGGGGAAGTTTGTTCCATGCCTTCGAGCCTATCGATATAATCGATTTTCCACCCTTCGATGCCAATCTAAAAGCTGGAATTTTCAGCAGATTTGCATTTGATGATCTTAAATCACAGGTGGGAGCATAGCGCATAAACCTTATTAGGGGATAATGAGGGCCCAAAGAGTGAAAAGCCCTAAATGTAATGAGGAGGACCTTAAAAAGGACACGTTTATGAATTGGCAGCCAATGGAGTATTTCCAGAGCTGTTGATGCCAATGACCTCCTGGGCCACTTCAGCACAAGACGTGCTGCGGCGTGTTGGACCATTTGAAGCTTGTGAAGGACCGATTTGTTGGTACCAGCATTGAGGCTGTTACAATAGTTTAATCTGGACGTAATAAGAGCAATGGCAACTGTCTGTCTAGCAGATATGGGGAGCAGATCAAAACATTTCTTTAGGCTTTTTATGATGTGAAAACAGGTGCCGGCAACTGCCAATGATTGCTGTTTAAAAGAAAGTGTGGCATCAAATTTTTTTCTCAGGTTCCTAACCACGTTCATTGTGTTCGGGGTGAAATAGCATGTATAGGCCACCAAAGCTTGGGAGAGAAAAACATTTCTTGCCTAGGGGTAGAATTTCCATTTTTTTGGAGTTACATTTCAGATGGTTGAGATTCATCCAGCTGAAAGTCGCGGCTAGGCACATGCGGAGATTTTATTCCACCTGGGTGGTGTTATTATCCAGGACCAGAATCAGCTGCGTATCATCGCATTTTGAGTTTCTATATTATAGGATGATATCAGCCCGATCAGTGGAGCCACATAGGCATTTAAAAGGGTGGGGCTAAGGCTCGACTTCTGGGGTACGCCAGAGAGCAGAGATTTTTCTTGAGAATTGTATTGGCCCAGTGTTATCACTTGTCTATTATCCAGCAGGTAGTTCTTTATCCAAGCTAGGACAGTACCAGAGATGCCAAAGGAAACAAGCAGGTCTAGAAGAATAGCGTGTGAGACCGTGTCGAACGCCGCCGACAGGTCCAACAGCACCAGGACTGCTCTTTTTTCCTGATCGAGAGCTGTTCTTAGTGTTTCAGCTGTATATAATAAAGCAGATTCTGTGGAGTGTTGAGCTCTGAAACTGGATAGGTTGGAGTGGAGAACATTGCTTATATGTTGTGAGTTGAATATTGACAAGTTTTTCTGTCATCTTACTCAAGCAGGGTAAGAGAGAAAAAGGACGCAGATTGGAAAGGATGGCAGGATCCGCCAGTTGTTTCTTTTGAAGTGGCTTTACAGCTGCAAGTTTCCAGTCTGCCGGAATTTTAGCAGTTGACAGTGACGAGTTTATTATATTATTTAGGATAAGATTAGCGATATCCGTAAGAGCTTGTAGAAGCATGGGGGGACAGGGATCAAACGGGGAGCCTGATTTAATACTCATAATTGCCTGGCGCGATTCTTCCAGGGTTATTGGTTTGAAGGTTTTCATTCCTGCTCTGTCAGTGTCTACAGAGATTTCAATGCTAGTACAAGCAAGACTAGGAGGAGGATAGTCTTTTTGTAATATTTGTACTTTCTGTTAAAAAAAATCTGCTATGTTGTTACAGAGATGCTGAGAGGGTGGGGTTTCTTGTTGCAAGATATTAGGATTCATGAATGCGTTAACAATTTTGAAAATCGCTTTTTGGTTGGAGTTGGAGGTTTTAATTGCCTCAGTGTAACAGGCTTTCTTAGTGGTTTTATTCAGGGTGTGATATTTTCTGAGGGCTACTTTGAAATTCCTTAGCTCTATCTCGTCATAATTACTGCACCATCTGCGTTCAAGGGACCTGACGTGACTTTGCATTTCTTTCAGAGGTAGCGAGTACCACGGGGCTGAAGGTTTTTTTTGGGCAGCCATGATTAGGGGCCAGAGGTACCAAGCGATCCCTCAAGGTGAGTATCCACTGTTCAAAAAGCTGGTTGTCTGTTACCGGATCTCCTGACAGGATGGGTCTACATGCCCATGCCTCTGGGAGGAGGTCAGGGTGTGCTATCAACTCCTTCCACTTGGGCCTGTCCTGTTGGTGTGTCCTGGTGCACTCCTTTACAAGGGGCCTATCTCTTACCAGGATCTCAAATGGGATGAATTTGTGATCGGTCCATGTTTTTTCAACTGGAGGCTTAACTATAAGGGTTTCTAAGTTGGAGCAAATGTAATCCAACGTATGGACAGCATTGTGGGTGGCAATTAGGGATCGTTGTGTTAGGCCGAATATGTCCATTGTCTCCTTGAAGCAGGTTGCCCCTGAGTCATTATGTGAGTCAAGGTGGATATTGACATCGCCTAGCAGATTGAAGTTAAAAAATCTGAGGGCCAGTGCACTTACCACATCTCCAATATTGTCTAAGAAGACCTTATGGGGCCCGATGAGCGATAGAGTAAAACCCCTGTAAACGCGAAGAACATGTAATTGGAGGCAGAAACTGATGTCCTCTTCTCCTTTTAGATCATGTAATTGAGCTATAGAGCATCTGAGGGTGCTACGATAATTGCAAGGCCTCCACCACGTTGTTCTGGTCTATCTCATCTTTGGATGAGATAGCCAGCGGAAGGGCATTTACAATGTCCAGATTGCACCAGGCCTTCAGCCAGATTTCATTCACAAAGAGGCAATCAAGATTTTCATTGATTATTAACTCGTAGATGTAAAGGGCATGCTTGCACATTGACCTTGCATTTATAAGGCCACCACGTAGGCTGCTCTGAGTAGCGTTATTTTTGTCTGCATGGTCCTGTATGGGCTTAAAAACATATTTACAATTCTTACAGCTTACTGAGCCCTCCCATTTGGCAGCGTCTAAGGAGTTATGACACTTAGGTAAAACATTCCTTAGAGAAAGCATTACCTCCCTAGTGAGAGACTTATCCAGCCGCGGAGGAATAGCGTTTCTGGTGCTGGACGCGTTCTCGACACGGA
This sequence comes from Triturus cristatus, assembly GCF_964204655.1. Lineage (NCBI taxonomy): Eukaryota > Metazoa > Chordata > Amphibia > Caudata > Salamandridae > Triturus > Triturus cristatus. Next base: position 411,063,984 of record NC_140589.1, on the reverse strand, counting down.
CAGGCATAGACGGGCTTGCCAAAATGTTTCTGGCAAACACTGAACATGATAATCCTGACTCCTCAGGGATTGTGGAAGCAGTACAGAACCTTTTCTTCAGTCACTCATGCTTACTTACTCTCAGAGAAATATGCAGAGAATACACAGTGGGACCTTTTCAATAAGTTTATTGCATCAATGTTATTCTTGTAAAAAATATGTGTGCTGCAATGATTAATAGACAGAAGCAGATAAAAGTGATTATGAGCACCAAAAGTATAAATAGTAGATATAGTTCTACCATGGTATAAAAACAATGTATACATGCAGGCATATAAAACAAGACAATAATCAAGCATACTCCTACTATGCAAACCCTACTCTAAGTGTACCTAGAGTGTGTGAAGGTGTAGAGCAAAAAATCCCCCCATGGGATGATCCAACCCTATTACCTGTTGGGAGAGAATGAAGGACCCCATCTCGGTCACGAACTGGATACCCCTCAGGAGATGTCAGACAGCTGCATGATGAAGTCTCAGCATACAGGGACACTTAGTGTCAGCTGAAGTGCCTTCTCTACTAATCTATTGGGATGCTCATTTTTTATAATAGAAAGCAGCCTTGCGATGTGCGTCTAGATAACTGATGTTATGAATATGTAGATTACCCTGTCGACCCATGGATGAAGATAGAGATGACATTTGTACATAGTGAGAAGAGAGACATTGTATAGGATGTTCAGGACATATTGATAATGTTTTGCAAAACTAGATGTGTAAACAAGTTTAGTTTCAGAGAAACTAATCAAACATTGTTGTGCACTCAAATATGTGCAAACGTTCATGGCTGAACTGTTATTGTGAGGACAATGTAAGAAATAGGCTTCCTCGCTGCGTGAGCCTAACTCATGAATATAACAAGATAAGGGTAGCTTAGACCATATATTTATCCTTTCCTCCAGCCAAATCATAGCTCAACCATTGTTCGCATGCCACAGCTCGTCGATATTACGGCTGAGCCATATGTCCAGATACCCGAGTGGGCTGTCTGGCCATTGTAAAGGGTACTCCAATGTAAATTGTTGTGTGTTATCTTTAAGAGGGAATAATATGGATTTGGCCCAGTTAATTTGTAGGCCCGAATATCGACCAAAGCATATCTCTACTCTCATCAGGAGGCCAAATTCTCCTCCGGTTTGCAGGCGTATGGAGTAATGTTCTCCGCGTACCTCGAAACTACCGAACCTCTCATTGTGAAGTTAATGCCCCTGGTGGCGTGGTATTGCTGAAGTCCCACCAACAGCTGTTCCATTGTAATGGCAAACAAAAGTGGGCATAGCGAGCACCCCTGAGGTGTGCCACAAGTAATTGGGAGAGAATCAGAAATGAATCTGTTCAATCGCACTTGTGCAGTAGGAAGAGTGTTAAGAAGATGTATTTGCTTATTAAAGCTAGGGTTGAGGCAAAGTCTGGCAACAAGGGGAGTAAGGTATGTCCATTCTAGAGAATCAAATGCCTTAGTGGCATTGAGCAGAACAGCTACTGCCAGAATCAGGGGTTTGAAATGGTGCATCATCGCAAAAATTATGCGTAGGTTTTGGAATGTCAAGCGACCAGGAATAAAGCCAGATTGTTCATGTCACACAATTATAGGTAGAAGTGGTTGCAGCCTATTTACGAGGAACTCGGCATAGATTTTATCAACATTGTTGAGTGAAAGAGGTCGACATGCCTAGCAACGATTAGCAGGTTACCTTGGATTAAGGAGTGTAATAATAACTGCCTCTCTCAATTAAGGTGGTAGGACTCCTGTGTTTAGGGAATCTTGAAACATAGAGAGAAGATGTGGGGCTAATAATGAGGCATGCTATTTATTAAAGGTGGTGGTTAGTCCATCCAAGCCTGGTGCTTTATTGCCCCGTAAGTTTCTGATAGTTTGTTCTACTTCCTCAGTGGAGATGGGTGTGTCCAAATAGTCACAATGTGCATGATCCAGCCATAATAAATGCATTGTGTCTAAATTCTGAGATTTTTCCCCAGATATCAGCCAGGATATCAGAGTCACTTGAGAGGAAGTGCTGGTACTCCAAATTTTGTATATCAACCTCAAGCCTAGCCAGGGTACCTCGTATTGCCTTCAGGACCACAGATTGCTTTGCAATACAGGCAAACTCACCACCACCACCTTGACCACCACCCATAACATGGATGGGGATTTCACAGAGTCAACATTCGGCACAAAATATTTTATGATTTAATTGAGTATCTCCTCATGAAACAATGTGTATAGAAACCCCCCTGTCAGTATGCATCAGGTGAAGGCACGATGGGGGTCTGTGAGATCCAGATTACCAGCACGAATGGAGCATGATCAGAGAGGGCACATTGCAGGTGAGACACAGATGAGGCCCATGTTTGGACATCCCTGCATACCAGCTAAAAATCGAGTATAGACTAGGCATTGTGGAAAGCTGAAATGCGCATACCCTCCCGGGTTGTGGGTATGTGTCCAACGCCAAACGTCCAATAGGTGATTGTTCTGAGCTATCGTGTTTAGTGTTGATGTGGCATGTGGATGTAGAATTTGGATGCGCCATAATGATGCAGCTGATCATTCATTACAGCATTAAAATCACCTCCCCATATAATTGTATGTATACCAAAATTGGAGATTTTTGCCCAGAGTCCAGTAAAGAAGTCAGGATCATCCTTATTTGGTCCATACACAGCAGCCAACACGACTGGTCACCCATGCAGGCAACCAGATAGTAGACCATATCTACCATCTGGGTCAATGATAGAGTGGATTGTTTGCCATGGGAGTCCCTTGCGCAGTAGCATCATAATGTCCCAGGAATTGTTTTGCCAGTAGATGAGTAGATGTTCCCCCAGCAATGGGCGAACATGCCGGAGGTCAGCGGGCTTCTCAAGTACATCTCCTGAAGGAAACATATGTCTATCTTGTGTCCTTTGAGAGAAGCGTAGACCAGTCACATATTCCTGTGGTCATAGAGCACACTACTGTTCCTCATGATAAAAGAGATGGTAGCAATATTATCCATGGAGAGTTGGCCTGGTACGATTCTGTGACTGGTTGGTATTGTGTAGCCAGTATTGGGCAAATGGACGCTTGGGCATTGTGATAGTGTATAGGGTTTTAGGGGGGGGGAAGGACATGAGAACTTACAACATCTCAACCATTCAACCCCAAATTTCTCCCCACCCACACCAACCCCCCAATCAGGTTGCAATGTTCCACCACCCCACCCAAAAAGCTTACTTATATGCAATAAACTAGAATTGGCAATCATCCCTCAGGGACAGGGAAACACCAGGCAAACAGCCTCACCCATAGCAGCATAGTGGGCGTACTGAGGAGAAACAGAGTGATCTGGGTAGTGAAACCGCAGTGTGTTTAGCACCGAATATTCAAGAGTGAATATCAAAGAAGGTGAATAAGATCAATCAATGAATTCTAGTGCTGTGTAGTTCACTGACAGTCCTCCCCAAAGGCCCCGGGGAGGGGCAAGTGGATAAGTATGCCCATTGCTGTTTTCAGTCTATCGTTATTGCTGAACTGTGGATTCTCCTTAGTGCATCTTTCCTTGCAGACATGTTTAGAGAATTTCAGCACAGATTTGGCATCCATAGAGAAATTAATTTTATGTTCAAAGAAGACACATAGGTTAGCAGGGTAAAGGAGAGCATATGGTCTGAGGGCTTTCTGAAAACGTTATTTAGCAGGTAGAAAATTACGACATGCGGCCAGTACTGATAGGGTGAAGTCTGGGTAGAATGAAACGGTGTTTCCGTGGTAGGTAATAGTGCTTCGTTTGCGCACCAGCCGCAGGACTGCATGGCAGTCTTGCTAGTTTAACCGGCCGGCAACTATTCAGGCTGGCAGGTGCACCCACCGGTGACGTGGGCCCAAGGAATTGGTGGGCGCGTTTTACAATGAAGACCTCTTAGAGGCCATCACCACACATGGTCTCGACAAAGTCTTCCATTCTGGAGATGGTGGTAGATTCTGGAATCCTGGTAATCCAAAGTTTGTTTCATCTTGATTCCAGGTCTTTGTTTTTGGGTTTTATGAGGTCAAGGACTTTATTCATTCATAAAAAGTGTTCTTTCGAATCAGACTGTAGATCCTCTGTGTCTGAGATTCGGTTTTCCAACTGATCTATTCATGTTTGCTGAGGTGTTATTTGACATGGTCAAGGAGGCTAGTGAGTAGATAAAGCTTAGAATCAATGGTTTTTAGGCTGGTATTCACATCTATGAGGAGTGCACGAAGATTAATATCCTGTGTGTAGCCGTCCTCAATAGGAGCTGTACTGTGATCAGGATCTTGGCCCTGGTTGACATGGCAAGTGAGCCGTCTTCTCTTGAATGAGAGTTTGGACTGTTTTATGTCTTGTCTGCCCATAATGAAGTGCTGATTTGGCATCCATAGAGAAATTAATTTTATGTTCAAAGGAGACTCATAGCTTAGCAGGGTAAAGGAGAGCATATGGTATGCGGTTTTTTTGAAAACATTATTTAGCAGGTAGGAAATTATGACGTGCTGCCAGTACTGATAGGGTGAAGTCTGGGTAGAATGAAACCGTGTTTGCTTGGTAGGTGATAGAGCTTCGTTTGCGCACCAGCTGCAGGACTGCATTGCGGTCTTGATAGTTTAAGAGGCGGGCAACTATTCAGGCTGGCAGGTGCACCCACCGGCGGCATGGGACCAAGGTATTGGTGGGCTTGTTCTACAATGAAGACCTCTTAGAGGCCATCACTAAACATGGTCTCGACAAAGTCTTCCATTCTGGAGATGGTGTTAGATTCTGGAATCCTGGTAATACAAAGTTGCTTGCATTTTGCTTCCAGGTCTTTGTTTTTGGCTTTTATGAGGTCAAGAAATGTATTCATTCATAACAAGTGTTCTTTCGAGTCAGCCTGTAGATCCTCTGTGTCTGAGATTCGGTTTTCCAACTGATCTATTCCTGTTTGTTGAGGTGTTATTTTACATGGTCCAGGAGGCTAGTGATTAGACAAAGCTTAGAATCAATGGTTTTTAGGCTGGTATTATCATCTATGAGGAGTGCACGGAGATCAATATCCTCTGTGTAGCCGTCCTCACTAGGAGCTGTACTGTGATCAGGATGTCGGCACTGGTCGGCATGGCAGGTGAGCCATCTACTCTTGAATGAGAGTTTGGACTGTTTTATGTCTTGTCTGCCCATAATGAAGTCCAGAGGGTAGTTGACCTGGCTATTAAGGAACCGGTAGAAGTGTTAAAGGTGAAGCCCCAGAAAAAATGATCAGGGACAAGAAGATTCCAGGCGACATCACCATGGTATGGACCAGACCTTAAAAGCATAAAGTCCAAATGCAGGAGAGTCGAGCGACTATGGAGAACTGATTATAGTAAGGAGCATAAATTGGCATATAACCTAGCCTTAGAACAATATAAGGAGGCCATCAAAAAGCAAAAATGGACTACTTTACAACAAAAATTGGGGCTGTCAAAAACTCCTCTAAGGAGCATTTTAAATAAGTCCAAGCCCAATCTAAGTGTCAGCAAGCCAACCAGTTTAGGCCTATTCAAGCCTTCTGTAATAAATGGCTAATTTCTTTCAAACAAATTTGCAACTAATTTACGATGATATCCTCAATACAGCCCCTAATGCTGCCGAATCCAATAGGCTGCCCTATGTGGAGAATGTTACTCTGCAACTAACTAGCTTTCTGACCCTTACACAAGAGAAAGTGAATAACCTCCTTCTAACAACTAAATCAGGATCCCCAAAGATCCCTGCACCCCGCCATTCTACATCTGGTCTCAGAAAAGATTAGCTCCCATCTAACTCCCCTCCTAAATAAAGTAGTTACGTCAGGCTTTTTTCCCTGTGCATGGAAAAAAGCTTGTATCAGGCCGATCCTGAAAAAGCCCGCCCTGGACCCGACTGAGGTCAAAAATTATCGACAGATATCTTGCTTGCCAAATGCAGCCAAAATTCTCAAAAAATCAATAAACAGCGAGTTAACCCAACATCCTGACTCCAATAATTTGTTAAACTCCAGCCAGCATGGCTTTCGATCACGGCATTCTACCAAGTCGGCTCTGATAATGGTTACGGAGCAGATTCGCAGACAGGTGGATGGGGGCAGAGGCGTCCTTATTCTACTAGATTTATCAGCAGCATTTGACACCGTGAATCATACGGTGTTAGTGCAGCGGCTGGAGGCTGTGGGGATTAGGGAGATGGCTTTTGCCCTCCTCTCCTCCTTTCTAGCTCTCAGGGAGCAGAGTATACACTGGGACAATCTACAATCTGATATTTTCCATCTCCCTTGTGGGGTACTGCAGGGTTCGGCCTTATCACCGACTCTATTTAACATCTATGTCACTCCGCTGGCCAGACTTATCAGAGAGCACGATTTCACTCTGGTCTCGTATGTGGATGACTCTCAGATTGTTATATCTGTATCTAAACACTCAGTGGCCGCTGCCATCAGCTTCCATATCTGTCTGACTGAAATCATGAGATGGATGAGTCAAAACTTTCTTAAAATTAGCACCGATAAAACGGAAATCATGGAGTTTGGCAAGGGCCTAACCCTGTGGAACCAAACGTGGTGGCCAACAGAGGCAGGTGAATAATATTAATAATACCGACATTTATAAAGCGCGAACAGCTACCTCTACAGAGGTGTCCCGGCGCTAGCAGTAGGCGGTACGCAGCGGTAACCTGAAAAGCAGGCCATAATGACCCTAGCCCAGACCAAAAAGCCAGGTTTTCGCAGCCTTCCTAAATGCTAGATCTGACTCAATCTGGCAAAAATTTGGCAGAGAGTTCCAAAGATTGGTTGCCCCCACCATGAATGATCTGCCACCCAGTCGATCTTTCATAAAACGTGGAGTACCGAGCAGGTTTTGAGAATTAGCTCTCAATGAACGCTTCTGCTTATAACTACATAACCATCGTTTCAGGTAACTCAGATATTTGCCATGAATTGCCCAGAATGCAAAGGTCAGAGCCTTAAACTCAATTCTCCTTGCCACTGGCAGCCAGTGGAGCTCTTTGATATGCGGAGAGACATGATGACCATCTGCAGTTTTCTAACTAGGTACACAGACAGACCCAAATAGAGGCAGTCTGCATAGTCCTGCCTCGATGTCACAGTGGCATGGACTTTGGTTCTACGGCAATCCTCTGGCAGGAGAAAAAGAAATTTCCGCACATTTTTTAATTTGCTGAAACAGGAGGCTGCCACCCGCCGGATTTGGGCTGAGAAGGAGAGATCTGCTTCCCACTTCACCCCCAGGTTTTTTGCAGTGACTGCTGGAATGGGGGGGCGGACCCATTTCAGCCGCCCACCATATCTCCGCTGCTGGTTGCAAGGTCTTGCTGAAGAACAACACTTCCGTTTTTTCAGCATTGAGATTGAGCCTATTGTTGTTCATCAATAGGACCAGGTCTTTCAGACAGCCCTTGAAACTCTTAAAGGAGTCTTTGGACTGATCCTTAAAGGGAAACACCAACTGGGTATCGTCGGCGTATGATATCACCTTCACGCCCCACTTGGCTATGAGTGAAAACAGCAGGGCCAGATAAATATTAAAAAGAAGTGTGTTCAGTGCCGACTCCTGTGGTACTCCACACCATAGATGTTTGGGCTCTGACTGATGGGGTTGCAGGGCAACTTTCTGAGAGCGATTTGTAAGAAATGACTTCAGCCAGACAAGTGCCACCCCCGATACCAAAGTCCTGGAGTTTCTGAACCAGAATTAAATGGTCCACCGTGTCAAATGCCATGGATAAATTCAGGAGCACCAGCATCGCTGATGCTCCTGAATCCACTGACATTCTCACTGACTCTGCCACTTATAATAGGGCAGTCTCGGTACTGAAGCCAGACCGGAAGCCGGATTGGGTATCATGCAGAATGTCATGGTTTTCAATAAAACTAGCCAGTTGCCGCTGCACCATTTTTTCCCAGCATTTTTGCTGGTGCTGAGATAGGTCGGTAATTATTTAATTCCTCTGGATCCAAATAGTTTTTTTTCCTGAGGGGGAGGAGTGTGGCATGTTTCCATATGTCCGGGAATATGCCAGAAGTGAGAGATGTATTCCATATGTGAGACAGCACATGGATGATAGAGTGAGTCAGATCTTTCTACAATTTGGGAGGGCATGGGTCTTCCGTCAAACCTGACTTATTTCTCAGGGTCTCTGCCAAAGCGGCCTGCTGAGAAATGGGGAGGAATTCCGAGAGAGAGAACTCGGGCTTACTACTCCCATTCACATCTGTTTTTTTAGTCTCTGTTACAGCTGTAAAGGAATTCTAAACCATGCGAATTTCATTGTCGAAGAAATCAGAGATTTTTTCACACAACGAAAGGGAGGGTTGTACTTCTATTTCTAATTCCCTCGGCAGCCGCGGTCGGTAGTAGGAGTTCCTGCAGGGCGGTGACGTGGGGAGGGGGAGGGGCAGGGTGGGGGGTAGTAAACTATGGATTACGGAGGTTTACAGGTAAGTAAACATATAAATTAATAAAACGAATTTCGTTGCGTGAACTGCATCGCATTTGGGGATGCAGTGCACGCAACGAAATTCGTTTTATTAACTTATATGTTTACTTACCTGTAAACCTCCGTAACCCATAGTTTACTACCCCCCACCCTGCCCCTCCCCCTCCCCACGTCACCGCCCTGCAGGAACTCCTACTACCGACGCGGCTGTCCCTCGGTTTAAGGAAATAATTAACTACCCTAAATATTTCCTTACTTGAATTATCTGCATTATTAATCCGCTTTAGCACATGGCCCCTCCTTGCCACTCTCATCGGTTTATGTAACTTTTTCAGTGCTTTCTTAAATGCCAGCTTAGCCAACGCACTATAGTCCAACCTCCACTGACGTTCCAGGCATTTACATCTACTTTTATTTATCCTGAGAGTGTCTGAGAACCAGGGTGCTGAGGGGGATTTCCTCAAGGATTTGGTAACTCTAGCAGGGGCGGTGGACTCCACCGCTGCGGAGATCACTTTATTTAGAGCAAGTGTATCCGTATTGGGGTCCATTGACAGTGATGGTTGACTGGCTCGCAGAACTGGACCTAGAGACTCAACTGACAGCTTCTTCCAGTTTCTTTTTAAAACATTTCGAGTTGCTCCTGACTGGCTAGGTTTATCTAAGCTAAATGAAAATGGAATTTAGCAGTGATCAGTCCAAACCAGTTGGCCTGGGGACCCAGATTTCAGAGACAGAATATTTGAAAATAGAAGGTCCTGTGTGTGCCCTGCCTTATGGGTAGGCAGGTTCACATGCTGAATCAAATTAGCTCCAGTGAGGGGTGAGACCAGTTGCGCAGCCTGCACACAACTAGGGTCATTCACATGTAGGTTAAAATCCCCTAACGCTGTAAAATTAGAATATAGTAATGATTTCTGCGCAATATAGTTACGAAATTCAGGCATTATACTAAATGCGCTGTCTGGGGCTTATAGATCAGAATTCCTGAAAAGGAGGTTATAGGACCAATCTTAATGCAGAAGTTTAGCCCTTCAATCACATCCATATTATGTGGCGCTGACGAGGCAATTTCCCAGCCGTCTTTTAAAATAATTACTACCCCCCCTCCTCTATTTCCTCCCTCTCTGTTAGCACAACACATTTTAAAACCTGGCAGAATGGCCAGGGCAACTGCTGATAAGGCATCCTCTTTCAGCCATGTTTCTGTCAGAAACATGATGTCCCAATCATTCTCTACCCGACAGCTAAGGTCAGGACTTTAGGAGTAATCCTTCGATAATCAGCTGAATTTTGCAGGCCAGATTAACTGTCTAACATCCTCCTGTTTCATTTTATTGAAGATTTTATGCAAGATTATACCCTTCATCCCACAGGAACTCAGGAAAACTGTGGTAGTAGTCCTTATCCTTTCCAAAATAGACTACTGTAATGCACTTTTCCTGGGCATTGACAAGGCACAGATGACCAAACTACAATCATTACAAAATGCCGCTGCACAATTGCTATTAAACATTCCCAAAGGTCATCCCACTTCTGCTGGTATAAGGTTACTACATTTGCTCCCTACTCATCAACGAGTGGAATTCAAGGCCCTCTGTCTGGTTCACAAGGCACTATACGGAGGGGGTGCTGTTGATATTCAGAAACTGTTTTTGTGGTACTCTCCCACAAGAAATCTCAGATCCACTAACGCAGGTCTCGTACAAATTCCCAGGATTTGTAGAGCAAGATGGGGAGGCAGGAATCTATCCCATTATGCAGCTAAACTGTAGAACAAGATGCCGGCTGCTATGAGGCTGCAGCCTAATAGGCAGCATTTCAGGAAATCGCTCAAATCTTGGTTGTTTACTTCCAAATAAGTTGCAGGATCTTACGGAGCAGCTCCCCCTCACACTTCTAAGCCCCAAGACGCCGCGGCAATCGAGCGCTTTATAAATCTATTTTATCTTATCTGTATCTAAGTGGTCTCCTCCTTTTGGCAGTAGTGGGGCCCAGTGCAAGGATGAGCCTCCAGCCAACCAGAGAATCGCAGAGCCCCACCACAGCCCACACAACTCAAGAACACGGGGGCCCAAACCACCTCAACAGCAAGGCAGGCTTCAAATGTCATGGCTACTGGAGAAGAATGTAGCAAGCATTGAGGGTAATATCTTGCACTCTATATTGCAATTGAAGAGTTTGTATAGGGCACCACAAAGCCCCCTCAAGAGTCATTCAGGGGGACAGTTGCAGTATGATAGGATTTCACCCTGTTGGATGGAACAGTCTGCATTATAGCATGAGGCCTTGAAAAGGCCCACTTCTGTGAGGTACAATGTATTTAGTTTGCAGTTGGTGGTGTTGAAACGTAAATGTATTTTCCCAGAAGTATTTCGATGTGCACCTCACAGCCCCCAGGCTAGTCCCCAGAGGCTGTCAGCAGCATGCAGTGTGGCTGCAAACCATTCAACAGGACTCAGCAGGGAAGCGGTGATGCAAACAGGGGTCCCCCGAGACATCAGTCGTGCTCCCCCTGTGCACAACCATGATGTCAACTAGGTTGCAGTGCCCTGCACCTCGGCCACTGGCCGGGCAGCGGGACCATCCCAGGAGGGACAGAGGGCCTGCAGGCCTCGAGTCCAAATCAATCACCGGTAATCCCCGCCAGTTGCAGGCCCTCCAAATCTGCCCCTGTTGATCCGATACTCTATGCTTCCGCAGTGTCCACCTTTGTGGACATCTGGATAGTTGTGCACCAGCCACACCAGCAGTAAACCGGAGGCCGCATCTTCCAACACGGCTCCGCAGCACAGTCGTCAGCTGGCAGCGGGTAAGCAAAAACTTAAGTCCAGGGTGCTGCAGAAGAAAGAAGGTGACAGTCCACTGTGCCTGGTGAGCACGAGCTCAGCCCACCACTCGGCACTTTCCCCGCAGCCATCTACAGCTGACCACATCACTCCAGCCGGGCCCCACTAGGCCGCATGCAGGTCCAGCTCCACAGCTCTCTGTCGCAGGCTCTGAGAGCACTCGTCGGGTGTCAAATCTCGGGGTGAATGTCTCAGAGGTTAGTGGAGGCTGTGCTAGTGTTTATGACTAGTTGGCTCTGTAATAGGCGTATGCCAAGCGGATTATGAGTTGGGCCAGCAGAGTCCTCTAAAGAGCCGCCATCTTGATGCCCAGTGATACCACACACCCTTGCAGTGCTCACATTTAAACCTGATTATTGACAAGTATACCATTCCTAGGCACAGTCCGCTGTTCCTGGCCTTTATGGACTTGTTGACAGCATTCAACTGTGTTAACAGAACCAAACTTTGATTGCTGTTGTACTTAGGGGTCAAGGATGCATACACAAATTGAGAGCTTGGAAGTGAAGGTCCAGTTTGGCCCAGCAGGAGAAATGTCTGATTCTTCTCCCTAGCCCAATGGGTGCAATCACGATGTATCCTGGCCTCATTACTTATTATCTTTTACATCAATAATCTGTGTCCAGCTTTAACAAATGCAACTAGAGACATCCCAAGGGTCTGACAAGTTCCTGTACTAGCACTTCTTTATGCAGAGGATGTGGTACTCATGGCACAGATCCCAGGGGCATTACAGATGTTGGTGGATTCCTTTATATCTTTTATGAGCAAGCTGGATCTTGCCACCAATTTTGGTAAGTCACATCTATTGGGATGTGGCCTGGGCAAGAAAAGTGTATCCACATTAAAGGTGAGGGTGCGATCTCTTCATAGTGGGAGCAATTTCAATTACTTGTTTTTTTAATAGTGCAGGTTCTTGGCAATCGCAGATTTGTTGCTCTTGCTTATGCAGATCGACGCAAGCGTTATTTAACATGATACATTGTTATACTTTTTTTTTTACATTTACAATGCATAGTGTATTTTTGTGGTCTTATAAGGTGCTATGGTTTGGATGGCACCATAATGTTGTGATCTTGCACACTGAGGAAAACCGCATTTGAGGTGGTGCACTTATCTGCCCCCCACTTGCTTTCATTTTATTATTCTTTCAGAGCATAATCTACAGCACATATCTGATAACGCTAAGTTGGCCACTTTTCTACTCTGTGTCAGTGTTTGGGCCAATACTGAGGCTAGCTTGAACAGAGAAATCATTTTAGATTGCCTCAAGTTGGACAAGGATGCTTCTATTCCCTGGTTTGCTTGTGTTAAAAAAAGATTTAAAGTTTTGAGCCTACCCCGCACTTTTAAAAAATCTGATACGTCAATGGTGAAGCTCCGTTTTTTAGAGTTCAGTCACTTGCAGAGATTGCAGACTGAATCATGTAAAAGCTCAATAAAGGTTATCTCATGTTTTTCTACCTATGAATCCTCTACTGTATTTATGTTTAGCTCTCTCATGTTGGGAGAGATTCCCTACTTTATCGCTTTAGGGTGGTACTGCACAGGGCTGGACTGGCTGTAGTGGGCACCGGGCATTTCCCCGGCGGGCCAGAGGGGTGGGGGCCGGTTTTGTTGCTGGGGCTGGATTTGCAGCAGTGCAGCAATATCAGCCCCGAGTAACAAAAGTGGGAGCAGTGCTTCTCACTAGCCCTCTTCTCCCCCCCCCTGCCCGCTCCCAGGGCCAGTGGAGCAGCAATCTGCCAGGGCTGGTTGCTGTTCCCAGTCTGGCCATGGTGCTGCATGGACTTTAATGAGATTCTCCTTAACTAGTGTTTTTTTGGGGGCATCGAGGTTGGCATGTCCTTATGATGGATTATTGGAGCGGATTCTGATAAATTTTATGTTTTTTTGTACATTTTAAAATCCTTAAATTTCAGTTTTTTACTAAGTCAGTTTTCAAATCTTTTCAGTTTAGGAAATGCAGGGATGCATTGATCTATCTTCAGTTTTCAACCAGCTATGATGCTGGTTGTGGTGTTTGCTTCTTTCTTAATGCAGCTGTGAGAAGAAAATCGGTGGAGGGCTAGTGCAATATTAGTTTTTATATTCTTGGAAGTGGACAAACTGAATCAAGTTTTTTGATTGTGGGAGGCGGTTTGAGAGGAAATTGACCCAGGGGAAACGTAATGGTCATTGGCATTTGTTTAGTTTAATTAACTTTTAGACCACCGTGCTGCTTCCCAAGGTCGTCTGTAATTTGATTGTATTGTTTTGACTTTTTAATGTTTTTTTGTCTATGTTCTTGTAATCTATTTTATTCATGCTATAATTGTTGTATCTTTTATTGCTGATTTTATGTTGAATAAAGTGTTATGAAATCAAATGAAATATGTAACTTGTGCAAGAGCAAATTCTCTTGTGGTTGCACCATAGTAAATAGGATGTGAAATGCACTTCAAGCACATTTGCAAAGGCCACCCTTGTGTGTCATAGATACACATTATCAGGAGTATAAAAGTATGTTCTGTGCACATTGCAGGTAGGGTCGTGGCCAAGGTGATGGAATTCCTTTTTTGGAAATACATGTATTATTCACTGCTATTGCTTCCTTTGGGGCAGGCCTTCACTCATGGCACGTCACCAGTTGGTCGAGCCCTAGAAACCTGCCTACCTTTGTCATCTGCTTACCCAACACTTAAATATCTATCCTAGACAGGCACTTGCACTACCCCAGTGCCGAAGTCACCTGTGAACACCCGTATCGCGTACTTGGATGCAAGAGCTCAGATATTCCGTTCACAAAGGCACAGGTCGGGTACTCAGTGTTTTCACTCTCCTTCTGAAAATATGTACTACTACTCTGGATAACTACTTTGGTTGGTACCAATCTGCCTTTCTTCCTCTCCCCTGCTTTCCTTGGAAAGAGAGAGATGAGTTCACATAATGTGACTTCTTTTATATTCTTTTGTGTTACGTCTGAAAGATTTTGGGTGCTTAAATAGAATGAAAGAATGCTCTGATTATCACACTGCACCCCATAAAAGCATAGTCCTTGGCAAACAATATAACAAAGTACTGCCAATTATTGTGTAAAATGTACTTGGATCGCAAAAGTGAAAACAATCACCTCAGGGGCGACACTTCCTGCTGTTTTTCATCAAGTTTTAGCCAAAAAGAACTGTCCTTAATTTTAATATCAATAACTATGCATTAGTGCTGAAAAAAGTATTAGCACTTGGTTTATTGCTGCAATAAGGTTGAGGCCAATAATACACTCTGTAGGTTTTGTTATGTTTTTTTTTTTAAACCATAGTAATTCTTAGAAACACAGACATAAATTATGGGTATGCATGTTCTTTCGAACAATGTCTGTTTGATACACAACAAAAAAGTTGTCTTCCCTTGCAACACAAATATGTTACACATTAATGTTCCATCCAGGACGTTTAAGTCCAGTTGATTCCAAATCTGAATATCTGAGAGTAATAAAGTTGTCTGACCGAAGTGAGGATATCAAAGATTATACTGCTTAACTATATTCAAATATTTCCATTATTGCCATGACTTCTTCACCACCTCTTTTTCAGTTCATGTCCCTCCCGTGCTAGTAGGTTTCCATTGCATAGCTTTCTGGGAGTAACTTTATCATCAGTTATACCCTTGCAACTTTAGAACATCTCTTAATGACGCTATGTAGTTGCCTTGCTTTTCTTGTAATATAAAAGTTCTTTAAACATTTCTCTGAGTTATCTGTCCCATGCTTTAAAGGTGCATGAAGCATATGTATTGCTAATGTAGATGTCATCTGCTGCCATGAGTCAAAGCAGCAGTCCCTCGAAGAGAGCCACAACTCAAACGTGTTTCATTATTTCACCATGGTTGGTCACTGGGTGACATTTCCTCCTCGTAAGTCTTCCTCACCACCAGAGTTACATAGTGAGCTTTAGCTCCACACCAGAACCCTCCAAGCACATTAGCATCCCATGCCTCCCATCCTTCCCCAACATGGCCGACCACCATCACCCCAGACCCAGCCTAATAAGAGGGTCGACCAAGACATGAGATGCTAATTTGCTTGGAGGGTGCTGGTGTGGAGCTAAAGCTCATTACGTAACTCATGTGGCGATTACCTGTAAGTAACCAGGGCATTAACCAGAAAAGATCAGCTTCATATGTGTAAAGGGCTACCAATAGAATGTATCTTTTTGACAAACTTTGCTATTTAAAAGCTTGATGAGAAATGTTTTGTAACATTTTGTAAGCAATGTTTTTATTATCTTGGCCTTAAGAGTTTGAGTTACATGAATGTCTGGTTTGTTGATATGATGTGAGTTAGAAATCAACAATTTACCACTCCATGTTCGAAGAGGTGTATTTATGTTCTTGAATAAGTTTTTTTTTATTATTTGAATAGGATTTGTATAGTGCCTGTGCATACCGGCTGTTCTGTGATATGCATTGTGCAGTAGCAGTGTTAATTTCTGGTAACTTTTCGATACATTAATGAACTCTGCGAGAAGTTCCCGGATAAGAAGCTCCATGGCTTGTCTGAGACGGCAACAGCAATTTAAATTATGGTCTCAAACCCAAACATTACTCATATTACTCATGCGTCTTCTATTTCCGGTTCCGGCTGTTGTCAATCCTCTCTCACAGACAAACAAATAGTGTTATTGCTTGCCTGATAAATCTTCGTTTATTTTTTATAATTCAGAATATTCAAATATTGAAAAACTACTGTCAATACCACGGAATTAAAATCTGACAAATTAATTATGCAACTACTTTGCTTGTTAAGAAATATATTTTAAAGCTAGAAGTTTGGGAAGTAGTTTTCGGAATCATATTTACCCTCTATTTTAGTTGTATATTATGAAATGCTACATGCTGTGGCTGCTAAATTCGGTCCTTAAGGTGGGTATTCTGAGGATAATGAGCCAGCCAAGTAAGAAGAAAATGCATTTGAGAGATGACTCCGACCCCAACAATTCTGGACATTTGACAAGTGATACTTACTTGGCATGAAAAATTGCCATCGTGTGGAGCTTTCACTTTATACTGTAGCTAAAATAGGCCACTTTTAAATCGCTGTGACTTTTAACTTCCACCTTTTATCCCTGAAATATCAGGGAAATTGTTGCTCGGAGAATGTCAGTTTTAATAGTTTGGACCAGGTGTAAGGAAAAAAGGTGAACTCTAGTTGAAAATAGTAGCCTGTCGGGATTTGAATTTTTAAATTGTATTTAGTCGTGGTTGTGAATATTACATTAAGCTACTTCCTGTGATTGGCACAGTGGGAGTTATGGAGTACGCCCTTCAATCTCGGCAATTAATTCGAGCCCAGGCACACATAACAAGCAAGCTAACCGCTGGCGACCGTGTGCTCTTTGTCATCTTCTGTGAAATGCACAGCTTTAGAAATTGCTAGCATGGTTCTGAGCTATTTGTACTTCTTATCAATGTATTTCCATTTACGTGTCTCCTAGGTACCACTGTGCCAGCACTGTTGAACAGTACATCTAATCAACTTTACCTCCACTTTCACTCCGACATCAGCGTGGCAGCAGCAGGCTTTCACCTGGAGTACAAAAGTAAGATTGATTGTTTTTGTATCCATATTGAAAAGCGCCTTTTAAGACTTTTTTTTAGCGAAGCGACTGTGAACAATAGGTGCATCTGTGTGCTTAAAAGAGGGAAACGTTTTGTATTGTAAATGATGTCACAGGCAGATGGCATTTTCATATGCAAATTTTTTGGGATGACACTGTTGAGCATGATACTTATTAGAAAGTCAAACATGTGATTTAGAACATCTACACAGGGGGTCTCCATAGTCAATTGCTCTGGCACAGCAAGTGGGATGCCGAAATTTCAAAGCAGCTGGTTACACTGAGGCTTGCCCACTGCATTGACTGTTATTTGCAACCGCCCAGCCATTATTCAGGGAGTTAAAGAATGTCAATGCAAGAGCATTACTGAAGGAAAGATGGGATTGGAAGATGAAACAAGATGGGGCACACAGATGGTTGGCAAATTCGAGGAAGTTGGGAGGAGCAAAGCTAGAAGGGATCTAGAAATGGGGTGGGCAGGTATTATCATACTAAGCATGCAATGGCAACGCCAACTCTTCTTGACCTTAAAACCCACTGGATTTGCCAATGCTTTTTGTTTTGTGGTAGATGGCCACAGTGAATGTGTGTACATATTCAGAGGCCATATTTTAATGGAGTTTATTTTATTTTTAAGACTCCTGTCCAAAGATGTGCTTGAATCTGCAATAGTTATCTCTGAATGGCATTTGTAAACAAAAACAAAAAAAGTTCCAAGTCAAATCACTTACGTCAGATATGCGAATTGTGTCTGGCCTCTCTCTTCAACTACACGTGTCTGGGCACATTTTGAAAACGCCTTTAATACATTGGAAATACAAGCAGGAGGTTTCCTGAAGTAAGGTTGCTATGGGAGATGTATAAAATAGATGTGTTAGTAAGCAAAGAAGTTAAAAATATGTCACGTTCTGTTTTCAGTTGGAAGGGTTAAGTTACTCGTCCAAATACCTGCTTCATTACACAGATCATGAAAAGGTAGGACAGAAAAACACAGCGGCAATTATAAGCAGCCCTTTACCTATCATGAGAGCAGGCTATTATGTCTCAGTGGCAATACTCAAAGCGATACATTTAGAATGATGGTTTGGATGGTCTTGTGGTTGTAGGCAGGGATTGCTTTACATGCCTTTGACAGTACCATGCTCAACTATTAAATAGTTGACTGTCTCTTTTGACTGTAGTGAATACATGGAAACTATAGAGGAAATGAAATTCGAATAGTATATTTGCAGTGTTTCTTTAAAATGACTATCGGCCAGAAGTACGACCCTTTTTTGCGGCCGCAAACGGGAGATCCTCCTGTTTGCTGCCGCAAAAAAGGGTAATAGCCAGTAGCGGCCCATGGAGGAAGTTCCGCGGGGCGGTGAGGCGGGGGAGGGGCAGCGCAGGGGGTAGTAAACTCCAGCTCACGGCCGACCGGAGTAATGTTAGTAAATAAATAAATAAAACAAATTTAATTGCGCTCGCTGAAACGTTAAATGCGTATCAGCGCACTCAATGAAATTCTTTTTATTTATTTATTTACTAACATTACTCCGGTCGGCCGTAATGCTGAAGATTACTACCCCCCATCCTTCCCCTCCCCCGCCCAACTGCCCCGCAGCACTCCCTCCACGGGCCGCTACTGGTAATAGCATGTACGAATGCTATTTTGCGAGTCACTGACTTGCAGAATAGCATTTGCGACTCTCGCAATTAGGAAGGGGCATCCCTTCCTAATAGCGAGTCAACATGCTGTGTACTAATGTTTTGCGACCGCATTTGCGGTCACAAAACAGTTGCAGCTTACCACCTACTTCGAGTAGGTGGTAAACCACTTGCAAAGGGGACCTTTTTTAAGTATGTGGGAAAATATTTCTTAAGAGCAGGCAGTGGTGCCAGAGACCACTGCCTGCGACCACTGCCTGCCCTTATAAAAATGAAATTAAAAGATATATATTTTTTTTAAATGCATCCCGTTTTCCTTTAAGGAAAACGGACTGCATTTTAAAAAACTGCTTTATTAAAAAAGCATATTTTAAAGAACAAAGGTCCTTAGCATAGGAGGAAATAATGAAAGCATTCCTACATAGACTACAATGAGCACTATGAGTAGTCTTCCAATGTTCAGCCGGACAGAGGAACATTTATTCAAACAAGATAAAAGGGGAATGAACGGAATAAGGGGAAAAACAAGGGTGGAAAAGGGCACAATCCTGTACCGAGCTTGGAAGTAAAGGGATGGAGAGAATGGAAACGAGACAAGAATGACAACGTTGCTGTGTGCTGTAGCACACAGTGCGAGTGGAAGACCCATATGGTCAACAACGGTGAAGGAGCAACATTGGATGTGAAAATGCCCAGTGTTGGCAGTGAGAAGGATGTCAAGAAGGCGTATGCGGGTGGCGAAGGGCGGTGTCAAGCATGCCTGGAGATGAAGCAGGAGAGTGCTTAGTGACATGCTGAGATAAAACGTTGAGGACGATGACAATTGTGGTGGTATGACAAGAAGCGGCGCGGTGTTGGCGGCACGTGCTCGTTGGCAAAATTAGTGCGTTCGGAATGTGAACTGATGATGAATGCTGACAGGACACGGCGCTGTGATGGCCTTACGGACTACTAAGCAACCGAGGAGCGCTGACCTGGCGAGCGGCTCTGCGGGTGCCTGATGCAAGGAGGGAAGCCCGCGGCTGTCTCAGGATGGATCTAAAGGAGGAAAGGGGGATGAGATGAACCTGGCAATAAGGAGTAAAACGGGAGACTCTGGAAGCTGGGCGAGTGTTTACCTTGGGCGAGGAGAACAAAGGTCCGTAGAATGCCGGACAGGCAGCCAAGGTCGGCGAAGGCAGTGCAGTGATGACACAGGGGGGATCCAGCAGGCGCTGTGGAGTGCTGGAGCTGAGGGAGGGAATAGAAGTTAGAGGGGGGAGTCTTGGAGCGTGAGGCTGCCGAGTGCAGAGGCAATGTTAAAAGTGGGCTTACCTTGGAGGAAAGATAAAAAGCGCGGGAGGCCGGAGCGAGTTGTCCTTTGAGCCTGAAAGGAGGATGGGCTTTGGGATATGTTCGGGCAGCGGAATTGGCTGCGAACTGGTGCGGGACCGGAGCTGGAGAATCGTAAAATGGTAGTTAGTGGGGAGGGGACTGGAGCATGGATACGCTCTAATGGGTGGAGTTTCTAGCTTAGGCTTACCTCTGAGAGAGTCGCCGGAGGCCGGAGGGAGCAAGAATCTGCTGTTCCTTGGGGCATAATAGCAAGGAAACTGCGGGGTGGCAGGTGTGTTAAGTAGGCGGCATGGCAAGGGACAAGGGTAGGAGACATAGAAGGAGGACTGTGGAAAGGATCAAGTCGACAAAAAACAGTGGCCATGATGGAGTGGAGTACCGCATTGGCAGACATCTTGTAACGGTGAAACTGAAGTGAAGTGAGTTTCTTATAGTGACGGCTATAGACAGCCGTGTGATATGATGCTTTGTGCACATGCTTGGAAAATAAAGAACTGTTCAATACATCGTGTAATGTAAGCCACCTTTTGCTCTTCTTTCAACTAATTTCTTTGCCTGTTATTTCTTTCTCGTTTCTATTCTCTCCATCCCTTTACTTCCAAGCTCGGTACAGGATTGTGCCCTTTTCCACCCTTGTTGTTTCCCTTATTCCGTTCATTCCCCTTTTATCTTGTTTGAATAAATGTTCCTCTGTCCGGCTGGATATTGGAAGACTACTCATAGTGCTCATTGTAGTCTATGTAGAAATGCTTTCATTATTTCCTCCTATGCTAAGGACCTTTGTTCTTTAAAATAAGCTACTACCCGAGGTCCTTAGGCTACCAGATCGGGTCCCCTTGTTATTTCTCCTCACACTTATTAAAAAAGCAGTCACAGACATGGTGGTCTGCTGACCCCAGCAGGCCACCATCTCTGTGAGTGCTAGCCATTCCTAATGGGGTCGCAAATTACGGCTGCCTTAATAATATTAATGAGGCATGCAATTTGCGACCCCATTAGGAATCGCAAACAGTGTCTGAGATACTGTTGTGCATTCCAATTAGTGAGTCGCAAATTGCGAGTCTCAAATGTGACGCAATTTGCGGCTCACTAATTGCCGGTTCACACATCTACCCCTATGTGTTTTAAAGGTCCCTTCCTTTTAAAGCTTTTTTGTTGAATATGAATTCCTTGTTAATGGCTAGTAAGTTAGAGGGGTGTGCATCGTAGTTGATTCTGCTTCACAGTAATTTAAATGATAATACTACATAATGCAGTTAACTACAGAGTTTAGTTAAGGCCATACTCTACTTCCCTTCTAATGAGACCCTTTGGAAATGAAAACTCGAATCTTTCACCATTTTTAACGGCCAAGCAAAAACAACATCTATTTATTTTTATAATCACTTCAAGGACTATGAAGTGGCTGGTTGTTCTTGTGATTACCATTTTTATTAATGTTTATCTTAATAATTATGCAATAAACTATTGATAAATGTAATTTATCAGGGAATTGCTGGTCCTCAAGGAATTTGTTGGTAAACACATCAAGACACGAGGTACCAGATGGCCTGCTTTCATAAGGTTAAACAATTCTGAAGTTACTTGTAATTTTCTAATTATGCACATGGTATATTTCAGTCTTTAAAATGCAATGTCCCATAAAAACTCTTGTGCTTAGACATGGAGAAATATCAGACATTAAAATACACATTTTTCTAGGTATACAGCAATTATTGCAATCTATATAAAAACAAGAATAATAATATTGGTTAGCTAGAAGGGCATTTGTGGAAAAATATACCAATTTTCACTATAATGGCCTGGTATGATTATAGTAATAGGGTACACTTTGATTAATGTAGCTCACTTATTTCACAAACACAAATGCTGATTAGAAATGCCAGTAGTCAAAAGATTATGTAGTCTTCCTAGTGGGATGATAGACCTGAAGACACTTTTCTAGTAATGTTAGATTTTTCTCTGTCATCTTACTTTCATTGACATAAACATGGACTGTGTTCCACAAAATCCCTTTCATTGCTAGTCACCTTGGTGTGCAGTTGATCATATAAATGCTAAAATGTTTTAATATGGTCATAATACTCTGAAGATACTTGCAGAATCTTTTTAACGAGTCATTATCTAACTCTGACTGTGCACATATTCATAGAGATGAGAAGGGATGCAGAAAGGACAAAAGAGTTGAACGTCTTATTGTGCTTCAATTTTTGCACATCCACTTCGACATCTACCATGACGTGTACCTGCTCGAGTGCTGGGGAGTGATGAAAATATTGCATAGTAGGCACACTTAGTTTAAGGATGGGTAGACGACTGAGTGGGGAGGGCTCGAAAGGCAGCAGGCACTAGCAGAGTGAAAAAAAATTAAAAAGCAACTGATGACAAGATTTGAGAAACTGGAATGCATGGATAACTCTCTATGATGTCCCCCCCTCAGCTTCTGAACTTTTTCTATGGACGACTATATTCAATGTGTGGGCATTTTCAGATTTCCATACATAATTTCTAAAACTATACTCGCATCAACAGCTTCCCCTATCTTCCCGAATGCCTCTTCCTGACCTCATAGTTAACCTCATTATTGCATCCTTATGGATAGGAAGCCTTAGATGATATCTCAAGCATTGGTTGAACGAAGTCAGGTTGGTAAAATGAGTCTGGAATCGCAGGAAACTGAGTTTGCCCATATAATGCATCAGCCATACCTAAGGTGTGAACAACTGAAGGACAACAACTATAATCATGGGTGGTTAGCCATCCTCCTGCACTTCAATTTGGCCAGTTTCAAATACTCATGTATTTGCTACATGCTTATTAGCAGTGCTCCAAGTGCATCTCTAGTGTTCCCCAAATGTGCAGCAAAGAAGAATTCCATGGACACCATAAACGTTACTAAATATCATCAAAGCTTGGACAAAAGCCACAGATGAGACCCACAAGTTTGAGCAATTCCTGGTGCTTTAAATATGCCTAGGCACAAGTGTGTACTTGGCCTTGCTTCTTCCTACAGTTTTTCTCTGTATCAGTAACCTATGCACCTTGCGCAGATTTTCGGCATTCTTGCAGAAATTCTGGTTTTAGACACTCTACATTCCCATCCTGATGTTATTTGGCTTGCATAAAAATAATGTTGGCCTATTCCTACCTGCCGCCCTTGACCTTGTGAGTGATATTATTGAAAGTCACATAGACAAGCTGCATCGAAGGTCACATAAACGGTTTAAGAAGAGCATCTTAGGTAAACAATATCCGGAGGTCCAAAGAATTATCAAACCTCCTAATCACTAGGAAGATCCTATGGGCGGATAAGAAATGGAAAACACCAAGGACTCCTTTTTCAGTTTAAATTGAATAGCAATAAGTCTCCTCCCTAGTACACATGCTGCAACATTTAGCATTTAGGATGTGTTTAGACTTTGTTCAATGTATTCTCCACCACCAAGTATTACTCATCACAGTAAATGGGTCTATTCCCATTTGTGAGCTATATTTCATTTAAATATTCCACGCCATGTATTATTTGATCTTCAATATTTTAATTTCCTACTATCTGTGAACCAACGGGAATGTGACAGAGTGCTGAAATTAATACAGACAAGCAATCAAGACTGAAAGAGTTATTAAAATAAAGCAAGATCAATATAACAGTTAAAAAATGGATGCAGCTGGTGCTCCACGCAAATGCCCTAAACTTAAAATTTGGGTTAAGGGCTGCGAATGGGAGAACTACTTCCCACAGACTGGGTGCGAACACTTTCAATAGGATTAGCGGCCCATCCCGCATCGAGTTCATCTTACTAAATCTGAGGCTTTGGAGTAGAGTAGTCAATATGAGTGTGGGCGTTACAACCCATAGTGACTACAATCCTCTCTGTTTAAGTATGAAGCCTCTGTGGGGTATTTTATCTAATCTTATGGGAATCCCATTCCCGAATTTTACCAAGGAGGTTTACCCATTCCACAGCAGGTGAAGGTTAAAATGGCAGGGGATAGTAATGCATGAAGATAAGATCAAGGGTATGCAGAAAGACCTGGCTGTAGGAACACTCGAACTACAGTCCCTGGTTGCAAGCACAGGTGGAATGTTCGCAGTATTCATCGCCCACTCCTGTCTATTCAACCGATTAAGCTTTTTTTTATTGCACTGGGAAGAAACTCAAGGTCCAGTTACTTAAAAGGGGGAACAGCTTCCTGGTGCACAAGGGACTGCAGATCCGAGCATCTAATTCTAACCTCAGCCATTAAAGCAAAAGATAGCGGCCTAATTAAAGACTCGAGAAAGCGCTAGGGGGCAACCTTGCATCATACGAAAAGGGTGTGGGATGGGTCCCATTGGCAGAAACTTAAGGAAGCTTGTGCCGACAATGATTCCAAATCCTTTTGGTCTTTATTTACCTGGGGAAAAAAATTAGGGGCCCAACCCGCCTCCAACAACATCACAGGTCAAGCATGGCACGATCACTTTGGGAAGCTCTATTCAGATTCAGCAAACCTGCCTCCAACGGAAGGAGTTGTTTTCTCATCCAGCCCATGAATGATAAATTATTCACCTTGAGTGAGATCGAGGGCTCCATCGGCCGAATAGTACAGTCTAAAGCCTGAGGGCCCGATGGCATCCTGGAAGATCTATTTCTATCAGACATCTCAAACTGGGCCCGCTATATTTCACTTCTGTCAAACGCCATAGCAAGCAGCGCTCCAGTCCCAGGGTCATGGAAGGAGGCAGAGGTGGTCTCTATTTTTTTTTTTTAAAAGGGATAGAGAAAAGCCCCATAATTACAGGCACATTAGTCTGATAGACACCCTACAAAAGGTATTTTTCAGAGCTCTCCTATTGAAGATCCAGACATGGGTGGAAGATAATGCAATTTTAACACAATACCAAGCCAGCTTTAGGGAAAAGACGGGGACAATCGATCAGGTATTCAGCCTCCTGCTTCTTTACTGGAAAGTTATAGTGATTGGCCATGGCAATCTATATTTAGCTTTTATTGATTTAAAGACTGCCTTCGATTTAGTCCCCAGGCAGAAACTATGGCACATGCTTAAAGATATGGGAATTCCGTCACCCTTCCTTAATCTGGTGGTCCAATTGCAAAAAGGCAACTATGCTCGGATAAGATAGGGGTCGCAGGGGCAACTCACAGAGCGTATTCCAGTCAGCAGGGAAGGCCGCCAAGGTTGTGTTTTGGCGCCTACGCTCTTCTCCCTGTATGTGAACGGAGTGGTCAGCTTCTTATCACAAGAACTTGCTGACGCTTCATCCCTGGGGGAGAAAGGTAGTAACTCTCTGATTTGTAGATGACCCCCTGCTGCTGTCAAAAACCCCGGTGGGGCTACAGTCACTACTGAACAGATTCCTACTCTTCTGTGACACCAGGGGCCTGGATATAAATACAACAAAAAACAAATTGAGGACTTTTAACCCGTACAAGTTATATAAAGGTAAACCAAGATTTGGAGATATCCCCCTGGAAAGAGGCAGCACTTTTGACTACCAAGGAGTCCGCCTCTCAGAAAACATGACCTAGAAGCCCCACCTTACACAGATGTTATTGAGCCACAAGCGCGTCATGGGGGCACTTGGGAAAGAACATCGTTCCTCACACCGTAGACCTGTTGCTGATGCCCTGTAGGTCTACTGTTCAAAAGGAGTCAGCTCTGCCCTGTACGGGGCAGAGCTATAGGGATTCAACAAGTCAACTGAGCTCAGTAGATCAGACCATAAATTCCTAAAGAACCTAGTGATGCTGCCCTAAGGCACCCTGCTTACCCTCCTAATGCCAGACATGGGCTGATGCTCCATAGGTGACATGGCCAAATTCCGTCTGTTGCTGTTTTGGGCTCATATTCGGAGGACCCCGGACCCCTGTCATAGATTACCCCTCTAGACATGTGCAACAAGGTGGAGTGGATTAGAAATGTAAGAAAATTGGTGTCTGACGTTGGTCTTCGGGTAGTATAGGAAAAATCAGATTCATCCCTGCTCCAAAAAGCAGTAGTAAATCAACACTATTGGGAATGGGTTGTACAATAAGAGGCCACTAGGCCTGACCAGGGAAAACAGGTCAGATGCTTGAAACATTACCTTGATCTAATTCAGGCTCCCTAGGATAGGACGCTTCACATTGAATTGAGGTTTGGCATCCTCCCTGTTGGTGAGGTAACAGCTAATTGGCACACTAATGACCCGAGCCCAAGTAACTGCCCAGGATGCAAAGCACTAGTGGAGACGTTGCCCACATGCTGTTTGCATGTCTAGCTTATGCACATACAATATCAAAATGGTTAAAACCGATTTGTCAGCAAATGGGCATACGGAACCACTGGGAAGCCCTGCGTATCCTATCTTAGTCTGTGCAGTTGCTAAGTTCTAAGCCATATGTGAGGAATAATTAGAAAGGCCAGAGAGAAAAGATTTGCAGTAAGCAGCAGGCCGGCGCCTAAGACTTAGCTGGACCAGGGAACCAAGTATTTCTACCTATGAAAACCTCTATTTACCTAGAAGTAATGCACAAGCACTTTATTGTAAAACAACTGATAGTTGACTATCACATCAGTCTCAAAACGAGAGGGTATAAAGTGCAAATATCATGATTCACACTTGTTGGGCTCCTAAACTTTACCCACTGAAATACTCAGATAGCTCCTTTTATTTTGTCCTTTGAACTTTCTCTTTTGTCTGCGTAATTCAAAATCTCATAAATGTTAACTTTTATTGTAAGATTGTGTTATTAAGATGAATTGTTTCTATCCAGATCATGTCAGATGGGTATGGTCGTTCCCTAAGGTATACAAACTGGACTGTTCTTACCCTTAGCTGGCTTCGGTACTGGCACCAAGTGTCTCAAGTGGCCTTTGTACGATGGACCTGATTACAATAATCACCCTACAGAGTGCACGTTGTAAAAACTATGTCCTAGTGTAAGGAAGAATGTGCATGCTTAATGTGACATATGTTATATGAATCATCTATTTTTATGTCTTTTAATCGGATTTTATGCTTGTGTTTTTTTTAGCTTTCATGACACGAGTTGTAAATATAAAGCTAATATAAAATATAACAGTGTGTCTATCACACTAAAAGACCACTAATGCTTTGTGTATATATTCTACATGAACCTAGTTATCCTTCAGGGAACAGATATTCTATACTTTTCCTTTGTACTGTTATCCTTGAACGATGTACCATTAATATGTTATTCCAAAGTCTTTACTTCCTGTTCAAGTACTTCATGAAACATATAGTTCTTAGTGAATACTAAAGCTTCAATGTATCCTCTTTTTAGGATATTGTGAACTTTTTAGTTATTTATTTAGAAGGATGGATTATACTTTCTTATTACACTATGATATGAAGCCAAAATCCACTTCACCAATAACATCTGAGTCACCCCCATGGCTTGTTGTACCAGACAGAAGGCTTTTCCTTAGAGAAACATGTTAGAATTAAACACCAATACAAAGTAATACATTCCAAAACAAATTAAGAAACTTGGACAAATAATTAATAAAAAAAAGACACAAATATGGACAATGGTATTAAGGAAACTGGGATATTAATTTTTTATTTTTTAAACCTCTCTGAAAGTACAGAGCACCAATTGAAAGCAATTAATGCAGTTACCCATGACCTAGGAATGGTTTGGGAGTCACCACCAGACAAACGTTTTACAGTGGCACTTTGTCTTTTTTCTGGAAGGCAAATTCCTCTTGTGGAGTAAGGAACGCTGCTGTAGAGTTTGTCAAAGTTGGGTAAGTTGAGTCTGAGTTCTCAAGAAGCCTAGAGTTGCAAAATTACAGTTAGTGCAAAAGCTCTGTGTGGGATAAAGCTGAACTGTACAGCTCCTGAAGTCACTTGATTAGCAGGGTAATTTTATCACCTTGCCCCAGTTCCAAGTATTAGCTTCAAGCCTAGTTACCTTTTCAGTTTTTGAAATACTCTTGCAGATTGAGGCTGCACACCTTCACTGAAAGGTCCTGTGGATGGCTTGATAGCAAAAAGCTCTGAGTGTGTAAACCTGTAAATCTTAACTTCTGAGGATGCTGCCTCAGATCCATGTTCTGGTCCTCTAGAGGTCTGAAAATGACAAAATACTTGCCAGAATCTCCACTACACACATAATGACTAGATGACTATTAAACTGTATTTTATTTCTTATTCACTAACAAAACCAAAGGTTACAGGGACATTGAAGTTAAGTTCAGTTTTCACACATACAAAAACCATAGAAATTCAGCCGTCATAGTTACTATATAGCTAACTATAACTTACGCCCCTGCAATGCACTGCTTATGACCTCACATATTACATCACTAATGACATGGTCAGTGACATCACTGATGACATCACTGATGCCATCATCCACAGAGCCACTCACACACCCACTCACACCCCATAGAACCTCTCATACACCCACTCCCACACAACCCCTCACAAGAGATGAAACCTCGACTTCCTGTAGGTGGGAGCTCTTTGACATCTCTCACCCACTGGATCTGGTGTAGTTGCTTTTGCTTGGCAGAAGCTGTTGGCTCCCGCCAAGCAGAAGCAAATAACTATGTCCTGGGGGTGGGCAACCCCGGACATAGCAGGATCCGGCCCTGTGGTGTTGGGGTCCCCAGGGCCATATATGGCTGAAGAAGGGGGCCACACACCCCTCCTTTGTTGTTTACGGGCCGACCCCGGGGAGGTGGTGGTCCTTAGGGCCGTATATGCAGTGGTGGCTGGTGACATTAGAAAGTGGTAGGGCATAACAGTTCATGGTGAGTGCCCAGTTGTGAGTGAGCAAGCCCTACCACCACAAATAGGGTTCAGGGGGTTCTCCTCTAAGAAAAGTGTCGAAAAAAGAGTGGGCAAATTGTGCATTTTCAAGCAAATTTCAGAAAGCAAAAAGATGAATAAAGCAATTGTGAAAGTGAAGTTATGACATCAATAAAGAGATTTCATATGATAATGACATAAGTAGCTGCTTATTCAGTATAACCACAGAATGTCATAAAACAGACTTTGCGATAATACTGCGTACCTCACAGATTTCTTTATTTCTTGCTATTGAGGAAAAGCAAGTTATTGTGATTTGCCAGACTGGACACAACGAGAAAGCAAGGAATACACATTAAAAGACAGTAGAGCATCCTGCAAGGCACTGCATGTCTCATTCAGGGAATGAAGAAATATGATTACATCACCCCCATCTAGATGGAACTCCATCAGCTCTCCTTGCTGATACACTACCTCATTAAAACCATGAGGAATCATAAGTGGAATGTTCAACTGTGGGGATGTGGCGGGAATTTTCTGGGCAGAGTCTTTGTTCTGGGCATCTTCGGAATCAGGCCCACAGTTTTCTTTTAATGAATGCTTCAGCTTTGGAGAAGAGTATGCTATGCTTTGCTTTATAAATACAATTCACCTTTTTAAACTATTATAGGAAAGCATGCATGTTTAATTATTCTTTTCTTGACTTCAGAATTTAGATTACTGATGGAGCAACATTAAAGACTATTAAAACATACAGGAAGGTTTTTTTGTACAGCTCTCATCCGAAATTGGTGTGTCTTAAGGTGCAATCAAATGTGATGATAAAGAAAAAGAAGGCTCAGTGAAATAAATGAATTGCCAATGCCCAGGCTCTCACAGTTTGTTCAAACAGGGAAGCAGGGATTGAACCCAGGTTATTTGGCTTCACATCTTGTATGGTGATTTAGATATAAGAAAGGCAGCAGAATCCATGTGATGGCTCTGCTTATGTTTGTCTCGAGGTTCCAAGAATATGCTGAGTTGAGACAAAGTTGTTAAAGATTATATAAATATAGAAAATAAAAAATCATTGCACCCCCATCTCTTCTTTCTTTTTCACTCCCCATGTTAGAGCCCCCCATGGCCCTCTTTTAACAAGGTGAAATAATAAGTCATGAAAAGTCATGCAGTTTTAAATATTTAAGCGCGCCTCTTCAGTGCATGGACCCATCACTTCCTAAGGCACCTACGGGTTCCCTATCCGTGACTAAGGGTTCCTTTTCAAAACAAGCAGGGGAGCCTGCATTTGTTTTTTTGGGGATATTTGTGCTGTGATTTCACAAATTTGTGTCAATTTGTTTTTTTCCCATTTGCTTTTGCCCTGCCGGTGTACCTCTGGGACCTCAACATTAAGGCTTGGAGTTCAGGGTAGGAATACCCTGCCCCCTTTTCTTTTTTTTACGGTTTATTTGGGGACTCTTCTTAAGTGATGGCAGCCAATCAGAGCGCTGCAGATTTAGGTGCGAGCCCGTCATTATTTGTGAAGACAACACGATCACAAATAAAAAAAATTGGGGTCCCTTATATTTCTCAACAACTATTGAATGGATTTACACCAAATAACTGAAAGCATGATCTACGAACCAAAATCTACCTTTCTGCCAAATTCAATGTAATTCTGTCCAGCCATTCTTGCTGTAGTTGTCTCTATGGCTCCCATGGAAATTAACATGGTAAACTCACTTTGTTTTACCCCCCCTCTGTTTTCTCAGCCCCAGCTTGACAAAACTTTCCATGTGCAACAAAAATTACTAGCACACTTTTTGGGAACATTTTGTGAAGATTCATCAAGCGGCGCCAAAGGTATAGGAAAATCAAAAAGGGCTTTTCATATGAGAACATGGTCATAACTATAACTACCTACAGGCAACCACCAGTAGGTAATACAGTGACTCCTGCATTACCACGTTATGGTCAAAAAGTCTTGGTGGAAGACGTTTTCATAAATAATCATTCATAGTCACTGGCAATGTTCCCTCTAATTTTTTTCATCTGTGTGCGGCAGTGGAGGGTCTCTGTGCCCTGCAACCATGGCTATGTGCGCCAGGAACCGTGGAGCACCAAATGCCACTCCAAAAGTTTACTTAAAAAAGTGAAAAGATGGTGCATTTTCACACATACAGCACCACATTAAGGGTCTTAAGGTCGGTTTGCAAATTGGATAAACACGCCAGGATATCAATTGGTTATACAGGCAAGTACACTTCAGGTTTAGAAAAGCACAAGACTCCAATGGTGGTACCATCATAAGATTTTACTAAATATTCTTAACTGGAGCACTGTTCATTGGGTGGGGAAATGTTGAGAGCCTATACCATGGTATGATGGTGCCTACCATTTGAATAAAACTAGCTCAAGCATAATGGTGGCAGCTCCAGGCATCTATGGCACGAAGATGCCTAACCCTGGGATAATGCCACCCCCCTCTTGCATAATTGTAACCCTCAGTATGTTGTGGGCATCCATGACTTGCAATGCCTGGACATGCAAGGCAAAATCCAGCACTGCCAGCAGGAAATGGGAGTCTTTACCTATGCCCAAACGTGTTTTTGAGTGTCTTCATCTATGTTTACACTTTGCTAACATACAAAAAATAGTTAAGAATATAGGCCCTGCGCTGTTAAACCTTGCAGCAGTTAAAATATCTTCTTAGAGTTTCTTGTTAATCAAATGGGTGTTTGTTTTATACTTATTTTTCCCTCGTCTTTATTGCTTGATTTGACTCCTGGGAAAGTGGCACTCATAGTCGTTGAATGTCACCCAAATTACACTGAAGTTATGAAAATATCACACATAAGCAATCCGAACCCTTGGCAGCTATGATGTTTATAACTAAGAACACTTGCGCAAGTTTAAAAACCCAGCATGTAATTTCAAAAGTACATGGTGTGTTTTTAAACTTGCTCTACTCTTGTTTGTAAAGCGCAGTGCGGGGAATATTGTGGGCTTTTGTTTTCACATTAATCAGAGCCCCTTCACGAGCTGTGATTAACATGAATACTTAGACAAAAGCCCACAATCTCTCTCGCAGCCACGTTTTTCAAACAAAAGAGTAGGGCAAGTTTAAAAAACCAGCGTGTACTTTCTGAAAGTACACACTGTGTTTTTAAACTTGCTCTACTCTTTTGTTTGTAAAGCGCGGTGCAGGGAAGTACTAAAATAAAGTGAAGGAGAGAAAACAAAAGACACACATTACAATAGCGCAATATGACAAAAAAATATCGGTCCAGAATTATAATCCTTAAAAATTAACAAAAAAAGATATATTTAGCTTTCTATTAATCAGTAGGTAATGTTTGAACTCACAATTCCTATGGAAGAGAGTTCCAGAGGCCTGGGACTGGAAAGTGGAAGGCACGACCTTCCATCAGGAAACCCGTTTTGTGAATGCACAGAGCAGGCTGGTGTTTAGGACATTAACACCTGGCACATTTTTGTATTTGTATTCTTATGATTGTAAAAGACTCTTCGCAACGCAGAGAGCCAAGACCAGCACCCTTTTTTCAAATGCCAACCAATGCAAACATTTCCAGGCTTCTTAGACAAGGTTACATTTTTGGACATTTTGTACTACTCTTGCTACAAGTTAGTCACAGGCTGTGCAGGCATACAAGTACAGACTTACAGTCATCAAGCCTAAATAGAAAGCATGCAGCAACCACTAGACTGTGCATTGACAGAGACAGTGAGGTCCCATAAAATCAGGCCAAACTATTGCCTCAGTGTGCCTGATGTTTCCTGGTGTCTTTCAGCGGCATAATCAGCATGTGCCAATCTGCCTCAGCACCAGTAGGCTTCCAGAGGATAGAGCATTGACAATACTCTAACCCTACCTTCCTTTTGCAAATGCCAGCACAATGGATCAATAGTATTTCGACAAGGTCGATGTCCTTTATGCAAAAAAGTTTCTATTTCACAATTTTCTGCCTCACTTTATCCATCACTGATTGACCCTTTTCCCTGCCACCCCAGAGGTGTCTTCCATAACCACCCGCTGCCCTGGGTCGGAGTCTCCTCCTTTACTTCGGAATCTCTCCTTCTCTTTCTATTACCCTGAAGTGCTTTGGGTCGCCCTAAGTGAGACATAAGCTCTACATAAACCAACATGTCACAACATTTAATTCACGAAGCTTCCTTAAGCCGAGTGATCATGGCAGTCACTTTATTGGGTTTCAGATGAGGCTGTCACTGATTTAGAGAGGTTCCTATACATAATTCACTTCCTCTGGGTCCTTGTGAGAAAAGAGTCAACACTCTTTGGATAACTGTACACAGGTGTGGGGAGAAAACGATAACTTACCATTGCTACTGAACCTATCTTTTTCTACATAGTGGACTCCATCGGCACCTCTAACACAGGCTGTGCATTAACATGAATACTTAGAGAACAGCCCACATTCTCTCTCGCAGCCGCGTTTTACAAACAAAAGAGTAGAGCAAGTTTAAAAACCCAGCGTGTACTTTCTGAAAGTACACGCTGTGTTTTTAAACTTGCTCTACTCTTGTTTGTAAAGCGCTGTGCGAGGAACATTGTGGGCTTTTGTTTAAGTATTTACGTTAATCACAGCCCCTTCACGAGCTGTGATTAACATGAATTCTTAGACAAAAGCCCACAATCTCTCTCGCAGCCGCGTTTTACACACAAAAGAGTAGAGCAAGTTATAAAAAACAAGCAAGTTTAAAAACACAGCGTGTACTTTAAGAAAGTACAAGCTGTGTTTTTAAACTTGCTCTCCTCTTTTGTTTGTAAAGCGGTGTGTGGGGAAGATTGTGGGCTTTTGTTTAAGTATTCATGTTAATCACAGCTCGTGAAGGGGCTGTAATTAACATGAATACTTAAACAAAAGCCCACAATCTGCCCCGCAAGTGCCAACAGCCGCAAGCCCCCAAGCCCCAAAGCCAGCCTTACCTGTACCCGACTCTTCCTCCGGCACACTGCATTCAGGAAGTGCCTGATTTTCACACAGCTCGCTTTTTTAAAGCAGCGGCGCGACTATCTCGTGGGATGTCCTGTGTGTGTGCGCGCTGCACATACGGCAGTGCGCGCTCACCTTAAGAGAGGTGCGCGCGCGTGCGCGCACGTTAATGGTAACAGTGGTCACTGGTGACTGCCATTGTATATCCCAGTTTGGACTAATGTCCACAATATAGCCTGCCTAATTTTTTATCAGCTCTATTTGATTTCATGCAAACTCTCCCAAAGTTCCCTGCTGTGTGTTTTATGAAACTGACATAGGCTAATGTCCTAAAATCCTAAACTCTGACCAGGGCATGGCATGTTGTATTAAGGATCAACCAAGTGAAACCTCACACTGGGCACCAGTTAGTGTAAACATGACAATACGGCCAGAAGGAGTCTGATGGTTTTTGATGACATCCGTGTTCTTGTTCAGACACCACTGCACAGTGATTGCTCCTCACAGTCGTTCAGTTATAAGAGCCAGCTGTATTGTCACTGGGCAAGGAGGTATTTTACGCCTGATCAGAAGGTTCATTTCTGTCAGGAAAGAAGAGCGCAGCAGAAATTAATTAATTACTACCAACAACATCTAGACATCCAAAGTAGATTTCTCTACAATTTCCTTTTGACAATATGTACACCAAAGCTAACTTCAGAATTGAATTCTTTTTTGTTAAATAATTAAATTGTTTGAATGAACATTTAAGTATTTTCCTCCCTTATTTGTTAACAAGTGATATGTTACACATGTAGGTATTCTCGAAAAGAATAGCCGCAGTTGCCCTGATATTACAAAAATAACTTGACAGCAAGCCACAGCAGTGACATACTATCTTTAATTTTAAGCAATACCGAACTGTATACATTCGCCACACATTCTTGGAGGTTACAAGGCACATTTTGAGCTGACTTGGCTAGTTTAAAAGTAAATTAACGTTTTCTACAGTTCAGCACAGTATCTTTTGACATGTACTTCTGCAATGTTTTAGGCTGCAGCCAATCAAGGGAAAATCGGAGGCCTGAAGCCAGCGACTTAGTGAAACCCGAGAAGCATATACGTGTCCATTGTAACCCACATGTGACATTTAACATTTATACCATTTTTGCATTTCCTTTACCAAGTTAGCATTACCTAATTATAAACATATATATGCCAATCTGCTGGAAAGCCGAACCCACTCAAAACAGATGTATTTTCATACAGCACTAGATTATTATTATTATTTTTTTATTATGTCAATGCATATCACACTACATTACTTAGGCAATATAATCATAAGGCCTCTTTCCATCTGAATATACCGATGGAGTGGTGTGATATTCACCATGTTTATTCAATTACATATTTCCTCATGTGATGAATCTTGCCATGTTTATCAGCCCTGATCTCACCAATTTGGCTTCCAAGGTACAACATGATGCTCCCTTTTTTCTTGGGTGAATTCAAAGCCAAACTGTTCGGAGGTTCGAAGGTTATAGTGCTGAAAGCCGTAGCGAAACCGTTATATTGAAAACCTCAATAGATAGGCACAGCTTTTTTATGGAATGGTCTATTTTCTTTCGGGCTGCAGAGAAACAACCGACTTTTGGTGACAATGCAACCAGATGGATTGCTGAAGGAGATCACGGGTGGAGGATTTGCTGTGCTTAGCCCAGCAGAAAGCAGAAGGCCTTCAAATATAATTTGCAGCAGTAAGATGACTTTTCACTGGCCTTGTGTGGAGAACAGAGCTTGAAATGCATCTTGGTATATGTTCCATCCGTTGATGTCCAGCATCGCGCTCCTCAGTTTAGTGAGAGCTGATAATCATTTATGTATAGAAGATGCACAGCTGCACAGCTGCACAGCTTTATTGTGTCGGAGCACGAGCCACGGCAAAGTCATCTTTTACCTCTTTCTGCTTGAAGTTTGGGAGAGTTGATGAGAAGACCTTGGTAAGATTTCTACCTTACCTCCACTTGACATTCGTCTGGAAGGATCCCCGTTCCCTACCTGCTCCCAACCATCACCTATATTTGCGGGGAAATTTAGAGCAATG
This sequence comes from Triturus cristatus, assembly GCF_964204655.1. Taxonomy (NCBI): domain Eukaryota; kingdom Metazoa; phylum Chordata; class Amphibia; order Caudata; family Salamandridae; genus Triturus; species Triturus cristatus. Next base: position 411,028,254 of record NC_140589.1, on the reverse strand, counting down.
TTGCCTGTACTTTGCTGCTGTTACACCATTTCTCACTGGATGCCCTCTCACCTGCATATCTTTTTCTGGACTCCTCAGCCATTTGTCTCTTTGACCTTGCTCTTCCCAGGCAGTCTGGAAACTGTGCTTGTGTGCCTGCTTCCCCTTCACCAGCAGCCTGCAGCTAGCGAGTACCTATCTGGACCTTCTATCTCATACCCCACAAGTTTCATGATTGAGGTGGTAAGAAGAAAGGGGGAAGGAGGTTCATTGTTCCTTGTTGGCAAGGGTGGGGGTTTGGAGCACCCTACATAGAACAAAACCTGGGTGAGAGAACTATGTGTGGTTGCTGGGGACATTAGAACCTAGCAGAAAATAGCTTTATTGGTGTAACGTGGAGCTACAAATGTGAAATATAGTATACAGCAACCTAATCTTCCTTTGTCGAATAATTATCGACTTTCGACTTGGTCGCTTTATAACAGCAACATAAAAGAGGAAGAGCAGTACAGGGTAGGATCTTCATTTAAAATGAGGCATGTTAAAAAGGAAGGCATTTAGGAAAGAGAAAACCTACCAAGATAAATACCCCCGCGCTAAGGCAAAGAACCAACAGCTCCTCAACTTGAGTCAGCACCATAGATCAGATGGCCCGTATCCCTCTATGAAACCACTGCAGGAGCTTTTAAAGGAGATTGGAGTTGTGTTGAAGGGAGAGAGCAGAATGACAGAGATTGCTAAGGCTGCTGCAGATATCGGAAACATACCTAATTTGATACTGCCTCCAAGGGTGGAACAGATCAGTGCAGAGCAAAATAGAAAGCAAGGAGCTGGAGCCACAGCCCTGGTCAGGGCAACAGCGGACCATATGGGGGTCAGTCACTGTATATGGGAAGAGGATTCAAATATGCCCATAGAGCAGCCCCAATCTTCCAATGTCCTAGGTGATTACCCTGCTTCACGTCTGCAATATTTGATCTTTCATAGATCCAGAAAGGAATCCACTGGATTATTGTGGCCTTCACAAGATCTTGGTGATGGGAAAGAATAGCCCAACTCGGATTCAGTTTGAGGGGAAGAATTATGTATCATCTACATTGAAGGGGGAAAGAACTCCCTTGGCCCTCGTCAAATACTCAGCAAATTGCTCCTCCAAGGGAGAAGGTTCTGGAGGGGGTAGAGAAGTCACCTTGCGCTAATACACTGGGTACTACACAGTCAAATCAAGAATCGCAAACTTCACAGGCCTCCACAGTACTGTTCCTGCTGCTTCTTGGAGAAGTACAAAAAATAAATACAGCTCAAGTAGAAATGACAGAAAAATTAGAGGCCAACTTAGATTTGATTGATAATGGATGCAGGATTTGCATGCTCACTGGGAAGACGAAAAGCAGAGAATGTTAATTCTAGAAGATATGCTAGCTATCCAATTTGAGGTGGTTTGACAGTTGCAAAAAAGAGAAAACTGTTAATGGAGAGGTTGAGGTTCTTGAAATTCGATCCAGAGATTTAACCTGTGGTCTGTGGGGGTTCCCATAAAATAAGAGAAAGACTCTGAAATGATGGAGGCAGTCTCCAAGTTAATTTCCCCATGTGCGTCCAAAGAACCTCTCCATAGAACTAGAGGCTCCATAGAGCAAGAGGCCATAGGGTACTCTTGGCTGTTTTGTTCAAGGACTGGAAAAAAACATAGCACTTACTGGTGTATTTCCACGAAGTCAGAGTTCAGGAAAGGGTTTTGAAAAAGGCTATACAATTAAAATATATTAATGTACAGAAATATTTCTCTGTTCTTTCCAATGAATGCTGATTGTTGGATGTCCTAGGAGGACAGCTTTTAAAAGTAACTATATCAAAGTAAATGTGTTAGATAAAAAACAATGTAGCAAACTTACCTTTTCTCCATGTCACCCCATCCTACCTCTTTTGGTGATGCCAAGGAGCGCTATTCCTATTCATTCACAGGACCCTCTTAGCCTGCCACAACCCAGCCACAGTGTAGGAGAGAACCAGTTTTCACCCTGTCAGGTATTATTAGAACTCATCTAAATAGTGATGTCCCTAAGGAGCTGTAGATTGGCTTGATTGAAGGCAGAATGATTCTGCCATTTTGAAACAGGGGCTCCTGGGTAATTGTAAGGTAAAGAGGAAGTGCTCCAGTTAGGCGAGGAGGAAGTGCTTCAAAATATGTTTAAAACCCTATACTTTGGAGATACGAGTGGACCGTGGCCTTGCAGAGGATGCGACGATGCATTAACAATATTTTGAAGGCACTTGAACATACCCAACTATTGGACGATATTGTTGTTTGAAAGAGGCCACTAAATACACGGATTCAGTATGGAGAACGGGGATTAATTTCATCAGGAGTATACGAAAGAGGTCTGGTCATTTATCCTGGATCATTGAAATGAAATAATAAGATAAGCAGTTTACCAATGTTGCTGTTAAGGTTGGCGTGAAGCCATACTTAACATCAACAACAGAAACAGAACTTGAACAAGCCCTGAAGAAGTCCCAAGAGGGATGAAACACGTTGGCAAGCAATTGTTTGGTGATTTTAAAAAGGACAAGTGATTTACAAGGATGTATGACGTAACAGCGCGTGTGTTTACAACGCGTGCAGTTACATTGCGGTTTTTACAACGAACCAATGTAACCACGCGATGCCATTACAACGCAAGTCTTTACATCGAATTGCGCTAGATGGCGTGCTAACATTAGAAAAGCGTAATTTACTATTCCAACTCCAGTCCACTCAACAGTAGGGAAGTTGGGATAGTAAACTACACTATTTGTAACTGCACGCGTTGTCAAAGTTTCGTTGTAAAGGTTGTTCCCCGATTTACAATAAAAGACTTTCTAACACTACAATCAAGATATACGACTGCTTGATATTTTCGTCTGGGAAGCTATATTGTTTGTGATATATTTCTTCATGTTAGATCTGGGGGTCTCTAGTTGGCAGGGTAGGTACCACTGTCCAAGTAGGGACCCTTGCTTCTAGTCAGGGAAAGGGGGATACACTGTTAAGATAACCCCTGCTCACCCTCTAGGTAGCTTGGCCTGAGCAGTCTAGGCTACCAAAGGCAATGTGTAAAGTATTTGTACCAACACTCACAGTAACACAGTGAAAGCACCACAGATTTACTCCACACCAGTTTTAGAAAAATAAGGTATCTTTACTAAAAACTTCACAAGACCAAATACTATAGACAAACCAACATATAATTCAAAAAGGTTACTTTAAAGATAGTTCAAGAGTTTGCAGAAAGTACTCCAGGATGTAAAAGTCAGTGTCCTGCACAATGCGACTCTCAATGCACAAAATGCGACACTCTCATGCCCAACAGTACCTGTAGTTGCGATAAGGTTCCCAAAAGCTATAACAAGGAAGATGGCAAAGGCGATGCGATACTCCTGAGATCCTGGGGAGGCTTTGCAGCAGCCCTGCTTCACGCAGCAGAGGTGGATGCGCCGGCTCCGATCTGTAGGGGGAGGATGCGATGACTTTGGCCTTCGTTGCGTAGGTTTCTTGGGGGGAAGCTTCATGCACAGGTTCGATGCGACACTCTTCGATGTGGTGCGATGCGTGGCGCAGCGTTGCCGTCCGGCGCCGCAACTCTCGATGCGCCACGGAACGGGACTCTGCGTCGACGCACCCGATGACTGGAGACTTTTCACGCACCGGCAGTGGTGCGGCTCGCAAACTGGTTCTGCGACAACCCTCGCAATGGCCGGAATCTTCACGCTTCGGGACGATGCTCGACGCACTCGGCGATGCGGGGACCCTGCGTGTTGCGATGGTGCCGCGATGAAATTTTCCTCGCACTCTCGTCTTGCGACACGCAATCGGATGATGCGTTGGGTACCAGTCACTCTTGTTCACGCTTCTGCTTCCCAGCTCCCAAACACAGCAAAACGACCTCCTGAGGCCCCAAGACTGGGCAAGCCCTCCAAGGCAGGTCAGAACTCTCTCAGCAGAGCTCCAGGGGAGCTGGTGGTGAAGTCCTTTTGTTCCTGGGACTTCTTAACAGGGAGCCAGCTCTTCTCAGGCCCTTGGAGATCAGAATCAAAAGAAGGGGACACAGCAAAGTCCTTCCCCTCTCCTTGGCAGCAAAGCAAAACAGCAAGCAGGCAGTCTTCTCCTCTTCAGTCCTTTTCAGCTTTCTCCTTGGCAGAGGTTTCTTCTTAGTTCCAAAGTGATCTAAAGTTTAGGTGTCTGGGTTCCTCTTCTTATACCCCTCCAAGTCTTTGTCTCTCTTTGTTCCAGTGGGGGGATTCCCCTGCTCAAACCGGTTCCTGGGTGTGCTCTGCTCTGGAGCACCTGGTTCCTTTCAGAGTGAGGGGCAGGGTCGTTAGACGCTCAGCAGGAGGTGGAGCCTTCTTTGTGCCAGCAGAGGCAGAGTCCTCAGCCTGGCCAGCAGGGGGTGGAGCCAGCATTGTGTTTGTCAGGGGCAGCCCTATTCAAACCCAGGGACTACTCCTCCCACCCATCTAAAGCAGATCTCCCTATTCACCCTGCTGCTGACTCATCCAGGCTCCTGGAGCCACCTAGCCCATCACATGACACCAGTCAGCCAACCAGCACACAGGCACACAGGAAGGTTAAACAGGAGAATAGCTACTTTCTAAAAAGTGCTATTCTCACACAGTGAATTTAAAAACCATCTTGCTAAAAAGATGTATAATTAAATTCTGAACACAGAGATACCAAACTTGGATTTTCTATCTTGCCCTTATGGGAAGATAGGCATGTAAACAGCCTTCCCCATTCTATCCTATGGGCAAGATAGCCTCTCAGCAGTGAAAAACGAAAATGGCTGTAATTCACTACCAGGGCATGTTACACACCTCAGTACATGCCCTACCTTTCAGATACACTGCACCCAGCCCAGGGGGGTACCTAGGGCCACCATAGGGATGCCTGATATGTACAGAAAGGGAAGGATAAGGCCTGGTCAGTGGGTGCACTGGCCAGGTCGACATGGCAGTCCTGGACTGCACATAGGCACTGCAAGCAGGCCTAAGACATTATTTTAGCGCTACTCCTGTGGGTGGCACAATCAGTGCTGCAGCCCACTAGTAGCATTTGAATCACCAGCCCTGGCACACGCAGTGCACTTTACTAGGGGCTAACAGGTGAAACAAATATACCAATCATGGATAACCAATCAATATAACAATTTACCAAGGGAGCACTTGCACTTTGACACTGATCAGCAGTGGCAAAGTGCCCAAAGCATCTAAACCAGCAAAAACGAAATCCAGCATAGCATCAAAAACACAGGTGGTAGAGGCAAAAAGTCAGGGGTAACTACGCCAAAGATGCCAGGTCTAACACTTCATTTATCTGAATGAGTTGTACTAGAACAGTTATATAAGTAACACTTACTTTTCTCGGGTGCAGGGTCAATTTGTAGTTATGTTTAAAACCCTCTTCATCTGGCGAAATGTATACACTATGGATTCAATTTATCAAGGCTTTGCACAGGAGCAAAGCTTCCAGTACTGATGCAGCCCAGCACAAGGTCCTGATAAGCTACATTTTAGTGCAATATTTTCTTTGTACTGTTAAGTTGTCCGAAAGTAATGCAAATAGAGCTTTGGGCCATTTTGTGTTTCTTTGAATCAATGATACATCAGCGTTCTCATGCTACCACCCATTGTTGTATTGCAAATCTTTATCTGCTAACATTTGTAGTTACGGAAAATATACATACCCTCGAGGCAGGTGCAAAGTAGAAGAACCTTTTTTCCTCCAAACGTTTCAAATTGTGCATGTGTGCCACATTTTATAGCACACATGCAAAGTGGGAACACATTTGTAGTATGTTTGAGAATGGCATTCATTCAATCAATCAATCAGTCAGTCAGTCAGGATTTATATAGTGCTGCTAATCACCTGGTATGTTAAACAGGTGCTTGTATTTTGTACTGGAACATCAGACTACCACCTTTGCACTATGATGCAAAGGTCTGTGTGGTTGTAGGAAGCTTAATTGTGCGCCAGTGCTCGAGAAAAGATCAGCAGTGCTATATCTTAATAAATATGGCACTGCCCCACTCTTTTAAATGACGCAGCACAGTAACTTTGGTCAATGTGGTGTATAACATATTAGTAAACCTGCCCCTAGATGTACATTGACAACCCTCTGATTCATTTCCCCGTGATCCAACTAATATAGTTATACGGGATTATGCATATGTGGCAGGGTACATTTGACATTTCGATCTACACAGGGAGGATAAGGCTTAGAAAGAACCAGCAAAACATTTCTTAAACCATAGTTTTCACGTAAATTTAAGGACATCAGTATGGAAAAAGTTGATGTCATTCTACTCGTACTCGTGTAGAATGACATCAATAGAACACCTTTAATCTGCTGCAAGCGCCTTTGAAGAAACAATGATGATTGTAAAATCAATATTTAGTATGTTCTGGTTGACTTTCTTGATAGCTAACTCTTTTGGAGCCTAATTATAGATGGTGAAATGTACATCATCTAGAAAATCTGCATTTCAAAATGTATTTGATCTTTCCATCTGAGCAAAGAAAACCCTTGTTGCTCGTAAGGATCTCTGGTTCTAGAGTAAAGGATAGTAACTTTATGAGTAGTGGGAATAGACAACTCATTTTGTAGAATGTAAGTGCTAGAAAAACCTCTCACTCACTTCTGTATGGGAACACTGCTTGCAATCCCTTGCTATTACAAGAAGTACTATTTTGACTAGAAAAAGTTGGATTGTGTAATTACTATTAAATATAAAACGTGTTGTCATGTCTGACTTTCAATTGATTGACCACTAGTGCATATGTGGTGACTGGTATTTAGGTTTTGGCTTGATTTGTTTCCAGTGCTCATTTTCTCCCTTGTCAAGAAATACTGTTGTGATTGACTTATCACTTCCTCTGTGCAGTTCAAAACCCCTAGAAAGAAAGCTGTGAAATAAATAATGGTATTTGAAATGGATCTAAACAGTGGGGTACCTACACTGGCCTACAGCAGTAACAAAATTGAATGATAAATCTGAAAAGGAAGAGGTGTGGACCGCGGCCAGGGCGACTGACTCCGGAATCTGGGGATCACGGTTTGATCCCCGGCGCCGGCGGCAGATTAGCCCAGCACCATGTGTCTCTGGGCAATTGCTTGCTTAATCTTCCCGACGGCCCCGAGCGCCTAGAGACCCTTTCGGGTGATTGTTCGCGCTTTACAAATGTGGATTATTATTATAAAAAAATGTACTTCATTTATTTCAAATTCTTTAGAGTAATAGTTTTTTTCACACACAGGATCAGACATTGCCACCTTAAAATGAGATGTGCGCATTCAAATTTATTTGCAAATGCACTGCACTTTTTGCACACTTGTGGAATGGTACAGATTGTGACCCTAGATATATGGAAGCGAAATGCTTGATAAAAGAAGCATGATGTTTTTGTCAATAGATGCAGATCATTACAGTACAAGTGAAGGCTTTTCAGTTTTCACTGGACCAAAGGGTCTGGTAGTATTTCTAGGAAGTGTACACTGCCAGCAGCTGAAAAATTGCATGCTGTGTAAAGTACATTATTTATTTCCGATGGCACATCCTGCTGTTGCCTTCAACAAGGTCTCCGACGGCTTCGCGGTAGGCACTGTTTGTTTGGTACAAAGAGACGAATCTGCTGCATGATAAATATTCTCCATTAGTAGAAAACCACTGGGTGAACCTGTGGTTCCGGTTCATCAGACCTACTTAGCATGCCATTACGAGGCTTTTTCAATATATTTGAAAAGAAAGTTTTAGTTGACATACTTGGTATCTCCTCTATAGGGTCCACTCATGTTTTCTTTCAAACTTAGTTCTACTATTTTTATTACCAATGATAATTTTGTTTTATAGTATGTGATCACTTGAGTAAATACTGCACGAACTTTCAAAACCAATTTGACTATAATCCTCATCCGTACAATACGCTAGTGTACTTACCCGGTGACTCTCTTGGAATATGTGAAAGCTGTATAATAGCGGGCAGTTGGCTTGAGAGTCAATATGCAAGCAAATTCTGTAAGTTTAAACCCTGATAAAAGACAATTTTTATGAGAATTCTCGGCAGATTTGCTTTTTTGAGTCTTTAGTGATAGCTTCAAATCCTTCCTCAAAAAGACACAGTTAAAGGTAAAATGTTGTGGTGCTGTGAACACAAACCCAAAAGCTACTAAACTCTTCAATTCTGGTATTTAACCCACACCATAATTCACGCTACCCCCCATAATTTACTCCATATTTGCACGTATTTGGCATCATTCTGTCAGAGAGAGAGAGTGTGTGTGTGTGTGTGTGTGTGTGTGTGTGTGTGTGTGTGTGTGTGCGCGCGCACCCCGTGATTTTTTGAAAAAAAAATAAAATGTTTTTTTCACCCTTCGGGGTCCTTCAGGGACCCCCTGACAAAGGCTAGGGGGTCAGGAACTCTCTACCCTGCCCCCTTTTCACGTTCTCCACCTTTGTTTTTCACTGCCACACACAAAATGGCGTCCGACACTTCCTGATTTCAACCGATTCGAATGTTGACTGACATCTAACCACCAATCAGAATTACGCTCGCGCACAGCATTGTGCGCGCACGGTGCGCGCATATAGATATTTCTGTACATTTAACTGCAATTTTCTCAGAAACTACTGAACAGATTGACACCATATATGCAAAAGGCACATCCCTGACCTGAGGACTACCTCTTTGCCAAATTTCAAGTAATTCTGTTCAGCCGTTCGGGCTGTACCTTCGACTAAAGGTCCTATGGAAAAATGCATAGGGAAAACGTGTTTTGGGACCCCCCTTTTTTCTCGGCCCTCACTTGACGAATCACCCCGAGACTTTCAGGGTAGGAGCTGAGCGGAGCGCCCCATTTGTTTTGAAAATTTCGCGAGGATTCGTCAACCGCCGCCAAAGTTATTCAACATAGAATTTTGAGATTTCCTATGGAAACACGATCCTAACTATAACTATCTACTGGCGAACGCCAGTAGATAATATATATATATATATATATATATATATATATATATATATATATATATATATATTTTGATCCAATGTGGTTTAGTGCCGGATCGCACAACAGCGGGTGCGAGCGTTGGGCCAAACCCAGGCCAGGTTCAATTTTCTAACAAAAGACGCCGCACTCTGGAACCAGTAATTTCAAAATTTATTTAAACAGAGCCCAGTCTATCGTACCGACGCGTTTCGGCCATGACGGCCTTTCTCACGGTAGGTGACACTACTGTCAGCTGATATTTTATGTCATATCCTGTCCATGTATTACTCCCATTGAATTCTGGGAGTTGAAGTTCAAATTGCATCATGGGTCACCATATGACAGAAACGATAATTAAACACATTGTAAATGCCTTTACCAGTGTTACCAAAGCATTTGTGATATATGTGTTGGTGCTAATTAATTCTTGTTATGAGTAAAGTAATCATAAAAGAAAAGAAAGCCGTGATAAGAGGAAAGAGTGTTAATTAATAGTAATTCAAAACGACATTGCAGTAGACAACCTAAAGTCGGTATGATCAATAGTATAGTACCAGTGTTGGCTACCTGCTGATGTTGGTATTAGGATTATTTGGATGCATGTGTGCCTACTTAATATAGAGACATTGTGATCGTCTAGTGCGATCGATTGTGCATCTATTATCATAATGGAGCTGTAAAGTTAATATGCCACAATGTTGCAAGCATTGATTAGAGTTCAAGTTTATAGATGAACATAGAATTCTTCATCCACGTTCATCCCCTTCGGATTTTTAGTACGTAGTCTGATAATGTATTTGGACTCTAACTGTCGAAGTTTCTCTTTGCGGTCTCCCAAGCGTTCACTTTCTTCCACTGAGTCAATAGCAAAAAAGTTCATATTGTGCCAGTCCCCATTTTGACATGAGAGAAGATGTTTGGCAGTTGCATATGTTGAGTCTCGGTTTTTCACAGCTCTGATGTGCTCGAGAATTCTCTTTTTAAGCATGCAGATCGTGCTACCAATGTATCTCATCCCACAGTTGCACTGGATACAATATACTACGTATTTGGTGGTACAAGTAATCTTCTGTGTGATTTCAATTTTTCTCCCTTCCGGATCTCTGAGGTTTTTCTTATTCATTCCAATTTTGCAGGCTTTGCAATTGTTACATTTGTTAAACCCAACTTGTTGTTGTTCAAGCCAATTCTTAGTTTTATTTTTATTTGCCAAACATCTTCTCTCATGTCAAAATGGGGACTGGCACAATATGAACTTTTTTGCTATTGACTCAGTGGAAGAAAGTGAACGCTTGGGAGACCGCAAAAAGAAACTTCGACAGTTAGAATCCAAATACATTATCAGACTACGTACTAAAAATCCGAAGGGGATGAACGTGGATGAAGAATTCTATGTTCATCTATAAACTTGAACTCTAATCAATGTTTGCAACATTGTGGCATATTAACTTTACAGCTCCATTATGATAATAGATGCACAATCGATCGCACTAGACGATCACAATGTCTCTATATTAAGTAGGCACACATGCATCCAAATAATCCTAATACCAACATCAGCAGGTAGCCAACACTGGTACTATACTATTGATCATACCGACTTTAGATTGTTTACTGCAATGTCGTTTTGAATTACTATTAATTAACACTCTTTCCTCTTATCACGGCTTTCTTTTCTTTTATGATTACTTGACTCATAACAAGAATTAATTAGCACCAACACATATATCACGAATGCTTTGGTAACACTGGTAAAGGCATTTACAATGTGTTTAATTATCGTTTCTGTTATATGGTGACCCATGATGCAATTTGAACTTCAACTCCCAGAATTCAATGGGAGTAATACATGGACAGGATATGACATAAAATATCAGCTGACAGTAGTGTCACCTACCGTGAGAAAGGCCGTCATGGCCGAAACGCGTCGGTACGACAGACTGGGCTCTGTTTAAATACATTTTGAAATTACTGGTTCCAGAGTGCGGCGTCTTTTGTTAGAAAAAAAAAATATATATATATATATATATATGGTATGGTACCTTTTCTAGATCTTGGATTACCTATTATGTTCACAGTATATACATATTTACATTCATGGTAAAAAAAAGATTACTTTTCCACTCTTGATGTGGAAATCAGTATTTCGTTATACTGACGACGGTTGCTCCCCTCGCCTTAGTGGCACATGTCTGATGGGATGTACACCTCTATCTCATCCGCAAGTGCTGATGATTAATCTGGTGAAAAACCATTGAAATTCCCCCGTTATAGGTGGTGCAGGCAACTATAACTCACGCGACCGCAATCCTCTGCTGATGGCGTCAGATATTACATCACTGATGACATATGTGTCTTTCTGAAAAAAAAATATTTGTAATATATGTATAGCTACAAAATTAATGGAAGAAGACATGGGTAAATAAGTGTCTAAATACAGTGATGTAATATCTGACGTCATCAGCAGAGGATTGCGGTCGCGTGAGTTATAGTTGCCTGCACTAACTATAACGGGGGAATTTCAATGGTTTTTCACGAGTGAAATGTCCAGCTAACTATAACATGTGTGAAACCTATGGTTTTTTAAGTGAATATATATATATATATATATATATATATATATATATATATATATATATATTTATTATCTACTGGCGGTCGCCAGTAGATAGTTATAGTTAGGACCGTGTTTCCATAGGAAATCTCAAAATTCTATTTTGAATAACTTTGGCGCCGGTTGACGAATCTTCGCAAAATTTTCAAAACTAATGGGGCGCTCCGCTCAGCTCCTACCCTGAAAGTCTCGGGGGGATTCGTCAAGCGGGGGCCGAGAAAAAAGAGGGGTCCCTAAACGCATATATGGAGTCAATCTGTTCAGTAATTCCTGAGAAAATTGCATTTAAAAGCACATACATATCTATAGCTGCGCACCGTGAACGCACCGTGCGCGCACCCTAACGTGCGCGAGCGTAATTCTGATTGGTTGTTACATGTCAGTCAACGTTCGAATCGGTCGAAATCAGGAAGTGTCGGCCGCCATTTTGTTTGTTTTCAGTGCGAGAGTGGAAAAGGAAGGTGGCGAACGTGAAAAGGGGGCAGGGTAGAGAGTTCCTGACCCCCTAGCCTTTGTCAGGGGGTCCCTGAAAGACCCTGAAGGCAGAAAAAAACATTTAAATATTTTTTTTTTTTTAAATCGCGATGTCAAGAGTGATGCCACTGACCATGTCATGAGTGATGTAATATGTGACGTCATGAGCAGAGGATTGCAGGCGCGCGAGTTATAGTTATCTGAAGTAACTGTAACGGGGGAATTTCATTGGTTTTTTACGAGTGAAATATCCACCTAACTATAACATGTGTGAAACCTATGGTTTTTTAAGTGAATATATATATATATATATATATATATATATATATATTATATATATATATATATTTTGTTAGGAATTGGGTCTCTAGTTGGCAGAGGTATGCACCATGGTCCAATTAGGTAGCAAACTCCTAGTCAGGATAAGCTACATACACACTTCAAATTGACCTGTGCTCACCCTCTGGTAGCGTGGAACAGACCAGTCATACAAAGGCAATGTGTAAAGAATTTGTGCAACAGAGTAACACAATGAAAACGCCACAAGAATCCACACAGGTTTAGAAAAATAAAGAATATTTATCTGAGGAAAACGAGAGCAAAACAACAAAATCCAATCAGTAGAAGTTGAGATATAAAATTTTAAAGAATAAATGCAAAAACAGTGCTTGGAATTCAATAAAGCTAAAAAGAAACTTGACGCACACTAGGCTGGGGTAAATCTAAAGTTCAGGCCGACCGTGATGGAGGGCAGGCCGGTTACGAGACTCACACAGGTCCAGCTGCAAAAGTACCTTGGATGGAGCAAAGCGCAGATGTTGAGGGCACGATATGTCAATATGTTTAGGCCTGGGTAGAGTTTGCGGAGTTCTGCAAGCAGAATAGTGAGTTAAGTTGCACTGCTCATGCTGATTTTTAGTGCTGGGTGTTTGTCCCTTGCTGCAAAATCAGTGCACTGGCTCCACAGGCAGCGCAAGTTGGCGCAGCTTCTTTCTGTCGCTCGAGTAGATGTTGTACTCGAATAGCAGCTTCCACAACATCAGCAGCAGGTCATGCTCTCCAACATAACGCTAGTAAGCTGAGAGAGGGTCATGCATCATCATCGAGCTCTCTTGAGATGCAGGCAATGCGTTGTCGTCGAGCCGCACAGGCTCGACGACACAGGCCGTAGAATGGCTGTCATCAAACAGCCTCTGCATTTGCATCGGTTCTGACCGGTGCAGTGGTGATGATGCATCAATTTTTGCAGAAACAGCTGCAGAGCCTACTTCTAGGGCCCAGGAGTGGATAGGTCTCCTCAGAAAAGGGCAGGATTCACAGATGGCAGAGTCCAGCAGCATCAGTAGAATTGCAAGAAGTATTTTGTGACCCTGAGATTTCAGTGAACAGGAGGGAAGCCAGCTAGACCTTGGAGAAACTTGGGTTCAAGGATTCAGACAGCATATCTAGTCCCGCTCACTCCCAGACAAGACATAAACAACAGGGGTATACCCAATTAACCCTATGACACCTGGGTATAATGACATATATGTATGTAAGAGGCAAAGGTATCAAGGAAATAATACAAAAAATCATTCACGAAGCGAGCACATTTAATTACCCCTTCAAGAGTATCAAATATTCATTATGAGTACATCAAACATTATTTTCAAAAATACACAAAAACAGGCGCTTGTTCAAAGAAAGAAAAAATGACATATATCACAAAGCATCAATTATATACAATGCAAAAAAACATACTGCAAATAATAATAACCCAAATGCAAATTATTCCCATCAGTGTCCCCCTCAAAATGACAGGCGAACCATTGGGAGGTAGTCAAAAAAAGGGGAAAACACAAAAGAAGGCGAAGTGGCCCAAATTTTACAGTGTCCCTACAACAATCTAAGAATCACTAATAATCTTGTGACTCCTCCATCCAATGTCTGTCGACGTGACCACGTTTCAGCCAATATTTGCTTATGGCCTCTTCAGGACAGGGGTTAAACGACAAATCAATAAAGTCCTTCGGTAGTATCCTTTCCTTAATACACTTGCATGTATCTTCCTTATTTCTTTCATGCGTTGCTGGGTATACGGCACACTTAAAGTACTGCCTTTAAATTAATGTGCGAACTTGTCACCTGGTACTTTCAATGAGATCCGAACACCGGTTCTCCAATAAGTTTTAGATTAACGTCGGGTCAGTCTCGAGGAGGAATCCTCCCTTAACCACCACTCCACGCACGCTCGAGTTAGTGAATAACTCCCAGACAAGAAGCAGCAGCTGGCAGGCCAACACAGCAGAGCAGGTATCAATGTGGTGGTCCCTCCTGCAGCACAGCAATTGGCAGGCCAACACAGCAAAGCAGTTAGCAAAGTGGCAGTCTCTCCTTCAGCACCGCAGCTCTTCTTCCTGGCAGAATGTCCTTGATTCCAGCAAAGTTCTGATTTGGTGGTTTCAAGGGTCCAGTACCCTTGAAACCTTTGAAGTGGGGACATTTCAAAGAGGCCTTTGAAAATTACAAGGCCCCTACCTTTCCTGCTCTTGGTCCAAACTCACTACAAGGGGGTATGTTGCTCTTTGTGTGGGGGCAGACACAGCCCTATCCAGGTGCAAGTATCAGCTCCTCCCTCCAATCTACCTTAGGAAGCCCCATCAGCCTGGTGATGGGACATCAGGATACAAATGTCACACCCCAGCTCCTTTTGTGTGACTGTCTAGAGAGAAAATACACAAAGCCCAGCTCTAACCCAACCCAGATGTGTATTCAGAGATGGGCAGAGGCACACAATTGTTAACATAAGAAAATGATATATTTCTAAATGTGGCATTTTCAGACTCACAATTTAAAATCTGACTTCATCATAAGTTGTCATTTTAAACTGTGAGTCCAGAGACACAAAACTCTAAATACCTATCTGTTCCCAAATGGAAAGTACACTTAATAGAAGTTTTAAGGCCATTCCAATATTAACCTATGGGAAAGATACAATCACATTTGGCAGTATTTCATTACCAGGACATGTAAAACTCAAATGTACATGTTCTACCTTTTACATACATAGCACCCTGCCCAAAATGTTAGACCAATGAGGCATTAGAATGTCACCCAGTTCTTTTGCTCAGAAGGCAGGCAGAGTGTCTAAAAGTGGTTAGAAGGATTCCTCTTGGAGATGATGTTACACAGTTAGGTCCTTTTTTATGTCCCTTAAAACAGAAATATGTGTTAGTTTATTTCCTAGTAAGAGTAGTACTACTGTTGATGGTTGGACCGGGCAGGGATCCTTTAATACTTTTACTCTTGGAATAAAGAAAACATGTAGATTCCTAATTTTTCCTTTCAGGCTCCCAAACTACCAGAGTAACCCTAAGGTTTGATGCTGCTTTGACTACTTCAAAGAGCTTTCTGAGTCTGTTGTGAAAGCTCTAACTGGTTTCTAATGGACTGGGCTTTGGCATCAAAGACACGCATTTTGCATACTCTTCTGCTGCTAGGAAGAAGTTCTAGATTATTTGTTGTGGGTTTTTGTTACCATGCACATTTTAACATTATGGGGAATTGTGTTTCTTTATTGAGATCCTTAGTTAAAAATATTTGTATTCTTTTCCTCTTAACCCTTTTTTTCTGAAAGGTGCAATGCCATCATTGATTGCAGTTAAGGGGAAGTTAATGTGGTTAGTTACTGTGTGTACATATTGTTGTTACATGCAGGGTGGGAGTCTGTCAGGCACGTCTTCAGGGATTAAGGTTCACATGGTTGATGTCCCTAGTCTGGTTTAACATCTTTTTGTAACAAATTACTAGCTGCTTTTGGTGTGTTTAATTTTATTTCTTTCATATGAAAGATTCACATACTAAGATTTAAGCAGTTTGTGCGAACAGTGGTCTTGTGGATATGTGTACTAACGAATAAAGTACCCCAGACATCAATTACAAAGCAATTGCAAGTCAACCAGGAGTTCCATGACCTTCAGCCTTGTTCCTCCATATGGTAATAGAACTCCTCTGAGGCTTAAAACAACCTTAGAATTGACACCAGAGGGTACTTTAACAC
This sequence comes from Triturus cristatus, assembly GCF_964204655.1. Classification (NCBI taxonomy): domain Eukaryota; kingdom Metazoa; phylum Chordata; class Amphibia; order Caudata; family Salamandridae; genus Triturus; species Triturus cristatus. Next base: position 411,012,128 of record NC_140589.1, on the reverse strand, counting down.
AGAGATATTGACACCCTAATATTGCGAGTGTCACATTGTGTATCTGGAATAAAAATAGGTCAATGATATTTAAAAATCTAAATTCCAAAATTCTAAATTCTAAAACTAAGGCTTGATTCATATCTTGGCAAATGGGTTACTCCATCACCACAGTGACAGATATATACCGATATATAAATCCCAATATGTTAGAAATGGGGGTCTCAAGTTGTCAGACCTAGGTCCCTTTGTCCGAATCGGGACCCTTGCTTCTAGTCAGGGTAAGGGGGATACACACTTTAGATAACCCCTGCTCATCCCCTGAGTAGCTTGGCATGAGCAGACAGGCCTATCCCTAAACCAATGTGTAAAGTATTTGTACTCAAAACACACAGTAATACAGGGACACCACAAATGGACACCGTACCAGTTTAGAAAAGTAAAGTATCTTTATCTAAACTCAAGAAGACCAAAACAACAAAAATCCAACACACAAGTATTATGAATGTGACTTTAAAAAGGTTTTAAGCAACTGGGTCCATAGAAAACTATGGATGATTGATTTCTCTCAAAGTACCTGTAGTTGTGACAAAATTTACAGGGCCAAACAGCAGCAGAGATGGGAAGCGTTGAGAACACAAGGATATGCATCAGTTCCTGAGACCACGGGGAGGCGCAGCACCAGTTCTGCAGCACGCAGGAGAAGTGATGCGTCGTGTCCAGTCTGTAGTGGGACTTCAAGACGATTCTGGTCTGCGAATGAGGCATCGTGAAAACTTGCCACACAGGTACGATGCGTGGAAATCCAGGATGCGTCGTGATCGATGCAGCTGCGCAGAGAGGCGCTGTGCCGGTTTCTTCAGCCATGACCCCTCGATGTGTCAGTTTTTGCAGCGGCGACAGGCGCTGCGTCGGTGATGCATGGAGACTCTTCTCACACAGCGGTGTTGCATTGATAAAACAGTCGCAAGAAGAGTGATGGGTCAATTTTCTCGTAGTAGCATTGCTTTTCCAGCTCCCACCAGCAGGAACAACCTCCAGAGGCCAAACACAGTCACACGCACCTTTTGGCAGGTCAGAACTCACAACAAGGAAGTTCAGGGGAGCTGGGGGTGAAGTCTTTGTGTCCCTGAGACTTCAGTACAGGATGCAAGCTCTACTCAAGCCCGTGGGGATCTTCCTCAAGCAGGGGGAAACAGCACACAGCAACGCCCTTCTCCGTTCCTTGGCAGAAACAGCTACTGCAGGCAAACTGCAGACATCACACAGCAAAGGGGCAGTACTCCTCCTCCAGTTTCTCCACCTCTTCTCCTTGGCAAAGGTTCCTCTTGATTTCAGAACTAGACTAAAGTTCTGGGGTTTTAGGTCTAATACTTATACCCCAAAAGTTTGTTCTGTCCTCACTGGTGTAGTATGAACACAGGGGCTGGAGACAGCAATTGTGCAAAGGAGACAGGCTCTATTCAGGTTCAAGGAAATCTCCTCCCACTACTCTACATTCTTATATTCAATAGCTAGATTAATTCGGCTACGAGCTTTGCGTGAAAGAACACGTATCGACCAAGGTGCCACGAATGGGTGAGCACTGCCTCATTGAATATACAACAGAATCATTACTGATCATATGAGTTTTCATCCTTTCTTCTGATACTGAACATAAGTGTTGAAACAGCACTCTAAATCTCCTTAAATATCCGGTGCAATAATTGACCCCTACTCTTGGAGGATAGAAAAGAACCCAAGTTTGGATGTAACTTTCATCCGCCACATCTCTAAACATACTGGATCCTACACGGACGATTGTATGTGTTAAACTGCCCCCAGAAATACAGTCCTGATGAGACCCGGTATTTAAAAGTGGGTCAAAACGCCGTCGACAACAAAATAAGAGACAGCCTTGACTGAATCACTGTACATTGTATATAAACTGTCCTTATAATTTTTTCCAATAACCTTCCACAAATCTTTTTTGTCTTGTCACATTGTATAAGGTTATGGTTTGTTTCACTGGGGCTCACCATTCACTGTGAATGTAAGAAAGAGAGGTTTTGTGTATATATAAAATGTGTTTTTATATGTGATGTAAAAAAGTGATTATTAAATAAAGACCTCGGCTGAGGCTTGGTAGATTTCAGTAGTTTAAAAGGGTCTTGTGTAGACTTACTGTGTTTATCATTGATTTGTCTTTGGTTAAAAAAAATTCTATTTCTTTTTCTTGACTTACTAGTATGAGATTAATTCAAAAGCAATCATTGAGATTGTATGTAATTGAAAACATTTTCGAATGAGTTCCTTGTGAACGTTGTTTTGCAGTACAACATACTACTCTACATTCAGCCAGGATCTATTCAGCCCAGCTCTGAGTCATCCAGGACGGGCCAGGTACACCTTTACCCCCAGTGGCTGCCTACCGTGAATTCACATCCCCAGCCCCTGTCACTCCAAAGTCACACAGTCAATACACAAACAGGCAGAGGCACACAAAATGGTTTATCAAGAAAATGCTTACTTTCTAAAAGTGGCATTTTCAAACACATAATTTAAAAACATCTTTACTAAAAGATGTGTTATTAAATTCTGAGTTCAGAGAGCCCAAACTCTCCATCTTGTCCCAATAGGAATTTAGGCTTGTAAGATGTTACAATGCATTTCCCATTTTATCCTTTGGGCAAGATAGCCTTTCAATAGTGAAAAACGAACATGGCAGTATTTCACTATCAGGACATGTCACACACACCAGCACATGTCCTACTTTTCACATAAATTGCACCCTGGACAGGGGGGTACCTTGGGCCTACCATATGGGGACCTACTATAGGGGTGCCAAACATGTAAGAAGAGGGAAGGTTAAAGCCTCGACAATTGGTGCACTTACCAAGTTGACATGGCAGTTAACCACTGCGCAGTGGCAGGTCTGAGTTACCTTTACAGAGCTACTCATATGGGTGGCACAATCAGTGCTGCAGGCCCACTAGTAGCATTTGATTTACTGGCCCTGGCACACTTCAGTGCACTTTACTAGGGACTTACCAGTAAATCAAATATACCAATCATGGAGAACCAATTGTGACAACAATTTACACAGGAAGCACTTGCACTTTGACACTGATCTGCAGTGGCAAAGTGCCTAAAGCATCTAAGCCAGCAAAAACGAAATCCAGCGCTGCCTCAAAAATACAGGAGGTAGAGGGAAAAAGTCAAGGTAAACCACGGCAAAGATGGCAAGTCTAACACAATATATCCTATGGGATTTATATTTCAATGGACTTGATAGCTGTCAGCATTGTGATGGACTAAACGGCCCATAGTTTTTAAGATAATGTGCTTAATGTATATAGGTGTTACATTTTTGATTGTCATGAATGAAAATAAATCAAACGCTAAGATAAATCAAATGTAGATAATCAATGAATGATTGCTTTTTTGTGTGATAACCTGATAAGAATTTATCATGGAGAAACCAAAAACCCTATATCAAATATATTAGCATAGTTTGTTGAAGAATTCAGAAATAAAATATACATATTTTAAACTGAAAGACAGTGATTATAAAGTAGACCAACTGATATATTTATAAAGTACAATGGTTGTCAGCTTTTCAGACAAGATAATGGCCATAGTCCAGTGAAACAAAATAATTTATTCTAGTGATTCACACAACACTTGATCATCTGTGTGATATATTTTAATCCAGGAAAACCAGATGCAGGGATTACAAATAAGTAGTGAAAAATAGATTGTTTAAAAAAGAAATATATAACTGTTTAGTATTTTGGAAGCAGAGGTTTACAAATGGCAACAGCTATACACATTTATGTCTCTGAGATTTGTAGTCCTGGAGTGATAATCCCAAAAAGAATGGGTTCATTGTCACTCAGGGAGCAATGCTAGAAGGAAGACACATTATCGGTTATTATACCAGGCTTATAGATGGTAGAATGACTACAATCCAGCAGTAGTGATAAGGGGACATTAGAAGTGGTGGGCCACATAAAGGCACAATAAATCACATGAAGTGAGCAAACTCACCCATTCTTTCCAATTTATTTTATTTTATTTTATTTTTCTTCTACTTTCAAGTATATTCTCAGTATATTATGAATGAGGACCAACCTGGTTCTGAGGAAATGTCAAAAGATACACAAATCTTATAAAAACGTACCTTAGAATGCAGAGGAAGAGAAATCAGACAGCCTCATATATCAGCATCAGCACAGCAAATAGGTTACACCAGTAGCCAATATTCATGCTTCGCAAAGTGGTAGTGATAATGTGGTTACAATCTTTATCAATGTAGGCGATAAAAAACACTCTCCATTCTGATAACAAAGGATGAAGATAAGTAGTGGGTCTCATTTTGCTCAGCATGTATTATCACTTAAATATGAACATTAAACATATTTTTGAAAATAATGGATTTATCCTCAAATAAAATATTCCCCGTTTCAGAAAACAACATACACTGTACTACCACACACAGTTTAATTTTGGGTAAACATGATTCATTCCCAGGGAAATTACACTTGTAATTTGCATGAAAAAAAATGAATATCTGTGGCAGGAAATGCCATTTTTGTAACTACATTTTTGGTTCCCAAATGTCAGCTTGTCACCTTCACTAGGCACACATATGTACTAGTTTCCTGAATAGGCACATTCTCTCTGCTATTCATGCCCATTTCATATCTCTGTTACCTAATTCTATGTATATTCATCTTTTTGAAAGGATGTCTCCTGCCATTGTGTATCAAGAAGGCCTGAAAATGTTAAGGGCGAGTGCCATTATGTCAGGGCCCGAATTTTGTCATGGGAATCCAGAGAAAGACGCAATATGTCAGGATTACACATAATTATACTATGACCTTCACTGGCCATTTTATAGTTCAGTTATGTCTGGAATACCCACGATATTTTAAGGGTAGACTCCCAGTCTGTTGGGGATAGCAACAAGTATGTCAATATGCCCACAATATGCCATATATGGTTACCATTTTCTCACAAAAACAGACACATACGCTAACAGACACACATAAATTGCTAAATATGAACACACACATACAATCCCACACTTCCCTTCAACTTACCTTACATTGATATTCTGCATGTGGTCCACTGTCTTCAGTCCCTGCCGAGGCCCTGGGAACACATGTGGAAACATGCACTAGTGAGCCATCATGATTCAGATCTCCCATTTATCAGAACCAGGTTCTTCCATGCTCTGCTTATGGTTGTGTCTCATTCTTATCCAATAAGCAGGGAAAGGATTGATCTTGGAGACATTTTTATTTATGAGAAGTCTGGTGAATGCACCACATTTCATGCATCCACAGATTTTTATTGTCATGAAAATGGCATATACAGAGTTGCTGAATACTCAGCCCACCATTCATTTACTGTATTCCACATCAGCGGCTGATAATTAAGGTTTTGTTCTGAGTTCAGGCCCTCAGCATAGCTAATAAATGCATTAGAAATTGTGGTGGTCTAACCACCACTTCCTACTGGAACAGCTAATATTAAGTGCCGCGCACTTCAAAAGTGGAGAATGGGAAATTTGTGTTTTCCATTCTAAATGGAAATGATAACATAATCAAAATATAAACTTCATCACTGAACTCTGCAATAATTCACCAGCCGTGCATGGTACAAAACACGTTTTTCTTGCTTAATCCTTAGAATGGTGGACTAACCCACATCTAGGTTTGTGATAATACTATGCATAGTTCCATGCCCCAAAAAGGAAGCTTAGGTGACTGAGCAGTGAACAACCAAAAGGATTTCCTGATTTTGAGCATTCACAAAATCATCCATGTTTAAAGTGGACACAACAATACAAGCTATTATGACAATTGCCATGATCACGTACTAAAAATATGGTGTGGCTGGAAGTAAAAAAACATCCACTGGATTTCAGCTTATGATCTCATATCAAAGTGTTTACTCTCGGATTTTACAATCTGAGTCCTCTGATCAGTAGGATTATCCTTACTGAGTAGTCAGACATTGCAAATTCAGATTTTATCCTGCCCCCTCCTTCTGGAACTCACTCCATTGTGAAATCTGCTGAATTCTCTAACGTCTGAAATTGTATAAAAAGCTTAAAACTTACTCTCGAACAGAATAACTTAAATCTCATTCTCTTGGCTATAGATTGCCTATTATCATTAGCACCAAGACAGCCCATTGATGATAGCACTCTTTATAAACTCCTTATAAGAAGGCAAAAATACTACAATTCTGATGAAGTGATACACTGCAAACCATTATATTGATTGACCTGTCTTTGGAATTTGAATAGTCTTCTTTAGGTCGTGAACTGGATTAATATTTTTACCTAAGATTTGTACCCTTAGAAACTTTCTTAGAGGAACAGACACTTTGTATTACAGCATTGAATAGCATTGTTCTGAGTTCACTGAACATGATTTTATGTAACTGCTAAAAGCATTGTATATTACTGTTCTATGAATCAGCATGTGTATTTATTATGGCTATTAATAAATGCATTTTTTTTGTATAGCACGAACTAGATCCAAAAGTATCAGAGCGCTTTAAATGAGCATCAGTTGCATTACAGACGGACACATTCACTTTGTTAAGCGCAGGGAGATTAAGTGATTTGCCCAGAATCACAGGATGTTGAGCGTCCCTACCGAGACTTGACCCCAATTCCCCAGCTTTGAGGTTGACCGCCCTAGTCGTTAGGCCACATCTTCTACCCATATAGATAGTTTTTATTTGCAATTACAATTACGGGCTGTTAGGAATGGGATTTCTGGTTGGCTAGGGCTAGCGCCTAAGCCAGGCAGAAACCACCACTCTAGTCAGGGCAAGGGAGTTACACGCTGAAGATAACCCCTGCTCACCCCCTTGGTAGCTTGGCACGAGCAGTCAGTCTTATCCCAGAGGCAATGTGTAAAGCATTTGCGCAACACACACACACAGCAGCAACACACTAGGCACACCACAAAAGAAACTCCACACAAGATTATATCAAAAATAGCCTTTGTATTATCATAAACACATTAGAAACACAATCACACATTTACACTGTGCCAACTGGCACTAGGCAATATTCACTGGGGATTATATACAGGACCAGGCCAATCGGGCCATGGTCAGAGCCATCAGAATGCAGGTAAGTAAATATAAACCACAACCAGTCCTTACTGGCAAAATACTTTACTCAGCATTATATCCTGCAACATAAAACACACTATGCCATCTGAATCACAAGCATAAACACATTATGCAATCTGCATCACCCTAGTCATGAAAACACCTTAGCGCCAACCTCATAAGTATAAATCACTTTAGGCAATAAGTAACACCAGCATAAACATAGTATGCAATAACCTCATAAACATAAACATCATTAGATGCACAACTCAGGGTGCATAAATGACATTTAGAGGCCTAAATCAGGGCACATAAATCGCATCACAATAAATCACATTATGCAACACAATCTACGATGACCCCAGGCCATCTGGCTATTCACTGGGGCTCAAAGGCCCTTTGTCCAGAAAGGCAGGGCTCTAGGGGGGGATCTCTCGATTGACCCCCTGGCTGCCTTGGCAGCAAACACAAAGTGTGCACCGGCGCTGGGGCGAGGGCTGCAACTCACCCCTTCTTTACTGACAAAAGAACTGGTCCCCAACGTTGCAGTTGCCCGCTACGGCGGCGCAACTGGAGAACAAAACAGGCACTCGTGCTACTGGCCCTGAGTCCCCCACTGGGACTCTTCAAGACAAACAGCCCTGGCAGAACTGTGCTGCTTGGGGAGCCCCACTCTAAGCTCGGAACCCAAGACTACCCAACCGTTTCAGCTGCCCACTGTCCGGCGGGGCAGCTGTGGAGAAAATGAGCCAGGGCACCACGGTGCCTTGGAAGCCCCCCTCTTGGCTTTGAAAGCAATGGCCCCCACCATTGGAATGGCCCGCTCTCCTGCGAGACCACTCAGGCACCGACAATGTGCCTCGGGGAGCCCCACATCACTGGGCTCCTCTGATGCCAATCCCCACACCCAAAATACTTTTAGAGTCAGCCCCACTCACTGGTTCAGGACTCCAGCGTTTCACGTCGTGTCACCAGTAATCTCTGTGGTCTTCCTCCCCCTCTGCCAGGTGGGGGAAGGCTGAAGACGCAGCTGGTGGAGCCCGGGAGGCTAGTTCACATCTCACTGGGCTTCCTCTTCCCAGTACCGCGGGGCTCTCCCATGCTCACGGGAGCCCCGCATAGACTCCCGGTGATTCACGGTAGGCCCCACCCACAACCAGGCAAGGCCGTCTGGCTTCCGGGTCGCTGCGCTAGATCGTGGTGGCTCGTTTCACAATTTCGAAATGCGGGTTGGGCTCCCGCTGGTCCACAAATGCGGTGTAGGCTCCCGCCGAATGGGCAAAAAAGCAGGGTGGGCTCCCACCAAGAAAGAAAAGCATAGAGCGGGGTGGGCACCCACTAGATCAGCGAAAGCACCAGCATAAGGCGGGTGGTCTCCCGCCAAACAGCGCAAAACATGGGGTGGGCTCCCGCCTTGAAGCACACTGCGATGCAGGGGAAATCCCAATGCCTGGGGTTCCCTCTGGACGGTGTGCAGTGCAGTGCAGCAAAGCAAGGACCCTCCTCTTTCCCTGGCAAGGCTGAAGTCCTTCTTCTTGGGGGAATAAAACAATATCGCGCTCACAAGGCGCTAAGTCCTGCACAGTTCAGGGGGCAAAGCTGGGCCCAGGAAGGCCAGCACACAGGGCCCTCCAGCAGGGTGGCAGTCCCTCGTGGCGGTTCCTTCTGGAGCCCAGCAGCTGCAACAGGCCTCCCAAGTCACTGGAACAACATTTTTCATGGGGTCACAGCCCCTACCTTTATACCGCTTTTCCCCTTTGTCTGCCAAGCACAGGGCTTGGGGAAACCAGTTCCAACTGCTTCTGGAGCACTCTGTTTATCAGCCTCCTCTTCCCTATTGTGAGGTGGGGACCTGGTGATCAGACACACCACAGGGGGTGGGGCCAGCATTGTACATGCTAGGCACAGACCTATTCAGGCACAAGGTACTTGTCCTCCCACCACTCCAAATGCAGATGTCCCATTCACCCTAGCCCTGACTCACCCTGCCCCTCTGGGAGCCACACACATCTCCCAGCCCCTGTCACTCAAAAGCCAGACATGCAATTCACATCAGGCAGGCAGACACATAGCACACAGAAATGCCAACTTCTAAAAGTGACATTTCTAAAATTGTTATAATAAGTCTGCGTAGCATTTATTATCACTATTCCAAATATACCAAACTTGACCACGCTGCGCCTCTCATATCAGGAATTACCACTGAAACACTTATCGGGGAATTCCCAATTCATTGCTATGGGAGGGCAGCCCCACAGTAGTGAGAAACCAAAAATGGCTGTTTGTCACTACCAGGACATGTCACACACTTAAGGTACATGTGCTATCTTTTACCTACAATGCACCATGCCCATAGGGCCAGCTAGGGCCTACCTTAGGGGTGACTGACATGTAGTAAAAGGGAGGTCACGGACATGGCACACACTTTAGGTGCCACGTCACACTGGGATGGCGCTTCCCGCTAGCGCGTAGTTCCGGGTGATACTCCTCCCCCTCTATTGATGGCGGCTTTGCTGGTTTGCCGTGGTGCGAGCAGACGGCGAGGAGCTGCAGGCTGAAAACCTTGATCGCGCACCCTAGAGCCAGTGCGGCCTCCGCGGAGCGGCTGCCGTCCTGGCCGCTTCCCGGCTGCTGCGCAGTCTTTTATGGAGCGGTATTCAGCGGTATTCGGCGACGGAGATCGCAGATGATGGTGCAGGGTTTGAATGCATGGTGCTGGATATTGACTTTCGTCAGCTTCAGTCTCAATATCCCTCACAGCTGTCTGCTGAGTGCTGAGGGCTGTACGAAGTGTGGAGGCTTTGTCCGCCCCTTTTTTAATCTTTTCTGCTTGACAGCAGCTGCTGAGTGGAGGCTCTGTGCTTCGCGTGCAGAGAGGTGGTCAAGTGCAGAGAAGTGCAGCGGCGTGGTTCCAACAAGCAGGCTGGGCAGTGAATCCTAGAAGTACTTAAGGCCAAGTGATTCGAGTGTGGATTAAGGCAGGAGAGTGGCAGGAGGGCGGCATTACCGGTGAGTCTGATATTGTTTGAAATGCAGGACCTCACAAGAGACTTGGGCTGGTTTTTACATGCAATTCAGAAACTGGTGCGTTTAATTAATAGTCATATAATGAGGAAACAGTTGAAGCTTGCCACAGCTGCGGCGAAAGTGAATGCAGCAATTGCAGCAAAAACAAAAACACGTTTAGCCAAAGCTAAGCTGAATCAGACTCTATCAAAAGTAGGAAGTAAAACGCATCATGGGGAGTCCTCCTTTAGCTCAGAAACCGATGATTCATTCCTAAAGGAGTTAAATTTAACAGAGGTTTCGGGATCTAAGCTAAGGGATAACAACCTTGTTTTTTCGCCAGGAAATGTTCAAGCTCGGAAAAATCAAGAGCAGAAGAATGTTAGAGATTTCCCTCTCTTCGTTAAAAATGCGATACTTCCTACCACTTCGCCTCAGACAGAGAAGCTTAGCCAAGACCCTTCAGCACACAACACGTTAGCCACAATAGGAGATATGATAACACCAGTAGCATTACCAGAATCACAGCCAGAGCCTGAGCCAGTATTAGTTCCAGGGCCAGTATCCTCCTCTTTTTCAGGGGTTCAGGATGTACCGGCATCAGTAGAGGAACAGCTGATGGTTTTATCAGATCTGGATGCGGACCAGCTTATTAATACTGCTTTAACTGTGGCGATGGCTATTGCGACTCCGCTTCCTCGGTCTCCGCCATCTCTCCTCTCTGCCTGTGAAAAGGATATTTCAATTCAATCTTTTGGTACCATGCCAGCCCAGCAAGGTCTACAAGCTCAGCAAAGCCAGCAAGATCAACAAGGCCAACAAGTGCCTTCAATCCTAAGGAAGACTAAATCATTCGATTTTTTGTTGATTGAAGACAATAACGAGTCACAGCAAGGAGCTAAAAAATGTGATTCTGGGCTCAAAGTCAAGAAAGCCATTTTATATCAGATGGATATCAAAACCATGCTTAATATGATTCTTGAAGAAATTCGAGACATGAAGAAATCACAACAATCCGAAATTGCAGTCATACATCAGCGATTAGGGAAGATAGAGTAAGCAGTCGTCAGTCTTCCAATTCGTATTCAGGAGGCCGAGGCAAGAATTTCCTTGGTCGAGGACCAAATGAATGGCATTTTGCAACAGGTAGATCAAGCCTCCCATGAGAAAATAAGTATGGAAAATAATATTGAAGAACTTGAAAATTTCTCACGTCGGTCAAATCTACATATAGTGGGTGTTCCGGAGCGACTTGAAGGAGCAGATACCCTTAATTGGGTCAAGTCCTTTATGAAGATGGTTGTGATTCCTGAGTTTTCTGGCGATCTAACTGTCACAAGGGCTCATCGGATTCCAGCCCATCTTCCCCCCAATTTGAAGTTCCCCCACACTATACTTGTTCATTTTGCAGACTACTGTATAAAGGAAAGAATTTTGTCCAAGGCAATCCAGTTGAGACAGTTTGAGATTGAGAATGGAGCTAAATGTAGAATCTTCTCTGACATGTCTGCAACGGCTGCAAAAAGACGTAAAGACTTTGTAAAGATATTGTACCTCTTCAAAGCCCAAGGGGCGCAGGCTTCCATTGCGTAACAATCCAAACTTAAAGTCCTTGTGCGGGGCAAGTTTCATTTGTTTATACGTATCGAAGAGGCGCAGGAGCTTCTTAAGGCAATTTCAACTGGAAAATAACTGGATTTGATAGATTACTGTTCTGATTTCAATCATGTCCTTATTTGTCTGAACCAGGAGTGCATTACTCAGATTCTGCTGTCTCTTTGAAAAATTGTCTTCTTTTTGAATGCCTGTTTTAGGGTTTTTCCTTCTTCTTTCGAATCATGATTTAGTGGTTTTGGGCTTGTCTTTTTTTTTGTGGGGGGTGGTAGGTCATCCTTGGTGCGATAACAGGGCACCAATATTAGTAGTTGGGGGCTGAAGATGTGGTTAGCAGCGTATGCCGCATTTTCCAAGGGTGGGGTGGTTTATGGGAGAGGTGTAGGGGGTGGGCAGTTTGGGGTAACAGTAGAAAAGAGCGAGCAGGTGCTATCAGGGAAGCAATAAAATGTGTAGATATCTAATGAGTACAATATTGAAGCTCATAATGTTCTTTATTCTTTCCCTTTTTTTCCCCCTCTTGGCAGAATGAATATATCCAGTAAATGTAAGATTGTATCTGTCAATGTTAATGGTATGTTGAATAGACGTAAATACGGAGTATTAATTAGGTGGTTAGTTACTTTAAAACCTCAAATTCTTTTTATTCAAGAAACTCATTTGAAGACAAATACCCCAAAATGTTACATACCAGGAATGTTTTCTAGAGTTTTCTTTGCTTCAGCAGGTGCTGCAGGGCGGGTGTTGCAATACATTTTTCACGGGAAATTGATTGGGTATTTTTTCAAGAACAACTGGACCCCCTGGGGAGGTGGATTTGGATTCAGGTTACAGTAAATGAACAGGTTCTGATTCTTATAAATTATTATGGTCCAATAACAGATGACGCATTTGCTTTACAATAAACTTCTGATTGGGGTCTCAGGGCAAATAGTGTTTGGGGGTGATTTTAATTATATTCAGGATCTGAAAATGGATACCTCAAATAGGTTAAAAAACAATTGAAACCCAAGATCAAGAAGGTCTTCGAAGCCTTGCTAGAAGACCTTCAGTTAATTGATGCATGGCGGTTATTTAACCCGACAGCTCGTGAATATACTTGTTCTTCACGCCAACATCAGACAGCATCCCGAATCGATTTTCTATTGATTTCACGCTTATTATCCCTTAGGGCTGCTAGCATTGATGTAAATGCTTTTTCAGATCATTCTTACATTCAGGTTGGGTTAGAAATCGTTTTTTCTAAAAAGAGCAGGTCCAAGTGGCAGATTTACCGCCGGCTCCTTCAAGATCCATCATGACTAGAACAACTTAGGCTTTGGTTAATCGATTTGTTTTAATATTAATGAGGGGTCAGCTGATATTTTTTTCTATTTGGGGTGGATTTAAGGCTGCAGCTCGTGGGCATATGTTTGCTGCTGCCGCTAGGAAAACCAGGGCACGGTTAGGAAAAATCACACAGCTTCAGCAGTCATTGGACAACGCTTCTAAATTTGAGGATTCTTTATCACGGGGCAGTTAGAACAGGCCAGGAGGGCTTTTAGAGATTTTTTTGTTATAGAAGAAATAAATAGCTCTCAGACCTATATGCTGAAGGTATACGAAGAGAGTCAAATGGTTGGAAAGATGCTAGCTTGGTCAACTAGAGCTCGTCAAGAATCTGCCTATATTGTAGAAATAATTGATCCATAAACTAACGCTATAGCAACTGAAAGAGCGGATATCGCTCAAATTTTTGCTGATCATTTTCGGCAAGTATACACTGCAAAATATTCCGTTAATTTGGATATGATTCAGGAGTATTTTGATTTTTTTCATTTACCAACTATATCTCAGAGTGTGGCCAATCAGCTTTAAAGGGATATTATAGAGGCCGAGATATCTGCAGTAATTAAGACCTTGGCTGGAGCAAAAGATTGTGGTGAAGATGGAATTCCCATCGAATTTTATAAAACCTTTGTCAACGAGCTGACTTCATTTATGAAAAATGTATTTGATTACATTAAAAAGGGTGGGACGGTATCTTCAGAATTTAAGAGGGCGAAAGTAGTTAGTTTCGTAAAAAAAGGTAAACCATCTAATAATCTTAACTCATTTCGACCAATTAGTTTACTGAATGCTGATTATACACTTTTTATGAAGATTTGGGCCCAATGTTTTGTTTTTGCAGCAAAGGAAGTGATTCATTATGACCAAACGGGGTTTATAGCAGGTCGTATGATGACAACAAATACTCGTTTTTTGATTCAAGCTTTTGACTATTTCAATATTAATAAGATACCAGCTTGCATCTTGATGGTAGATGCCGAGAAAGCTTTTGATTTAGTTAATTGGGATACCTTATTTTTTGCACTTTCTAGGTTTGGGATTCCGTCCTCAGTGATCACTATGCTTCGAGATATTTATCACGGGGCGCAGGCCCAGATAATAGTCAATGGGGCCCAGGCAGGGTTAATTGATATAAATTGCGGGACTAGGCAAGGTTGTCCCTTATCACCCCTTTTATTTACTTTTTTTATTTAACCATTCGCAATTAGAATGCGAGCCAATAGGAATAATAAAGCCCCGATCGATGGAATGGCGAAATTAAAACTTTTCGTTGATGATGCCATTCTGTATCTGTCCCCAGAAAAGTCTAATCTGCAGACAACAATGGCTGAATTTAGGAAATTCGAACTAATACGGGGCTATAAAATTAACCCAAGCAAAACTGAAATTTTAATTTCAAATACTGGGACTGAATTCCTGCCAGATGATTTGAAACAACAAGCATCAAGAACGGATCCCATACAGTATTTGGGGATTTACTTTACAGGCCAATATGGGCAGTTAGCTAATCTGAATTATGATGCTACCAGTACAAGGATTCAGAAACCACTTGATAAATGGACTAATCTTCCTTTAACTTTGATAGGGCGAGTGGCACTTTTAAGATGTCTATTCTACCTCTTTTGATATTTCTTTTTTCTAACATTCCGATTAAGGTGAATGCCAGTTTCTTTAAAGGGATCGATTCTGTGATCAGGTCATTTATTTGGAATAAAAAGGCAGCAAGAGTTAGGTTGCCGATTTTACAACTAGATACTCAGTTAGGTGGTTTAGCTCTTCCAAATATGCGTTTATATTATGAATCATCATTTGTTGATTACGTAGCTTGCTTATTATCTAAACAGAAGCAGATCGATAATTGTTTTATTAATAAAATGATTCAAGAAGCCGGAACTCAAGTTCCCACATTCTTAAAGACATCCACACTCCCAAAGAAAACAAGATATAAAACGTTAGTGGATCTTGCATATCGACTTCGTAATGTTTTCAAACAAAAGGATTTTTTGGGCTTTTTCTCCTTAAAATTAACTGAGTGTAGAGATTTAGGTTTACATATCCATCCCATTCAGTTGAAAACACAGAGGTGCCGATTCCGATCCTGGAAAAACCGGGTACGAACCGTCGGTCGGAGCGTTTTCTCCATCTGACTCGTACCCGGGAAAAAAACATTACAAACATGCAAGTACGATTTGCACGGAAACACCATTTCCGTACGAATCGTAAAAAACACCGACCGACGAAAATATACATACAATTGTGATCCGGGAAAGTGCCGACGTGACGTCGGGACGCTTTCAGGCAGCGTTTCACGAACCAGGAAGTACGATTCGAACCGATAGCAGTCCGGACGGCAATATTTTTACGGCACCCAAAAAGTGCCGGAAAAGCGAAGTACGCCGCGAAACGACCAGATTAGGGGGCCCGGTATGCGCCGTACCCCCCCCCAGCCCCTGTGAGTATGAGCTGAACCCCCACCCGTGTATGTACACCCGTGTACATGCGGACCGTACCCCCACCCGTGTATGTACACCCGTGTACGTGCGGACTGTACCCCCACCCAGCGCTGGGGGTACGCACCGTACATACACGGGTGGGGGTACGGTCCGCACGTACACGGCTGTACATACACGCGGGGGGGTACGACTCATACGTACACGGGTGTACATACACGGGTGGGGGTACGGTCCGCACGTACACAGGTGTACATACACGCGGGGGGGTACGACTCGTACGTACACGGGTGTACATACACGGGTGGGGGTATGACTCGTACGTACACGGGTGTACATACACGGGTAGGAGTACGACTCGTACATACACGGGTGTACATACACGGGGAAGGTACGGTCCGCACGTACACGGGTGTACATACACGCGGGGGGGTACGACTCGTACGTACACGGGTGTACATACACGGGTGGGGGTACGGTCTGCACGTACATGGGTGCACATACACGGGGGGTTCGGCGCGTACTCACTGGGGCTGGGGGGGGTCGGCGCGTATGCGGGCACATGTCTCCATGGTTGCTATGGGAGTTCGGTCCGTACGGTGCATTTTCCATATGGTTGTAACATCGGACGCACGGGACGGATCGTACTTGCGCGCTCGGACTTCACTTTTCACATTTGTACGTAAAATCGTCCGGGGATGTGTCGGACACTTTTTCCGACCCGAGGAAGTGTGGGGAAATTTTCCAAATGCGATTCGTATGGACTTTTTCCCATACGAATCGTACTTGCCAGTTTGTACGCTACTTGTACGATTCGTACGGTAAAAAGACCGGATACGAGTCGTACAGGTAAAATTTTTCCAGGATTGGAATCGGCACCAGAATGTTTCCGGTTTGGGGATGGTTAACCAGTTTACTATACAGGGCAGGATGATTACTTGGGAAGAAGTGCAGTCCAGAGGTACTAGTAATAATAAACTCTCTTTTTTTTTATTTATTCAAATTATTCATTTGTTGAAAATATATAATCTTATATTCAATACCCCCCCGGCCGAATTGCTACCGCATTGTTTATTTCAAAGTTGACCGGAGTAGGTAATTGGTATCGCTTATTAAATTCCCAAGACGAGTCCTCTCTGGTTTTCAAAATGTTGGAGAAAGTTGCAACACAAACTCAATGTGTTTTTTCTTATCAAGATTGACAAAAGATATCAATTACAGGAAATAAGACATTGAGAGCTGCAAACTATAAAAGAATTGCATTTCTCGCTCACTGGATTTTACATTACACCCCAGAAGCATTAAATAAAATGTATCCAGAGGTGGTAAATAGTTGCTTTCGTTGTGGTACCTTATTAGAAGGAGGATGGCGGCATATTTTTTTTTCTTGTCCTATGCTAATAACATTTTGGGAGAGAGTATTTGAATACTTTAGTAGGGCGAGTAAAAAAACTTACAAACCTATAGTAGAAGCTGCTCTGTTTGGGATACCTAGTAGGGAGGCTATTCTTTCGAAAACTGAGAGTCATTTCCTTGCGATTTCAATGTTGGTTGCTCGTTCATTAATTTTACAGAATTGGAGATCACTCGAAATACCTTTGTTCGAAAAATAGCTTATGAAAATGAAGCGTACTAAGCTTTTTTGAAGAAGCTTATGCTAAACAGCTGGGGGCAATTACGACATTTTCACGGATCTGGAAATATTTTGTTGACTGCTAATTTGATGATGAATTTAGCTGTATATGCTTTTCTAATTAAAGAACCGCAATTTGTATTTTTGATCAATTTTGTTGTATTTTGCAAATATATTTTGATTCCCGATAGCTCTGCTCAATAAAAAAAAAAAAAAGGTGCCACGTCACAGCGGCAGTAACACTGCGCGCACAGGCCCTGCAGAGGGCTGAACTAGGTTTGGAAGGCTACTTTGGTGGGTGGCGCAATCAGCGCTGCAAGCCCACCAGTAGCATTTAATTTACCAGCCCTAGGTATATGAGATACCATTTTACAAGGGACTGACAGGTAAGTTAAATAGGCCAAAACAGGTTTAGACCAATACTTATCATATTTAACACAGAGAGCACACGCACTTTACACTGGACAGCAGTGCTAAAGTGTCCAGAGTCCTGGTACCACCAACACCATGTCAGAAAAAAAGCTAGGAGAAAGGCAAAAAGTTTAGGGATGACCCTGCAAAAAGGGCTAGTCCAACAGGGGCTCATAATGATGTCAGTCCGAGTTCCCTCGGGCTGACATCGTCACGGATGCGGAACTGACCGACCTCCGGTCGGTGGTCCCAAAACCACAATTAAAATGTATAAACTTTCATTTCACAATAGGAGCTTGTGCAATGGTCTGAAACCTCCCGCAGTACAAGCTCCCATTATAAAATGGAAGTTTTTGCACATCCCTGCAACGTGTGACAGGCACCATTGAGCCTGCCACACTGTGCAGGTATGTTATTGTGCCCCCCCCCAAGGCCTCAACCATATGGCCAGGGGTGGAGGGGGACCTACTAGTGGCCCCCAAAGTCACTCTCCAACAGCCGTTCCATATTGTGAAGACTTTTGGATAGTGACATCATAATCCCAATGGCGGAAACGCCTTCGGTTAGGGATTATGTGAGGCTTCTGACAGGCTGACAGGCTTCTTGAGCCCGTCGGAACCCAGACACTTTGACCGGCCAGTTCACCCTCCGACCGCCGAGATTATAATTTGGCAGTCAGAATGTAAACCAATGATGTCAGTCAGTAAGCCTCCGACGAGCGGTGGTTGGTTTACCGACCAACATCGTAATAGGGCCCTAAGTATCAACAGGCTTTAGAGAAAGACAGATACAACTCAGAAATGAGTTTTATTTTAAAGTAAAACTCAAGTATCATATTTTTAGATTATTCAGTTTTGAATGCAATCATAGTACTGTGGATAAAAAGCACTTTATAGTGAATTGGGATCCTAATGCCTACACATGTTGAAATGTCCCAATAATAACATTGATTATGATGATCTGCAGAAGTGGGACCGAGCAAAGATTACTTTTACCTCATACATTTGCAATGAGTGTGCTGTGAACGTACTTGTAGAGCAATCTGCCAATATTAAAGTTGATATTGAGTTAAAAAATAATGTACCAATGATGAAAGAAATCAACAGAAATATGTGATTAGGGTGCACATTCCAAAATGCAATTTCTCCCTTTTTGAAAGTGAATTAGTTCTATATTGTGAAGGCTCGCACTAACCCACATTTTTGTGATCAACACATACTTTTTGACTCAGGAGCATTGTGGAATGGACATATTAAGATTTAAATCTAACTGCTGTGGCAGGTGAGACCCTTTTCAGCAAAGCACATACAAATAATCTCTGAATTGTATGATGAATCTCATTAGCCATGATGAATGATCTTCTTTACTGTTAAATTTTCTCTGAGTGCTAAAAAGTCCTGGGTGCAATTTTAATGACATCAGCTAAAATCATGAATTTGATATGATGCAAAGAGTCTTGCAATTTTGCATTGATCAATGTTGCATAACTGTTCTGAAGCGAGCACATGTTGCGTAAAAACTTGGATCAGAAACTCTCCGGGGACTAGTTCACATGGAAGTAACCTTTCCAAAAAACCTTTTCAGTTATCACTAAGTTCCGGCTAGACTTTTTTTATGCAAGGCATATGCTCGCCTAAAACAAGTCACATGAGATAGAGGCAAACATATGTCACTCTTAAAGTGGATTGTTTTCTAAATGTTCAAGAAATTAAATACCATTTTATGACAAAACTATATTATTTTCCATCCTTCTGTCTAACTCTCTTCCTGACAATTTCATAAAGCCTGCAAGAAAGCTTAGATACAAGAGAATGACAGCCTGAAAGTCATGCATGGTTATTTTCTTGCGTTTTTTATCGCAAAGACACTTTTTCATGGCCACACTACTCTGTTAAGGCAATGGTCTTCTAATCCCTATTCCATGGAATTTAGTACAGTAATCAAGAATGATTCTGTGCTAACCAACTATCTACATTTCTTTCTAATGTGATATCCTGGCAGCAAGGTATCTTCCCAGAAGACAGAGGTCAGTCCTTGGGTCTAATACAACTACAGGATTACACTATCTCATACACTATGGACAGTGTGGGATGGCTGTCATTCTTGTTGACTGGCATCATCCTGCAGCATACCATGCTTTCTTAAGTTTCCATCAACATTTTCTAACTCTAATACATGTATGATTCCAGGTGGAAATCTACAATACACACTCTTTTTCTTGCTGGCACTAATATTTTTGTTTACAGATTTAAGGATACATTCACAAAATCCTACAGTCGCACATAACATTTTCACTGGCCACAGTATAAAAAAGAGGTCTTAAAAGGTTGCCATAGTTGAATTTTTCCAGCTAAACGTTCACCTCTGACCTGTAGATAAAGCTACTGACTGGCGGAGATGGGAGTAGGGCTATGACTTGATTGCCCCAAAAGGCATTCATTCAAGTCGCATCACTCAAACCACTGTTTGGCACACCTCAAATAAAAGGCTAAGAGGGTTTTGGTGAAATGCATAATGAGTTTATCTTACCAACTCGTGCACACCAAAGCATCATTTGAATCCTGATTCAGACTTAATGCAGTATAGCACCACTAACAGTATTATGGTTAAAACACTGTACTGAAAAAAATGATGCTGTTATCTTCTCATTTGGCCTTTAATTTTGCTGGATTGCATATGCACACAATATCCGTTTACCTGCACTTTTTCCATGGTGGAGAAATACCTTCACTTATTAAATCTGTCGAAAAGAAAAAAAAACATTCTTGAATAGAATGGTAGGGCCCAATCCATTTCTTACTTGAAAATAGCATATGAAAATACATGCTTCTTCGAAATAATCAGTTGTCTGGCAATTTTCTTGGAACTACAGATAAAAGGAAGGCCCTTGAGCGAAAATGCACACCTTCTCTTTTTTCAGCATGGCTTCCTTTCTGCTCTGTTCAGTGTGCGACTAAGCAATACGACTGTTGTACGACCCAGTAACACACTCAAAATCACAGGAAATTAAATGTAAATAAAAATGACGGATTCTTGAAGTGAAAGCTTACCTATGATCCTACACCATGTTCTGTTAAAGTGTATTAATGTATGTATCAAATTAGTGGGCAGATTGAAAGGCAGATGCACATAATCCCCTCTCATATAGCCAAACGTGTTTCCCTAGATGATGTAAAAGGATTTGCATCTTGGAAAAAGATATGTTAAAAACTCAAAGAACTGGAAAAATAACAAGGCGTATTACCAGAAAGTACACGTGCACTACATAATGTGCTGTTGTCATTCACATGCTGCTAACGGAGCCATCTTAAATTCTTATTTTAGAGGTCAAATCCGCCATTTGCAAACTGGAATTTCTCATTGAAAAACACATTCCGTGACATGCATTTTCTAAAAGATTTTCTCAAGATAATTGACTTTAGGACCAAGAGCCTGTCCATTTGTCTCTGTCTCAAAGAAATTCAAACGTGTCTGGTCTTAAATGGACTTATTCACTATTTTGTTGATTCAGAAAATCATCACTTTTCCATGAATGTCCATAGATAGAAATGGAATTAGCATGTGCCTCAAAGAATTGTAGGAATGGAAGACTCTGTCAGGGAATCAATTTGGAATACTTGGAAGAGTGGAAATTAGAGGAGGAATTAGAGCGTAGGAGTACTTCGGTGATATTTTAACATGTAACTACCCTATTTAAGCTGCAGTCCCTTTTGATCTTTTGATCTCAGACTCTCAATGTTTTGTTGAGTTAAAATGAAAATTGTTTACCTATGGCCAGTGGGTGCACAGGGATAACTTAAGTGCTAGAAAATAGTTGGGGGGCAGACTTAGCTGAAATACACAACATTTGGGAACAGCTTTTTTAAGTATTCCTATTGCCCTTTTCTTTCAGGAGAAAAGTATGCCCCAAGAAAAACAGACTAATCTAGTTGTTTCTTGGTAACTCGCAGTGGATTCTTGCAACCAGCTTTTTCCTCCTCAGTTTTACAAGTCGTGTTCCAAAAGGTTAAGGGGACGGGGTGGGGGGGGGGGGGATACCGAGCAATTTAAATAGCACTTAGTATGCAATGCTCTAGAATGGATCATGTAAAACCAGAAGAGACTGCTAAGGAAAAGAAAAATTAAGCATTACATGATAAAGACCTTTTGGTGCCACAGGAAGGGTGTAACAAGAAAGAGTCACATTCATAAATGGCAAGTGTTTCTAGCGGAATATTTAACATCACTCCAGAAAGCAAAATTAAAATGTCATAAAAGCAATGGCTCATTTGGAAAATATAAAATGGCAGGAATATCTTATTTAATTGTTGGACGATGATAATAAATCTAATTGTGACTCGTGCAATAGAGATGATGATATTTACGTCAGTCAATAAATCATAGCTGGTACTTTGTTTGTGCCTATGTTTTTGCTTGTCCAGTATATCTAAAAGCAGTCATTAAAAGGAGCCACTGAGCCAAAATACACCTTAAATGTGACAGTTTTGGGAATTGTTTTTAAGCGGGATCAAATCAAAGCAAGGGTATGTTAAAAGTACAGCTTTGCATATATTCTTGCTGTAAAGAAATGATCGCCATACGGTGTAGAAGGGACAGGATTCATAACTGCCTCTTACCTCTTCCACTTAACTTTTTATTATTGTAATGCACCTAGAAAGATTCCCAGTTTCCCAGTTGTGGACCTCTAATTTTTGACCTCGTTTGAGGTGTGGGAGTCTCTAATTGGGTTTTGTCCATTTTAATAATCTGTTGAAATATGTATGACCTGCAAACTCCAGTGCTCAACTTTATTAAACAAGGTCAGCTGTTGTGTACAGGTGGGGAAGCGGACTCTAAAGCAGGTTTCGCGTGACACGTGCATAGGCACGTGCAGTTTGGGTAAGACATTTTACTTCGCAAATTGTCATGAATCAATTGTGGACTAAATGGTACGGGGCTATTTATTTTGATAACGTGTATAAATGTGTAGAGTATTCATTTTCTGCTTTTTTTCATGTTATATATGAATTCTGCTTAAAATATAACTTTTCGCTGAAACGTGGTACAAGGGTCTGAGCTGCTGCCTCATACATATTTTACTGGGCCCGGAATTCACATCTAACCTTACTTTTACCCAATATTAAATTCTTTTGCATCATTAATGAAAGAGTATAATTTCCTTGTTATGTTTGAGTGAGATAAATACTGTGCTTCACCACTTAGCAAGATCAACGGCCTCAGTCATTTGAAGACCCATTCAGGCATATTAAAAATCTCCTGCTAGAGGAAGAGCGAGGGAGCAGAATCTCCACAGCCATTAACCTGCAAATGTGTGGTAATTAAGTGATGGGAAGCTCCAAGAAGTTAAAGGTAGAAAGGCCCAGACGTTCTTCTCTTCATCCCAGCATTGTGCCCCTTTAACAAGCTGTTGGACTTGGCCCTTCTGGTAGGTTCACCCCTGAAACTTTTTGCTTTTACTGGTGACTTGTGTTAGTGATTTTTGGTTTCTGCGCACTTTCCCTGTGTCCCAGAGTAAAGTGCGTGCGCATTCTCAGTGCATGTGGTGAGATAGGCCTGCCCTCCCATAGGAATGCATGGGGAATGTATGTGTCTCTGGTAGTTCCTGATGCGTGGCGTGTGCAGGCTCGAGTTTGGTATGTGCGGACTCGTGTGATTGAATGCTGCGCGATGATGTGTGCGGCGTGCATGTACCTAGTGTGGAAGTGCCACTTCTAGAAGTGGGCACTTCTGTGTGCAGTGTGAAATGTGTACCTTGTCTGGCGATTGGCTGGTTGAGGTCATGTGACGGGTTAGAGAATCCCCAGAGTCAGGATGAGTCACCCAGTGGTGAATGGGGAGATCAGCAGCTAGATGGGTGGGAGGAGTACACCTGGGTCCTGAATAGGGCTGGGTTTTCCCCACACAATGCTGGCTCCGCCCCCTGTGGTGCGACTGATGACCCTGGCCTGCACTCTGAATAGGGAGAGGGTCTGAGCAAAACAAAGTGCTCAGGAACCAGTTGTAACTGGTTTGCCCCTTCCCTGCACCCTGAGACAAAGGGTTTTACTGTATAAAAATGGGGCTGTGTCCCCACAGAAGCTGTTCTCTTGCTGATCCTAATTTGAGGGGGGCCTGCTGCTGCTGGGCGCCAGGAGAGACCGCCACTGGGGACTGCCTCCCTGCTGGAGGGCCCTGTGAGCTGGCCCCTGGGCCCAGTCTTTGCCCCCCCGCATCTGAAAGACTTTTCCTGGACTTTTGCCTGCAGCGCCTGGGAGCGCCTTATTTCTCATTCTGAAGGAGCACTTGATTTTGGTGCTGAGGAGCGCTGTGTTTCTGGCCAAGAGGACTGCTGGACTTGCCTTCTCCCCTAAAGCGCCTGGAAGCGCTTGTATTTTACATATAGCGCTAGGAGCGCTTTATTTGGTGCCCCAGCGCTTCTAGCGCGCTCCGTGTCGCCTCTGCAGCGGCGCCAAACTGCTCCTCCTGAAAGAGGGAATCCCCGGCGTAGGGATTCTCCCTCTGGTTGCCGAGATTGAAGCGGGTGCCCTCCCCGCATTGCTGTGCTCGCGGGTGCCCAACCTGCTAATTTGTTTATTTTACGGCGGGTGCCCACCCCGCCGTATATCCACTATCAAGAGGGAGCCTACCCTTCGTTGCCGCCGTAGGGAAAGTCACCGCCGCGGGCCCGGGGAAGCCAGGAAGTCAGGCAACGCGTGTTGTGACGTGGGCAGGACTTAGAAGCAGGAAGCGACAGGAGCCTACCCCGCGCTCCTGCACTGGCCGGAAGAGAAGCGGAGCCGGAGGTTCGGCGGGAGCCCACCCCGCCTACCGGTGAGGAAGAGAGCCCCACGCCAAGACCAGGAGCGCCGCCAGAGTCCCGGTGAGTGGGGACAGCATTGTGGTGCTCGGAGCGAGTGCGCTCCAGTGGGGACAGCATTGTGGTGCTCGGAGCGAGTGTGCTCCAGTGGGGACAGCATTGTGGTGCTCGGAGCGAGTGCGCTCCAACATACGGGGGCACATGGTTTCAGAGCCCCGTGAGGATCCAGCACAGAGCCCCGTGAGGCTCCACCACAGAGGGGCATTCTTCCCTGGTGGCAATCAGAGCGGCCCCGGAAGGCAGCGGGCCGCTCCACCGTAGGGGGGCATGAGTATCTAGAGCGCTAGACGCTCCAACGTCGGGGGCATTATTTCCATGTTTGAGTGGCCCCAGATGGCAGCGGGCCACTCCCACCTTGCCCCACATTAGTTTACAGAGCCACAGAGGCTCTAGGGGGCTTTTGTTGTTGTTTAGGGCCCCGAGGCTCCAACGGAGGGGCACAGTGTCGAAAGAGCCTAGAAGGCTCCAAAAAGGCGCACTGTTTGTATTAGAGAGCCCCGAGAGGCCCCACGTGACTGCGATACTGGCTTTTAGAAGGCACAGTGGTGCCCCAGCATTTCTCCAGCTGCCCAGCACTTAGTGGGCAGCTGCAACGTTTAGGTTGTGGCCTTTACGCTTTTTGGCTTGCGCAGCTGGCGCAGCCTTGCTGGACATAGGGCGTCCTAGCCCTGACAAGGCCAGTTGGCCTAGGGACTGCCACAGGTGGTGGCTTATGTGAGTTTTTGCGCTATTGTTCCTAACCTGCACCTCTGAATGTGTTTTTATGCGTCATGTGCCTTGTTTTACACCGCTGAATGTATTTTATGCATCATGTGTTTTCCTTCCCTACACCTCTGAAGGTGATGCATCATGTGTAATGTGCGTTTACCCCTACAGGTATTGTGATACTTAGGTGGTTGTTTGTTTTCTCCTAGTACAGGTGGTGCTAGTGAGGTCCTAGTTCCCTGCGCGATATTTTCCTAAGGTGGTTAGGGTTGCGTAGGTGGTACTTACCTGATACCAGTAGTTACTGGTTGTGTGCTATATATGTTATTTTGTGCTACAGTAATTTTATTCCTATGTTCTAAGTGCTAATTTCTACAAAGTGCTAATTCCTGACAGTGGTCCATGTGGCCCTGTCCCCATTACATATAATCCCTTGTAAATTCTGCCCGTGCCTGTGGGCACATTGTAAAGTGTGTGTTTTTATCTAATGTGTTTGGTATAATACAAAGGCTATTTTTATATAATACCTTGTGTGGAGTTTCCTTTGTGGTACGGTGGTGATTGGTCTACCCTGCGTTTTGGCAGGAAGGGGGTTGTGTTGGACTTGGCCCTTCTGGCAGGTTCACCCCTGAAACTTTTTGCTTTTACTGGTGACTTGTGTTAGTGATTTTTGGTTTCTGCGCACTTTCCCTGTGTCCCAGAGTAAAGTGGTGCGCATTCTGAGTGCATGTGGTGAGATAGGCCTGCCCTCCCATAGGAATGCATGGGGAATGTATGTGTCCCTGATAGTTCCTGATGCGTGGGGTGTGCAGGCTCGAGTTTGGTATGTGCGGACTCGTGTGATTGAATGCTGCGCGATGATGTGTGCGGCGTGCATGTACCTAGTGTGGAAGTGCCACTTCTAGAAGTGGGCACTTCTGTGTGCAGTGTGAAATGTGTACCTTGTCTGGCGATTGGCTGGTTGAGGTCATGTGACGGGTTAGGGAATCCCCAGAGTCAGGATGAGTCACCCAGTGGTGAATGGGGAGATCAGCAGCTAGATGGGTGGGAGGAGTACACCTGGGTCCTGAATAGGGCTGGGTTTTCCCCACACAATGCTGGCTCCGCCCCCTGTGGTGCGACTGATGACCCTGGCCTGCACTCTGAATAGGGAGAGGGGCTGAGCAAAACAAAGTGCTCAGGAACCAGTTGTAACTGGTTCGCCCCTTCCCTGCACCCTGAGACAAAGGGTTTTACTGTATAAAAATGGGGCTGTGTCCCCACAGAAGCTGTTCTCTTGCTGATCCTAACTTGAGGGCTGCCTGCTGCTGCTGGGCGCCAGGAGAGACCACCACTGGGGACTGCCTCCCTGCTGGAGGGCCCTGTGAGCTGGCCCCTGGGCCCAGTCTTTGCCCCCCCCTGCATCTGAAAGACTTTTCCTGGACTTTTGCCTGCAGCGCCTGGGAGCGCCTTATTTCTCATTCTGAAGGAGCACTTGATTTTGGTGCTGAGGAGCGCTGTGTTTCTGGCCAAGAGGACTGCTGGACTTGCCTTCTCCCCTAAAACGCCTGGAAGCGCTTGTATTTTACATATAGCGCTAGGAGCGCTTTATTTGGTGCCCCAGCGCTTCTAGAGCGCTCCGTGTCACCTCTGCAGCGGCGCCGAACTGCTCCTCCTGAAAGAGGGAATCCTCGGCGTAGGGATTCCCCCTCTGGTTGCCGAGATTGAAGCAGGTGCCCACCCCGCATTGCTGTGCTCGCGGGTGCCCACCCCGCTAATTTGTTTATTTTACGGCGGGTGCCCACCCCGCCGTATATCCACTATCAAGAGGGAGCCTACCCCTCGTTGCCGCCGTAGTGAAAGTCACCGCCACAGGCATGGGGAAGCCAGGAAGTCAGGCAGCGCGTGTTGTGACGTGGGCGGGACTTAGAAGCAGGAAGCTTTGGGAGCCTACCCCGCGCTCCTGCACTGGCCGGAAGAGAAGCGGAGCCGGAGGTTCGGCGGGAGCCCACCCCGCCTACCGGTGAGGAAGAGAGCCCCACGCCAAGACCAGGAGCGCCGCCAGAGTCCCGGTGAGTGGGGGCGAGTGCGCTCCAGTGGGGACAGCATTGTGGTGCTCGGAGCGAGTGCGCTCCAGTGGGGACAGCATTGTGGTGCTCGGAGCGAGTGCGCTCCAGTGGGGACAGCATTGTGGTGCTCGGAGCGAGTGCGCTCCAACATATGGGGGAACATGGTTTCAGAGCCCCGTGAGGCTCCAGCACAGAGCCCTGTGAGGCTCCACCACAGAGGGGCATTCTTCCCTGGTGGCAATCAGAGCGGCCCCGGAAGGCAGCGGGCCGCTCCACCGTAAGGGGGCATGAGTGTCTAGAGCGCTAGACGCTCCAACGTCGGGGGCATTATTTCCATGTTTGAGTGGCCCCAGATGGCAGCGGGCCACTCCCACCTTGCCCCACATTAGTTTACAGAGCCACAGAGGCTCTAGGGGGCTTTTGTTGTTGTTTAGGGCCCCGAGGCTCCAACGGAGGGGCACAGTGTTGAAAGAGCCTAGAAGGCTCCAAAAAGGCGCACTGTTTGTATTAGAGAGCCCCGAGAGGCCCCACGTGACTGCGATACTGGCTTTTAGAAGGCACAGTGGTGCCCCAGCATTTCTCCAGCTGCCCAGCACTTAGTGGGCAGCTGCAACGTTTAGGTTGTGGCCTTTACGCTTTTTGGCTTGCGCAGCTGGCGCAGCCTTGCTGGACATAGGGCGTCCTAGCCCTGACAAGGCCAGTTGGCCTAGGGACTGCCACAGGTGGTGGCTTATGTGAGTTTTTGAGCTATTGTTCCTAACCTGCACCTCTGAATGTGTTTTTATGCGTCATGTGCCTTGTTTTACACCGCTGAATGTATTTTATGCCATCATGTGTTTTCCTTCCCTACACCTCTGAATGTGATGCATCATGTGTAATGTGCGTTTACCCCTACAGGTATTGTGATACTTAGGTGGTTGTTTGTTTTCCCCTAGTACAGGTGGTGCTAGTGAGGTCCTAGTTCCCTGCGCGATATTTTCCTAAGGTGGTTAGGGTTGCGTAGGTGGTACTTACCTGATACCAGTAGTTACTGGTTGTGTGCTATATATGTTATTTTGTGCTACAGTAATTTTATTCCTATGTTCTAAGTGCTAATTTCTACAAAGTGCTAATTCCTGACAGTGGTCCATGTGGTCCATGTGGCCCTGTCCCCTGTACATATAATCCCTTGTAAATTCTGCCCGTGCCTGTGGGCACATTGTAAAGTGTGTGTTTTTATCTAATGTGTTTGGTATAATACAAAGGCTATCTTTATATAATACCTTGTGTGGAGTTTCCTTTGTGGTGGGCCTTGGGTGTTGTTGCTGGGTGCGCGCGCAAACGCTTTACACATCGCTTCCGGGATAAGCCTGACTGCTCGTGCCAAGCTACCAAGGGGGTGAGCAGGGGTTATCTTTGGCGTGTAACTTCCTTGCCCTGACTAGAGTGGTGGTTTCTGCCTGGCTTTGGTGCAAGCCCTAGCCAACCAGAAATCCCATTTCTAACACAAGCCATGGAAATAAATGCAGGCCTTTGCAGATGGACAATATTTTGGAGAGAGTCATGCTCTGATTTTGGAAGAAGCTGCCATTTTAGTTTTACACATAATGTTAGAGTTGTTGGACAGGCTTTGGATTGTCTTAGTTAATCACACTAAAGGGTTCATGGCTGTGCAGCACTCATTTGAGAGGGTGTGCAACCAAAAAGAAAAAATCAACACCTCACTCCTCAAGTTCCTCAGTTTGGGTAGAATTACCAAGAAGGATCCTGAAAAAACAGAACAAAGGCCAGCACTTCTCTGACCACTGGCAGACACCTACTCCTGATTAGTAGTCTAGGCATTATGGACTCTTTTACGGATCCTGATATCCTCTTTCTTCCAAAGCTAGTCAGGTGTGTACTTGATAAGAACCTCCATCCTCTGCACTTCTGTTGGACTGGTTTGAGGGTCCACAGCACAGCGGTCCCAGCGACATCCATATACAAAATTGTGACCTAGTCAATTATGACAGTCTTCAGCCTACCAGGTGGATTCCTCACATGCATTAATTGTAAAAATTTCATATGAATATTTAAAAAAAAAACTATGTTTTCATTGTACGAAATCTGGCTTCTCTATATATTGCACTAAAGTGAAGTACACTGTATAGAGAGTCCAGGCAACCTTTATTGGTTTACAGGGTTTTCTTCAACAATTTGTTGTACATACACAGTCAATACATGGAACACTAACTCAATAAAGAAATCGGACATCAATTTATAAAAATAACACACATTTTATATTATGTTAGCCACCAAGATCTTCATGATCAATTAAGTACTTTTTAAGATAGGTTTTTAGCATTTAAATAGACAATACTTTATTCATGGTAATGTTAACCTATAGGGAAAACGACTGAATAGAACCACTTGTAGACAGTTTAAAGGACTGTTCTTCAGGACTTAAGGTAAGTAGGGGGCCAAGGTCCAAGGCAGCACCAACAGGTCCCCTCAGTCGGCTCTGGGATGCCCGGGTGCAGAGGTACTTTTTGGTGTCGGTGGCCAGTTGAAGTCAATGGGAAACGGTATATGTGAAAAGAAGCTGCAAGTGGGCACTGGGGGGCCAGTTGGTTCGAACCCAAAAGGGAGTTCAGGTCTTTAGGACCTCTGTAGCTGGGATGCACGGTCAGTTGATCTGGACTCGGGATGTGGGGCTTGTGTGCTGTGGTCGTTGGTCAGCTGGGTTGCTGGTGTCAGAAGCACTTGGTTTCAGTGAGCCCACAGAAATAGGCTGCAGTCAGGGACTGGGGGAGTCCACCAGAACATAAAGGTGAGCTCAGGTCTTGGGGGTCTCTGGGTGTAGAGACACCATTGCTTCACTTGGTCTTCTAGTTGTGGTGCTCATATGCAGAGGTGCATTGAGGTGTAGGGTTGTGGCGGTCAGCGGGACTTGCTACAGGTTACGACCTGGATAAGGGAACACAATAGGACAGATGGGCCAATCTGGATGATGGCTTTTAAAGTGCTGATGTCACTCGTTGACTGCTCTGTGGGGTCAGTATTGGGTTTGGACTACCAACAAGTCTTGGCTGCTTCAAGGGGTGGTATTGGTTCTGAATGGCTCCTGTAGGATCTAGCATCTCGTTAGTTTCTGGGGGTATGGGGCTGACCTCTAGGAGCACAGAACACTTCCTCCTGGGTGGCTGCTGTATCAGTGAGGCCAGGAGTTAGCAGTTTGATAAATCAGAGCTTGCATGGGAGAGGATGTAGCCTTACCGCTAGAGTGGTTGTCCTTAAAGCAGGAGAACCGATTTTGAGTCTCGGCAATGACGCTCAACATCCTGTGATTCTGGGAAAATCACTTAATCTCCCCGTGCCTAACAAAAATGAATGAGTCCTTCAGTAACAAAACTGGTTCTCATGTAAAGCACTCTGATACCTGATGTCTTTGGGTCTAGTTTGCGCTATATAAAACTCTTTAAAAAAAGAAATAATAATTTGGTGCCTGCAGGAGGCAGGGAAGTAGCTTCGCTACTTGATGGGAGATGCTAGCGGTTTTGTAAACTGCTGGCATCCCTCTCAGGCTTATGGATGCTGAACAGCTGCGGGACCAGTCATCTTGGTTGCAATTGTCAGGGATTGCAGGCAGGCCAGCAGGCAGACCACCAGGGTTGGTTCCAAGTCAGTTGCTGCTCCTCAGTTATTGTGGCTCTTCAGTGTTCTTCTTCTATAGTAAGTAATTTCTACTTCTCTTGGGCCAGTGTCTCCCCAAAATACTACATTTAGGGGCTTGAGGGGGGGTGAAGGGTAGTTGCCAAGGGCTACTTACCCTTGGGGGTCACTACACACCCTATGTGACCACTTCGTGTGAACCATGGGCATAACCCTGTCCCAGAGTTCCTAGTTCCACCAAAAACAATATGGTGGAATCCTTCCTTCATGGAGCACATCAGGTAGCCCGCCTTAGGGGTGTGAGTAGGCTGTGTGTGACAACACGCCTACTGCATTACTAAGGTGCCAAATGAGCCTCAGGGCAGGAGGTAGCATTCTCCAGGCCTGGAGGAAGCCAGGGTTGCACATCAAATGTGGTAGAGACTTTGAAGCCTTTGGCCTTCATATGCAGATCAACCAGTCATCTGTTTTGAGTAGATGATAACACCTCCTGCCAGAGCAGGCATTGTTCCTGACCTTCAGAGCACAGGCTCTCGCCACTGGTGGTCAGAAACTTTTATGTGGTAGCAAGCTGGACAGGACCAGTCAGCCAGCACACTAGAGGACGTGTAGGTTTCAGGGGGCAACTTTAAAGGCCCCTCTGGGTGCAGGTCTTAATAACTCCAATACTGTAATCAGTATGGATTTATTAAGACATGGTGTTTGATACCAAACACCATAAGTTTCAATGAAGTCATTATGTGGATGGGTAACTCATAATGACTAGTGCCCATTACATACCTTAACATGGATTCGCTGTTCACTTGTAATATCTAGTAATCTGGACTAGACATCACAGGGGCATATCTGCTTGGGCAGATAGATCCTCACATAGGATATGATGCACCCTGGCTCAGCGCTGTAAGGCCTGCTGTATGGGTGACTTACATATATCATATGCAATGACTTGGGCATGTCATACAGAGGTGTGTGCCATGTTGTGTTTTTACTATGGTTTGCACCATGTTACGCAGCCTGCAATAGCAATCTGCATGCAATTTATATTCCCTTAGGGTGGCATAATTCATGCTGCAGTCCTTAAGGGACACTCTGCCCAACCAGGGGGTGCCATTTACTAGGGACTTACAAGCGTACTCAGTGTGTGCCAATTGTATCGCAGTTGTATACCAAGTAAACAGAGGCAATTGTGATTCTTGATTATCAAACTCATATCTTGTTCCTCATTTAGTTCTGGAATAATATAAAACATAAGATGAATTGCCCCTTTAGTTCCCTTCTCTACCTCTCCACAATAATAATAAACCCCACTAGAGCACTTATATGTACTTGGCCCTATGTACCCTATCTTCTGGCTGTAGATTTCAAAAGAATTTAACCTAATAGCCCAACACACAACTACAGCACCAGGCACAATCTCAGTACCATGTATAAATATTCCTGTGGCAGTGACCAAATATCAGGTAATAGTCTGGTACAGAGATTAAACACAGTTCAAATCTTTTATGCACAGGGATAAAATGAGCTGGCTTCCTTTGCTCCCTAGGAGCCTCTCTCAATTAGGAGTTGAGTCTGGTGGTCTCAACAGTCCTATACTCTTTAGCTACAGCTGTAATTTGTACTGCAGTCTTGAAGCACCCAGCTGCACGTTTCTCCAAGAGTAATTCTAGTCAGTCAGTTGAGGACAGGGCACAACGAAACAAACAGACAGTAAATTCAAAGCAGAGAAAGCAATAAAGCTTACTGTCGAGAATGACCCATAACAAGAACATCACGGGGGAGGCCCTGCCCTGCCTCTTCCTGGCAATGATGGGCCTGCTCTTGGCCCGTGCTTTCTCTGTGCCTGTCTCACGGTTGGGAGTATGAAAAACTTTATAGAGCTCATGCGGAGATGCAGCATTGCAGGAGGCGTCTCCTCCCCCTCAGGTGCCTGCTGGGGTTTGCCGTCCCCCTGTCCAGGCTGTCACAGCAACACTGGCCCAACTGCGTTCCCGCAGTTGTATCAGTTTACCTTGTTTTGGGAAAGAGCACTGGCACTGGAGTGTAGTTAGCAGGCTTCCAGCGCACTTCTAGTCGAAAACATTAGTCTTGGTGAGAAAAAAGTTGGAGAGACCATGACAAAAAGGGTCACTTTCCTTCAGTCAGTCATGTGGTTTAATGTTTAAAAGCTAAAAATAAAGAAGGAACACATCAATTATTCACTTTTAATAATTTGATAGAGATTAGCAAGCGCAGTGTGGATAATAGCATTTTCCCTATTTGAATATAAGAGTTCCTTTAGAAAGTGTCATTTTTGCTAGGCATACTGTCCATCTGCGATGCATGTTTTGGGGCAATAAAGGGCATGGTGGTGAATATCCATTAACGGTGATTTTTGATTCATGTTAGCTTCTATTCTTCTTGGAAAACTCCTAAATATATAGATCTAATATTTGACTGGGGTCATTAAATTCAATTCAAGGTGCATTCATGTTTTTAAAACCTTCCCTAATATCTATTCAAACGCATGCCGAGATTGCTTTCTGCTTCTGGTGTAGCTAAAGTCGGCTTCCAGTCCACCTGTGATCAGATTGAGAGGCTGTTTCAGGGCAAGCATGGGTGTGTGATTAATTCCTTGTTGTTCCTTTCCGCTGAGCACTGACTTCAGTTTTGTAATAATGTTGTTTAGTTGTGCCGGACAGAAAACATGTGAAAGCAGATCAATTCTTCTTACACTTGTGATAACTTCAGGAAATCGTACAGCTAAAAGAAAGGTGGAGGCATCAGATTATTGAGATATTGGTCTTTATGA
This sequence comes from Triturus cristatus, assembly GCF_964204655.1. Classification (NCBI taxonomy): domain Eukaryota; kingdom Metazoa; phylum Chordata; class Amphibia; order Caudata; family Salamandridae; genus Triturus; species Triturus cristatus. The sequence continues at coordinate 410,978,560 of NC_140589.1, read as the reverse complement.
CCACAAAGGGCGACCTAGAACGCCCGCACAAATTAATATTGTTAGAACCGGCGGTCTCTAGTTGGCAGAGGTATACACTTCTGACAAATAGGGACCAACCAACTCTAGTCAGGGCAAGGGGATTACACACTCAGATAACCCCTGCTACCCCCTTGGTAGCTTGGCAGAGCAGACAGGCTTATCTCAGAGGCAGTGTGTTAAGCATTTATGACCACATACAATAATAAAGTGAATACACTACAGATGGACACGACACAGAAGTTATTATAAAAATAGTATTTTTATATAAGGCTTAGCACAAGACCAAATAACGACAAAAATATACCACAGTCTTAATAAATACTCTTTGGAAAGAAAAATGATAGTTCAAGTAAGGTTTCTTCTTGGCAAATAGTTCTTTAGCAACAAAATTGAGTATTCTTCTGAAACACAGTTCTTTGGCAACAATGTGACCCCCACAGGAGTCACACGACGTCGAGTCTACAAGATTCCCAAGGTTCGGCGTCGACCGCGAGGAGCGCTACGTCGAGCCTGGAGTTGCAACAGACCCCACAAGTACAGTACCTTGAGAAATGAAGAAAACGATGATCCACGGCGTCGAGATGTCGGCGTTGAGGTCGGCGTTGATCGTGCCTCAGAGTCGGGTCAATCCGCAGCGGCGTCGAGGGATGTCGGGCCGGAGCAGCGCTCACGGCGTCGAGAAGGGCTTCGAGTCGATGCGATCAGCAGCGGCGTCGGGACGGGGTCGCTTGGAGGTGGAGCCGATACTCACTCCTCACTGGCGTCGATACCGGCATCGAGACGGGGTCACTTGGAGCCGGGGCCGATACCCACTGCTCACTGGCGTTGCTGCTGGCGTCGATCGGGCCCGGCGGCCGGCGTCGAAGGCTCGGGACACTGGAGCCGTTACTCACGTGGTCGAGCTGGATTCGGCGGCGTCGGCGGCGTCGAGACTGCAGATTTTCCCTTGTGTACTGGAAACAACACTTTCCAGCAATTCAGCAGATGGTGAAGTCCTTTGGCCCTGTGACTTCAACAGGAGACTGGCACTCTTCCAGCCCTTGGAGATTTCCTAGCAAGTGTTCAGAGAATACACACCAAGTTCCTCTCTCCTTGTTCCTTGGCAAAAATAAAGAAGCAGCTTTCAGGTTCCCCCACAGCAAAACAGCACTCTGGCAGAAAGGGGAGGCAAGTCCTTAGATCAGCAGGCTTCTTGTCCTTGGTACAGGTTTCCTTGTCAGAAGTGATCTGAGTTCTTGGTTCAGGGGTCCTTCTCTTATACCCCTTTTCTGCTTTGTTCCCTTTGTCCAAGCAGGGAAATTCCCCCCATCTCAGGTTCGTTGTGGGTGTTGCCAGGCAGAGGCACCTGGCCTATTCACTGGGCAGGGCAGAGTCCTCAGCCGCCCAGCAGGAGGCGGAGCCAGTATTGTCACTGGCAGGCGCAGGGCTATCATTCGCCCAGCAGGAGGTGGAGCCAGTATTGTGTCAGGCAGGGCAGGCTACTCTTCCCTCACTCTATGTGTAAATGCCTCATTCACCCCACACTGACTCATTCAGACCTCTGGAGCCACCCAGCCCCTGACACACACACCAAACCAGCAGAGACCGGTGGATAGTTGGACAAGAAAATAGCCACTTTCTAAAAGGGCTATTTTCAAACACAGAATCTAAAAACCATCCATCCTAAAGGGTGTGTTATTAAATTCTGAGTTCAGGGATACTAAACTCGACATGCTACCATGCTCCCTGAGTCAGATAGATTATAATGGAGTTAATAATCAGTCTGCCCAGTCTGGCCTATTGGAGGCAGGTAGCCCTTCAATAGTGAAAAACGAAAATGGCTGTAATTCACTATTAGGTCATGCCACACACATCAGGGCATGACCTACCTTTTACCAACAATGCACCCTGCCCTAGGGCCTACCATAGAGGTGTCTGAAAGGTGGCAAAGTGAAGGTTTAGAGACTGGCAAGTAGGTTTCCTTGCCAAGTCGACATGGCAGTCAGGGACTGCACGCAGGCGCTGCGGTGGCAGGCCTGAGACACATTTTACAAGCTGCTTCTGTGGGTGGCACAACCAGTGCTGCAAGCCCACCAGCAGCAGTTAACTTACATGCCCTTGGCACCCGCAGTGCACTAGACTAGGGACTGAACAGTAAGTCAACCAAGCCAATTATGGTAACACCAATCAATGTAACAATTTAACATAGGGAGCACTTGCACTGTGGCACTGATCAGCAGTGGCACAGTGCCCAAAGCAATAAACCAGCAAAAACATAGTAAACAGAGGAGGCAAACAGAAAAAAATGGAGGAGAGACTCATGCCAATGATGCCAGGTCTAACAAATATAAACCATCCAATAAATGTTTTCAGTAGCGTTTCAAAAATATTAGTACGTTTGATTGTTTTAGCAGTGAAAAACAGAACACAATAGCGCTGGATATGTAAGTCATTATGAACTCCCATTTAAGCAACCATGTTTTTTTTTATTTATATTTCGTATTTAAAAAAGATCATGTTGAGTTACAGTATTGTTTTAAATTTCAGGATTATTTAAGTGTGACTAGTGAATTGAGGTGGTGGTGTTCAACAAATAAATAGCCACTCTTACTCTTGCTCATTGTAACATCTGGTCAAGTCGGTCATACCAATGCGGTTAACAATCCCCGCTTGCTCCATTGTTCAATTAATGACAAATTTACATATTTCGTTCATGCAGATGTCAAGCCTAACAAGGAGTCTTTTACTGTGTGAAAGTGCTTGTGTCCTGTGTGTTTGCTCAATCCGCAAGCAGTGTGTTTTTTACTTGTTTTGTTTGTAAAAGATAGTACCAGCTGAAACACATTTCCTATAAAATGACTAGGTTGGCTAATTCTGTTTAAAAAAAATAATTAGCAGTACTTTTGCTAAAATGCTGAAAGCTTTGATTAAGCCAGTTTTCACCGAGAGTTTCCCCGCGTCTGTGTATCAGGGTGATGCGAAGTTCAACTGAAATGCTTGACATGTAAGAACCTCAGCTGAATTTTAAGTATCCGGATCCTTGTGTTTCGTAGATACTTAATTACCAATGCTTTTCAAAGACAAAAATAACTGTGTCATTGAGAAGACTGAAGTCAGCTAGCCATCTTCGTAACCATCTACACTAATAAATGAGAATATACTCTGTGACTGTAAAAGAGGCTGAGGCTGTCCTGTAGGTAATTAGTATCATTCAGAGTAATTCTGGAAGCAGTGCACAGCTTTTAAAATGGGAACTTTTTATGGTATCTGTAATTTTCACCATGTTGTCAAATAATAAAAACATATTTAAAAATTGCCAATGACAATTTAGTACAATTTACCTTCTTTGGGAATATAAGCGTCGTGGACCGAAACTTTGTGACAATGCTTTACATTTACAACAAACTCTACACAATATGACATTCAATTTAAAGATTCAAATGCCCATGATGGCACATTTTAGCTGTCATGCACAAGTCACAGCCAAAATAAAAAGTATTAGCGATTGCTCTTGAAATACGTTTTCCAAAATGTACATATCGCAGAGATAATATCATATCAAATAATTACCATGTCACCTTTCTTGTGAATACTATATTTAAAGAAATTGAAGTACCAATCCCAGTTTAACTACTTGTTCCCATCTGATTTGCCTCAAAGCATTGCAGTTCACATTGCATAGATTCATCTATGCACTTCTGTAATTAAGATCTCGTTCATGAATGGCGCATCACTTCTGCACTGGAAGTGACATCCCTCGTTTCCTGCGAAAACAACCTTTGAAATAAGCCAGGCAATAGGACTTAATTTCCTATTATCCATTAGCACAGCAAGTTACAACACTTTCAATCAGTGCTTAATTTGTAAAATATTAAGTGCCAGGGCTCTGACCAGGAGGCCACTGCAGCTTACACCACACATCGCCCTTGTCGTCGCTGCCAAAACAACTACTAACCATCTCTCTCGCATGTAAATGCGACGGTTCATATTATTCCCGGTCCTCAAAGCTAAAGGAATGGCTGGGGAGGCAGGTTTTAGCACTATTTTAATATATATTGTATTCCTCAGAAAACGTTTTACTGCTCATCTCTAAATTAGATGAGCAGCGCCACCATGTGGTAGACTATCAACAGCATACTTAGAACAGTTAGGTGCCGGTGCCGAGCACTGGAAACTACCCACTCAAATTAAGCACTGCTTTCAATATTCATCATTCTTCTGCACAGGAAGTGACATCACTTGACAATAGGGTTTTATTTCCCATCACTCATTTGCACAGGAAGTGACATTACTGCATTTCCCATTATCAATCTGCACAGGAAGTAACATCACTTCCTGCCTTCTCTTTACTTCAGTCAACTTCCCACCATGTCGGCATCTTCCCAAGCAAAGGAGGGACACAGACAAGGGGATTGCCTATTTGTGCCTGTTAGGGATATAAAAGGACCTGGGGCTTGAATTCCTGTTTGTCTGAAGCTTAAAGGGTAAGATTGTATCATGTCCCTCATCCAGCACCCTTTACCACCAATCTCCACTATCTCCCCTAGACCAAGACAACATAAACACTCTCTTTGCATCCGCACAACACATAGACCTAACCTCGTGTATATCCCACTAACTACCACACACCCTCAAACTACAGATTCCAAATTATGCACATTAGCACTTACTTTGCAGTACTACATGCAGCAGATATTGCAGACCTCTTCACCTATCATTAGCTGACACACTCTTCATCAAAGAAAGATGGTCCAACCTACATCCTCACACATCCTAGATGTCCTTTTCCCACAGGCTACAGCATCCATTATGTGAACCATGCAAATAAGAAATTGACACATCACTGTCATCTATATACCCTCCTGGTAATGCATCTTAGGCAAGCACTCAAACCCATTTCACTACTGACATTTGTCTTAGACCTCTGTGCAACTCAGACTACCATTCTTCATCTCATCTGCGAGCCTTCCAGAACAAAAATGTCATTGATTAATTTTCCGAACTCCTAACCACCTCACCTACACCACCACTTAAACCTTTCAAACAGAACAAGCTAAAAACAATTGAGACATCCTTTTCTGCCTCATTACCACACTAAGAGTGGTAGAGCGGGTCACCGAGCTAACACACTCCAAAGACTACATTCTCAAACTTGTCTTTTCATTATCGCTGACAATCCAATGCAAACCACCCATAACCCTGGACTCGACCAACTGCATTGCCAACTCTATCCCCTTGCTCAGCATCCTACCAACAAGACCCAGTCATCCAAATGAGAAGACCAAACCTTCAGATCCTTCAAGGGCTTCTCCAACAACAGCCTGATGCATGAACTCATCTCTCACCCTGCCAGCACCACGTAAACTTTGTGAACATCAAGTCTCCAACAAAATCACACAAGTGCAAGTCAAATTCTTTGGCACCTCGGTTCAATAAAGACTTCTCCAAAAATAAATACTCTGTTGCAAATTACCATCTTTTGTGTGGTATTCATCTAGATGTTTGCCTTCTGTTGCTGACCCGTTTTTGTTGGCCATAGAATTCTCTGCACTTTGCCCCTGCCATCAAGTGGTAAAGTGCTTGTTCTCTCCTTTTTCAACATGTTATCATTAGTATACACCTGATTGCTACATTTATTTTGCTTACAGGTCCCAAGTATACTGTACTGACCTCTCTCGACTGCAACCATGTCTCCAGGCCTGCATTCTGGGTGTGCAGGTTTAAACTGCTGTTCCAACCTGCAAAAATAAACATTTTGCCAAGCCTTAACATTTCTTTATAATACTTATAAGTCATAGGTAAAGGGTGTATTAAAAGTCCACAGGGTATGGTGTTTGGTATTTAGAAAGTAGCACATGTATACTTAATGGTTTACATGTCCTGGGAGTGAAAATCCTCCAAAGTCATTTTTCATTGTGGCAAGGCTGGCTCACCCATATTTTACTACTGGTTTAAACTATTACTTTTAATAAATGCTAAATTCAGTTTGGGAATAGCTAGAAGACTGATTCAAGGACTCATTTTATTTGTATATACACAATCCAACTTAAAGGTCAAGACACATTTTATATTACTATTTTGGAAATTACTTCTAGAAAGTTGTAATTTTCCTTCCTTAAACCAAACCAGAAGTAATTCCTGCTAGTTTCCAGCTGTCACCTGGACCCTGATGTCTCTTCTGTGGTAAGACTTGTTTTGTTCCCATACAGTGGACAAAGGGCTATAGGTGTAGAGAGGGAGACTCCCCCCTTGGCAGGATGGCATTGGGGCTGTGCCCAATCCTTCCTGAGCTTCAAAGAATGCCTATCTTGTCACTCGCAGATAAAGCTCACATCTAAACCTGTTTCCTTATTGTCTCTCTAGTCAGGCTTGCATCAAAGCCAGTGGGAGGGGAGAAATGACCACAACTTGTTTAGGGAGTGAATAAAGTAGACCCCACAGACCTCTCCTCAGAACACTGAATGACCGGTTAAAAATCAGAACAGGGACTGCCCTGCTGTCTGAAGAACCTGAAGGAAGACATGACCTTCTTGCCTTGAACCCGGTTCCACAGAAGTGACTCAAATGGTCAGTTGGCTGACATCCTGTTTGAGCTATAGGGACACAATAAGCTTCCAGCGGCTCTTTCCCTGCACCTGCCCAGTTCTAATTGGACCTGTCCTGGACCATTCTGCTGGTTTTTGTTGACAGTGTCGCACATGTCTTTGACCCTTGGCGGGTGCTAGAGTGCACTCCTCCTGTCCTCAAATTGGACGAAGTGAGACTTTGAAACTTTTTGCCAACTTTCTGCCTGAAGAACCAATTGAGACCAGGCTCACCTTCAAAGCCCCAGCTCACAACGTCTAATTGCAGGTTGGCCTCAACTTGCCAGTTTGCCACACTGAAGGACATCTGACTTCCAGAAAACATTTTAAGTCCAAACCTAGAGGGCTTCATTGGATTGATGCTGAGGAGCATCCATTTGATATCAAGTCTTCTTGAGCACAGAAAAAGGACTTTGCAAGCCCTGTGATTTCCTGCCTTCATCGTCGACTGCACTGGCCCTGCTATTTGGAAACCTGACATCGTTGAGCTCTGCTTTGGATCCAGTTTGCAACCTTACTTCCGACTACTCATTGACGACCACTTCTTCTTCTTAAAAGTTTCTAAGTCAGAAGGTATACTTTCTAGCAGAACATACCTGGTCCCTGTTCTGATGAGCAATCCATCGTGGTCAACCTTAACGTTTGCCTTTTCTCCCAGTCTAATGTAGCCAGATAACTTTAGTTGGTACTTTGTGATTTTGGGCTATTTTTAATTCAAACTTTATACATTTAGAAATTCATATCTCTATTGCTACTTATTGGATTTTTTTCATTTTAAAGTAATTTTATTTATTAAAATATTCTGTATTTGCCTAATTGGTGTGGGATATTTTCTTGTCTTATGTTTTCGCAGTATTACTGTTTGTGTGCTGCATAAATGCTTCACACCTTTCCTCAATGTTAAGCCTCATTGCTTTGTGCCAAGATACCAGAGGATTATGCACAGGTTTATTTAGTGACTTTAGTGGTTCACCTTGAAAAGGACTGATATTATTATTTGAGGTGAGTACTCACCCACTCAAATAACTAACATAAATGTAATGTAATATATGTAATGTAGACTATAAATGTACCATAAATGTGCTGTCATTAAGAAAATGCACTCAATTTCTTAATTTTTTGAAGGTTTGTCTCGTGTTTGCTACTGGAAGTGCTGCACCTCCATGGTCGGACAAAAATGCTGACAGTAGCATCACAAACCTTTAAGTAATATAGGAAGATTAGGCACCTTAACACAGCAAAAGGTAGCCTCATTAAATCGTGGCTTTGTGAAAAAAATATACCCTGTACCTTTCCTCATACTGTAGACAACTAAACAGTCCAGTAGTTAATTTAAAGAAAAACAAAAACATCTTTCTATTTGGATAAACCATCTTTTCATGCAAAGTACAAATAATAAACATGTTTATAAAAAAAGCTTTGCTGTTACCAAGTGCACAGTGATCCTATGAAGCCATCTTAATGTTCTGATGATTTTGAAAAAATCACTTCATCAACAGAATCCTTTCATGACATTTGTGGACCTTGGTATTTAGTGATAGCTACTGGCCTATTTGTTTCATGCCATTGTGGTGCATGATGTCACACGCCTAGCTGTGCAGACACATATATCTAGAGTTCCTCACTATCAGCTTTGTCATTTAACTTGCTTTCTGTTGTGGTCTCCAGAGGCTACAGAGCTGAGTATGCAACTACTTATAGTGTTGGGTTGTATTTCTATGACATGTTATCTATCAGGGGCTAACAAGAAGGGACACAGAGCACAAACACTGCCATTCCAGAGAGAAGCTAATGTAACACTGAGCTTGCATCACTGGCGGTATAAGTTACTAGGTTGAACCCGTCAAAGCATCTAGAGTAGGAGCAAAGTGCATATGTTCTTACGTGAGCTGCACACAAAATACATTTAGAATTTCTGAAAGTTGTAATTTTGTTCAGAAGGACTGACAACACAACTACCCTTTTCTTTGTCAATGTCCAGTATAGAATATGTTCAAATTCTTTTATTGAAGAACTTTCAACAGAGAGCTGTTTTGAGCTACACTGTGAAACAATAGCACAACATTAAAATAAATGTTAAAAGAACAACAAAAGCACAGATATTATCAGGAATGAAGAGAAAAGAACCCCAAAGATAATCCTGGCCTGACAAGGACTTACCAAGTTTGGCAAACATACACTTTAAATCCATTGAAAGGAGGAAGAACCTAGGACAGAGTGCGGTTTGAATATACGTGGCACTTACCACTGGGGATGCCCGATTGCATTGAGGTGTAATGTAAAGTAAATGACCAAACAAAACCACATCCCATGTTTTTCCAGACAGTTTTCAAAGGACTCAAACCCACTGTTTATTGAATCAGTAGTGGCTGCAATCCTCCCAGTAACGCTCCCAGCATAGACACAACTGCTTAGCAAGTCCACAATACACGTTTCAGTCTCACCTACAGAGTGGGCCCCGGCCCACGCCATAAGGTTTGGTGTTTGCAGGGAATGGGAAAATTGTTGGGAAACTCTGTCTGATATATTTTTACAGATCCACCTGTAATTATGGTCAGTGGATTCTCCTTTATACTTAGGAAAACACAGGTTTGAACTAGGCCTGGGTGCTAGGTGGAGTTCCGCAATTGGCTGAGTGCATTAGGTCACACTGTTCATGCCTATTTTTAGCACAAGGTGTTTGTCCTGCCCTGGAAAATCAGCAGACACGGCTCCATGCGCATCCCAAGAGGGCGCTGATTCTTTCTGCTGCTGGAGTTGATGTTCTTCTCGAGCAGCAGCTTTCTCAACACGAAAGGAAGGTTTCTCAATGCTAGCAGCAGCGGCCATCTGCGACCGCCCAAGTTGAAAAATCTCACCGGGAGGTGGTCTGAAGTAAGATTTTCCTTGCTTGTGCTTGCCAACTTAACGTAGGTGAGGGCAAGCAAGGAAAAAACTCCACTCCGTGCTCTATGAAGAGTGGGAAATACTATGCAAACTCTGCGAGCAGAGTGGAATTTCACGGCCAGGCCTGGTTTGAACCAACTTGCCACCTTGAAGGGAGAAACAAGCCTGTGACTCACACTTATCCAGTAGCGGTCCGTGGAGAGAGTTCCGTGGGGCGGTGAGGCGGGGCAGGGGAGGGTCAGGGTGGGGAAATGTAAACACCGGAATATGGATGAACGGAGGTAAGTACACATTTAAATAAATAAAACCAATTTTGTTGCGCGCGCTGCATCGCATTTTGCGATGCAGCGCGCGCAAAGGAATTCGTTTTACCGCCCCACGGAACTCCCTCCACGGACCGCTACTGCACTTATCTGGCGATAATGAGCATCGGTGAATGATCAAATCCTCCCAGAGACAGTCAGGAAAACATTTTATTTAGATGTGAGTTACTAGAACATCTTCCTTCACTGAATGTTTGTTGTCAATGGCTTCATTGTTCTATGGGAACTTTGACACCTTCCTGATGCCTTAAACCTTGTTCCTTAGTACCAACCACCAATGTTTTGGATACTCCATTTGATTCACTGACTACAGTTTTCTATGAACCCTCAACATCAGTGTCATTCTCTATACTACACTCAACTCTAGGTATTCCATCCATAAAGTCTGAGTTGACTCTTCCTCAACCTGGACTTGCAGGTTAACCTTTAGTGCACTAGACCCATTCCACAACTGTCCATTCTCTAATCGAAACACTATACCCTTGACTTTGTTAATGCAAAGTAAATTACATTATCATTTTCTATCTGCATCCAAGCTAGTTTGGTTGCCTTTAATGAAGTCACCACACTTAAATGTAATCTCGGATAAAGCCTTACTGAAGTCGTATTGATTCTAATTTTGTCTTTGGACTGCTGTATATTCCTTGTTATCATGTATAATGTGCTTCCTCTCATCTGACCAAAAATATTATTCCATCCACTGTGCCATTTTCTCTCTCTTCAAATCAAATGGATCCTTAATCATACTGTGTGATGTGGTGTAATACAACCATACGCATTCCCCAGTGCATCAAATATGACCACCAGATTGTGATACAAGGATTATTTATTGTATCAGTCTATTTGCTCTCTACCCTTGCCCATTGGACTTTTGGTGTGAAATAAGGAGTGTCTACATGTTGGACGCCGTTCTCATCCAAAACAATTGTCACTGCTGCACACACAAACTGTCACTCACAATCTACTTGATAAATCCCTCCCATGCAAATACCTGTCTAAAAAATGCAATCTCAGCTTCAGTATAAGGGGATTTTTTTAAAACTATTTGCTATAGTAGTTTACAATCACAATAGCAAAGCATTTCATAAGAGGTAAACTGTCCATTATTCCTCTCAGATCAATAGCAATGTTTACCATGGGGCATCAAGAAACGATACACACGAATATGCATGAACCTTTAGTGAGCTATCAACCAATTCACACACATGACTTCCTTTTACATACATTTCAATGTCTCAATGCATTTGTTTAAACGCTACTTGTTTCTTGGTGCCTGGTACACCAGCATGTCCTTCATGGGCTAACTTTGGCTAACTCTACTAACCTACTTCTTAGTGGTGTCGATGTTACGTGTGCATCTCCATGTGCAATCATTTCATCTTTAATAGTCAGTTCTTCTCAGAAGGTTTTCCCTTGGGCCACCCTAATATAATCATTCTTTTATTTCCTTATATTCCATATTATCTTCGATATCTTGGGCCCATACTTTTCTATTCATGGCACACCATTCAGACATCCAAACCCCCAGCTACATCTTCCACATCATTCAGGTTCCCCTCATCCTCCTCAGTTTTGCAAGCTATGTGGGACAAGCAATCTGCAGATACGTTCTTTGTTTATCAAGTAAGTGTTCTACCTTAAATCTTGTGTCACAACTTTATTTGCGCTTACGTGGTTGGATTGTAGATTAGGACATTGCCTTGGAAAGTATAGGCTCCTTTTATCCCCTCAAATATCCTTTTTTTTTCTTTTCCCGAAGTTTCATATAGTGCAAACTTGACCCGAAATCAGGTATCAGAGCGCTTTACTTGAGCACCAGTTGTGTTACATGAGGACACATTAAATTTTGGTAGGCACGGGAAGATTAAGTGATTTACCCAGAATCACAGGATGTTAAGAGTTGTTGCCGAGTTTCGAACCCGGTTCCCCAGATTTGAAGTCAACCGCCCCAACACTGCCAATTTTGAGCATAACGTAGAAGGCATGCACCAGAATTTAAATGATCCTTTTGGAGTAATAGTGCCATTGAAGAGCCATAATGTGCTAGGGATACTACTCGGGGGGGGGGGGGGGAGGGAATCCTATATGGCATGATTTATCTAGGAATACAAATTGGCCTGACAGAATGCTCATGGGAAATCATAATATGTTATTTTATTTTACAAGTATTTGTATAATATGCTTTCACCCCTGAAAGTATCCTGGTGCTTAGCAGGTGTGCTGACCTTGCCCAAGGGTGTGTTACTCAAAGATCTACGCCTTGAGCTTCTTGAAGAATTCAAGAAGAGAGGAGGAGGCTCTGGTGTTTGTGGTCAATCTTTCCATACTTAGGGGTGATGTGTGAGAAAGCTCGATCTCTGTCTCTGTTTCTGGGCATTCATTGGGTGTGTGTATGTAGGAGTCAGGCTGAGCGGAAATGTCTGGTTGGTTGGTGGAATGAGATGTGGTTCTTAGGGTAGCCCAGTTCTGTGTTGTGTAGAGTTTTATATGTGTGGATGAGGAGCTTGAACTGGGCACACTTCTGCAGAGGGAGCTAGTGGAATTCTCTGAGGTATGGTGTGATGTGAGCCCTGTGACGAAGGTTGGCTGCTGCAATCTGTATGATCTGTAGTCTGGTGAGTAGATTGATGTCTCTGGTGCACAGGGCTTTCTGGTAGTCCATTTTGCTGGTGATGAGGGCATTGGGGATGGTTTCCCAGGGTTTGCTTGGGAGCCATGTGAAGATCTTAAACAACTTCGGGATGTGGAAGCATGAAGCTGTGACAGCGTTGACTTGTGCGGACATGCCCAGTTTGTCATCAATAATGATGCTGAAGTCCCAGGCGAAGGGGCTATGGGTTAGTGTGGGTCTGAAGTCAGCCGGCTACTAGGTGGAATTCAAGTGTGAGGCCTTTTTTCAGAAGATCACTACTTCTGTCTTGTTGGTGTTAAGCTTAAGACAGTTGCACTTCACCCAGGTGGTGACGTCAGTCATGCAGGCTGTCACTATGTTCATGGACTTGGAGGTTTTGTCCGAGTGGGGCAGTGTGAGTTGCATGTTGTCAGTATAAGAGAGGATGTTGATTTTGTTAGTTCAGATGATGTTGGCTAGAGGTGTCATATACTTGTTGACTATGGTGAGGCAGAGGGATGAGTCTTAGGGCACCCCAGCGATGAGTTTACATGATTCTAAGTTGTGTGTTGTGAGGCTGATTGCTTGAGTGTGTTCCATCAGGAAAGAGAGAATCCAATGTAGAGCAGGCCCTTGAATGCTAATTTTGTGGAGACACCTGGTAAGAATAAAGGCCAAAGTCTCTCCTCTGTCCATGATCATGTGGATGCCATCTGTGGTGGCAATGAATGCAGTTTCCATACTTCCCTTAGGTGTGAATCCAGACTGAGTAGCGTCTAGGACCTGGTGGTCATCTAGGTGGTTGTGAGACATCTGTTGATGAGTTTCTTGAAAATGTTTGCTGTGTATGGTGGTAGGAAGATTGGTCTATAATTGGTGAGATTGGGAGGGTCTGCTGAGGGTTTTTTGAGAAAGGCTTTGACTGTGACGTGTGTCCAGGTTTCTCAGAAGATGCCTGAGATGAAGAAGACATTGAAGATTGGGACAAGTGATTTGATGATGGTGATGCGTTATTTGTTGAAAGAGTGGTGGGGGTGGGTCTGACAAGGCTCCAGAGTGAATGGAATGGAAGGTGCAGGTGGTTGTGTATACTGTGAAGGAGGGACGCGTGGTCAGGGTCCATTCTTTGCCTGATACAGGGAGACTTCTTGCAAAGGCCAAGGGGTCATTCTGAGCATCAAAGTTGCTGTATATGAATGTGCTCATCACACAGGTATAGTCTGATAGTTTGCTGCAGTGGCCTTGAGAGGGGATGATGTTGTTTGAGGTGGCTGCAGACATTGTGAACTCTTTGATGCACTAGGTATCCCACCTGCTTTACTCAACCAAACACTGATTACTGTTGTCCAGTCTCACTAATTCAGAGGTGTACAGTGCATCCTCTGACCCACACCTCTGCCTAAAAGCCTCTTCTTCTGTAGCACTGCTGATTATGCTCTCTGGAGACTATACCTTCTGCCTGGAGGATCACACAGACATCTCTGAAGAATTTTCTGGAATTCTACAAGCATCTCCCCCTACACGTTCTATCCAAACATCCCAAACAACAAAGGCCACACTCTTGATAATGCCTGCCAACATGACCCCGGTTATCAAACGTATTCTGATGTGATTAAGTTCCTCTCGTTTGTTTGTTTTGCATCCACTGATTTTTGAATTTCTGCCAGGAGCAACACACCAAAATGTAGCCTAACTCACTGTAAGCTGCTTTCCAAATTAGGTTTAAGTGGTAACCTCTAGTGCTCACCTCTTAAACTAAGGCCCACAGGTGTGGTGCTGAGGTAATAGACTTTGCGCTGGTTATGCATGAACATGTGTGCAAGCTGAGTGAGGAAGAATACTATGTCAGCCTGGTATCTGCACACAGGATACCTGTTGCATATGGAACCCTGAAAACATTTGTAAGGGCCTGTGCAGGTCTGAAAATTCAACTGGACATGGAAAAAGAAAGGACCCTTTCTTTGTAACTAAACTGCAAGTCCATATTGCTTTACTGTTTTTACACTCTGTGAATTTAGCTCAAAATGTTACTTTTGCTTTGGTTCAAATGAGATAAATGAATGACCTGAATTTTCCAATGTTTAAAAATGTCTAAAGTGCAAATAAAATTATAATTGAGCAATATTTATGCTCTTTCATGCTTTTTGGTGTTTGCAATATTCCCCTGAATTGGCCCTAATGAGATTCAGGTGTTGAACTACCCTGCTTGGCAAAGTTGATGACTAGGTTGGTCATCTGGAAGTGCCATGACGCACCTAGACAGCAGACCTAGTTGAAGAAAGCATGTTTGAAATCTGCTTAAGGTTATTAGTCGACACCACTTGACAATCCTAGGCATGACCTTCTCACAGGTACAAATAAGGAGAAGGCAGAGCTCTGGCACCACTTACCCCAGGGATTCCCTTGAAGTCTTAGACGGAAGGAACAAGAGTAAGGTGGAGGCACAACTAATATATATAGAGAATGCTCTTGTAAACCACAGCTTTACTGTGTCATTTTGAAAATACCCAAAATGCTATGAGCGTATACCAGACTGTTGGCTGCTCCCTGGAAATGTCTATTTGGGGTGGGTGGGCCATGATAGCGTTGTATTGGACAGTTACATTCACCATCTACCGATTTCGACTTCCACATTTAAATCCCTGCACAAGGTACATGCTGATATAAGTGGGAACAACAGAAAAGGGAGGATGGACTCTGAATGTTCTGTTGGATTTGTTATGACCAGTTCTAGATGGAGATGGGATACTCCAGCCTCCTCCAAGCTGCACATGTAAGTGCTGCCCCCGAGATGTATTTGCTTCAGGAGCCATGAGGTGTTGATGATGAGAGATTCAGAGCCAAGTTATCAGGACTAGTCCACTTCTGAGCACATCACACTCAAAATTGACAATGCAACGGTATGAGAAAGGGAGCCACCAAAGAGATACTATTGGCCTAATGAGACCATGGGCTGTGCATCTGCAGCACTTGAAGTGCGCAGGACTGGACAGGCAGCAGGAGTGCCCGTGCTTGCACAGCCCCTTCTGTAATGCAGATCACCACAGCACATATGTATTGCCGACGTGATTCCAGAGGGGCACATTCTCATTATCCTGGTGACCTGGCCCCAAACAAATGAGGAAACACTTTGCCTTTGTGGCCAAACCATATTACAGATATAGGCTAAGGGCAAAGAGGACATCAGGATGCGCACTGGCTTTACATAGAAGTGACATACAGACAGTGTGCCCACTGGATGTTTCTCTTGGAAGAAGGTTAGGGGGCCAACGGCCCCCCAGTACAGCCCCCTTCAGGCAAGTGCAGTCACTCACTCCACCCCGCTGCAGAGGGATCCCTAACTGTCTATTAAATGCAGGGCTGGTTACAGTCTGCATAGTGAAAAGCACACTGGTATCTTCAAACATCTAATTCACTTTTCACTATTGTGGTGCTCCAAATGGCAGCCACAAGTTTGAAGCTGCATTGGGGGCATCACCTTCATCGTGATATGGTGCAGTTACCTAGCCTGCTTCTGTTGTATCCAGTTAAAGGTGTACCACTGTGCAGACCAAAGCAGTGCTCTCTATTTTTACTATGGGCCCAGAATTAAAAGACCGACCCCAATGTACCTTCTGACTGCTTTTACCGCCTTCAGGGATTTGAATATGAGCTGCCTGTTTGAAGGACTGCAATAAAACTTTAAAATCCTTCAGATGTTTATCTTTGCCCAACCTCAGGCTCATACTGAGTCACACAAAATATTAGTTACATTTTAATCAATCAAATCAGAAGTATAGTAAGTAGTCAAAACGCTTATTCTATTAAATAATATTCTCAAGAAAATTCTGCCAAAACCACCTTACGAAGTTTGAACAACTTGGTACAGGAAAACAGTTCAAATCAACCTGGCAGACGGTCATTCATAAAGGTTACAAAACAGTATATGAAGCCGTGGAGCAGCTCGTTTTACCTTCAAAGCTCACACCCATCTGAGAAGATTTCGCTGTCTGCCAGCACAGGTCAGAACTAAAGTGAAATCTGAGGCTCTCTGTCCAAAGCCAGGAAGATTCTTCTGCCACATGCCTTCACAAGAACATCAGAATATACTGTACACATTGTGCTCTGCACTGGCAAACATTCTGGTTGTACCTAGGGTTACACCACTGCAACTGATGCTCCCCGCCCCCACACTCCTGATATTGTCTGGCACAGTCTTTTCCTACAGGTCGTCAATGCCCGCTTTATGCCGTTCCGAGCCAAATCGGAGTCCTATAACTACCCTATTCTTCTTTCCATACTAATAATGAAATTAAAGCTAGTTTACATAATCCTGCCTCATTAACTCATAACCGTATTTAACCATATGGATAACATAAATGTGTTTTAACTTATTCGGTGTGATGCAATGTATTGGTTCTTTATTTATGCATGCCAGAGTTAAGTCACTTGGCGACGACTATTGTATATTAGCTGTGTGTGTGTATTCACAAAGACGTTGCTTTTCTTTCAGCTGTAGGTCTTACAGCCTGCCCAGAGCCTGTGGTACCCAGCAACGGGATGCGAATTGGCGACAGATACATGGTGAATGATGTGGTGTCTTTTCAGTGTGATTCCGGATACACCTTACAGGTATATTACTTGGAAATCACTTTTAACAAAACGTCATTGTTTAAATGCTTTTTCAGGTGGACATTTACAATGCCGAGTGTGATCTCTTAAATGTGTGCATAGTGTTTGTTTCTATACATTTATATATTACAAATAGAGCATTTGCATTTCTGTAGCTAAAGACGACACAACACTTAGGGGATGTGGTGCAGACTGATTCAAGGTGTTGTACCCATTTACTTTCCATTATAAAAGCATATAGGCTCAGCGCAAAACATTGCAGCACAGTGCAGGAGCCCAGGCATCCTTTATCAAATACTCCTAAATTTGCCTCTCTAACCACGTTGCGCCCATCATAAAACTTAATCAATGTCCACAATCGGTGGTGGTACCCAGTATAAGTGAACTACATTATTTATGGCATATGGTCGGTGTCACTGTTAAAAGAGTTGGGGAGGAGGCATCAAAAAAGTGTTTTTGACTTTTAACAGGAAAATATCCATTGGTAACTTGGGCCACTAAAAAGACACAAATAAGTAAATAAAATGCCTGAATAAAAGTATTACACCTTTAACAGACTTTTAGTGCTAAGTATCTTTTGATGTTTTTCGTTTTATCAATGTATTTGATATAATATTCACAAAACTTGAAGAACATTTAAAAATTTGAATGGAACAATGATCTGGATCTCAACGGAACCCTTGCAGATGGGCAGCTATCTTGCTTCTCCTGTATGCGCTTGCATCACTAAGGTATTCACGATTGGCATTTAAGGCTTAAGTCCATAATGTATAACATATAATTTGGTCCTACAATGCCATCTCAGGATTCAGATAAGGGCAAACTACTGACCACTCAGCCAAAATCACAGGTTTGTGGGTGCTAAGATTTTTGTAAGACATTCAGACCCTGGAATGCCAGCTCACTGCTGTTTAGGAAATACATACTCCCACAGTTATGTTATGTGTGAGTCAATCAACTTATAAGTGGCGGTTCTAGTTCTTTTTAGTTGCACATACTATTTGAGCTCTTGTACTGAATATAGATCAGCACATGACTTTGTATCCCGGGCACTAAATTGTAGAATGGTTGTCTTAAATACTTGTATCATTACCTTAATGTTATTTTGTTTCATACTTTATTTATTTTTGAAGCTCACTGAAATTGAATGCTGCCTAACATTTATTTTCCCTGGTCTTCTGTGCAATTGATGAAAACATCTGTGAAAATAAAGTTATCATTCAAAATCGTTTATTTCATGAACCGTACGCCTCTATTAGAATTTGAAACGTTTTTAGCAGTGGTGCCTATGCACAATATGTTTTTTCTTGAATATGTAGGTGATTAAGGCCATGAAGTTACAAAGTCTTCTTTTTGAAGGCAGAACAGCAGGAAGACAAGCACTAGGAAACCTGCATAAACGGTTTTTCTGTTTTTCACACATCTGCAATCTAGCCTCAAAACCTTTTTACCACTTTATAATTCTAGTTATATGTACACATTTTTGGGATGTTTAATTTCTGAGAGGGGACAGAGGCCTAAACTTTTTTAAATGTAATATGCAAGTGAATAGTTAATGGTCCTCCAAATATGCTGAAGATGCACCCTTCACTTCAAAGATCCGTGATGAATGTGCCGTTGGCCTAAACAAGTAATCCAGATTGACATTTCTCGTGTTGAAAGGTAAGAAGCATTCTAAAAATAAAATTGGATCAATATTTCTGAAGAGTGTGATAGGAAGAGCAGAGCTTGGTGAAGTGTACGAGGAAGCAGGATAGATAGATTTGGATGTAGCTGTCAAAAAGGGGATCCCTCATTCTATTTAGGACAGCTCAGTGTGTTGAAATGCATAAGTGAAGGGTAGAATGGTACACCATAGGAAAGTGTTAGTTGGAAGAGTGTTGATTTGTGGTGTGACAGTGGGTAGTGTTTTGATGTTGTGTTCGAGTGACAAGAGTGGTGGTCATATTGTATTAGGTGGCTGCATTCAAGCATGTAATGGCTGGAAGACGAGTGACAGGTACAACACATGCACATTTAATTGATTTATTGTTGTGTCCGGTTAAGCCGACCTCTATGGAATCCACCCAGGAGTGCCTAAGGAACAGCTCATAGCAGGCAGTGGATATAGGCAGTCATGACAGATTCTTTAACCAATCTTGTCAGAAGTACAAGTGAGCAATATATATGTGTTGGACTTGACCCTTTATGTAGAGTCATCCCCAAACATTTTGCCTTTACCCTCCTGTTTTCTGAACTCATTTTGTTTTGCTTTTAGGGCTCTGCACACTTTACCACTGCTAACCAGTGCTAAAGTGCTTTAAACATGGTAAAAGTTGTGTACACCCAATTCTCATACTTAATGTACTTTTAAGTCCCTAGTAACATGGTAATAGATGTAACCAGGGCCTGTAAATTAAATGCTACTAGTGGACCTGCAGCACTTATTGTGCCACCCACTGAAGTTGCCTTTTAAACATGTCTCAGGCCTGCCATTGCAGCATGTGTGTGCAGTTTAAACTGCCATTTGGACCTGGTAAAGTATTCCTTTTTCCAGGCCTAAACCTTGCTTTGTAATACCAATAAGTCACCCTAGACAGGCCCTAAACAGTCCAGGGGGCAGTATATTTGCAAATGTTGGAGATGTACTTCTGAGTTAAACATGTCATGTTAATAAAATACTCTTAAATTAGTTTTTCACTACTACACGGACTGCCTCTCCCATAGGATAACATTGGGTTAACTTATTACATTTATGAAGTGATACCTTTTAACTAAGAGCAGGTAAGAATGTTGAGTAATGGCAAAGTTGGAGTTTAAGTCACAATTCTGAAAATGCCACTTTTAGAAAGCTGGCATTTTCTTGTGCAAACAACATGGTGTCTACAGCTTGCAACCTTGGTCACATTACTATGTGTAGCTGGAAGTTGACCTTTGTTTATTGCTCCCGCACAGTGATAAAAAGGAAACTAGGTGTTGGCAGGCTGGACTATCTCTGACTTGATGAGGGGGGAGCTGTCACCTGCCACACTTGCACATCACAAAAGCTTTCCTTGAGCACTCTCACAAAGGGTTTGATATGAGCCTTTTGTGACCCAGACATGCTGGGGCCAGGACAGGGAGGCAGGAAATTCCAAACACCTCTAGTGGTGGAAACCTCCAGAACCTTCTACTACTTCAAAGTGTGAAGCAAGTACAAATAATGGACCCTCAGAATTAACTCTTCAGTACACCCCTGACCTGTGAAAGACTAAGAAGGACTGCTGTGCTGCTCTACAAGAAGGACTGCTACTATGTTGCCCTGCAGCCTGAATGAAAGGACTGAACCTGCATCTTGATACCAGGACCACCAGAGTGAATCCAAAAGCTAGCTGACTGGCCACTTGATCAGAGCCTCAGGGACAGAAAAGGCTCCATCCACCTTGAACCCAGCACCTGGAATCAGTCTACTGTGAGTAGTGCCCCCAAGTGGTGCCACACCAGTCCTGGACCTTTTGAAGTGAGCCTGAAGGTGCTCTACCAGCCATGTTTGTGGGCAGAATCACTGCAGTACAACACATTTCCTTGCAGCTCCACGTTGGAACCAGCACAGTGCGGTGCATCCCTGATGTTGAACCTCGCATTGCAGCCCGCAGTCTCTCAGAACTTTCTCTGCATGACGCATCCTCAAAGCAGGCCTTCACAGCACAGTTTTTTGTTGATGGCATCCTTGACAATGACTCAGGACTTCGCATCGTAGGCCCGCAACTTCTTTAGAACCGCTAGTGCGCGACACATCTTCAACTCAGAACTTCACATTGGAAGCCGCTCATCAACATTATCCTCAATGATGATGCAGCTTATGTGGATGACGTATTAATAGTTTCACCTTGTTTGGAGCCAACAATTCAATATACAGAATGCTTAGCATGGGATTTTGGTCAAGTTGCAGGATACATATTGAATGCCAATAAAACACAACTTAGCTGGTGGAGCAAGTAGTTCTGATCAGCTCGAGGCAAGTATTTGGGCATTATTTCGCATCCCTATCAAGCAGTGTTCTGAATCTAATTCAACTGCGCAGTTACAGTAGACTAGACTGTTACTAGACAAATGGATGAATTTATCAAACTCTAATTGGGTGAATCAACTTGATTAAAATGAACATCTTTCCCAAAATTCTGTATCTCTTTTGCTCACTACTTCTTCATGTTCCCTATAGGTATTTCAAAATGCTAGATTCTATAGTTACAACAAGATTTATATGGAAAGTATTGAAAGGTCAGAGTTCTTAAATAAAACATTAAACACCCATTCATGCGAGGTGGATGGGCACTTCCTGACTGGTGTCTCCATTACTGATCTAGCATGACCACTCGTTTTGTATGATGTATGAATTGTATCCTGAGAACTGGCTTCATGCTGTTCCATTTGTGAAGAATCTTAATACGAGTCAAACTAAATTCCAAAGCAGATAGTTCTTCAAAAAAGTTAGACTTAGGACCACACAGGCTCTTGAGAGGACTTAAAGTAACATGAATTTTTGGAAAACTCCATCTTTACATGCCTTTACACCGCTGTTAGATAATCCGGACCATCCTGACTGCTTCGCCTCTTCTTACTTTGGCACCTGGGGAAACTCAGGAATGAAGTGGTTAGCTGACCTGATGGATGGGATACTGATATTACAACTCTATTTGCCCGGCCTGATATTACAGGATTGATTTTTGGTAAACATCTGTATAGTATCTCAGAAAAGTACAGCTGTCTTTTACAATCACTTTCTAATGATTTGGGAATGTAAGATGAGAAATGGGTGCATAGCCTAGGTGAGGAAGTCATGGAGCAAGATCTCACTTGCATTCTAGGGCGAATCAGTAAGGTTATAACGCCTACTAGACTGAGAGGCCACATCTATTGCACATTATTCCATTTTTATATCAGCCCCTCTAAACTGAGTAACCGGTACAACTTATCATACAGTTGCCCATGTTGCTTATCTGAAGAGGCCGGTAGCATGCATATGTATGTTACCTGCCCCAAACGTACACCATTTTGGTCAGCAGTCAAGCAGCAAATAAATCTTGTTCAATCTTCTCAAGGGCTAAACACTTGAAAATGTTGGTACTACTGACTGGGTCGTTTATGTCCTTTTTCTTGCTAGTTTAAATATTGCGAGCAACTGGAATTCTGCTTTTCCGACCAAATATGAGTTGTGGAAAGAAGTATTGAACACGTACAAATTAGAACACCAAATAGCGAAGTGTAGAGGATATACGATGAAATACTATACTATTTGGGTGGATTTGAGAAATTATTGTGCATCAGTCTAGAGATTGTTGCCTACTCTGCTTACGCTGATCATTTATGGTGTAATGATTTACCTGTTCATTGTCTATGATGTATATAATGAGTTTATGTTCTCCTGGTCTATTTAATATGTTATACCCTACAATAGTTATAAGATCAATAGTTGATATGCTGTAATTTTTTACTGATTGCTCTCTCAATAAAAAGAAATAAAAAAGAGGTCCTCTCTGCGAATAGAACACATTGTTTTAGCTGTTCATTGATGCAAATATGGGTCAAAGGTAAATAAAGGCTTCTAACTTCTGACAAATGAGAAATTCATTCTGTAATTATAGTACAGCAATTTTTATTTTACAATATTTGAACACAGTATGTTAGCCTGGAGAAGCTACACTGACTATTTGAAAAACCTACTACAATCTCTCCCAGACAAGTTCAACCTATCCTAATAACCATGATTGACATCAGCAAGTGGACTTACGCTGTGAAACAGTGATCACTGCTAACTCACTTGCTCTCGCTGTCTTGCATCAGCTCTGACCTGTCGACACCCCTTGTTTTTAATGGTAACTCTGTGACAAACTGTTTTCTGCTACCTACTATTGTGTGCAACTGTGACATTCTCCTGTGATTGGTAACCAAATGACAAATTACTCTATGAGCAGACTTGTTTCTGTATTCAAATAATGGCACTTTAATGAATGAAATTGAGTTGCATATACTGAAAAAAATACACTGTATTTTTTTTTCCCAACAGGGACATTCTCATATTTCTTGTATGCCTGGAACAGTGCGTCGATGGAACTACCCATCTCCTCTTTGCATAGGTAACTTTCAATCATCGCTATTTCTCACTCATGTTACACTATTTTTGTTAATATACCATAGCTAATTTTTACACAGAAGCACTCATTTTCATTTAAATAGGGAAATACACAGGAATGTTCAATTGATGAAGGAAATATAAATATTTCAAACAGGAAGCTCTACCACAACAACAAATGTTTCCTAGTTCCACTTAACTCAGACTGTAAAAATAAAAGGAAAGTAAGGTAATAAATAAATTTCTTTGGTTGAGGCATGGCTTGTTTTGGAGAATGATAGCTGTGACCCTAGGGGCTCCAGTGCATAGGTAGTGATGATAGTGAGCATGGATTAATGTTGTTATATGGATTTGTAGAGCGCTTTTTCACCCAGGAAGACATCCTTATGCTGAGCTGATGTGAGCCTAGCCAAGCATAAGGTCTAGTGAGACTGTTTGGAAAACAGGTCTTCAGCTCTTTGCAGAACTCAAGAAGTGAGGAGGAGACTCTTATGTGTAGTGACAGGTTGTTCCATTCTTTAGGATTGATGTTGGAGAATACTTCACCGCCGGTTCTGGTTTTCCATATGCTTGAGATGTGTGCAACTACAAGTCCAATCAAGCAGAGGTATCTGGAACGATTATAAAAGCAGATGCAATTGTTGAGGCATGCTGAGCCACTGTTATGTAGTGCCTTGAAAGTGTGGGTGAAGAGGTTGAATTGTGATTGTTTGTGTTTGGGGAGGTAGTAGAGCTCCTTCGGGTGTGGTGTGATGCGAATGTGGCGTAGGAGGTTGAGGGTGGTTCTGACTGCCTAGTTATGAATGGTCAGCAGGCTTCTGGTTAATTTTGAGTTCCTTCCGGCATAGAGCGTGTTCCCATAGTACAGCTTGCTTGTGACCAGGGAGTGCATGATGGTAATATAGGTGCGGATTGGAAGCCACTGGAAAACCTTGCTCAACATCATCAAGGTATCAAAGCGTGAGATGGCGACTGCGTTGACTTGGGTCATCATGTCAAGTTTGTTGTTGATGACGATCCCAAGCTTCATGGTGTGGGTGGTGGGGGTAGGGGTCAGTCCTACTAGCTCTGTTGACCACGAGTGGAGTCCCATGGTGGAGTGCTCTTTCCTAAGATCACAATTTTGATCTTGTTGGTGTTCAGCTTTAGATAGTGGATCTTAATCCAGTGAGTGATTTCAGTCATACAGGCATTGAACTTGAACCTGGGACTGGGCGTCTTGTCCATGAGGGAGAGAATGAGTTGTGTGTCATCGGCATAGGCGAGGACTTTGATGTCATGATAGAGAGAAAGAGAGATGGATTCTGACTGAACAGTGCCTGTGGATAAAAGCACCTGTGCATGGGTGCTGTATTGGAGAGACTATTTTCACTTTTTTAGAGCCTTAGCCATTAAGCGGAGTAGTGCAGATACGTGGGTGTCAGTTTCTTCTTAATTTCCAATAGCAACTATTGTTTGTGTAGTGTGTGGATATCTTTCAATCTGCTGTACCATTGGCAGATCACTGCAACTTTGTGTGGTTTAGTTAGAGAGTTCCATGTCAGGCGGCTGGGACAAGTGGTTGAAGTCTTGAGTGTACTCCATCACAACACACAATGATTGCGTTAGAACAGAGCAGGTGCAAGATTTGAGTCAAGGTGACTCTGAGACAACCATCATTCTGAAGGGGAGTTGGAGAGCCTGGAAGATGTGGGTGTCACTGAAAGGGTCTTAATTGGAAGTTATACACATCAGTGGACTTGATATCGTCCCAAGAAGGGGGTGGCCATGTGCCCTCCTCCTGAAAATTACATTGTGCCTCAGGTTATGGGGTCCTTGTGCCGAAATTAGCCCAGGGAGGAGAGCCTGTGTGCCCTCCACCCTCTAAAAATATTGCCAGGCCATGGCCTTTCCGGGGCGTAAGATCACCCAGGGACTCAATATCACCTAGGGAGGGAGGCCACTTTCCCCCCTCCCTCTGGAAATTGTGCTGGGCCTTTGAAGATTGGGTCCCTGGGGACGATAATTGCTCTGGGAGGGGGCCGTGCAGGCTTTCTCCCCTTAAAAAAATTGGGGGTGGAATCCACAGGGCCTAACAAGGCTCAGGGAGGGGGGCGTCATGGCCCACCTCCCCTTTATTTAAATGAGTGGCCCCAGGGGAATAGGGGAATCAGTGACGTCATAAATGTTGTCATAGAGCATGACATGAGTGTTTTCATAGGGGCGCACGTTCTAGTTAGTGCTGCTAACTGTAACTGGGGAATTTCTGTGTTTTTTTGGTTAAAAACGCTAATGCTGTCATTCACAAATTCACCTAACTATAATGTTACTTTAGCCTTTGTTTTTTTCCAATGAATTTTAAAACGAAAATATGACATAGAGAAGGCCTTCATAGGCTATAGAGGAGGCCCACCCCATCCCTTCCCATCACAAAGAATGCACCATGGATACTAGTGGAGCCACTATAAAGAGCGGGGGCACCCCCAAGCTTTTAAAAAAAGTCTTTTAAAAAATTTGTTGGGCTGCAGGGAGCACAGGACCTCTACTAACAACATAAACACAACTCCAGTAAGTCTCATGGGTCATTGAATTCATGACCCCAAGAGAGTTTAACATTTTTTTCAAAGTGCTCTGAGCTCAAGCTGAATGTTCTTCAGCTAGAGTGCAAGGGCCCCTTGAGGTTGGTTCTATGGCTGCACTTTGTGCTTGAAAAATGTTTAAAAAGTCTCAAAGAAATGTTATATTTTAATACTTTATTAAAAATATTTTGTGACAGTCACTATTATTAAGCATTTAAAGTGTGAATTTATAAAATATATATTTGATTATAGTTTTGGGTGACATTTGGACAAATAGGATCCTTCCTGGGTGCAATCTGCGCCGCCTGCATCTGAGTCGAACAGTACTTGATGCCACCTTGAGTTTGCGTCAAGGTAAAGCTGAAGCATATTACCTGACTTTGCTGGTAAACACCCCCCAGTGGTCCTCAGACAGAGTGGTGTTCCTCTCCAACCACTGGTTTTGTATACCACCATATATTGATCTGTTTGTAATTTAGTATGTTCTCTACATAAGCCATACTACACTTTTTCATACAGGTCCTAAAGAAAGCTGCCACACCTCTAAGAAGGGAATCAGGCTGAAACAGGTTGACCTATTTAGTTCCATGACAGGTTGAATACCCTCCTGCCTTAGCCTGGTTTTAATCCTGCCTAGGTGCGCCCTAATCCACTTTATAGCACACCCATGAGTTAGTTTTATCTCCTATTTACTTTCTTTCAATTCACTCCACACAACACCCTGCTCACCTACTGGTTTAGTATACCTCTTTCCAACAAAGAAAATATCCCTGAGTTCCTTCCTCTAAGGGAGGGTGTTGTAGCCCGCATTATGAACAGGTTCATAATGCGAGCAGGTAACCCTCTGATGAGGCATGCCACCTTCAGGTAGGTGAGGGAAACAGTCCTTTAAAAGGGACATCCCCAGGCACACCTTCACAGTCCATAGACCCAGTGGCCCTTTTTGTGGTACTGATTTTTGGACAAAGCCAATTGGTCTGCTTTATATATGCTGATTTGCTCATCTCCTGATAAAGACAAAATGCTTGCCTTTTAAAGTTTGGTGTTCTGACCCTTTGGCAAATCTAGTAGGTCTGACTTACTTAAAATGACACCCCATTACGTTGTTACTTTCAATTAAAAAAAAACTCAGCAATTCAATAAAAAAAAATAAAGGTTAAAGTGACATTATAGTTAGGTGAAAAAATGTCAGTGACAAAAAAAGTTTGAAACTCAAAAAGAAAAAATGAAATTCATCTTAGTTTTATTATAGTTTTCTGAAGTAACTAACTCATGCCCTCGCCATGCACCGCTTATATTCTCACATATTACACAACTCATGACATGTTCAGTGACTGCGTCAATAACAACCTAATGTGATCTGAAATTGCATCAGTGATGACAACACTATGTATGGCAAGGGCATGAGTGATCGTTACCTTAAGGCACGGTGAGGTAAGTGGGGTTCTTTAGAAATAACTGCAGTACGCATTAGATGTTGTAAGTAGATGTTTTATTGAAGATACATCCATAGATTCCTCATCCACCAGGTCCAAGCCGAAAGTGACAATATTCAAGCATCAACATTCCAATAACAGGCACGTTCTAGATTGGAGCATGCCATTTTCGCAACCTAATCAGAACATGGAAACAGCATTATAAACAGTAAGACACCACACACTCCGGGCCACTGGAAATATGCGGCAGGAGAGGGTCAAATTTCTGTGCCAGTTTTGAGTAAATTATACACCAAGAAAAGGCAAATTATGCAGCATAATGCAGCACGTTTTGTAATAGTATTGACATTATTTAGACGTTTTTAAAACTTTTGAAACATTGTCTGGGCATTAGTTGCACCTCATTAGTACCAGTTTGACACCCAAGTATAGCAATAATCATCAGAAAGGTGACCAGTCAAGTTTTGTAAAGGGCCTTCACGCGCACAGCAACACATTTTGCTGTATTTTTAGTAACTTTTGAACCGTTTGAGGTAGAAACAAAAATAGTTTTTATCAAAATCTGGAGATTATGCTGCAGATGATGGATTGTGTGGCAAATGGTGCAAATCTATAATTATGCAAAAATCGCAGAGAACGCAAAAACGCATAATTCCAGTGACCCTGGTAATAGTTACCTTACATAACTCTAACTGGTGAATTTCAGTGTTTTATTTAGTTTAAAACGTTACTTTGCTGCTAACATTTACACCTAACTATAAAGCAACTTTAACCTTTGCTTTTTTCCGTGAATATATATACTTACCTTCACAATATTTTGAAAATGATAATTTATTCACAATATTCGCATGGGTTTAAGCAGCCTCGTTTGCCAATGCATTGTGTTATTTTTTTTTAAACTTCTTTCTATTTCCGAGGTAGAATTGCAAGCAGAGGCATTTAACGTATCAGCAATTTCTCTAGGGAACAGGAGACATTGGATGCTGGTTCTCGATAGTCCAGGCCTGCCACTGGGCTGTCAAAAAGACTCTCCAGCTCCCCCAGGTTTATTTGTGCAGGCACAGCGGAGTGAGAGCTAGAGAATGAGATTGAAAAAAGGATGAAAGAAAGAGAAAGGCTCCGGCTGGTTTGCACGTAGTTTTTAGCGCTGAGTTTCATTCCCAATCTGGCCCTGAATGTAATTATATATCCGCTTCTCATGATTTACATGAGCAGTGAAGTACAGGGCTTGCATAGCTGATGGGAACGAATTCTGTCCCCCCCTGATGTATTGCTCTTTTGCCTGCAACGCTCCGTTGCCTGCAACTCTCCTGTGCCTGCAACGCTCCTTTGCCTGCAACGCCCCTGTGCCTGCAACGCTCCTTTGCCTTTGTGCAAGATTCAGCACATCGTTGTGCGACGTGGATGAACCGGAATGTACTCCTCCCACGCACCATGATGGCCCAGACCCGAGCTGGTGGCAGATGAACGTCCACACAGAATCGTTTTCCCCTTTGCAAATCTGAATTTTTAGTTAACACATGGATAAAATGTGTTTTTTTTTTCTAGTTCCACTAATGCTGACCGGGGAAAAGTCTAATGTATGCAGGTTTCAATCCTCACCGTGAAAGAGACAATGACATTTCTTTAAGGAACATATAACAGCCACCAGATTGAAACAGCAAGCCACTGACTATTTTTCTTGCCTTTCCAGGAAGAATTATTAACCATACTTTTTTTACACAGTCTGGTGTTTGAGATCTCGCTGACTAGGCTATATCATAAGATCATACGATCATACGAAGAACAGATTTTTATAAAGAAAAGTGTCATGAAATGCATTTGACATGAAATAATATATCGAGCGTTATTGTGTGTGTGTGTGTATATGTAGTAGAAAAGGCTGAAACAATATGTTTATTATAACTTGGGCGTGCTCAGGGCCGGACTGGGAACTTAAAACAGCCCTGGCAAAATTATAAATTCAGCCCCCTTGTGAGACATGCTAGTAGAACCAGAGCAACTCTTGCAAGTTGCTGCCCGGATCACGTAACGTGCACCGCCACTCTGGGAGGCTGAAACCAGCCTCCAAGTGTCAAACTCGGTCTCCTGGGACTGCAGCCTCCCCAGGGATTGCCCACGTGCCCAGCTGGCCAGGCCAGCCATGCCCCTCACTACATGCAGTATTTAGGTTGTGGACTGTACAAGTTGTCAATCTGGTTTAGAATCACACTACACCTCGCCCAACAAGGCTCAAATTAACTCTTATTTTGCTCTGCTGCTCACGTGATGCAAAGCACTCCACTACAACGTCAATCAGCTTCCTCACACAAAGGGTTTATGGTGCAATGAAGCTGTTGTGAGCCCACCACAAAGCGGATTGGAGTTATGTAGCACAAGCAACTCCACCTTATTATGTGCAGGGTGCATAACTAGACGAACAAAGCGCCAACATTCTTAACCTAGCACCAAACTGCAGCTAGTGCAAACAATGGACAACTGGAAAGTGTGTGCGTTTTTAAGTGTATTATCTGTAGTTAAATGTGTAAAGCAATGGCGGCTGCAGCGGAGGAGGTCCATGGAGTACAAATATAGTGTAAGAGACGTATGGCTTTTATACAAATACCCTTCCAGACAGCATCAGTGCATGACTCTCTAAATAGGACACTGCACTATTGTGCTAACCTTCACAAACGCAGCGCTGCTGATTTTCAATCAGAACAGTTTGAATCGAGTTTTATCTAGTAACTGTTGGTCATTGTCAGATTTGATAATCAATGTACCTCCCCACGTAAAGGCTCACGGGCACACCTGGAATTCGCTATGAAAGCACTTTTGAGTTTTTTTCAGATAACGTCGGCAGGAGCACGTGCGGAGTTATTATAATATTAGTAATAACGTGGTGCGCATTTTTTACCAAATCTCGACCGTTCCACGTGCGAAGATTATCAGGGGTCATTACGAGGTGATACAATGACGTCGGGAGCATAAAAGGCTGAGTTGTCCTTACTGAGCTTTGAACTAGTGACTGCAGATCACCAACAAGAACTCACCACACTGAGCATCCTGCTAGCTGGAAGGGCATTTTCAGATATATCTGTGAAAACCCATTTCAGATGGCACGAGTCGACAGTTCTGCCACTGACTCTGCACCAGCCCTAGTTTCTTTCATATACATTGTTCTGCCCAGAATAATCTGGATTTCGCCACAGGTCTGTTGGCCACTTAGCTGCACGTGTATTCTCGTGACTAGCCCAGCTGGGAGCGCTTAGAAAGAATCGTAACACCATTCACAAAAGCTACAGCAATTGTGTGGCAGAAAGTCTGAAAATGGCATCTTGCTTTTGAAAAAAAAAAAGATATTTTATGAAGTAGAAATCCGAAAAGTCGACAGAAGTCAGCATTTTATGCTGAAATGGAGTCGTCCTCTTTCTGTATTGTGAGCGTGGGGCTTGCGTGCCGGATTTTATGTATTTAAAGCACAGAACGGCAGTAAAGGGCCCTGCATGAGTGTTCCGCGCTGACTGAAGCTGCTCACCATCGGCTGCCGGTGCCGCACGCAGCTGCCCTGACCTCTGAGCCGAGGCCTCCGAGGGGGGCGCTGCCGAGCTGTTTAAAACGGCCGATTTTGTTACAGGGGGCCCCGTAACAAAAACGGCCCCCCAGGGCATCAAAACCGGCCCCCACCCTGGCAGCCTACCGGGGAAATGCCCGGTGCCCGCTATGGCCAGTCCGGCCCTGGGCGTGCTGTTTAAATTAAACTAAATGCTACCTGCACGAAAGTATATAAAGACTCTTTCTGTGACACCATTTAAGCTCACCTCTGAACACAGACTAAATTATGGGCAAAATAGGAGGGTTTTCACATAAAATTGTATATCTGTGGATTTAACAATGGATTCATATCCCACCAATGATAACAAGAAATTAGATTACTACCATATCGATGAATTTAAGCTATATGGGCTTTTTATAAACACCTGAGTTTTGCACCGATGTATGGATCTACATTTTTGCCACGGCTTCCTGTTATATTGGTAATTGAACTACACAGTTCTCTTCAGTGTCAGCTATACTTTTAATAGGAGTGTCGCGTAACACTTGTAAGGCCTAATGGTATATACATTGGGATACATTTTTAAATAACTGGACCATGCTTAATGTTTTCCAGTCTATAAGGTTATCATCAGTGCACAGAATGTGAACGTTTTACAGAGGATCGAGAAGAGATTTGAAAAGATCTCTCCTCATAACTCATACTGCCATTTTGCCGAATCTTGCTTGTATGTGAATGCACTGACGTCTACATTCAATTGTGTCTGTTTTAATATATTAAAGTTTTATATATCAGACTCTCTCTTTCGAGCACCTGCTTACACCAGACGTTTATTGTGATTTCCCTAAACCAAATTATTTAGAAAAGACTTTGATTTAAAATTGACTTGATTTTATAGATCAATTATTTTGTATTCATTATAAATGGATGCACATACATCCGTCTACAACCTCCGGCTGGGAGGAGCAGCTGAAACTATGAGACGTGTGTTAGGTTAGATATAAGTAAGCTCTCACACACGCACAATGTCCTGTGTAAGAACAATGATTTTTGGCACCAAACAGGAAAACAAACCTCTCTCTCAGCTCCCACCACCCTGTAGCTCAGTTAAACCTTTGGAATTACACTGTCCCCTTAGAAGAGCTTCAAAAGGCAGGTACCTTTGTACCCTACTGATCCTGTTGATCATTCAGATGCCCTTACATAGGTTGCAGGTCCTGTGTAGCTACATTGACCCTGTAATGTATAAAACTCTAAGGAACTTGGGGCAAATAATCTCCTAAAACTCCACGTCGAGCGTGACAAACATGGTTTCTGTTAGAAATGGGATCTCTGGTTGGCTAAGGCTTGCGCCAAAGCCAGGCAGAGACCACCACTCTAAGTCAGGGCTGGGGAGTTACACGCCAAAGATAACCCCTGCTCACCCCTTGGTAGCTTGGCACGAGCAGTCAGGCTTATCCCGGAGGCAATGTGTAAAGCGTTTGCGCGCGCACACAGCAACAACACCCTAGGCCCACCACAAAAGAAACTCCACACAAGGTTATATATAAAAATAGCCTTTGTATTATACCAAAACACATTAGATAATATTCACACAATTTATACTGTGCCAACTGGCACCGGGCAGAATTTACAGGGGAACTATTTACACAAGACAGGGCCAATGGACCACCGTCAGAATCATCACAAATCACCAATTGTAAATGTAGAACAAATAATAAATGTAGCGCACAACCAGTAACCACTGGTAAAAGGTTAGTACACCCTACGCAATCCTAAACAATTTAGGCATATATCACGCAGGAAACCATGAACTCACTAGCATAACCTATACTAGGAAAACAATCTCCTAAGCATAGACACATTTAGAAATAGCAATAAGCCTGAAGGCAATGCACATTACGCAAAAGTACACATGTAGAAATAACCATGTACCCTAGGTGAGGGGACAACACAGAAAAACTGTCCCCAGGCCAACTTGGCCTCTCAGGGGCTCAAACGCCCTTTGTCCAAAATGTCCGGGCTGGGCTGCGCAGGCAGTAAAGCCAAGGTGCGCGATTGGACCACCTAAACGTGGCAGCTGCCCACTAATTGCTGGGCAGCTGTAGAAATCAAGGAAAAGGCCTGGCACTTACTGTGCCCTCTGAACCCAAGTCCAGGACGTTGCAGCTGGCTGCTCATGCAGCAAAGCCAAAGCGCGCAGGGGCACAATCCTAAACGTTGCAGCTGCCCACTAAGTGCTGGGCAGCTGGAAAGGGTAATATGAGGATTGGGCACTCAGTGGCCCTTTAACCAACTGTGCCCCCTTCGTGGGAGCCACGGGGCTCTGGAAAACAATCAGCAACACGTTGGAGCCATCTGGCTCTTGAAGGTAAACATGCCGTAGGGAGCACACTGGCTCCTGAAATAACTATGCGCAAAACTGGGGGCAACACGGACCCTCGAGCACCCCACTGGGACCCTTTTATGGCCCCACGTTGCAGCGACCTGCATCTGCGGCACCGCTGTGGTGAACAGCAAAGACTCTGGCACTCACAGTGCCTGTGGAGCCCTACTTGGGGACTCGCACTTTGAAACTGACCCCAAGTCCCACTCCGGGACTTCTAACTTCCTGTGGCCCCGCGTTGCAGCTGCCCACTGACAAAACGGGGCAGCTGTGACAACCACGTGGAGCCCCACTCACTGGGCTAGACGGCAGAGGCTTTCCGGACTTCCCCCGGGCATTGGGAGCATAAGCCAACCGCTCCCGCTCCCGTCCCCCACTCACCGGGAGTACTGCAGCCACGCCGACTCCGCTCCGCTCTTCTACCGGGTGTCGGCTGCAGCATTCGGGGGGCTCTCACAGTGATCACGGGAGCCCCGCCTCCAGACAGGCTGCTTGCTTCCTTGGTTCAGCGCGTCCCAGTGCGGGATGGGCGACCGCCTGGGTCTCTCGATGCAGCACTTCCTGCTGCCCGGTCCTTCCGCTTCCGTCCGCGCGGCCCCGCCCACAACCAGGCGGGCCGCGGATCGCGGGCGTTTCCCCCTTACGAGGAAATACCTGTAGCGGGGTGGGCACCCGCCAACGTGCACTGCAATGCGGGGTGGGCACCCGCGACAATGAATACATCGGCGGGGTGGGCAACCGCCGAAAACAAATTTAAAAAAGGCGGCAGTTATGCGGGGTGGGCACCCGCTTGCACTACAACTTCCGTGGCGGCATAAACAGCGGGGTGGACACCCGCTTTTAGGAATAACCAAATACCACTTTGCGGGGTGGGCACCCGCCTCCAAGGTACCGATGCGGGGTATGCTCCCGCTCGGATTTCACAGTTTACAGATGCAGGGTGGGCACCTGCTGGATAAACGGCACTCACGGAGGAATCCCTATTTAAAATGCTTGCAGCTCCGTGCTGCAATTTAAAAGAATAGTCAAGGTCTGCATAAAAGCACTCCCAGGCGCTAGGTATCCACAAGGTCTCCAGGAAGGCAAAATCAGAGGCTCTATGGTGCTGAGGGACCCCAGCAAGGCGCAGCCAGGCAGGCCGGCATGCAGGGACCCACAGGAAACAGCAGCTGGGTCTGCGGCGGTTCCTCCTGGCAGAGTGTCCCCTCAAGAAGACAGGCACAACAGAACACTTTACATGGGGTCACAGCCCCTTTTTATATACACATTTCCTTTGTTACAAAGGTGCAGGGAAGGGGCGAACCAGATGTTCAGCCCCTCTCCCTATTCACAGGACAGGCTAGGGACAACAGTCGCACCACAGGGGGCGGAGCCAGCATTGTGTAGGGAAGGCCCAGCCCTATTCAGGTCCCAGGTGCACTCCTCCCTGCCATCAGCATGCAGATCTCTCCATTCACCACCGGGGCAGATCCATCCTGGCTCCTGGAATTCCCCACACCATCCAGCCCCTGTCACTCACAAGCCAGACAGGCAATTCACATCACACTGTACACTGAAATGCCAACTTCTAAAAGTGGCACTTCTCCACCAGTCACACTTAATCTGCGCCCACCATTGTGCAGCATTTATTCTCACGAGTTCCCCCATACTAAACTCGACCCCACACTCCTCTCACACCAGGAATTACTATGTACACACATATCCCCCATGCATTCCTAAGGGAGGGCAGGCCAGTCTCACTAAATGTAACACAGAGCGCATGCACTTGACACTGGTACACAGTGCTAAAGTGCCTAGAGGCCTAAAACCACTAACACTACACAGGGAAAAAGCCTAGGATATTTGCAAAAAGTTTAGGGGTGCACCGGCCAAAAGGGGCAAGTCCAACAGTTTCCATGATGATTCAGACCTTTTTTCCTTCCCTTAGAGTGTTATAAATATCTTCTTCTTCCTTACCAGTTCCAAAGTCTGATATAGTCGAACCCTCTGACTGAGTATGTCCTCCCTGCCTCAAAATCCCAAGAGCACCTGTTTTGCTGTGCACAGCAGTAGTGTGATTGAGTGGAAATGTGAGCCTGTCTGCTGTTTATAAAATATATTGTGGATCGGAAGCCTGATGAATGTAATGTTGAACATTACATTTTTCTCTCTCTTTCTATATATATATATATATATATATATATATATATATATATATATATATCCAAGAAAGAAGTGACTCAAACAGATAGATTCACCAAAGAACAAAAATATATTTCCACTACAACGTTTCAGCTTCCGCCTTCCTCAGGTAGTACAAGATGGTTTGCTCTGTGGCTGCACAGATGACAGCTGAATTTTCAAAAAGCATCATGAGTGAAGATTCCATTTGGAATGTGGAATCAATGCAGTCCAGAGAGCTCTTGAGATATGCAGTAATCAGGTTGTGTTGTCAGTAATGTTCAGTCCATCTGGATGCAGTGATTTTAAACGGTACATCCAGAAGTTTTCCCTGGAGTCCAGTAGTTCTTCCTTTGAAACATGTTCCACGGGGAAAATCTTCAAATCTGATAGTGAATGATCCACAAGGTTAAAATGATTGGCTACAGGCTGGTCAATTTTCTTATTAATTATTGCAGATTTGTGGTTCCTGAATCGTGTACGGAGGTCATTCACTGTTTGGCCTACATATTGCTTTTTACAGCTTTGTCGTTGGCACTGAATCACATAAATAATGCATGTTGAGCGACATGTAAGATGCTGCCTTATTGCATAGGTCCTTCTCGTAACAGAACTAGTTGCAGATGATGTTTGTAAAAGATATTCACACGTGATGCACCTTTTAGAGTCACAGCAATGAACCCCTGCATTTGTTACAGCTTGCTTGAGTTCAGCTCTCACAATAAGAGATCGTAAATTTGGAGCTCTGCGGTAAGCAATGACTGGTGGTTTTGGAAAAACCTTTTGCAATTTTTCACAAGTGGACAGTAAGGGAAATGTTTTTTGCATTATATTTCTGTAGTTAGGAGCTGATGGATGATAGTCCACTACAAATGGAGTTCTGTCACTTTTGTTTCTGCCGTTGGTATTCGAAATAAGTGCTTCTCTGGGTATCTGCAAAGACTTGTCAATTTGTTGCTGTATGATATGCAGAGGATAGCCTCGCCTTTTAAATAATGTAGCAAGCTCCTGTAGATGGTCTTTACAGGTTTCCTCATTGCTGCAGATGCGTCTTATTCTGAGTGCTTGGCTGTAGATGATGCTCAGTTTAGTGTGGTGTGGGTGACATGAAGTCCAGTTTAGATACAAATGAGCATCTGTAGGCTTGTGGTACAGATCAGTTGTAATTTTGTGTTCATGAATGGTGAGTAGCACATCCAGAAAAGGGAGATGAGGATTCTGTTTAGTATTGCTGCTGGTAAATTTGATGGTAGGATGGATATTGTTGATATAAGCTGTAAATTGTTCCAATGTTCTACTTCCGGAATTCCATATTATAAATATGTCATCAATGTATCGTAGCCATACCAGTGGTTTGATGCTGGAAGTAGCAAGTATACAGTTCTCTAGTTTGCCCATGAAGATATTTGCATAGGATGGAGCCATCCGAGTACCCATGGAAGTCCCTTGTATCTGCAGATAGTGTTTTCCATTGAATGTAAAATTGTTGGATTTAAGGATAACTCTTGCAAAGTTGGTAAGCACATTTGTTGATGGCTTTTTCACAGTTCTTTTATTAAGAGCTTCAGATAATGCCATAAGCCCATCCTCATGTGGTATATTGGTGTATAATGATGTAACATCAAATGTAGCCAGAAGAGTATCATCATCAAATGTGTAGGTTTGGTTTAATTTTTCAATAATCTGAAGGAAGTGACTGGTATCTTTAACAAATGATGGAAGTTCCTGTACAATGGGCTGGAGGTGCAGGTCGACAAATAAAGATAGTCTCTCAGTGGCTGTGTCATTGCCAGAGATGATGGGACGGCCAGGATTGTTCATTTTGTGAATTTTGGGAAGCATATAAAATCTCCCAGGTCTTGGTTTGGGATGAACAAGTATATCTGCTGTTGTTTCATCAATGAGGTTTAAGCTCCTGTATCTTACAACCATGTTCTTAATTTCTTTGTTCAAGTCTTCTGTGGGATCAGTTTCTAAAGGTTTGTAAGTGTTGGTATCCATTAGTTGTCTCATTCCCTCCTCAATATAATCACTTACTTTCATGGCAACCACTGCACCACCTTTGTCTGCCGGTTTTATAATGACATCCATTCTCTGTTGAAGGAGGTGGAGAGCTTTTCTTTCTTCTCGGGTGATGTTATCAAAAATCCTTTTAGGTGTTGATTCCTTGATGAGTTTCTTGATGGATAAAATGTATGTATCAAGGACAGGATTTCTACCACATTGAGGAGTCCATGATTTGGGATGGCGGAACTTCTTAAATGGATCTGGATGGTAGCTTGGCAGATCAACATTAGAATTATTGTAAAAGTATTCTGCAAGTCTGCATCTTCTCTCAAAGGTTTTTAGGTCTCTCATCATGTTGGCAGTATTATGGTCCTTCGGTACAGGACAGAAATAGAGGCCTTTGCTCAAGAGGTTCAATTCGCCTGGTGATAGGAGCCCTCCAGTTAAGTCAATAACTGGGTCGGATGTCTGCAAGGATTGTAGCTGACTGGTGCTATGCAGCCTTTTTTGTCTTATAAATCTTCTATTCTTTTTATGCTGTTTACTCACAGGGCTTTCACTGACAAGAAAATCTCCCAAAACAGAATGATTTATGAAGTGGTGAGTTGGAAGAGGAGGTATATGAAATCTTAACATATCTCTTTTTAGTTTTGCAGATTTAATTTCAATGGCTTTCCTGGCAGTCATCTTTTTTACTACTGCAATCCTATGTAGTATGTGTGCCACTTCAGAGTCACTTTTTGTGTTCTTTAAAAGTTCCAGTTCTTTTTGTAGCTTGGCTTTAAGCATCTGCATTTTTTGAATGGTTACTTTAATAGATACCAATAGTAGGGCCATTGATGAATTATGCAGTAAAATATTCCATGTAGCGGACCATTCACAACTAGTTAGTTTAAAAGGAGGCTTAGACTTAACCTCCAACCCCATAGGATAGATGTTAAGTTTTTTATAGATTTGTAAATGTGCTATTGTAAATTGGCACTTACTGATTTTCTCCTGGATGAACAGCGCATATCTAGGATGTAGATTTGTTCTTGACATGGTGGTTGCTTCTGGCTTGAGTATCGGATCCAGGAAGGATACAGGTTTGTAATCCCAAAAACAGTATACTTGAAGATGAAGGATCACAAGAAAACAACAGCCAGCCAGGGCAAAAATCTGGATCCCAAAGGATACAATGAGTCACAAAGAAATAAAATATCCAAGAAAGAAGTGACTCAAACAGATAGATTCACCAAAGAACAAAAATATATTTCCACTACAACGTTTCAGCTTCCGCCTTCCTCAGGTAGTACAAGATGGTTTGCTCTGTGGCTGCACAGATGACAGCTGAATTTTCAAAAAGCATCATGAGTGAAGATTCCATTTGGAATGTCAATGTCATCTGTGCAGCCACAGAGCAAACCATCTTGTACTACCTGAGGAAGGCGGAAGCTGAAACGTTGTAGTGGAAATATATTTTTGTTCTTTGGTGAATCTATCTGTTTGAGTCACTTCTTTCTTGGATATTTTATTTCTTTGTGACTCATTGTATCCTTTGGGATCCAGATTTTTGCCCTGGCTGGCTGTTGTTTTCTTGTGATCCTTCATCTTCAAGTATACTGTTTTTGGGATTACAAACCTGTATCCTTCCTGGATCCGATACTCAAGCCAGAAGCAACCACCATGTCAAGAACAAATCTACATCCTAGATATGCGCTGTTCATCCAGGAGAAAATCAGTAAGTGCCAATTTACAATAGCACATTTACAAATCTATAAAAAACTTAACATCTATCCTATGGGGTTGGAGGTTAAGTCTAAGCCTCCTTTTAAACTAACTAGTTGTGAATGGTCCGCTACATGGAATATTTTACTGCATAATTCATCAATGGCCCTACTATTGGTATCTATTAAAGTAACCATTCAAAAAATGCAGATGCTTAAAGCCAAGCTACAAAAAGAACTGGAACTTTTAAAGAACACAAAAAGTGACTCTGAAGTGGCACACATACTACATAGGATTGCAGTAGTAAAAAAGATGACTGCCAGGAAAGCCATTGAAATTAAATCTGCAAAACTAAAAAGAGATATGTTAAGATTTCATATACCTCCTCTTCCAACTCACCACTTCATAAATCATTCTGTTTTGGGAGATTTTCTTGTCAGTGAAAGCCCTGTGAGTAAACAGCATAAAAAGAATAGAAGATTTATAAGACAAAAAAGGCTGCATAGCACCAGTCAGCTACAATCCTTGCAGACATCCGACCCAGTTATTGACTTAACTGGAGGGCTCCTATCACCAGGCGAATTGAACCTCTTGAGCAAAGGCCTCTATTTCTGTCCTGTACCGAAGGACCATAATACTGCCAACATGATGAGAGACCTAAAAACCTTTGAGAGAAGATGCAGACTTGCAGAATACTTTTACAATAATTCTAATGTTGATCTGCCAAGCTACCATCCAGATCCATTTAAGAAGTTCCGCCATCCCAAATCATGGACTCCTCAATGTGGTAGAAATCCTGTCCTTGATACATACATTTTATCCATCAAGAAACTCATCAAGGAATCAACACCTAAAAGGATTTTTGATAACATCACCCGAGAAGAAAGAAAAGCTCTCCACCTCCTTCAACAGAGAATGGATGTCATTATAAAACCGGCAGACAAAGGTGGTGCAGTGGTTGCCATGAAAGTAAGTGATTATATTGAGGAGGGAATGAGACAACTAATGGATACCAACACTTACAAACCTTTAGAAACTGATCCCACAGAAGACTTGAACAAAGAAATTAAGAACATGGTTGTAAGATACAGGAGCTTAAACCTCATTGATGAAACAACAGCAGATATACTTGTTCATCCCAAACCAAGACCTGGGAGATTTTATATGCTTCCCAAAATTCACAAAATGAACAATCCTGGCCGTCCCATCATCTCTGGCAATGACACAGCCACTGAGAGACTATCTTTATTTGTCGACCTGCACCTCCAGCCCATTGTACAGGAACTTCCATCATTTGTTAAAGATACCAGTCACTTCCTTCAGATTATTGAAAAATTAAACCAAACCTACACATTTGATGATGATACTCTTCTGGCTACATTTGATGTTACATCATTATACACCAATATACCACATGAGGATGGGCTTATGGCATTATCTGAAGCTCTTAATAAAAGAACTGTGAAAAAGCCATCAACAAATGTGCTTACCAACTTTGCAAGAGTTATCCTTAAATCCAACAATTTTACATTCAATGGAAAACACTATCTGCAGATACAAGGGACTTCCATGGGTACTCGGATGGCTCCATCCTATGCAAATATCTTCATGGGCAAACTAGAGAACTGTATACTTGCTACTTCCAGCATCAAACCACTGGTATGGCTACGATACATTGATGACATATTTATAATATGGAATTCCGGAAGTAGAACATTGGAACAATTTACAGCTTATATCAACAATATCCATCCTACCATCAAATTTACCAGCAGCAATACTAAACAGAATCCTCATCTCCCTTTTCTGGATGTGCTACTCACCATTCATGAACACAAAATTACAACTGATCTGTACCACAAGCCTACAGATGCTCATTTGTATCTAAACTGGACTTCATGTCACCCACACCACACTAAACTGAGCATCATCTACAGCCAAGCACTCAGAATAAGACGCATCTGCAGCAATGAGGAAACCTGTAAAGACCATCTACAGGAGCTTGCTACATTATTTAAAAGGCGAGGCTATCCTCTGCATATCATACAGCAACAAATTGACAAGTCTTTGCAGATACCCAGAGAAGCACTTATTTCGAATACCAACGGCAGAAACAAAAGTGACAGAACTCCATTTGTAGTGGACTATCATCCATCAGCTCCTAACTACAGAAATATAATGCAAAAAACATTTCCCTTACTGTCCACTTGTGAAAAATTGCAAAAGGTTTTTCCAAAACCACCAGTCATTGCTTACCGCAGAGCTCCAAATTTACGATCTCTTATTGTGAGAGCTGAACTCAAGCAAGCTGTAACAAATGCAGGGGTTCATTGCTGTGACTCTAAAAGGTGCATCACGTGTGAATATCTTTTACAAACATCATCTGCAACTAGTTCTGTTACGAGAAGGACCTATGCAATAAGGCAGCATCTTACATGTCGCTCAACATGCATTATTTATGTGATTCAGTGCCAACGACAAAGCTGTAAAAAGCAATATGTAGGCCAAACAGTGAATGACCTCCGTACACGATTCAGGAACCACAAATCTGCAATAATTAATAAGAAAATTGACCAGCCTGTAGCCAATCATTTTAACCTTGTGGATCATTCACTATCAGATTTGAAGATTTTCCCCGTGGAACATGTTTCAAAGGAAGAACTACTGGACTCCAGGGAAAACTTCTGGATGTACCGTTTAAAATCACTGCATCCAGATGGACTGAACATTACTGACAACACAACCTGATTACTGCATATCTCAAGAGCTCTCTGGACTGCATTGATTCCACATTCCAAATGGAATCTTCACTCATGATGCTTTTTGAAAATTCAGCTGTCATCTGTGCAGCCACAGAGCAAACCATCTTGTACTACCTGAGGAAGGCGGAAGCTGAAACGTTGTAGTGGAAATATATTTTTGTTCTTTGGTGAATCTATCTGTTTGAGTCACTTCTTTCTTGGATATTTTATTTCTTTGTGACTCATTGTATCCTTTGGGATCCAGATTTTTGCCCTGGCTGGCTGTTGTTTTCTTGTGATCCTTCATCTTCAAGTATATATATATATATATATATATATATATATATATATATATATATATATATATGTATAGTCTAGCAGTTCCTCTCAGTAAATGCAGAAAGGAGCTGGTCGCCCCACAACCTCCCTGGCACTCTTCACTCCTGGATCTACTCTAGGTGTGTACTTTTTTGGATGTTAAATACCAGTAAGTAGATATCTTAGCCAATATTTCTTTATTGGATGAGCTAGATACTTGCCCGTGCTATGTAGAAAATCGTATTTGATTCTTTATCTGTCAGTGTTCCACATAATACTAATAGTCCCAGCTCCTCTGTTTGGAGGTCAAAAAAGGATGAGGATCTGCCAGGAGGGACTGATAGAGCTCAGCCTGAATGTGTCAATCGTCAGCCTTCAGTCTTAGTGATAGCCATTTTGCATATGAGGTCAGCTGTCTGCTTGCCTACTCCTTGAGCTCTCTGTGAGACACCCAGTGCCTGATCTACAGATACCTTATTCTTTCAGACTCAGGCACCTCAAAGTCTACTGAAATTTGATTGAAAGTTTTGGGGCCCTCAGTGTCTTAGAAGTCCTACTACCCTTTTGCCTCCTGCCAAACTGCATATTGATCCCAGTCCATAGCGGGGCATAGTCTGGATTACCAATAAGTGGTGTGTGTAGGGATATGGAACAGGTTGGGAGACCCTTGCTAATCATTACTGCATCCCATGAAGCTAGCAAGACCCTGCCAATAGGGAAGGAATATAACTATTACAATTTGTGCTTTTTTGCCAACCAAGTTGCTTTCCAGATGTGGTTGTTAGTTGGTTGTGAAACATCAATACTTTTCATTTTCTGCCTTGTTCCATTCGACCATGAATTAC
Organism: Triturus cristatus; assembly: GCF_964204655.1. Classification (NCBI taxonomy): domain Eukaryota; kingdom Metazoa; phylum Chordata; class Amphibia; order Caudata; family Salamandridae; genus Triturus; species Triturus cristatus. The sequence goes on along the minus strand of NC_140589.1, from coordinate 410,935,761 downwards.
AGCTGTACTGCATGTGCCACTCCTGGAGATCAATCTTTAGGGAGCATATAAGATTTCTATAAGTTTCATGTACTGTACTGTTTTCTCCACGGAGGGGGATATTTTAACTCCTAGATAAGGACTATGCCCATCACTCCAGCCCAGTGGAAACCATGGGCGTAACAAAGGCCCCCGCAGCAGCCGTGGTGCAGGGGGTCCCCAAGGCTTACCCATACTGGAGGGGGCCCCCCCATCCCCTACAGATGTGAGTGTGAGGGGCCCCTGGCATGAATGCATGAACTCACAAGAGTAGTGCCAATCACCAACAACAATGCCCCAAACACTACCCTTGGAGTCTGGAGCAGTGCACTTCAACGCTTAATCAGGGGTAGTAAGCGCTACATACAAGACAATATGGTCATCTTGTAAGTGCGTTTTCTGCACGTGGGTCGACGTGACTGTAATTTCGCCCCTATGACGCAATAGGCGCGACCCCCTGGGTGATAGCATTGTTGACCCAGGGAATGTACTGTATGTGGCGAACCCCCTGTGACCCCGCCAGAGGTGGGAACGCCGAGGGGGGTCACGTGACCAAGCTACTAAAGATAAGCCCTCGCGGATGTGACGCCAGAGGCGCGCATACGCGAGAGCCATTTGCCTACCCAGCAGTTGGTGTCAGAGTTTTGTTTTGCGGCCTGTGCCACGTGTATTGCCCGCTACTGCGGAACACAACAGTGACCTCTCATGTGTGGTTTTATTTAGTGAAAGGCACTGATTGAAGGTCAAAGACTCGTGTTTTTCTCCTGGAGGGCTCTATCGCAGGGATGAGACGCAGCCAAGCGGGGGTGGATAATTGCTTGTAATCTGTGTAGACAGATCGCCTGACTCTCCAGCAAGGAATCAAGGTCAGAGTCTACCGCGAGCTCTAAGTTTCAATTCCTGCTCAGACCGTGCTCAGGGAGAGGCCGTCTCCTCTGATACACTCAGCCCCCGCTGACGCCCAGCTCTTTCATCCATCACATACCCAGACTGTCACTGGTCGGCTCGAGCACAGCAGGCCTGTCCGGCAGTCAGAACTACAACCGCAGAGGCACGCTGTTCTCCTGGACAAGTCTCCAGGGTCAGCGAAAACCGCAGGTATGTGATGAACAAAGGCTCTATTGTGGGGTGACCGACGGCGGGGGGTGTCTCCAGCTTATGTCTCCAAGCTGAATGCTCGCCGCTGATGTCATCTATAGTCTGCACTCTGCTGATCACCATTTGGGAGCCCCGCACGACTCAGCCTTTTACCCAACGCAGTCCATACATTCCCCACCTGTAATAGAGAAATAAGGATACCTTTTATCCACAGCACTTAGAGATGGCAGAAGCGCTGTGCACTGAAGTGAGTTATTGTGTCATATTTCGTGGGGTGCACTCGGCTCCATGTGGCGTCAAGGGTGCAAGTATTGAACATGCTAATTTGTATATGTACTGGACACCTCTGTGTGTCTGAGACCCCTATGAATCGCACTGGCAGGCTTCGAGGCACACGGCACAGTGTGTTTGTGCATAGCCCCGACCTGGGGTTCACTCTCTTTCCATCGACATTGATCATTTGACTGACCCGAGGCACGGTGAATAGCCCAGGCTCACCCGAGCAGGCCCAGACCATCCCCACCAACCCCCCCCACCGAAATATGCAGCTCTAGGCCGGTGACCATTGGCGCTGGAAACAGGGGTACTGCAGCACCCGCATATTAACCATGCTAGAGTTCAGAGGATGAATGGGCAATAAACACGACTTTAACTCTTGTTTTCATCTGGTAAAAGTTGCTGTGCCTTATAGACTGACTTTTTTTATAACAGAGAGAGAGGGACCCCTAGACCAAAGGAGAGGGGTACCAGAAATGACCTTAGTCATAAAACAGACCTCCTTTGGATCAATATATTTCACCAGCCAATAAACCCTACAGACCTCACATTAACCGGATGAGAATGGACATCAAAAATGCAATCAAAGAGATAATGTAAAAAAAAATATTCAGATTTCACGAATAGTCACATATATCACAAAATATATAAAACATTACAAAGATATTTAATAAAAAACTGACAGTCTCCAGACTTTATACAAATAGAAATAAAAAATAAATTAAAAAATAAATTTTCACGATTCAAAGACAGGTAAAATCAAGAAATACACCAATAATCATACAAACCAGTGCATTTGCAAATTGGGAAAGAAAGAAAGGACAAATTAATCCTATTAGAACAAGGAAATCGCCAAATCAAGGATTCATCGGTTGTGACCACAGTAAAAAATAATCCAAATATACATGTCACAGAACCATTGTCATCACAGATTTTGTATGATTTCCTCTCATTCAAGCATCAACGCGTTTCGGTGGGCCCTAATACACAGCCAACACCTTCCTCAGGAATTTTTGCATGAGTTCCCAATTTATGTATATTAAAAATCTGAAAAAGAATATATATAGAGTAGTATAAGTAACTACCGAAGTACATTTATTTGAATAATGTTTGATACATTCTTATGTCCAAAACTCATCCCATGCATTAAAAAATGTGAGACAAACACACAAACACTCCATAGTCTGTATGTACTAGTACTATTCGTTGGCTAGTGAAAATTCACTTAGCTCTCTCAGGAGATGGTTAAAGTGCACATGAATCATGTTTAACAGCTACTTGGCAGTAATAATATTAACTAAGTCATCTTATAGGGATGTCCTTTCTTGACTAGTAATTCATATCATATAGTATTCACCAGACGGTGATTCTTTGTATAATTATTGAACTCACAGTTATTATGTGCAACCTTGTAGGTTTTACCACGATTTCTCTTACATGAGCCTGATCCACTACTTCACATACAGTCACTAAAAAAGGTCTGTTTAAACAAAAAGGCCTGTTTTAGACAAAACGTAGCATCCTATAACATCGCTACAATCCACTGGTATTAGGATTTGCAGTATATTCACACTGTATATGGGCTTTCTCAGATTACCTCGTATATGTTTTTTAGTGGCTTATATCATGACGCCCCACACGGGTCAATCAACTGATGTCCTCATGGGTATTTACCTCATGGGAATATAATACCTAATAGAAGAGGGGAACACAATGATTACTGAATATCCCTTTCGGTTTTAGTTCACCCAATTTATTTATCAGTGCTCAATAGAGCTAGTATTTACCTTTAGTGTGTGCGAAATGCAGATGTCTTTTATATGTTCGGGCTGTCACTCCATTTATTCAGAGATCACCCCAGGTAATCAGTAAATCGATCTCTGAAACAAAGTAAAAACTATAATGACCTAATTGAACAATAGTATTGACGTAGCAAACGCTCTGCTACTGCCTTACTCTTAAACCGGCAGTGGTTGGCACATGACCTATCTCTATTCCTCTGTTGCACGGCAACAATTACGGTTTTTCTCTAACATAGCCTCATCCCACTCTGCACAACAAACGAACTGCTTGTCATATTGTGCGAATGCAACTATCTGAATTAATCGCCCGACATTTAGGGATAGGTTAGCACATAAACTATCTACACATTTCTATTATTTCCTCTATCGCACGGCAGCAATTATGGTTTTTCTGTAACATAGCCTTCTCTGCACAGAAAACGAATGCCAATATCTGAATTGATCGCCGGACATTTAGGAATATAAACAACAAATCACCCTTTACCTCGAATATTTATGTTGTCAATCTTCAGCAAAGATAGTGAAGAAAAAAGCGTCCCAAAACTAGGATCTGTTCTATCACTACACTGAAGAAAAGACAGACAAAAAAAGTCCATTAAGAGATGTATCTAGCTGTCGCAACAACCGTGATCTGCTCAACGTCCTGCCTACACACATATCTGTATGACGCCCGGTATGGTCCGCGGAATAACTTCCTCCGATACAATTGAACAAAGTACGAAAAAACGATGAGCCTTAAATACACACCGGCATATCACCAGTGACCCGGAAATGTAGAGGTCCTTCCGGGGCAAAAATGCCAGACGGAACCGAGACGTATTTGACCGAGAATAGGCCGCCATCTTGAAAGTATCGACAGACACTGAAGCAGACGATTTGAGTATGGTTAAATATACTATGGGGTCATTAGTGAGGATTTCCTCTATTGTATACTTGTTTATTTATTTCATGCCAAAAAACAACAACTAAAAACTCATAGCCTAGAAAAATATAGCTCATTCACGGGACACAGACTCCAGATAGAACTAAGACCTAAACGTCCCCAAATAGGTCGCCATCTTAAAACTTTAAATAATCCCTAACGCGGGCTATTTAAATACTATTTGGTTTACTGAAAAAATGTTTGTGGAGACTTACTCTATTTTACCTATGTTCACTATATTTAAGCCGAGTCCAATGATTCTTGTTTAAATAACAAGAGGCGAAAAAGATTTTCTGTCCATTATGCCACTCTCTATTATTATTTCATTTACCGAATCCCGCTATTCATCTTTTTCTGAAGAGAATATATCAAAAAGAGATAAACAGAAATTAAGAGGAATGAGAAAAAGCCCGCTTTGCTAGTACTGATTGCAGTGCAGCAATAAATGAAAACTTTATTTTCATTATAACTGACTGCACTGACAAACCACTATTCATTCAATCCCCATATTGACGTTAAGAAAACAACAGCATTAACCGCTGCCCCAGTGTGCAAGAGCACATGTACGCTTTAGATATTAAAAGGCGTCAACACATCTTAGCCAGCAGAGTTTTAGTCAAAAAATGAAACAATCTGGCAAATACTTCTATATTGGGGAGGTGTTCATCAAACAAGCCGCATTCTATTTCAACTAGGCCTAAAAGGGTGCTCAAGCCATCTCTTGACAGAAATGACTAAAGTGCCACACTGATAGCATCTATTACTAACAATCTTAGCCATCTACAGAATAGGGAGACCGATCCTCTCTCCAGGTCAAGATATTTGTCTGACCCAATATCTATAAGTAAGATCAAAAAACATATCACTTATCATGCCACTAAGAGGCGTTCCCATTCCTCTCTTGAGTTTAATCCTTTACGTACCGTGTTGAGATGGGAAATATACCATTGCTCACGTGCTCTTCGTTTGCTAATGATATTCCCACCTCTCCTATCTAGTTTCACCTCTTCCAGGATAAACCAGAGGAAATCATTTTCTCTGTGTCCAAATTCAAGAAAATGAGGCACAAGAGGTGCCGTAAGTTTTTTAGTTTTTATGGCTGACCTGTGCTCTTGTAACCTAACTCGCACCTCTCTCCCTGTTTCCCAATTTCTTTGGTTGGTATACATTGAGGACAGATATTGCAAGTTCCACATCTAACATTGCCAATTGTTGAAGTGTTAGTGATTGTCCTTTGGGTATCAGGGCTGTCTTCACGGTATGTATGCACTAACATATCCCTAAGGTTGCTATTCTTCTTAAATGCATACAGAGGTCTTTCCAGTTTCACCTCTTCATCATGATTCAGAATATGCCAGTTCTTATTGACAATATTCTTAATCTGATTGCTCAAGTTAGAAAATGTACTCACAAACATCACCTTGTTGGGTGGTTCTTTTCCGGCTACAGGTTTATTGACCAGTACATCACGGTCATAAAACCTGGCGTGCTTGAGGGAATGAGATAAGAGTTTTTTTGGATAACCTCTGTCTTTGAACTTGCGTTTCAACTCATCTGCATGTTTATAAAAATCCTGTAAGTCAGAATAATTCCTCCAAAGTTGGAGGAATTGGCTAAAGGGAATACTATCCCTCTGGGACTTAGGGTGAAAACTAGAGAAATGGAGGAGAGTGTTTTTGGCCATGGGTTTGGTAAACAACTCAACCTCTAAAATTCCATTTGAATCTTTAATTGTGATATCTAAAAAGTCAACCTTGGTTCTGCTGTGATGGAATGTAAATTTCAAATTAGGGTCACCCAGATTCAACCAGTCTAGGAATTCTTCCAGTTTCTCTACGGCACCCTCCCAGATAAAAAAGATATCATCTATGTAGCGGTACCAGCCCGCTACATTTTCAAAGAAGGGGGCCACCTCGTTATAAATATGCTTAGTCTCGAACTGGCCTACATAGAGGCAGGCCAGACTCGGAGCACAGGTAGCCCCCATGCTGGTCCCTTTAAGCTGTTTGAAATACTCGTCTTTGAATAAGAAGATGTTATTTTTCCAAATCAGGTTGACACAGCTAACAATGAAGTCAACATTAGCTCCCCCCAAGTCCTGATCGATCCCTAAGAATATCACGAATGACATTAACCGCGTCGCCCTGTGGGATGTTAGTATAGAGAGATTCAATGTCTAGGGTAACTAGACACTGGGTCTCTCCACAGAATGGCCTTCCTTCAATAAGGGAGATAATGTGGGCAGAATCTCTCACATAAGATCGTAGGCTACAGAGAATAGGACATAGAAAGTGGTCAACATACTTACTAACAGGTTCCAAAAGGGAATCACTGCTACTCACTATTGGTCTCATTGGTGGATCAGTGTTATTCTTATGGATCTTGGGTAGGCCGTATATGGCAGGAGTTCTAGGCTCCAAGTTGTTCAAAAAATTGAACTCGTTCTCACAGATCCAGGAATTTTCCTTTGCTTCTCTTAAAAGATCAAGGCATTCTCTAGACACAGCTTCTAAGCTATTCGCATTAGTTCGCTTATAGTGTTCCTCAACATTAAGCAGTTTAAGCATTCTACACTCGTACTCCAGGGTGTTGAAAACCACTACCCCACCTCCTTTGTCTGCAGGCTTGATTGTCAGACTCATATCTGCTTTAAGGGAATTTAGGGCCTGTCTCTCATTTCTGTTAATATTATGTCCAATATTTTTGTTCGGTTTATTAAGGATATTATAGATATCACTCTCGACCGCTCTCTCAAAGACTTCAATATTCTTCCCAACCATAGCCAGGGTGGGAGTAAATAATGACTTGGGTTTAAGGCCCGACAGATTTATACGTTCAAGGGTTTGCCGATTCTCAAAAAATCTCCTCAGTCTCACTTTTCGAAAAAAACTTGGAATTTGGGTTTACTTTCTCTAACTTGCAAAGTGAGATGATTTTGTAAACTGAACTTAGTGGAGGTCCTGCGTGGATATAGTACAAGTAATTTTTTTCTGACACATAATGAAATCTAAATATCAGTCCGGAAAGCACAAATAAAACCACATTTATTTTCTTAATTCTAAAGTATAATGGAAATAAAGATGTTAATAGGATCAAAATAAATCAAGGCATAATTATTTCCTAGAGGCGAATTTCCACACATTGTTTACTTTCTTTTTAACAATGAAAAACAGTCTCTGACCAAATTTAGTGCCCATTTAAATGGAAAATATGCAGCCTGTAAATGACTCTTCACTACCTTGCTTTAGTAATATAGCTGTGACAGAGTTGTGCTAAAAAAGCACCACCAGCTAAGTACTACACCCTTACCACTGTCCTTTGCGTTCTTTGCGTGACACTTGGAATTTTCACACTCCCTATGACTTCTGTGATGTAACATTGATGTCAGCACCCCTACTCTGTACCCTACTACCCCCTCGCTGACTCCCAGACCACTAGGTGGGGGAGAGTTTGCATTTAACAGGGAAAAGGTAAGGCTTACATTTTTGACATCCTGTGCCACGTCACAGTAGATACAGTAACACACCCTGAACTGCAACGAAGACATTCACAGTCCTGTGACGGCCTCCCACAGAACAAGTCAATCAGAGGTGTATGTTTGGTGCGCTACACCCCGCCCCCCCAAAATAAATGTATTCTCTAGTCTAGTGAATAGTTGGGTACAGGTGCTTTCAGTCGGGTATGGTGAGGTGGCGGCAGGATTTCACCAATAATTTTTACCTGCACACAGAGACAACAACTCACACACACACACTCCTCTCTGCTCTTAAAATTGTTGATTATTTTACAACATTTGCAACATTTTACAACACATTTTCTTTGAAGGTGCCAAAAGGAGACTGCATAATACAATTGAGCTTGCAGAGTTTTTCAGCACTGTGATGAATAGATTCCTTCACTAATTATCTTTTTAGTCTCTTCAGCGGGAGCATTTTCATGTGGACTCCTCCAATTTAACAAGCCGTTTTGGTATATTGTATCTATTTTTGTATTTGCATTGCTCCTTGCATTTTCCATCTTGTATTTTGTTGTATGTATGACTTGACTGTTATATGCACAGCGCTCTGATACCCTGAAGAGTCATGTTCACGTTTTGTAAAACTCTGCAAATAAATAAATAACATGGTTAATGCTGAACAGCTGAAATGTTGCCACTGACAGCAGAGTCTACACATAATTCACACAGCCTTTTGATTTTCTTGGGGACTCAGAGGAAGAAGTGGGTGGCTGTATCTTTTGCGTGAGGCTGAGAACTGCGGGCAGATTTACAAGCCCCCTGCGCCACCAATGCATCACTTTTTGTGACGTACTGGTAGCGCATTTCACTGCTCCATATTTACAAGGATAGGAAAAGCCACACTGCGTGGCTTTTCCTGTCCTTGGAAATATGGCCCCTTTAAGCTCCAGAGGGCCCCCTCCAGCACTGTGCAGGAGTGGCTGGCCCCCACCCTGAGAGCTCCTGAATGGGTCCAGAGCATGGGGGGCCCCCTCCATGTACTTTGCAGGGGGGCCCCTTCAAGTTTAGTTACGCCACTGGTGGAAACCTAATCTGCAAGAAGACTTTCTGCTCTATGGTGTCAGAAAAGTTCAGAATCAGTGAATTCTGCAAGTTAATTCTGAACTCAGAGGCCAGACTGAACCTCCTGTGTTCCTGCAGAAGAGGTGGCAATGAGGCGACTAGGTATTTTAAGGCAACTAGCATGTCATCTGCCAACAGGTAAATTTCAGGGTTCTCTAGAACTCTCACTCCGTGTGCAAGACATTCTCAATACAAGGCAAATAGGATCTATGCTTTTTGCAAAAAAAAGGCGGTAGGAAATTCATGGAATATGCTTTCACATAATTACGCAAAAATTCTGCTAAATATGCTTATTGCAAATTTCTCATTCTGTACTATATTTTAGCACAAAATGTGTCATCACATACATTTTTTAGCATGAATACATTTTTAAAAAAAGCACCATGATAAAGCTCCACTCACATTCTATTGTTCATTGAAAAGGTTTACGGTGTTTCATGATACATTTTTATAACTAATAGAGTGTAATTATGCAAAGAGGTGTAATAGCATAATTTGAAGCATTTCAGAACAAGTGTAATGAAAAATTCCCAGCATTATTCAAATGACACACGTGTAATCTCAATTTTGCCAGACCTAGTTAAAACAGTGCATTTATGAGGAATGGTCAATGTATCTTGGCAAATGCTCTCTCAGCGTCGGCAGAAAGGAGTAAGGCCAAGGCCATCTATGCTCATCCCTCAAGCTGGGAGGTCATCAGCAGGTATGGCCTTGCATTTGAGATAGCACCCTTCCCTCTCAGATGGAATCCTTCCACTGTAATTTATATTCCACACTTTCTGCATTGGACTCTCTGCCTTTTGTATGTTCCAGAGATTGTGGGCTGCTGTATGTAGATAGTGACCCCAGGGGCCCAAATCCATCTGACAGATCTGCATACCTATAATGTTTCTAGCTTCAGTGCACTTGATGTGGAGACTTGTCCAAGAGGCATATGTCTAAAGGCATGCCCCAACTGCCTCATACCCCACATCTTTGTATCTCAGGTACTCAGTCACTGGCTAAAATTCTCCTCCTCAAATGTGGTCTGACTGGTGGCATTGCTGCCTTCGCAATGGATTCTTTTTGCTGAAAATTGTGGACACATGTCTATTGGCTTGTTGATTTAGTGAGAGTGTGAGTTCACTCTGTGTGGGCGGTCAAGTATAATGTCCTTCTCTTCGAGGTCCAGTATGATGTACAAAAACAGTTTTCTGATGCTGGCTTCAATCTGTTCCCCTTCCGAATCATGAGGCACTCCTCTAGCTATGATGTTCTAACATCAGACTGGTTCTCTAGATCCTTTAAATGGGCTTATAGATACAGGTTTTGGTTTTTACCATGATGAGTTCCTACTTACTACTCTCTCGTGTCTCTTTTGCAGTGAGTGTAGGTTTGCAGACCATGTGTTTCTAATTAGTAGGAGGCCAATAGCTTGCGTGTGGAAGTCCACTCCAGCACCAAGAGTCTCTTTGTCACTAGCCAAGTGGATGAAGTGGGCCAAGGCAGGAAGCTTCATTGTTTATACAAATACAAATATGCTCCTTGTTAGGCGTGAGTGGGGGATACTTATGCCGTATTCCTCGACTTGTGTCCGCTAATACAAGGTTAGTTTTAATTCCAGGATGTGGGAATGACATGTCTTTCCTAACGTGCACCATGATGATCCACTGAGAAATGGGGAACAAGCAAAATTATAATTTGAAGGCCAAAGGTGAAAGGCAGATGTATTATATGAGTGTGTTTGTACTCAGATCCATTTCCACACAATATATTTATCAGAACAAGTTTTATGATGTTTAATGTATTCATGTGAAACAATATTTTGTAGAAACCGAATATAGAAGCAAAAAGCTAATTGTGATGTGCCTAGGGCAATCAAATAGCCCATTATATGAATGCATTGCTTACAATTAAGTAAGAGTTTCTGATAATACAAGAGTAGCAACAAATTCAAACATAAAATTGTATGCAAATTCTGAAAATAATTTTGTACCAGGTTATTAGTACAATTTTCATTAAAAACAAAATACCAGCATTTTATGAAATTGAACTACACCTGTTCTGCCTTTTGGGTACATCTGATAAGGAATGTGCATTTTTACTCTAAAAATTACAAATGATATAGCTATTTCTGCAGTGTTCAACAAGCTATGGCAGTGAAGACAATTATTCAAATACCGCTTGTAAACATAAAGGTTGTATGTCAAACAATTTGGTTGATGAATGAAACAAGTTTTTTTTTGTTTTTTAAATTAAATTATATTTTTCTTCATAGCAAAGTGCGGTGGTACACTGACAAGCATGACTGGTGTGATACTAACACCTGGATTTCCTGGGAATTATCGTAGTAATTTAGACTGCACATGGAAGATTGTCTTACCAATTGGATATGGTAAGAAACAGTTAACTCTGCACATGCCGTGTAACTACAACTTGTTTTTCAATGCTAGTGTTATCTGTAATATGACGAGGTTCGCCTTTATTTAAATCTGTTAGCATCATTTGTTTCTAGGGCACAAGTCCTAGAAAAAGAAGTGGGTAGACTGACCAAGTAAGACAATATGCAAATGACTTCATGACGTCACGAGGTAGCGCTATAAAATAAATAAAACAGCCCTATTTATCTATTTTTTGTGTAAATACTGGGACAGGCTAACCCATCTGACAGTCTTACAGTGTCTGCATTTATATACAGGGACAGAACAAAGGCAAAAGCATGACTCTCTTAAGTACCTGTGAAGAGAAGGCAAGCTATGTCCCTTTGTTTCCCTCTGTGGCATTTACATTTAAATGTAAGGTTCCAGGCGGCCCCCGGTCAGCATATACAAACAAAAGGAGGCCGGATGGCCCCTTAACTTCGGCCCAGCTGGAGGTGCAAAAAAGTCTTCCTCACTGCCTGCACGTTGCTGCTGGAAATGGAAAGCAAGCAACGTGCAGGTGCTGCTGAACCTGTCCTGGTGTCTGAAAATTACACCGGGACAAGGTCAGCATATTTCTGTGGGGCCCAACTTCTTGGCAGGGGGGACGGCGTCTACCCTGTGAAAAGAGTGGGGGGACGCTGTGTACCTGTGTGTACACCCGACTCAAGCCCTGTTTGTTTCCATTAATTTTGTTCTACGGCCGCACCACATTTGCAGAACACCGTAAAATTGAATAAGAACATTGTCATGCATGGCTTTTGAGATGCACACATTATATTATCACTACATATGAGAATCCATCTGCATCTAGGACTTTCACGTTTTACTCCTTTTCAGCTTGTTTTCACTGACTCAAATCTACTTAGAAAAAACTCTCATCCTTTCTTTTTAAATTATTTAAAATGTGGTTACTCTGATGCACTTGTAATTTTATAATATATTCCCTTTACATTGCTTTGTTCTGCAATGCCTAGTTTCAACTGCATCGCTTCTAATAATGTGGATAAGTACAGCGCAATGAATATAGCTCTCCACTCGTGCATTTTCCTGTGTTCTCCATGCAATCAATATGTACAGAAAAACGTTCTCAATGCAATCAGAAAAGTGTGAGCGTGAATTGCAGGAGTACACAAACACCGTCCATGGCGAGAAGTCAGAAAGGCAAGGATTAATTCTTTATTGAATCCATTGGAGACCAATGCTTGCAGTGATCAGATACTCTATGGTCTAAACCCCCCTTGACGTGATACGAACAGGAAGCAGGTTTTAACCTTCAGGAATTCAAGTGCATATTTGCAAGATATCTTAAAATACAGCTCTTCTTATTTATCTTATATTGTATGGTATTGTAAGTACCATATTGAATAATATAGTATCAGTCAGCCAGTCAATTTAAATTATTAGACACACATAATATAAACAATGCATCATACAATACAATACATAAAAAATTCAGTAACATTCACTTAAAATTTCCATTGCAATGGTTAAATTCCAACTTCAAACTCTGATAGAGTGGTCAACAAATGGGCATAACAAATTCTAAAAGCATTCTATGACAGTTAAAAACCATGCAGCAATTATAACTTAAAACTGTTTTCTTATACATGGAGGCGGAGATTTATCAAGCAGTTGCATTGCCCTTGCGCCTTGCAATGGGGCACAAGGGTGACACAACTTCTTAGTAAGATTCATCAAGCCACGCATTGCCACCTTGAGTGACCCAATAAATCTAGAGTAAGGCAACGTAGCACAAATCGCTGCATTGTGTTACTCTGCCCTAGGAAGGCGTTCCATGGGTGGAGAGTGGGTGCTTCCCCGCATCCACCCATTGATTTTGTCCCATTCCCAGATTTACCGTTAGTGGAAGACCTGGGAATGTGTCTCAATGCTATGCCTCCCTAGTTGAGGTTTAACAAGGAGAAATATTTCTTTCTCGTAGAAGAATATTTCTCCTTGTTTTTCCCTCTTTCCATGTGTGTTGCATTCTGCAGCATACATAGAAAGCGGAAAATGCCTCAGAGGATTGTTTTTGTGCAAAATAGCATATAGTAATCAGTGTTTTGGTGAAACTGATTGTCACAGGGACAAATTGGAAGAGATGAGAACCACGTTACTTGCTGGGGAAAAGTTACTATAAAATGTAGAGTGCCAAGACGCAGGCGAGTTAAATGTGACCTATATTGCAACTTTTGGGTAAATGTTAGATACAATTCTAAATTGTATGTGAGGAGCACAGAAAAGTAGTTTTCCACTAATTGCAATCACCGGGCTTTAAGATGACGTTTGTTAAATCAGCTGTCTAGACATTTAGAAAAATGCTCTGGGATTCCAATTTTCACAAAGGAGTCAGTTGCATATGCAAGCCAGGGTACTTTGATCCTGTTATCAAGGGTCAAAATATCTTTTAAAAAAACATCTTGATAGGCCCGCATCTGGTGTTTGCCAGACCATGACCCATAACATCATGCGGGCCAGGCTTATGGTGCCCTCTGTATAAGTCATCCCAACCTCAACATGGCTGATGCATGTTGGAGTGCTTTGGGAAACACCAAGGAGTCTCCGGAGGAAATCATTTTCGACCTGTTGAATGAACTCAGGGTTTGAATAGCCACATACTCCTGCTCCATAAACCCCCATCAGAATACATTTAGACTTATAAAGAAGTAGCATCTCCCAGGCAGGCTGGTGGTCCAATTTAGGAGCAAAACAAAAAGTTCTTCAAGAACTCAGAGAGCTGTTGCGCTCTCAAAGTCAATAAAACAATAGTTGCATGCCAAATCAAAGGGGATTCCTAAGAAATAAAAAAATTATTTACCGACTATGGTGTGAGCCTTATTTTTTATGCATTTAGGGCAACTATTCAGGGTAAAAGAATTAGAGCTATTTCTTTTCAAATCTAAATTATTCAGAAAAGCACAGTAAGCATTAATCAATATTTGCAGACCGGTTGCAGTCCTAGAAATGAGAACTGCATCATCCTCTTATAATAAAGTAGAGATTAAACGGCTTCCTACTTTTGGGACACCCGCCAAGTGTGACAATAAATAACTCTCCAACCCATCGATATAGCCTAAAAATAATAAAGGAGCCAGACACCCCGTTTGCAACTTATAGAGTTAAAATACTCTCCATTTGGGCTATACCTAATCTTCACAGAAGTATCCCAATGTAAACATCTCAAAAAAGCGATTAGCTTTTCAGGCATGGACCATAGTTTATATTGATTTACATTATTGAATGCGCTTGACAAATCCATAAACACCATATGCACCCTTCTTTGATTGTACATACATTCCTATCAGAAGTGATTAGCTTAAACATTGCTCTATTGTGCCAATGCCTGATGTGAAGGCAAATTGGTCATCAGAAAGAATATCATTACTCACTGTCCAGTGTTCCAACCTTAAAAGGAGAACCCTTGCCCAAAATGTTTAGTCTGGAGCCCAATAGGGATTTAGGATGATAACAGAAGAATAGATTCTTATTCCATTTTTTAAACATTGGTACAATTATTGCCTCTTGCCAGGATGGGAATAATGGGGCTACTATTGTTGCCCAAATCACATTTGTACATAAGGGGGGCCAAAACCATACAAGAGGGTGGATGGAATACATCTCTGGTATCACCTCTGCTTGGTGTCGGTGCTGTACTGAGATGATTTCCACACATTGCTCAGCATATTGAAGATATTCCTGGCCTTGTTTAGGTTGCTCTTGATGTCATTGAATGCTCCTTCATCTTGTCTGATGTTACTGCTTAGGTAGCTGAGCTCTCTAGTCATGGCCAGGTCCTCTCCATCCATCTTGATTGGTGAAGGGTTTGGGATGCACACATAGTTTCTTCATTTAGGTCTTTTGGTCTTTTGGCCCACTTGCTGTGCATAAATGTTGAGTAAGGCTTCTTCTCCTTCAGATGCTGGTGTGTGTGTGAGAGCAAGGCTAGGTCATTTGCAGAGTCAGGGTCCTGCAATGTAGAGAATAAGGTCTATCTGACTTGGTTTTCATTTGTATTTTGCATTACCAAGTCAATGGTCAGGTTGAAGAACAACGACATCACACATCCCTGTCTCACACCAGTATTGACTTTGAAGCTATACTCAGTATCTTCCACCTTACAGGTAAAATTATCATAGAACCTCCTGATTAGGAGAACTAAGTGGTGCGTAATGCCATAGACTCTCAGCATAAGCCAGAAGCTTTCATGGTGGATACTGTAAAAGACTTTCTTGAAATCAATTAAGTTGATGTATAGGTATATCTCTCACTCTGTGCACTGCGCTTTGATGTTGCGTAGAGTAAGATCTACACACCCTCTGCTCACAGAACCCAGTCTTTTCTTAACTGCTTGTCCACTGCATCATAAATGCATTGTATAATGATTTTTGCCAGGATTTTACTAAGGATTGACAGAAATCAATTCCACTCCAGTTGTTACAGTTGGTTAATGCACCCTTCTTTGGAACATTTACATTCATGCCCTTGTTTCAGTCATCAGTACTTTCTTTCCCTCCCATATTTATGCAAACAGTGGCTTGAGAATCTTGGTTGATGACTCAGGGTCTGTCTTGAAGATTCCTGTATTCAGATTGTCTTGGATAAAAGCTTTTGCACTCCTGAGAGGTTGCATGGCAATGATGATTTCTTCATTCTGTGGTGGTGCGGTGTTCACATATGAGTCTGTCTCCACTTCTTGGATGTCCACTTTGCCTGTTAGTATTGGCTTTTCAAGACTTCTTTGAAGTGCTCGGCCCGTGTGCTTCCTGCTCTCCATCGGTTGTGAGTAGTCTGCCTTGCCTGTATATTCTGGGGGTGTTGTATGTTGTGAAATATTTACCAATGTTTTTTTGATCCTGAAGACATTCTTCCATTCTCCTCTGCTGGCTGGCTCCTCTGCCTGGCTTGCAAGGTTATCCATGTACTCTTCTTATATGCGCTTGTCATTCTTTTGACTGCTCTGTTTGATTCTTTATACTGTTGCTTGTACTTCTCCTACAGCCTCTCAGAGTTTGCCTCCATGAGTTTCTTATTTGATGCCCTCTTGTCTTCAATAGCTTGCCTTGTGTCTTGTCTTATCCATTCTTTCCTCTTCCTTGTCTTGGTCCACGGTCATGTTTCAGTATTCTTCACGTATATTGAAGAGACCTTTTCTCATTTCTTGTTGACTGCATCTGGCCCAGACTGATCTGTCATCTCTTCCAGGAGTTGGAACCTGTATTTTATTTCCAAGATGAATGTCTTCTAGATCTTGGGGTCTTGTAATTTTGACACATTGAAATGCTGTAATCATAATGCCTTCCATTCTCTTATGAGCTTCAGTTTCACAAAAGCAGTCACCGGATGGTGGTAAATGCCAATGCCATGTCCTCTCCTCAGTCTTGCGGTGAGCATCACCGGGTGCCACTCATCTTCAGGTGGTCCAACTGGTGTCTGTCTCTGCCATTGGGTGAGCACCAGGTTTGTGAATATCAAGGTGGGGGTAGCTAGTCATTCTTATGATCAGATTGTTTGTGGAGCTGAATTCCAGCAGGCTTTTTCCATTGTAGTTCATTGTTCCACAACCTTCCTTTACCATGGCTCTGTCATGGTTCGTGTTGTCATTTGCCAATTTAGCATTCAAGTCTCCCATGAAAATCTTATGGTAATGATTCAAGCACAGCTTCATGCTATGCTTGCATCTGTTAGTATAATATGTCCTTGACTGTTTACTCTGAGTCATTTGTTGGAGCATAGTACTGGATAATGGTGCTGACATTTAGCTTGGATACTGTCAGTAGTTTCCTTGCAGCTTTGACAACAGTCAATCATGTCTCTCATGCAGGGACGATGGAAGTCTCTCATGCCCAGAAGACTAGTGGTTCTTGCTGCTGTTTCAGTAACAAATGCTTTTTATGGGGCAAGATTGTTAGCCCTGTGCTCAACCCCCAACCTGGAGGGTAAGTGGATTCACTTTGTTTGGTTTCTATGCTTTGACCTGCCTGACTTATGTGGTCTGCCAGTAAACTAAGCTCCCACCAGCATAACTCTCCAGGTCACTGAGACAAGCAGTTACGTCCTCTGACGGAAGTAACTTCTAGGTGGCGTCCGTCAGAGGAGTCCAGGAGCTGTGTCCTAGAGTAAGCATCTTTCTGCTGCAAGGAGATGTGTTTCTGTTTCATTGATGGTCTACTATCACAAACTTCAAATTAGTTCAATTTACCTGCATTTTGCTCGTCTGATTAACAGAGAAATCTTTAACAAGTCCTCCTTCTCAGCAGAACTGATCTTGGCAAATTCAATAATATTCTTTGTGAAACTAAATTGTTTTGATCAGTGTGCTAATTCTAGACAAATTGTGTCCTCCTTGATTTCCCAGCAATTTGCTTAATCCACATTATACATTTAAAATTATTAAGGTTTCACTTTTTAATTCTAATTATGTAGATGAGCAGAAATTGGAATATTTCTGATCCTGTCTCAAATTGGTTTTTTATTCTACCTCAAGCTATAAGAAAGACTCAGTGTGCAGCGTGTATTACCAAACAACAAGTTAATAATACATTTTTTACTCATGATTGGAAAAGTTACTAACTGCCATTATAAAGTAATAATTCTACTTCATAACATGAAAGCAGCGGTGCATTTTAAATGATAATTTACCTGTAGCAATAATTTGCAGTTTAAGCGCCCATAATTTTCACATTTTTATTTTTCATTTACTCTCACAGTCATTTTAGTACAATAAACAATTAACAAAATTAGTTTTTTGCTTTATTATGACTTCCATTTTGTAATATTGCCTTTAATCATTTGTTTATGTTTTTTTTTAGTGTTAATTAACAATTTGAGACCTACATGTTTCTTTACTTCACTTTGTGAATAACGTACTAATGGTATATTTATAATGATTTAAATAAAACTAGTAAACAAATATACAGTTTCTAGTATGGACAAGTCTGGAGCAGATTCTTGTGATTTGTTCGCACCTGTAAAACCACCAAAGTAACTAGCATTTTGGATTAAGTCGACATGTCTAATTATTAAACCATAGTCTTTTTTTAGAGTTGCAGTGCAGTGTTTTGAAATGTAGTAGTCTACAGTTGCTTTAATTGATGCGAACACCTGTGGGGATGACAATACTAATTTGATTTAAAAAAATTGTAGGATTCATAAAAACTCCACTTATGCTGCACATTGGCAACCTTCCCGAGGGCCCGTTCTGTTGTTTAAACTGTGGCTTCAATTCCTGGGCGACCACTGCACTCTCCTGTGTCCCCTCTAGGTCTAGGCCTAATGTTAAACCTTTAAGCCTCAACGGTCGCTCATTAGTTAAGCACTCTTCGGATGTTTATGATTTGCTACAGGATGAAACTCCTGATGCTCTCTTTTTAACAGAGACATGGTTGTCAGCAGATATGGTGGCTGTGCCAGGTTTGGCGCACCCCCAGGGTTTCAGTATTGTAACTCTGAATAGAGAGTCTAGAGGGGGTGGTATTGCAGTTTTTTTAAATCTTACTACTCTTGCACGATTGTTAAAGAGTCTCTTGCTGGATGTGAATGTGCGCGCTTCGGGGCTGCATTTTGCGCTAGCTATTCCATGTCTAGGCTATTGATATACCACCCACCATGACCATCTAATGAGTTTAGGGTTGCACTTATCAACACTATAAACTCCTTGGCAATGAGAGCTGCCAATTTTAGCATTATCGGGGATTTGAATTTACATCTTGATAGCTCCGATGATACGGAAATGGGTAATTTCTTAGCTGACCTGGCTGTATGTCAACTGTTTCAACTGGTCCATGGTCCCATCCACTCTGTGGGACATTTGTTGGACCCAGTTTTCTCTCCCTTTCCCTTCCTTACTGTCCACACCCCTACCCAGGTGTGTTGGTCCGATCACTATCTAATACCTATGTCCCTTTCAGGGGTTGTGCCCACCCGGAGGGTGTCCCAGAAGCTCTCATTTGGCGCCATTGGCACAAATTTAACATTAATCAATTTCACTGCCTCCTCTGTACAACCACATTTATCATGTTAGATGATCCAGGTGCGGCCGATAGGGCACTATCTGATTGGATTCTCCGATCTCTGGGTTATCTCATTCCGGCAAAGTGGTCTAAATGCCGTACCATCAAATAAAGTCCTTGGTTCACCTTGCGTAAAGCCTGTTAAAAGTTGGAGCGAGCCTGGAGGCGGACCTACGACCCAATTTGGAAGGGGTATTATCAGGCAGCCATTAAGACGTATCATTGGGCTATTCAGGCTGAACAGGCAGCATACTTTTTGGTTCAGATTAGGAACAGTAGCAATCCCTCCAAAAGCAGTATTTCGTTACTCAAATATCTTAAATCTTTGTAGTAAGGTCAAGTCCGGTTCTCCGGCTGACCCCCTTAAGCCTGAGCAATTCATGAAATCACTACCTGTGCTCCTTTCGCCTTTGGGCCAGCTGATTAACCTGTCCCTATCCACGGCAGTTGTCCCTAGGACTTGCAAGCAAGCTAGAGTAATCCCATTGTTAAAAAAATCCAACCTTGACACAGCGAAGCCAGAAAACGTTCGTCCCATTTGTCTTCTGCCCTGGGTCTCCAAGATCTCTGAGGTCTATATTAACTCCATTTTGTCTAGATTTCTGGAGGACAATAACATACTAGACCCCTCCCAGAATGGTTTTTGTTCTGGCCACAGCATTGAGACTGCTCTCCTAGCTGTGACTGAACATCTGAGGTGAGCTGTAGATGAGGGTCGCACTTCGGCACTGATTTTATTAGATCTCAGTGCCGCGTTTGACACGGTCTCTCACAAGATCTTGTTACAGCGGTTGGAGGAAGTGGGCATTGTGGATTCTGCCCTGGATTGGTTTGCCTCTTTTCTTGCTGAGAGGACCTTCCAGGTAACAGCCCCACTTTTGCTTCCATGTTCCATACTTCCAAACATGAGGTGCCACAAGGCTCAGCTTTGAGCCCTAAACTTTTCAATCTTTATGTTCAACCATTAGCAGCGGTGGCCAAGAGCAGAGGGCTCACAGTGGTATCATATGCAGATGATACACAGTTGGTAGTTGCACTCTCTGACGACTTCGTACAGGATGCTTGTAAGTTTCGGAGCGACCTGAGGCTGTCGCTGAGTGGATGACTGCTAACTGTCTCCAGCTCAATGCTAGCAAGTCGGAGGTATTGCTGGTAGGGAGAGATCCTGAGCTGTGGAGTGAATGCTGGTGGCCGGCCACCTTGGGCTGTGCATCTGCCCCTAAACAGGTGGTAAAAAATCTAGGTGTCTGGGTGGACTCTGCCCTTACTTTTCAGACTCAAACCAAGAAAGTGGCAGGGACCTGCTTTGGCATATTGCATGGGCTTAATCCGCTGCTGGTTTTTTTTTTGACCCACCAACTAGGCAGGTCATTGTGCAGGCTTCCATCCTGATTGGACTGTGCTAGCTCACTCTATTTGGGTACAAACAAGACTGAAATCCAGAGACTGCAGAGGGTTCAAAACGCCACTGCCAGAACTCTTCTTGGCCTGCCTAGAACATGTTCTACAACGAGCACCATTCGTTGGCTACACTGGCTGCCTGCAACCAAACGCGTAGAGTTTAAGTCCCTCCGCATTGCTTTTAAAATTTTAAAGCTCTCTTCTCCAGGCATCCTGGCTAACCTGCTTGTCCCTTATATTCTTGCCCACCAACTACGGTCGATGGGGCAGCATCTGGTGGTTGTTCCTCGGGCGAGGAGAGTGCGTGCCGGCGGATGCTCCATTTGTACTTTGGCAGCCAAACTTCTGAACACGCTACCTCTGCACATTCGTGGCATGGATAACTATCTGTCATTTCGTAAGGCATTCAAAACGTACCTCTTTCTTCTGCCCAAGGCTTTCCCTCCTGTAGCTTTTCAGTTTTCTGCTATCAGTGCTGGTACGCCCCTTTACTGGGGCAGCTGTGCGCTCTAGAAAATGGTATAACATAACATAATTATGAATATGAAGCCCATTCTATGCAAGCCGAATCTAGAGAATACATTTACCATCATGTCCATGGAATGAACAAAGCTGTTCTGCAACCAATGAAGCACAGCACTTAAGTACACTAAGCAAGTGACTGTGGCCTGCAACGTTGGTAGAACCAAGTACCACTAAGAAAGGTAAATGGATAAAGCAATGGCAGACTTTTCATAATCTGATTCACTAAGTGAGTACAAGAAATTCTATTTATGGAAAGAATTTGGGAAGCTTGATTGCAATTTGGAACATGGCTGCTGATTTTTTTACATTAACCAATGTATCTTGATCTTATCTCCTGGGTAAGATTTCATGTTAGATATTAATGTCTTGAAAGTCATGCAGCATAAGACAAAAGGCAGCTAATGTAATTCCTAAAGTGATGGATGATGTAGTTGGAATTGTGAGTACCTTAATGAGGCTTGAAGCCGCATGGTAGATATGATACAGTATGGGATGTGTGCTGGGAATGGATGATCTGAAACTGAGTTTGTGTCTCTAAAGAATTGGATATTGTTGCCAGATATTCTAAGACTTTAGGGCAATGTGTGTCTTGAATATGGTGCACATGTCGCTGTCAAATCTGTAATTGCGATGCTGTCAGCGAGGTAAGTGGCAAATGCTTCAATGTTTGCCATTTGCCATTCTTGTTCTTCTGTTTGTCTTCTGTCAAAGTGATGAAAACAGAGGATAATCAGTTGGAGTGAATGGGAGTAATCATCAAGTCATTATGTCACAATTCTGTGCCAGGTGCAGTTAGGTCCGATAATTTAAACCTGAGCTCAACCCTAAATAAAACACATCACTACAAAAACCCAACTCCAATTTATACCAATAGAGTACAATTTCATGAAGAAATAGACACCAAAATGAAAAACTCCTAAAAAAATGTTTGGTTCCCCACATCTGAAGTCAAAATTGCACCTAAAAGCGCAAAGCACCAATATAGGTTATCTGGTCACACTAGAACAATTCCAAGTCAAACCCTGAATTACTGTCGGGTACATAGATCATGTTTGTCCAGGAGAAAAATTTACTTTCTGATGGGTTTTTGGCAGGTAGGCCTGAAGGCTGGGTCCAATGGAGGGCTAAACAACAGTGGCCTGGTGAAGGGCAGGTACCCAATGTGAGCCTGAGTACTGGCAGGAATCTTGACACAGTCGTTTTCACCAGTGAGAATCTTCCAGCGAGGGAAATCCAGAATCATAACTGAGTATGTCTTGTCAGAGGTCAGATGATGTTTGACTACGTCCTTGGTGAAGTCACTTTACTTACGGACATGAAAATTTTTATGGAAGTCAAAATCCTTTCAGTGGAGTAATCCAGCAAGTTGAATCTGACCAGTGATTCAACGTCAGCAGTTGTGGCTTTGGCGTAGGTCACTGTTTTTGCTAGTTTCCCAGAGGCAAAGTTCTGAAAACCTCTTTTAGTGTCAGTATATGCTGTTTTTAGGGTCACAGAAGTACACTCTACCCACAGTCAAGGATCCAGGATCTTGTGGACCCACTTGGGTTTAGTATTCACTTTCCCAAAAGCCCCTAGCAGGGTCCAGGGCAAATCCAGTTGGAACTGGGCATATAGCTCTTGGAAAAAGTAGTCTTCTTTCAGCTCTCATCGTCTTATAGCTTAACAGGACATTTGGAGTCCACTTTTTTCCTGGGTGCAAGTGGGAGCAAGTCCAGCCCTTGGATCCCTCCCAACAGGTTCAACAGCAGGTGCAGTCCTTTTTTTGTCTTTCACGGGTCCAGATGTGTTCTGAAGAAGGTACTCAGGGGTGCCACATGTATGCCTGGCACTAGCTTGTGGGTGGAGGAGACTTACAGACCAATTGGGAAAATGTTCCCAGGGGCAACTCTACCAACTTTGACATACTTTCCTGAGTGTTTGGCCTAAAACAATCCCACTGTGCACTGTTTTACCAAATTCCAACACTGCAGAACCTTACATCCCCTAGGCAGAGCTCTGGGCACACAAGAAGGTGTGTCTAGGGAAGTGAGAAACTCCCCAAGCAAACCAGTTCTGAAACAGTTTTTTTCCAATAGGATTGATGCCATCTGAGTACCTGGACAATAGAGAGGACAAGCATAGGTGTTAGTTACATCTGTCTGTAATTGGGACTGTCCCTTTGAAGCTTGTGCAGTTCGTGGGCACCTCTCCTGGATCATCTTGTCAGGATGTGGTCATCCCTCCTGCCACCTTTTCCAGGAAGCCATTCACACCTCTTTGCAGGTGGTAATTAGAATGCCAGGGGGCCATTGGGGATTAACCCTGAAAAGGCTACTAGTGGATTTAGGCAAAAAAATGTTCTTTTGGGGAAATAACTATTTCTGAAATAGTTGGACAAAATTCGATTATAGCATTAAGTTGGATTATGTTTAACTTTGAAAATGAGTGTTTTTCTAGCTAGATATAATCAGGCCTGGGTGCAAAATTCCACTCTGCTCCTGGAGTTTGCAGAATTCTTCCCACTTCATGCTCTACATTGAGTATGGAGTTCCAAAAAATTCCTCATAACGGGGTGGCACGGAGTGTTTTCTCTCTTTCAGCTCACCAATGTTAAGTTGGCAAGCGTGAAGGAGTAACATCGCACAATGGACCATCTCCAGATGAGATTTCTCAATGGGGGCGGTCATGGCAGGTCGCTACCACTCACGTTGAGAAACCTTTTCCCTCTTGTGCTGTGCGTAGTGCCGTTTGGGCTGATTTTACAGCCCAGGACAAACTCTTGGCGCTAAAAATCAGCACAAGTAGTGCGACTTACCTCACTCCGCTGCTTATGCGGAACTCCACTCAGGCCTAGTTCCAATCTGATGGTAGCTTTATTAAGTGTAATAAAGTAATTCAGTGTTTACAATGGTGCAGCCAGCCTTGCTATAGTGAAAAACAGGTTTGGGGCCTTTTTTACTGTAATAATATGTAAAAACATAAATACATATTCTCTGCTTTTTAATACAATGCACAGTGCCTTAGGGTTGGCGAGGCATAATTAAGGGGTAACTTTCTACTGTTTAAAAGGAAAGTTTAGGCCTGGCAAAAAGGGTGAGTTAGGCAGGTTGAAATTGCTCATCTAGTTTGCTGTGGCAGTCCTAGAGTCATGCTTAACATGGTCAATTTAGTGGTGGTACAATCGGTGCTGCAGTCCACTAGTGTCATTTAAGTTGCAGGCCTTAGGCACGCAGGATACCATAATAGTGAATTATATGTAAGTTAAGTGTTCAATGAAGGATTTTAACTGATTGTACAAGTTTCTATGGGTGTGGTGCACATGCACTGGGGCCTGGTTAGCACGCACTCAGCGTACAGAGACCAAAAACCAACACCTTCATGCAAAAAGAGACATTTTCTTACAAGGCCAATCATAATTTTGATGGTTCAGCTTCAAGCAGTTGTTTGAAATGCAAGCTACAAATGTAGAAGAGATGTCCTCCAGGGGCCTTGTTAAAAAAAGGGCACATTGTCCCTGTTTGCACTGTGGCGCACCTTCAGCTTGGTTTACCAGGCGAAAAACAGGAACATTGTTCCTCGTTACTGAAAATGTGCTGCCCCCAGGGCAGACTTAAAATTTCACTGCCATGGAGACAGTGCACTAGTGAAAGACAGTGATTGAAGCAGCAACACCTTCTTTCCCTGTATAGGTGGCACCACATTTACTTCAAATGGTGGGGCAGAGATCCCCCTGCAGGCGGGTGCCGTGCGTTTCTGCAGCCACCTGCAGGGGTCTATCCGGGGGACCATGGGAGCCCCTTTTCCACCATCCAGAGGGTTGATCTCCAAGGGACATATTCTATTTAATCATTTTGTGATGGACAGTCAGTGCACCTCCTGTTCACCTGCCTCCATAATATGGTGCAGGCGAAGAAGCAAATAATTTATGTAATATGCATTGGGACACACCCCCGTGCAAAGGAGGCAATGCCCTCTTAAAACTGAAAGTCCCACAGCAATGTAATTGGAGGGTGAGTACATTTATTGCATCCCTGGAGCTCTGTAGTATTGCAGAAGGGGAGGCAGATACTTGTGTGGCCCTTCTGTAATGCAGACAGAGCTGGCAGTGGAAGGGCCACACAAGCATCTACCTCCCATTTTGTAAAACTACAGAGCTCCAGGGGTTCAATAAGTGTACTCACCCTCCAATTGCACCCCTGTGCGACTTTCGGTAATATGGGCCAAAGTGGCTAAAAATGTACTTCAAGTAGAGTTGTGAGATATATGTGTATTGGTCAATTTTAATGTTCTTACCTTCAAGGCAAACTACTTTTAGCTTTAAAAGTGTAATTTTGGGAAATGTTTATGGATTTTCAAATATGATGTGTTGAATAAATAAGTGATTTCAATCATACTCAGTTCTACTTGCATCACCAAAATCTAAGAGGGTGCAGAGTGCAATGTAACACATTAAGTAGCAGCTATAGTTCTTGTGATATTTATTGCGAGGCCATGTGGTTAGACTATAGACTGTAGTTTGTGACTGGACTAACACCAAATATGGCCGGTCACAGCATGATGGTCTGCAAACAGGCTAATGAACAAAAAAACTCCTCTTCTAAGCCACTTTTATATATTTTTTGCATTTGCATTAAATATAGTGTTCATTAGTTCTGGCAAACCTCTAAATGTATCTTTGCCAAGATCAAAAAATGTGTGAGCTGATTACAGTTAAACCCCTAGAATTGTAAAAGCACAGGTTCATGAATTTAACTTAGACACATACAAGTTCCCTTCACTGTAACACACACAACCAAGAATTTTAAATTGCACTGAGAAACTGGGAAAATAAATACCTGCACACTTTGGGGCCTATTAGGATGGTGGGAGGACCTGAGTCCGCCTGCCATCCTAGTGGGAACGGGACCACCCACTGACATGCGGCGGTCCAGCACCCCTGATCAAGATGCGACCAGCACCGCGGCGGTCGCATCTGGCATTTTAACATTGCGGCAGGTGCTGCTGGCTGCAGCACCCGCTGCAATGGTAAAATGCCATGTTGTGCATTTCCATGCACAACGTGGCAGGCACCGTGCAGTAACGACCACCTTGTGCATGGACATGTAAGGGAGTACCATAGGTACCCCCCAAGTGCAAACCCCTGGGGGCCCACAACGGCAGCGACGATGCCCTGAAATCTCAATATCCTAATATTGATGACGGTGCCTGCAAGGCACCGCCACCATATTTGAGCCCCAGCTCCTCCCGGCCGGCAATCGTAACGATTGCCAACCGGCGGAAAAGCAGCGTGAATTACCCACTGCCATTGTAATATGGCAGTGGGTAATTCACGTTACGATGGTGTAACGGTCAGCGGTGGCGATCGTTATGTCGTCAATAATCAGCCCCTTTGTCTCCTTTCCAGTGGAATAAGTTGCTATTCGTGGGCTAATATGCAGTTACAGAGAAAGGAAACTGTGTTACTGTTTAATTCCGACTAACATGCAAATCATTCTTAAATCCACACATGATGGTGCAGTCCGATATACAAACAAAGAAAACATACAGATGTACAATTATAAAAATACGCGACAAATTCATACAACTATGGCTTGCCCAACATATGACCTGGGAGCTAAAATGGAGCATTTATAGTGTTTATGCTGCCCACCTATCTTTTCCTTTTTTTGTCGAATAAGCCATGACTGACTTCATTACCTGCAAGTAACTCCAAGTGAAGCTTTGCTAAGGGCTCTAAATGCAGAGTAAAACAATAGAGAGCCCTGCCAACAGCTCACTTGTTATTTGTAGCAGGATTAGGTGTTGTCATACCATTAATTTCAGCCATACTGCACTCAGCATACCTTAAAAAAAAGGGCGACTACGCAATCAGGCCAGAGATCTACGCAAGGTGAAGTATAGGTAAAACATTTTTTTTTATTTAACTTGAAAAAAAAAGTAAACTTTTTTATAATAATAATATAAATTAATTTCATATACGTATTTTCAATAAATAAATAAATTAAAAATGCACAGCACAATAAACTTAATTTTTAATTATACATTTAACTACTGTAAATATCATAAATTAAAATTATTTTTCAGAAGTTTACATTAAAAATAATTTCCACCTAAAGTAAAAATAAAATATTCTTTATTACGCACCAGTAATTATTAAGTGACATATAGAACTTATTAAAATTAAATTAATTATAATCTAACAAAGTGTATCTTATACAATTTTTTAATTCTAAAGAGTGATTAAATAATTTAAAATTTGTTGGACTTGGCCCTTTTTGCAGGGTCATCCCTAAACTTTTTGCCTTCCTCCAGTATTTTTTCTGACCTGTTGTTGGCTGTTTTATGACTCTGGGCACCTTACCACTGCTGATCAGTGCTAAGGTGCATATGCTCTCCCTATGGTAAAATGTATACATTGATTGGTGTCCATGTTTGGCTTATTCGGTTTACTATCAGCCCCTAGTAAAGTGCACCAGGAGTGCCAGGGCTTGTAAATACGAATGCTGCTGGTGGGCTTGCAGCACTGGTTGTGCCACCCACAAAAGCGGCCTTGAAAAATGTGTCTAGGGTCTGCCACCGCAGACCCTGCGTGCAGTCTGGGACCGTCGCGCTGACTACGCAAGTGCCCCCACTTGCCAGTCCCTAAACCTTCCCTTACCTACATATTAGCCACCCCCCTGGTAGGCCCAAGGGCAGGGTGCATTGTAGGCATAAGGTAGGACATGCCCTGATGTGTGTGGCATGTCTTAGTAGTGAATTACAGCCATTTTCGTGTTTCACTATTGAAGGCTACCTGCTTTCCATAGGCCAGAATGGGCTGCTGGAGTGACTACACGCTGTGACCCCAGTGGACTCAGAGAGCATGGTAGAATGTCAAGTTTAGTATGCCTGAACTCAGAATAATAAAATACTTCTTGTAGTCAAGTTTATTTTAATATCCTGGGTTTGTAAATACTACTTTTAGAAAGTTAGTATTTACTGACCTGGCCATTTCAGTCCGCCTCTGCTGTGTGTGCGTGCTCTGCCTAGCAACAGTAAGGAGCAGGGTTGGGGAATCCCCAGAGACAGGTTGGCTGCCAGGTGGTGGGTAGAGAGATGACACCAGGATGGGTGGGAGGAGTACACCTTGACTCTTGAATAGACCTGTGCTCTGCCACCACAAAGCCGGCGCCGCCCCCTGTGGAGCGGCTGATGTCTCTGCCCTGCTGCTGAAAGGAAAGAGCAGAGTCACCATAACAAAGTGCTCTAGAACTGGACTGAGCCAGGCCCAGGCCCCCTGGCGCTAAAGAACAAAAGAATCATGGTATAAAAGTAGGAGCCTGGCTCCTAAGAAATCAGAATCCTGTTTTACCACAAAGAACCTCTGCCCGACTAGAAGGAGAAGAAGACGCTGGAGGAGCTGGCCTGCTGCTTGCCTTGCTGAGAAAGGAGAGGAAGAGACTTACTGAAAAGACTTTGCTGCTTTGTGCTTTAAACATTCTCCAAGGGCTTGATCTGAGCTTGCCCCCTGAACAGAACCCCAGGACCAGTGGGTTCTTTGTGCCTTTGCTCGTCCTGAAACTCGAGCCGTGTGTGTATCCCGCTTGAGGAAGACTGCGCCCCTCATCGCCCCTCCTAGGGCTGTGACACTCGGGAGCCTGCCTGCCTTTGCCCCCCCTTGAGAGCCTCGCTCCGACCGGAGTCGCTCTCTACCCCGGGCTAGGCCGCCGGCGCCTCTGCCACCACCTGCTATTGGAGCGCGCTGAAGCGCTATCGCCCCTCCCGCCGGAATCCTTGTCCGACGATCGTGATCCCCGCCGGGTCCCCAGCTGCACGGACCGTGCCCTGTGACCCCGCTTCGCGATCTCGCCCTGAGATCAGGCCGCGCCGCCCCCGCTGAGGAGACCCCCACACTGTCGTGCTGAGGGTCATGGGCCGCGCCTGCCTGACTACACGCACCTGCTCAAGAGGATCCAAAGGTGCCCCATCACTGCTGAGTCGCACCCTCCCGTGCCGACTCCCGAAAGCAACTACACGTTCTTAAGAATTCCAGTATCGGGCTCGGGGCCCGCAACGCCTTATTTCCCCGTTCGCAGGAGCCGATCTCCGTAAGTACTGGAACCACAAGTAACATTTGCAAGAGACTACAAAGTATCCATTTAACACTACGAACAAAGAACATTTGCCTGCTTTACAACCTGGTGGCATAGCGAAAACGTTATTGGTCTTGTGATAAGTCTGCTGAGATATATATACCTATTTTTACATAAAGAAGCGTATTTTTCTACATATCCAAGTCTGGTGTCCGTTTCTGGGGGGATTGATGTATTTACTGTGTGTATGATTGTAAGTGCTTAACCAACAACGCCTGAGGAATCGCCTTGGCTGCTCACGCCACGCACCTAGAGGGTGAGCAAGGGTCATTCACAAGGGGTTATCCTGCGCCCTGACGTAGAGGAGAGGGTTCCTGCTTGACACAAGAGCAACCTTGCGCCAACCAGAGATCCCCGACTCAATTAAAATATGTTCTACATTCTAAATTATTTGTTAAATAAATTATATTCATAACATTTTAAATACAATTCTACAATTATATTTATTTCTATGTATAACCATAGTAAATTATTTTATTTAATTTAACATTGTTTAGTATTTATTTGCTTCCACCATTATTTTTTATGGGATGGTGGTGTACTGCTAGGGTTTAGCCATGTGAGGAAATAGACTTGCTACAGGTTTCTTTTAGTATTTACTTATACCTGCAAGTTAGGCTCCACCCAATTGTTTAGGGGGTAGAGACATTTAGATCACACATTTTGAGTAGCTTTGCTCTCGGATTTTGTGAATAGCCAACATTTGTAAAGTTACTCATAAGTGTAAGTTTAAATTACACGTGTACATATAAATTTGCTCACAAGTTTAAGTTATTTCTTTGAACAGTCCTTATTGATCCCCTGATAGTGTTATTTATATACAACTACCTTAGTATGTTTTCCAAAACGATTGTGGTTTTTTTTATCATTAAAGTTGAAATGTTCTAGAGAGAACCCTATGTGAAAGCTGCACGTGTTGGGTGCGATTTAAATTGCAACGTATAAGCAGCCTTCGTTCGCTGGTATTTTGTCAGACACACTGGAGTGACGTTGTTTATGACTAGTGAAAGTAATGTGTTTTTCTCTACATTAAATTGCATGTGTTGAGGTTATTTATTTTTCCACTAAATACACCAGGGAAGTTGCAGATATTTCCTTCAGGACAGCGCCCATTTCGCTTGACACTGCCTTCCCGGCTATAAAAGTTCCAGCAATGAAGCAGCATGTACCACTGGGAAATACACGGAAAAACACGCAGCCTGATCTTGCCCTGCTTGTAAAGCAATTCATGCTGCATTTCTCTTTCTTTCTGAATGCACTGTCAAACAATTCCTAATTATATCCATTCCTGCAGTCTCTCCCGCCGTCCCTTCAATATTTTGCTATGTATTACATTTTTTCATTATGTTTGAAAAACAGACCTAGGGAACAGTTCGACTGTCTGTAATATAAGCACAGAACAAACAGACCAGAAATCTGTTAAGATGTTTAGTTGCTTGGCTGTTGCAGTTTGACACCCTTGGAAGGCAGCTGATATATTTAAAAGTCTGATTTTGTTTTTCCACAGCAGAATGCGCATTGCACTGTCAAAACAGTCGTAAAGCTGCTGTGAAAAAATCTACAAGAAGCGAAACATTTTCTAAAGCATTAGGGGGCATATTAACAAGCCAGGCGATAAAACTATCGCCGCTTTAGCGGCAGAAAACTGCCGCTAAAACGGCGATAATGGCCTTGATAATATGCTCTATGGAATTCCAATTGAAGCCCATGTTAAATGTGAAGGACGTCTAACCTGAGCTTCAATTTGAATTCCATAGAGCATATTATCAAGCCCATTATCGCCGCTTTAGCTGCAGTTTTCTGCCGCTAAAGCGGCGATAATTTTATCGCCTGGCTTGTTAATATGCCCCGGAGGGGCATATTATCAAGGTCCGGTGTTAAAATTATTGCCGCTTTATCGGCAGAAAACTGCAGCTAAAGCGGCGATAATGGGCTTGATAATATGCTCTTGAGAATTCCCATAGAAGACCATGTTCTGGTATCAACATGGGCTTCTAAGGGAATTCTCTGCGGCATATTATCAAGCCCATTATCGCCGCTTTAGCGGCAGTTTTCTGCCGATAAAGCGGCGATAATTTTAACGCCAGACCTTGATAATATGCCCCGAAGTTTCGCATAATTACCTTTACTTTTTTTTATTACACATGTACACATATACATCTCATGTTGTTGCCCTGTTAAATACTGAGAGAAACATCGAATTCAAGCTAAAACTAGGATTAGTAATCCGGAGGAATATTTGCAACGCGAGAATAGTTATTGTGCTTTTTTTCGAGGCATTTGCACTGACCAAACTCTGTAAAAGATAACCTTACAATGATCAAGACTGCTACCCTGACTGACCGACCCAAAGTAAACGTTTTGCATTGGTCACGGGTGCAAATGTTATTCATTGCATTGCACTGTAGTAGTGTTGTGCTAACCGGCAAAAAGTAACATGCATTATAAGTTTAAAAACAGACAATTGCTTGGTAAGGAATCTGGGTCATCGTTTCCAGGGCATTCAGGGGGTTCTGGCCCCAATTGTACCTACTGTGGTCTTTAATGACCTCGTATTGAGTACAAACAAGCTGTCCAAGGCTTACTCAGGAGCTGTGAGCTCGAGACTGAGAATTTAGCATATCTGCAAACAACGCCAAATACGTACAGCCCGTGCTCTTTCCAGTAAAAAAGGTTAAGGACTGTAGTAAACATTTTTAAAACATGGTAGATGAAATTATCTATGTGACATCTTGTATGGAGCCTCACAATCAACAGGGGACACACACTAATGAAAGGTCACACACGTTTTTTACCTTCCTAAATGTACCACACATGTGGTGATGTACTACTCTCTGGAGGTAAGCAGGGAAACCCCTAAAAATCCCAGACCTTCCTCTCTATGGGGCATATCAACAACAACCGTCGATAATTATCGCTGAGCGCACTTAGCGCTCGGATAATTATCGCCGGCTAGCGACGATTTTTATCGCTGAGATAGCGTGCTATTAGCAACGCTTATCTCATCAGCGATAAAAATCCTAGCGCTAACTGGCTAACGTGAGATTATCGCTGGAAACCCAGCGATAATCTCACGTTAGCTAGTTGATAGGGACTCACAAACTTAGCCATGATATCCACCTTCCATAGGATATCATGGCTAAGTCAGTCCTGAAGCAGGCGTAAGGTAAGTAGCGATAACAGGTGTTATCGCTACTTTTCCTGAAGCTATGCTTCATAGCGTTAGGCTTGCTGATAGGAGAAATGTCGCTTAGCGACATTTCTCCTGTCATGCGAGGTCAGGAACGCCCACTTTGCATCTCATTAGAGATGCAAAGATGGGCGTTAGGAATCCTGAGGCTAAAGCAAGGTTTCACGCGTTAGCGTGACCTTGCTAATTAGGCGATAAAATAATCACCGCTTTTCGGCGAAAACAGCCACAAAAGCGGCGATAAATTTTTATCGCCTGCTTGTTGATATGCCCCCATGTTTCCAACTCAACACTGAGCGATAGCTCTACTAACGTTTTACCTCACCTTGTGCAGCAACTAAAGATGCTGCGTTGCGTGGAAGGGGGGAAGCAGAACAGCATCATATCTAGTAAGATATTGCACTGTTTTCCTCTCTCCCTGCCTTAACATATAGCAAATCTGCACCCTTGCAGTGCAAGAGTATGTGTGTAATATCGAGCAAAGGATTTTCACTGGAATACAACTCTTCAAGTACAAACTACTAAGCTTAGCCATAGTTTAACACTTTTCAAATTTGCATGTGTGCTGTACAGAGGAGTACTCATGCAAAGTTGGAAAAGTTTGGATAAATAAAAAATGTTTTCCAGTTAAACACCAGTCTCCAAGAGGTGTTATTTTTTGGAGCAAATGCCTATCTACCATTGTTATTAGGTAAGGCTTTCCTGCAAAAACCATTGGTTGCATGGGAAGGCCCATGTTCCAACCTTGACATACAGCAACACAAAGCAGCACAAATGCTACTTTGCTTCACCTTGGTACTACTTTTGTGCACAAATGAAGTTTTGCTCCGGAAAGTAGATTCCAAAAACAGCTCGCACCATTTGCATCACTTTTGTAATGCAAACCCATCACAAATCTTTGGTAAATCTGCTATTAAGAGTGGGTTACAAAGGTTAGGGTGTAACCATACTGATCATACACAGAAGAAATACAGTTTAAATATAATGTAAATACACATTCAAAACCTTTCAAGATAGTCCCACCTTTAATTGACGTAAAAAATATATATGCCATGATATTAACTTAGTAGAGTGCACATGTCAAAAATGTTTCCAAATATTGCACAGAGTTTAAGTCTTATTCCTATTCCTAAATTTTACAAAGATGGCAAATGTCCATACACCTCAGAGCCTTAGGTCAAAACTCACATCTCAAGTGGAACATACATTAATTTGATCCTAATGTGAATTAACGGTATGGAGTAAGTACACAGCTGTATGTTTAACACAGTGTGACACTGATAGCCACTTTGCTTCACATTTGCTACTTTAGGTGCATTATACTTGCCATGTCACACCAGTGTGACCCACATCATGGATTGTAGAAATTAACCATTTCTCATAACTAGTTATAGTATTATTTCGCCTAATTTACCTCTGTGTAATATTGCATTTTTAAATTCTACTGGTTATTGATATAATATACGTTCAATTTGAAAAAGCCCCAGGCCTACCAGTCGGCTGTTCTTATTGAGAAGAACATCCACGTTTTCAATAACGAATTCAACAAAAAGTAAAATATGAAGAAGAAAAAATAAATGAACCATCATATCCATGATGGCCTGTTCAAGAAAATCTCTTCACAAATCATTCATTCTAATATTGGGAAACCCACCATCTATTTTTTATTTCCAATCATCTCAAAATATGGGATAGAGTGCCCTCCCTTCCTGTGGTTCAGAGTTAGAAGGCTCCATGAATTAGTGTTTGTCAGAAAACTTTAGCTAATCAAGTAGGAGCCCTAAATTGATTAGTTTGCTTCACTTTTCCTTCACTCACTAACATCATTGACAGCTACCTGTAAAGAAAAAACAAAGACATCAAAGTTCCTGAACATATCCTTCTGGAATCTATTGGATGACACACTTCATCAGATGCCAAGAGTTTGGTATCAGGACCAAATGATCTTGGATAGGACCTGGGTGGAAGACCAAAGGCTGCACTTCTTTTTATGAAGGTTGACAAAAAGGTGATGTGTGATATGCTTGAATGAATTCCAACGACAGGTAATTACTGAGGGCCGCACCCCAAGCCCATGTTTTTTTGCCCACTGTGACACCAAAGCTTAGACTCAGCTATATATGAATCAGCCTTGGTCCTGCTCCAATAGAAACAGTCCAGCTCCAGCTGCCAAGCTAGGTCCTCTGTGGACCGGAACACAAGCAACTCAAGACCAATGTCACCCAACTTGGGCGCAGCTAGGTTCCAGTGGCACAGTGAGCATGGACCCATGTCTCATCATGCTGTTAAGGCATTGCACTGAAGTAAAAAAGAGTGATGGGTAGAATGTTTGAATTAAACTTAGCCACTAGTAATAACTCTAGTCCTCATCCCAGCCCATTGTTTTTTTTCCTCATCATGCCATATTATAATAGACCCAGCCATATGCAAAGCAGCCTTTGTACTGCTCCAATAGGAACAGTCCAGCCCGAACTGCACTGCCAGGTCCTTTCTAAAGCAGAACACAAGCACCCCCAATACCAATGTTGCCACAGTTTGGACTCTTTAGTTGAGTGCACTCTGGTTCCACTGACAAAGTGATCATTAAACATATGTCTGGGCATACACATTGCATTAAGGAATTGCAAGGTGGAATGGTGGAATGCTTGAAGCAATCTACCAGGTACAAATTAATCACTTCTTTTATTAGACTTGTCCACAGCGTTGACATCATCTCGCATGTTATACTTCAGAATCAGTATGATAAGATGAGAATAAGAGGCAATACTCTTATCTCTGAATTGGATTGAATCCTACATGGGTGAAAGAACATAAGCATTAAATATGCTCAAACTATTATTCAAAAATGTTTACAGTGAAACAGGGGTTCCACAGAACTTCTCTTTGAGTCCTGTTTTATTTAACACCCTAAAGGCTTGACTAAAACCTTAAGGTTCTCTTTTATCATGTACTCGGATGACATGGAAAATGATCTAATGTTTTTAGGCACTCATGGGAAGGGTTAATGATAAATTAGAGAAATGTATGATGAAAGTGATCTCCTTTCTAATAGACAATGCCAGAAATTTAAACAAACATTACTTAGGCAAAAATGTTGAACAAGCAACAGGATATGGTCTAGTTATTGACAACCATCCCATTTTAGACCAGTACCTGCCCCAGAAAAAGCAGCAGAAAATCTTGGGTCACCTTTGATATGAACCTGTGCTTTGAAGCTCACATTAATAAACAATTTCCTGCTGTTTCCTCCTCAGAAACGAACTGGGAAAGATTTGCTAGCTGATTCTGTAAAACGGTAGAATCCACATAGTAAAGGCAATAGATTTATGTAGATTGGATTACTGTGATACACTTCTCTTCGGAGATGTAAATAATCTTATTTAAATATTACAAACGATAGAGATCTTATCAGCAAATGTACCTTTGCATTGCATTCATGTTCCAGATTTCTGCATTTGACAAAACTACATTGATTAAATTAAAAGTCTATGGCATACACACCTGGAAAGCTATCTAGGTAGATAGCTCTGTTTTCAGGAAATGTTTCGACAGATATCCAATTAAAACTATGTTTTCAGCAAATGAGGTCCAGCTTTAGGAGGAAAGACCAGGTTTTTGGATATTCACAGTTTTAGCTGCCAAGAGATGAAAGGCTCTTTCAAAGGCACTTAAATGCATTTCATACCATTTAGCTTATGGTAAAACTCTTAAAACTTTACTCTTTGAAATGGGGAACGTCTGACAATGAGACATTAAATGCTGCTGTTGGATGTTCGTGGAGCACCAGGACACCCATTGAGTTGTAGATGCACTGTACAAATAAATTAACACACCATAACATATCATAAAAAGTACCACAGAAGCAGCACACATGCTGATATGAAACGTCATCAACATTTCGGTCCTACAAGGCATCTTACCATATGATCTCAAGACGGGAGAAATATTGCCCCTTTGCCAAAAACCTATCTGGTCCATGATAATCATGACAAATAACAGTCCATCATGCACCATTCACTTTTTGGCAAAGTAATTGAGTACGCAGTTACCACCATGTCCCATTTTAAGTTTCAGTGCAGTTCCCCTCTTATGCACATTCCAATCCAGCTTCATATCAAGACGAAGCAGAGAGACACAACATGCAGTTGGGAGATGAAGAACTTTGTGCTGTCAAATAGGATCAGAAGGCAGAGGTCAAGATAATCATTAATATTCTGGACATAAACATCATAGCCCACAAAACCTTTCTGGGAACTAATTGAAAAGCATAGGAATCCACAGAAAAATAGTACTGTGGTTCAAATTATATTTGAAGAGAATCCAGGCGGTCCTGGTGGACTTCTCAAATCTAGGTGACTTTGCAGCATTACCTAGGCCTTGCCTATAATTTTCAATCTCTTCATGAAACACAATTAAACTCAACTGGATAACATGGAGGCCAGCATCCACAGATACTTCAACAGTATGTAACTATATCTCTGATTCATATCAAGAGAGGCAGCTTAACACCTGCCTTTAAATCATCCATAAAGGAAGGAGATTCAAGTTTAAGCTTCAGTTAAGTATGCCCACAATCAAATCCATCCTCTCTGCTGCTGCAAGCAAACCAGAAAAAGTTCAGATTTGGCTTGCAAAATGCACTTTGAAGATTTTATCCTAAAACTCACTCACATTTCCAAGTCAGTCAAACCTCAGTTCAATACTCATCACACTCATAAAAAGACTGTCTACCATCAATTATCAGTGCTTAAAGAATGAAGGCATTGCTCCCGGAGAAAGCCTTTATCAAATCTGTAAAATCACAAGTCTCCTCTCACTTTGATAGATGCAGCACTCCTCTCAACAGCTATTGACCAACCTAATCTTTTGGAAAAATATCCTAAATACTGTGCAATTCATTACGGAATAATTACAGAAACATCCCTGCTGGATCTTACCTCACCCATCACAAAAGTTAATGGCTCACCACTACATCTGTCCATCATGTTCAAGATATTAGGAGGAATCTGTTGTACTCTTACATGAAGTAGACTGGTAGCCATTATGTAGGTTTCAAAGTCTTCTTTATTAGTTCCAGTTCCAGTTAACATCAGACTAGGCTTAGCCATGTACCAGCTCCTACTCCTGCCACAACTCAGGCCCTTGTTACAGCCCATAACACGGCCCCACCAGGAGCAGCCTGCCTAGCTACTCAGCCCATCTCTAACTGTCATCACTCACCCACACAGGCACCCAGGCATTCCATTCATCACAGTCACACCAACATTCCATTACCATCTCTCACTCTGGCTGAGCAGCTAGGAAGACCTAGGCTAATTACAATTAAGTAAAACTCAGGATATAACAAAATCCATTAACACTGAATCGTCAAACGTGGCATACAGAAGACCAAAAGATGAAAGAAATAGAAAACAAGAAACAATATTTCTCCTGTTATGGGCTGGGAATTCGGAATGCTACTGCAGTAAAAATTGTTCACCTCTGCAAAATAATGTGCTTAGGGAATGAGTTTGAGGCATTGTTGTACCTGCTTACTCCTTTCACATTGCCTCTCCAGCTACCTTACTCCTCACCTGTTTCCCTAGAATTTCTTGCACCCGTAATTCACCTCCCCAGCGCAATCAGCTCAAGGCCTCTCATTTCATCCTTTTCTTAGGTTCTGCCTCCCCTATCGTTCAGCTCTCTCTATGTAGCTAATGGAGGGTCTTCCTAGCCTGGGTACCTGACATTGGCTAAGCCACACAAGGCACTTAGTATTACATGTGTTTATTCTTCTGTATATATTGCAAACTCAACGTTTTAAATTAACCTTCTTTGTATTCCACTCTATCACTTATGTCACAGCTCTACGGATTCCATCAGGAGCCAAAAGGGTTCTGTCATTGCAACTCATAAGCCACTACATCTTCCCCTCTGTTAAATGAAAAACTATATATAATTAAACCTCTTTGATCAATCTTTTTGGCTCTTTGATTGTTTGACCTGATATTGTAATTGAATACTGGAAACTGACACCATCAACATGCAGGATCTGCATTTACGGTGGAGAGGCAACAGCAGTCTCTGGTGTGGCAAAATCAGTCTCTCCTGCAACATGTAGATCTGATGAATGAGGAGTTAAACTCTGAAAGTGAGAAAAGTCTCTGATTAAAAACTTCCCAGGGTACTGGGCAGTCACCATGTGCCCCTTGGGAGACATGACTTGAAAAGGTTCTGCATCAAATGTAGCACCAGATTTTCTTTTCCGCATCTAGCGTATGAGCACTTGTCCTAGTCTTTTGAAGAAAATGTTTTTTGCATGACGTCTTTTATCTTTTGTTTATAACCCAAATCCTTCTCAAGAGTTGTGCTCTCATCTTTCTCTCTCTCATTGGTCTACTGAGGAATATTAGTTGTCATTGCTCCTCCGAACATCAATGTCACAGGACTTTCACCTAAGGACGAGTGAGGTATTAAATCATAAGCGCTTCAGGTAGATTTTAATGTAGTTTTTAAATCTGGCTTTTCAGGAGTAGAACATTACACTACTTTCTTTAATGTACCCATACATTGCTCAACAAGTCTGTTGGCCTGTGGCCACATAGGGGTGCCCTTCTGATGCTTTATATTCAGATGCTCTAGGAAATCTTTGAACTCACAACTGTTAAACAGTCAGCCACTGTCAGATTTCAACATATGCTAGTCGCAAAAATGCCATCCAGTCTCTCAGTAACTCAGTTTTGAATGGTAGATGAGAGATCCTCAACTGAAGGAAATTGTAAATATTCATCCACAATCACTTTTAGGTGATGTCCATTGTCAACTGGACTGGAAAAAATCAATGGCTACCCTCTCCCAGGCTTGCTCCGTGAGTTCCGTCATGTTTAAGGTGTGTTGAGTAATTTTTGTACAAAGGCAGTTGCACAGATGACAGGCCTTTAATTCCTTTATAACCCGCTCATCGAAATGCGGAAACCAGACTCGATCTTGGAGAGCTTGTTTACTGGCAACGATTCCATAATGTCATTCATGGGTGACTTCAATCATTTTCTGCCACAGACTCTCTAGAATCAGGATTATTGATCCTTGCAATATAAATCCTTCCTGAGTTATGGATAGTTCATCTTTGACATTTTTGTATTTTCCATATTTACCATCACTGGTGAGAGGATGAGGGTGTTGGGTTCATGAATGATGTGTAATTATATCTTTCACATTTATCATGTCACTATCATGACTCATGACAGTGATACACTGGGCTAACAAAATGGCAGCTGGTGTGTTTGATTTTGCAAGGAAATTGATATAGGCTTCAGCCGTCTTGGATGGAGTACCATGACCTTGTATAGGCTCTCTGTAAAAGTGGTCAGCAGGGTTCTGATTCTTCCCTGAATGGTGCACATTGTTATAACTGTACCCTTGTAGTTGGAATCCCCATCGTTCAATGTGAGAAGGCATGCTGGCCTTTGGATTTCCAAATATAGTTAGTAAAGCTTTATGATCAGTGACCAGAGTAAAATACTTTCCGTACTGGAATACATGGAAATGTTCACATGCACATACCACGGCTAAACTTTCTTTCTCAGGTTGTTAATAAGCATGTTCTGTTTGGGACAAACTGTCACTTGCAAATGCCAGAATATGCTTTTGAGCATGTAGGTGCACCTAACCCAACTGGGCTAGCATTGACAATGACCTCTGATGGAAGCTTCTGATTGAAATATGCTATTTCAGTAGCATTCGCAATGAATTGTTTGATTTTCTTAAAACTTTTCTCTAATTGATGTGACCAATGAAATGAAACATTCTTTTTCGTCAGCTCTCTCAGTGGAGCACTTATAGTGGCAAAGTCTTATATGTATCTGGAACAGTAGCTGGCCATGCTAAGAAATGAACTCACCAGCATTTGACAGCTCTTGTACCTTAGCAGGAACTGTGTCATACCCCAATCAGAAAAGCTATGGCCCAAGAATTTTAACGTTGTCTTTTGGAACTCACATTTATCTGCATTCAAAGTCAAACCTGCATCCACAAGTAAACTACTTGTGTGAGAGCTTTATGGTGCTCTATTTGTGTAGCTCCAAAAACGAATATGTCATCATTATAATTGAACACATTCATGAAAGGCTGGATGATACTTTGAATGATGCCTTGAAAAGGTTCTGCAGACAATGACACACCAAAATGTAGTCTTTTGTATTAAAAAAAGACCAACATGTGTAGATAAGTTTGCAATGTATACCTGCAATTTTCTTTGCGTTCCTACTTATGATATATTGTATTGAAAACAAGGCAATAGAAGACTTTTGCACAATTGAACTGAGTTATCCTGTCAGCAATGTGTGGACTGCAACATTGTTTTCATTCAATTGCCTTCTTTGCCTAACAAATGTTAACAATATGCGTACAGCTCCTTCACTCTCCTTTTTGGGCACTACCACTATGGGAGAATCCTATGGCATGGGGCCAATAGACCGTTCAAGTATATCATGCTTAAGTAACAATTCAAGTTCCTTTTCAACAGCAGCCTGTAAATGAAAATCAGTTTGTCTATGTCTTTGAGCAACAGGATGGATGTCCTCATTAATATGCAGCTTTACTTTCACAATGTTGTGCAACTTCCTTCATCAGAACCTGTATAGTCAGCTTGTTTAGCCTTACCCCTGTTTACAGACCCATTCTTCATGGAGTCCTACGTGGAAACTTTACAAGTTATTATTTAAGAACCAACTGCGGTTGTGTGGAATGATAGTTCTTGGCACAGCCCAAAGAGTTTACTTGTTCTTCCCCTGTTGTGGAGATCTGTTTAACCCCAATCAATAACTACCCTATCACCAAATTGTATGTGTCTTAAACTATATAGTAGATATAGTCATTTGACAGCATTCTTTCCGTGTGCTGTTTCACACTGTCATTTTTTTATGTAATCAGCCAACATGGAATAGCTCTATTTTCCCGGTAGTGCTGAAGTTGTTCACTTTGCACATTTCTATGGCCAAAGTTTTGTCTCGCAGCACTGTTTTACATACACCTAAAAGGAACCACTTTTTACTAGTCATCCTCCGAAGCAAGCCTTGTAAGAATTTGAGAATAATGGACCACGCCAACAAAGTCTATCTCTTTGGAGCGGCCCAAACAAGTTGTACTATGTGTGCATACATCTGTTAATAAGTAAGAGATTTTTATTATGACACCATCATTGGCCTTAGGGAACTCGAATCATCTACCTAAGGAGGTCACTAGCTCAGCCATCCCTAGCAGCAAGGGCAAAGGATGTGAACCACAGCGCCTAGCTTGATGTTCAGTTTTGGGTGAGTAATTATTTGCGTTAATTAGTCATTTAATGACACATATGACCGTAACAAATGAACTAATGATTTTGCACTTGAAACAATATGAATATTTAATTTAGAAGTGGGATTAATAATGCAGTATATTTGTGCCCCATTTTCATGAGACACCATTATATTAAAATAGATACAGTGTCTTGTGTTTTGTTCATCCTGCGCATTCCCCCTCCCAATCAGCTAACTGCTGCAAATGTATTCTCTCACTGCAGTTTCTGCAGAACACAAAGTGCTACGAGTAAATGGACTGTAATGTTAGGAAGCATGTATTGTGAATTAGATTTTAAATCATGTAACTGATGTATCATTTGCAAAGATTTCCATTGCTAGTTAAGATGCAGGCTTGCAGAAGAACATAATTCTATGAGCTATTGTTAAGAAAATGTTTGATATTGCATTGTACATCTCCGGAGTGCAGTCGCTGAGGAAGCGAGCAGAAGATTTCTTTTACATTAAGAAGTAAGTTAGTGTTAAGAACCTTTCAGATTTACAAACTCAAGTTAACTTTACTTTAGAAGAGGTTTGATTTATTTTTATATACATTTTTCAATCTTGGGGGCATATCAACAACAACCGGTGATAATTATCACTAAGCGCACATAGCGCTAGGATAATTATCGCCGGCTAGCGTGGATTTTTATCGCTGAGATAGCGTGTTATTAGTAACGCTTTTCTCAAAAGCGATAAAAATCCTAGCGCTCACTGCCTAACGTGAGATTATCGCTGGAAACCCAGCGCTAATCTCACGTAATGTGGCGTTAGCTTGTTGATAGGGCCTCACAAACTTAGCCATGATATCCACCTTCCATAGAATATCATGGCTAAGTCAGTCTTGAAGCAGGTGTAAGGAATGTAGCGATAACAGAGGTTATCGCTACTTTTCTTGCCGCTATGCTTTATAGCGTGGGGCTTGATTATAGGAGAAATGTCGCTTAGTGACATTTCTCCTGTCATGTTAGGTCAGGAAAGCCCACTTTGCATCTCATTAGAGATGCAAAGCTGGGCGTTAAGATTTCGTGCGCTAAAGCAAAGTTTCATGCGTTAGCGTGACCTTGCTAACTAGGCAATACAATTATCGCCACTTTTCGGCTGAAAACGGCCTCAAAAGCCGCGATAATTTTCTATCGCCTCATTGCTGATATGCCCCTTGGGTTTCTGTTAAAATATGTTAATAAACTTACTTGGGTGCATATATATGTTTTGACATGTCAAGTAAGGGCCAATTTGCTGCACTTGTGTGAGTTTAAGGTTTGTGGACGGTTCACATGTTAAATGTAGCCTACACGAAGCCAGCATGGGGCAAGCCAGGTATTGATGATGCAGGAAGATAAGATTCCACAGGCTTGGGTCTGAGTACCATTTACGGTGCTGGGATAGTGCCTGGTTATTTACTTCCAGTAGTTGACCTGGTGATGGTTGACGCTTCTCGAAAAGGAGGGTCTAATGGTTTTTCCATCATATTTTTGACCTTGAATCTGGGCTTGGTGGTCAAGGTTAACTTGACCACCAAGACCCAGATTTACATGTGAGATTAGTACTCGAGTCAACCTACATAAGCATACTCAGTCCATACCTTTGTGGGCTTTGCAGTTAGGTTTTGCAGTTAGTGCACAAAATCTCAATAGTTTTCCTTTGCTTCACTGACACTCTTTTAAGGAAGGATTGACACAGTCTGATTTCTTATACTTGAGCTGAGTCTAGTAGCTCATTGGTATTTTCTGGAGCAATTACATGTCTTGGTTTGATGCCCATGCATTTATCATGCTATAGCTGATGGTTGTGGTTTCTGTTGATGACTTGTTTAGCATGCGAAGAAAAGCTTGGACTCAAATCAGACTCCAAGCTTTCTATTTTTTAAAGTAGTGATCAGTTGTGTCTTTCTCTCTGGCCCCAGGATATGGATTTATTTCTTGGCACGGTCCCCTCCTTTAATAAACTGGTGATCCTTTGCCTTTGCTAATGCATGATTCATTCACATATGTGTAGATGAATTCCATTGGCCTATTGTTTGGCGTTTAGTTTGATGTTGTGCAATCACTGGAGCCAAGAACTACATTTAGATTTTGCAAAAGGCCCATAAGGATCACTAAACTTGATATGCAGTGATGAGGAGGAGGAAGTAACAACTATGATTTTCTGGCTTTGATCTGAAAGAAAGTCTCAGCATGCCTGAAGGTCCAAAGCAAGGGCCCAAATCCTTTTTCTCACAGTCCCAGTAGTATTTCACAGTCTACAATGACAAAC
The DNA here is from genome assembly GCF_964204655.1 of Triturus cristatus. Taxonomy (NCBI): domain Eukaryota; kingdom Metazoa; phylum Chordata; class Amphibia; order Caudata; family Salamandridae; genus Triturus; species Triturus cristatus. Next base: position 410,891,855 of record NC_140589.1, on the reverse strand, counting down.
TCGTGTTTAAAAGGATCTGGATTTCTTATTGCACCTATCTAGAAAACGGAAAACGTTCTACTCTAATGACATCTAGTGTCCGTTCAGCTGCTCCTAAATGATTTGAGAATCTGTATTATTTCTTGTGAAGAATACTGCTTATAACAACCTGTTGCTGGAGTTGATGCCTCAAGTCCCTATCAATTTTCTCTAACCTTTTGCTCTATTTCCCGCCTGTAAGGGGATAATTAAACTGCTGCTAGGGATTGAAATGAATTCATCATGTGCAATCTCCTATCTGGACACTGATCTTCTTGTTGGTCACATCTCTCAAGGTATTATCTGGCTTCTTCCCCACTGAGGCAGAATTTCATTTCGCAGTTTATGATATGGGACGTCTACATTTTTGTCTTTGTTCATGCTGCTGTGTTTGCTTACAAATATAACCCCTAAATGTGACTTATTCACTGTGTACAGGTTAATAGCTCTGAATGCCAACTTCTTTTTTAGCTCACCTGAACCGAAGGAGTGATAGACGTGAACTGTGTTTACAACCTATAACTTGGCATCATATTAGTAGCAGTCTAGAATCCAAGACTCGTTAATAACTTGAGTGAAATCTGATATCTAATAAAAACAAGAAAAGTCATAGCCGCTAAGCCAGTACTAGACACAGCCCCATAGCCTGATAGATCTGGTTTGGTTTCTCATGAGGAAACGATTTTCAAGCACATTTAAAGCGGTGTAGGATGATGAGTGCCTGCAAGGATCTAAAATTGGATAACAGGATGTGGGAAACCAAGCATAAATTGTAACTAGTTTTCCCCTATTTCATCAATTTGCCTTGCAGCCTTTCGCCACCTAATGCCACATCATTATTAGGTTCATGTTCAAAGCTGATTGTGTTTATATGAGCAGCTGAAAACAGAACATTGCATGAAATGATTCCAATTTTAGAGCACTGAAGGAAAAGTCGCTGCTTTTTATATTGGTGAGAGATTGTTGTGTGTACATGATCTTTCAGTACTTTCAAAGTGCTGTCTATTCTTCAAAAGATAGGATATTTACTCTTATTACAATTTCGCTGTCACAAATAGAACTTTTACCTTTCCTTTGTTTTCGTCCCAAAAGATATACTTCAACGAAATTGATGGGATATCATTTTCTATACTATATATTTTTTTTACTGTGCTGCCATTTGTGTCTATGTCTTTTCCACAAAATACTGCAGTGATTTCTGCTTACCCTGAGAGTGTAAACAGAAATTAAGCGATATTGTAAATTAATTTATTTAATGACAGAATGATAATGTCCAGAAACTCAATTTTACCATTCTGCCCGGCTGGTGGTGCCCTGTTCGACAAAGTTTGTTGGCGCCCCCCTAATGACCACCTCCACCACGGATTCTCTCATTAGCACCCTTTAACAGTGACCAAGTCTCCATAACCACAATCTCTCAGATGCATTGAATTAGTTATATAGTGCCACTCATACCAGTTTAGGGTGTCCAAGCACTTTGCATCACACACACATTACACAAAGACAATCAATCATACGTGTGTAAATCAGTGTATAGGAAATGGTACATAAGCCAAAGGACTAAAAGTGTAGGAGTCACATGTCATCCATACTGGTAGGCAGTATAGTTTAAGAGTGCTTGGTGTGGAGAAGCACAAACTCAGAGTCGAAAAAGAAACAGTATAGTTGGGAGTTTTCTTTAATAATAAGAATCGATTTCTAGCCAAATTAACCCCTTTTGCAACATTAATCAATGTTCTAATAATGTATACTTTGCAGTGTGTATGCATTTCTAGGATGAAAGTAAATAGCTCACTATTCTATATTAGGACTTTGTTATAAATTGCAAGTACCAAAAGGATGTCTCTGTTGAAAGCAGTAACCTGCTGATCTGTTTACATCATACGCACTCTGTAATCTACTTGATACACGTTCTTTGCAGCAGGCATATTAACCCTCTGCACTAACTTCGCCTAAGTCAAAACCTCAACTATACAAAATGCTGATCTCTCTCCAGGAAAAGAATTAATCACACCAGTTATCTTGACATTTTTGTGAGGCCTGGTAATTGCCGGCGGAAAGAAACTCTGCAGCAGGTGCTTCAAAAGCATAATAAACTTTCAAACAGGGCGCCCCCAGGAAGCCAACATCCGGTGCGGTGGCACCGGCCACACCGCCCTAAAGCCGGCCCTGCTGCCCGGAAGAAATAGCAATTTCTCATGTCTTTTGGCTTCTTGTGTTTTCCCCCATCCACGTTTGGCTGAGTTGGCCTGAACTCAGCTGTCAGAAGTATTTCATTCAGCACAGACTAAGACACAGCGACGACCACACCTCACCAACAGCACAAAGTTGCACTAACCCAGAGAATATTTTAAAAATTATCGGGTTCAAGCGGTACCCTGTGTACATCCATACTTTGATTACTAGATCTATGAGTGGGATTGGTAAAGTACTACGCCGCAGTAGTAGTTTACCAATGCAGTTATACTGTTGGTGCATGCAGAAATCCATATACATTTTAGCAGGAATTCAATAATGGTATTATGTTATAAACGTGCAGGATAATTACCTTGACCACATGATGCTGCTCTAATTTGGTGATTTGCTATGTTAGAAATTGGGTTTGTGGTTGGCAGAGGTATGGGCCCTGTCCAAGCTGGAGCCGCAATCCTAATCAGGGTAAGTTAGATACACAGCATATATTAACCTGTGCTCACCCTCTGGCACCTTGGCATAGAACATGAACAGTTAACTTAAGAGGCACTGTGTAAAGTAGTTTTGCAACACTTTAAACAGTAACACAGTAAAAATATCACAAAAATACTCCACATCAGTTTAGAAAACAGCTAGGATTTTAAAGATATAACAAGACTAAAATCCAATTAGTATAAGTTGAGATCTGAAATTTTAAAGAATAAAAGTGAAAAATAGTGCTTAGAAGCAATAAGCGCCTATAGGTTTATCTGATCACGCTGGATTGGAGTAAAATCAAGAGTTCAGGTTGACCGCGATGGAGCAAGGGCCGGATACAGGAGCCACACAACTCCACCTGAATAAAAGTGCCTTGATCTGGGTTGCAGCAGCGAAATGTGAGCTGCAGCCAAGCAATGCATCGGTGTGGATCCCGCAGTAGAGGTGAAGCTTCATTTTCTCCATTTAATGATGGTGATGTGCTGGTTTTAAAGACAAAGTGCCAGTTCTGAAAAGTTCTGGCTCTGAAGCCTATGTGCTGGGTTTCTCCACGCAATTGAGGGGATGCATCGATGGACTCTCACTACAGCAGCGGCCTTGTGGTGGTTCAGTTGCCTCAGTTCCTATGGTGATGCGCTAGTTCCAAGTGTGACCCAGTGGTTCTGTTTCCGCAACAGCTGCGATGCATCAATTCTGCTTCACGCAGCAGAGGATACAGCAGTTCTACTTGAGCAAACACCTGCATCTACTTCCAGTGGACCAGGCAGAGGAGCAGGAGGTAAGACTGTGATATCCCTGAGTCTTAAAACAAGACGCAAGGCAGTATGCCCTTGGCGATCACTCTGGGTCAAGCAAGAGTCCTGTTCTTCAGCATGGCAGAGCATAGCTGGCAGCAGGGCAACACAGCAGAAAAGCAGTTCTGCCAGAGCAGCAGTCCAGCAGAGTGGAAGTTCTTGTAGCAGCATCAACAATTGATGGACGGTCCCAGGATGCTTGTTTATGGTCTAGAATGGACCTGGACTGGCAGTTCAGGCTCGACTGTTCCCATGGGGAGCAGGGTCAAGACTGATTTGCAAATGGCGGGATCTAAACTGGTATGGCGTGGCATACAAAAAAATTATGGATTTAAACCAGATCTGTGACTGGGGGTGAATGTTTGATTTCTTCAGCATTCAGTCCATCATCTGTTCTTTTTGCACTTGTAGCAACACAGCAGTTTTTCCTCTTGGCAGGGTTTCTTCACAGGGCCAGTAGTCTCTGATTTGGTGGGGTCAGAGACCCAGTACTTATACCCAGTTGTGCTTTTGAAGTGGGCATGACTTCAAAGAGGGGATTTGAAGTGCACAGAGGTCCACCCTCCCAGCTCTGACTCCAGACTTACGACAGGGAGATATGAAGCCCTTTGTGTGGGGACAGGACACTGCCTATTCAGGTGTAAGTGTTAGCTCCCCCATCCTGCCCAGGAATGACCCACTAGGATGTCGATGGACACTCCATCACATCTACCCTTCCTTTGTGTGTGGTTGTTTAGAGGAAATGCACAAAGTCCAGCCGTCAGCCACCCAGAGGTGTTTTGGAGACAGACTGCAGGCACATAGAGCTAAGAGCAGAGAAATGGTGTCTTTATAAAAGTGGCATTTCTAAAATATCATTACCATTCCAATGATATGAAACATGATGTATCTACTCCTTTGTAATCGGGAATTGTAGCTTATAAGTGTAATGAGGAATTCTCAATGTTAACCCATGAGAGATGTAGGCCTCACTGTAGTGAAAGAATAATGTGGGTGTTCTTCACTGCCAGGACATGCAAAACTTAAAAATATATTTCCTACCTTTTGATTACACAGCACCCTGCCCTATGGGCTACCATATAGGCTACTCAGGGTCTACTTTAGGGGTGACATATATGTAATAAAAGAGGAGTTTAAGACTTGGCAAGGGGTTTTAAATGCCAAGTCGACATGGCTGCGTGCTCTGCACTGGCAGGCCTGAGACATGTCTACATTTCTACTTGTGTGGGTGGCACAATCACTGCTGCATGCCCACTGGTAGCATTTAATTTGCAGGCCTTGGGCATATGTAGTGCACTGTACTAGGGACCTATAAGTACATTGAATATGCCAAACAGTTGGATGTCTCAGTCAAACAATGTTTAGAGGAGAGAGCATATGCACTTTAGCACTGGACAGCAGTGGAAAAGTGCTCAGAGTCTAAAAGCCAAGATGAACAAGGCCAGAAAAAAAGGAGGACGAAGGCAAAGAGTTTGGCATGACTCTTCAGAGGGGCCCATTCTCCAACATGCTATCACTGTGTGTTGTCACAGATGGACAATCTACAAAAAGAGGAAATATGATGTTGAGCCATGTATTTTGAGGGAGGGCCTCTCTTAGTTACTGCTAAGGTGCATCAAACTAACCCTACAGTTAGACATACGTAAATGTGAAGCTATCACTGTTTGGCCTTGGCATTTCAGAGACTTCCATCCGCATTCCTTTTGTTACAGAAGCTGGTCAAAGTGCTACTCAGATAACATAGTAGACTTTGTCAGGTACAGAACTTTGTACATTTTCCTTGGTGTGAGTGATGAATCGTCGAGGTCTGAACAGAATGCAGCTTACATCACATTTCGAATCTGGTTTCACCAGACCACATTTTCTACAATGTGTATCAAGTGGTAAATCTTATTTGTAGCATTCATGACAGGCAAAACAATGCTCTGATATGTGCCGCCGGGGGCTGTAGGGGATTTTGTAGTATTAAAAAATGTTTTGGGGAATATTATGTAACTGCCCTTCATCTAAGCCTGTTGATTATTGACGATGGTAGGCAGGCATTGTATTTTCTGAAAATGTGTAGCTTGAATATGTGGGTTGGCTCTATGGGTTCTGTCATTCTCATATGGGACAGAATTGTATGTCAGCAACATCCTCTTTATGCCAAATGTCAATATCATTGCCCTCACAGAGACACAGACCTTTGATGAGGTTTGGTCTATTTGTGAAAGTCGGTTAGAGTTTTCAATAGTCTTGATCGAGGTACTGAGCGGAGAGCATGGTGCCTGCATCTGACACAGACCAAGACACTAGAGATGCCCTTGACTCTTCATATCTACCTAGGCCGTAAACATGGTTAAGTGTTCTAGGCTGTGGACTGTCTTCTCAATTTTTATCCGTATTCAGCAACATCTGGTGTAGTGTGGATACCATGGAGAATATACATTTTAAACTACGTGTAGTATTTGCAATAGATTGCATCTTAGTCCACTTGGTGAGTGATGAGTTCATCTGTATGTTAGGCAGCGGCAGTCCATGAAGGTAAGTGTGGTGGGGCGGTGGAGCGGGGGTTATGGGGCGGGGCGGGGTGATGGGGGAAGTTACTAAACGACAGAAAAGGGGAAAATAAATAAATACATCCTATTCTGTTGTCTGTCAAATAGAGACCCTCCTCCCCACCACCCTACCTCTACGGACTACTGCTGGTGTTAGGGCATGATGCAATCTCTAGATGTGTTGTAGCGGTGTAAGAGGTTTGTCACTCTTTTTATTGCTTACTTTTCCTTTGAAGCTTCTCCGGGACTGAGTACATTTCCCATGTCACCTCTACGTTTCCTATTCCCATGCTTTTTGGAATTCATCTGAATTGCTCTTATTGATACAGTAAATTTAGTTGTGGGGCAATTTCACTTAATTCGGTCTTCCACTATGATTGTTTTATAGGAGAGCAATATAGTGCTGCTAAATCTAAGGTGTGGTTGCCACTACATTTCTAACACAACGTTGGAGTGTTCAATGTTAGAAGAGTACATCATGATTTCTTAACATTTGAAAAATACAATGAAAGACTCCTGTGTAGTGCTACAACCTATTGTTCAGCAGCTGTTCTAATCTAATATTGTATCAATATTTGCAAAATTTAGAGTGCCTAAATGCTGCCTTCTGCCAAGGCTTTTATGTTTCTTCAGCCCTGATGGGGAATTATTTGCATTACTGGCATTTCTTCTGTCGATATACTTGCTTTGAATGAATATAATTAATTTTGTTAATTTGTTTGTCTGAAGCAACTAATAAGGGATTTATAAATTTATTTCTGTGAGCCACGAAGATTTTTTTGTCGAAAGAAATCCCTTGTAGGCACTTTTACCAAATATTGAATAAGATTTAACTAAGCCTCCAAGGGTTTATTGGGTTTCCCAACTTTTTGTCAGTACAACCTATTGTTCAACAGCTGTTCTAATCTAATACTGTATCAATATTTGCAAACTTTAGAGTGCCTAAATGTTACCTCCTGACATGACTTTTTTTTCTGCAGCCCTGATGAGGTATTTTCCCACCACATCTTCCCCACCCTTACAAACTCAAATACAAAAAATTACTCTTAGCTCCCCATGGTCAAGTCAGAGAAGCAGGAGGGAACAGGAAGCCAGTACGCCAGGCCAAGGAGTCAGGAAATGAGAGCGGAGGGGCACTGGCGGGAACATGATGGGAGACACATGCATTTATTCAGGCTCTGAAGCAAGCAGGTAATTACTGCAGGCCAGATTGCCAAGCTTCTCTGGAATGAGATATCATGCTCCTCAGAATATCACAACAATATATGTGTGTGCCCCCTCTCAGAGCACTTTTAAAAAGCATGGACGGAGTCATCCAAAATTCGTCCCATTGTTTAAGAATCAGATGGCACAGCAAACAGGAAGTTCCCCACACCCCAGAAGGGGATGGCTGACAATTACATTCAGCAGTAGTGCAGTATAGTTAAGTCAGTGTGTGACAATCTGTGGTCCCCAAGTATTGAATATTGGTGGAAAGCTAAAATATCATTGCTTTGGCTCTCACTGTGCACAGTAGCATACTGGAGGGAAGCAGCAAGAGCCTCAAGTGAGGTAAAACAGAAGACTGAACAGCAAAAGCAACTTGTGGCCCCTAAACAAATACATTTCTTCTCAGCATGGTAACACAAATAGACTATTCCTCATATGTACTGCAGAGTACCCTCAAACAATCAATAGGATCTTTCATCAATTAGTTACAGGTTTTAGGCATTAGTCTGATAGGCAAAAAGCCATTTAACCTGGTACTTCATCAACTCCCCTAAACATCTATAAACTCAACTTGCTTTATATATTTCAAAGAACAACATACTAAGCTCAACTGAAATTTCAATTATGCCAACATAGTTTGTGTAATTTTGAGTAGTGCTTGTTGTGCAAAATTCCTGAAATTATGTCACTGAAGTGGGATGCTGTGTGCGGTGCTTTTGTTTTATTGTGTCTTTGTGTCAACGGTTTACATTAGGGTGCATTTTGTTCTAAAATATAGAGCAAAATGACAGATTTGCATTTCTCATAATTATGCATCATGTGCAGTTTTGCCATAATTTTGTCTAATAAAGTGTGAGCAAATTATGAGAATTTTGCACACCACTAAAAAGTACTCACTCCTCAGAATCTACTTCTACAAAGATTATTTTAAAAATGGAGAATTTAAAGGTGTAAAAAATGTCGGGCTGGACAAACATCTAGATTTAAAGCACTAACACAAAACGTCCATGAACAAATAACTTTCTTTATCAAAGCAAGTACTGAGATGGAAGCTAAGGAGGCCCAGCTGAAAACATAGTGAAGGAATATCACACCAATAGTCTGCTTCAAATTAAGGTTCCTGCATGTAAATTCAAAGACTTGGAGAATGGATCTTGACGCACTAATCTATGAAATGTAGGTGTTCCAGAGGTTGCAAAAGTCGATGCAATGGCCAAAAAGATTCTGTGGATAACGGACATCTATGATAAGGACTGAGATCACTCAATCCAGCAAATACAAAATCACCTCATAGCCAGAGCACACAGAGAATCATTGATCTCAGCGTAGCTTGAAAATGGACCACACACTATGATCACCTATCTCCAAGACTTCAACATCAAGGGGAAAATTCTGTTCATATTCTGAACATATATCCAGTAAGATTTCTTTTTATCACAGTGCCATTAATTATGTCTGATTTGAAAAAAGTGGTTTGTCAATTGGTGTGGATTGAGGTTCGCCACAAATTATAAAGTCACTATCTTGTTAGGTCAGTGAAAGGTTTCAATAATTTAAACCTGGGGTTAACTCCTGGTACCTATGGCAAATTGCAGACAGGTTTAACTTAACAACAATATGTAAGCATTTACAAGTACCAAGAAAACACAGCACAATAAAAATCCCACTCCAGTTTAGAAAAATAGAAACCATTTTATTAGAAAACTGGTACCAAAACAACAGAAATCTAATAAAAGGATCCGGAGAAATATATTTTTAAACATTTAAGTGCAAATGGCATCAAAAAGTGCAATGCGACAATGGTAGTCAATGGTCATGGTAGAACAGGATCTAGTTGCGACTTGAGGCCAACCGTGTTGGTACGCAAGTCAGATTCAACAAATGTATTGGTCCCACTATGGCTTGGAAGATGGGAAATTTTTAAAAGTCACAGTCTGAAAAGGAGCATGTTTGCATTATTCTGAACGGGAAACCTCAAATCCAGTCCAATGGTGTGGAACTGACGGTCAGATACTTTTCATGATCTGTCCTCTTGAAGCTCTGAAACAACAGTTTTGAAAAGCTTTTAAACTACTTTTTGTGTCCAAACATCCACAGAAGTACATTTTAAAGACACCCTAGAACTTCAGGGGGAGCACTTGGAGACTGTCAGGGTGTCAAGCAGAGTCAACAGCAAAGTCCATTCCAGGTCCAGTTGTCACTGTTCAGCTGAAATTCTTCACAGGAATGTCCTCTTCTGCTTTGTATAGAACCACCCAGGGGATCAGTCTTATGGCCCTTGGAGATTTCTCTGTACTTGGAGTTCAAATGCAAAGGGGCTCATCCTCTTCTGGTTCTTCTTAAAGGTCGCAGATGCCAAGTACAGCAGGTTCAGTCCACCTGGTATCCTTTTTCAACTCTAGCAGTACTTTGGCAAAACCTGGATGAGGGTTCAGCTATGTAAGATCTACCAGCCTGTGGGGGGGACACCAGAAGCCACTCGAGTAACGTGTCCTACCTACGTTTGAAACTAGTTCCTGCTTGCTTCACCTCAAACGGGCCATAATGCTGTGTGCCAGGGCATTTGCAAGATGGTGAAAGTCTTCAAACACACCAAACCTGGGTTCTGATGGCTCGAGTATGTATAGGGGATAGGAATATGGTGATCCCTATTGTCCACAGCAAACACAGAAACAGAAGTCTGGTAGGAAAAAAACAGAGAACTTTAACAACCAGACATGTGACACACAATAATTATCTTTGCATCCTGTTCTTTCCCTTTTATGTGCGGCCCATGTGATGCATGTGGCTCAACAGACCTGTCAAGAGAAATGCCCACAGCCCCCACTATGAATATTCTCTGGAGTTCGGAGGAGTAATCTCTGCCCATTCAGGTGAGCCCATTGTTTGCTAGTGGGAGGCCTTTCTCACCTCTTTCTCACCTGTTCCCAGGCTAAGGACAGGCTGGGAGATGCTGGAAACTTAATGTGAAGTGCCCTGCACTAACTTTAGGTAGGGAAATTCAACTTTCTAAAAGTTGCTTTTCTCTAATATTTATTAGAAATCCAACTTCACCATTTAAGAATAGTGTTTTAAATATTTTTGTCACTGGTTCCATTTTTGAGATGCAATTTTAGTATTTTAATCTGCACTCTGATTTTCAACGTGGAAAGCTAGGATTGTCACAGTGAAAAGAGCTTTTAGGGCCTTGTCATTTAAGGGTCATAGTACAATTAATTTTCTACATGTCACACTTATAAATATCATGGTCCCCACAATGCATGCTACAAGGCCTAATCAGGGGCAACTTATTTGTACTTAAAATGGTGTTTTTTGTACCTGCCAAAAAGGGTAGTAGTTGGATCCTCACTCAAAATATATACTCAGTCTAGATTTTCAACTACATATATCAAGCAAGACCTTTTAAGGTTGCACTGCAGCTTAAAACTGCAGCAGTCTGACTACAATGTTAGGGCTGAAGCCATCTTTTCCTTATTACACTTGAGGATGGTACAAAAAGTGCTGCAGTTCACACGTGACATTTAACTTTTCTTGCCTTGGGTGCACTTTCTACACCAGATACTATGGCTTTATATGAGAGCTAAATATGTCAATCAGGGATTAACCAATTTGGACATATTTTATGGGTTACAATACATAGACTAGGCATTGTACAACATTGCCTCGCTGTACAGAGTATAAAAAACAACTGAAGCTAGCAAAACAAATGAGGATTACCATGCCAAAAGGAGCATTGATTCGCTTCTGCCTTTTTGATTCATCATGACAACATACATAATCAAGTTACTGTGAAAACGTTCTATGTATGACAGTTCAAGCAAGACTAAAGTGGTAGTCCGCTTCGGGCCCACCACCACTTTACTAAGATGTATACTGATACAACTACAAGTGATAGCAAGAATTATACTCACCACCTCATTAGGTCAAGGACGGTGTGAGATGGAATTGAGGGGACAGGAGGAGGAAGTTGGTAGTTGGTGTCCTACTGGGGAGGGTCACCAAACAAAATTACCATAGACATCCAAAATGCTTTCCAGACACTGGTTTAAATTGCTACACTGAGTTCACATATCATTTCCTCCCCCGTGCAATGTTTCTAATCTTATGTTGGAATGCAGATAGAATTATGGGGGTGCAAAGGGCTCAAATATTAACAGAAGCTAGGCATCTGGAATCTGTAATGTTATTCCTCCATGAGTCTGCTCTCATGGTGACTGAATCCAAGAAGCCCTTTTTAGGTAATTTTAGCAAAGTGTTAGCTTCACCTAAAATCTTAAGAGAGTCTCAAGCTCTGCAGGATATTCATTATTATCCTAATTCTTCTAAATAATAACTATAAAATTGCCTATGTTGGAACTGATAAGGATTGCACGAGTTACCTGCACAGATGAGGAACATATGTTTACTCTTCTCTCTGTATACAGCCTTTAGTTTGATAATGCTAAATATTTCATAAACCTCTCTCCAAAAAAGCTAAATGCTCTTGTCACAGTTATTAAATGGGTGTTTAATTGTTTCCGCGATACTTGCCTACATATATCTAACACAGTTCACACGGATTATTATAAACATCCTTATAAACCTTCATGGGCTCACTGATATTTGGTGACATACCCTCTAAAAAGGGCCTTTACATTTTAATCAAAACCCCCACAATAACCTTTTCTGAGCGCAACTATTTTTAGTGAGCTCGGCTGTTTCTGATGTCAAAGATGTCTGAAATCCTCCACCTAATGCAGTCTGACCCTTGCACCATTTGCCTTAATTGAAATGACAATTAACTTAATTCAGCTAGAAACAATTGGAACCTATTTCGGAAGAGAGAACTTTATTATTTATCGTAGTAAAGAGATTTTCAATTACATTAGTATTCATGTGGGCACTGCAGAACCTCAAACTGTTTGAACATACAATAAAAGCCTAAATATGAGGCATGTCCCAAACCTATAAGGCTGATCAGTTGGGAGAAGATAGATTAAGAAGCGAATTAGCATAATACATGCATGTACACTCAAGTATTTAATAGGTAACCTAAATACAATTCTTATACATAGCTCGACATCAATACCCAAGACATATTCAATCAATACTTGAAGCAAAAGCAAAAAAAGGGTGTTATCCCAGAAAAACAAGGTATTTCAAATTGGTAAAAAGTCAGTAAGCCTGCTCGAATTTATGGACAGGCAGGCTGAACGATCTAAGACTGCCATAACAATTAAATGTGAATCAGGGTAGATTATTCACAATTAAAGCAAAAAACATGTAGATGTTTAGAGCAATATATTCGACTTCATACCAAGATAGTAAGGATGTTTATACTCCAAAGACTTACAACATTTTTGACTGTGTGGCCCTTCCCTCTGTTGCGGAGGTGGCAACCCTAATATTGGCTTTTCTTTAGAGGAGCTCAAGTCCTGAAGAATGCAACTACCATCTGGTGAAACTGCTGGTCGATAATATATACCATCAGAAATGCACAAACTGCTTATAGATGAAATAGCCTTTCTCCTCTCGAAATCTAAAGACTAAATAAAAAAGTTCCTGAATTTTTGTCAAACACAATAAAAGCTGTTTAAAAAAAGGAAAAAACATGGACCAGGCTGATTGCAAGACCTGCAGACCCATCTCTCACCTGAAGTACAGCTTTAAAATATTTGCCTAAAATATAGCTAGCGAGTTACACATCCTTAACGTTTGATATCCACCATGGTTTTATTCCTGGAAAAGATCTCACCTGCCACTTGGATCTCACCATAACCCTGATAAATATTGCAGAATCTCCTGAAGAACAATTTGGTACCATATAATTAGATGCTGAAAAAGTATTTGATTGGGAGTCTGTGGAGCTCTTGTAGGAGCTGCTTTGGGCAATGAGACTGTATTCTACTTGCATTAGGTGGATTCAGGCTCTGTATATATCTTTGAAGGTACAGATCCACATCACTAGTCATATATCATCGACCATCTCCATTGAGCATGTCACCAGATGGATTCTTGCTAGCCCTAAATGCTCTGTACTTCAAGCATATATACAAAAGACTTCAGACTCTTCTTTCTCCAGTCGAAAATCTAAGTCCTCAAATTTCAGCCACCAATTTCAACCATCTGTGCTGACAAAGTTGCAATCGTCACATTCAAATTAAATTCAACCCTCAATAATATAATATCATCAAACTGCTGCTTAGTTTGGCTCCACATATTTAACTCTGCTCAAGCCCAGATTATCCTATCAGTAGACGCTTCAATTGATGATCCTAGGGTAATGCACCTAGCCCCCTATCTTGGTGTCACAATTACAACTAATCTGGAATAGATTTTGGACACAATAATTCCACTCTTTTCCTCCAAATGGAAAGACAACTAGGAAAAGGGAAACACCGTTTTCATTAACCGTAATAGTAAAATGACTATTCAGTGGAAATTCAATTCAATTCAATTAAGCTTTATTCGGTGCAAATTAATAACCATAAAAGCACAATGGACAGACATAATAAGAAAAATACAAAGGGCAAGTTATAGTAAACATAACGATACATTAAGAATCACAATAAATAAATAAAAACTGGTTAAAATACAGAAACATATCCACACTTTGTTAAAAACACATGCTTTTCCTGGAATTGATGCATTTGTTTAAAAAAGTTGCAGTATAAAAACAAATATCCGCAGATTGCAAATTAAATATTAATTTCATTGCATGCTCAACTGTCCGTATTCCATATTTAACAAATATTGGTTTGAGGAAGGCAATGCGGAAATTAGAGTATAATTTGCAAAACAAGATAAAGTGCAGTGTGCTTTGCGTGGAATTCCCATCACATCTACAAGGCCCAGATGGATGTTTTTTCATTGTCGGATGGGCCACCAAATGGTGCACCATTCCAAATCTGAGTCTTGTTAACACAAATTTATGCGAGGGCCTTGTAACCAAGGTTAAGTAGACAGGAAATCCTTCCGTAGATAGGTATCTGTTGTAGAACATGACAGTGGACAGAGTTCCGGCGGCAACTGCCCTCTTTCTCTCTGCAAAGTCCAGAAAAACCCTTTTTAGCTCATTTTTGGGGATCGATAGAACTGCTTTGGGATCTTTTACAATGTTCAGGTTAAAAATATCTGAAAAACATACAATAATGTATTTGATCCAGGGTATTGCTACAAATTTGTCTAAACGCAAACAGTCCTGGATAATAGACCTAGTAAAGAACTTCTCATCCTTCAGCCAGATAGACCGCCAGGTCATCAAAGGCCTAAGGGATAAAAAGTCAAGTAGGTAGTTAACAGATAATTCCTGATGACTCAAAACATTAGAGGCCGATGTAGGCAAGCATAGAAGTTTTTTAAGAAAAAGATTTTCTTCCAGCTGCAAATTAAGGGCACAACAATAGCCCCAAATTCCTGCCCCATACAGTGCAATAGTTACACATCTGGCTTGGTAAATTTTAAGCATGTCCCCGGTCCTACGGTCCCCAATTTTGGCGGCAAATCTGAAGATGCCATGGGCATTTCTAGCCATTTTATTACGTATGTTATTGAATTCATGATTCCACTTCTTATCACAAGAAAAGGTAATACCTAAATAACAGAATTTATCCACTTGTTGCACCTTTACATTATCAATAAAATACCCTTTAGTAATATGTTTAGAATTCTTTGAGCCACAGATCATGGTGTGCGTTTTTCCTTTGTTAATAACTAGTTTCCTACCTTTAATAAAGGATGCAAAACTATCCATCAACCGCTGCAATCCTACGGAAGTTCTAGATAACAAAACAGCGTCATCGGCATATAATAACACCGGCACTGAAACGCCATTGATCATAGGAGCATCTGCGTTAACTTCCTTTAAAATAGCATCAATTCCGTTAATAAATAAGATAAATAAAAGAGGAGCTAAAACACAACCCTGCCTTATACCACGTTTGACACTAAAGTTTGGGGTACATTCTCCCTTACTGCCATAGCGCACACAAGTTTTTAATTTCTCGTACATCCTGGCAAGAAAGAATATTATGCCCTCCGGTGCTCCCATTTTCAACAAGGTTGGCCACAAAATCGAGTGGTCCACCATGTCGAAAGCGCTGCTCAGGTCTGCAAAGCACAGGTACATAAGGCCTGGTTTTGCATCACTGTTCTTCCCAATCAACAGTTCTAAATTGACACATTGATCAAGCGTACCCCTGCCTTTCCTAAAACCGTACTGGCTGTCTGCCAGAATGCAATCCTGTTCCACCCATTCTTCCAATCTTACAAGCATGACCCTACTCATAACCTTTATGGAGGAGTCCAATAAAGAGACAGGACGATAATTCTTTGCATCAGACCTGCTTCCTTTTTTATAAATTGGAACAATAATAGACTCCTCCCAGGTTGGGGGGGGCTCAGTACAAACAGCAGCATTAAAAACGACGGCCAACAGGGTACCCCAGACTTTAGGTGCAGCTTTATAAACATCAATCGGGACCCCGTCCGGGCCTTGGGCCTTCCCGCCCTTGCTCGCCCGAATGCCACTTTCGACCTCTTCAACAGAGATATCAAGTGGCAAAATAGGCCAACTAGATGAACAAGCATCAGTAATTTTACCTGAGTCAAAAATAATCGAAAAGTGGATAATCCACCCTTCACTAGAAACATTTGCTGTTAACTCGGGTACATTGGCCTCTTTAAGAAATGGTGAGTTAACCGTCGCCCAAAACAGTGTGCAGTTAGATAATTCTGCAGCTTGGTTAAGTGAATCCCAAGCTTGCTGCTGTAGGACCCCCTTCCTATATTTGATAGCGTTTTTATAATCTGTCCTCAAATTTATTACTAAGTTTTTATCCCTAGGCTTCATTACTAAAGCCTGCTTAAGGCTGGTTAGAGCTGCCGAACAGGTGTGATCAAACCAACCAGGTCCAGTCCTTGAACGACCCCTATTACGACCGGTAAACTTAGCATCAATGGCAGTGTTGATTCCTTTAAAAGAAGATAAGACCCGCTCATGGTCGAATCTGTTTTCCAAGATAAAAACAATGTCTACCAAATTCCCCTTTATTATAGATGTAATCAATTCTAAAGCTTTCTCCCCTACCCACCTAAGTCTTACCCCATTAACCCGGTGAGCTTCTATATTATCGATTGTGATCCCCACCTCTACATCACTATCCTCCCACAAAGTGGTGGCCATAATAATGCAGTTGTGGTCACTTGTAACTGTTATTTCAATTTCCAGTGGGGCAAAGCAATCGACAATACTAGAAGATACTATCACATGGTCAATCACCGAATTAGTACGACAGTTTTTAAATGTAGGGACAGGCAAGCCATTTCCATCCTTGCAACATTCCAATATTTCCAGGTCATGACAACCCATTAATTTATGCAAGGTTTCCCCATAAGTACCATGGCCAAAGTGCGGTACATCCCATCCATCATTATTAGTGACCCCGCATACCTTTAACGGTGACAATTCACACAGCGTAGTGTTAAAGTCCCCACACCAAATAATATCATATACAACATTAGATTCCAAACTCAAAATATCAATGGTATTGGCCAAATCTGTTACTATTTTACCCCTGGTGCTGTCAAAGATATTATTGTAATAGTTGATCAGAAGGATATTGCGGCCTTTGCCTTCAGAGATCCAGAGCATCTGAACAAGATCACCTACTGGTATATACTTTTTTACTAGTATTCGGCGATGAACCGATATAAGTATAAGTGAACCCCCCTTAGCTCTGCCAGGTCCCTCTCCCCGTGCAGGTAAATTATAGGACACAAATCCCTCATAATCAACATCACCTTTGCACCAGGTTTCTTGGAAGCATAAGATGTCATACTTGCTAATAAAAGTTTTCCAACCTGGATCTCTATCCTTGGATTTTAAGCCGGCCACGTTCCAGCAAACCAATCTAGTATATGTGCCTATTCTAGTAGCATTCATAGTTACAGGTCCAGTAACATGTTCAGTAACAGTGGCCCCCCCAGTAGACTGCCCCATATTGCGTAGATCCACAAGACCCTCACCAACAGTCTCTACCTTAGTCAAAAAGGACGTGGGTGGTGTGGCCATGGTTGTAATTTTGTTAACACAGTCATCCACACCAATACCTTTAGCCCTCTCTGAGTACATCTCTCTCTCTTGTATAAGTCAGTCAGTAGAGTCCAGGGAACTAAGGGCATAAAATCTATTTTGAGTTGGAATACCAAGGTGAGGTCTATAGGTAGCCGGATGGGTAATGGTTCCACTATTCTCACAGTGATTGATATTAAGATGACTATAAAAGAAACCTAACGATCGAACACACACATTAGCATCACAGGTTGGGAGAGACGCAGCTCTTAGGAGGACAGTGGCGACATGTTGTGGATGTTTAAAGTTTACAATCACACAATCCCCCTTTGAGCTTTTCCTAGAACTCCCTATCCATTTAACTCTCCTGGTAGTCAGGACTTGATCAGAAAAATTTAACGGGAAACCGCACTGCCTATTCAACCAGGATATACTCTTATTTTTTAAAGAGTCATGTGTTTCTTGATAACCCCTACTTTCTAGTGGCGGTACATTTGTTAATACTACCACGTATGGTGCACACTCAGGCGGAAGGTTAGTAACATGCCCTTTATTTATTTATTTCCAGCCCTCGTTATTTTTAGTAACAATTACAGCCTGACTGTCATTACGGATTGGTACTTGAGGGGTTATAGAATTAGCTGTGACATTCTCCCTACTATCTGTAGCCTTAATAGAGAAAACGTCCTGGGTATTACCTTTATTATTAATTATGGCAGTGGTTACTCTTCCTGGTTCTTCGATGGCTTTTTTAAGAAGTCCGCCCAGTCTAACGACTTCTGCAGTTAATTCTTCAATTTTTGACACAAGTGGGTGTATAATACCTCTGATCTTTAGATCAATAATATCCGCTAAGTTCTTTGTCGTATCAGCATCTAAACTAACATTGTTAGACTTGGCAGCCTCATCTATTTCAGAATGTTTTAATGGTGAGGCTACCCGTTTCCTTACAGTTCGTGTTCCCCCCTTTTTATTTTGAGTTTTCCTACACGCTCTAACTACCCGCGCTACTGGGGCAGGGGAGCATTGTACTACCTTGTCAGTACAATCATCTAGATCCACTAAAATGGGGGGAACCTGCTCAGACTCGGACAGTTCCCCAGCCAAAACATCCACATTAGTAGCAAAAATACAACTATTATCGTCCAATAGAACTAGCAGACCCTGGGTAGGTGTTACCGGCGGTGGAGAAATGCTTATCCCTAATGACTGTCGCCTTTCAGTATTTATTTTACTCACCACCTGCACCAAATAATTATCCATGGTACGTGGCCCAGAAGGGGCCTTCAGTTTCGACATACTAGTGGGAGAAAATAATCCTGAACAAGCTTACTGAATTATAAAATAATATAGTAATAATTGCACATTTAAAACAAATACAAAACAATTAACAAAGTCCAAACACAGTATAATGTATAAAATCTCACTGTGTACGGCTATATTTCAGCCAGCAGCTTAATTGGGACAGAGTCTCTGGCCCAGCCCAGTCTCTTCTGGCCTCTGAGGGCCACAGAGGGCCCGCCCTTTGCCCGGGCTTAGCCAGGCGCTGCCCGCGCGCTGTCCCGCGACGCGGGAGAGAGTCAGTGATTTATAACGCCTCCAGGCGCGAAGATGAGGCTTCCGGGTTCCGTTCACAGCGCGCTAGGGAAGCTGGGAACTGGAGTTCCTCCACACTGTTGCCGCGGTGGTTTGCGGTGCGGCGGCGGGAGGAAAGGCGAGAATGAGCTGGTGCACCCAGGACAGCTGCGCAGGAGTAGCAAGTGAGTTCAATAGCCAGGGTTAAGGGCTCAGTTCCAGTAATGGAAATTCTTGTTTTTCTTTCCTGCACTCACACTGTATTTAGTTGTTTCCTCTATCAATGAAGTGCATGCTTTGATCTGATGCTACAAATGATAGAATAAAGAGTCTCATAGATCACCAACATTCAAATGGTTCCTATAACTAGCAGGTGTGCTTACATAGGGAAGCACTTAAGATTGTTGCACTATTATTTTACCACCAATTTTTCTTTTCTTCAATTGCCATCAACCTACAATCTACAACGTGCAAATCAGGTAATGTATTTTTTTAAATATGGTTTTAAATGCTAGAAAACCTATGAAAGTGTTTGTGTGGCATTCAATGATTTTTACTTCATTCACTCATCCCACTCTACAGGAATCCAAAACTACCTCCTAGTTTTTTATATAAAACGGTCGAAAGTGTCCTGAATAAGTGATTACTAAATGAATAGATCTGTTTGAGGGCCAAACACTCGGTTCCCCTACTCTATCCAGCCCCGATTTCTATGCTTGCTCAGTGCAACTTTAGCTGCATGACTTGATGTGCTGGGCCAAAAAGTGCCTTCATGGCTCTCGGGGACCCTTGTGGAACTTCAGATTGTATCAGTAGTATAGAAATCACAAAATAATATTACCATAACAAGAGTAAGCGCTAATGTCTATCAAACTCAATTTGTTTTTCATCTAACTCCATCTACAGCCAAATTAAAATGTGTCCGCAGTGTCATTATACACAAGCAGATAAAATGTATATGTTTTTAAGCTGTCCCAAATGTGATGAGTTTTAGATCACCATTTTCCAGAAATTAAATCAAATACTTAAGGCACAGGTTAACCTAGACTCATGCACTATTCTTGGTTCACATAAGAATAACATTATTGTTATGTTAGTGCAATCTTGCCCAGTGTTAAACGTTGGAAAATGTATTCTGATCAAAATTCAACAAAGCTTTTGAAATGGACTATCCAAAGGCTGTTGCGTGAGGCAGCTTATCCATAGTTATTTGCTCTTTTACACATTGATCAGTTTTTCAAAGTTGGAATGAAACCCTCCTGGTTCCGCGCATTTTTTTTTGATTAACTCTAAATATTAGTGGATTACACATTTTACTGATTCTTGACTTGATTGAAGCATTCTATTGATGTATTCTGTTTTTAATTAAAAAAGATAAAGTATTAGAAATGTAGTTTATCAACTCCAATAGCCCAGAATGAGAGCTCATTATTCAATTTAAAATGAGACAAGGATATTTGTGGAATAAGTATTTGACTTACTTGTGAGAGTAGGGCGTTATCCTAAAAATTGCTTCAGCTGTATGGAAATGGGAGGAAAGGGGTAGTTTATTGTTAAACCTCTGTGATAGAATTGGTTTAGTAGATGTGTGATTTTCATGGAGCTTTTGGAAGAATCTTCTGTACACTCTTTCAAACATTATCATCTTGAATAATTTAAAAAATATTCAAAGCTTCACAGTGTTCAACATTTGGCTGTCAAAATTCTGACGGCCCTAAAGATGTTTTTCAAGAGACCTCTCTCTAACTTATTGCCTTTTGCATAACATTTGTGCTATGGTTTGTGTATTGATTACAGTTTGGAGCGTTTGAATATGCATGTTTGTGAAATTGTATCCCATTTCTTGTTTCAATGACAGGTGTGCGGATTAAATGATCATCCTTTTGTTAATATCCTATACATTTGAAACTATGGGCCTTATTATGATGGCAGTGGGAAAGCCACTGTCAGGCCGTCGGTGGTGGTCCCACTGCCATCAGACCATGCTGGACCGACCGCCACATTAGGATGGCTGGTGGATGGTCAGCAGGCGGAGAGACCATCTGACACAGATCCGATGGGATCGACCGTCAGACGGTCTGTAATCCTTACAATGGTGGCAGTGCCTGCTCAGACGCCACCATAGGGATTACAATGCCAGTTTCCCCCGTTCATTTCTTTGCAGTTAACCCTCCATGAAATGGCTGGCGGAAAGTGACTTGGGGGCCCCTAGCAGGCTCCCCATCCCCTTGGCCCTCTGGAAAGGGCCCTGAGGGGCACCTTTGGTGCCCCCCACATATCCCTGCACCATGTGGCAGGCACTGCATTGTGCCTGCCACATGGTGCAGGGATAAGTGCAATGTGTTTATTTTGTACTGCGGCGTGTGCTGCAACCCGAAGCACATACCACAATACAAAATATAGCAATTGCGACCACCTTGAAGGCGGTTTCATCATAATCCCTAGGGCAGGACCACTGACAGCCAGTCGGGTGGTCCCATTTCCGAAAGGATGGCGGTCGGACGAAAGTCTGACCACCATCCTAATGAGGGCCATTGTGTCTACCCTGATATTGTATCACCATTTATATTATACTGTGCTCTAATCAGAAATTACTCATTAAATACATTTTCTATTCTTTAAAAGAGCTAGTTCTTTGTTTCATTATTTTCTGTCTTAACCAATGGAGGCTCTCAAGAAATAAGTTCTAGGATGAAACCCGAATGAGCTTGTGTGGAACTCCAAGTAGTAAATAAATTGCTCTTACAAGGGAATGCCTTGGGTTCTTTAAACAAATTATAGAATCCCGAACTAGTTATTATTGTGTAATCTTCATTCTTCCTAT
The DNA here is from genome assembly GCF_964204655.1 of Triturus cristatus. Taxonomy (NCBI): domain Eukaryota; kingdom Metazoa; phylum Chordata; class Amphibia; order Caudata; family Salamandridae; genus Triturus; species Triturus cristatus. The sequence goes on along the minus strand of NC_140589.1, from coordinate 410,870,177 downwards.
TTCGCTACAAGTGACATAACTGTTGCAGGACCTAACCAAGGAAAATGGGTAACATTTTAATATGCACATTTCTATTCTGAATTACACAGTTTTTTGTTATACATGACAGTTCCCTTAGATTTTATAGATCTATGGCTGATGATATAAACTGATCACAGACTCAGATTTTCCATGGCACCCACCTTCATTAGGTGAGCCCAGGACAGACCTGACAAATGTTACCGAATAAAAGCCAAAGAAATGTGTTTATAGTGTACAGGGCAAAACAGTGTGATTGGTACATTTACTATAAACACTCAACACATCAACACAGAAACAGAGTGGTAGTTCACCCACCACTCTCTTTTTCTCCATCTGCTCACTGATCATTGAAGGACCCCTTGAAGTTCCACTGAGGGTGAATGTAGTCACAGATCAATGGACTCAAGGTATAATGTTCTTTTGCAGAGATGTCAGTAGCATGGAACCTGCTGTAATGTAAGTGCCTCTGCAAAGGCACCACTCTTCTTGGTTAAAACACAATCAATGGAAAAATCCTTAGCATAATGCGTTCCATCCTACATGGCGTCATTGGAGGGTGGTTATCTGTGTTCGTTAACAGCACTTCACCTGGTGCCATTTTTGAAATGCACAGAAATTTTTAGTCTGACCTATGTGCAGAGTCAAAGATATTTCCTCATTTGAATGGCCCCACAAACCTATACAAAGAGGGAACATCCAGTTTACATTGTGTGGATAATACATTTGCAATCTTGCAATGGGTATTTTAAAACAATTTGCACAACGGTGTGCAGCCCCTTTTGCACAACCAAATTGACATGGCAGCCAGTGGCGACTGTTAAAAGTGGTGGAGTGTAATCCTTGCCTTAAATTCCAGTGAGTGTTAGTGACTCACTTACTTGGAGGGTTCAGGGTTTTCCCTCACTCACACTCAGTTGCAGTCAGTCTTAATCTCGCACTTATTCTCACTCGGTCTTAGTCATTTACTCTCATTCGCACTTGTAGTCACTTTTACTTACTCTGACTCAGTTTTACTGACTCATGCAGTCTCATTCATTCTAACTCATTCCAGTTCACTCTCACTCATTCTCACCTAGTTTCCATTAGGATCCTCCCCATGTCTCACTAGTTCTTCCTGATTTATTCAGTCTCACTCTTTCCAACCCACTCAATTTCACTGTAGCTCACTCATACTCAATCAGCCACACTCATTCTCGCTCATTCTGACTCACACAATGTTACTCTGACTCACTCAGTCTCATTGAGAATAACTCAGTTTCTCTCTGTCTCATTCTAGCTCACCCATTCCTGCACAGTCTTACTCATTCTCACCTAGTTTCCCTGAGTCTTCCCATAACTTAATCAACCTGTCTGGTTCACTCAGTCCTACTCATTGTAATTCAATCTCGCCATGACTCCCGCATACAGCCTCACTTATTCACACTCATTCTGATTCACTCAGTCTCACTGTAACTCAGATTTACTCATTCACATACAGCCTCAGTCATTCTCATTCATTCACTCAGCCATACTCATTCTGATTCACTCGGACTCACTCAGACTTACTTATTTACACTCATTCTGACTCAAACACACTAAGACTCATTCTCACTCAGTCTGACTTATTCAGTCTCACTCACTTTCACACTGATTCCCTCTGTCTCACTCATTCTCTGACATTAAGAATCACTCAGACTTGACTCATTCCGTATCACACACAGTACCATTCAATTACACTCCCTATCATTCTCTCTTATTCATTCATTCCCAGTTTTACTCACTCTTCTTATCACTCATTGGCCTCACTTTTACTCACTACTTCACTGACACTCCTACTTTTGCTCACACATACAGACAAATAACACACAGACATGCTAACAAATACACACACTCTCTTATGAACACACACTTTCAGACAATCATACAAACTATTTACACACCATTTTTACTTACTTTGATGTCTGTAGAGGTCTTGTTTTGACTCCTGCTGTGTTTTTTTAGCTTTAGACACTTGAAACTGAAACCTTAATCCTGTGTATTCACAGATTAAAATGTTCAGTCTCTGCTCATTCACCCCACCCTTCCCCAACTCTGTGACAAGTTGGGTAAGGGCAAGGTGACTGGTTGATTGACGTGTAGCCATGGGCACTACATGGCTTAAGCCTGCAACACCTGTGGCTAACTTTTTCTGTGACGCCTTGCCACATCACAGATTGGGAGTCACTAAGGCATGCCAGGAGCCATCAGAGATTATTTAGCCCTGGATAATGTCTGATTGCTGGTGCAGGCTCCTTCATGCATCTGCAACAAACATCAGACATTCTCTCTAGCAAAGCTGTTTTAGGCTCGTGCTGGATGACAATTTACTTTTCTTACCAAGATTGAATAAAAGTTTATTATTCACTCTTGGCATAGCGGGGGGGTGTACCTGCTGGAACACTACTGGCAGCACTAAAACACAGATGTAAACACTCATTGCTCTCTTGAGGCACTTTACTACAGCGCTCTCCTTGATTAGTAACCTTGAAAAACGCTGATGACAATGATTACTGAAGGTAGCTTTACTATTCATATTTTGTCTATCAATAATGATACTTTTGGTACTGCATTTAAAAGAGGAAAGCAACATTTGATTTGGAAGAATACTTATAATACCAGGACAAGTTAAGATACTCGTGAATTTGAACCACCACCAAATTCTGTCTGACGTTTGCTCAACCATGGTAGTTATGGTACATAAAACTGAATTGTGAGAGCAAGCCATCACGTGGGAGCAAGTGAAACTATGCCAAGACAATAAGCAAACATTTGGCTAGTGAGAGAATATTGTTGGCAGCTGATGGTAGAAATTACTGTTAACTTATGGCAAATCACAATCACCCCCTCTGCACCTTGAGACCCTTACAGGTGATTAGTCGCGCTTTACAAGCGATTGATTACTTGATCCAATTGGTGTCACATGGATTTGTGGACATATACTAAACTGTTACTAATACGAAGTAAATTGATTTAAACTTGGAAATACCTATTTGTGTCTGATGGCACCTTTTTATATATGTTGTACACACGTGTTACATAATTTAAAACTCGATACAGTGCAAATGGACCAGGTATACATAATTTACCCCTTCTAAATTGAAGGTGGGTTACACCATTATATAATCGCCAGTCCATAACATAAAGTTTGGATTGTAATACCTGAAAAGTCATCTTTAGTAGTAGCCCCTGGAAAGCAAAATGAAGATTTCAGAGTATGGACAACTTTTGAAGAGGCATAAATATTGTTTCCCAACTTTGCATGGATATCCACGAAAGTGTTGGTAAAGGATTGTTAATTTAACAATTTCTGGTAAAGTTGAGTTCATTACATAAAACTATATTTTTATTTCTCTCTCATACAGGTGCCCATATTCAGTTTTATAACTTCTCTACGGAGGCCAACCATGACTTCCTTGATATACAAAATGGGCCTTACCACGCCGTTTCTCAGATTGGTCAATTTAGTGGAACTGAACTCCCACAGTCTTTATTGAGTACCACTCATGAAACGCACATTCACTTTTACAGTGACCATTCAGAAAATAAGCAAGGGATAAAACTTGTTTACCAAGGTAAGTTGCACAGCTGTCTAATTCGAAAATACACTGCACTGCATTGAAGTCTGCTTGGCACTCCAGTGCCTATTTCATAAACTGTAATGTGAAAATGTTACAAGATCACCCTTCTTGTTTTTTACTAACAGTGTGTTTATGAATGGTGATATATAGTTTTCAATTTTGAATTCATAATTTTCATACCACATTTCAGTTGAGATTTCAGCATGGAATGTGCAGTGTAATACATTGTAAATAGGGTAAACCAGTAAGTATATACATAGAAAAAGGATGGTTTACGAGGATAAGAAAGAAGGGACACTGATTCTTGCTGTCAACCAGATGAACTCCTTGGAAGTGATGTGAAGCTCAATGAGTCAACCTCTTGATATCCCCAACTACTACAGCACAGACAATGGAGGAGATCAAGTAAGGGAAGGGAAAGGCAGGAAGGGAACAACGAGGATGGAGACCTACTCTTGTAACCTCTTCTCGCCAAACAGATGTACAGCACCTTCACTACACTATACCTGTAAAGAAAAGAAAATAGGGGCTTATCAACAAGCAGGCGAAAACAAAATGATCGCCGCTTTTGCGGCCGTTTTCGGCGAAAAGCGGCGATAATTTTATCGCCTAATCAGCAAGGTCATGCTAACGCTTGAAACCTTGCTTTAGCGTCAGGATTCCTAACGTCCAGCTTTGCATCTCTAATGAGATGCAAAGTGGGCGTTCCTGACCTCGCATGACAGGAGAAATGTCGCTCAGTGACATTTCTCCTATCAGCAAGCCTGACGCTATGAAGCATAGCATCAGGAAAAGTAGCGATAACCCCTGTTATCGCTACTTTCCTTACGCCTGCTTCAGGACTGACTTATCCATGATATCCTATGGAAGGTGGATATCATGGCTAAGTTTGTAAGTCCCTATCAACTAGCTAATGTTAGATTATCGCTGGGTTTCCAGCGATAATCTCACGTTAGCCAGTTAGCGCTAGGATTTTTATCGCTGATGAGATAAGCGTTGCTAATAGCACGCTATCTCAGCGATAAAAATCGGCGCTAGCCGGCGATAATTATCCGAGCGCTAAGTGCGCTCAGCGATAATTATCGCCGGTTGTTGTTGATATGCCCCATAGTTTTGTATTCCCGATATTTCTCAATTGAGTGGGGCAGCCGAAGGAGCTATAACAAGAAACACAGCGTCACTTAGAGGCATATCAACAACAACCGGCGATAATTATCGCTGAGCGCACTCGGATAATTATCGCCGGCTAGCGCCGATTTTTATCGCTGAGATAGCGTGCTATTAGCAACGCTTATCTCATCAGCGATAAAAATCCTAGCGCTAACTGGCTACACGAAGCACACCCACCCAGAATGAATGAAATCAGATGTTCATAGCAATAGTCTTTGTATATTTTCCGCAAAGTCTTGTATTGAGCGGAGCCAACCCGCTTATGACAAATAAACTTCACATCATAAAACATTGCACGTCGCCCAAACGCGCTATAAAGTTGAAGCGGAGCCCTCCCGCACTATGGTAAATAAACTTCGCAGAAATCACGGCTCGACTTTCCAATGTGCTCAAAACATGACAACAAAGCAGTGAATGTGCTACTGCCTCGCACAGTGGTATTCCCCCAGTGGTGCAAGTGCACCCTTTTTGCCCCATACCTCAGGAACAATGTGACGGTAGAATTGGATAGGTAAAGCACCGCAGCTCCGCCACCTTCACTAATAGCGCAATACCAAGCAACTAGTGATAGGGCACAGGAAGTGGGAGGGCTTGCTTGATTCAGCTACTAAAAAAGATAATCGTACATTTTGGAAAATCATCTCCAAAGATTGTGGTGAAGGTTCTCACACCATCGAAAATTATATAACAATAGTAGACTTTTCCAATCTCTTTGTTACCACGTTGGTAAATGAAAGTTTCCACACAGGCCCTAAGCCCGACCTTATTTGACAGATCAGTAGGGATTCATTGCAGAGTAGGCCATCCTGCAGCAGTGGGAGAATATTTGGAGGATGTAAGTATACAAGCCCCCCAACAGCCTTCAAATGATTAACCTGTAGGGAAACAATGTAGTATGAATCGACCTGTAGTAGAATGAGATCAAGTGGTGTACACAAGTATTACCCTGGAAGATATTAATTAACCGGGCCATCAGCAAACGATTCGCAAATAAAGCACCGGGTTTGATACAATTCTGGGGGATTTATTCTTAGACAGGATGGTTGTCTGGAGTCCATATTTTGTATCTTTATTCAATACTGTATTGAATGGGACCCCTTGCCCCTACTTGGACGGAGTCCAAAATGATTCCTATTTATAACAAGCATTTGCAATGCAATAGGTCTCGCCCTTGTGAGAGTTTGAGTTATTGGCGTTGTAAATGGCACTGCCTTTTATTTATGTTTTAAAAACCAAAACATAAATAAAAGGTATTGTTATTTAGAATGTCAATAGCTTGAAGTCGCGTAAATGCGGGACCAATTGCATTGCAAATGCTTGTTATTGTTCCAGCATTTTCTGAACCCCGAACCTTAAATGCATGGCTACCAGGTAGCACAATGTCACGTTCAACACAACAAAGGGTTTCTTTTCAGCCCTCAGTACTTTGCATTGTGAAACGTGTAGTTTCACTTGTAGCCCTACAAGTGTGTGTTTAAAAATTCCAGTATGAAAAGCGCTGTGAGTTAAACAGCAATAATGGCTCGTCTTACAACACATGACAATGATAGCCTGCAGGTAAACACCACATTCAGCTCCCAGGCACAAATGTTGATATCCCCCCTCTCTATCATCAAAAGCTCCCTTCTGCCACTCAATACTATTAAGCGATATCACCCTGTGGGTGCAGAAGGGGTAAAGCATTACCAAACTCACAAGCTGGTGCCTCTGCGTGGACTCGCTGCCTCTCCTCAGCTCCGGCGCCGAGGTTCCAGGCTGAGGGCTTTAAGTGGGATGAAAAAACTTGGGAGTATCTCAAAGGGACGTGGACGATTTAATAAAGGCATGGCTTAAAAATGCGTAAACTTAAAATCCGTGTTTAGCATGGTGGGTTCTCTGCTTCTGTCACTGTATCCAGATATATAAAACAAGTATCATTACACCTACAACAAGCCAGGGCTATTGACTTTGTCAATGGTTGTATAAGATAAATAAGCAACAACTGTGGCTTTGTTGTGTAGAAAATGGAAAATGCTTCAATTCAGAAATGAAGAGACTGTGAAAGAACTATAACAAGTCTCTTTGAAGTTACATCAAGGGCAGTGAAGTGTGGCACTGCTGCAGAATTAAGTTTTATTTTTTTCAATCGGGGTGAGGGCAAAAATGGAGAACCCGATGGGGACCCGTCTCAGCACCTGCTTTTTAGAAGGACCCGGCCCACTTAAAGCCCTGACCGGCCTCAATGCTCGCTCCATAGTTTACAACATACAGGCTTCACTGCCCCTTGCCAATGCCGGCGAGCTATCTTGTCCTGCTGACACCACGAAAAACCTTTCCCTCCCACACTGGTGGCTCACATTCGGGACTCTGCCTCACCCGTCCACGTGTAGGCGTCTCTACCTTACCTAGCCGCACCCTGACACTCAAGGGTCTGTCTCTCTCACTTCAGCCCACTGCCGGGAGTCCTTTGTCACATGTTTACAATATTGTAAACAGTTGCTGAATTGATTTGTATTGGCAGAGCTGTGGATGGAATTTAGCAATTCTATGTCAGTTCGGAGTTGAGATGCATTGACGGAGCTGCATGTTATTCAGAAATGACGCAGCATGGATTACGTCAGGTCAGAGTTTAAATGCTTGGCCGGAGCTATATACTAGTCTACAATGGCGTGGCATGGATTACGTCAATTCGGAGTTGAGATGCATTAACTGAGCTTTGTGTGAGTCTCGTCTAGATTTGCATGAGTGCTACCTATGAGGACTGAGGTACGTTGGCAGAGTTGTGCATAGATCTTAATATTGCAACAGCAATGGATGCTGCTGGTCAGCATTTTGGGTGCATGCACTTACACAATTTCCGGGTGGGGGATGGGGGGGATTACAGAAATATAACGCCCAGGAGTGACAAGGGCTGGAGTGGAGGTGCCTTGGGAAGTTGTCTGGAGTAGCGCGGATGCCACAGGCTAGGAGTGGGGTGCGCTGCGTTTGTGGGCACAGCTAGGTGTCACCGGGCAGAGCGGGCAGGATAGAGTCCGTATTAAGGGCACTGTATGCAGCTGCCGATTCAGGATCCCAGTTCGCCACAAGAGTGTACCAAATTGCAGCAAATCGTTTTTAAAAAGTGTGCTATTGTACTACCGTGGGAAAGGGCACACTCAAAAGGCAAAATCATACTTTCACCTGGCGCCTGAAAATCATATTTGCACAACAAACTAGCAGGGATCCTCCTTTCACAGACTATGACAACTGTTACTTTCTAGCCTGGATAGGGGAGGATTATTGGGGTGCATCAGAGCACAGGTTCGGGTGAGATGGCGAGGGCCTGGTGTAAAGTGCAGTAAAGAGGGTGATAGGTACAGACAGCATGTAATAGGAGAGAGACAGAGAAAGAGATGAGGAGAAAGTGAGAGACGGGAGGATAAAGGGAGATACACAGGGAGAGATGGAGAGAGAGAGAGAGTAGCAGCTGGAGCTACGTTTTCTAGTACACAAGCAGGCACATAAGAGAGGTTAACGTGCCTTGGTGAGAAAGTAGAGTGGTAGGAGAAAGGCTCATGTCTGTGGACTATGGCTGAGGAAGGTAAAAGCAGGAGACGGCAATGCTTTGTGAACAGCATTAGCTGAATTAGGGTTGGGTTAAAGTAAGGAGTGGAAAAATTACGTTACGGGTCCAGTGAGTGAGATTAGATTTTCAGGTTGATCTTCAAAGGTAGTAATAACAAGCATCGCGGCACCAACGCTTTACTTTTAATGTTAATAGTAAAGCGCGGGTGCCGCGATTATACCAAAAGTAAAGAAATAGAAGTTTTTTTCTATTTCTTTATTTTTGGTATAATCGCAGCACCCGAGCTTTACTTATAACATTAAAAGTAAAGAAATAGAAAAAAAATCTATTTCTATACTTTTGGTATAATCACGGCACCCGCGCTTTACTTTTAATGTTAAAAGTAAAGCGCGGGTGCCGCTATTATAGCAAAAGTAAAGAAATAGATGTTTTTTCTATTTCTTTACTTTTGGTATATTCGCGGCACCCGCACTTTACTTATAACATCAAAAGTGAAGCGCTGGTGCCGCAATTATACCAAAAGTATAAAGAAAACAAGCGGCACTGAAAGCGATCGCGTTGCGATCGCAATTGTCAACAACTAGTGGTGCGCGCACCACAGAGGAGGGGGAGAGGGAGCGCGACGGCAAGGCGAACGCGCGCTGCTGCATGTGCTGGCCACTATCGGGAATAGGCATTTCAAAGGCGAAACACTGTCCCACCTTTGCCCAATCGCGTGCCGTTTAAAAAAAAAAAAGCACGTGCAAGCCAATGCCGGACGGGAAAAGCAAAACCACACGCATGAGCGTGTGGGTAGCTTTCTAAACTCCGTACAAGAGGTCTCACGCTGCGCGAGCCGTGCTGCGTACTGCAGCGCTAGGGGCGAGACCTAAAAAGGGCCAGAGACAAACCCTCCATAAGTCTTATTGACAGCTCGCAAAAACAATTTGCCATGGCCATATTGGGTAAACTCCTGCACTGGATGTGTGCAGGAGAGATACTGACTCCTCTACAAGCTGTTTTTAGAGAATGCATTAGTACAGTAGATCAGGTCTTCCGTTTCCAGCTTATCTACTGTAAAACTGCTTTCTTAGAGGGAGGTCGCCTCTACGTTGTATTTGTAAATTTGAGATCTGCATTTCATCCTATTTCCCATAACACTCTCTGGCAGGGTTGAGCAGATATGGGGGATCCCCACGGTCTATTAACCTTGATAGTTAGATTGCGTGATAACAACTATGTCCAAGTGAGATGTGGCCCACTGGGTGAAATTAACAGTCTGGTCCCTGTTAAGAGAGGGATTAGATAGGGGTTCGTTCTTGCACCTGCTCTACATTATTCATAAATGATATAGTAGCTTTTCAGGATCTTTGTTACTCTGATGCACCATGCCTGCAAAACATCAAGGTTCCCACCCTGATGTCTGCAGATGATACACTTTTATTATCAAAATCCCTAATGGGTCTGCAGAGGATCCTCGATTGATTCAAATGGTTTTGCAGCCAGAGGGGATTAGATATTAATATTGCTAAAATTAAATATATGGTCTTCAATCCATGTTACACCACCAGTTCCAACCCCAAGCTTAGAGGGACACTGCTGGAATGTATACATACTTTCACCAACTTGGGTGTCCTTTTTATAGAATATCTTGATTAGCAATCCCATGTAGCATAGATTAAAACTAGAACAAATAACTGGGGTTTTGTGAAAATGCATGGAAGTTTGCAGTTCTGCCCAATTGCACCGGCATTACAAATGTATAACTGTCAGGTATTAAGCACAGCACTTTATGGAATGAAGTTGTGGAGCGACAGTGATGTGACTTTTTTGGGGCGGTGGAAAATAGTTTTATGAGACAAGTGACGTGTCTCAAAATTAGTTCCCCGCTAATTCCCCTAAGAATAGATATGGAGCTTAAATATAATTCAGACAGAGTTGGTGTTAGGCCACTTTTGTATTGGAGGAGACTCCAGATTACTGCAGCGCTCTGCTCCAACCAACTAGGCGTTGAGGAGGTGCTAAGCATTCCTGCATTGGGCGCCATTCGCTGGCTTGGGTATTTCAAATAAACCCTTGCTAATATCGGTTTGGATATGTTGTGGAATACACTGCGGTGGCTTGTTCAGTCACCGCAGAAAAAATCAAGAGAGGATATGGGAATTATAGACTTGGCGTTTAACAAGATCAGTTTAGCGTGGGTCCTCTGACCCAGTCATTTCTCTTGGTGAAGTACGAGTTGTCAGCAGAGCAGTTCCTGGATGAAATTGAGCCTCCAGTTGCCAGGAAGCTCTATCTGCAATTCAGATATGGGTTCTTTCCTCTCCAGTTTTTTACATTTAGTTGGCAGTGAAGGCCTGGGATGTTAGATAAGAAGTGTCCATCTTGTAAAAACCACATTGAGATGGTAGAGAATGTCTTGCTATTCTGCCCTGCTTACCAAGGTAGTAGGAGCAAACGGATCCTACCACTTTGTCACAATATAGGTGTCAGCAAATACAAAGAAGCAATAAAATTCCTAAAATCAGACGCGAGCCAATCTGTAGTCTTTGCGGTTTCTTGGTTTTGGATTGTGATTTGGAGGCATAGACAGACAAGAATGACGGTAACATTAGACTCAGGCCCCACTGCTTAACTCGCACTATAATCTATTAGACCACTTTATTCTTTTTAATCTTTTTAACAAATAGATTACATGACAAAAGATTCTATATGCATGTTTGAGTATTGAATTGCCTATGCTTTTTAATTTCTTTTTTAAACACTTGATAATCTAATGCACCATGACTGTGTATATGCACAGTGTAGTTTTTATTGTATTTTAAGCTTTTATTCTCTATTCCTGCATTTATGTTGGTTTGTTTTAATTTAAGTTTGTAAAATTTTGAATATCAGTGGTTATGATGAGCAGTTGTACTTTGATGGCAATCAGACCAAAAGAAAGTTATGATGATGAAGATAGGGAAGCGTTAAATCATGGCGGCTAGATGCTACTGCACTTCCTGTATCAATCAATCAATCGATCGATCAATCAAAAGATACTTTATTCGGCCACTAAAAACCATAAAAGCAAACATTTAACAAAATACCATTTGATCAGGGATACAATAATTAAAAACAAAGTTCCACATACACAATTAGAAATCTTAGTCGCGCAGGTAAATAAGCTAAAACCAACTATAAGGACAGGTAAAAATAAGCGATAATTTTTAGAACCAACACTAAATGATGTAACCAAACTTAAAATCCAGCAGATAAAGTGTAAATGTGCTAAAACATTGACTCGGTAAGTATACTAAAGATTTGATGTAGCAGACGCGGGATAACACATAATATTCCCTGAACATCGTTGACAGAGACACCCTGGCTACTGCAAAAACAGCATCTTCCTGTGTCTTATGGCTCCCATTTAAAAAGCATGCCACCTCAAAACAGAGAATGAGAGAAGATAGCATTTGAATATGTAGTATTGCGGGTCTTACTGGGGCAAATTCACAATTGACAAAAGTATTAACTTTTTATGCAGGGGATCATAAAACTCACAAAAGAATTAAAAATAAAGTGTCCTGCTCAGAAAAATTGTCACATGAACAGGGCTTTAGTGTGCCAGGTTGAGTATAGCCTTTAGGAAAGGCTAGTTGCCAGGGTACCAGGTTGAAACAGAATCTGGTTAATAGAAAGCGATGGTATGTGTTAGTGACAAGAAGCAGGTATGGCTGCACCGTGAGAAGGGTCAGTGTAATGACCCTTCTCACAGTGGGCTTAACTAGCTCCTTCTCTTCCCTGAGACCCCACCATTTTGCCAGAAACTGATGTTAAATGTCTCTGATGGCTACCGGGCCTTAAAGCCTGGGATTTAGATACAAATCATGGGAGCCTAGCCATTTAATTTGTTCCATAATATACTTTAACCAGAAAATATGTACGGCCCCCTCGTGTGCAGTTCAGTCCGCAATAATAAGATGATTTAAAATGGGGGTCGGACAAGTCCAAGTTCTCAGCCTGTGCAACAACAGAGCAACAGCAATCAGATCGGAAATGTACCCCATGCCCAGCTCCTCGTGTAGGATGAAGAGTGGATGACGGAACTGCAAGAAGCATGCACCTAAATTAGTTTTCAGCCCCCTGGATGTCCCTCACGTCTTTATAACCCCAGACATCACACCAATATGTGGCCATGGGAATACAGTTTTCTATGTAAATCTTGAGCAGGGCGGGAATTGGCTTTGAACCCAGCCTTTATGCAAAGTTCAAAGTAGCCCCAGTTGCTCTTGCCAAGCCACTCTTTTTATGTATTATTTGTGCAGACCAGGTCCCTCGATCATCAATCAGCACCTCCAAGTATGGGAAGGTTGGAACTTTTGTTCATTCTGCCCCTTACAGAAAAACTTAAACTTAGCGGCCTTCCGGGCGCCTATTGAAATGGTATGGGATTTCCAAAAGTTAGTGCTAAATAAAGTGGATCCATAAAATCTATAAAAGCATTTAAAGGTTTTTGAAGGCCCATGGCAGTTCTGGCAAACAGGAGCGCGTCATCTGCATACAGTTGTGCAGGGATCATCATAGATCCATCTCTTGGAATGTCTTTGCAGCGGGATGATAAAAAGTCCCTAAGCTTGTTGATATACAGCGTAAACAACAGGGGAGCCAAGATTCACCCCTGCTTAACCCCTCTCTTAACTTCCCAGGAATCCGTCACACCACCATCCTCATTAAATCTTACTGCTGCTGTTGTGTTATTATGAGCAGCATGTAGGAAGGCCACCAGTTCTGTATGCAAACCCAGATCCTGGAGAGTCAGCCATAATTTAGACCTATTTACACTATTAAATGCTGATGTTAGGTCCATAAAGGCCATGTGTAAAAATCCCTTTTCGGCGATTGTATATTTCCCAATCACCAAATGCAGGTTAAGGCATTGATCGAGCATCCCTTTACCTTGCCTAAAGCCATACTGCAGGTCTGAAATAACATTAAAATGATCAAGCCACAATGTTAAAAAACCAGTATCACTTTCCGCATAATTTTGGCAGCCGAATCCAGAAGCAAGATGGGTTGGTAAAAGGGGGGGGTTATCCCTTGAACCTGTTTTAAAAATGGGTATAATGACAGCCTTGGCCCAGGAGGAAGGAAAACCACATGTGCAGGCCGCATTAAAGACCCGTGCCAGTATCTTTGCCCAAACAACAGGGTCAGCCTTGTACAGATCTGTGGGGACTCCATCCAGGCCCGGTGCTTTTCTACAAGATGTCAAGCTAATGGCTTTTTGGACCTCGTATATGCTAAAGGTAAGTAAAATGCTAGCTAACCCGGTCTCGCCATGTGCCTCAGGCTCTTCTAGATTGTCACTGCTGTACATGCCTTCGAAATGCTGCACCCAGCGCTCATAGATATATTACAGTTTATGGTAGGATTGACTGTGTCAGAGAAGATAGGACTATTAAACAAGGCCCAGAACTTTGAGCTATTATACAGAACACATACTTGTCCAAGGGACTTCCATGCCTGTTTTCTAATCAACTTCTTCCTCTGATAAGCTACAGACTTGTAAGCCTTCCTACAGCTCCTAACCAGAGCCTCGTCCCTCGGAACTTTTTTGAGAGCCTGCAATAACTCACTTTAAGCCGTGGTCCAGGAGCTGTCAAAACACCGTTTGATCTTGGAGCATTTAACCCTGCTCTTAGTGGTTAGATTAGAGGCTATCTGCTTCATTATTTTATCAAAGGCATCTAAAACCTCTCTAGCCTGCATGTTGGTATCCATACATGCTTAAATCTCTGAGGCAGACATCATACAGATTATCCATGAAACGTTCCGGGATCACCCTCTCCCACTTCAACCTACGTGCTTGGTCTTTGGTACCAATGTCCGCATTTAGAATACTCCTTCCCTCTGTTCCTTGTGGGGCAGACGTGTAATGCAACTCAAGCGTGAGGGGGTATGGTCACTGTAGCTGCTCCAGTTAATGCTCAATTTCTCCACTGCTGGGGCTAAAGATACAGAGAGCATAATACAATCAATAGTCCTGTTGCTACCCCTGCCTGTGTAGGTGGGAGCCAGCGTAGTCACCTCTGTTTGCTCTAGGCAATAAAGGTTATTAGCTGAAAGAAGCACTTCTAAAAAAAAAATGCCTAATGGCGAGTGCTCAAAATGTGTGGCCAAAGGTAAAAAGTCCAACTGATCCTTTGTTTTGCAGGTACAATTAAGATACATTTATGGGTATTGAAGTCACCTGGAACTATTATCTCATAATAGGTATGTTTGCCCTCACCATAATGTTCCAGGAAATCCTCTAGAGCTACCATATGTTGTATCTTGGAACTTCTAGTAAAGGAATTGTCAAAATTAACTACTAACAGAGTTGGATGATACTTAAAGGTCAGCTCCACAGCTAGCAGATGGGATGACCGACATTCTATCAATCTTGTTTTGCAGGAAAGTTCAAGTGAGAGCAATAAAAGAAGACCCACCCTTGATCTTTCCAAAACAAGAAAAAACCATCCAGAAAAAAACTGTCGCTAGTCTCAGGTTTCTTGTAAGGCAATAATATGATACGATAAGAGGAGGCTTTGCTATATTACATTACTTTTTTTTACCTTAAGCCCGCTATGTTCCACAAAAGTATCTTCATGCAGGAGGGACCTGGGGTGTCAGATGTAAAAATTGGCTTGAGTGGGTGGACAAGCACTGACTTAAGTGGAGAAACAGGTAACACTAGAGTGTTAGAGTTCAGGGCCATCGGCCTGATATCCTGCGGCTTTACCTGGACTGATGTTAGTCAATCATTTTCATCAAGTCCATGTGCACTTAACAGCGGTTAGAATCCATTGACCATTAGAAAAACAGAATCCATGTTTCTACCCTGGACAGGCATAGTCGTTCTGGAAGGCAGCTGTGCGCTTGACAAAGGTTCAAATCTATTGGCCTGGGGAAGAACAGGATTTATATATCGACCCTGGGCGGGCTTAGCAGTTCTAGAAGGCAACTGCCAGGGATGGTTCAAAGATGGCTGGTCAGAGGGATAAAAGTACTGAAGGGGGACAATCCTGATTGCTGTTTTAGAGCTACCCCATAAGTGACAACCAATAAGCACTTTGGTTTGTACCGGAAGTCTAAGGTTAACAATGACACAGTTCCCCTCCATGTTTTTCTGGCTATAAAGATGTCAGAAGATATATTTTGCCCATTGACCACATTGTTATTACACCAGTGAGTAATTTTATGTATGAGGTCCAAGGAGGATTCCTTAGAGCTTTGCAGAAGTGGAAGGACTCCCACTAATACAACAGCTAGGGGGCTGATTCTGGGAGCAAATCAAGAATACACAGGCTTTGTCATTTGACATAGGGGGTTGATGCAAAATGTGTTAGTCAGTTAGGCCCCCTCCTTAGGTGCTCACGACCCATATGTTTGCACCAGTAATCGAGTTTCTAGGGGTGCAAATGTTCCTAGGCACATGGGACATCCCCTCACCCAATGGTACAGAGTTTTGTGTCAGCTGTGACGCTCGATTCAAGCTACCAAATGCGACGGACGGTGTCCTTGCGCCAGACAGCAATGCAAATGATTGTTGTTCATAGAAAGAAGAATAGTAAACCTTGCCTCAATGCCCTTCAGCTTTTGTCGTATGGGGGCTATGAGTTCATTGATAATTAATTCCAGCCAGGAGAAAGCAGTATCTAGCAGTTGTTCAAAGTTAATCCTGGCTGGTGGTAAGGCTTTAACCGACGATGTCTTTTGAGGAGCTCTTTTGCAACCAGTTCTCTTCCTCTTAGTCGGGGTGCAATCTGGAATTGAATCGTCTCCTGCTGTGGACATAGCTGGGTCAACTGTGTGGACCGCCTTCCATGGAAGCACAGGTGCAGGCGGGCTGTAAATGCCCAGACTAGAGGTTGCCCCATCAACCCGTGCCACCCCACCATTTTCCATTGTGGTAAGATCCTGAACAAGTTTCCCAGACTCCAGAGACTCTCAGTCAAAGCTATCTCTTTAGTTTGACATCTTCTGCCCTAGTTAGGAAGGAGTCAATGTTCGCAACCGTATTGCCCCCAGTAGCTCCCCCTAGCCCCCTGCAGCCATTTTCCTTTTGACCATAATTAAATAGGACTGGAATCACCGGTCTTGTGAAGACTGAGGTGCAAGCACCTTGATGGGTCGGTCAGGAAGAACAAATTACACCCTCACTTAGCTGAGATAAACTATCTGCAGATGAACTATCGGCAGTATGCCAGAGGTGACCTAAGTATATAGATATATTAGTATTTAAAAGGCAGTGAGGGATGATAATCACAGTACCTTAGCCTTTTTAGGACACCAGAGAAACTAAATCCAAGAATCCGGTAGGCCAAAAGAATCCAGAAGAAAACCAAGGGACCTGGCCCAGCCCAGCCTCTTCCGGCTGCTGAAAGGTGCAGACGGGCCCGCTCTTGTCCCGGTCTTCGCGCTGGCACGCATTAGGGCTCGTCCAGCACAGCAGAAGCCTGCCTCAGCTTTTCAAGCATCTCTGGGCTCAAAATGGCTGATGCAGTGATGGTGCTGCTGGGGCTGAAAGTCCAGCTCCCTCTCCTTCAGTGCAGGTGTCCCGCGCAGCATGATCCCGCATCAGCTTATCAAGCACCTCCAGGCACAAAATGGCCGATGTGGCGATGGTGCTGTTGGGGCTGAAAGTCCTGCCCCCTCTCCTTCAGTGCCGGAGTCCCCTTCCTGTATCAGATTAAAGCATTTTGGGAAATTAAGTTTTAGCGGCAAACATACTAGAAAACATTTCAAGTCTTGGGCATTTTAGTCATCCTGACTGCATATAATTGCTCTAGTAATAATATGACAAGGTATAGTTCACATCTTGGATGTATACATTAACACGAACATTGAAAGCATGTGTTGTGTCGAAAATGCGTATAATGCCAGTTTCTTGATTATCTAAAAGAAATCATAATGTCAGTTTACTTGATAACCAAGAGCTCGCACATATGTACAAGTCATCCATGGTTTTCCTCACCTGTAATTGAGAGTAAGTAAGATTGACAGCGTTAATTTGCATTGAGGGACTAGCAGTGTTCTTCTGCAAAGAGGCTCTGAAAGTACACCCCCTTTGAAGGAATGCTGACAGGGTCCAGGTTTGGAGGGGTTTTTGCTTTGAAACAGTTTTTTGAAAACATTGGGCATGAACTTCCCAGGCATGTTCCCAAGAGTCTTCCTCAGGCCTGTAGCCTTTCCAAGCAATTCTTTTTTTGATTATCAATTTTTTTATTGATTTTAAACACATACAAACAGTTCAGCAAAATCATGGATAGCAGATATTCATTTGCATCTTCAAAAACTATGTGACCTCAACTCAGCACCCCTCGGGGAATACAACCAAAGGAAAACTGTAAGTATCATTAATTTCCTTCGACAGCAACCAGCCATTTACCCCACACCCATCAGTATTTCTTGGGGCATCCGCGCGCCGCATATAGAGCCTTCTCTTGTGTCGCGCACCAGTCCACCCCCTTGCACCACTTTCCCAGAGCTGGTGGATCAGGACAAATGTCGCGCTTGGCAACTATCATTGCTGTGTTAAACAAGGTCTTATTGTTCCGGGACCCATCTAGCCCATCTGTTATCCCCAATAATGAATGTCGTGGGTCGTGAGGCACTGTCCACCCCAAAATAAGTTCCCCTTTAACGGCTCTCCAGAAAGTTGCCAGCCGGGGACAGGACCACGTGAAAAATATTTGCTGGGGCCTGGCCGCACCTAGCAGAGGACGCATCAGAGCGAAGGCCTGCTCGGTGAAGGCGTACCGGAGTGAGGTAAGCGATGTGCAAGTAGTATAATTGGATGAGTCTAAGTTTGGCGGTAATGTTTTTGGGTGCCATGAGCGCATCACGCCAATCCACCTCATCCAGTGGCCCCACCCAGTCTGCCCATTGTTCCTTCAGTCTGTCCAATGAGGTGGGAGTGTTGTTGATTAAAGTACGGTACATCCGGGAGATGCCCCCCCTGCCCAAGTCCCCCAGTAGCGTTGGGCCTCCGTGGGGCTGTATTCCGGGAGCCGAGTGTTATCTGCGATGTGTACGTGAAGGGCGTGTCTTAATTGCAAATACTTATAAAACTGTGAGGGGTGCAGGGAATAACGAGTGCGCATATCTTGGAAGGAAAGCATGTGATCCCGAACTCAGACGTCCCCAAGCTGTCCACAGGCTTTGAACCCCCGCAGACCACTCACTTCCCGGAGCCAAGCTCCTTGCCAGAGGGGGGTGCATTGGGTCAATTTGCAGGTCCAGCCGGTGTGGCGCAGCGAAGCCCGCCAACCCAGGAATACCGAACGCGTCACTTCTGGCAGCTGAAGTGGGACAGGTCCCCCATACAACATGGCCTGTACTTTAGAAAATCCCAGTTCGCTCAGCTCCAGCCAATAGGCCGGGTCGGACCATCCCCTGTTAAACCAATCGTGGACCACCAGCAAGCGTGTGACTAAAAAGTAGAGGTACAGATGTGTCATGGCCATGCCCCCGTCGAAAGAAGGGATCCGATATGTGGATAGAGCCAGATGCGACCTCCCACCGCCGCATAAAAATTTGGTAAATAATCCATCCAACTCCTTAAACCAGGATCTGGGAAAACAGAACGGGGTGTTATTTTTATTTTATTTGATTTATTTTAAAGGTTTTATATAGCGCTGGCTAGACCCGGAGGTGTCAGAGCGCTTTACATGTGTATAAGATCATAGTTGCAGGTTACATCGTTACAAAGGTTACACAGTTATTAGAGCATGGCAACATAGTTACTTGTAAGGTCGAGATAAACAATAAGCCCATATACGTAAGGGAAAAAGCAGGTAAGGGGAGAGATTCTGGGGAGGGGGTTAGGAGCAGGGGAAGTAGACAGAGAATGAAGGAGGGAAAGAGGAGGGGAGGGGGAGAGACACAGCGTGGAAAGAGGAGGGGGAGGGCGATGGGGACGCAAACCGGTAGACGAGTCAAAGCTGCGTCCAAAGTCCAGTAAGCTGTGATCATAGGGGAAGTGGTATCATTTCCCCATCTCTGTTGCGAGAGGCTCCCTTTACGCAGTGGACTCTCTCAGAGGGGTCTCTGAGACTCCAAGGCCTACATACTGGATCCTTTCCCAAAAAGGGGAGAGGGAGTGCTTTGGCAAGGGGGGCCATACCATACCTCTGTTGTGAGTGGCTCCCTTGGCGCTGTGGACTCTCTCAGCGGGTTCGCTGAGACTCCAGAGTATAAATATTGGATCTTTCCCCAACAAGGGGAGAAGGAGTGCTTAGTCAAAGGGCACAAAGGACAGGGGGCTAGGCGGTGTAGCAGGTAAGGGGAGAGATTTGGGGGAGAGGGGATAGGAGCGAGCGTTTTACATGAGGAATACTAATGTTACAATTTTACATCAGTGACAAGTTACATAAGTATCAAGAAAAGCATTTAAAGAACATAGGGGACAAGGTTAATGGAGCAAGGAAGGGTAAGGGGATAGGTTAAAGGGATAGGAGGAAGAAAGGACATAGAGACGAGGGGAAAATCTGCCCAAGGTCCAGCTCGCGGGGGAGAGGGGGGGATCAGTCCACAACCAGTCTCCTCTTTAGCTATCTGGTAGCTCCACCGGGCATCGGCCAATTCGCTTGGTCTCTACAGTATGCGGTAAGTTCCGCAGGTTCCAAGTCCTGATGTGTAAGCAAGTTAGGGGATAGGTTCAAGGTCTGGTCAATGTCCAATTATTGTCCCAGGGAAGTAAAACAATGTGTTACATTCAGCCATCCCCAATTATATCTGTCGTTCGAGGGGAGGTGATTGAAGAATGAGGTACAGCTTGAGGCCAGAGTCAGTGTCCTCTAGTCTCTCATTGAGGAGAGTATTGTCGCGAGGAGGCAACAGGACTCCTGGAGTCCTAACAGCAGGCCACTTGGTTCCGGCCTCACACCTTCTTCACCGCAGCGGGTGGGGAGGGAGGCACCCCTGCATCTGGATACAGCGTAACGCTGTGCAGCCCCATCTGTCCAGGCACCCCCAGGGCCTCTCTCAGCCTCCGCCATCCCCGGCTGTCGCAACGGGCCCCCTTTAATGTGCTGTGGACGACCGGGACAGTAAACTTGTAACCACCCTGGTATCGTGCTTTGCCCTCCTATCGCCGCCAGGCGCCCTCTGCGGCCTTCAGCCAGCGCCGATCCGCGCTGCGAGTAGCAGGTCAGGCAGCCGCCTGCACCAGGGACTTGGCTCGCAGGCCAAGGCCGTCGCCTGTGCCTCCACCTTCTGTCTCCGCAAGTTTGGGTGGGTGTATCTGCAATTGCCGCTGCAGCGCGCGCGGCCTAACGCCAGTTCCACAGTGCGCTTCTCTCCCCGGCTGGGCCGCCTGAGAGTCCCAGGCCCAGCTCGGGTTCCTGATAGCCACCCCAGGGACGCCCCTCTGAAGCTCCTCACTTCATTCCAACTGAGAGTGTAGGCGCACCTCATACACCGCCGGGGCTCCGGCAGACCGTTTCCGAGCCACGGTCGGCCGCCGCTCTACGCTGGCGGCCTCGTTCACTGTTCCTCAGTAGCATGCACTCCAGCCAGGGCCTTCAGCCGCCACGCGCTCTGCCTTAGGCTCTGTCCTCTGCGGGCCAGTGTAGATGCCAGCTCAGTGAATTATCGGGGCCCCAGGAGTTGACGCCCGGCTGGCCGTCTTAGCTGTTCCGCGGCTTGGGCGCAATTTTCTCACTGCCACTCGCCCCGTGATGTCGGGGGGTCGCTCCCTGCCGCAAACAGACGAGGATGCCCACAATGGTGCTCCGATGATCACCGCTCCGCTTCTCCTTGCAAGTGTGCAGTGATTGCTGCCTGGAGGGTGGTTCAGAGCTGAGGATTAGAAAGGCAAGTGGGCCAGGAGCGGGGAGCCTCCGCAGCAAGTGACCGTTCAGCTGAACCTCGCAGCATCTCTAGTACTGGTGTTGTACGGTGTTGTGGCCCTCCCAAAACACAGAGCCCCCGTACAGGCAAAGAGTCCTCACGTTGGCAGCTACACTGGCCGCAAGACCGTGACGAGTTTATGAGCGCGAGGGGGCAGGGTCTTGATTTGAGGCTGCTGGGTGTTGTGGCCCTCCCAAAACACAGAGCCACCGTGCAGGTGGAGGCAGGCGAGCACATGAGGAGGTAAAGGGAAAAGCAGGAGGGAGAGAGAGTAAAGTAATACATGCACTCCCTGTGTTCTGGAGGACATAAAGGAACCTGGGGAGGATCGACATTTTAAACAAGGCAACCCGGCCCAGAGGGTTCAGGGGCAGCGTCCTCCATTTCTGAAGGTCTTCTTTGGCCTTTTTGACCAGAGGGGTTACGTTGAGGGACCAGCCCAGCTCCGGGAGCATGGTAATCCATATTCCCAGGTATTTAAAGGAGTTATGCAGGATTGGAATATTAGACTGCCAGTCATAACAGTCCCTTGACAGGTGAAGTGGGACCAATACAGATTTCCTGGGGTTCAGCCGAAGACCTGACGCTCGCCCAAAAGCTTGCAACAACCGGAGACAATGCAGCCTGAGGAGGCGGGCTCTGCCAGAAAGAGCAGGACGTCGTCCACGTAGAGCGCGATCTTGTCCGTTTCGGTGCCTGGCCACTCCCATCCCTTAACATGGATGTCAGCCTGCACCAGGACCCCCAAGGGTTCTATTGCCAGGGCACACAACAGGGGTGAAAGGGGCCAATCCTGCCGCATGCCCCTAGCAATGGGAAAGGCCTCGGACAGGATGCCATTCACCAGCACCCGTGCCCGCGGCTGCACGTACTTTACTCGGACCAGTGCCCGGAACCGGGGCCCAAATCCCATCCCAGCCAACACGTCTTGGAGATATACCCAATCCACCGAATCAAAAGCTTTTTCGAAATCTATAAGGAGGAGGGCCAAATAGGGAGTAAGTAAGTGTCGGTGGGCCAAAGCCAGCTGTACCCTCCGGAGGCAATGCCGGGTCACACGGGATGGCATAAAGCCACATTGGTCCGGATGAACCAGCTTGGGCATATATGGCTTTCGCCGTTGGGCCAAGATGGTGGCATAGAGTTTGATTTCGGTATTGAGGAGGGATATGGGACAATAGTCCGCACAGTGACTGGGATTTCGGAAGGACCACAATAGTGGCAATGTCCGTCTCCGGTGGAAAGGAGCCCCGATTGAGGGCTTCTTGAAAAAGGCCAGCCAAGTGGGGTCGCGATAAGCCGCATAGTATTCTTGGGGGAGACCATCTGGTCCCGGAGTCTTGCCCGCGGACGTGAAAGAAATGGCTTCCTCAATTTCTTTCTTAGAGAGGGGGCGGTCTAGATCTTCCCGGGCTGTCGTCTCTAACTGGGGGAGACTGACGTGGCTCCTTCCGAGGAGAACACGGAGCGATGATTCGGGGGTTTGTGTGGCATACAAGCACCGATAGTAGCTGGCGAACGTGTGTTCCATCACTGAGGGGGCATTGCATACCAAACCCTGATCATCCACCACTTCTGGAATTATACAGTTTGCCCTGGAGAAAGTAGCCAGCCTGTGTAAAATCGTGCTGTTTTTGTCTCCCCAGCCATAGATTCTTGCCACAGAGGACCTCCATAGGAGCTTGGCCACGTCTATAGATAGTTGTCTAATCTCGGACCCGAGAAGGTCGAAGCAATTTTATACCATAATTTTGATCCTCTTCACTTGGAATCAAGTATTGCTTAAACTTCATATTCCTTGGCACCAATATTCCACACAGGCATACGTTTTTTATGAAATTACACATAAGCAGGCTAGACTAAAGAAATGTGGAACCCTGGATGTAAATTTGAAGACTGCAGCAGGGCTAATTTCACAGTCACAGGGGTTACTTGCCGTAACACCTTATATGGTCTAATAAATCTAGGATAAAAGACACTATGGAGCTTATTTAAGAGAGCCCAGCAACACTTTTGCACCACGTAAAGTGGTACATGTATGACCCAAGGATTTCCATCTGATTTCCATTCTGTACCCTCGGCTTGGTAGAGGAACCACCAGAAAACGGAACCATTAGGGCGCTTGTGGTGGCCTCCCCTCTCAGTTTCCCTGACACCAAGGGTAGCTCATTCCCCAGAATGCAGTCTGTGAGCATCTAGAGACTAACTGCGACCCTCCTTTGGATCATCTCCTCACCCTACTCAAGGGATACCATGGCCATATGGAGAAAGAAGTCCAGCCCATGGGCTGGCGATAGCCTACACACCTGTCCAGCGTACTGCTCTGGGGAAACTAGCCTTTCCACTATCATGGTCTGGCTAGCCCTGGTGTCCCTCAGAGTAGTGACTGGTCCCCAATCACTGTCTCCTGGTGGATGTGATGACTTCACTCATGCTTAAGGCCACATTGGCCACCCCTGTAGAGGGACCACCAGTGGGTGGTTTCTTAGGATAGGCAGAGTCCCCCTGCTAGTGTCCTAGCCGGGGACATTCAATGCAGTGGGGTTGGAAATGGGGAGTCCTGAGCCACCGCCCAGCGGAACCTCCTCCTATTTATCAGAGGGGGAATAGGAACCCTTTCCGCCTCCTTACCCTGTGTCCTGTCTGTGTCTGCCTTGATCTCCCTCTCACTCTGCTGAGGGTTAGAGCCAGAACCGCCCCTTTTGTGGTCACTCCCAGGTACCTTCCTTTGGACACTGGTATTGATCCAGTGGTCCGCTTCCTTAGCAAGCTTCCTGGGGTCAGTGAACTTGCTATCAACAAGGTGCTGGTGCAGATCTGAAAACCAATAACTGAACATTTGCTCTGTTGCAAACAAATTATACAGCTCCTGGTAATTTTTAACATCACTGCCCTTCACCCAACAATTCAGTGCATTGCAAAAGAAAACCCCCACAATCCACCCAGGTCTGTTGGGAAAGATTCTGACTATCCCTGAATGTGTGTCTATATTGTTCTGGGGTCAAACTAAACTTCCTGATTAAGATCTTCATCATGGGGGTATACCTCATCCTGTCAACTCCCTTCTAGGGTTAGTAGAGTGCCCCTCCCCTCACTAGGAATATATCTCCAAAGACTATCCCCCCATCTGTCTCAGGGACCTTGTGCATTTGGAGCTCAATTTCATAGGCCTCAAATCATCTATCTATGTTGTCTCCCACCACAAAACTAGACAGCAAACCTTTGCTTATGTGAACCTTCCTGTCAGAGGGCACACGCAAATTGCTGCCACCATCACTGCTGGAATCCACCAGTCTGGCATTGATTTCCAGCTCTCTTAGGCTCAATCCCTGACGCACTGACAACTTTTTCTTCTCTATAGCCAATCTCTTTTGGCTCTCCTCTATGTCCAAGGGTAACCTATTCTTCTCTAAAGACTTGTCTCCTTTCTTCATAGGCATTCTTACTTTCCAATTTGAGCTTTCTCTCCTCCCTCTGTCCACCAGCTTCTCTGGGGACAGGCCTTTGGATGACACACTGCTCCCTGTCCTGGAAGGAACCCCATGCCTGAAAGAAAGTTGCCCTCTTCTTCCACAGTCAGCAGCCCAAGGCCTCCTGTTACGCCCTGGTCAAAATCCTCCTCCTCATCCATCTCGTCCACAGCCTCACCCTTCTATGAGGTCTCATTCAATGCAGAATGGGCTTATGGTCAGGTCCCTGTGCCTTTTGCATTCCCATCTTCTGGGTGGTGCTCTTTACAGGAAGCACAAAATCCTTGCAGAAGTCTATGAGCTGGGCCACAGTGTAACCCTGAAGTTTGGCCAGTGCAAAATCCATTCTCGGAGGTGAAAATGCAGAACCTTGAATAAGAGACATAATTTTAGGAAAAAACTAAATTGCCAATGAGGCAACATTTTAACTGTAAAAATGCAATTGAAGAGAGTAACAATAATGCCAATGGGGATCAGAGATAACTGATTCAAATTGTTCTAGATGTGAGCAGTAGTGCACACCAAATTACTGTAAGGTACTTCATAAACACAAGTCCTATCCTCACCGCATATCACCAATGTTAGAAATTGTGTCTCTAATTGGCAGAGGTTTGCACCTTGTCCATGTGGGGACTGCAATCCTAGTCAGGGTAATTCCAGTGGCGAAGGGAGCTAAAGAACAATAATGGATTCAACCCAGATCTGTGACTGGGGGAGAGCTCTGTCCATCATCTCCTTGTGTCTGCTTTGTTCACCCTAAGTTGGCAGGCTATGCCCAGACGTGGGTCCCTTGCTTACTTTACCACTAGATTCAAGCTAGCCTGGCTGATAAGGGGTGTTACCCCGAAACTGGTCCCAGGATGCATGTTTCCAGTCCAGGAAAGACCTGTCTTGGCAGTTTGGGCTGGACTGTTCCCATGAGGCACAGGGTCAAGACTGATTTGTATATGGCTGGGTCTGAACTGGGGTTGTGAAGTGAGCTAAAGAACGATGATGGATTCATCCCAGGTCTGCGACTCAGGGTGATGTTTGCAAAAGTTTCAGTGCTCCATCCATCATCTCCTTGTGTTTGCTAAGTCGGATACGCAGCCAAATTAACCTGTTCTCACCCTCTGGTAGCTTGGCACAAAGCAGTCAGGCTTAACTTAGGAGGCAATGTGTGAAGTATTTGAGCAACACTTGAATTACAGTAACACAGTAACAACAACACAAGAAATCCCCACACCATTTTAGAAGAAAAGAGAATATTTATCTGAGTAAAACAAGACCAAAATGACAAAACTCCAATAAGCAGAACTTGAGGTATGAATTTTTAAACATTAAATCCAAAAACAGTGCTTAGTAGTCAATAGCGCTAAAAGGTTACTTGAGGTCACACTAGACCAGGGCAAATCCAATGTCCCGGGTTGGCTGCGATAGAGAGCAGGCTGGCTAACCTGCCCATGCCGGGCATGCTAAAAAGGAACCTTTTGGAGCAAGCATCAGCATCGAAGACTCGATGTGTTGCTTCGGATTCATGCAGTCGGGTCCATGCGTCGAAGTCGAGCCTCGCAGCAGTATCTTCAGATCGGTGTTGCGCTGTCATCGAGTCTCACAGTCGGGATCTCAGGTCATCACTGGGTCATTGTTGAACCTCACAGTAAGGTCAATGCATCATCCTTGAACCTCTCAGGGATGACCTCAAATTGGCAATGCGTCAGAGTGCACTGGGTCGGTTCCGATTGGTGCAATTGTGACGATGTGTCAATGTTTGCAGAAACAGCAGCAAAACACAGTACTGAGGCCCAGGACTGTAGGGCCCACGGATGGCAGAGTACACCAGCAGAATTGTCAGAAGTCTTTTGTGAGTCTGAGATTTCAGAGAACATGAGGCAAGCCAGCAATCCCTTGGAGAAACCTGGGTTCAAGGATGTAGAGAGCTGGTCTAGTCCATCTCATTCCCAGACAAGAAGCAGCAGGGAGCAGGCCAACACAGCAGATCAGGTAGCAAAGTGGCAGCCTCTCCTGCATCACAGCAATCGGCATGCCAACACAGCAAAACAGCAAAGTGGCAGCCCCTCCTGCAGCACAACAGCTCTTCTTCCAAACAGAATGTCCTTGGTTCCAGCAAAGTTCTGATTTATTGGTGTTAGGGATCCAGTACTTACACCCAAATGTGTCTTTGAAATTGAGAAGACTTCAAAGAGGGCTTTGAAGATCACAAGGCCCCTGCCTTTCCTTCACTGCTCCAGATTCACTACTGGGTGGTATGCAGCTTTTTGTATGGTGACAGGCACAGCCCTATTCCGGTGCACGTTTCCGCTCTCCCAATCTACCTCAGGAAGGCCCATCAGCCTGGAGATGGGCCATCAGGATGGAAATGTCACACCCCAGCTCTCTTTGTGTGACTGTCTAGAGGGAGTGTACAAAGCCCAGATGTCACCCAACCCAGAGGTGTACTCAGAGACAGGCAAAGGCACAGAATGGTTAAAGTAGGGAAAAATCAACTTTCTAAAAGGGACATTTTCAGACTTGCAATTTAAAATTCGGCTTCACCATAAGATGTGATTTTAAATTTTGAGTCCAGAGGCACCACACTCCAAATCTCTATCTTTTCCTAAATGGAAATTACACTTAAAAGATATGTTAAGGCAATCCCAATGTTAATCTATGGGAGAAATAGGCCTTGCAGTAGTGAAAACGTTTTTACCTTTTAGATATATTGCACCCTGCCCATAGTGCTGCCTAGGGCATACCTTAGGGGTAACTTATATGTAATTAAAGGGAGTGTTTGGGCCTGTTGAAATGTCAGTTTAAACTGCACATGACAGGCAATGAAGTGGGTGTCCTGAGCCATGTCTAACGAGCTACTGAGTGGGTAGCACAATAAGTGCTGCAGGTCCCACCTGGGCACATATAGTGCACTCTACTAAGAACTTATAAGTCAATGAAATATGCCAATTGTGGATAAACCAATGTTACCATGATTTAAGTACAAAGGGCCTGATTCACAGAACTAATTGAAGACAAAATCCTAAACTTACTACCATTTTGGCATTCACAGAAGGCACTTACTCATTTTGGTATTCACAGAAGGCACTTACTCATTTCGGTATTCACAGAAGTTAGGAGTCCTAACTTTAGGACTCCTAAATGCCTTCTGTGAATACCGAAAGCCTTAAAATTAGGATTTTTCTCAGTTTAGTAGCAGTATAGTTAGGACTCCTAACTTTAGGACTCCTAAATGCCTTCTGTGAATGCCGAAAGTCTTAAAATTAGGATTTTTCTCAGTTTAGTAGTAGTAAAGTTAGGACTCCTAACTTTAGGATTCCTAAATGCCCTCTGTGAATACCGAAAGCCTTAAAATTAGGATTTTTCTCAGTTTAGTAGTAGTAAAGTTAGGAGTCCAAACTTTAGGACTCCTAAACTGAGAAAAATCCTAATTTTAAGACTTTCGGTATTCACAGAAGGCATTTAGGAGTCCTAAAGTTAGGACTCCTAACTTCTGTGAATACCGAAGCGAGTAAGTGTCTTCTGTGAATACCAAAATGAGTAAGTGCCTTCTGTGAATACGAAAATGGTAGTCAGTTTAGGATTTTGTCTTAAGTTAGTTCTGTGAATCGGGCCCAGAGTATATTCACTTTAGCACTAAGTGGCATTGATGAGGTTCCCAGAAACCTAGAGCCAACAAAACTGAGTCCAGCAAAAAGGGGAGGAGGAAGGCAAACCTTTGGGGGTGACCCTGCAGAAAGGGCCATTTCCAAACAGGAGGGAAAAGAAATGTTGAATTTGGTGTCTAAAGAATTGTAACTTAAACCCCTCATTAAGTGTAAAGTTGTTTTTTAAGTCACAAGTCTGAAAATGCTACATTTCGAAAGGTGTCATTTTCTATTCCTAACCATCTGGTGCCTGCAGCCTTTTTTATGCACCAATTCCCTGTAGAATCAGGGAAGCCCATCAACCATGTTGGGTTACAGGATACCGAGTTTCAGGATATCCCCATCTCAATAGGATGAGTCCACAGAAGTACACTTCAACCCAACCTTAATTTGTTGCTTAGGAAGATTCTGTCTGTCCATTCCTGTGGCCCGTTGGACACCAAGTTTTCAGGAATAAATAAAAAGGATTTCTGAGGAGCTACATTGCTCTACAATCTGTGTAATCCTGATGTATATATCAGCATTCCCCCACTGAACACCCCTTGAAGTAATTTTTTTATAGTGTGGTCCATCTGAACCTGCGCCTATTGCTAGTAATCTTCAATCTCCCATTGGTTGGCTCTCCAATACAAGCAATATGACCTTTCAGGTCAAGGTTGAGCGTAAGGGCCAGTGCTTTATGGTCACTATCCAGATGAGACATTACGTGCATATCCTTCAGATGAGGCCATATCTTAAGTACCAAGAGTAAATTAAATGTTTCTGCTTTTTTTGTGTTTGCCTATGGAGGTCCTGTTTATTCTATGGAGAAACTACGAATTCTCTTCCCCACCAATTTAATTGATTGCTGTTTCTCTTTCGCATGCTGGAAAGGGAATTACTCCATCCATGTCCTGGAGGAACACTCTGACCATTTCTAGGGTGGAAATGGTTTGTATTGGAGTTTGTTAAAGCAAACAAACCAACTAGTATGTGGGCATTTCCAAACATACTAGCAAATCATGCCTTGAAATATCCACTCTTTATTTATTAAATGGAATTTGCAATGAAATAGTTCTGCACCCTCGTGGTAGAAAATTACAGCATAAGAAAGTCATAACTGAAGGTATTTTCTACCATAAACACACTCTGAAATTGGCATACTGAATCTGGTCTACTATAATTTTTGTTAGATCCGTGAATGCTGTTGCCATTATGAGATAGATTATTGACAGGAAGGACAGGCTTAGAGGACCTAAATCATAAATGTAAATCTATGGGAGGACGTTTCATCATAAGTAGATTTATGTCTGATCCTAAGTGCAAATCGCCACCTAAATGTAACTGAGCAAATATAAGGGACAATATAAGGTTAATAGTAGGATTACATGTCCCCAACCCCTATAATATATGTATAACTTAATATATGAGCAATAATGGACTACTGGTAACTTTATTGGTGTATTTAAGCGTAAATCCTCCAAACATAGTTCTAAATAGCATCGGAAGAGATCTCAGTCTATGCTAAGCAGAAATACAAAATGAATAGAATAGAGAAACAGGCAGCATCTGAGGAACATAATACACACCTGACAAATAATACAAGTAGAAGCACTAATACATCCCATATGATGGGCTTTGACCTTCTCCACATTCGCTACAAGTTGTTGTAGACAGCTGACATAAGTTACAGTTGTAGTGTTTGTGTGCATGTGGGGCATGTGTCAAGTATTTAGATTGAGAAGAGTCCTGTTTGTTTAAAATTCATTAGCAATGTATATATTTAAAAATATTTTCTATATATATCCATCTGTTATGTTTGCATTTTCACAATCTGATTTGTATAGGTGTCTCCAAAGTTTATAGTTACCACTATTTTGAATATTTTATTTTTACATTTGTACAGTATAATGCAAATGTATGTCAACATCCATGGACCGTTTTTTCAACATTTGGTTACATATTGGACTGTTTGCTAGAAGTGTTAGTCTCTGCCTCCATTGATTTCTATGTAATAAACTAGCAGTACCTGTGAGTGACCATGTGGGGCATATGGCATACTCCAAGGCTTGACTGGAGTACATTTGAGCGTTCTTAGGCTTTAATGCTGTTGGAGTAAAGGTGGGTGCACCCTTTGTTAACTTCAACCAACATTCCCTTTTTGAGGTGTATTTGTGTGTTTGCGTGCTTCTTCTCATGACCATGCTTAACTTTCAATGTTCACCTTTAATCCTAAAATGAATGACTATGTGTGAAGAGTTATACACACTGTCTGAGGAGAGCTCCGCACATAAAAGAAAATACCCATACCTTAGTCCTTGTGAACTGGATTTAATAGTATTTTAAGTAGTTCTACAGGAGCTACAGCATATAACTGTAAATTCCTTATTGAATAGGAGCATGTGTGCCCACCCAAGTAGAATTTATAACAGTGAGCAATACATTATCTTTATGCACGGTTTACTTATGCCTTACCCCAATCACCAGTTGTTAGACCTGGCATCTTTGGCGTGGTTTCCCCGGACTTTTTGCCTCCACCTCCTGTATTTTTGACGCTGTGCTGGATTTCATTTTTGCTGGTTTAGATGCTTTGGGCACTTTGCCACTGCTGATCAGTGTCAAAGTGCAAGTGCTCCCTAGGTAAAATGTTATATTGATTGGTTATCCATGATTGGTATATTTGTTTCACCTGTTAGCCCCTAGTAAAGTTCACTGAGTGAGCCAGGGCTGGTGATTCAAATGCTACTAGTGGGCCTGCAGCACTGATTGTGCCACCCACAGGAGTAGCCCTAAAATGGTGTC
Source organism: Triturus cristatus (assembly GCF_964204655.1). Taxonomy (NCBI): domain Eukaryota; kingdom Metazoa; phylum Chordata; class Amphibia; order Caudata; family Salamandridae; genus Triturus; species Triturus cristatus. The sequence continues at coordinate 410,839,102 of NC_140589.1, read as the reverse complement.
ACAGGCCTGCCACCACAGTGCCTGGGTGCAGTTGCTAACTGCCATGCTGACCACACTGGCCAGGCCTAACCCTTCCCTTTCTGTACACATTGCACACCCCTATGGAAGGCACTAGGTACCCCCCTAGGCAGGGTACAGAGTATGTGAAAGTATGTGAAAGGTAGAGCATGTACTGGTGTAGGTGACATGCTCTGGTAGTGAATTACAGCCATTTTTGTTTTTCACTATTGAAAGGCTATCTTGCCCATAGGCTATAATGGGGAATGCTGAGTATAATGCTTACCTGCATATCTTCCCATAGGAGCAAGATTGAAAATTAAAGTTTAGTATGCCTGAACTCAGAATGATAAAATATATATTTTAGTGAAGTTGGTTTTAACATTCTGTGTTTGAAAATACCACTTTTAGAAAGTAGGTATTTTCTTGTCTAACCATTCAAAGCTGCCTCTCCTAGGTTGTGTATTTCTTGTCTGGAGTTTGAGTGACAGGGGCTGGGGAATTCCAGGGGGCTGGGGAATTCCCGGAGACATGGTGAGTCAGCACAGGGCTGAATAGAGAGATCTCCATGCAGATGGGTGGGAGGAGTTGCACCTGGGACCTGAATAGGACAGTGCCTGCCCCCCAAAAGTGCTGGCTCCACCCCCTGTGGTGTGTTTGATGTCTCTGCCCTGCACTGTGTTTCTCGACGCCTGTGCGCCGCCAAGAACTTTTATTGCATCACCAGGTACTGTTGGTTACAATCGACGCTAATGTGGATGATTTTGTCGCTAACCTAAGAACTCTTTTTGAAACCATATTCTTGAACTGTGTATGTTGGATTTTTGACGTTTTGGTCTTGTGTAGTTTATATAAAAGTACTTTATTTATCTACACTGGTGTGGAGTCCATTTGTGGTGTTTTCACTGTGTTACTGTGAGTGTTGGTACAAATACTTTACACATTGCCTTTGATAAGCCTGTCTGCTTGTGCCAAGCTACCAAGGGGGTGAGCAGGGGTTATCTAAAGAGTGTATCCCCCTTACCCTGACTAGAAGCAAGGGTCCCTATTTGGACAGTGGTACCTACCCCTGCCAACTAGAGACCCCCAGATCTAACATTGGTGGTCAGCGGTGAGGATTAGAACTTGTATTTGTACTTGTCCCACAGTAATTGGTGTACATCACTAGTTTAAGTGCAGACCACTAAGCAACCACATACTGTGTTTTTGGTTCTATTTTTGAGTAACTCTTCAAGTGCATCATGTCTCAGGTGGCAGCAAGTGAGAGGGAAGTATTGGAGTTTTCCATTGAGGATCTGTATTCGTACAAAGTTGAAGAGCTCAAGCAATTCTGCAAAGACCTTGGTTGCCCTGTGAAAAGCGGATCTAGAAAAGATGCGCTACAAAGAGTCTTGAAGGCCTGGTGGGAGGCCCAAGAGGAAGATGACGCAGGTGAAGAGAATAGTTTTGTTCCCCAAGATCTGCCCGTGGGCGGACCAGACTCAAGGGCTGGAAGCAACCATTCCAGAAGGGGCTTAACCCCAGAAGATTTAGAGGATAACCAAAGGGTGAGAGAGCATGAATTGGAAATCATGCAAATGAAGATGAAGCAATTGGAAGTAGAGAAAGAAGAGAAAAGATTGCTTTTGGCTCATGAGTTGAGCATGAGGGAACTGGACATCAGAGCCAAACAGGTGGAGACCAGTTCCAATGGTGGCAGCGCACAGCCAGTGCAAGGGGGTAAAGTATATATCCCCAAAGATTTGGTGCAGAATTATAATAGGAGTGAGGATATCTATGTCTGGTTTACCTCGTATGAGATTGCATTGAGGATGAATGGTGTGCCTGATCAGCATTGGGGGGCGGGCCTGTGGAAACATTTTGAGGCTTCTGAGAGGAGTGCTCTAGAGCCCTTAGAATTAGCAGTTGCCATGACCTACCCCAATATGAAGGAGGCCCTATGTCTCAGGTATGGACTTACTCCAGAGCAGTATAGACTGCAGTTTAGGAACTCCAAGAAGAAAGAGTCTGAGACTTGGATGGAGTGTGTGAATCTGTACTCGCGTGCACATGAAGGTTGGATGAAGGGCAGCAAAGTAACTGATTACAAGGGGTTGTTGCATTTAATTAGTTGGGAGCACTTGAGTAGTCTATGTGTTCCAGAGGTGCACCAGCGTCTTTTAGACAGCAAGCTGACGGACCCCATTGAGCTTGCTAAGGAGGCAGACCGCTGGACCAGTTCCAGGGTCCACAGAGGAATTGTGGGTACCACAGCCAAAGGTGGGCAAGGTCCCCAGCAAAAGAGTGGGGGGACAAGGGTAACCAAAAGGAGTTCTCTCAAGGGCCCCAAAAGAGTTCCCAGGCAAAGGAGTCCCAACCCCCCAAGCCCAAACCGACCTGGCCCCCAAGGGGCAGGCGGGACCCCAGGGGCCCACCTACCTGCTATCACTGTAAAGAGGTGGGGCACATTGCCCCTAGTTTCCCCAAGAAACCTCCAGCACCCACTGGTGCTCCTAAACCGGGTTTAGTGAGTATAGCTTTGGGGGAGGATTTCATTTCTAGTGAAGGGGAGGGACCAGCAGTTATGACCCTTGTTTCTTTAGGAGACCAAGGGATGGTCCAGGAAACCTACCTGCCCGATAACACTAAGAAATACGGGCAGTGGGTGACCATCAATGGGAGGAGGGTGGAGGCTCTGAGAGACACAGGAGCCAGTGTGACATCTGTGAGGTGTCAGTGGGTGTCTGAAGAGCAGGTCATTCCCAATTTACTTCACCCAGTAGTTGCAGCTGACAACTCAGTGCACCTCTGTAAAGTGGCGCAGGTTCCCTTTGAGTGGAGGGGGGTCTCAGGTCTCTTGAAGGTTGTTGTGAGTCCATCCATGCCTGTAGACTGTCTGCTAGGTAATGACCTGGAGAGTTCCCGATGGAAGGAGGTGGAACACCAGGCTCACATGAAGATGTTGGGTTTGCCTGAGTGGATCTGTGTGACCACTCAGTCTATGGCAGCCAGTAGGGGTGATTCAGCAGACCTGGAGCCTGAAACAGTGGCCCAAGTACCTGCCCAGAGGAGAAGGAGCAGAGGGCGTGTGAAACCAGCCCCCACCGTTCCCACGAACCAGGAAGGAGCAGGACCTGAGGGGGATGCCCTGGAACCTACAGGGGAACAGGTGGCCGAACTGGGAGACCTACCTGAGCTGACCCATTGGCAGCAAGAGGGTGGCCCCTCCAGGGAGGAGTTCTGCAGGGCACAGAAAGAATGCCCTTCCCTCATTGGTATGCGGCAGCAGGCTGCAGACCAGGCAGCAGATGGAGCGGCCAAGGATCATCTCATTTACTGGGAGGATGGGTTGCTTTATAGTGAGCCTAAGTTCGCTGAGCCCGGTGCAGCCCGTGTGCTGGTGGTACCCGAGCGCTTCAGGGACTTCCTACTGGGTCTGGCTCATGACGTGCCTCTCGCAGGGCATCTGGGGCAAGACAAGGCCTTCCAAAGGCTTGTCACCCACTTCTTCTGGCCCCAGATGAAGAAGCACGTCGGGACATTCTGTAGGACTTGCCAGACTTGTCAGGCAAGTGGGAAGAGAGGAGGGAAGTGCAAGGCACCCCTCCAACCCTTTCCTGTGGTGAGCACCCCTTTCGAGCGGGTGGGCATCGATATTGTGGGGCCACTGGACCCCAAGACAGCCTTAGGGAACATGTTCATCCTGGTCTTGGTGGACCACGCCACCCGGTACCCGGAAGCAGTCCCTCTCAGGACAATCACAGCACCCGTGGTGGGCCGTGCATTGATGGGGATCTTTTCCTGTGTGGGGTTCCCCAGAGAGGTGGTCTCCGACCGGGGTACCAACTTCATCTCTAGGTACATGAAGTCTCTTTGGGAGGAGTGTGGGGTAACTTATAAGTTCACCACTCCTTACCACCCTCAAGGAAATGGGTTGGTTGAAAGGTTCATCCGAACCCGGAAAGGTATGATTATGGTCCTTGTGGAGCCCATGAGACAGAAGTGGGACGTCTATGCTGCATGCTGGCCTTCCGCAACCAGACACTTAGCTTCAGGAAGCTCGCCCAAGAGAACCTAGAAGCCAGCCAGGAAGAAATTAAAAGATGGTACGACCAGAATGCCACTCTGGTTGAATTTCAACCTGGGCAGAAAGTGTGGGTAATGGCGCAAGTGGATCCTTGGTCGCTCAAGGACAAGTGAACTGGGCCATATGAGGTGGTGGAGCGCAAGTGCAAAGTAACCTACCTGGTTAACTTGCAGACTCCCAGGCAGCCCCTGAGGGTCTTACATGTGAATCGCCTCAATTCCCACATCGAAAGGTCTGATGTAACCATGCTTCTGGCTACAGATGCTGGAAAGGAAGAGGACAGTAAACCTCTTCCTGACCTCCATGCAGCCAAGGAGCAAGATGGGTCAGTGAATGGTGTGGTCCTCTCGCCCACCCTGACCCTAGAACAGCAGAGGGACTGTCGCCAGGTGTTGGGTCAGTTTTCCTCCCTGTTCTCCCTGACCCCAGGTGTCACCAACTGGTCCATCCATGATGTGGACACTGGAGATAGTCTACCTGTAAAGCAGAAATTCTACAGGGTAGCTGACAAGGTCAGGGCCAGCATCAAGGAAGAGGTTTCCAAGATGTGGGCGCTAGGGGTAATTGAGCCCTCCAGCAGCCCCTGGGCCAGCCCAGTGGTCTTAGTTCCAAAAGCTGCTGCGCCCGGTGCCACCCCAGAACTCCGGTTTTGTGAGGACTATCGTGGGCTCAATGCGGTCACCAAGACTGACACGCACCCCATCCCCAGAGCGGATGGTGCTCGTGGATCGGTTGGGAGCTGCCCAGTACCTCAGTACGTTTGATTTAACATCTGGGTACTGGCAGATTGCCTTAATTGAGGGGGCCAAGGAGAGGTCTGCGTTTTCAATGCCAGAGGGGCACTTCCAGTTCCGAGTTATGCCCTTTGGGTTGAAGAATGCCCCTGCCACATTCCAGAGACTGGTCAACCAGGTACTGTCTGGGCTGGAGGAATTCGGCACCGCACACCTGGATGACATTGCTGTGTTCAGCTCCACATGGGAGGAGCACTTGCAGCACCTCTGTGAAGTGTTGAAGGCTCTGCAAAGAGCAGGCCTTACTATCAAGGCCAGTAAGTGCCAGATAGGGCAGGGTTCGGTGGTGTACTTGGGAAACCAGGTAGGGAGCGGCCAGGTGGCGCCCCTCCAAGCGACGATTGATACCACTCTGGCTTGGGAGCCCCCCAAGACCCAGATAGAGGTGAGAGCCGTCCTAGGACTCGCCGATTTGTCAAGGGATATGGCACCATTGTTGCCCCCTTGACAGGGATGACTTCAAGGAAGCAGCTCAGGAGAGTGAATTGGACCGATGCCTGTCAAACTGCTTTTGATGCCCTGAAGACTGCCATGTGCATGGCACCGGTGCTCAAGGCACCTGATTTCTCCAGTGAGTTTGTAGTGCAGAAAGATGCTTCAGAGCATGGTGTGGGAGCGGTACTCTCACAGATCAATGACGAGGGCTTGGACCAACCTGTAGTTTTCATTAGTAGGAGGCTACTTCCCAGGGAACAGAGGTGGAGTGCGATTGAAAGGGAAGCTTTTGCTGTGGTCTGGACTCTGAAGAAGCTGAGGCCCTACTTGTTTGGGACTCACTTCCGGGTTCAGACAGACCACAGGCCCCCTCAGATGGTTAATGCAGATGAGAGGTGAGAACCCAAAACTGTTGAGGTGGTCCATCTCCCTACAGGGAATGGACTTTACGGTGGAACACCGTCCCGGTACAGAACACGCCAACGCTGATGGCCTGTCCAGGTTTTTCCGCCTTAGCGATGAGAATTCCCAAGAGGGTGGGTAGTTCTCCCCACTTTCAGCTGGAGGGGACACGTGTTAGACTTGGCATAATGGGGAATGCTGAGTATAATGTTTACCTACATATCTTCCCATAGGAGCAAGATAGAAAATTAAAGTTTAGTATGCCTGAACTGAGAATGATAAAATATATCTTTTAGTGAAGTTGGTTTTAACATTCTGTGTTTGAAAATACCACTTTTAGAAAGTAGGTATTTTCTTGTCTAACCATTCAAACCTGCCTCTGCTAGGTTGTGTATTTCTTGTCTGCAGTTTGAGTGACAGGGGCTGGGGAATTCCAGGGGGCTTTGGAATTCCCGGAGACAGAGTGAGTCAGCACAGGGCTGAATAGAGAGATCTCCATGTAGATGGGTGGGAAGAGTTGCACCTGTGACCTGAATAGGACAGTGCCTGCCCCCCAAGTGCTGGCTCCACCCCCTGTGGTGCGGCTGATGTCTCTGCCCTGCACTGTGAAAAAAGAGAAGGAATCATTTCAACAAAGTGCTCCAGGGCTGTGCTTTCCCTCCTCAATGCTGGCTCCACCTCCTGTGGGGCGTCTGATGTTTCTGCCCTGCACTGTGAAAGGAAAGAAGGAGTCATGTAAACAGAGTGCTCCAGAACTGGTTTGGACTGGGCAAAGGCCCCTCTGCCCTCAGAGGACAAAGGATTTGGGGGTATAAATATTGGGACCCTAATCCCAAGAAATTAGATCATCCTGGAATCAAGAAATAACCTCTGCCAAGGAGAAAGCTGGAACACTGCAGAAGAAGGACTAACCTGCTGTAAGGCTGACCTGCAGTTGCTTTGCTGCCAAGGAGAGGGGAAGGACTTTGCTGTGTGCTGTGTCCCCTGGCTTGAAGGAATCTGCAAGGGCCTGAGTAAAGCTGGCCTCCTGTTAAGAAGTCCCAGGAACAAAAGGACTTCACCCCCAGCTTCCCCCTGAACTCTGCTGTGTGAGTTCTGCCCTTCCTAGAGTGCTTGATCCAATTGTGGGGCCTCTGGAAGTTGTACCTGCTGTTGGGAAGCTGACCAAGAGAAAAGAAGAAAAAGATCTGCAACTTTTTCACGCACCGCCGGCTTAGCGAGAACATTTCCGTCGCCGCGAAGATCGTCGCAGCTCCTGTCGCCGCTGCAATGTCAACGCCGTGTTCGTCTTCGGAGCGCATCGCCCCCGGAGCGGGAAGGTTCCCGTCTCTGCGAGCATCGTCGCAGAGCCTGCCGCCGCTGAGTGAGATCGTCGCACTGCTCGTTAGCGGGCCACATTTTGTCGCTGCGAACATCGTCGCAGAGCCATCAAAGATCGTCGCATCGTGCCTTTGCGAGTAAATTTCTACCGGAGAAGCTACGCCTTGGAATCCATTAAAGTATCGCCTCACTTCCCGTGCAGACCGGATTCGTCGCACACGCCTGCTGCGTGCAGCGGGGTTGTCGCATCGCCTCCCCAGGGTCTCAGGACTGACGCTGTTGCTTGTTTTTCGACGCCTGAGCGCCGCTAGGAACGTTTATCGCATAACCATGTACTGTTGGCTAAAATCGACGCTAATGTGGATTATTTTGTCGCTAAGCTAAGAACACTTTTGAAACCATATTCTTGAATTGTATATGTTGGATTTTTGTCGTTTTGGTCTTGTGTAGTTTATATAAAAGTACTTTATTTATCTACACTGGTGTGGAGTCCATTTGTGGTGTTTTCACTGTGTAACTGTGAGTGTTGGTACAAATACTTTACACATTGCGTTTGATAAGCCTGTCTGCTCATGCCAAGCTACCAAGGGGGTGAGCAGGGGTTATCTAAAGAGTGTATCCCCCTTACCCTGACTAGAAGCAAGGGTCCCTATTTGGACAGTGGTACCTACCCCTGCCAACTAGAAACCCCCAGATCGAACACCAGTCATTTTATTTTGGATACAATTGTAATATTTGGATATATTTTAAAAGCAATGAACAAAACATTAAGTGAAATATCAAACAGTGGTAGAATACAAATTACATTATTGTCTCAGCCACATAATATTTTAGCATTAGCCTTTTCACTTAATCTCAGAATAAATTTTTCTAAACAGGCATTAATTTCTAAATGTAGTGATGCACTAGCATTTAATAATGCAGAGTAAGTCCCAAAGAGCCTCCTTGACAATAAATCTTCAATTTAGTCTTCACCTAAGATATTAAAAGCAAAACTGTGTGTCCTTTATGAAAGTATGCAATCTCCTAATATTCAGGTCATGAATAAACCACCATGAAGGCTTAATGTAGGTAATTATGATAAAGTGTAAACAATTGTTATGATTAACGTGTTGCTGCAGTAGTAGGTGCAGACTTTGAACAACATCATTTGTGAGGATAATTAACACATTAAAATACTGTCAATCAAGAAAAATTCAACCCTCCCCTCTCCTGTATTTAAGAGGAAATACTAAATGCCTGTCTCACTATAAATTATGCTGTCAAGGGGTGAAATCAGCCTACTAATGTTCTGGCAATATGCTGCTTTATATAGCCTTTTGGGAAAATGAAATGCAGGTAGGTCATGAACATATGGTGGTACAATTTCAAAGATAGATCAATCATGTCTTTATTTTTTTTCCAGCACTATGCCATAACAATTACTACTGTACCACATGTAAAAACAAACAATACATTGTATATAGACAAAGGTACTTTCATTTACATTGCATAGGGAAACTAAATTAATTGCTGATTCATTTGTCAAACTAAAGGCGTAGTTCAAAAACAAGAATAAAAACCTCTAGGTACCAATACTGTCTTGAGAAAAACAAGAATCTTGGACATAGCCAGATTACGCATTAGTCTAATGCTAATCATAAAAGTTGAAGTGCTAGTGCTATTATATAATGAAGGGCAGAAAATGAGCCTCAGGAAGTTTGAAGCAAGGCTATTAAACAATGTTTAAAAATGAATACAAATAGTGCACATGCTATTACACAGCATGATCTATTTTCAAAGGGAACTGTCCAAGTTTGATTGAAATCAACATATCCCAACACTCCTTTCTCCATATCGACTTCGTTGGCCAGTTTCTAGGGATACTAAAAGATATACTAGCGCTATACACAAAGTGATAGTAGTTTGTGCAATCGGGCCAGCAAGGTGCAAACGCTCTGTGTACTCTATAACCAAAACAGTTTTAACACAATTAAAAGAACAATGTTATCAAGAAATGTTGTCAAGGCACTGCAAAGGCGCATAGGAATACAGATGCTATTTGGGTGGCATTTGGCAAGAAGGAAAAGAACTGACTGGGCCTGTGCTTGATTAAAAATACTCTAAAGTAAGTCCTCCTTCAACCGGATTTACAAGTGTAATGTTACTGCTCATAACCGTTCACAAATAGATTGAGAGGTCTGCCACCAAGGGGCAGGTCTCCCTATGGAAAAGTGTATGGGCAAAATATTGAAGTTTATTAATTGTAAAAAAAATATTTAAATGCTTTAATATCAAATATGTATTATGTGAATATATATGCAACCATGTGTGTGCTGCTATTTTTATTTTTATTCGAAGTGTTTAGTCATAGGTGAAAAATGGTGCAAAAGGATCAGAGCTCCTCCTCTCAATTTGTGGGAAGGGCAATGTTTCAAAAAATTGTAAAATACCCCTCACACTCTGAAACCTGATTCAGTGTCATGCTTCATCATTGGGGTCTTCCCGCCCCTCTACGGGACGGGGCATGCTACAACTTATGTAGATGCAATAGCACTTTATTCAGTGATTTGTGAGTATGTGTCGTGTGTGGGATCGTGAAAAGAAAATGTGAGATGGTTAAAAACTCTGACTAGTGGAACAAAAATACTTTATTGTCTTCCTTGGCTTAGAAGAGTAAAAGTGGGGAGGTGTAGATGGTGTACTATAATGAGTCACCTACTACTAGGTCAACTTGTTTCAGAAGCCATCCCCTTGGCTTTCTTCCTCAGGACCAAAAAAACGATCCCTGTTACTCCTCAATGGGTGATAGAATAAATGTACATATGCCTGATAGTCACAAACACTCTGCTATGTTCCCTCTTATGGGATTAGAAAAATATACCACTTGTATATCTTAGAAACCTGAAAAGAAAAATATTTTGGATAAATCATGGCTTTCATCAGTTATCGTTATCTATTCACATCACCATCACGTGGAAAGTTTTAAGCTTTTTTGTGATATATTTCCCTTGTGCAACTGTGTTGTAGGTAATGGTACCATTTGGTAAATATCCTCTACTCATAAATCATCTGAAAGAACACTCCTTGTGATTTCTAGTGCCCAGTATCACATTTATTCAACATTCTTTCATACATATTTATCTCCTAGCAAGATACATCTTATGTTATAATATATTCATACATAAAGGAAGTATTTGTACACTCCTATTGTGCCCCAAAAGGTTACAGATTAATGTTCACAGCAAACGAGCACTCGCATTCATACTCCCATAACGAGCCTTGGAAAAAATTGGAGACTTTTTGCAAAAGTCTGTGCACTCGTCCTTTTAAACTGTGATCCCATGCTGTGTCTTTTTAAAAAAAAAATTGTATTCATGCTCTCAAAAAGACGTGGCATAATAATACATACTTTAGAATTTAATTGTTATCGCTCCATGAGCTCATACGAGCGATGTAGGGCGCCTTCAAATAGACAATGTGGGTATTTTAAAAGAACAGAAGGAAAAACAAGGTTTTAACGCCAGGGTGGTTTTTAAACAAACAAGCATGGTCTCTTTGGCTTTTTTAAGGACATGCTATTGCCCTACTTACATGCTGGAAGGAGCGCGATCACCAATGGAAGTACCTTCTCGTGGCTCGTCGGAACCTAACTGAGGTTTGCCAGAGCCCGGTCTTTTAAAGTCCAAGGAGGCATTCTTGATAGGAAACACGTGTGGCTGGAAACACTAGGGGCCCGATTCACAGAATTAACTTAAGACAAAATCCTAAACTTAGTACCATTTTGGTATTCACAGAATGCACTTACTACTTCTGGTATTCACAGAATGAACTTACTACTTTTGTGATTCACAGAATAAACTTACTACTTTTGCTATTCACAGAATGGATTTACGACTACTAACTTTATGCCCGCACTCGGGCTGGAATTTCCGGCCCGGAGGCGGAGCTTCTGGCCCGGAGGCGGGGCTTTCGGCCCGGAGGCGGGGCTTCCAGGCCGGAGGCGGAGCTTCCGTCCGGAGGTGGGGATTCCGGCCAGTGGTGAGGATTTAACCATGGCCAAAATCTCCACCTTTGGGCCGGAAGCTCCGCCTCCCGCCCGGAAGCCCAGCCTCCGGCCCGGAAGCTCTGCCTCCGGCCCGGAAGCTCCGCCTCCGGCCCGGAATTTCCGGCCTGAGTGCGGACGTAAAGTTAGTAGACGTAAATCCCTTCTGTGAATAGCAAAAGTAGTAAGTTTATTCTGTGAATCACAAAAGTAGTAAGTTCATTCTGTGAATACCAGAAGTAGTAAGTGCATTCTGTGAATACCAAAATGGTACTAAGTTTAGAATTTTGTCTTAAGTTTGTTCTGTGAATCGGGGCCGCTACCTTGACATTTTAAAGATGGCCGCCGGTAAATATATATTTGTATATTTGTGGGGTATTTATAGAGCGCGACGTTCGCTCCGGAGGGAGCATCTTGGCGCTAGGGAACCTAAGTGAGCCAGTGCAAGAGGATTAGATGGAAGCTTTGGAGTGATCGTCCGGGAGATTAAAGATCCAGGTCTTTAGCAGTTTTCGAAACGGTTTTTCCTGGGTTTGTTGTCTGAGGGATTTGGGTAGTTTGTTCCAGGCTTTGGTTGCAAGGAAGCTGAGGGTCTTCTCGCCCTTCGTTTTCAGATTGTATTTGGGGAGAAGAATGAGGTTGTCGTTGGTTGAGCGAAGGTGACGGCTGGGCAGGTAGTGGGGGAAGCGTTTGGTGAGGTATTTAGGGCCAGTTTTGTTGTAGGCACGGAAGGCTATAATCAGGATCTTGAAGAGAATCCTTTTGTGAAGGGGGAGCCAGTGAAGTGAGCGAAGTGCTGCAGAAATAGAGGATCTGCGGGGAAGGCCCAGGACAAGACGGGCGGCTGTGTGTAGTACGCTCTGCAGTTTTTGGATGGTTTTCTTTTTAGCTCCTGCGAGCAAGCCGTTGCAGTAGTCCAGTCGCGAGATAATGAGTGCTACTGTCACCGTCTTTCTGGCATCGATGGGAAGAAAGTCAAAAAACTTTCTCATGGATCTGATCATTCCAAAGCATTTGCCTGCGACGGTTCTGGCATGCTGATCGAAGGAGAGGTCGGAGTCAAAGGTAACGCCGAGGTTCCTGGCTGACGAAACTGTCTGGGGGGGGGCAACAGAATTGTCAGGCCACCAAAGTGATGGACAAAAGGAGATGTTAGTACCGATCGGAAGGATTTCCGTTTTGCTCGAATTGCATTTCAGGTGGTTATTGTCCATCCAACGAAATACTTCAGTCAGGCAGTGTTTTAGGTTGAGTTCAGCTTTGGTGGATAGTTTGTCTAATGGCACAATGAGCTGTGTGTCATCGGCATAGGAGGTAACAGGTATGCCGAAAGATTCTATTAGATTAAGGAGGGGAATGAGGTAAACGTTGAAAAGGAGAGGGCTCAGGATGGAGCCCTGCGGGACACCTGAGGAGACAGGTTTGTCTTTGGAGTGAAATGGGCCCAAAGAAACGGCTTGGGAACGGTCGGAGAGGAAAGAGGAGATCCAGGAAAGGGCAGAGTCAGAGATGCCGATGTCCCTGAGTCTGCTGATAAGGATAGTGTGGGAGACAGTGTCAAACGCCGCCGTTAGATCGAGAAGGATGAGGATGGAGTTTTTTCTCTGATCATGCAGGGTTTTTATAGTGTCAGACAGTTCAATGAGGGCGGTTTCTGTCGAGTGCTTGGGGCGGAATCCAGATTGTTGAGGATGGAGAAGGTTGTTTTCATCTAGATAGTGTTTCAGTTCATTGTGGACTAGATGTTCCGTGATTTTTCCCAAGGCCGGGAGTAACGAGATTGGGCGGAGGTTGGTGAGATCCGTCGGGGGTTTATTCGCCTTCTTCATAAGGGGTTTGACGATTCCTTTTTTCCAGCGGCTAGGAACGGTGCCTGAGCTAAGCGAGGAGTTGATTAGGTTGTTGATGGTCGGGTTAACCTCGTTGATTAGTTGGTGAAGTATCTTGGGAGGACAAGGATCGGACGGGGAGCCCGATTTACAGGCCAGGATGGCTTTTTTCGACTGCTCAAGCGTGACAAGGGAGAAGCGGCTTAGCGTACAGTTTTGGGAGACCAGTGGGGGGGGGATTGGGAGAGTGGCAGGGGAACCCAAAACAGGGTTCAATTTGATCCACTTGCTGTTGGAACGATTAACACTGAATCCGTTGAAAAAACACAAAACCTTGGAATTTTTAAAGATAGCTGCCAGTAAATGGACCCAAAACAGGGTTCATTTTGATCCACTTCTTGTTGGAATGATTAACACTGAATCGGTTGAAAAAGCAAGCATATATTTGTTTGTTTTGAGGCTTATTTTGTAGGAGTTTCAAAAGGCAGCCAAATGGAGGTTGAATTCAAAAGAATTATTAAACAAAAAAGAAAAACAAATTGTTGCTCTAGAGATGCACGGATGGAGTCACCGCAGATGTGCATTCATGTATGTGGGTTTTTTGAAAAAACACGGGGGCAAATTATGAAAAATAGGGTAACGCTAGAGGCTGGAAAAATATTAACTGGAAAAATTTTCCTGTCAGAGGATAAGGATTAAAAAGCAAAAACCATGTATATTTAAAAAAGGGAGAGTGTGTACACTCAGGTTTCAAAAAGTTATAGTTTCTCTAAAAAAGAAAGAAAAAGGAAGAAACCCAGTTGTTCATTAACAAGTTGGCATTGCACACGAGATTGGCTTGTGCTAATAGTTAAGACAGCTGGCAGTTTAGCACAAGAACTGAAAATTGAAATTCAAGAAATAGAAGTTAAATAAAACACTCAATCCCTTTGAAGTAACGTTGAAACAGAACAAGTACCAGAAACTAAAAAAAGATGTTACCCGGTTCAGCGAAGAGAGGACCTATCCATACATAAGAGATGATTACAAACCTCAGGAGAACCGTCACGAAATGACAAATGACGATGATTCATCCGATTCAGGATCCAGTGGATCTGACTCAAGTAAGGGAAATACCAACAATACCGAGGTGGAAGGAGCAACAACAGACGTCCTTGGTTCCATGGTCAAAGAGGATGGGGACATTACCAGGGCCCACCTCCATACCCCATGCACCCCTTAGGACCTCCGATATACCCACATCAACAAGGAGCCTACCCTCAATGGAACCACCCTCCGCAGGATTATCTCTTCTATGAACAGCCCCATTTTTTAGGGCTACGCCAAGGGAGAAACAGAGGGAGGAACCGGAGAGGGAACAATGTTCACTGGGCTCCACAAAACGAAGAACAAATCCGGATGACAACCAGGAGCATGACAGGGGCCTCAACCAGCAATAAATGAATCTGGTAGTCAACCTTACAAACCACTCAACCAGGGAAGGCAATAAAGTATTTTCGTTCCACTAGCCAGAGAATTTTTAACCATCTCACATTTTCTTTTCACGATCCCATGCACTACACATACTCACCAATCACTGAATAAAGTGCTCCTGCGTCTACGTAAGTCGTAGCACGCCCCGTCCCGTAGAGGGGCGGGAAGACCACAATGATGAAGCATGACACTGAATCAGGTTTCAGTGTGTGAGGGGTATTTTACAATTTTTTTAAACATTGCCCTTTCCACAAATTTAGAGGAGCTCTGATCCTTTTGCACCATTTTTCACATATGACTAAACACTTCAAATAAAAATAAAAATAGCAGCACACACATGGGTGCATATATATTCACATAATACATGGTAGAATACCTATGTTGGATAACAGTATCAAGAGGAGGACGATTCTACCTTTTACCTCTCCACTCCCGCCTTTGATTTTTTGATTAATATCAAATATACATGTAACAAGATTTGAAATAATTACTGGAAATGCTAAAATATTAAAATAAAATGTTACAGCACTCTAGCTCATGAAATAAATGTGTATTGAGTAAGTATAATATATTTATTGATATTTGCAATACTTATTCAAACAAATCCCCCAGAGTTAACATATTTATCATGTAATATGCATTACATTTTCTTAAGTTGTGGGAAAGTATATTTTACATAATTTCAAATATTTATTTACTCAATTTTAGAAGTTTAATTTAATTTTTAATTTAAGTTTACACTACATTTTAACATAATATTATGATGCACATTGAGGCCAAGATGTATGCCGTTTTGCTTTTTAAAAGATCTTAACAACAAATGCAGTAATTCATTTCTGTCAAACAGGATTCAGACCAAATTCCTCACACCTAGACAACATAGTTACCCTTTCCTACCTTATACATGAGGCGAACAGCCAGAAATCACTCGGTCTTTATGCATGCTTGGTTGACTATTTGTCGGCATTGGACCTGGTGTACAGGGTCATTCTATGGAGCAAACTCCAGGTGTGATGCATTCCAAACAATCTGCTTAATTCAACCATCTTGCTGTACTCATCAACTTGGGCGAGGGTCAAGCTGTCAGAGACTCAGCTAACAAGCAAGATCGACACCAACCAAAGCCTAAAGCAAGGATGCATGCTAGCTCCAATGCCTTTTAATGTATACACAGCAACCCAACCCTTTTTAATATCTATGTGACCCCACTGGCCAAACTAATAAGATCTTTCGGGATGGAGGTAGTCTCTTATGCAGACGACACTCAAATCCTCGTCTCTCTTCCCCATTCTGATGATCTAATCGCCTCCAGGTTTAGATCTTGTATGGAGGCGGTTGGTCATTGGATGATTCAGAACTCTCTAAAACTGAATGGGGAGAAGACTGAGGTGATGGTGTTCAGGGGAAAGAAAACATCTGGTCAGCCAATTGGTGGCCTGACTCACTAGGGACATGCCCTTCCCCTACAACATCTGCCAAGAACCTCGGGGTGCTAATAGATCCTGCTCTCGACTTAGGCAGCCAGGTGAGCAGAACTGTTTCCACCTGCTGGGGTCTGATTCATACCCTACGAAGGATTAGGAATTATCTCTCCCTGCAGGCAAGAAAACAAATAGCTGTTGCGCTCATTGGATCGCGCTTGGACTACTGTAATGCACTGTATGCTGGGCTTAACAAAGGCCAGCTGCATCGCTTACAGGTAGTCCAAAACGCCATAGCCAGATTTGTCTTGGACACCCCCAGACGCTCTTCGGCCTCTGCAGCCAGGAAAACACTGCATTGGCTGCCGGTAGAACAACGAATCCGATTCAAAGTTCTATGTATGACCTACAGAGCCATTGCCAAAAATAGCGATACAGGAATTGGGTCCATCATTTCCCATTATATTCCCGGAAGGAACTTGCGCTCCTCTGGGAAACTGCGTCTGACTACCCCCCGTGTGCGAAAAACCAAGTGGGGAGGTAGAGCCTTCTCCACTCTTGCTCCTAAGTGGTGGAACGACCTCCCCTTGGACCTGAGATCTCTCCCGTCCTTACAGGACTTTCGTTCTGCTTTAAAAACTCTTCTCTTTCGGCAAGCCTACATGTAGGGTTTCCTGTCTCCTCCTTTTGATCATTTTCTGGTTTTTTGTTAGGCGCCTTGATACCTGAGGGTTATTGTCCTGCGCAATATAAATTTCATTTCATTCATTCATTCAGCAGACATGTCTTTGGCACTAAATCACGCCAACTTAATTCCGCGAAACATAGGAAAAACCATGATCATCTATACTGCAGTACACAGAAGATATTGTTTAGCTTCACAACTCAAAAATAGGCATCCAGAGAGCCTTAAACACTCTTCACATATATAACAAGATGATAGTAAATGCCTCAAAAACAAAGGTGATATCATTTGGAAGAAGGTGCAAGCAAAGAAACCATCAATGGTCTCTCTGCCCCTTAAAAATAAGAGGAGGAAAATACTATAACTACCTGGGCATTTGGCTCTTGGCAAGATGTGGATCCAAACACACTTGAACATTTGAAACACCCGAAAGATAAGGCACATTAATTACCACTATGCTTTGCCAACTGAATGCTGCACTTGAAAGCCCCTCTCCAGCCCTAATGCAAAAAAGGCTTAGGGCCGTACTACCATACGCTATCACTTATGGCAGCGAGGCCTTCCCGGGTCAACTTATTAAAAACATGGAAAAATAGCATCTAGAAGTATACAAAAGAGTTCAGGCTGCCATATTGCACCAGGGGATCATTGGTGAGACTTGAATTCGATTTATAGAGTCTAAAGTGGGCCAACATGGGGACTTTTCTAAAATATTATTCCAGATTCATTTTGCCCTGCCATGCATGTTGAAGTTTGTCCTTTAAAACACATTTTAAATGAAAAACAGTCCTTGATCCACCTATTTAATGGCAGCTGTAGACACGCACCATATAGATTTGACTGCACTAAACTCTCCATTGCTCACATACACAGCAGTGAAAAGTATATTAAAAAAAAAAAGACAAAACTCCTCTTGAAGACTGCAGACCTGGAAAACATCAAGTCCATTCCATTATTAAAGACCCTGGCAACTTCATACGATAATGTCTGCCATGTTGGCCTGCAGCCACAGCCATATCTTAATTGTACTATTGGGAAAGCCTACCCTACTCAAATTTTGTCTGCAAGGATGATGACATTACAAATTAAAGATTTTAATCCAAACTGGTTGCTCTACTCCAATATTGTTAAGTACAGGCTGTGCAGATGCAAACTTGAAACCTTTTCATACTTACTCTGTTGATATCCCTTGCTGCTCCACTTTAGGCAGTCACTGCTAAAGCCACTTTTCTTAACCCATTGTATAAGGACTTGCAATGATACAGCAAAGTGGATTTTCAGCACTATGGTCCCTTCTAAACTGTCAAGAATAGCCAAATTCTTTAAAGTGGTGCAGGAGCTTCTCGAACAAAAAAAACAACAAAACCCAGCAATGACCGTCGACTGACATTATGCACCTTACACTTTGGCCTACCTGTAACTGACTCTAAACAACTATGCTGCCTTTTATGTAATGATTGCTTATTTTAGAACATGTATTTTATCTTCTAAAATCATATGCCCACCTATATCAGACAGTCCCACAAAGATTTATCAATTTTATTGAACTGAGCACTTTGTTTTATTTGTAATCAACTTCAAACAAATGCACTGCCATTAAGTCAATCATTAAAGACTTTAAATGATGTGTTCTATCTTCTGATATATATCCGTTTATGTTAGGCAGTACTATGATCGACCCATTCTTCTTTCCTGCCCTCTGCATACCATGGGTTTAATTCACTTTTAAATGTTTTATATTGTCAAGGTTTTAATTAACCCCACAATAACATTTGTTTTACTTGACTTAACTATAATGATTATTTAATAACTATATTTTTCTTTTAATGTTCACTGAAAAAACAAAGGTTAAAGTAACATCATGTTTAGGTGTTCTAATGACACATTAAAAACCCCAAAAACCTTTTGAAAACCTTATTTACCATCTTCATAATAATACTCTTAATTTCGGTAATATACTATAAAAGAGGTTCACCATACAAAAATACAATGATTAAAATGGGTTAAAATTAGCATCAAGTTAAAAGGAGTAAAAACAGCACCTACTCATTGATATTAATATTGATTTGAAGTATCCTGTAGGCTTTCTCATTGCTTGTTGTACCAAGCTTCCTGTAGATGGGAATCAGCCATTTCCTCCCGCCCGTCTATATGCTGGACAAAAATGTAGCAGATGGGGAAAATTTTGCTTCTTGTAATCACACATTGGGCACCCCTGGATGGTATTTTTTAGTGGTCTTAACCATTTTGAGGTACAACCATGTGAGGGTATATTTCCAAATCTAAATTGGCCATATAGTTTTTGGGCTAAATCAGGATCTATGTCATCACAGACATTTTCAAACTGGTGGATATTCTTTGCCACTAATAAGGAGGTAGATAAAGTGCCTTGTAAAATTTTTGTATTCTAATTTATAAATTTACTTTTAACTCCTTAGCCATCAGTACAATTTATCAACCCGCAGGATAATGCCAAAGATTAGCAAAGCCCATCCCCAGTAGTGTATTTTTGCCAAATTTAATCCAGGGGAGTTTTTTGGCAGTCGGCCATCTAAGAATTTCTCCCAGCCCACTTCGATAAAGCAAAAGTTCTGGAGTAGCCCAAAGGGGTCTCAAGAAAATTAGCGGGTGGAGTTCAAGCTTGTCAGAAATCGACCTGAGGCCCAAGTCTAGCCTCAATGGTACTAGGGAGGTACTGACAGATAAACACATGAGTTGCCTCATAAACCTATTTTCTACCATTATTAATGGCTTTAGGTTTTTGCACCCTCATAGCTCTGCACCGTAAAGGGCAACTGCAAGTGCCTGATATGTGTAAATTTGAATGACTGGTGATGCAAATCTGCAGTGGGACCACTTATGTAGCTTCAACAGCCCCCCCTTTTGGTACAGTTTACATTTTCTTTTTACAGCATGATGGGTCCAGTCCAACTTTCCATCTAGGGTAATCCCCAAATAATCAAAAAAATTTACTTGTTTTAGGGGGACACCATCTAACGTGAGGTGTCGGCATGCGGTAGGACAAGGGTTAAAAACCATAAACTTAGTTTTATTAATGTTAATTCTCCAGCCCCCTCATCACAGAGAATCTGCTATAGTGGCCCAGTAGTTTCTGAAGGCCCAGTGGTGATTTTGACTGCTTTATAGGAAGCGGTTCAGTTACTTCACCCAGTTTACCACATCTAACTTGTGCATAATTGTTATGATGCATTCTCTCAATTATACTGCACAGGTAAGCTGGGATGCCCATTTCAACTGGACATTTCCTCAGCAGGGTTTTGGATTAAACGGATTGGACTGTAATTAGCTGGATCCAGAAGACAAACCTTCTTATAAATTGGAAGAATCTCAGCCTCTGTCAATGTTTTGAGGAGACTTGCTTCAGATTTAAAATGGTGTTAAATACCACTGTGAGCATTTGGCTGGTCCACATTGTTTATTAAACAAGGATGGCACACTACTCCTTGGCCCTTGGTTACTAGCTCCTCTAAAGAAGTTCATTTTAGGCTATTGAATACTGAATTATGTACGTCTTTGAGCTTTTGTAACAGTGTCTCCACATTTGACATTAAATTAAGACCGCAAACTATCTCTAGAGCAGGACCCACCTTAGCATATATAGATTTCAAAGTCTTCTCCGAACAGACCACTGTGGACCAGTGATTACTGTGTTTTTTATGAGTAAGCTTGTACCTAACATTCTGTAGCTGGGAGAGAGCTAGCTGGGTTTGGCCAGTAGGAAACTCCAAATCTATCTCAAGCGTATTGTAGTCACTGTTGAGCCTATGTGCCACTGCCATATCCGCTAAGAATGGCTAAATCCTAACATCTAAAAGAATATAATCAATTAGGCTAGTAGTTCCCATTTTGTTAAAAGTCTGCTTCCGCTGTCTATTAGATTTTGTTCTTCCATTGCATGCTTGGATACTGCAATACAGAGAAAGAGCATTCAGTTGTACCACTAAGGGCAACCGTTTCTTGATTGAGGAAATAGTGGGAGTAGGGATTAACCAAATCTTATCTTCCTCTGGGAGGTGATGATGATTAACCAGGTCTAGGGGTTTGAACTGGTAATTAAAGTCACCCCCAATATTTTCAAAGTATCTGGTGGAATCCTGCTATGTGTATAGCTACCACATCAAGGGTGGCAGATTCCTGCCGCATAGCAGAAGGTCTTAAGTAGATGTTGTAAATATTGGCTAGGCATCCATTTGTGAGTATAATGATAGCATATCTTACTGTTTCAGTCCCAATCACTATGCACCCCATGTGTGACCCTTTTCATATCATTAGGTCCCTGAGGGTCTTCCCTGCCCAATCGACCTGGCATTAACATAATATGTGGAAAAGCTGGGGCACCTAATTTCCAGACTTTGCCACGTTTCTTGGAAAAGACAAATATCTAATGTGCTAATATATGGTCCCCAATCAGGATTCCCCAGCTTAGGGCCCAAGCCAGCAAGGTTCCATGAAGGTAGTCTTAGGTTTCTACAATTCCCTGCTGCAGAACTCCTCAGCTCCACTCCCCCTATGTGGCCCCCTCCTACTTGATTAACTAGTAAACAAATCTACTATATCAAAACCTACAGAAAAGGCACTAGAGGATGTGCTGCCCCTCAGAAGTATATCTGGGGAGACCATTTCTCAGTCACTTTAGCTACAGGGGCTCTTGTTACCATTGGAGACTCTTCAAGCTTTGAGGGCACTAGGGATGCAGGGCTTGAATTTCCACCAAAAATAGAGTAATTAAAACAACCGGGCATCTCCTTTCAGTGTGTTACCCCATTGAGTTCCCTAATGGGCATATCATTGATTTGGCTACTATCTTCTTCATGTCTAACAACAACGTCCAGGGGACCAAACCTCCTATGAGCTGGGACGTTAAAAAAATCATGCTGCTACGACTGTGACACTGGGGTAAAAAGAGCACTAAATAGTGGGGTTTTTGGACATTCGGAGGTTCCTCTGAATGAGTCCCAAGGGGGGCGTATAAAAGTAACCCAGGGGTAGTAGACTTACCCCAGAACCCACATAAATCAAAGCTGCTGTTGCTGCTGCTGTGTATGGACAACTGCAGGTTCTCTAAAATTAATAATCACACAGTCTCCAGGGTGAGCCTTTGCCCCCTTCCCAAGCCACCCCACATTACATTTGAACAAAATATTGTTAGCCAGTGAGGATGGAAAGTTCCTAAATGTCTTCAACCAGTTGAGGCACTTGTTACTCAGCTCCATATAGGATTCCCTCTGACCGTCCCTTAGGCCTGGACTCCAGTCATCAAAGCCACATATGGACATGCTTCTGATGGCAAATCAATTGTCAGAAGATTCCTGGGTTCATGGGAGAGTATATCAACAGCTTTGTAACCTGCTATTGGTCCTTGAGGATCTTGGTGAATTGTATCAAGCAAGCTGCTGGTACACTTCAAACCCACACCCCCTGCATTCTCCTGGCCCTGGGACATGCCTGGGTTACTTCTAGGTGGTCAAAGGTTTCAAAGATCCGGGCATACCAACTCCTAAAGATGATTCGAAATGAGAGGTTATGGCTTTGGCTTTAGGCTGAGGATGCTCTTGGTGTCAACTGGCTTTGGTGATAGAGTTCAGCTGGGATTCAAGAACTGCTATTTTCTAGGCATATCAACCCTTGGAACTGGTTCATTTGGCACCCACAAAGTCATCTATCCGGTCAGGTTTGGGTGCGACTGGTCTTTCCTCTTATTTTGGTTGCACAGTTCTACATGCTCTGGCTTTAGCTTTAACAGACAGTGTGGGCGTCAATAGAACATTGTCAGAAGGCTGCTTACTAGGGGCAACTCACTTAGCTTTAGACCTTGGTTGTTGTGTTTCCTTTGTGTTCTTCCCCTCATCGGGAGAAGCAACAACAATGGGCCAGGTAGGCGTGGTGGTTTGATTACAGGCAATATAAGATTGAACAGCAACTAAAGAATCTGCTTGGGCCTCTGAATGGGTAAGAGGTGCTATGCTTGAGGAAGGTTCTCCACCACTTCCTAATGAGAGTCTCTTCTCTGTAAGTTTTATTTCGGTGGCTATTACACCTTTGGAGCATTTTGTCAATGGTGGTTACTTTTGCTGGCTCCCCTGTATATAATATTGTGACTGCCCTGGTGAGGGGGCGGTACCCAGGGGAGCGGGGGACCCACATAGGCACCCCCTGAATTACTACATTAACGGCCACCGGGACCTGGCCCATCCGGGGCCATTATTTAACAAAGCACGGGAGACCATGTTTCGTTTTTTTTTTTTATTCGGCTGGAGTAGGAGATCCAGTGAGACACCACCAATTTCTTTTAAAATGCTTCTTTGACCAGGGAGGGTCCCCCTGGAATCCTCCTAGAGGCCTGGGGGTCAGGGTGTTTCTACCCTGCCCCCTTTTCTTTTAATCTTTTTTCTTGTGACTCGGTTGAACAGAGTCAGAAGGTGGCTGCCAATACTTCCTGGTTTGAGTGTTGGCAGCCAATCAGATCTCAATCACGCGATCGGGAAGGGTCATGGATATACGGCAGCCTCAGTTTTGTATCTGAGAAATCTTTACATTTCTCAACAACTACTGAATTGCTTTCTTCACCAAGAGCTACCTTTTAGCCAAGTATGTAATTCCGTTCAACACTTCAGGCTATAGCTGTGTCGAAAGTTTCCTAAGGAAATTGACATGGAGAAAAAGCATTTTAGGACCCTCCCTTCTGCTTGGCCCCCGCTTGTCGGATCACCATGAAATTTTCAAGACAGCAGTTGAAGTGACTGGTGTATTAGTTTTGAAATCTTCGTAAAGATTTGTCAAATGATGCCAAAGTTATTAACAAATAAAAAACCGCTCTTCCTATAAAAACTGCATCCTAACTATAACTACTTACTGGTGACCACAAGTCGAGTAAAATAAGATTGAGTCCGTTCATCTTGCGACTCTCTTGCTCCAGGCATGCTCCCTTTAAAAAAAAAACATGAAGAGGTTAGCATAAGAGGTAGCAAACCTGGAACCCATGGCCGGACCCTGATCTGATGAAACCATTCACCCTCGAACAAAATGAAATTGTTCTTTAATATGAGGTCACTCATTTTCAGTATCATTTCTGAATGGCACTACGAGTCAGGGCCACGAAGAATAGGAGGCAGGAAAAGAAGGGTGCTCATGCCTAGTTCCATGCAGGTCAGGCCGTACACTCAATACTTAGCGTGCCTGAACTCGTAGGTCATTCCTGATGGCAGGTGACTCTGGTACTGATTGGTGATTGGTTAAAATAGAGAGGACCTGAGAGGGAACCGCGTTTTGGGTACCGTAATCAAGAGGATTGAAATAACAGCATCCCATTGGTCCATGGTGAATTTAAATGAGGGCCAAAGTAGGGTGATAGCTCGACAGTGGGATTTATCGGGCCGGCTGAGGCACGGACGCGTGAGTAGGATACGAACCTTGAACACGTGAGAGGGGGACTCTACAAAGGTCTATTTTGCCTTCTGAAACGCATAGTTTGGGAATCTGGACAGCGGCATTTGAGAGTGGTAGTTATTGGACTTTAAAATCATATTTCTTATCATGCTGCGGGAATCTGGCAGAATTAGGGAGCATTAGAATGAGATGGTCTACTGAATTATACACCATGGGTGTTGGGTTTGTAGTAATATTAGCAGCAGACATGGACAGAAATAGGCACAATGCAGTTGCAAACAAGTGGCCAGGGCTAATGCCACGCATTGATCAGATTATGAATATATGGACCATAAAACATAGTGATAATGGAAGAAAGGGTGAGGTATTCCAAGGCACATGGAGATTATATTTTGGATTAATTTCTTTTGTGTAGAATAGAATTTCCCCATTAACGGGATGATGATACGAACCACAGAAGGACTCAAAAGAGGGAATTGCAAAATAATTAATTTTGAGGTGCGTCTAAGGTGCTGTGTACATTATTAATTGATTGAGAACTGCTTGATGGGAGAAAAAATAATGAGGTTATACACAGGTTCAGTTTTGTATAAGTAAATGAATAACAAACCCAGGAAATTATTGGAAGCTTTTAACAACACAAAGTTAAATGGCAGGATTTATTAAACATGTGAAATTGAGACAGTCTTGATTTAAGGAGTGGTACTCCCTTTATATAAAAATTCAAGGTACAGTAACATCCTGGGCTAAGGGAGGGGTGCAAGATTGTATATAGGCAGGCTTGAAGGGCATCATTTGAATGTAAAACAGAAGAGATGGAGGCAACAGGGGACATGCTGTTTGTACTGTATCATTTCATTTGGAAACATGGAGAGATGTCAATATTGACATGTGTATTTTTCCTTTTTTACAGCCGTGATGACGTCCATGTGTGGACGAAACGCGTAGGCTGATGATCTTATGTCACATGAGTTCTTGGATCTATTGTTTATGAAAAGATTTGATTGTGAAATAAAAAACTGAACATTTCTACAAAGCAAGCTTGCCTATGGACTTGGTTCTTAGTGAATGCAATAATTGATTGATTACTATAGTGTGTACAACAATGCTCCTTTCCAAGAGTTGAAATCTTTATTTAAAGACGCTTATGGAAAATACATGGGGATTTACATTTGGGACACCCCCTTTTTTCTTGGCCCCCGTTTGACAGATTGCCCTGAAACTTTCCAAGCACAAACTAGTCAAAAGTAGCATATATATAACCTATTGGTGGTCACAGGTAGCTAGTTACAGTGAGGACCGTGTTTCATAGGAAAAGTGTTTTTTGACTTGCCTATCTCTTTGGTGCTGATTGACAAATCTTCATGAAATGTTTCACAAAAGGTGCGCTGCTAATTCTAGTTGTGAATGAAATCTTTTGGGGCCAGGAAAAAGGAGGGTCAAGAAAAGTGTGATTGCCATGTTTATTCCCATAGGGATTTAGAACACGACTACAACCTGAACTGCTGGACGGAATTACACCAAATTTGGCAAAAATATTGCTCTTGGTCCAGAAACAGTGCCTTTTGCTATTTAGTGTAAATCTGTTCAGTAATTTGAGTGATTAAAAGAAAAACAGATCCATTTATGAAGGGAAACGACCCCTCCGCGAATCCTCTCGATCTCATGCAGAGATCTTATTGGTTGCTAGCACTTCAATCAGGAAGTGTTGGGACTCGGACTGAGCCAAGTCACAAAAAAAATGTTAAAAGGACAAAAAGAGGCAGAGTAGGAATACCCTCACCCACCTGGCCTTGTTGATGGGGTCCCTGAGGGACCCAGCCAGAGCTAAACAATCATTTTTGGAAAAATAATTGCGTCAAAAATCAAGAGGCTCTCACAAATTTTCTGCAAAAATGTTAAAAATAAAAGACAAGTGTGGACTCTTGAGCTTGTTTTTAGAAAAAAAACCCTGGTGGGCCAAATCCTGGGGGCATTCACATACATTAAAAAAATTAAGGAGGGGCGCAGGGTCCCCCTCCTGAGGCTCTTATGAGATCACCACCTCCCTCATATTTAACTTATCTATAAGTTCCTAGTATAAGGGACAAGAGTGTACCTTGGGCCTGTAAGTTGAATATCACCAGTAGGTTACAACACCCATTGCACCACCAACTGCAGTGAAAGTACAAACAGGACTGCATGCCCACCATTGAAGCCTAGGTTTGCAGTATTATAAGTGTAAATTCCTTTTAAATGTTAATAAGTCACCCCTAAACAAGCCTTACTCCAAGGCAGGAAGCATTGCATTTAAAAGTAAAACTATAAACATATAATGTTAAACATGTCCTTACAGTGTAAAGGTTTAAAAAACAATGCTATATTCCCTGTAGCAGGGATGATCATTCCATATAAAACATTGGGAATGAATGTTAAATGTAATAATCTTACCTATGGCTAGGAAACAGCTACAAATGTTATATCACACCTTTATGAAGTATTTATTGCAAGCCAAATTCACTGGTGAAGTTGGATTTGTAATGAATATTTTGAAAAAGGCAATTTTAAAAATGTTACATTTCCCTGCCTAAAACCTCTGGAGTCCCATTTGTAAGCTCTAATTGACATCCATGAGCAGAATAGCGATTTTGATGACCTGTTCTCCCAAGGCTGAGGCAAAGACCTTGAGTGTGAGGAGGTGTGTGAGGAGGTGTTCTGTTTCTCCGGCAATAAAACCATCTTGGCTGTACCCAGTAACTTGTTACATTCAGAGAGGCTTAAATTGCACAGTCTGACACTTGGGCTGGGCAGGCAGGCCGGCACCAATCCCAGTGAAAGAGGAGTTGCCCCCACAACTGGTTTGAATTGACCACAGAGGAAGAGTTGCTCATTTCCCTGGCCTCTGAACAAGATGCGAAGGGGTTCGCCATCTTGGATTTAGGCACTGTGGGATTGTTTGCAGTAAGGCAAACACAGGAAATGCTACAAACATGGGTAGATTTGCCCCTGGGAACTTTTATACTATAGTTTAAGGAGGGGCTAGGAGTCACCCCAACCCAAACTAGGGCCAGGCATTATTGTGGCATCCACAGAACCCTCTTCAGAACACTTTCTGGACCTGACCTATCGAAGAACAGAAAAGGACTGGGCCCAATTTCTGTGACCTGAGAAGAGCCAGGAAGACTGGACCTTATCTCACATTAAAAGGATGTGGACTCCAGATGTTATAAGGCTGGCCTCATATTAAAGCTAGAGAGACACATCACGCTGCAAGAGGCCCTTTTCTAGGCATGGGCAGTAAATTCCGTTCCGTTTGCGGAATTTGCGAAATTTGGGTAATTTCTCGTTCCGCGGAGAACGCGGAATTGCCAAAAATTCTGCGATCCGCAGCTTTGCTGAATTTTTTGCTTGTTCGTGCTTTCAAAATGTGTGTTTGTGAGATATTTCCCCCCAAACACGCAAACAGCATTCGCGAACAGGAAAAAAGCATTGCGAACGGGCGGAACAAGCAATTCCGCGTGTTCGCTGAACTTTTGCGTGCCCTAGGAGATTTTTTACCGTCTTGCGGAGCTTTGTGTAGCGCGACTACGCAAAACCCGCCCACCCCTACCTTTTTCTACAACTGACCGTTTGAAACTGAACCTGCCCTAGACCCTGCTGATGGCCTCTGCTGGAGTGAGTTTAGATCCCCAAGTATTGTCCCCATGGTCTTAGACCCTTGGCTGATGTCAAAGCATACTCCTTCTAACTTTTCCTAAAACCTTAGCCTTTGAATCATTTTGGCTCCAAAGCCCTCTGGAGGAGTGAGACCAGGTTGCCGAGCCAATCAGATGAAGATATTTTGACGCTAGACCAAATATTCATTTCAGCAGCAGAAAATCTGAACTTAAGGATAAGGTATCCAGCCTTGTGGTTCCCTCTTCGCCAACACTTTGCAATCTTACCTCATTGTAAGACCTGAGCTTCAAAAACATGACTACATCTAGAGGTACAAATTTTCAACGGACGAAGATGCCAAAAGTATTTGGCCAGTGACGGACAAATTGGGCTTCTTGCTGACTGGGGTACGAGCCATTGTCACGCAGCAACTAGAATCCTAGTCAAGGTAAGGCACAAGCAAACTCTACATTAACCTGTGTTAACCCTCTGGTAACTTGGAACAGAGCTGTCAGGCTTAATGTGAAGGAATGTGTAAAGTATTTGTGAAACACTTCAAAAAGTAAAAAAGTGACAACACCACACAAAAACAGATCTCACATCAGGCATAGAAAAATAGAGTAATTTTCAATAAATGTAATAAATTAAACAAGACCAAAATGACAAAAATCTAATCAGGGAAACTGGAGATATTAAATTTAAAGTTTTAATGTAAAATAGTGCCAAAAAGCACAAAGCGCCAACAAGGGATAACTGATCGTGCCAGACCTGGACAAAATCACAAGATCAGGCTGACGACGATGGAGCAGGGGCCAACTACAGGTACCTAGTTAGGCCTGCTCAATGAAGTAAATTAAATCCTGGTTGCAGAGTTGTACGTGGATCCGTGGAGATGAAGTGTTGCGCAGTTGAATGGTGCGTCAGGTTCTTGATGCGGCAAGGCTTTGGTGCGAGTTCTTGTTGCATCGATGCATAGTATTCTAGCGGCAGGGATTGCGATGCAAAGTCAGGAGGCAATGCGCAGCTTGCAATGCGTTGGTTCTGAGGAGCTGCAATACTGAGATGCAGAGGCTGGCATCATCGTTGAGCTATTGTCGACGACAAATGCGAGGACCTGGGTTGGAGATGCGCTGTACTGTTGGTGATGGATTGGTTTCAAGGACTACGAGGGCAATGTGGACCTTCAGTGCCAGGTCCAATCCACAGAGCAGCAGCAATGCATTGGTTCTGCTCGAAGATGCACTGCTCAGCCAAGGAGATGTGTTGATTCGGCTCCAGTATGTGCCACTCAGCAGGGAAGATAAGTTGGTTACACTGGTAAGCACCTTAGGCCCACTTCCAAGTGGCTGAGACTGGGGTGGCACCACTTGGCAGAGAAGACTCACAGATGGCAGATTTCAGAGTTTTGGAAGCCTGTTATGTCCCTAAGGCTTCAGATCAGAAGTTGGTGGCACAATGGGGGGCAGGATGTAATATATTTAACAAGCTGGACAAGTGCTTTTAAGTTTACAGTTCCTAGTAGTGAAGAACTCTTACATTATTTTTTCACTACAACAATGCTTATATCTCCCATAGGATAACATTGGGATTACCTTATTACTTTTATAAGTGTGCTTTCCAAATTGGAAGATATAACCATGGGTTATTGTTGGGGGTAAGTATGCACTTACCACTGGCATTAAAGCCACCAACCCAGTATAAGGTCCAGTAAAGGTATCAGTAAATTAGTCTCTTGCTCAGCCCTTGGTAGCTGACAATGAGCAGTCAGGCCTAACTTAGGAGACAGGTATATAAAGCATTTAAAACACTAATACATTAAATAAGCAAGGCACGGTGCACAAAAAAATCCCACACCAATTTATGAAAATAGGAAATATTTTTATCTTTAAAATGACACCAAAAGGACAATATTCCAATGTAGGGAATCAGCAAATTATAATGATTTAAAAAACCACACAGCACCACTCTGGGACATCTGATCGCGCTTGACTGGAACAAAGTCAAAGTTTGACGGTGACCACAATAGAGCCCTGGTCAGGAGGTCCCCACTTAGAAACGTTTCTGGAGCTTTTTCTTCCGATGTCGCTCTACCCTCCACAGCAGGCTGGATTTAGTGAGGGTTCACCGGCTTGACATTAAGGCCCGGTGATATCCTGGAAGTCTGAAGCTCCAGAGCTTTCAGTGGGACAAACCTGAATCCAGGCTGGGTTGCTGTTGAAGGTAGTCAGCTAATGGAGCTTTTTCACAAAAGTTCTTCAAAGTTCATGAGGTGGTTCCTGAAGGTATGTTTGTAGGTTCCAAGTGTCCAAACACCAGTCCTAAGGTATGCAGTCTCCTAGATGGTCTCTTGAATGTCTGGACCACAATTCCCACAATGCACCTTGCCAAATCCGTAAAAGTCTACTGGATGCACTCCGGGATGGGGAATCTTGGTGGAGATGATGCAGGTGGCCTCTATTAAGCTGTAGCTTGCAGCGAGTCCACTCCTTAATCCTTGTTGTAGCAAGGTACAGTCCCCAGAGCTGTAGTTCCAGATTGTGCTACATGTTCAGTCCAATAGGGCAGTCCTTCTTTTCCTGGTACTTTCAGGCAGCAGATCTGTGAGACTATGCACCTCTCACATATTTCTTCAGTGCTCTGGGGCAACAAGCAGTGGGGCACCTCTGTCCAATGAGATGCTGGGTGCCACCCAAAAGTATGCCAACTTCCTCCAAAGAGTGGCTTTTCTTGTCCCACAAAGCACTGCACTTCCAAAATCCAACATGGATGATTTCTCTCCAGAGGAGTAAGAGCTGGCTAAATCAACACACAGGGGTCGATTTCGATCCGGGTCGGAAAGCTCTCCGATAGCTGTTCGTAGCCTCACCTTGCGACCGACTCGTACCCGGAGCCGGTCTGTTTGGGCGAGGAAGTATGATGCGCATAACTGACAAAAATCCGACCAACACGTAGGCTGTGATTCAAGCTTCATTCTCCGTCCGAGCCGTACTTCCGAACACTGAACTGAGTCGGCCGGAAGCAGTATCCACAGCAGTTTCCGGCCAGACAAGTACGATGCGGAAATCATTTGCGCCCGGCAAGTCGCCGCGTACAGCATGTCGCAGCATCCGGAAAAGAAGCATATCAGGTACGATTCGTGCCAGAACACAATCCACGGCTACGAGACGGGCCAGCTTGCAACGGGTACGAGATGGAGCAACATGCAGCGTGTACGAGATGAACACATCATGAATCCCATCGCGCAGGTCATACCAGTACTGTACATCTATGAACGGATCAGGAACAGACGCGGACGGCGCAGACGGTAAGTTTGACACCCAACCCACAAACAAATGACACATACCTGCAAAATGTCACACACACCCAGGGGATCCATATCCTGGCCACTAGCACCAGGCCACCATAGGGGTTGCATGGCCAGCACCACTACCACACCCACCCATAGGGCTTATGTTGCCCATCACTCCTGCCACCCCCACCCATAGGGGACCTGTTGCCCAGCACTCCTGCCACCCCCACTCATAGGGCTTATGTTGCCCATCACTCCTGCCACCCCCACCCATAGGGGACCTGTTGCCCAGCACTCCTGCCACCCCCACTCATAGGGCTTATGTTGCCCATCACTCCTGCCACCCCCACCCATAGGGGACCTGTTGCCCATCACTCCTGCCACCCCCACTCATAGGGCTTATGTTGCCCATCACTCCTGCCACCACACTCGCCCTCCGTGCCACTAAGTCCCTCCAACTCCTCGCCTTCTGTCCCAGTCAGGCTCTGTGGCTCCTCCTGGTCCGTGGAGCTGTCCCCTCCTGTGGCTGTGGATGTATCTGGATAGCATTAGGAAAAAAAGAACAACATCAGTCACCTGCACTGGCTGCACATACCAGAGTGAGTACAGCACATCACAGGGCAAGCCCTGGCATCATTAGCTGAACACTGCTCAAAGTGCTCACACTGTTTAGAATAACCCAATTGTCAGTCTCACCATCAACCATGACACTCATATCCCTCCTGGACTTGCACCCATATGTCTGTTGCATGTTGGATGCTAATACCCCAATGTGCCGACATGCACCACCTACACATTTGTTGGATATGCAACTGAACATGTAGGAGTATGTCACTATACACACATCACATCTCTTGCCACTGACTCAGTACAGGTGTCAGGATGAAGGGATGGCCAGAGTATCATTTCACATGCTTGTGATTCATACTAGCAACACACACTATGATGTTCTCATGTCCTGATAGTCAATGCCACAATGGGGTGCATGGAGCACTTTTGAACACAATGCAGGATCACTCATAGCAAGTTAAATGCCATGGCACTGGCATGCCTGGAAAGTCTGTCAACACTGTCTCCTGTCACAGGGGCAGGGCATCCAGACAATAACAGTATGCACTGTGTCACAATCATAGCTCATGGGTAAAGCAAACTCTGCAGCTGACAAGTGCACTTGTCCATCCCCTGCAAACAACATATCCTGGACCCAGACGACCCCACATCATACAAAACAGACATATGAGTCTCTGCTCCCTGTACATGAGCACATCACAGTCTGCTGTGCATGAAACACAGCTGCCTGAAGTTCACAGTTGCATACACCATTGTACACTGTCAAGTGATCACACACCTATATGTCACACAGGTCTTGTCTCTCATAGTCACATTTCAGATGTCCTGCTGATCCTCAAACTCATGAACACCCCAGTTGTCCGGAAAAGGAAAGCCACACCACAATGACAGAGAGGCAGACACCTGAAGGCACATGTCACTAAGCACAACCTGTATGTTGATACACAGGAGTGGGATTACAGAGTGTTTCTAAATGCCCTTGAGTAGGCATGACTGCCCAGGTCTATGTGAAACAGTGTTTAGCCCTGGACAGTAGTCAGGTGGCTAAGCAAGTGTGACACACTTGATATACATACTCCTGAGGCACACAAATTGGAGTCCCCTGCTCCATTGGTGTGTTTGAAATACCCCAGGCACATGTGGCGAGTCAGACCAGCAATTGGTACACATATCAAGGGCACACACAGATCACATGTCAGATCTCAGGCATTGTGTAAACAATTGACCCACCAATGAAACCCACAACAGAGTCACGGTAACAGATGCTGTCCGGAAGCTGAAGCATAGCTGACTGCAGGGACACAGTGCCCTAGTGACACAAGCAACAGACTGTAGGGTCCACACCTGTGGATCAGATGAGGAGGGGGCATCACAAAATTGAGGGACATGAGTACTGGACTACAAGACCTACGTAATGTGGAAGTGTGACCAGGCCAAAAGACTGCACATAGCATGTCACACATAGTACACAGATTAGGCATGGATTTACCCCTCCTTGCTGCTGTTTGGCCTTCAGCTGCCCATCCAGATCCTGGAAGACAACTACCAGGATCCTGAGCATGTGGGGGGTCAAGGTCCGGTGTCCGCCCCTCCTTCAAGGAGGCGACAGCTTCAGCTGGACGCTTGCGATCCTCCGGGTCCAGCCCCGAAGGTCCTGCCACCTCTTCTGGTAGATGCGGATCCGGCGCTTGTAGACCCACACCGATTGAACTGCCTGGGCGATGGTCAGCTATATCTCCTGATTCTGGTGGGCATCAACCTGTGTGGATGACAAAGTTAAAAGTCCATTAACACACATGCCCCATATTTGTGCTGCATACAGTTGGATATCCATGTCGTCATCACAAAGGAAAATTAGTTACACAGGAAGTCCACCCATGGAAATGGACAAATGCCCTGCATGTCTGACATGTTAACAATGCCTGGGAAGTTTAAGCTTGCACAAATGCACTTTAGCTGCAGAACACCTGTTCATTACATGTACCTACACACTTTGGGGGATGAAAGTACTCAGTGAGTATGCTTTCCACTGGTGTACACACTGCTAGCACTGCTATTCAGACAACATGCACAATTAGGAAGGCAGTGGAGTGCACACTCACCTGCTCCCCTGGTTTCCTATACAGCTTGCTGTACTGTGGAAGGATCCCATCCAGCAGGGCCTGGTTCTCCTCAGTGAAGGCTGGGGCCCTCTCCAGAGTACATGCCATAGCAGTAGCCAGAGGATGCAGAGACAGCAGCAGTGGTAGCAGAGATGTGGTCCAGTAGCATGTAGTGCAGGCAAGTGAGCTCCCGGGGGGGGGGGGTGGGGGGGGCAGCCAGCCTTGTATCTGTGCTGCAGAGGCAGAATCTGTGCCATGTGTCCCAAGTGATAGGTCCAACACGGTTGCATTCCATGAATCTGGCCAATCCATGGAAAAGTACGACTCGTACACGTCTTCCGCATCATTCAAATCTTCACCTTCATAAAACCCTAGGAATTGCAACATTGTTGTAGGTATCCAACTGAATTTCCAGCGCACGACTTGTAAAAGTTTTGAATCCGCATCCGTCTCCATGACAGTCCAGAGCCAATGGGTGCGCACAACTCGGTAAACTGATTGTACAACGCGCAGTTTGAAAATACACACGCACCCGTCTCCATACGATTCAATGGCCAAGGCATGCGCCGTTCTCGGTCCATGTCTGCCCGATGCGTATGCATGATAGTCACCCGCGTCAGTTCTCATTGCAGTCAATGGCTAAGCGTACGCACGGCTCAGTCCTGAACTGTGCAATGCGTACCCATAGTCACCCGCGTCGGTTCTCATTGCAATCAATGGCTAAGCGTACGCACGGCCCGGTCCTGAACTGTGCAATGCGTACTCATAGTCACCCGCATCGGTTCTCATTGCAGTAATGGCTAAGCGTACGCACTGCTCGGTCCTGAACTGTGCAATGTGTACGCATTGTCACCCGCGTCGGTTGACATTGTTGTGACTTTTTGACGGCTTCCACACACAATTACTTGCCAGGGACTCAGGTGCACACCTACTACACTACAGCATGTGCCACACTGTGTCCCATGACATGTAAGGCTGCATTCCCTGTGTGTTTGGGGGGGGGGGGCAACATTTGGCTTGGTGTGTGGCACTTTTGGGCAGCAACTCCCAGGCTGTGCACGGGTTCATGGGGACAGAATCCTTTGTGTGTTGTGCACATTACCACTGTGATGTGCAACTGTACAGTTATGGGCATGAGTCATGGACACAGTTTCAGGTTGGATATGTTTAGGACATGTCACATACACCCTGAGTCCTGGGGGTGGTGGTATGTTTGTCACAGTGAGACCTATAGCCCCAATTCTGATGTACACCCACAGTTTGTGTGCATGCTGTGTCTCAGATGTGGCTGATCAAATGTGCCCAATGGGAGACAGTCTCCACATCCATGTGGTTTGTGAATCAACATTGATGTTGTGTGTGTGTCTACGAGATGTACATGTAGGGCCTGCAGATACAGCAGGGGCCACTACCTGTGGGACTCACGGTTGTCTTGTGGCATGTACACGATACGCCATGTCATGCCAGTGTCCATGTGGCAATACAGGGACCCTGGGTATCTGCATGTCAAAGATCTGTGATGCCTGGGAGACATCAGGCCTCTCACTTGTCACTGTGGTGTGTGTTTGTAATGTGACAGCAGTACATAGGTAGTGTGACACAGCCCAATGATTGGCCTTTTCACGACATGGGACTTATGTGGACATGTTGACTTGAGATGTGAGGTGATGGGCATGTAGGTGACATATGTGTCCATGCCCAACAGCACACACCTCAGTACATTGTGTATTGTCATGATGTATCATGTGATACTTTGCTTGGTCATAGCCACATGGGTGGATGAATCGACAATCTTCCTTTGTTCATCTCTGTACTGCAGGGCACCAGCTGTCCATAGACCGTTCCCAGACCTTGAAACCAGGCAGGAATGTGACTGCATCTGACGTTACCACTTCACCAGGCCACTGATTGAGGAGTTGGCGGAGCAGTTGGCGCCACATCTGCTACCTGGCCGGACATACCCTACAGCACTGACCCCATAGGTGAAGGTGATGGAAGCCCTGCACTTCTTTGCTACTGGTACCTTCCAGTACACTGTGGCTACTGCTGGTGGTGTGTCGCAAACTATGTTCAGTCGTGTGCTACGCGATGTCTTGGAGGGGATGTTGCATTTCCTTGACCTGTACGTCAAGTTTCCTAGCCCAGGTCAACTCACTGAAATAAGGGATGCTTTTTATACACTGGGGAGGATGCCGAATGTCAATGGATCTATTGATGGTACACATGTGGCCATGGTACCACCACAGGCACATGAGCAGGCATACCGGAACAGGAAACATTTCCACTCCATCAATGCTCTGGTGGAATGTCTTGCAGACATGTATATCACACATGTGTGTGCACGTTTCCCCGGTTCTGCGCACAATGCCTACATCATGAGGAGTAGTCGCATTGCAACGCTGAAGTCACAAATGCCAGAACAGCGTGCCTGGCTTGTCGGTGTGTACTGACTGTTTACCATTGTGTGTGTTTGGCAATGTTGTATTCCACCCTCTTTCAAAACTCAGCTAATTGTTCAATTGTTTGTATGTAGGTGACTCCGGATACCCCAACATGCCGTGGTTGCTGACACCCCTCAGGAACCCTGTGACACCAGCCGAGATGAGCTACAATGAGGCACATGGTCGGAGCAGGAGGGTGATTGAGTGGACATTTTGTCTCCTGAAAAGCCACTTCCGCTGCCTGGACAAGACCGGAGGGGCCCTCCCATATGACCCTGCAAAGGTGTGCAAAATTATCCTTGTATGCTGCATGCTACACAACATGGCAGTGCGAAAGAAGTTGCCTCTCATCCAGGATGACGATGACCTACCTCCGCCACCTGTGGAGGATCCAGGCCTTGGCCACGATGCCAGTGATGATGATGATGAGGATGACGTCCGCACACAGCTCATCAACAACTTCTTCACCTGAATGTGAATTCACAGGGTTGTTATGTCAATGTATTGAGTTAGCCTGAAATGTGTTAGGGCTGCACTGTTGCTGTTTGAGTGTGTCTGTTTTTCACTTGACTGGATGCGTGCAGTGATGTGTCCTTTCAGGTGGTCTGTACTCCACAATAGTGTCGAACTGCTGATTTGTTTCTGTGTAGGTTTATTTTGACATGTTTTGTGCATGTGTATTGCATTTCTTTCCTGTTCTGCTGTGCTTTTGACTGTGTCTTGTGTCTGTCCTTCCCAGGGTACTTTGCCTGTTGTTTGTTCAACACTGACCCCAACACCCAGAATCCAACACCAGTGTGGAAGTTGTCAATTCCCATCAAGTGATGTGCCACACACCCCTGAACTTCAATTTTCCAACACTTTGTGACCATGTGTCCACTGTAACGTACAATTACCTTGCAACTATTGTGGAATAAACATGTTGATGATGTGTAATGAACCTGTGCTACGCTTTGTTAGGTGCATTGTCTGTCTTCCCACATCTGACTGACATTTGTTTACCTCACCTGTGGGCTTGTTACCACTGAGTGTGGATAGGTGTGGTGTCTGTGCATACCAATGTATTTCAGGTCAACATCATTGTGTGGGATGAGTTACATGGAAATGGTGAGTATGTGTTGTGGTGCCATAGTGGTGTGTCTCCCTCACATGTGTCACATCACCATGACTCACATAACGGTGGTCACATTGTTGTAGTATTTGGCATGCACTGTGTTATTTAGCAGATCAACATCTCTATGACACATGACAAGTTGGAATTACAACAGAAGCAAGTATGGTGTACTTGTGAGTTTATTTACAAACATGTGTGAGGATAGTGCACAGGATGGTGTGTGTTGTACATTGGGTATTGAATCCAAAGTTCACAGTAGAGTTGGAAGTGTTGGTAGCTGAAATGTCCGGGGTAAAGTCCACAGTCATCTGCTACATTGGACCAACATGAACCCTCCATGTCATGTAGGCGAGTTGTGTTGGATACGACAAGGTGAACGGGTTGCGCACAAAGAACATTGTCCAGAACAGGTTTAGAGGCCCTGGGGGATGTGCAGGGACATCACTTGTCCTTCTTCAGATGACCCCTCTTCTTCTTCGGGGGGATCCTCAGCTGCAGGCGTCTGCGGTGCAGGGGATCTCCGCCAGAGTCCTCCTCCCTCCCTGTGGCACTGGTAGATGGTGTGGCAACAGATGTTGTGGCCACACAGGGAGGTGTGGACATGTTTGTGCCTATCTTGCGGAGGCATTGGAGTATGTCCCGATGCACCGCAGTAAGTGCATCTCATTTTGCCTCCATGCGGGCATGATGGGCAGCCTGTTCCTGTTGAATGTCCTTGAGGATCCCCACTACCTGGCCGAATCCTCTGGAGCTATCCTGGTACGCATCTACGATGCGTACCAGTTGGGGATCATCATGCATTCCAGACCCCTCTGCAAGGCGCGTCCACTGCCTACCACCCCTCCCAGCACCCCTATCCACACAGTCAGGACCTGCGGCGGCACGCACAGGTGACACTGGGGCCCCTTGGGTGTTGCTGGTTGTGTTGTCCGTAGCTTCCTGGGGGTCCTGTGTCCCTGTGCTGTCAGTGTTCTGTGGCCTTGGTCTGTCCGTGTTGGTGGGGGTGCCCTGTTTGTTGCCAGATGCTGGAGGCATGGGTACAGGGGGTGCAGATGTTGGTACTGCTGGTGCTGCATGATGAGTCACACCGGAGGTGCCAGGTTGTTCGTCGTCATCCGAAGAGGACAGAGACGGATCCACACCAGAGAGCTGAGGGTCCACCAGAGTCTGGGACAGGAACTCCTCTTCATTTGGTGCTGTGTCCCCAGCACCACCTGTGTTTTGAAGAGGCACACAATGTAAGTTATGTTTCTACAGGCATCAATGGTTCACATACATTACATTTTCTTTTGTACTTCAGGATGCGTGCCTGTACACTGCTTTGTCCAAGGTTGTCACGGACAGAGATTGATATTGTTGTGGCACATTGCCCACCCAAAATGAAACATTTCAATGTGCATGTCGAAATGTGGCATGCCTAGTTCATGTATAGATTTGTCTGTACGTGGCCATTACTACTCAAGGGCCATCACGTTGCTGACACAGGTGTGTCATCCCTGTACACATTTGAGCTTTAACAAGGACATACGTGCAATTCCACTGAGGAGATGTTGTAAGATTGGGGCATGTGTGGTAGCAGATTTTGCTAGTCTTTGTGTGTCATATTGGTGTATTGGTACAACATGGTCACAGTCCAGTATGCCTGTGATCTCTTTGGAGAAAGTGTTTTTTACAGTGTTCCTAGTTCCCATCTCATTTCATACAAGTGATGATGTCACCATCGTTAATGAGTCTGGTGCTGAGTTTTGTACGTGCATATGTGATTTGACTTGTCAATGTTCTCCATGGTGACATGGATTGGGCAAGGTAGCACTCTGGCTTTTCATTACTCATGACAGTGAGAGCCGATGGTGTGTGTGTTGCAGTGTGGCTGCTGTGAGTAGCATGTCTCCTCCAATGCAGTCCAGGTTAGACCTTGTGTCTACAGTGTCTATGTCAGTGAGTGGTGTGTTGTGTGAAGGATGCATATGTTGCAGCACGATGTAGGAGTGGAATGCAGCTCACAACAGCACCGAGTGTGAATGAGATCATGCTATGGTGTCGGCTATATTGGTGTGTCCATTCCATTCACTGTCAGATGTCCCCTGTCAATGATGTATATGTGCGTTCCTGTGTGCTTTGTGCAATGTACTATGTATGGCTCTCCCCACTTGTCATCTGCAAGACACACCTACCCAGCCAGGCCAGGGGGCACCCCTGGACACTGCATCCTCAGACGGTGAGTTTGAACATATGGTTGCAATGGTTGTGTGTGCTACAGTGTTTGGTTTGGCCAGTGCATATGTGTGATTTTCAGCCACATCATTTCTCAGGCCCATGTGTCAGACTTCTTGC
This sequence comes from Triturus cristatus, assembly GCF_964204655.1. NCBI lineage: Eukaryota > Metazoa > Chordata > Amphibia > Caudata > Salamandridae > Triturus > Triturus cristatus. The sequence continues at coordinate 410,799,763 of NC_140589.1, read as the reverse complement.
CCGGGCATCATCTTTGTGAGTGACTGCTACCACATGTGCAATGTGTTTTAGCATAGAAGGTGTGTGTATGGCCAGCATCGGTGTTATTTGTTTTCAAGTCAGGACCTCCTTCTTCCCCAGGCCAGTTATCTCATCATGAAGCATGCCACCATTGCAGTGTGTGCAGGTTAACTTTCAGGATGTAAGTCAGTGCAGTCCTGGTGTTTGTTGTTGTCCAGTTCCCAGCATGGTCTTGTGCTCCCCACAACAGAGCCCAGTGTCAGACATCTTGTCAGTCCATTCCCACTCCCTGTGAGGTGAGCATGGTTCAGTGTGAGCTTGCTGGGCCATGTGGGTGGGTGGGGAATGTCTGTGACTGCAACTCCCATCATGCTCTTGGCTACACCCCCTTCCCAGCATGCCCATACTTCCTTCTTTTTGACTCTGCTTCCCTGTGAGGGGGTGTGACAGCAATGGCAAGATGGCTGACTGTGCAGTCCTGGTGTTTGTTGGTGCACAGTTCTCAGCATGGCCTTGTGCTCCCCACAACAGATCCCAGTGTCAGACATCTTGTCAGTCCATTCCCACTCCATGTGAGGTGAGCATGGTTCAGTGTGAGCTTGCTGGGCCATGTGGGTGGGGAATGTCTGTGACTGCATCTCCCATCATGCTCTTGGCTACACCCCCCTTCCCAGCATGCCCATACTTCCTTCCTTTTGACTCTGCTTCCCTGTGAGGGGGTGTGACAGCAATGGCAAGATGGCTGACTGTGAAGTCCTGGTGTTTGTTTGGCTACAAGTCCAAAGAGAGCCCCTGTGGTTCACACAGCAGCACCCAGTGCAGTGTATCTTTGGGTGATATTTCACTACAGTGTGAGTCAATGCATTCTACCCGGTGAGTTGTGTGGAGTTTGTGTTGAGGGGTGTGTGTGTCTCCACATGTTGGTAAGTATGGTCAGAGCTGTCAGTCCTCCTTCCCACCCGACCAGACATCCCACTATGAAATGTGCTTCCATTGGAGGGCGTGCAAGTTGTCTTTCAGGATGTCAGTCAGTGGTGTCCTGCTTCTGATTTGCGCGCAACCCCTACAACGGCATTGTGCTCCCCACAGCAGGACCCAGTGTCAGCCATCTTGTCAGTCATTTTCCACTCCCTGTGATGTGGGCATGGTTCAGAGAGGTCTTGATGGGCCAATTTGGAGGGGGAGCAGTATCTGTGACTCAAACCCCATCATGCTTTTGGATACACTCACTTCACCTGCATACCCACTATTCCTTCCTGTCAGCCAGCTGCACTGTGAGGTAGTGTGTTTGTGGTGGCAAACTGTCTGACAGTGTTTATTTGGCTTTGTGCCACTGCCTTGCTCTATTTGTTGGTAGGTTTGTACATGTCATGACACAGTTACAAGTCACTATGAGATGGCAGGTATTGTGTTTGTCTGACTAGCATACACATTATGATCTATTGGTTACTGTGGCTCTGCTAACGGTGCATTGTTTCACTGTCCCCTTGCCACACAATATTGAGTATGTTGGTTGTGTACTCACCAGGCTCTGGTATGTCTGCTAGACCATGGACGCTCACTGGTGGTAGGATGTCCCGCACCTTCTCCTCCCAGGACCTGAATTATACTGGTTTGACAGGAGGGCCACTGCCAGTGCGCTGACTCAAGGCGTGATCTTTCTCGATGAGTTTCTTGACCCTCCTGTGCATGTCATACCACCTGTTCTGGATATTGTCCTTTGTGCGCAACGTTGGTGCTTGTGCATTCACCTTGTCCACAATCCTCACCCACATCTTTGTTTTCTGTGAGATGGGGGTCCTTTGGACCAATGTACCAAGCAAATGTGGCTCTACTCTGATGATCTCGTCTACCAGCACTTCTTACTCACTATCTGTGAACTTTGGATTCTTCTTTGGGGGCATGGTGATGGGTGGTGGTGGTGAGTGATGTGTGTGTGAGGGTGCAAGTGAGGGTGGATGAGTGTCGGTTTTGCTAGCTGTATGAGTGGGTGCTTTTGGTGAGGTGCTAATGGTGTGAAAGTTGTGTGATGGGTGAGTTGTGAGTGTGTCTGTGGTTGCTGTGTGATGGTGTTTTCTGCTGGCTGTTGTCTTCTATTTGCAAAGGATCATGGTAGTGATTGATGTCCTTTATATAGGTGCAGTTGTGGGTGTGTCTTTGTTCCAAGTTTTTTTTAAATATATTTATTGACTTTGTCATTGCTTGTTTGGTCCTTTTTTTGTATTTTATCCATTGGGTTTTCTAGGCATGAAGGAGACGTTCTTCTGACCGAGACGGACGCTGATGTTGGCTCGTGCGGGCTTCTCCGGCTCGTTCACGCTGACTTTCTTCTGTGTTTCATACGTGTCGGTCGCGGAGATCTCTATTGCTTCAGGTCCCTGTTTTCTGTGCGTGTCGGTCATGCGACTTGGGCTCCGTGGGAGTCGGTCTGGGTTTACACGCATTGCATCGTACTGCGCGGATCAGACATCACGGGTACGTGTCGGTAGGGGTCATTCTTGGTACTTGTCGGTCGGTGCAAATCGTGTCCGTTTTCCGGACGAATTAAGGTTTTCCCTGCGGCTCGGTTGTACAGCTTGTATTCCATACATGTTGGTTGTAATTCACACGCGTTGCATTGTACTGCACGGGTCGTATGGTGCCAGTCCGTGTCGGTCGGTCTCCGTTCCGGGTCTGTGTCGGTCGGTACGTTTTGCGGCCGGAATCGGAATCGGCCCCACTGTGTAGCTCATTTCCATTAGCTCTCCTCCTCCTGACCTCTGCAAATTCCTATACTAAGCCTTTCATCTGGCTGAGGCACAGAATGTGAGGGTGGGTATACCTGGCATAACTTGCTGCTCTTCTCTCTCTTTTAGCTCAGTTTGATTTACCCAGCCCCCTCTTTATGACCTGTCTTCCAGAGCTTCAGAACTCTCTCCTTCAGATAACCTCTGCTCCAGCCAGGCCACTTATCTTCTGATCAAAGCAACCTGGCTAATCCTGTGAAGGTTGACCAATCAGCAGAGACCAATAGAATGCTGGATTATGGCTTACAGAAGAGAAAGCTCTATAGCTTCTCTTCTGTACTAGTTATGGTAACGTCAACAGTGGCAAGTTGTTGAATTTATCAGTAGCAATCTTTTAACTCTTTTAATGATTTTTCCCCTGTTCTAGCAATATTTATACCTAAATAAAATATTGCCTTGTTAGCCTTTCGAGCTAAGTATCTACAATGGGAAATAAAATGAGAAGATGTTCTCCTCACCAGGGCATATAAAACATCTTTTATAAGGTCCATGCTTAGAGTTACATGCCCCTGGGACACTTAGGGGAGACCTTGGGGGCGCCTAATATTTAAAGAATAAAGTAGATTATCAGTCAGTCAGTCAAAAAGCTTTATTTCGATAAAAAGTTATCATAAAAGCATATACATACAAACATAAAAGAACAGACAATTCATCGGGAGAGCAATATTTGCAAAAAATCACAGTAATTGTAAGAATGCTCTCAATCTAATGGCTTAATGACTAGTTGGGTAGATTATCACTACATTCATTCACTATTATATACTTTGGACTTTTAGGTAGCTTGCACCCCTTGACCATATTACCTACTATGGACTTATAGGGTCTGTCATTGACAATTGTAGGTGTACCCTATTACATGTACCTTTTTAAACATAGCACTGGCCCTGGGCCTGGTTAGCAGGGCCCAGGGTACAGTCAGAGTCAGTTACCGCAAGTATCATTTTGCAAAATATAAGGAGAACAGGGCAAAAGGATGACTTTATCACAATAACTGATTCAAGTTGGATCCTAATATAAACTCCTAATGTATTGGGAGTCAGATTGTAAATTACAGTTCTGAAAATGCCATTTTTAGAATGTTGGCATTTTCTTGTTTTAACCAATAGTTGCCAGGAGCCATTCTCTGATCACATGACTAAGTGTAGTCGCATTGCCAATGCCAGGACTTGGCATCGCAAGCCCAGTCAACGGGATTCTTTACAATAATGCAACAGGGCCTTGAACTGCAGACTCACTGCCTCTTGAAACCCACCTATGACCTTGGTTGTGCAGCACTTCTTCGACCCGCATCCCTGCAATGCTCCGCCACTAGTGGAGAAGTGTGGCTCACTGGTTAGAGGAGGCAGTCCTGGAAGCAGAGGTCAGCCCAGGACCAGGGTTCAATTCCCGGCTCGGCTGGGTCTTGAGTCCATAAATGTCCATGGACTCGATAATTCTCGCTCCAGTGCATACTCGACTCATGGGTTCACACTCTGCGACTCTGGGCAATAGCTTGCTTAATCTCCACATGGGCCCCTCGCGGCGGGAGGCCTGGCTTTCACCTTGCGGATGCCCTGCCGGGTTATCTCACAGGGGAATACCAGGACGGGTTCCCTAAGCAAGCGCTTAGAGACCGTTTGGTGATTTGCGCTATATAAATTCCTGCACATTTACTAGGATTTAAGGTACCTTGTTCAGCAGACCTAGGTGCTTCACAGTTGGCCTAAACTTGTGACTTTGTTCCTTTCTGGCACAACCAGATAAACACAGTTGATGCTTTGTGCTTTCTTGACACTTAATTCCCTAGAATATTTAAAAATGCATTTTTTCGGGTTTTGTATGTTTAAGTCTTGATTTATTACATTTTACACTATTTTTCCAATTTGGTGTGGGATTTTTCTTGTGTTATGGTTTCACTTTATTTCAGTTTGTAGTGCTGCATAAATACTTTACACGTTGACTCTGCATTAAGCTTTACTGCTCTGTGCCAGCCTACCAGAGGGCTAAGAACAGGTTAATTTGGGGTTTGCTTGTGCTTCATCGTGAAAAGGATTGTGGTACCTGCTTCAGTAAGGTTCCCCCTCAAGCAGTAACCCAATTTCTTACAAATAGGAATATGACTAATCTCCAAGTGCCATAAGGAGTGCAGATATGATGAAACTGACAGTGAAGCTGTCATCAGAGTACATGTTTGCCCTATGATTGGCATGTTAACCATGTCTCTAGGCATAACTGTGGCCAAAGTGTATGTTAGTGCAGATTTTCCCATTTGGTATAACACAGTTAAGCACTTCATTTATATATTCACACTAGTCATTCCTACTCATATTGTAAGCCTACACAAGTCAACACACCAATTTTGGCAGAGTTCCTTGTGCAACAGTGTACCTGTATGCAGACACTGGGCTCAACCTGATGTTAGTCCTACATTCTCAGCCGCCACATAAGTGCATGCGCAGGCAACCCAGAATCTAGAATAAACGTTGTGCAGCAGCAGACCTTGTTTTAAAAGGAGGTCTGTGGTGCTGGCAACTCTCAGTCTGTTTAACAGGATCTTACAGTGAGTAAGGCTCAATTCATGAGTCTCACTCAGAGCAAAGTCTAAAAACCAGACTGCCTACAATCAAAAAACCTTGAAGGTAAATGGGTCAGAATAAATCTTGCTACAATAGTCATAAATGGGGGTTGTGTCAGTTTACCAGCCACAAAACAATTTCCAATGTTTTGGAATAGGTTTGTCTATTCTGTTTGGTTGACGGCGTGACATACTAACAGAGACCAGTTTATCACAGTCCATATCACAGTTTACATTAGGCATAAGGTAAGTACATCTTCTCTCCAACAAAAACACGCTCGCTTCATTGAGTATTTAAGCAATCTTTTTGAGTATCCACTAGCTTTTGATTTGGCGGTATAAGAAATTGGGTTGCGGGTTGTGTGGTGTGAAATCCTACTCAAACAGCAACAACAATCCTTGTCAGGGTTCTACCTACACATGTCATTTCAGGGAAGCAACATTACCCTTATACGTATGCTTATCCAAGATGGTTGCCTTGCCAATCTGTGCTCCCTGAAGTTCCAATCCAATATGCCAATATGTGCTAGCCTTTCTCATTTGTGATATAATGTCCTGCCGAGATAGTGTAGAAGGAGGATCTGGCAATAGAAGGAAGTGTCATAAGGAATTTGTTTCCGGGTTTTTCATTGGCCACTTCTTTGTACCTGATTTTTGGCTTTCATGTTTTTTGCAGCAGATTTCCTTTTGTATTATTTCATCTGGCGCAACTTCCGCTCTGCTCTATCTATTCCTGATTTCATGGTGGTTTTTGTTGCTCTGCTGTTCAATGTCTGCATCAAATACCAACTTCAATCAAGAATTGCCAATATTGCTAAGGGGATTTGTTCTGCCCTTTGTGCTTTTTCTTTCTTCTAAATGAGTCTCTCTTAAGGGGATCATTGACATCTTTCAAATGTACATTACTATGAAGGATGGAGTCATGGATTAATGGGAGGAATAACCTTTTTCTTTGGGCGATCCAGATGAAAACTAGAGAGACCTTTACTGTGTCCTGTCCTTGACACAAACATATAACAGGTTGTTTAAAAAAAATAAACGTTATATCTCTAACCATTAACAAGTAATATACAATTGCTTTCTTGTTAACTGATCGTATCTCAATATTCAAGTATAATGTTTTCATGGGCAAAGTAAGTAAACTAAAATCAACACTGTATATGTTAAAATGCTTAAAACACATTATAACATATGGAAAAAGTAAAAGAAAATAATCTCATAAATCATTAAAAATAAGGTACTCAAATTCAATAAAGCATTGACATTATGGCAGCTTGCTCAGGCGAAGGCACTTGGCATTGTCTTTATTTGCTAAAAGAAAATATAACAAAGTAAAAGCATCACCTATGATATAGATTGAGGAAGGCATTTATTAAGGAGTTCTTCCAACTTTTTTTTCAGAAACTGCCTTGCTAGTTAAATATACAGAGCATGTTGTTTATATTATACAATATTAAATGAGCACTATGATTTTGAAATAACTCTGACAAATCCAAGTAGGTGGAGATTTTACTTTAAATCAATATAAAGTACTAATAAAAATACTAATTAGCAAGTCAATTTAGCACATTTTACGACCCATTTTTTGATCATTGAACTATGCTCTTTAACAATATATTGTTGGAAGATCTGTCTTTTAATTTAGCATGCCTCTTTTCTTTCAGCTTATGAATTACAGAACTGTCCAGATATAAATCCCTTTTCAAATGGATATGTTGTCAACATGGATTATAGTGTAGGACAATCAATTTCATTTCATTGCTATCCTGGATATGTACTTATTGGACAACCCGTTCTTACATGTCAGCATGGAATCAACAGAAATTGGAATTATCCTGTCCCAAGATGTGAAGGTAACCCCAGTATGTTGAAACATTTGCTTCAAATTCTTTATGTTTGTGTTGGTTTATATGTTTGCATATTGTCAGAGCAATGTTAAACAGCACTATACTTATATTCTTGAAAATATACCAATTCTAAGAAACATGTGTTCTACCTTCACTTGAATATGCTTCCATGGAAGCACATTCGAAGCATGCAACTAATTATATGGACCTGCTGCACTTTGGCATTTTTTTTTTAACATAATGGGCCTGCTTCACAAATGTAACTTATACTTTTGAATGATTTAATCTTTTAAGTAAATGTACTAATGTTTAGTATTTACAAAATCAGAGTGTAAAAGTGTATGAGGTCCATTAGGATGGCGGGTGGACTTCTGTCCGCCCTCCACCCTAGCGGTGCTGGGACCGGCTGCCAGTGAAGCGGCGGTCCCGCACCGGCGATTAGGATGCCACCGTGGCGGTGGCATCCTCCATTCCCAGCATTGTGGCGGGCAGTGCTCACAGCACTGCCTGCCACAATGCTGGAAATGCACTGCGTGCATTGTCTTGCACTAGGTGGCAGGCACCTCGTGATGTTCATGACAATGCAGGGGGGTACAGTAGGTACCCCCCATGTGCACCCCCACCTCCCCAATACCCTAGGGGCCCACAACAGGCCCCAGGAAGAGAATTCCACATGCCTTTTCCATGGTGGCAGTGCCGCCACAGAAATGCATGTTTCCGTACCCATGCTAATATGGATGGCGGTGTCTAGCAGACACCGCCACCAAATTAAACCCTTTTCCGCCCGGTCGACTTGTCGACTGGGCGGAAAAGCGGCAGACGGTCTTCCTGTCTGCCGCAGTACCCCCACCATACTAATATGGTGGGGGGTAAATGGGTAGCGGGTGGGGAAGGATGTAGGGCGGATCGCCTCCACCATGCGGGCATTGGCGATCCGCCATACATCCTAATGGGCCTCTAAGTCTTCATCCTGTAAGTCAAGCAATTAGCTTTCTCTTATGTGAGTGGGGATGTGCCTCCATAATTCCCAAACCCTCCTTAGATGATTTTAACACCTGCCTAATCCCCCTAACTCCTACCTAATACCATCCCTTTTTGTAGTAAGACTACCCCTGTTCCAAAGCACTTCCTTCAGTCCCTCCTCCATTTACTTCTAAAACATATACTTATGTGGGCAGAGAATCCGCAGTCGGGGTAGAAAACCCCAAACACATAGGTATAGGCAAAGTGGAGGCACAAAACCCCCCAACATAGTGATCACTATATTTTAATATTCTTGTTTAAAAGGTTTGAAAGATGCCTAGAGATGGGAATCAGAAATGTACTCTTAATGCTACACCTCCGAACTGAGGAAACAATGAAGTACCAGAACAGATTAAAAATGAATGAGCCACAGAGTTTAGTAAATTATGTAACAGAGAACTGCAAATTATGTGCCAAGAAAATTGAGATTATTTAGATAATTTATCAATTAAATACAAATTATGCAGCACATTCTGTAGAACATTTATCAAGCTGTTTGACATCGTATGTCACATTAATACACAATAATCTCTATAGTACAGAAAATGGAAGGGATTCTTTAGAAAGAAAACAATTTCCTTTATGAAATGCCATTCAAAATACTATTCACCATCACTAGTTTTACCTGGCAGGACAGGAATGCAATCTTACAAATACTGTACCTTTTACCAAGTCTAAAGTAGTTTGAGTGAAACGTATGGAAAATATCTTTGGATTTATCACACCAAACCTATATTTTACAAAATTTCAATTGTTTTAGGTGTACACTGTACAGTTGCTCCAAACATCTGTTAAACAAATAGAAGTGTGGGATTGTATTGTCTCTTACTATGATGTTATATTATAGCATTTCTAGAGCACACCAAATAACCTGAGGTGATTACATACAGTTGAGAGTGTCCCATTGCCTGAAAATGACTACATACCAGGCCCTAAGTCCTGAAAAGTCTGGTCTTTAAGGCCTTCTGAAAATGTAGGGGATATTCCCTAGTTTTGGAACATAATTTACATACACACAGAAAAAGCTAAAAAGCATTTTGCCAATTGAGCATGTAGGTCACAAGCAAATCCAAGTATTTAAGTATGTAAACTATGAATAGAGTGGTGAAGAGACAGACTATTGATGGAGAAATATCGAGTTGCATGAATTTCGAGTCAAGAATATTGATGGTGTAAAATGTTGAGGTAAGTTTTTTGTTAAAAATATATATTTTTGTGTATTTTAGAAATAATGATTTTAAAAATATTGGAGTTTGAATAGTAATTTTTTTTAGATTATTATCCAGCCCTTTTCTTGATTTTAGTTGGTTTGGAGGTGTAATAATATTTTTTTTTAGTTTATTATCCAGTACTTTCCCTGAGTTTAGTTGCTTTGGAGGTTGAAGTTGAAATTTTTCATGGTTTATTATCCAGCACTTCCTCTGAGTTTAGTTGGTTTTGGAGTTAGGAATAGTAATTCTTTATGGTTTATTATCAGCCCTTTCCCTGAGTTTAATTGGTTTTGGAGTTGGAATAATAATTGTTTATGGTTTATTATCCAGCACTTTCCCTGAGTTTAATTGGTTTTGGAATTGGAATAGTAATTTTTTATGGTTTATTATCTAGCACTTTCCCTGAAATTAGTTGGTTTAGGAGTTATGAATACTAATTTTTTAAGGTTTATTATCCACCACTTTCCCTGAGTTAGTTGTTTTTGGAGTTTGGAATTATCATTTTTTATGGTTTATTATCAGCACTTTCCCTGAGTTAGGTTGTTTTTGGCTTTGGAATATAACTTTTTGTATGGTTTATTATCCAGTACTTTCCCTGAGTTTAGTCGCTTTGGAGGTTAAAATAGAATTTTTTTATAGTTTATTATCCAGCACTTTCTCTGAGTTTCGTTGGTTTTGGAGTTAGGAATAGTAATTCTTTATGGTTTATTATCAGCACTTTCCCTGAGTTTAATTGGTTTTGGATTTGGAATAATAATTGTTTATGGTTTAATATCTAGCACTTTCCCTGAAATTAGTTGGTTTAGGAGTTACGAATAATAATTCTTTAAGGTTTATTATCCACCACGTTCCCTGAGTTAGTTGTTTTTGTAGTTTAGAATATTCATATTTTATGGTTTATTACCAGCACTTTCCCTGAGTTTATTTGGTTTTGGAGTTGAAATAGTAATTTTTAATGGTTTATTATTTAGTTTTTTCTTAAACTTTATATGTAAATCAAATATAAGAAAGGAGATTGTCAGTTTTTATTGTTAATATTTTTGTTCACAAAAACATGTCTTTATTTAAGTTGTTCACAATTAAATTGATTCTATTCAGTTTTGTTTTGCAATTTTTGAAAATATTTAAAAACCTGATTAACAAATTTTGATATTATTCAGAATACATTATAAAACATAAAACATTTCAACATATACTTTTAATATACATTTGCAACATTAAAAATATATTTTTAGATACATATTTTTTTAACCAGTTGTGAAAAAGATACATTTTTATATAGCATTGTGATGTAGTTGTAAAGTAAGTATATTTTCAGTTCTTTCATTATAGTCTTTTTGATTTTTGTTATCTATCATTTCTTTTAAAGAAAAGTAAACATTTTAATACATATGTTTTTATATGTTTTGAAATATATTTTAGATAATTGTATTTATGTCATAAAATTACATAATATGTATTTTACACTGTTATAGTTTGTTCATTTTTTTTAGTATTGAGTATATTAAAGATTAATATTTAAAAAATAATATATGAAATACTTTACAAATTTGTTTTAAATATATATTTTTGTATCATATCATTTTTTAATTAAACATTGGTATATTGTTTGTACATGTACAATAGTCTTTTTGTAACTTTATATGTTGAAGGTGAGTACATCAAGGAAATATAAATGTTAATATATGTCAAATATTATATTTTTTGTTTTGTGATAACATAATATTCAGTATATATTGGCTATGTTTTATTTAAAAAAGGATATTTTTCAATGTTGTTTTTCAAAATATAAAAATATATATATTTAGTTTTTTGGGATTTTTTTAATTATTTCTGTTGTCTATGGGGAGGTAGTCCTTTTTCATTTTTATTAGTCAGCTATTTTACTTTCCATTTCCTCACTTTTCTGTCCAGCTTTTTTGTTTTTAGGTCATTTTGGAAGAAGGAACCTCGAGGTTGGGAGCTGTGTTTATCGGATAAGGTAAGTTTGATTGAATTTACTTTCAAGGTAGTTGTAGGGTAAAGGGAAGTAGTAGTAGTGTAGTTAGACTTGTTAGGTTGTTAAATGTTTCTTTTTTGTGTACTTTGGTGTTGTTTTGGTAGTTTAGTGTTTGATGTGTTTGACGTTGTTTTGAAGATTTGTAGAGTGTTCTATAGTGTTAGTTATGTGATGTATAATTATGTTATGTTGTATTTAATGTAATTAAAGTGCGTGGGTTTGTATGTGTTATTGTGGGAAAGTGTTTTTTTTTTTTGCATGTTTCCCGGTTCGTTAATGGATGTTGCTGAAGACGTGTTTTGTTTAAGCTAATTTTTGGGTTTTTGAGGGTTTCTTTATTGAGAGGATTGCGTAATTGGAGCCTTTTTTCTACTGTTGTATTTTTGCATTTTTTTGGCTTTTCTTTTTAATGGATTTGTGTTTTGATTTATCTACTATGGATTTGTTCATTTTTTAGGACCATATACTTCGACACAACTGTTATTTTTTGTTATTATGGTTGGGAAATGTTTTTGCTTACATTTGGTTTGCTTGTTTCTTTTTTATTTTAATAATTATATTATGTCATATATTTGTATGCAACTTTAAAAAAATTACATGGCAATTATAATTATTAATTTAAAAATGAGTTTAAATATGATGTTTAAATGTTTTGTAATTTTCAAATGCTGCATGGTGTTTGCTATTGTTTTTTGTTTAAAGATTTGGCTGTTGTCTCTAGGTATTCTCGTCCTTTGGTGTTTGGGTAGAGTCGAGTTTTGTGTTGTTGGTACATTGTTATTGTTTGCTTACTATGGGCATCATTAGGATGGCGGGGAGACTTTGCCCACCCGCAATCCCGATGGAAAACGGGACTGCCCGCCATATGTGCGGCTGTCCCGTGGGGGATATTAGGATGCGCCTGCCACACTGGCGGGCGCATCACACATTTTTAACATTGCGGCGGGCAGTGCTTTCAGAAGCTCCCGCCGCAATGTCAAAAGTGCATGTTGTGCATATGCATGCACAACGTGGCAGGTACCGCGCGGCCTGTCATGTTGTGCATGCACATGCAGGGGGGGTACCATAGGTACCCCCATGTGCCCCCCCACCCTCCAACATCCTGGGGGCCTGCAACAGGCCCTCAACTTGAAGATCCACATGCCTTTCCCACCACAGAAAGGCTGCCGCCCGCCTGCATCCTGATATGGATGGCGGTGTCTAGAATACACCGCCACCATATTAAACCCTTTTCCGCCCGGTCGACTTGTCGCGGTCCTGTCCGCCATACTAATATGGCAGGGGGAAATGGGTGGCGGGTGGGGAAGGATGTAGGGTGGATCGCCACCGCCATGCGGGTGGTGGCGATCCGCCCTACATCTTAATGGGCCCCTAGGTGTAGGACCCATGTTAGTTAGGGATTTTTCTTCCCTTAGTTTTTGATAACTCTGTTCTTTTTTTATGGCTTCTATTAGTTTATGTAAAGTTGGTTGTCCTCTTCCTGCTGTGGCTTGGAAGACAGTATACCATCTTTCCACTGAATTATTTGTTTTAGCATTTTGTGCTAGGATGCTATCATAGACCTTCCACCAGTGGATTTGGAACTTGTCTTCAGTGCCCTGACCTATGTAGTCTTCCTACCCAGGTGTCTTCAAAGTAGTCAATGAAGGGTGTTAGTTTTGCTTCGTTGGCTTGGTAGAAAGGACTTTCAATAAGTATATTATAGTGGTTGGCTACTTCTGTTGTCGGTACGTAGACCAGGTCTATTAGGTTTTTGATTTGATAGGCAAGTTGCTGTTTGTGGCATAATCTATACTTAGGGTACTTAGGGTAGATTTTTGCAGATGTCTCCAGATACTTTGGTTGAAATGATAACAGCAAACTTGTATTGCAGTATGAGGATATATTTTTAAAATTGACTAAATCATTGCTTGTTCGAAATCTATTATTATTTTTTGTGGGAAGTAGTTTTCTGTCTGTTGTTTTATTACTGTAAGTCTATGTAGGTAGTATTTAGTTTGTTGGGGGGGAGTGCGTATCTGGAGGGGATGTTAATTTCTTCATATTCTCCATGGATGGTTTAGAGTTGGTAAAAGGGTTTAGGGCAAAGTTTGAATGTCCCATCCATCATCCATGTTTCACATTGCTTTAACTTTTGAATGTTGGTGCTGGTGGCAAAGATGATAGAAAAAAATTCTTGACTGGTATTGTCATATAAAATGAATTTTTCATCTTCGTATGTGACTGTGTATTCTTGTAAAATTTCAATTTCTGTAAAGGTTTGGGGGCTGGATGGTGTTTGAGAGTAGTTCTTTTAGTTCTGGCTATTAGGCCTTTTAGAGTGGGAATTGATGGTAATTGTCCTGTTACATATTCAGGAACCCTAGTTAGTATGTTTTTTAATATTTGGGTGCTGGTTTGATGGGAGCTGGTGCCTGCTTCTTTGATGGTTTCTAAAGCATCTCTCACCTCAATAGCTGTGACATTGTGGGGATGGCTCTGTTCCCTGACATTAATAACATTTGTTTCTACTGTTGTTGCTCTCCCATAGCAAGAACTGGAATAGTAGTTACTACATTTCTAATGGGTTTTATTTACTGTTATTTTTTCTTGCGTGTAAGTATAGCCCATGTAGCACAGAAGTAGTTTTCCCATTTGTGAGAAGAACTTTGCCCCTTATGCAATTTTCTTTGTATATCTGTGAATATATTTATATATATGTATTTATTAATTATTAAGTATTGAAGAGTAAACCTGTTTATATAATTATTACATTTCAAAATGTACCTACATATATGTTGTTTTGCTTCTCTTGTTCCTTTTTCGATGTTTGTGGTTTAGTCACTGGTTTCTTTTTTTCTGTTAACAATAACAATATACGTTTACTGTACAGTTAGTTAAAACCATAACAATTTTACAGATGTCAACATCCTTCACTCAACAATTTAAAAGCATTTCAACATTTTACAAAAAAATAAAAATTATCATGGAGGGTGTAAAAAGCACCGGTTATAAACTAATTTGATTGAAAAGTCAATATATAACACATATACAAGTTACATTAAACTTTGTTCTTACTTCCTTGTTTTAATAGCTGAGCATGCTAAAATACAAATAAAGTGCGTTTGTGATTAACTGAACATTTGCGGTGTCAGTCTAATTATTTACTTTCAGCCTCGCTATGAATTATGTCTGTATGTTTCTTAGTCCCTTAACTAACAAAATTGTACTGTCAATACCACTGAAGGGAGTCCAATTTATTTATTCAGGCAATCGGTAATGACCAACTGTGTCATCTCCTTCACCTCATAGTAGCGATTTTTCACGAGGGGGTGGGAATAGCTTGTCTCCCCCACTGAGGTAACCTCCTTGGGGTGCTTCTGCTTTCACTGTTTGGTCAGGAACACATAGAAACTTTATCAGTTTGCAGTTCATTTGGGGATCAGATGGATCCATAGCCTCTAATGACTGGAGTTCTACAGGAGCATATAACTCTATCCAAGAAAGCTCTCCTTAAGAAAGTTACTCGTGCTGGTTGTAATTTCTTTCAGTGACATATAAGATGAATAAGGTCCTCTTTTTGACTGCCGCAAAGACTGCACTCATTTGAATCAATGTGCTTCCAGTGTGTTGCATCTGCCAATGAAGGGAAGTTCCCGAACCCTAGTGCCATTAGTTGCATTTTATGCGGATAGAGAATGTAGAATCTTGGTAGGCTGCCGGTTTAAGGACTTTGTAGTTGTTAATCACCATCCATGAGTGAGATCTTTGTGAGAAAATGCTTTTATCCAATATCAGAGAGTGAAATTTTGCTGCTTTGTTTATTGCTAGCTTGAATGTTGGATAAGGCATATTTTTATTCCAGAGATCATTGGTACAAGTTGCTTTGAGTGCGTTGTCCAGAAATTGATTGGCCGGCTATTTTTGATCCTTGTTAAAAAGGAAAATGTTGACATCTGTAGAAACTATTAAAATAAAAGTATTTGTGAGTTATGTTTTGCTTTTTTAATAAAATGTTTAGTTTTCATCAGTTAACTCTGTTTGTTGAGATATATACTTACTTTGTTTTATATTTTTCGTTAATGTTGATTTTGTAGTTGTCTTGGAAGAAATCATTGCTTTGTATTTTCTAGGTGGAGTTTTAGTGAAGTTTAGTCTGTGAAGTATAAAGGAAAACATATTATAGCTAATTGTTTATATATTTTTTCCTGTTAATCTAATTTTAATTATTTAACAAGTTTTGTTCTTACCGTTAATGAGACTTTTTCTGATTAGTCGTTTGTGTGGATCTTTTTCATATTGTTTTCTTTCTCGCAAAGTTTCAGGCTTCTGCAGTGTTTGTCCGTTTCACTGTAAATTTTGTGTCAATTATTTGATTGCTTTTATAGTATTTATTTAATGAGTTGGAGTTTTCTATTGGTTTGTGTAGTTTAAATTTTGTGGTTGAGATACCTTTTTTTGAATTTTTGGGCAGTTATAATTTAATTTGTTTAATGTTAATTTTGTTTATTTAACGATTGTTTTTATATTGTTTAGTAATATAATTAATATGTATGTGTTAATAAATGTTATATATCTTTTGTATATGTAATATATATTTTTGTTTATTTTCTATAGTTGTGATATTTTTATTATGCTGTAGTGTTTGTTTATTTATGTTTTTGATTTTTAAGTGTATGGGTTTGTGTATTAGTTTAATTAATTTTGTATTTTTTGTAGATTTTTTTTGATATATGTTATTTATTTATATTAGTGAAAATTGTTTATTTTTATGCTTAAATGTAATTTTTTGGTATAGTTTATATGTATTTTATCGATGCTTGTGTTGTTGATAATATGCATATCAATGTTTATGTTGTGATATAAGTTATTTTAAATTTTTTTATATTTTTGTGTTCTTTTTTTTGTTGTCGATATTTTTGTAATCGAAATGTATTTTAAATATATTTTGTTATCGACGTTTGTGTATTAGGTGTTGATATTTTTGTATATGATATTAGTGACTCGATAATTTTGTAGCTCGATATTATAGGAGTCGATGTTTTGTCAGTGATCAGACTAGTGCTTTGCCGAGGAATAAAGGCTTTATATCACAATCACTTTTTAAATATTTTCTTTAAAACATTGGAATCTTGAGAGCTCCATTGATTACAATGGAGGTGCTCAGGGCCAGTAACAGCTGGTAGAGACCTTCTATTACAACATTTCAAGATTTGTTTGGACTTTTGTATGCTTTTTAGCTGATGACATGTAAATTGTTTACTTAGACCAGAATACACTAGACTCACTTCGATCACTAAGGGCCTGATAAGGATGAAATTCTAACAGAGCTGGGGACCTCTCACCATAGTGTTGGGGGTCCCACAGGCCAAATTACAATGCAACCACCACTGTGGCAGTCGCATTGTACATGTTTTCAATTGCGGCGGGTGCTGCTGGCTGCAGCACCCGCTGCAATGGAAAAATTCAGGTTTTGCATTTCCCTCGACTATGTGGCAGGCACTATGCAGTGCCTGCCACATGGTGCAGGAACCCCAAGTGCAAAACCAAAGTGCCCGGCAGGAAATGTGGGCCCACTAAGTGCCCCCAAAGTCCATTCCCACCAGCCTTTCCATGGCGGATGAACCGCTATGGAAAGGCTGTCAGGGATGGACAATCATGATATGACCGGCAGTGCCTCACATGCACTGCCGCAATTCTGGGCAATGTGGCTGCTCCGTGGGGCGGTCGGAAAAGGACCACCTGTCCGAACCGTGGCCATTTGTCTTTCTGACCACCACGTTTCAACCCGCCTTAGTAATCTGGCAGGCAGGAATCTGCAACATGATGGTGGGGAACCCGCCACCAGCAGCCTGCCAGTGGCGGGTTTACCGAGATCATAATCAGCCCCTTAGTAACTATCTCTTAGACATTCAAGGATTGAACATGAATTTTTTCAAAGTAAATGTTAGCAAAATGGATCTAGTATTACATTGCAAAAAGACTGTTGGCATAACGTTTTCTGGCCTCCTCAATTCAGAAATATTGCCACCATGGCTGAAATCATTAAATCGCTGGGCATGGTTCTTGATGATACGTTTTCCATAAATGCTCAGATTAATGGTATCTGTTAAACAAGTTCCTACACAATGTATATCAGTAGAAAGACTCTTTCGTGCCAGCCAAAGTCCACACTTTAACAGCCCTTTTTCTACAGCATAAGGTAACTTTTATTTTGCATGATTTGATTTTAGTAATTCTAATTCTCACAAACTACCTCTAGGAAAAATAAAAATTGCTGATTCCTCAGTAGAAAAGTGTTCTCTCCCTCTTCTGAAGAAGCAGCTCACTCCATAAACAGGCTCCACTCAGGCACATCAAAAGAGTTAATGTGTTCCCCATTTCTCTTTGACAGCAACATAGAGTTTCCCAATTGCTCACTGGAGAAATTGTCACTGGGGGGGGGGGGGGCGGAAGGGTGCCTTGTCATTGAAAACCTTCTTACCAAAATGTCCATTCAGAGGTTAATGCATGAGGCTAGTTATTTTTTAACAAATATACCATGTTTTTTACACTTTATACATTCTTATCCAGTCTCAAACTCATTAGCTGGTAGTGTGAGTTTACAGTATGGATCTTAACATTTATGCATTAGGTTTAACTATAATTCATCAATTCATTTATCTCTCTAATTAATCTTTGGTTGAATAAGTATGCATTTTTGCAATATTCCCACAGTGATTTTCCATATACAACTGTAGGCAAAAATACACATATTTACTACAATGGCACATTGACAGCAGTTAAATTGAAAAGTCATGAGTTTAGAACACCATTTAGCTTGTATATATTGGATATAACTGTTGCTGGCAGGGCGATAGAGACTAATTACCAAATTGTGAAGATTACAAAGCATACTTGAAATACCACTAACTGTTCATATGCATAGCTGTATTGGGCCGTGTCAACTCCTATAGTTACTTCATAATACCATATTTGTTAATATCTTATGCCTCCTCCTGTTTGTTGTTCATTGACATGATCCCTATAATGAGGCTGGCCTCCAATAGCAGGGATTGCATTAAAAATGACTTCACATCACTTTTAAGGGAATTGTTTTGCTGATCAACACATTTAAAGCATTAACTTGAAGGGATTTGTTTTGCTGATCTACATATTGAAAGCATTAATTGCATTTTACTTGCAAAGAAGATGAGCTTTAACTTTTCTTTGAAACCAAGAAGGATTTGGATCTGATCAAGTTCAATTATTTTTCAAATGAATATTAAAAACATTTCAATCACATCAAAATTTAATTTGAAATATAATTAACAATAACAGATATTTGAATTTCACAATATTGCTTTGACATAATAAGATGTTTTGCAATTAGTATTTCTTCTCTACTGTAAAACTGTAAAACCTTGTGAACTAAATATAGCAATATTTTATTCAGACACATGCATTTACTTGAACAGATCTAATTTTAAAGTCTTATGCCCATGCACTTCCATTCCACCAGATAGCACCAGTTCAGACCACATCAGTCCTTTATTACAGAAGCTATAGTTTTAGACAAACCTTGGATTAATTAGACATAAAAAAAGAAATCGAGAGCCTTGCTATCAATATGGCAATCACTTAAGTTAGAAGACCCCTCAAGGTGCTGTAAAACAATGGCCATAAACATTAATAAAGCACCAGCATTCTTGGATACTGTCTGCCACAGAGAAGCCTTTGTTTTATTTTTTAGAACATTCTGCCCTCTAGTGGCAGAATGTTCTAATAGCCTTATAATCCTTTGTAGCAGGGCAATACCGGCTATTAAAGTTCCACGCCCTTGTTAAAGTCCCTCGCCTTCGGCACAGGCCTTCAATGCGGGAGCGGGCCTTTAATAGCCGGTATAGCCCGCTATGGCGGGCTATAAGGCTATATAAAGCACCAGCATTCTTGGATATGGTCTGCCACAGAGCATTGACCAATGCATCTCTACTTTTCTGCAAATGGCACTGAGCACATTCTGAATGGTTTGAAGATCATTATTTCAAACTGAATCAATAATGCCAATTGTTTTTGGGAAATTAAAATCCCTATGAATGGTCTGAATGTGAGCTTTATCAAATAACACTGACATTTCCCTGGGAAAGCAGCAAGGCCATATAAAAGAGCTGTGTAAGAAAATTGGTTATTAGCTGGTGTCCCAGGTAATGAGTCCGAAATCATGTCAGGTCCAACACACGTTCAGTAAATAAACTTGGGCTCAACCCCTGGTAGCTATGGCACAGAACAGACAGGCTTAACTTACCGAAAAATGTATTGGGAATTTTGCATGACCAAATCAATTAAATCGTCAAAGCACAAAATAATACCAGTAACAAAACATTGCTAAATATATACAAGAGATTAACATGAGGAAATTACACCAAATAGCTAAAATGGGGAACCAGAGATTTGATGTTTTAAAGTTTTAGGACAAAAAGTGTCAAATTACAGTAAAGTACCAATCTAAAATCACACTGTTTGCTGGTGACGTGTATCTAGGTATGATTTTAGGCTCAAAATTAGGATACCCCTTACAGGTTGTTTCAGTCAAATATTTTACCTTCTAACTCAGTCTCTGAAATGGAGAGCAGAATCTCCCAGCAGTGTAGGGCTGCAAGGTGAATGTGGGAAAGGCCTCTTGAAGTCCAATAGACAGTGGATGAGGACCAGCTGAAGCAACTGGTTCAACAGCAAAAGCTCTAAGCAGGCAAATTCCTATTTCAAACCCACTGAAATTCTCCCAGAAGTCTGATACTTTATATGCCTTCCATCTGGTCAAGTTTTACACCTTCTGATTTAAAACACCTTTGCTGCTAGGTCAAACTGATGGCACGGAGTTCTTGGAAGTCCATAAAATTTACCAAGTCCCAACTTTTCAGACACTCTGAAGCAGTTCCTTTTTTTTCTTCCCTAAGGCTCCCAAGATCTTGGGGACAACGCATAGAGGTCAGGAGGCTAGTAAGGTCCAGTCCAGGTCTTGTTACTAATTTCATCTGGTCACTCCAGGGTAATGGGCTTTTGCAGCATGTTGTGTTCCTGTAGCCAAACAGGAGGTCAGCCAAATGACCATTTGATTCTACTTCTCAGTCCTGTGTGCAAAGAAGAGCAAGTTCAGCCTTTCAGATGTCCAATGGGGTTACAGACAGCAGTTCCAGTCAAATCCTGTGAATGAATGAATGAAGTAAATGTATAAAGCGCGCATACCCGAAGGTGTCAGCGCTAAACGAATCAAAACGAATCAAAACCAGGACGGCGATCAGCCTAAGGGGACACCTATGGCATTGCACAGTGACCTATTCAGAGAATAACCAGGTCTTTAACTGGTTTCTGAATTCCAGCAAGATGGATTGTGAGTGTAGTGCCAGAGGCAGGGAGTTCCAAAGCCTTCCACCACAGTACATGAGCATTCTTCCAACCCATTTTGCTCTGTTGATTCTTGCACCGTGACCATACTTGCGGAGCTTGATCTGAGGTTCCCGCTGTGGGTGTACCAGGAGAACCCAAAAAAGACCCTGTAAAGGGCCTTGTGTATTAAACACATCGCTTTGAAGGAAATCTTCTTCTGCACCGGCAACAGTGAAGGCCGGTTTGAACTTGGGGTCCTTCGCTAACATTCTTGCTACAGCTTTCTGCAAGGGTTGTAATTTTTTTTGTTGTTTTTGAAGGTACCTAAATAGAGTGCATCGCAATAGTCCATCTTTGAGAAAATCAGAGCCTTCATTACCATTTTCTGTAATTCAAACAGAATTTTTTTGAGAACGCTCAGCATAAAGAAACCTGCTGAAGTCACAGCATTAATTTGGGCAGATAAACATAATTTGGTGTCAAAAATTGCTCCCAAGATTATTGCCTTCTGCACTGGCTTCGGAGGAGTGCCCAGCTCTGAGGGCCATCAGGAAGCATCCCAGAAGAAGGTCTCCTTTCCAAAAAGCTGAACCTCTGTTTTGTCCGAGTTTAGCTTGAGACAATTTTTCTGCATCTAACCTGCAACCTGGGCCTTGCATCTGCAGAAATTGTTTGCATCTTTTTCCACCTGTCACAAAATAGTTACCACTATCTGTGTGTCATCGGCATATGAGAATACGGCCAGGCCAAAACTAACAATAAGATTGACCAGAGAGGTGACAAAGGGGTGACATACATATTAAAAAGGGTGGGGCTAAGCGCAGAGCCCTGAGGGACCCCACAGGGAAGGGAGACAGTTCTAGACCTTGCATTTCCCATCTCTACCCACTGTTGTCTACCGTCAAGGAACAAGCTGAGCAGTGTTAATGCAGTGTTCCTGAAACCGAGTGAATAAAGTTGTTTAATAAGACGTACGTGGTGAACCTTATCAAAGGCGGCCGAGAGATCCAATAGGATTAATGCAGCTCTGCCATTCTTATCCACTACTTTTATTTCCTCAGATGCAGCTATCAGTGCTGATTCCGTACAGTCAAGCAACTGATTGGTGTCCAGCAAGGTTACAATTTGTTAATTCATTGCCTTCTCTAAAATCTTTACAGGAAACGGAAAACAGGAGATGAGTCTGTAGCTATCCACCTGCTTAGGATCCAGGGAAGGTTTTTTCACCAAAGGGAGAATGGAAACCTTTTTCCAAATAGTTGGGTATTGCCCAGAGCTAAGTATCTCATTTAATAGATCCATGAGTGGCCCGGCCACCGTACTGGCCACAAGATTGACAACCAGTGGATGGCAGGGGGCAGTGGGGTCCTGAACTTGATAGAGTTTCTGAGACTGACTGTTTTTTACCGTGTAAGAGGTGAGATCCTCTTAAAAATTGATATTTCACAAGGCACAGAAGCTGATCCAGAATTTAGGACTTCTTCCTGATTTGAAATTGCGTCTATACTTGGTGCAGTCAAAGCGAGTGCTTGAAAAATGGAATTGACTTTGAATTGAAAAAAATCAGGCAGTTGATTGCAAAAGAATTCATTAGGAATAAAGATGCTGTTTTTGTTCGACTTGGACAGATCTTTGACTGTTTTAAAAAGTTCCCTGGTAGGGTTTTCAACTAGTCTGATTTTCCCAGAGAAATATTTAGTTTTTTATGCTTTGATTTACTCTTTATATGCAGAAAGTAATTTGTTATACTTAGTTCTTTCGTCTGGAAGGTAGTCTTTTCTCCATTTGCGCTCCTGAAGTCTGCACTTTTAATTCCCTCGAGAACCATGAGGCTGACGGATTTTTCCTGTAGCTCTTTAATGTTCAGAACGTGTTCTAAGAGTTGTGGGTAGGGTGTCTGTCTTGTAGGAATCACTAGCCAGTGGGTGGAGGTGAATCCCGGATGTTTCTTAACCAATGATAAAATAGTTGGAGAACCCTTTCCAATTTTACAGCGCAACCTGTTTTCCTTACTGCACATTATCCCCAGTGCACTATTCCACCATTGCACCCCATGTCTGTCCCTGGATTTTTCTGGTAACCCAGTCAGTGGCGTGTTTAAAGAATAGGGCAGTCCCTTCCTTCTCAACCTCACCAAACTTGGCCCAGTAACAAAGGCTCCCCTACCCCAGATTTTCTTTTATACTTAACTATAAGTGGGCAGACTTCACCCTGTTCCCTTTCAAGTTTATGAATTTCCTAAAATCTCCTCAGCTGTCCTTTCCAATCTGAGAGGAGTCACATACTTCACACTCAGGACTTACTGCCACAAGGCCCAATCTGTTGCTTCCGGGCTGGGAACAGTTTTTATTCCTCGTTAATGGAGAGCACTTACAGGGGACTGCTGCGGGCTTGTCGACCGGGCGGAAAAAGGGCAGACGGTCTTCCTGTCCGCCGCGGTACCCCCGCCATCCTAATATGGCTGGGGGTAAATGGGTGGCGGGTGGGGAAGGATGTAGGACAGATCGCCTCCGCCATGCGGGCGGTGGCGATCCGCCCTGCATCCTAATGGGCCCCTTACTATTTTATTCTGAAATTTAATGTCTCTCCTAGGACATCTATATCTCTTTGCAGTCAAAATAGCTTTATGGGGCTTTTCATTGACTTATTTATTTTTTTAATGGATGTGTTACTTCTAGTCAAAAAGGGTTATTTTGAGAAGTTTGTCTGCATGTCAGCTTGAGCAGACAGGCTGCACAGCAGGGCACGAAGCTATGTTTTTTTTTAACTATTCTTCCATTGCTGCATCGTGAAGGCACAGGTTTATACTATTCATCCATGCCCATAAAGATTCCCCATTAAAGTCTTCTAGCATACTAAGCTTGAAATCAAATGTGACGAACATTGGGGATAAACTACCCTTCAGACTTATATTATTCAATACTTTTCAAAATACTTTTAATAACATATGGCTTTTCAGGTTAGTTAGGAAGAAATTTGACATTAATGACCATCCAGTATTTGAAGTGGAAATCACCTCTACTATTTTGAGGGTCATCAATTTTATATTAGTATTGACAAATTGTGAAGGGAAAACACCATAAATTCAAGTTATTAAAGATATGTCCCATTCCCACTTGTAGCTCAATTATCCCTATATTACTCCTCAGCAAAATAATTTTGGAAACTTGCTTTCTGATAAAAAAGATTCTTTGATCTTTTCCTGAAAACAGATAATCTTTACTCATATTTTCACTGAAATCAGATTCCTATCGGAGCCTATGTATGCCACCCACATTCCATGATAATAAAAAGAAGCTGTTATATGTAGTCAAGCTGTCAGTAATAGCAGGTTTTGAGGGGGGATATCTTAGAAACCTTTGGGCATGCTACACTGAATGTGCCTCCTAGTTCAAATAGTGTCATAGTTATGATATCTTAAGCATTTGGAAGTGTAGGGTGTGAGCTTTAGTTTTTATCTTAGGTATGGCCATGAAGACACGTTTCATTTGGGACAGCTTTATGTATTTGATGTGGCTTTGATCCAGTATAGCTTTTTAATATCAGTATTGCATTTGAGAATTTGGACCTGACATCACAATATCAGTTTCACTCCATTTTAAATCTTGTCTGAAACCTGATGATCCAAAGACTATCTTCATCATGAATGCTGTTTCGGAATAGTGTACAGTCCTTTGTTGCATAGATGTAAGAAATGTATTTGAAGTACACTGAGGTCCTCCCTAATTGCCCTGACTTCAGACTCAATACAGGGGGTATGTAGCCCTTTGTGTGTGGACAGGACAGAGCCTAATCAGGTGTAAGTGAGGCTAAGTCCAGTTCGTCCCTCCCATCCTGCCAGAATGGCCCATCAAGTCACACCGAAACTCCCATTGTGTGTGACTGTCTAGGGGGAATACACAAAGCCCAACTATCACTCACCCCAGATAAGTGTTCAGAGACAGGCAGCAGGCACCATGTGGCAAAAATAACAAAATGCCAAATTTCTAAAAGTGGCCTTTTCAGAACTGTAAACTGAGAGATGGTTAGAGGGCTGCTTCAATGGGTGGCACAAGCACTACTGCAGGCCCATTAGTGGCATTTAATTCACAGGTCCAGGGCACATGTAGTGCACTTTACCAGAAACTTATAAGTAAATTAATTATGCCTGTTGGGTATTAGCCAATATTACCATGTTTTAGAAGAGAGAGCACATACACTTTAGCACTGGTTAGCAGTAGTAAAGTGCTCTGAGTCCTAATACCAGCAAAAACAAGGTAAAAAAAGTGGAGGAGAAAGTCAAAACGTTTGAGGGTAACCCTGCAAAAAGGAAATTTTCAACACAACTTATTTACTGAATCCCTTTAAATCAGTATTTACTGAATGTGTGAGATTGGCAACTTTTACCACCAAACTAGTAAAAAAGGCCTATTCTGTTAAAAAGTGTGGGCTTGCAGTGAATGAAGACTTAAAAGCAATTTTACTATGTAGAATCAGCTACATTTTCCATAAGACAGGTCTACTTGGAATTAACATGTTTAATACTGTGATTCTGCCTGAGAAAATCACAGTACAGTCCTTTAAATGTATGTCCTACTTACGTTTCAAAATCTAATTTTAAATGAGGAAATCAGATTTATGGTAACTGGAGTGGAAAATACATTTTATAAACAGTACTTTAGGCTGCCTGAGATAGAACTGGATTAAAACGAATTATTTCACTCATTACACCTCTAGGGCTTGAATACACATACTTGGCTGGGGGAGTTAACAACCCTGGTCCAGTTGGCAATGGGCTACTTCTGAGACCCAGAAGGATAGGGTGGTGTGAACTGCTAACCACTTAGCAAGCATTAACTAAAATGAAGTGGGCACATCAAAGTACTACCGCTTGTGACTTTGAAATGCCAGACAGTGCTTCTTCTATCATTCTTGAACCTTGCCAGACAACAGTCCTAGTCACAGCGAGGGAGATATCCAGTTCGGACTCTGTGAGGTGGGGGAGAGAAAACCTAAATAGGGAGTGGTTAAGTAGCTGAACAAAGGCGTCTCTGGTGGAAAAAGGGATCTGCCATATTGAAACAGAAACTCAAGGGAAATTTTACAATAGGCAAGGAGGAAGTGCTGCAAAAGGAGGTAGGGAACTGTGAGGACCTAGGTAAGATTGGGTAGTAGAATTGTATCCATCAATGACTAATGCACAGGATAAGTATGGCAGCTCACACAGCACATCCTAAGAACATTCTGGACTCAAGAAGAAACCCCCCTGAAGAAAACTGTTCTGCTAGAAATGTTGAAAGAAGAGGACTAACTCAAGGAATCCATACTCCTGCTGGCAAACAGAAACTGGAAGTGCTATGAAATGGTTAAGTGGTTGGCTACCTGTTTGCACTAGGACACAACAATCTGAAACACTCCTGACTCTAAGAGGGCCTAGTTAGCCACTGGTGACTTAACCCTGAAAGAGACCAACCTGGTGAAAGACCTAATGCTTAGAAGCTAGCCCTGAGGAGCTAGGGGCTGTGGACCTGACCAGAAGTAACATTCTCTGCAGTTGGAGTGAAGTAGGACTTTGTTCTCTTGTTCCAGAGAACGTTCATACTACTCAGAGATGTTTCTATATGCTGAAAACAGATTTTTGGGACATCGCAGGAACGGTACCCATGCTTGTGGAGCCCTGGATGGCTACATCTTTTAGCCTTGCCCTGCTAGAGGATTTTGACTTCCAAAAAGTGACTTATTCAAACATTAAATCTTGCACAGGGACAAGATAGCACATCTACAGCAAATCTGTCTGACCAAGGAGACACATTCAGTGGCCACAAAGTCCAGCTTTGTTCAATTAGGAGCTTCTGGCACCGGATCAAAGGGCTTTAACAGGATTTCATTGATGATGTATCCAACTTCGAAGGACCCACACCAGCCATAGCCTTGGGTCTTGCTTCAGTGGAATATCTGGACTTCCTTAAAAAGACTTAGTCAAAAGATATGGGACTGGGGTGACCCACTTGGTTTATCTGACTACCATAGCAGTTGGCATGGATTCTCATCTAAGTTCCAGTCAACTGCAAACTGTTGCTTTATGATGCCACTTTACTTTTTCAACATGCTTTTTGTACTAAATCTTCAAAAACGGCATCTTCAGTCCCTCTTTTCCTATTCTAATGATCTTGATGTCTCCTTGCTTACTAAGGTTTTCTTTTTCTTCCTACACTGTTTTGGGAATGTTATTGTGTTATCTTTATTTAAAAATGCTTGGTACTGATTAAGCTTCCAACACACTTATCTAGATATTGACTGCTGCTTGTTCCATAGCTTCCAGGGGTCGCAGCAGAGATTCTCTCACAACTGTGTTTTGACCAAACCAGATTGTATTTGACAGGAGTCACCCCCTTCCAAAAATATTTAGCCCAATTTCTGGTACGCATTTTACTGGGTGAATCAACTGTAGTGAAGCTGTTCATTGGTCCTTTTAAACATCTGATTGAGAATTTTTGTATGTTTTGTTAAAATGTCTGTTTATGCTGTAGTAACATTTTGACTGTCTTTTGTATTGAGAGAAGAAGGAAAGGAGGGTACAATCTCAGCGTCATAGCTGTGAATTTAAAAACATTTCACGTTCCATTTACCACTGTAAAATGTATTATAAAGTTAGACAGATCGCCACAATTGCTGATGATCTCTAGTAGTATAAATTTAACTTTTTTCAAACTGGCGGGCGTAAATCCTGCGACCCATACACCCCCTCTTGATGATACCAAGCCTGCTGATCCCCTCCTACCACCTGCCACCTCCTCCTTACTAATTTTACCTTCACTTACTCCTGCTTGAAGCACTACTGCACCTCCTACCTGAGGCTTCCTACTAGCTTCTCCCACGGAGCAGCTTTTTGTCTTCCCACTCTCCCCCTACCCCCCTTGCGTCTACCTGCTTAATTCTCTGAAAACCAAAACAGGAGAAAAAAATAGCTCATCTTGAAAGAGTGAAAACCTGGAATTCAACGTGTCCATCTTTTTCCTAGTGGCACATTTTTTAATTTCAAATTTGTTAAAACATTTCATAAAATAGATTTATGCGTGGTTTAGTGGAAAACACTATTAGAAAATTGTGCAGTATTATTAGTAATGCTCTCCTGAGATGCCATGCTGGATAGAAAGGTATTGTGTACATCTGATGGGATCTTTGGATTGGATATGAACAATGAAGTGATTTGTGAACAAATGTAGATACTGGTATTACTCGCTGTGTGAATTTCACGTACGGTAGTGCCAAGTCTAATGGTGCAAAAACATTTCGCAGGAGATATCCGTAGAAATATAAACCACAGAATTGCTAAATTTGCACTTTGAAGTCTGTGGATGGCAATTTAAAATCTGTGTTGTGTGTTATTTATAAAGCTCTTTCATACCTTTCACGAGGCTCAACGCTAGTGATGTTTTAATATTTGTGCAGCCTGACATTGTGATTGTCGTTTACCAAACACAATATGTGCAATAACAGTTGACACACATCATTCTGTTCGCTCTTTTTCAGTCAAGGACAGTCTGGTGATCACTTCCATTGAGGATTTTTCCAAAGTGATAAAACGTGAGGTGCCGCAGTACTCCACAAACCACAAACACAGCAAACCAATTGTTTCACAATTGTCTTGAGTTGGATGTTCCAGGCAGATGTGAATCAGTTTCTCTAGGCTGTAATAACCTTTATAGCAGATGGGCATATACGTATAATAACATAGTAATTGCTTACATGTGAGTCTGACTCTATTGTGGAAAATCGGAAAGCAAATCATTGGGGAGCCATAACATATGCCTTTTAGGTTTAAAGTAGCACTGGCACCCTTTAGGGATGCTGTTAGTTTTAGAATGTATGTTCACCGGTTCTGTTTGGAATCATAATAGATGCTTAAAAGCTAATATTATGTAGTATTTCTGTATTGCCAACCACCTCATAGCAACATCGAATTAAAACCCTAATGAAGGTATGGCATCACAAACAAGTTAAGCTTTCATATAAGGATCAGCTTCTCAACCTTAAACCTGTAGTTCTTTCTGACAAGGATAAAGTTGAAATGGCTGAAGAGTAAGCCGGGCGTACCATGAAAAAAAGGAACCCAAGCAAAGTCAAGTTGAAAAAGTAGTGAAGTCGAAAATGATAAGTAAAATTATTATACTTTCTAAAAAAAAAAAAGCCTTACTAACTGTATTAAAATTATGATTTCTTCCTTGAATGGCCTAAATTTACATTGTTCAAGGTCAACGCCTTGCAACAACATTTGTTGCCACATAGGTATAAAATACAAAGTCTTAAAGATAGAAGCTCAAAATCAATCAGCTGCTTTAAGGTTATTTTATAAGCTTTAAGGTTATTTTATAAGCTGCTGCTTACAATGAAGAGCACTTCAAAGACCTGAGTGCCGGAATTCTTGCTAATTAAACTGAAGGCAGTGAGCAACCCATAAGGTTGGGTTATCTTGGAGCTTCAGATAAATGATGAAGGAATAATGTATCTTGGTGTGCACGCGGGACAGCAGTGGGTGTGCAGGCACTGGAAGGTCAAATTTACTATTCTAACCCCCGTCCTAAAATTCTTGGGGAAACAGCAACTTCCCCCCAAATATTCCAGGAGGCGTATTTACTATTCTAACTCCATTCCTGGAATATTTTAGTTTATAAAATATTATTAAAAAGTTATAAATTCCCCACGTATTTTTAGGAAGGGGTAACAAAAAGTAGAGATTTTGAATTGCAGAAAGTACTGCCCTGACGGTGTAGCTCGGGCAAAAAAAAACTAGGTAAACCAGTATCTGCCATACTCCTTCGGGGTTAATATATCAAGAGATAACCTTTTAGGAAGATAAAGGGACAAGTTAACAACTGAAAGGGTGTTTTAATGTTTGAACCTGACAGATTATGGCTGTATACTCAATAGAAGACCATTGATCGGATGATGATGGGTTGAAATGGCTGATCAGTAAAGACTTTGAATGAGGAGAAAAAAATGAACACTGACATTAAGAGAGCTTAAATGGGTCCCACACCCTTGGAAACACTAATCCCAGTGTGTCTTTGCTGTTTGATAGCACTTAATCGTTCTCAGGGTGTAAGTAGTTAAAATGACTTCAGCCGCTGGGGACACGTTCCTGGCCTAAGCGAAGAAAAGTGGAAAGCTTCTATACCACCATCTCCAAGTGTACATGGAGAACAAGGTCACAGACTTCCTCTTTTGGACTTGATAAAATTATCAGGAAAAGAGGACGTTGAATGTGAAAAAAATGGCCTTTCCAAAAGAGTAGGAAACCATGTGTGAAACTTTCAAAGGGGGTTATTTAAAGATCTGGGAAAATCATTGATGGCAGCTGTTTCTCAACAAGTGTATCAGCTGAAGAAGAGGGACCTTGATGGTACACTCTTTAATCCATCAGATGTATGCAATAGGAACCCTACTTTAACAATCGGCTCTGTATAATTTACCCAGCATTCAGTAAATTCAGTTTTGGAGAAAGTGACAATTCCAATCTGCAGTAAGGTTCTTGAAACCAAATATTTGCTTTATTTGAAGAGAGATTGCTCTCTCCAAACAGATGTGTCTTTGTGGACTTTAGAAGAGACGCCTCCAAAGTGAACTAAGTAATAGACAGATGAGACATTTTTCAAGTCAACATTTTGTGTTGATGACAAATTCACTCACAAGAGGCTCTAAGGCATTAATATCCAGAGATCATTCCCTAGAAGCCTGCTGCCCGCTGGTGGTTAGCAATTGATAATGACCCCAACCTTTCAGATTGGTGTCTCCCTTGATAATGACATCAGGAAAAATCTCCAAAGTACCTTGCTTTTATAGGGATTGATAGGTGGAAAACTCCACAGAACTTTCTTTCAAGCACCTGGGCCGATGTAATAAGTAGTCCACATTATATAAACCACATCAAAAGTGAGCAGCCTTGAGATGTTTAAGGGTCAGGGAAAATAGTCTTTCTCAATGACAAAGCAAAGCCCTTAATACAAGCTTTTTACCTGAAAGTTAGTGATCGGTCTTTTGAGGGACAAGGAAAATACCTTATTGACCATAACAAGGTAGAGTAGTGATCAGTTTAGCTAACCCTTGGAAGCAGGGATTATAAAACGCAGACATTTTTAGCCAGGAATAAATGATAGCCATCTTTGTTTCAAGTTGACAGCAATGATGGTAACCTTTTTGAAATTGGGTACAAACTAACGCCATTCTAGAAAGTAGCCAATCAGGTTGGGATGGTGGAGAGATTCCTGGTGTGACTGAGTAATTACAATGAGGTCATCTAGATTGACAACTACTAAGATCCCTGATAAAGCAATATCAACAAGCAAATAATTGTCTTGGTATAACTTTGAATGACTTACGAGAGAGGAACTACCACTACTTCTTGAGCTAAAATAATTTTAGTAGGGGTTGATGAGGGCCCAAATGGGAATTGTGAGGTAGGCAGCTTTAAGATCTAGTTTGGTTAGCCAGTCCTATTCCTTGAAAGAAATGGGAAAAAAATAAAATGGGAAAAAATGACCAATTGGTTGAGAACCCATAGGTTGATTATTGGGCACATATTATGTTATTTATAGTAGTGAATGCATATCACTCTGGAGGACATTTAGGCCCCTGTGAAGGGGGGATCTGGCCTGTATAGTGACCTATCTAAATTTAAGGATGGAACTGGGAACGCTACTGTGATAGCGAAGTTCGGTTCATGCTTTGGTCGCTTTGTAGGAGAATGTTTGTCCTCTCCAAATCTGGTCCGGTAAATGCATGGGACATGGACCTGGAGTATGGACACCTAATGGAGGTGTCTTGCCAAGTTGTACAAGAGGATGTGGTTGTTCAGGTTATGCTGGGCCTTGGGTGTCTAGTGCTTTTTAGGTGTTTGAGGAGTTTGAAAAGGGAGTGTTTGTGGATTGGGAACCTGTGGAGGTCTTTTAGGTGTTTGCATATGTGCGTACAGTGTGGGAGTTTGAGTGTATGTCTTGCGACTGCATCCTGTATGACTTGGAGCCTTTTGGTGAGTTGGGCTGTCTTGCTGACCTAGAGGGTGTTGCCATAGTCGAGCCTCCCGGAGAGAACGGCTTGCATGTTGGTTCTGCAGGTGTCTAGAGGGAATGACATGAAGATTTTTCTGAGTTTTTTTAGGCAGTGAATGCAGGCTGAAGTGACTGTGTTGACTTGATCCAGCATGGAGCTACTGGTGTTGATCATAATACCCATGGTCCTGGTCACGTTGAAAGCGTGAGGAGTCAGACCTAGCATGGTGGACCATCAACCTAGGGATCAAAGAGGGCATCTTTGCTGAAGAGGACCACCTCTGTTGTTGTTGTTGAGGTTGAGGCAGTACTCTTCCATCCAGTCTGTTACTGAGGACATGCATCTGATGAAGTTGGCCCGAGTAGTGAAAGTGTGTCGTCTGATGGAGAGATGATTAACTGAGTGCTGTTCACATAGGAGATGATACTGAGTCTATGGAAATAGATGATGCTTGTGAGGGAGGACATGTGGATGTTGAAGTGTGCGGGGCTCAGGGAGGAGACTTCAGGACACTTTCAGATCAGGTTGGAAGATTTGTATGAGTAGAGTGCCAGGCTGACCATTTAGGTGCATCCTTAGAGGAAGGAGCCGGCCTATTGTAGTTGCCAGCATCTACATTGTCTTTGAATGTAGATTAAGGAAGACATTTTGATACCCTACAAGTTCCTGACGGGGAGGGAAAGGAGTTGGTGAGGAAGAAAGGAATAAAATATGTTTATTAAGACACTTGACCATAAAAAAACAAAAAATAAAATAGAGGTTGAAAAATAACTTCTACATCACATCAAATCAAGATTATTCAATTTCCTTCCTTAAAAATGTCCAAACCTGACAGAAGCATATTGGGTTTCAGGTCAATTACATTGTGTCTCCCATGAATCCTGTATTTTAAAAACACTGGCTTTAAAAATTTACGACGCAACCTTGAGGACATTCTTATAAAACGTGTTCTAGGACATTTCATTGTTTGGTCACATATGCAAGTTCTTCCCTTTACTTTAAATATCACCACCATTATCGGTACTTACAAAGCGGGATTTTAACATTTCGGCTCGAAGAGTTGGATCTGGTAAATACGATACATATGTAAAAACATCAAAATTTCCCTGAGCCTGTAACGTTAAAGAAGTTTAGGATTTATGAACTACAAATGTGCTGCTATCTTTTTTTGCAAAGACATACTAAATGCAGTCTCCCTTAATATCTTTTTGTGGGGGAACGGATCCCATCCTTCTTCAACTTCTGAGGCAGAGAAATCATCCTTGGTGTCTTTGATATATTTAAAAAATTCCCTCGCC
The DNA here is from genome assembly GCF_964204655.1 of Triturus cristatus. Classification (NCBI taxonomy): domain Eukaryota; kingdom Metazoa; phylum Chordata; class Amphibia; order Caudata; family Salamandridae; genus Triturus; species Triturus cristatus. The sequence continues at coordinate 410,766,672 of NC_140589.1, read as the reverse complement.
CACTTAAGTTCAGTATGTTGGGCCTCCAACCAACAAATCTGTGATAACTTTAACACTTCATCTTCCAAAGACAACTTATTTCAGCATTAAAAAAAACGATTAGCAGTCATATGTGACCATGCTAATAAATTAATTTCACAATGTCCACTTTGGATCATGGATCTTTTCGGGAAAAATAATACTCATTTCAAACAGCTACTTTCTATCGTGTCTAAGATATCTTTTTTATTAAGCAAGTAATTTCAGAGCTATAAAGAGCTGGTGGTGGAATTTTGTTCAAAAATTGTTTAACTAAAGTGATATATGGTAACCCTCCATATTTCTTATCAAACTTTTCCAAAGAAGCTTACAGTAAAAGTGCTCTCGCTTTAATAACTCTAACACGTTAGTCCTAAATATTTGTAAAATCTCACTTGGTCAAATTTTCCATGATGTAAAAATTATATAAAATGTGTTACCTTTTTACCAAATACTGAGACTTTTGTTTTTTCCCTATATATTTTCAGATGATTTTCAATACAGTAATCTTTTAAAATAACATTTTATTTCTGAAGTCCAAAAAACCAAATCATCTGCATACATCGTGCATGGTATATGGCACGATTAGGGGAGGAGATAGAAACATCACATGTGCTTTTTAAATCAGCCACATATAGGCTAAAGAGAATCGAAGTTAGGACACATCCCTTGTGCAATCCATTCCCAATATATATCTTTCTACTAAGGGGTCCAGAGGAGTCCGTTTCAACTCTAGTCCAATTCAAGGTATGAAGGACTTGTATGAAATACAGCAAGCCATGTGGTACATTCCAGGCTAACACATTTTCCCATAACCTTCCACGATGGACAGGGTTGAAAGCTGTAATAATAGCCACAAAACAACAACAGAATATCTTATTATGTCTATGGTTTCTTTGCAATTGACCACAATGCACAACAGTGATCAATTGTGAAGTGGCCTGCCCGAAACACTATTTGTTCTACTGGTAGACGTTTATTTACAGAAGCTCATTTCTCCTATTTTCTTAACAGCTCTTTAGAGAATACCTTTGCGGAAATATACAAAAAGCTGATGAAACTATAATTGGCTGGAATGCTTCCATCCCCTTCTTCAATTAAGGTTTGTTAATGGACCCACTCCAAGATTCCGGAATTCTTCCTGTCTCTACTATCCATTGGACTAAAACTAATAGATGTTCCGCCCACCATTCACTATTTACCTTTATTATAACTGTGGGTATGTTATCGGGCTCAGCGGCCCTGCTTAAAGTGAGCAATACAATTATATTTTTTATTTGTTTTCGAAAATAGGAACTCAGCTACCTCTGAATCCCTATCATTCTTCGGTTTAGAAATACCTTTGGGGGATGCCAAACAGTAATTGTAAATATATGGTCCATGCATCTTCTGTTATCATCTGGGATGCAGACCTAGTATGTGTACCACATGTATTGTTTACCAATCCCCAGAACATTTTCGGGGCCCTCATTTGTATGGCTTCCAGCAGCTCATTCTATATCTGGTGTTAAAAACACTCCCTCTTACTTTTAATTTGGTCCCTATACATTTTTCAGTTCGATTATCTGATTAGAATTAACATACCTTTTGCTTCCTCTGCGAGCTCACTGAGTTTTATGCAGTGTTTGCCTAACCTCTCTACAATAGGGGAGAATTGAAATACAGTATGAAAAAGGTTTATGCAATATTCTCGGACCATCAGTAAAACCCAGTCATCTGCTGTAATGTAAACCCATATTTCTGACACAAGGAAGAGTCTGCCCCTGTCTTTAAAGAGGTTGAGATAAGGTCTATGGGAAGGCCTACTTAAAGAATCTTCACGCCGAGAGGTTGCGATTTGGGAATTCTGTCACAATGAGGTCTTTGTGGCAAGAACTCTGATTTCCCATTTTAGAACATCCACAAGAAGACATGTGGAGGGAGAACGTTTAATAGAGGAAGATGAGAGATCTCCGAGTTACCAAAAATACAGTCTGGAAATGCAAACCTATATACTGCTTTTTATGGAAGGAATTAAAGTTCCCCACATATTTGGGCAGATTTCTGATTGAAAGCTGGCCCTTCGGGCATCATCTCAGAAATTTAACATACATATTAGACTGGTCAGGAGCAATGTATCGAGGGACTTGTACAGGGGAGCCACATATATTCAGCAGCTTGTCTTTTCAGGCCTCTGTGTCCTTACATAGTACCAAATTAGGGTCACAGCAAGTCTTGCACAGGAAGGCTATTGCCTTATGGTCCTACTAAGGGGTAACAAGGGTGCTTGAGTCTAAGGTGGTATGTGCACATTCTGATCAATTGCAGATTTTACACAGGATGACCCTCTTCATGCAGAATTCTGCTTAACAAGTTGCTCTGGGCACAAATAACATACGGGAAGATAGGTATGGAGAGGGTAACACATGAGATTTCCAATAGGAACGTGAAGCACTAATGGATGTGAAAACGATGGAATGCATTTATCACTGCCTTGGGTAGTTTTCCTTAAGGCACCATTTTTCTGAAGAATCAAGATCGAAGGAGCAGGATAGGGATAATTCACCATTGCCAGAGCAGAGTAATTTGGAAACATTGCAGCCCTATGGTGAACTGAATGTCTCTCAAAGTTTAAACGTTTATTGGCAGATCGAAGTCGAAAATATCTCATCGTCATACATTACTTAATAAAGAAAAAGAAAATTATTAATTTTAAAATATTTAATGCATTTGCGTAGCACATGTTCAAAATTTGATTATAAATTGTTACAAAGAAATACATTCGGTAAAATAATAAACCAATTATTAAAAAACAGAGCAAAAGTTAGCAATAACATTTAAATTTAAAAAAAATGTTAAGCCAGAGTTATTAAAGTGTCAGTAGTCTTTCCCACTAACAACCCATGCTGCATATACATTTTTTGAGACTGCGACCACTACCACCTAAGTGGGCTCAGTCTTGCAAATCCTGAGGGCAGTAGTGTCTCTCAATGCAGAAAGCATTCCATCAGGACCAATAAAATGTCCAGATGACAGATAGATGGACCTTGACATCTGGCTTGTATAACAGATAATAGTGTGTTTTAGATCCAACATAAAAACCATAGCTTGACCGATCACTCCATTTTAAAAGAGAGATAGGTTTATCTTCCTCTGTAAGGGCACACATTTCATTTTTTTTTTTTTTAGCTAACATCGTATTAACGGGAAATAAAACTGGGGCCGCCTTTATAGGGCCAAATCTGCTAATTTTTTTCAATGCATACTTCAGAATAAAACTTCAAACATTCGATTTAAAGGTACTTAAACATCTGAACAGGTTCTTTTTGCATACATTCGCGTATTTTTTCCCCAACCGTTTTGCTGTCCTGTGTACTGTTGCATATATCATTATAGGATTGGTCTATTTGCAATGATGTGCAATAACCGTGTCATACTACTAGAAAGAACATGACTCACGTTGGCAATGGTAAATAACACCAGAGTGTAGGGGAACTCTAAAAATCAACAATGTGATCGTAATATTTCTCGCAGACAATGAAATCTATAACAACTCCTTTGTAGAAATGACTTCGTAAATATTATTTCTCGAGTCCGATTTTTGCTGTTGTTCTTACTCGGAAATGGCAGTGTATATTTTTCAGTTTGTTAATATTCGTGCCCCGTCTGCTGTGCAGTGAAAGTTTTCGGTGTCACCTAATTGATTAAATCTGTACTGAACTCAAAGGTGGTTGAGGGAATGTCTCAGCTGCTCACATGTTTCTCTCTTCTCTTAAGATATGGGTTTAGAGTGTGTTTCCATTTTCCTTTACGTTTCCATATCATCCCTTTCTTGATTCTTGTTTCTATGTAGCTCGTGATATTTTTCACACGTTTTTGTATAAACATAATGGGAGAGACCTGTGAGTAACGTTATGTTTATTTTTGACATCCTGTGATGCGTTTTTTGGGGGATTATTATTATATAATAGGAATGAATGGTTTGTGTGTGTTGCTGCAGAGTAGAAGTTTGATCGGGGCCCGCGTTTTTATTTATTCAGTGCGCATTTGTTTCTGAACACCTTGTTGTATAAAGTATCCATTTATTTCAGACATCTGAATAATGAGAAACATGCACTTATGCAATAAAAAGCCCAGTGGCAAGATACGAGAAGAACATCATGTTATCTATTTCCTAATAGGTTATGGTGCAAGATTGTCTCATACCTTTCTTGGTCATCAGAGAATCAAATGAAAGAATATATACGAATTTACGGTATCTTTGTTTTACAGTCAACTGTCTTTGAATTTATTTGAAACAGGAGTTAGCAAAGCTAAGACATTTGGCTTTTTATTAGGTTTCTTAATGAACCAGTTTCTTTGTGTTTTTGTGCACTTGTAAAACGCAAGGGCAGGTTATTGAAGCAACACTGCAGGGTCGAAATGGCCCTGAAGATCTGAGGTCTTCAAACCTTTTTGCACTGAGCCCACTTTAACAAAATGTTTCGAAGTTGGGTTCCCTTTCAAACTTTATGGCAAGGACTGAAAAAGCATGAGGGGCAGGGCTGAGCGCAGGGGATGGGTTTGTGAGAATATTGCATAGGAGCTTTTTCTGTAAATCATAAGCCACACTAAATGTGGGAGTTAAAAAAAGCAAATGCATAAAAAAAAAATTAAAAGCACAACTCCTACAATTGGGGTGTTGTGAGCCCATGGCACGGGCCCCAGTGCAGCTGCACCTGCTGCACTAATGATAGCTGAGGCCCTAAGTAGAAGGCTATCTCCTCCTCCCCTTTCACTCTTTCCCCACCATGCATGAGAATCACTCCAATCTTGAAACAGGCTCTCGGTCATCTTCTGAAAAAAATTACATCCCTCGTGTTTCTTCTCTTTTTGCACAAGGGTGCCCTCTGCCCCAATGCTAGCAAGAAAAATTAGCCTCCATGCCTCCTTTTTAAAGTAAAACACTCTTACTTATAATGCACTGGCCCCTCCAATGAAGGATCCCCGTGTCACTGAATCTATTTCACCAGTGACATTTTCTGCCTTGTGAAGAGGGCTTTCTCTACCTGCTCTATGTTAAACACATGGGATCCCATCTCGCTCCATCCCCCTCCCATGCCATCTCTCTGACACCCAAACTAAAGTGTCTACTGTATTTCAATTTTACCTTTTCTTGGGCCATAGCTCCAATGCCCAAAGCAACACTGGCAGAGAAAGTGGGCACTTGGCCCTAATGCAACTTGGGAAGGGTAGCAAAACAGCCATAACTGTGGGATAGTTGGCCCCTCATACTGCTGGGCCCTGATGCACTGTATCTGTAGCAACAATGATGCTTACAGTAATGATACAGCAGAAGGCAGTCTCCTCTGCCCACTCCACTGGACCTTCACTCCTAGACCTGAGGCTCAAAGCAGACTTTCTGTCCTTTGTGTAAAAACAAGCTCCACATCTCGTCCCCCTGTTGCTTGGGCCTTGTTCCATGCACAGCAACGGTGACCTGGGCCCTAATGCTCGCAAGAAAAATGGGTCCCCATGCCTCTTAATCCTAGTAAACCAACCATAATTGTGGTGCAGTGGCCACTCACACATCTGACTCTAGTGCCCAGCATCTGTTGTATGCACTAATAACCCTCTGACAAAAAAAGGACCCCCCCCTACATATTGCCCTCTTCCTCAGCGGCCGTTTCCTGAGGAATTTGTCTGCCCATTTCTAAATAAAGAAATAGGACCCTACATATTGGCCCCTCTTCTGTGCCATGTATTTGACACTATAATTGGATCTTCCTCCTTTCCTTTTCCTCTGGGGCTATTACTCCGAGGCCCAAGGGGTCTGGAGGACCAGGACCAGTGCTTAATTTGTAAAATATGAAGTGCAGGTATTCAAATGTTTGTTGGAGGTCACACACCTACTTATTCCCGGCTCCACCCACTCCCTCCACTAGCTCCACCCACTTACTCTATTGGTCCACCCACATCCTCACCTGGCACTGCTAAAAGTTAGATGTAATACTCGATCTGAATTTCAGCAAGAGAGCATTCAGATTTCACCTGGGATTTTTGCATGCATACACTGACAAAACGATACACACTCTCTCTCTCATCTGTTTTGAAAGCCCTAAAAAAAAATTATTTCCAAAATATTGTGTTTCTCTCTTAGTACTCCTATTAATCTGCATTCCTCTCCCTTTTCACTGCCTTTTAATCCTCTCTCATGCGATCCGCCACCTTGTCCATATTATGTAATTTAACAAGATATGCCAGCGTGATTGTCAAGAAATTTGAAGCTCACCCCCTCAATCTTACTGAACAATCTACGCCCCTGCCTGGCATCTACACTAATGCTCATGCACACACTTGCAAGTCCAATGCCATTCTTAGCTACTGTCTGATAATTACAAATAAATCTCTTTCACACTAATGTCCTCTTTCTGTTCCACGTTGTAATACTGAGCACACTTTGTGTTGCAGTTATCCACCTACAGTTTTTAATAGTACTGGATGTGTTATTAATTACTGTTTGCACAACCAACCCAATCTTTGAGGTTCAAACCTCGGACTGGTGAATAATATGCAAACTGTGCATGTTTTTTCCCCCTTTCTGAGGTGTTCAAAACCAACCACAATGTTTGTGGTAGCTTTTACCTCATGAAAGTCTTGCCAGCAAACAACTGCATGTATTGTATTGTAATTGCATTTATATACCGCTTACTACCCCTGACGAGGCATCAAAGTACTTTTCCGGTGACCAGTACAAGTACGTTTCCAGAACCCACAAAGGATTTGTGTTGAATTAGTATAGTGAAATATGAAAGAAATGTGAGTGGTGGATAGGTTAGTCTGTTATTTAGATTGAGAAGGGTAGTGGAGGGATAGAAGAGGGAAAAAGATTTGCATTTATATAGCTCTTCTTGCCACTGATGGGTGTTGAAGCGCCAGTAGATGCAGTGACACCTGGGCCCAGGGGTATGAAAGGCCCACTTCATTCCAATGGCTGTATTTTACTACAAAACCAGGACATAAGGGCCCAATTTATTTTCTTGCATTAGGACTATTGGCACCCTTGCTATGCCAACCAATCAAAGAACCAATGTCACTTCAGAATTAGGGCTTGCTTCGGTCTGACCTTGTAAACTAGACATAGATGTTTAAGGCAGCTGCACACTAGTCCCTGTCATGAAATTTCTTTGGGACATCGATATTCTAGGCTCCGATACCTTTTTTTGGGCCAATAAGAGCAAAATCACAGAGCAAAAAACAGCTATTGTAACAACTCTACTTGACGGTATTGCACTCAGATTTAGAGTTTCAGTGCAAAAACGAGGAACAATTTGCAGTATGTTTTCTGCATTCATTTGCATGTTGGCAACACGCTTTTGCTAATGGTCTCTACTTGCAGAATGTCTATGAACTGATGCATTCCAACCAGCATTCAAAAGCTTGGAAAATTGTATGAATGAGTAGCAATACTTCTAAAAGAGGGCCAAGGAACCCAATGACCAATGAAAAGGCCATCAGTAGTGGAATTCAAGCTGCACCTTTGGAATTTGTATCACTTGATTTTTGAAGTGAGCTAAAAGCGTCCGCTAGTATCAGCTGGTGTACAACAATAGAATGCTTGCTTTTCCACCAAATGGGCACAGAAAGAACCATTTTGTAGCTGCTCAACAGGTAATTTTATTAGTGAAATAAAGCAGGAGTGATGTCTATTCTGTCTTGACAGTGTCATTGAGAAAAGGACATGTAAAACACAGAAAACACAAGGTTGCCAGATGACTTAACCTCACCAAAGACAGTGCACTAGTCCTGGATTCTTTTGTTTTTGCATTCTCAGAATTATAGTCATAGTTCAATTCGGTTGAGTAAACTGGACTAATAAACAGGAAAACAATGTTGGAAAAGAAAATCCCAGAAGTAGAGCAGTGGGTCCTTGATGACGTAGAATCATCGGACAACCTTACCTGAAAACCCATGCCATCCCCTACAGGTGATAAAATAATTCTACCTAGCAGCAATCAAATGGATGCAGATACAGCTGAAAGGGTCTATCATTTGATTAGTCTGTCGCAATGGGCAGGTTTTTTTTTTTGCCAGTGAAACATACACCTTTAAGCTCTTCTCTGTCATTCTGGAAATTCCATCTAACTTGCTAAACAGCGGACTTTTTTAATTCACTCATTTGCGACACCTCTGCTTATGAACTAGCCTCCAAGCAAGCACTGGATCTGACAATGGAAATTCTATCATACCATTTAACAATAGCACGTAAAATTATTAACGTTACACCAATAGGCATTATCAAACAGTCCTGAAGACATTCTGTAATTTCAATATGGGTGGGCATGTGTGTGGGCAATTTGCACCTGCATAAGAATACCGACCCAGGTGGAAAGAAGAATTTGCACCAGAATCACAATTAAGACATTGAGTAGAATGAGATCCTTGAAGGAATATTTCAATGTAAAACTCGCTCGAAATGGCAAGTTAACTTAGTTAGCATATTAAAAGTACAATTAAAATTAGCTCTGTACATTAAAAAAAAGTAGTGCATTTTATTTACAAAGCGAAGAACGCTGAAGCAAAGGCTACTGAGGATAAGGGGGACCAATGTTAGCGCCTCCTGCCCAGTTAATACCTGGGACTGGAGATATGCGCTGTTCAAATACCAATCCCCTAATCCACCATAACATTAAATTAAATGAAGCCTGCAAAGGATCTGAGAAATAAAAACCCTCTTGTCTTAATAACAAATCTTATTGGAGGAGCCGAGTGTCAGGCAATGCATCCCTGAATGCTGCCAGGTGCCAGCTCACTTCTAGCTGGAGCTGCAGGCTCAAGGTCTCTTTTTAACGGTGTGCCTTGGGAGCTGGGGCTACAGTCATTTGAAAAGAGAAATACTCAACTGGAGGCATTAGTTGAAGAATGCATGCTATGCTACATATATGCGTTTTAGTGTGCTGGTTGTTGTCTTGTGTGTTCTTTGATAAATCTTAGTTGAAAGGACTTATTAAGTACTTACTACTAGGGTTACTCGTTGTGGTGGGCCAGGCGGCCAGGGCGGGGGCACTGCCTTTATTAACTGGAGGTCAGATATAGCAGGCATGCTGCTGCTGCCTGCCCATCGTCATCGACTGACTTGAATGCTGATGAGAGGACTCCTGGAGTGCGGGTGTGCCGGGGCATGGCCGCATGGCAATCTGAAAACAATCTGCGCACGCTGCCTGCTGCCCGCCACAGCCCTTACACAACATCCTGCTTTTCAACACTGCATTTAGCCACTCTTAAGCAGTAAACTGTGTAGGGGAGGATACTTCAGGACAGGGCTTTTAACTTATCCCCGACCCTATCCTGATATAAATTATAATGTATATGCCTGCGTGCAGCGGGCCCTGGGCCGCTACTAGGCCAGGGCAGGCAGTGCATCATGAAATCTTGAGCAGCCGAACCTACCACCACGGTAACCTGCGTCATGCCACCACGCTCAAAACGACAAGAAAAAAGCAGCGTTGATATGGCAATGGTATACTTACGGTTTATCCGTGGTGGTGAGCCGGAGCACTGCCTTATTAATATTAACTGGATATGGTAGTGCAGGGCTGGTGCTACTGCTCCTCAATGTCGTCGGGCTGACTAACTTGAACGCTGATGACTCGTGGGTTAGGTGCAGCCGCGGGGTTGTGCCATGGTGTCAGGTGGTGATCTGAAAAAAATCTACGCACGCTGCCTGCTGCAGAGCCCTGCAGAACCAAATCCATTCAGATTCCAGCCCAATCAGTGTCCCGACTCCCGGCAACACTGAACCAAGGCCCGCGGCTGCCATCATATAGTATAAATCTTGGCTTACGCAGCTCTATCAGCCACAACACTCTTCACCGGGACTCAGTCAGGAGACAAGGACAACACTCTGGACTCTGCGCAATAAAGCAGTCATGCCGAGACCTCTAATCAATGCTATATGTGATGTGCAGACGCCGCCGCGTGTAGACTCAGCCCTGACAAGTAAGTGCTGGTGCTAAGAACCGGAAAGCACCGGCACAAATTCAGCACTGATCAGGACACTTTATCTGAATGCCACCCTGCTAGCCTCCTCCCTGCCATCCCCTTGGACTCACTTTTCTTACAAAAACAACCATGCCTAAGCAGTTAATTCAGACATTGAGATGTCATTGCCTGAAAGGAAATGGAGGGGTTGGTTTGGAGGTGGGGGATCCGGTCTTCTGAAGCCAAAGGAGTTTTCTTACCAGGGGTAACAGCTATCTCAAAAAATGTAGATGTGTCCAATTGGTTAATTACCAATTTTGAAGGCTGTTTGAGAGCCAGAATAGACTTTGATAGAGTCACTTGAAGCTTCATGGTGTCAAAGATATAGGGCAAGATTTACTAACACTTTGCTGCGGGTTTGCATCACAAGAGTGGCACAAACACTTGGCTACTTTATTACCTTTAATAAGGCCTAATTTCAGATTGGTAGAATATAGAGATATTGTGTTTATACTCAAATGAGGTGTAATTAAGTTACAATTTTGAAAATGCCACATTTGTAAAGTTTGCATTTTTCTTCCCAAACCACTTATGCCTTTCTGGGGTCACATGAATATTAGTGGTTCTGCTGGTGTTAGTTGTGCAGTAGTTCCAGACAATGAGAGAAAAGAAGCCTAGATATGGTTTTCCTGGCAAGATGGCTGGGAAAGAGCTGTACCCTGCCCTGATTACACTTAATAGGACTCTGTCTGCAGCACACACAAAGAAACCTGACACTAGGCGTGGTCTTGCCTTTGTCACCCTAGACTGATTGGATCCAGGATTAAGAGAAGGGGAAGAACTACACTGAACCAGTTATGGCAGTAGGTCGGATAATTACCCCCACACAAAGCAAGCACCTGGTATGAAATGGGGCCTTCAGAACCTCTCATCAGAACACTCCTGGACTGGTGGAAGATTCAGAAGGAGGAATGCCCTGTTTTCTAAGGAAGTGGGCCTGTCCTGCTGACCTCATGAAGTTTTAGACCTGCTTACCTTGATCCTAGGCTACCCAGAATGACCCCAAGGGCCAATTGGCTGACCTCCTATGTGGCCCTCAGGTCTCCACGCAGTTCTCAAACTGCAGGCTCATTCTTCTTCTGTTCAACCACAGGTCCAGAGAGTGTTGTAATGAGCTATGGGTGAGTTGCCATTTTTGTAGGGTTAATTAGCCAGCGGGTGAAGATGACTATGGAAATCGCCCTAACAAATGAGAAAAAAGTTGTTCCCAGTGGCAATGCTTCCCACTTTTTCAGCACATCCAGTTAGTTGGACTTCAGACTATCTCATAGTGTACTATTCCCAGGCAAATCGGCCTTGGAGGCTGCTGCTGTGGCAACTAGAGATGTGTCCAGTGAAATGAGCAGTCTCCTCCTCTCAGCTACATAAGACTAGTTCTGGGACCTGCTCCTCTTCTCACTTGGCTTGTGTTTTGGGGGCTACAGACAGACCAGGAAAAAAATTACTTCTCTTCCCTGCTCTCCCTTCATACTTGAGTATGAATGGGCATGCTTCATCCTGGTCTATTTCTAATTTCATTTTATTGTTTTAAAGTCCCCAAATTACAGTAAACATGCTGCAATACCTTCATCAAGTATTTCCCATCAAGATGGTTAGCCAAGCAAGTAAAATATACAATGTGTTAGAAATGGGGGTCTCTAATTGGCAGTGGTAGATACCTTTGCCAAATAGGGACCCTTTCTTCTAGTCAGGGTAAGGGGGATACACTTCTAAAATAACCCCTGATAACCCCCTTGGTAGCTTGGCATGAGCAGGCAGGCTTATCTCAGAGACAGTGTGTAAAGCATTTGTGAACACATACAGTAATACAGTGAAAACACTACAAATGGACACCACACCAGTAATCTTTATCTAAACCAAACAAGACCAGAACAACAAAAATGTACAAGACAGTAATAAAAATAAGACTTTCAAGTGGTAGAAATAGTTCATTTCAAAGCAAATTGCTGATGCAACACTTTTCACACAAAGTATCGTGGATGCATCACGCACACAAACAAAAAGGGTCGCAGGAAAGGTGATGCGTCTGTTCCTTACAATCAGGGAATGTGTTACGTTGGTTCCTTGATCCGGGGGAGGTGATACGTCAGTTCCTTACTGCTGCCCAGGGGAGGTGATGCGTCAGTTCCTTACAGGAGAGGAGGTGAGGCGTAGTTTTTTTACTGTGTTCCCCAACGACGCAACAGACTTGGCGCCTCAATGCCATGTGACAATCTGGGACGATGCGTGGGTTCCTGCAGCCGCACAGCAGGCTTTGTGTTGGAATCGGTGCGGTGATCTTGGACTTCGGATATCGGTGCACTCGGTGCAGTGTGCAGTGGTTCCTCGAGACGCGGGCGGGAGCTGCGACGATTTCTTCAGTGATACGCCGGAAACAGGTGCATATGCATGGCGCTTCTCGAAGCTGCCTTACTTTTCCAGTTCCCAGCGGCAAACAGCCTCCTGAGGTCCAAAACAACAGCAGGCACCCCTTAGCAGGTCAGAACTCCCAGCAAGGAAGTTCAGGGGAGCTGGTGGTGAAGGCTTTGTGTCCCTGAGACTTCAGAACAGGAGGCAAGCTCAGTTTCAAGCCCTTGGAGATCTTCCTCAAGCAGGAGACACAGCAAACAGCAAAGTCCTTTTCTTTTTCCTTGGCAGAATGTAGCCATTGCAGGCCGACCCCAGACAGCAAACAGCACAGGGGCAGAATTTTTCCTCAGCTTCTCCTTGGCAAAGGTTCCTCTTGATTCCCAGAAGCGATCTAAAAGTCTGGGCTCCCTTTTTATACAGTAAATCTCTTTGTTCTCTCCTGGTCCAGGGCTCTAAGCCCAGTCTAAACCAGTTCTGGGGGGGGCACTTTACAAGTGCACAACAACCTCCATTGTCAGAGTGAGCCTTTGCTCCAGACTCACCACAGGGGTGCGGAGCCATCATTGTGGAAGGCAGACACATCCCTATTCAGGTGCAGATGCTACTTCTCCCGCCACTCCAAATGCACACAAAGCTTATTCAGGATGGCGCTGACTCATCCAGTCTCTCTGGAGCCACTGCACATCCCCAGCCCCGTCACTCCAAAGTCAGACAGTCAATAAACATCCCAGCAGAGGCAACACTGGATGGCTAAACAAGAAAATAACTACTTTCTAAAACTGGTATTTTCAAACACAAAATGTAAAAATCACCCTCTCTAGAAGATGCATTTGACCATTCTGAGTTCAGGTATATTAAACTTTATTTTCCTACCTTGTTCCCAGGAGTAGTTATGCTTATATGATTCCCACTTTTTTCTTTAAAAAAAAGCATGAGTATTAAAGATATGATCGTGAACACTCGGCCAAAGACCCCCTGCTAATCCGACAAGCGAACAGAATTTAAATCGGTATTTACCACCGGTCATGGGCCACTATGAGTGTGGTTACTGTAGGGCCTGTCCGACCTCACTTAATGGGTAAAATATAGACATTGGGCTTCGCCTCCCCTGGGAACAGAGGAAACACACGACGTGCAATACAGACAATGTCATTTACTTAATAAAGTGCCCGTGCAATATGCTGTATGTAGGAATGACAACTCGCAGAGTAAAAACTCGCATACTAGAGCATGTGAGCACAATACGCTGTGGATAAATAAACACCAAACTTACTGCACACTTTAAAGAAAAAGGACACACAGAACAAGAATTGAGGTGGACAGTGATAGATAAACCATTCATTCCACCTAAAATAGAGGATGATTCGAACTTCCTTTTATTGAGAGAACAACGTTGGGTCCTTAATGACTGTATTCCCTGGTTCCAACTGGACGGGGTTATAAACAAGTAAGAAAAGAGCATTATGCTTTAATCCTGTCGAATGGGTTGCTGGTTTCCTAAATTGAGCTTGTGATTTGATTTATGGAACCTGCCTTATCCTTAATTCTAGTTTAAACCAGTATTCTACTTTCTTTTACAAATAATGTACCTATTACCGTCACATAGAGGTGTCCGCATGCTTTGTTTAGATATGGAACTGCCACTGCCATCTCTATCACTCCCGGGGTCCATATCAGATACTTTACTCCACGAGCGGTAATTACGGATTGCCGATATTCCAATATGGCCACCATGAAATACCTGAGCAGTGGATTAAATCATCTTACCAGATCAACAATTCGAGTTCTCTGGCCCATGACGTGATCACGCATATGTGACAAACGAAGGGCGTGTCTGACCCGGCATCCATTGAGATGCGTATTTAAAGATGGGCACGGTGGTCTACCGGTATCGACGGTCGACCGGCTTGTGGAAACGGCCATTGGTGGTTGTTTGGAGTAGTAAGTGGGGTGCAGTGGGGGTTACTTTCACTCTAAGACATTGCGGGTATGTCATTATGTACATATGACTCGAATCCATATGATTACATTGGAGATGAACTCCCTTTCTGTTTAAATATCTTATGCTTGTCTATATATGTAAGTAGACTGGTATTTTACACTACTTAGGGGGCTTCCGGTGGCGGTACGAGTGTAATTTGTACACACGGTAAACACACAAAGAAAACCGGGAGTACTTCCCCATTGTATCCACTCGTATTTGTCCAGTAGTAGCTATACCTGCAAACCCCTTTGCACAGAATATGTTTGATGACTGTGGGTATGCAGGCGGCGTACATGCAGCATAAACAGCCCGCAATTGGGTAGGTTTGTGTAAAAAGCATGGGTTTAACTGAGGAGGGAAAAGAGCAATACAATATTGACTCTTTCCCTCTCTCTTTTTTTAAATAGAGTGTGACTACAAGACCACGTTCCCACAAAGGTCCCGGGTTCAGAGAAATACTTCTGAACTTGTGTGAGTTGGATGCAGATATTCTTAAACACTATGAAACTGAATGTAGATACCTGAGGCACTATAAGACTGGTGTTTTTGGAGTCGTATTTTTAATTGTAGATTCGATTAGATCATGTTGATCACGACACTAGCACAAGAGGGTCCCATACACACCCCCACTCTTTTGTGACAGTGTGCGAGGTGGTACCCCTTGGTGTGCTCTTTGTTGTTACATTCATGACATAGGGGCAAAGAGCTATTGAGATAATGCATGTGATTTTGTTGCAGTGATATAGAGGGCTAAGGGGTAGGGTAAAATGAGAGGAACAAATGTGCTATTGGTAGTTTTAGAATCACGTTCTTTGACTTCTCTTACAGAAAAAGGATTCCTCTCTGCAACTACTGGAGAGTGAGTAAATTGGAGATTTCCGTCTTTTTTAAGTGAGGTAAACTCCAGAGGAGGGGTGAAGATCATAAAAAACAAGGGATCCATACACTGACGAATGCCAGAGTGACCCGGTTGGGCATGCAAAAATGGCAGAAACATGTTGGTATCTGCTGTAGGGGTATAGGGGCCGTTACCTCCCCTGAATATCCCACCTTTCAGGTTTTAATCCAAACAAGGGGTTACATCAATAAAGGTAGACTGTTGTTTCCTCTTAGGTAGTTTTAACTATATGTATCTGCACTGTTTGGTCCCTCCTTGAGGGAATATTCTTTCCTCTGTATTTTGTGTTTTCTTTTGTGCTTTTGTTCCTTCACGTTTTCTACCCTCACCACTATTCTTCATACATACAAGAAACGCACTCCGTCCAGAGCATTGGTCTGCGCCTGGACGTTTGATGCGGCCCTATGATGAAGGATGACACTGTAAAGTGTGTGAGGGCAGTATTAAGACAAGCAGTGTCTTTTCCGTCTCCCTGTTGCCCCGTATGTTTTACATTATAGTCCACACATTGGAGGGTTAACAAAGGACATAAACTTCCTCTTGCTTCCTATGGGTGCAGTAGTTTGATTGTAGCACTTCTCTGTTTAGTGAGTTATCAGGTTCGGTAGGGAAGTCAGAGAAGGCTTATTCCCTTGTCTCTTCTTTTTTTGTGAGATAAAGGTAGGACATGCCCTGATTTGTGTGGCATGTCCTAATCGTGAAATACTGCCAATTTCGTTTTTCACTATTGCAAGGCTATCTGTTCCCATAGGACAGAATGGGGAGTTTGCTTATAACATCTTATAAGCATAACTACCCCTGGGAACAAGGTAGGAAAACGAATTGAGGATCCGCCAATTCTTTTGTATCATTTTTTTCAAATGGTTTGATGCTTTATTGAACGCTGTCACACAAATACTCCTCTCGACTGATTCTTTCTCATTTGTTTCCAAGAAGGCATCCCTGTTACAGTTTCATGGTCGTTTCTGGTCTTTCTTAATGACATGTTCTGGGTAATTTCTGTTTCTGAGCTTGTCACTCAATGTGTCTGCCTCCATTTTATAGTCCATTACGGTTTAGCAGTTCCTGTGTAAACGCAGGAACTGTCCATATGGAAGATGTTCCTTGAGGGAGCGCGGATAAAAACTGTGAAAGGACAAAAGGTTGCTTCTGTCTGTTGGTTTGTGATAAACACTACTGGTAAGGCCTTCCTTCTCTGCCCTTAT
This sequence comes from Triturus cristatus, assembly GCF_964204655.1. Lineage (NCBI taxonomy): Eukaryota > Metazoa > Chordata > Amphibia > Caudata > Salamandridae > Triturus > Triturus cristatus. The sequence continues at coordinate 410,750,219 of NC_140589.1, read as the reverse complement.
ATTCAAGTCCAAGAAAGGCAAGGATTTGTTTGTCATCGTGCCTGTGGAGTACAGAAAGGGATTTTTTTGATTAAGCCCTCCAAGGAAGGTCTCTGACGAGCTCCTGTTCCCTCTCCAGATGATGAAAACATCATCTATATACCTACGCCATACCCTTATCTGGTGCGAAAAAGGGTTGGCTGGTGGAAAAATGGTTTCCTCTTCAAATTGCGAAACATAGAGGCAGGCTACACTTGCTGCGCAAGAACTGGCCATGGAGGTTCCATGGATTTGTAAATAAAAGTTCTCCTTGTATTTAAGAACTTCTTGGTGAGTGCTATGTCTGATATTTCCACTCTTCAGCAATAAGAATATTTTCAATCACCCTAAGGGTTTTTAGTTGGGGAACATTGGTGTACAGTGACTCTATATCGAGTCCAATCATAAGGTCACTGTTTGGATCAAATTCCAAATCTTTAAACAGATTGAGTACCTCACAAGTATCCTTGAGGTATGCTGGCATCTTTTAAACTAGAGGGCGCAGGTAGCTGTTAGAAACACACCTTTCACATACACTGCACCCTGCACATAGGGGTAACTTGGGCCTACCTTAGGGGTGACTAACATGTAAGAAAAGGGAGGTTTAGAGCCTGGCAAGTTTGTGCACTTGCCAAGTTGACATGGCAGTACTAGACAGCACACAGGCACTGCGATGGCAGGCCTGAGTTACATTTACAAGCTGCTTATGTGGTTGGCACAACCAGTGTGATGGGTATGCCCAGACGTGGGTCCCGTGCTCTCCATGCCACTGGAGTCAAGCTATCTTGGCTGATGAGGGTTGAAAGCCCGAAACCAGTCCTAGGATGCTTGCTTCCAGTTCAGGGAGGACCTGGCCTGGCTGTTCGGGCTGGACTGTTCCCATGGCATGGTGAGCAAAAAAACTATGGGGCAGATTTATGAGCCCCTTGCGCCACTTTTGCGTCACTTTTAACATGGGAAAAGTGACGCAAAAGTGGCGCAAGGGGCTCATAAATCTGCCCCTATGGATTTAGGCCCAGATCTCTGTACTGGGGTGAATGTATGACATTGTTCTACATTCTGTCCATCAATTGTTCTTTTTGCATTTGTCACCCCGAGTGGGACGGGTATGCCCAGATATGGGTCCCGTGCTCTCCATGCCACGGGAGTCAAGCTATCCTGGCTGATGAAGGTGGAAAGCCCGAAATCGGTCCTAGGATGCTTGTTTCCAGTCCAGGAAGGACCTGGCCTGGCAGTTCGGGCTGGACTGTTCCCATTGTGTGCAGGGTCACACAATGGCTGAGTCCAAACTGGAATTGCATGGTGAGCAAAAAAACTATGGATTTAGGCCCAGATCTCTGTACTGGGGTGAATGTATGACATTGTTCTGCATTCTGAGCATCAATTTTTCTTATTGCATTTGTCACCCCGAGTGGGACGGGTATGCCCAGACGTGGGTCCCATGCTCTCCATGCCACTGGAGTCAAGCTATCCAGGCTGCTGAGGCTTGAAAGCCCGAAACCGGTGCTAGGATGCTTGCTTCCAGTCCAGGGAGGACCTGGCCTGACAGTTCGGGCTGGACTGTTCCCATTGAGTGCAGGGTCAAGACTGATTTGCATACGGCTGGGTACAAACTGGAATGGCATGGTGAGCAAAAAGCGATGGATTTAGGCCCAGATCTCTGTACTGGGTTTAATGTATGACATCGTTCTGCATTCTGATATAAACAAAATCACCTAGGCAGTCTGAAATAGACAACTATACATAGGATATCGTTCTGCATTCTGTCCATCAGTTGTTCTTTTTGCATTTGTCACCCCGAGTGGGACGGGTATGCCCAGATGTGGGATGATTAGAAAATGAGTTAGTCTGAGTGAGAATGAGTGGGCCAAAGTGAGAATGTGTGTCTCACTTAGACCGAGTGAGACTTAGTGAGTCAAAATGAGCAAAAGTGCAAATGAGAGTAAGGGAATGTAAGGGAATGAGTCCGAGAGAGAATGCATGAAAGAGTAGGATTAAATACAAGCAAGAGTGAGAAAACCTCATGAATCCTCCAAGATCACTGGACCTCGAACCCGGTTTGCATCCCTCCAATTTTATAGGTCACCAGCAGCTGCCACTGATATTATTTTCTTTCAAATCTTCCATATGCTTGTATTCGTAGTGCACTTAAGGCATGGCTCCCGGAATTCCCACTGGAACCAACATCTTTCGCACCATTGTCCCTCCTAATCGCCAACAAATATGGGGCCCACCTCATCGCCAAATTATACAGAGTCTCTATGGCATTGATCCGCGGCAGAGACATCGTAAAATACGCAAGTCCTGGGAGCAGGACTTAGGTCACGAGATAGGAGACGACCACTGGGCTTTTTGTTGTTCCCAAATTAAAGAGTAGTAGACTGATCACAACAACTAAAGCTTGGCTGAATAATCTTATATATTGCTACACCAATTCTGACCTGTTTTCTACTATGCTGCCCACAACAGCTGGGCCAAAAGATATATGGGGCCCACTGAAGAACTATCTGCTTGGGAAATCCCATGCTGAATCCTCACAGTCACACGATGGGATTGTTCCCACAGGAGGAGGTTGATTGTCTCTGACATTAAACTCTATACACAGGAACATGTGATGATGGTTTTGCTCCTTGAACTTGTGGCAGGGTGTTTCCCGGGATCTATACATTCTCTCTGTCTGGTCATGAAGGTGTATTTTACTGCTTTTAACTGAGGCTGTCATATTATCTTGTAGTGAAGGTGCTGCTACATTGATTAACTGTTTCATATGTATGTTTACGAACTGTGAAAAGTGTAACTAAAGTTTAAAACAAAAAAAAATCTTCCAGGTGCTGATATCTTTGTTGCTCGAAGTCCCACTCCTAAAAATGGAAACACTGCAGCTTATTGATGGAATATTATACTATTCTGACTAGATTCTAGGTGGAGCGTATTCATTTTTTCTAAGGTTCTTATGGGTATATTCTTCTATTATCTTGCTTGAAACACTTCGTACTACTATACTGTGCTCAATTAGCGCATGTAACAGTGTTACAAACTCTCATTGTTATTTCAGCCTCTTCTACTATGTCATGCACTTTTATGCCTACCTGTGCATTATAGACTATACTAAATGTGTACAAATACATACATCTGAGGAATTGCTATAATTTTTGTCACAGATTTTATAGCAGACAGTTTTTTATACCTATCCCATTCAGTAAACGTTTTGTAATGGCTACAGTGATTCTAATAGTGTTTAATTTAAAAATAAACATATATTTCCTCAATGCCTTTTTTAAAGTGCTTATCAGTGCATGTATTCCTAACGTGTTCCTTAAATATTATTTTCACATTTCCCTCTTTTCAGCTCCATGTGGCTATAATGTTACTTCTGAGAATGGAACAATTTACTCACCAGGATTTCCTGATGAATATCCAAACTCCAAGAATTGTGCGTGGCTTATTTCTGTTCCATCAGGACAAGGGGTTTACATCAACTTCACCTTACTCCAGACTGAACCTGTTAATGACTACATTGGCATCTGGTACGTGCGTTTCTGGAACTATTTGTGGGTTTACAATTTAGTACTTCAGGTATTTGTGATGTTGTTTCAAAATTGTTGCCTCTAGATGCACGTTGTGAGAAGTGCGTCTAATACATCACTTGATAAAAAGATGCCTTTTAACGTATGGCATAACCCCATCTGAATATGTGGTGGTACGTCTAAGGCTTCGATGTATAAATATACAAGGATTTTTTTTTTTATGAAACTGATTTATATTGTTTTCTCATTTTCAAGTTGCAGTAAATAATCAACACATGCAGACATTTGTATCATAAGCTTCCATTATATCGATGCAATGCAATCATTATGACTTATTGAGGACTATAAGGTAGCATGTGAAGTCAATCAAACAGTGATTTACACAACAATAATGTAGAGGCGATCTACCCAGAAGTAAAAAGGTCAGAGTATGCCCCCAATAAACTAGTTATCATACAGAACATTCTTAGAAACAGGTTTATGAAACAAAATATTATAGTAAATCTGGTGGAGACCGAATAGCAATCTGGAAAGTAGACAGCTCAACATAATAGAATTGTTGGCATCAGTAATGGTTCTAAATCGAAAAATCAGGTGGGGGAAGTGGCGGGAAGTGCTGAATGATTGTTGAGTATCGAGGACTGGCACCCTGGAAACATGGGGCAACGTAGCACTTCCGCTGGAGGGGTGGAATTCGGTGTGTTTGAGTACCAATGTGCGAACAATATTTGTGAGGTGAACTTATAGTGTTTTTCAATGTGAGGTCCATCAACTACCCCACTGTCTCTCAGGAAGCTAGAGTATCATCCCTGGGGTCTTCTCCAGGTGTTTGTGGAGGCCTGTAATCTCCTCTTTGTGCAAAGCTTTGCTTTCTGCCTGGGCCCAGCATAATATAACTGAACACGAGGATGCTACCGAAGGCAGTAAAATCGCCTTCCATCATATAGTGATCGCCTGCTTAGCCAGTAGATGCCCTGGTTCAAGGGGAAAGTGCTGGAGCCTTGTGTTGTGAGGGTGCTCGAATATACCTACGGCACAGCCATCCCAGGAGATCAGTAACGACGTGCCTTAGTAGGCCCCCATAGCATGAAGGAGCTGCTCCCACAATGTAGTCAATGAGGGGCAGTCTTAAAGCAAGTGGTGTTAATCAGCATGCAAGCCCAACCAGCTTGCGACTATGCAGAATATTTGGTTAATCTTGGTTGGAGAGATGTATAATCTACACAAAATAAAAAATTGCAAATGTTTAAATCTGCCCTTTCAGAAGAAAGTGTAGATTTGCAAGGACACTGAGCCAAACATTATCGTGTTCCGACATCCCAAATCCAGATTCCCATGTGTTCCTTTGTTATTGGAGAGGGGTGAGGTGCTTGTGCTCTGAGTTTTGTATAGCCAGCTAATACAGTGTCCACCTGTCCCCATCGTGTATACATTTGTGTGGTTAGATGTGTGTCAGGCTCCAGGACTACAATCACCCATCCATTCCAGTGGATCTGAATTATCAAGCTGCATGTCAGGAACTGACCTTCATGTTGAGCGTTTCATCTCAAAGAGATGGGAAAGACTGTATATATGGATCCTAAAAGAGGTCTTGCAGAGTGTCAACTCTGGCCATCACCCGCTGTCAACTTTCTGCCAGTTAGCAGGGCACTCGCCTTGAAAGAACCAGGAGCTGCATTTTTGAGCATACAAGCAAGGACGTTTCGAGGGAAGACTAGATGAGGTACATTGCGGGGGAGTTTAGATACCGGAAATGCGAAGTTCTAGATGTGCCGGAAGCTTCCCGGAATGCCCGCAATAGCCATTAAATTATATGAGCGACAATGTATTCTGTGGGGTAATACAATTGCTTAGTATGAACAAGAATTGATCTAACAAAGACACAGAATAATCCTTTTGTTAAAGTGTACAGTAATCAATATTCAGCGCTCATTTAAAACATTAAATGTAAGTCAACACACCACACAAAATCGTTATTCGGTTTATATATTCAAATTTATATTTTTAGAATACGCATTTCTTTTGTACCCAATAGCCAGTAGGCCAGCCACTGCAATTGAGCCATCAGAAAATAGGCATCAAAGTTGGGAGCACCAAGTCCTCCCTGGTCCACGAGCTGTTGCAACATAGCTAGTGACATTCTTTGGTGACTCCCGGACCATTTCAAACCCCCCAAGAGGGTGTTCATGTTGCAGAAGGCCCTCTAAGGGAGGTAGAATACTATGTTGGTGAAGTGGTACAGTAATCTGTTTAGAATGGCCATTTAAGACACTTCCACTCACTCTGAAACCGAAAGAGAGAGTTCTTCAGAAGGCCACCTGCCTCCTGAGGGAGCCCATCACACTCTTGAGGTACCCCTCATTCACGCAGTCATTATGGCATGCACTGGAAGGTGGAGTGCTCCCATCTGATTAGGTATAATACAAGGCTATGTTTTCTTATATTTCACATAATTTAACTGTCTCTCAATTTCCCTCTATCACCATGAAATCCATCGTCCTCATCCATAACTAACAATCCTTACTTTTACTTGAAATGTTGAAAGATCATTTATTTTTAGGCCATACATCTTGAAGAGAATTGTCTATTCAGAGATGTAATAAATATTAGAATGTGACAATGCACCTGGTACATAATCAATTGCACTTTATAAACAATAATTTCAGCCAACAAATCAGATGAAGTATTTGAAGCAGCCACTAATCAGAAAGCATTTCAGGTGCTTAGTCTTTAGTGCACACAGTATAGATAGGTTAAAACATACATTTCAAAAGAGAAAAAATGAACGAATTAGCTAAAATAAACAAATCATTGACAAAGGGAACATGTGAAACATACAAATAGAACTTGATGTTACATCTAAAAATCTACAGATTGAAATTGCTTTATCTCTTTTTATTTAGTATGATCAGTGTCTTGCATGTCTGTGGATTGGATATTTAATTGTCTCTGCTTTTTCTGCTTGAACTAGAGTTATTTGCAGTTCAATATTGGCAAGAATTTGAATCACAATGCACACCCATATGAATGCATGTAGTCAGACATCATTGCTTTCTGCATTTGTGAGCTTGTACACAGAAAGATGCACACTCTCTCTCGTCTCTTAATGGCTCCAAATACTTTCTATAGCTCCTCTACATGTTTGGTCTACCTGTGACGGAATTTGCTTAGCGAATAGCTTGCCATATCAGTCAGATATATTGTGCAAAGTCTAGATTTTATCTAGGTGTGTTTCTCTTTTTTGTTGAGTAGTATAGAAAGCAGGAGTGAGTAGGATGTGGTGTGGCTTCAACAGATGAAATGCACTACATGGGGGCAGATCTTTGGTCACTCAAAGTGGGGGGCAGTAGCCTCAGGTGACTTGCTCCCTCTTTCCACTTAACCTCTCACCAGTTAAAGAGTGAGTACCTGCAACTGGTCCTGGGTTGAAGGGTAACTGGCCCTTTAACCCAGGGTCTTTCCCCTTTGTCTGAACAGGTTACTGGCAAGCCAGGTCTTACAGGGGAGTGCAACTATCCCGGCAAGGAAAACACTTACTGTATGTGTTGTGCAAGAGTATGCCTGGTGCAAGTCTTCAGCCCTCCGTCTCAATGACAGTGCATGGAGAACCCCCAGGCCAAGAGGGGCCTCACATGGGCTGTCTTGGGGTACTCTGACTTTAGAGCTGGTAATCCCTGAGCCACTGGTCCTTCCATTGTGGACTGTACCCACTTCCTGCCCCCACCTCTGGGACTCTGTACCTTCTGCCGTGGAGTGGTATCCCCAGAAGACAGAACTTGTGGCAGCCACCCCACCCAACTTTCCTGATACTCTGGGGCTGTCCCCAGTGGCTGTTCCCATGGTCCAGACCAGCCCCCTGCTTGGGCCCCCTTTGGGAACAACCCAAGCCTAGGGGCTGGGAATCAGGATCCTTTGCCTCTGCTCAACCCAACCTCTCCTCCTACTCTTAGATGGGATGTGGGACCCTTTCCTTCCCCTACCATACTGGGCCCTGTCTGGATCACTACAAAACTCCCTTTCCCTCTGTGGAGAGGACCATGAGCCACCCTCCCTGGGATTGCTCCGCATTGCCTTCTTGTTGGACTTGGCCCTTTTGGCAGGTTCACCCCAAAACTTTTTGCGTTCTCCTAGCCTTTTTCTGTAACCTGTTGTTGGTGATTTTAGGCCTCTGAGCACTTTAGCACTGGGGTCCAGTGTAAAGTGCGTGCGCTCTCTGAGTGCTTGTGATGAGATTGGCCTGCCCTCCCATTGGAATGCATGGGGGATATGTGTGTCCATGGTAATTCCTGATGTGAGTGGAGTGCAGGGTCGAGTTTAGTATGTGCGAACTCGTGAGAATAAATGCTGCGCAATGATGTGCGCAGATTTATGGTGACTATTGGAGAAGTGCCACTTCTAGAAGTTGGCCTTTCTATGTACTGTGTGTCTGCCTGCCTGATGTGGAGTGCATGTCTGGCTTGTGATTGACAGGAGCGGAGAGGGCTGGGGAATTCCAGGAGCCAGGGTGAGTCTGCCCGGTGGTGAATGGAGAGATCTGCATGTAGATGGGAGGGAGGAGTTGAACCTGGGACCTGAATAGGGCTGTGCCTTCCCTCCACAATGCTGGCTCCACCTCCTGTGGTGCGTCTGATGTCCCTGACCTGTCCTGTGAATAGAGAGGGGAGCTGAGCAAAACAAAGTGCTCCTGAACCACTTGTATCTGGTTCTCCCCTTGCCCTACAGTTGTAGACAAAGGGAAAATGTAATATAAATATAGGGGCTGTGTCCCCATGAAATGGTCAGTTCCTGTTCAGGCCTGGTTGCTGTTCCTGATGCTGAGGGGGCGTGCTGCTGCTGGGGCCCAGGAGGACCTGCCAGGAGGGCTGCCTCTCTGGGCCCAGCATTGCCCCCTGATTCCTAAAGACTTTCTTTTGCTTGCGCCTGGTGAGCACTATACTTTCTCCAGAGAAGAGCACTGGACTCTTATGTGGGGGAGCGCTGGTGCCTGGCAGCATGCTGCTGCAGAGTGGGATGTAGGGACTCCCCCGAGTTTCCTGAGAGGAGAGGGAGCCCACCCTGCATCATGGATACTTGGGCAGCCGAGTGGGAGCCCACCCCACACTGCTGAGATGAGAGGAGCGGGTGCCCACCCCGCATCGTGCATACTTTGGCAGCCGAGCGGGAGCCCATCCTGCGCTGCCGCTGCCGAGAAGAGCGGGAGCGCAACCCACTTGATGCCTGGTGAAATGGCGGGTGCCCACCCCGCTTCTTGTTTTAATCAAGAGCAGGAGCCCACCCTGCTTATCTTAGCTTGAATAGTGGGTGCCCACCCCGCTGTCTATTTGGAATTAGGAGGGAGCCTACCCCTCTTGTGCCGCAACAAGGAAAGAAACTCACCCCACCGCGATCCATGGCCCGCCTGGTTGTGGGCAGGGCCGACGGGACAGAAGCGGGAAGAAAATGCGGCCGGAAGGAGGGCTGCGTGTCTAACAGAGGAAGGGAGCCTACCCCGCCTCCACAAGCCCTTAAGAGAAGTCCCGGGAAGAGAAACGAGGTCCGAGTACTGCAGGAGTGAAGGGGAGCGGGAGCTCCCCAGATGCCGCCGAGCCTGTCCCCACCGCACTAATGAAGCAGACGGCAGGGAAGAGGCTGTGTGCACCCAGGCAGGGCTCCCGTGAGCTTAGGAGAGCCCCGCGGTGCCAACCCGAGAACGTCCAGGAGATGGATCCGCAACCGGTAAAAGGACAGAGAGCCGGTAAGAGGGGGCTCAAGGGTGTTCCCTTTTGTTTGCTTTCTGAGCGGACCCGCCGTTGCGGGCCGCTCCAACGAGAGGGGGCTGTGACTATTTCATTATAGGTCCCCATGGGGGCTTGGGGGCATTGTTGTTTGCCGCTCCCCATCTGCTCCTACGAGGGGGCAGATCAGTTTGTCACCATTCTTGGAGGCGAGAGTTAAGCTCCAGAGCCCATGTCGCTCCAACAGTGGGGCCATGTTTATTTTAAGAGCCCAGTGTGACTCCAACAGGGGACAGGTTTATGTGAGGGGCCCGTGCTGGTTCCCGTACCTGGAGCCATATCGAGGTGCATTGTCGGTGCCTGGGCACCCCGCTTGCGAGGTGGGCTGCCCCAACGACAGGGGACATGTTTATTTTCCAGAGCCAGATGGCTCCAACGTTGGGCACATTGATTTCAAGGGCCACTGAGAGCCCATGCGCCATTAGATTATTTACAGCTGCGCAGCAATTAGTGCCAGCTGCACCGTTTAGGCGCACAGTTCTTTTAGGGTCTTGTGAAGTCAGGAGTGAGATGCACTCCTTTGCCCCACACTTTCCCAGCTGCCCAGCAAGTAGTGGGCAGCTGCTACATTTAGGTTTGTGCAGTTGAGCACCTGGATTTCGCTGCTAGGCAGCGCGCCCTGACTTTGGGGACACAGGGCATTTGAGCCCCTTTTCTGAGATTGCCAGTTGGCCAGGGGGACTGGGAGGTAAATAGGGCGCCAGGCCCTAATGTGATTTTGGTGCTAGGAAATGTAATTCATGTAGTATGTTTTACGCACCTTGTGTTATACCTCTAAATGTGATCTTTTATGATTATGAGGTGGTTTTGCATAACATGGTTTATGCTAGTGAGATTATGTCGCTTTGTGTGATTTATGCCCCTAATGTGAGTTGCGCTTAGGGGGTTAGGGTCTAATGTGTTTAGACTTGTGAGAGGATTGCATAATGTGTTTATGCTGGTGAGGTTGGCACAGAACATAATTTGCGCCTGATGTGATGCTGTGCATAATGTAGTTTATGTTACAGGCTAAGTACAGTGATTACCAGTGGTTACTGGTTGTACGTTTATGATCTGTTTTACTAAGTTCACTTTGTGATGGTACTGACAGTGGTCCAGTTGGCCCTGTCAGGTGTAAATAATCCCTTGTAGATATGCCCCAGTGCCAGGTGGCACCATGTATATTATGTGTTTACTATTCTAATGTGTTATGATAATACAAAGGCTATTTGTATATATAACCTTGTGTGGAGTTCCTTTTTTGGTGTGCCTGGGATGTTGTTGCTGCGTGCGTGCGCAAATGCTTTACACATTGCCACCGGGATAAGCCTGACTGCTCGTGCCGAGTTACCAATGGGGTGAGCAGGGGTTATCTTTGGCGTGTAACTTCCTTGCCCTGACTAGAGTGGTGGTTTCTGCCTGGCTTTGGCGCAAGCCTTAGCCAAGCAGAAATCCCATTTCTAACACTTCTTAAGACTAAGCATGTGCTGTTGTGCAACCAAATTGTACAGCCCCTAATAATCTGTTACCTGACTGCCCTTCACCCAACCATCCAGTGGTTTGCAGAAACAATCAACATACTCTACCCATGTTTGAGGGGCAAGTTTCACACTGTCCCTAAACATTTGCCTGTATCTCTCTGGGGTCAGACTATATCTCCTAATCAGGGCCTCCTTCATGACAGGGTACCTTGTCCTGTCCCCTCCCTCTAGGGTCAGTAAGGTGTCCCTCCCTTCACATGAGAAATGCTTCCGCAAATCTGCCCCCTAATCCCCTGCAGGAATCTTCTGCATTTGCAAAGGTATCCCGTAGGCCTAAAAACAGTGATCTATGTCATCTCCCACTCCATAACCAAGCAACAGACTTTTGGCTATGTGTACATTCCTCTCTGAGGATACTGCAGATATGCTGCCACCCTCTGTTCTGGACTCAGAAATTTTGGTATTCAAATCAGGATCTCTGAAGCTCAGCTCCTGAGCTAAATACATTTTATTCTCCATGGCCAATTACTGCTTTTCCACACCCATCGTGAGTTTTGCTAGTTTCAAATGCAGCTTCCTTTCCTCCCACTGGTCCTTCAACTCTGCTAAAGACAAACCTTTAGAGGAAACACTGCTACGACCTCTTGAGGGAGATCTTCCACCATTCAGGCTGGCTCCTCACCCAACAGGCAATGCTGGCACCTCCAGCCATCCCAGGTGCAGACATTGCTCTTCCTCCTCCACAACATAATTCCCATCTTCTGGGTGCACAGCTGCATCAGTGGCTGCTAACCAGGTCCTCAGCACCTTTTCCAACTCGTCCTTTTTAGTGAAGTCTTCAAAAGAACCTGTGAGGTCTCTGCAGAAACCTTTGAGCTGGGCCACCGTGTAGGTTTCCAACTTCTCCTGCTCAATCTGCAGGCACAGCTACTGGCTCTTCAGATTGAGACATGGTTGCTGCAAAAAACTCAAAAGGTTGCCCAGAAAAAAAGACAAATAGTGTATTGGTTCATATAGGTCTGAGATATGAAAGTAGTGAACACCAATAACTGTATGTTATGCACAGATACAAGAACTATTGTCACCACTGAACACCACTGTTAGAAATTGGGTTAATGGTTGGCAGAGTTATGCACCTGGCCCAAGCAGGAACCACAAACCTAGTTAGGGTAAGTGTAGTGCACACTAAAGGTTTACCTGTGTTCACCCTCTGGTAGCTTGGCACGGAGCAGCCAGGCTGCACTAAAGAGGCAATGTGTAAAGTATTGATGCACACCCACATACACACAGTAACACAGTGAAACACACAAAAGTACTCTACACAGTAAGAGAAGACAAATACAACAGAAACCCAACATACACAATTCAAAATATGAATTTTGCAAGATTAGATCAAAATGCAGGGCTTTGAAGTCAATAGCTCCAAATGGGGCTATTTGGTTGTGCACGACCGGGGCAAAGTCCAAAGTTCAGTCCGACTGCAATGGAGCACGGGCTAGATACAGGAGTCACACAGACCCGCTGACAGTACCTTGGATACGTCAATGCTCAGAGACGATGCGCTGAAATCTGGAAGTGGTGTGTCGCTGTTGCAGGTGATACGTTTGTTCCAAAGTTTGGCAAAGTCATTGATGCGTCGATGTCTGGCTCACTGTGCATCGGTTAGGAGGTGTCAATGTCGAACGGCTGGGCTAAAGGTAATGCATCTGGTAGCAGCCACACTGGGCATGAAATGCGTCAGAGTCAGGACAGGTCATCACAGACGTTGGTGATGCATTTTCTGACACTCAATCAGCAGTGGTGATTTGTAGGCTCTGCGCCAGCAAAGCCAGGGCTGCATTGTAAGTCGAGGTTGTTGCGTCACACACTCAGCGAGCGGTGTCCCCCGCTTTGGCGCAGGCAGGGGCTATGGGTTAATTTCACAGGTATTGTGCTAGTTCCGAATGACACTTTCCAGTTGATGCATTGGTTTCTTGGGTGGCAGCACATAACACTCACTTCCAAGGGCCCAGGACTGGATTTGGCACCACTTCACAGAGCAGGACTCCAGTCCTCTCACTCACTGGACAAGGCAACTAACATTACGCTTAGCGCTCAGGCATCGTGCGCTTTAATTTCTGCAAAACTCGCGTCACACTTGGCTATTTTAATACCCCGCTTTGCTGTATCTGTTTTATTTATTTATTTCAGATTATCCCCTGTTTTTAACCCACTTCTTTTCCGCATACCTGCATGTAAATTGTCAAACACACCGCGGCTTCAGCGGGTCCCCAGCGCGGTGTACCGGATACTTTGCGCCTTCTTGGGGGTAGGAAGGGACGTCTGGCGGGTGCCATTTTGGTTAGCGGTCTAGTAGTCAGGCTGACACGCTAGACCTCTATTTAAAACCAATTATGCATCGCGCAGCGTGTGCGCGCAGCGGGCGCGCAGTACTCGCGCCGGAGTCACGCCAGCGTCCAGACCGTCTGCACCCGTTCGCGCTATGGATGGGCATGGGGACGGGCCAGGCGAGAAGGCATATTGACATAGTGGTGTCAGTCATGTAAGTTTTACATATTCATATCAGGTCTTAACAGCCCACAGACCCCCACGGTTACCGTGTCACTATTCTTGCCTTCCGGAGGCTCTTTTGGACTCCTCTTGCTGTTGCTGTTTCTCTAGAAACTGCACGTCGTCGACAGAGTGTGCTTCCAATCTATGCCCTCCCACTAAATCTTTCTCCACCTCTATCACCACATCACGAGTGAAAGTGGCTTTCTTATCAATGCAAGATCACTGGTTAAGAACAATATTGCTTTTAGTGAGTTTGTGTCTGTGAGAAAGCCTACCTGGGTTTTTATTACAGAAACTTGGGCCTGATCTGGTGGACGCCATTCCTGATGGGTATGCGCTAGCCAGGATGGACCGAGTGGGACGCAGAGGAGGAGGGCTGGGGATTCTTTATAAGATATCCCACACCTGTCGTATTACTACTCTATCTGCCCCCTCAGATACCCTTCAGGCCTTACATTTCTTAATAATTTCTCCCCGTGCTGCTCCTTTTGTGGGCATTTTGATTTATAGACCGCCAGGACCCAGGGCAGATTTCAGACAGACCATGCTTAATATCCTAGAACCCTGTTTTGGCTGTGCTCATCTGACGGTTCCGGGAGATCTAAATTTTCATCTTGAAAACCTAGATTCTAGGGAAACTCTTTCCCTTTTGGATTCGCTGTCCGCTTGTGGCCTTCAGCAGTTGGTTAAAAGCCCTACCCACCAGGCAGGTCACATTCTGGATGGGGTGTTTTCAAATGATTTTAGGTTAACGACAGACTTGCCTATTCCGCTGGTCTGGTCTGATCATTTAGTTGTCCCCCTGGAGCTTCAGGCCTCTCCTGCAGATACTCAGCTGAGTGGTCCTAGCAAGAAAGAACCTAAGCGAAATTATAGGAGGATTTCCAACAACACCCTTGCCCCTCTAATTTCTAATATTGCAATTGCCACAGCGAAGGACGTCAGTACGGCGGCGCTTGAACTGACTACTTCCATCACCGTGGCAGTGGATATGTTGGCCCCTGTCTCTTTTCGTTACTCTGCCAGGAAGAGACCTTCGGCCCCCTGGTTCTCAGAGTCTCTGAGACTCTTAAGGCAGGGTTGCAGGAAGCAGGAAAGGCTGTGGCGGGCGAGTTGGGATAATCAAGAGAGGGAAAAGCACAAACTTCTTCTCAAGGGGTATAAAGCGGAGGTAATTAAAGAAAAGCAGGAGTATTTTTCTAATTTAACTACCGCCCTTACCTCTCCCAGAAAACTCTTTAGAATTGTAGACTCTTTGTGCACCCTGCAAATGCCCGACCCTATTGTTAGCTCCCAAGATCTTTGTGATAAGATCGCCCAATTCTTCCATTCTAAAATAGCCGACATTTTTTCGGCCCTTGAATTGCAAAGGGCATCAATGCCTTCCCCCCCCCCCCCCCCCTCCCACTTCGGTCACATCCCCTATAGGATGTGGAACCTTGGCCTCCTCTGTGAGCCTGTCCAATTTTCCGTCGCTCTCCCTACAACAACTGGACCTGCTTCTAAGTAAGACTAGGTCGGGGTCCCCTTTGGACCCATGCCCTCTTAAAGTTCTTAAAGATTGTAGGGAAACCCTATTGCCCCCGCTCCTGGACATTATGAACCGGGCGATGCAGGAGGGTATTTTTCCTTCTCCGTGGAAGAGTGCTGTGGTTAAGCCCCTCTTAAAGAAGCCAACATTAGACCCTGAAATCCTTAAGAATTTTCGCCCCATCTCACTGCTTCCGGCACCAGCAAAGATGCTGGAAACTCATCTAAATCAGCATCTGGCGGCTTTCTTGGATACTTCGGGTCTTTTGGATCAGTCCCAGCATGGCTACCGGAGATACCACAGTACGGAGTCGGCTCTCACGGTAGTGCTAAACAACATCCGCACTGAGGTCGACCAGGGCCATACCACTCTTCTGGTTCTGTTAGACCTGACAGCTGCCTTTGATACCCTATCTCCCTCGGTTTTAACATCTCGTCTTAGGGAAATAGGGGTGGAAGGTTCGACACTGAGCCTTCTGGCCTCCTTCCTCGATCAGAGGGAACAGAGGGTCATACTGGGTGAGTATCTATCTCCATCCTCACTGGTGCAATGTGGGGTTCCACAGGGGTCGGCTTTAAGTCCGACCCTCTTTAATATCTATGTGGCCCCACTTGCCAGGTTAATAAGATCTTACGGGATGGAGGTGGTATCATACGCTGATGACACCCAGATTATGGTGTCCCTCTCCCACTCGGGCAGTACCTCCGCTCTCAGCTTCAGGAACTGCATGGAGGCAGTTTCTCAGTGGATGATTCACAATTCACTGAAGCTGAACGGGGAGAAAACCGAGGTGCTTGTTTTTGGTGAAAATAGGGACATTTGGTCTTCTGAATGGTGGCCTCCTGCTTTGGGAGCGTGTCCTACACCTACGGACTCGGCTTGTAACCTGGGAGTTATTTTCGACCCCGCTCTTTCCATGGCTCAGCAGGTAAATAGGACGGTTGCTACTTGCTGGGGCATCATTAAGATCCTCAGGAAAATCAAACATTACCTTTCTCTGCAGGCTCGTAAACAGATTGTTGTTGCACTGGTCGCCTCACGGCTTGATTATTGCAATGCTCTCTATGTGGAGAAGTGTGGCTCAATGGTTAGAGCGGCAGACCCTGATGCAGAGGTCTGGCCCGGGACCAGGGTTCAATTCCTCGGCGGGTCGTGGGCTCAAAATTCCACAGACCTGACAATTCTCGCCTCGGTGCCTATTCCAATCATGGAGTCCCACTCTGCAACTCTGGGCAATAGCTTGCTTAATCTCCACAACGGCTCCCACAACGCTAAGGATGCCTGGCCTCCACCTTGGAGGTGGCCAGGAGTGGACACCTCACAGGGAAAGCCAGGATGGGTTCAACAGCGGTATTCGTACAAGCGCCTTGAGACCCTTACGGGTGAGTAGTGCGCTATACAAATATCAATTTACATTTACATTTACATGCCGGCATAAATAAGTACTAGGCACTTATTAGTAAATCAAATTTGCCAATCCTGGAGAAAACTGAATGCTATCACATTTTAGACCCAGGGCACATGCACTTTAGCACTGGTCAGGAGTGAAAAAGTGCACAGAGTCCTAAAGCAAGCAAATACAAAGTCAAAAACAGAAGAGGAAGATGGCAAAATGTTTGTGGAAACCCTTTAAAAAGGGCCACTTCCAACAATGACACAAAGATTAATTTCAGCTTTCTTTAGACCTACCCCATGACACTAGCTTGAGACCTCTTAAACAGTGTTTCAAGGTTTAACTTTGGTAATAACTCTTTTGGCCTGTGATTCGCAGCCCTTCTTGCACAATACATAGTTTGAACTCCTTACTCTTGTAATAGTTTAATAACTGAAAGAAAATATAAACATCTATTGCAGCAGATGAAAAACATGATACAGACATGCTTCCATCTGCAAGAAATGGAATACTGACCTATGAGTTTATCTTTTGTCAAATATTTAGATGCACTCTGTGACCCTGAAAAAAATTAAGCTAGTATTTTGGTTTTCTCTAAAGTTGTTTTAAATACATTTTACATGCAAGTGGGCTGTGCATTGCATTGCATATGCATTTACACCCACACCTGAATTACACATCAGGTGCACAGTCCTGTTTGCACAGCAATGTACCATTCACTTGCTGCGGCCGAGCTAGTGTGCCAGATTACCTCAAAAATGGCCTGTCCTCAGCACAGGTGCAATCACTAACTGTTAGTGGCTGCTCTGAGGAGAGAGCATTTGTGAAAGACAGGGTTACAGTTTGAACCCGCTGTTCCGTCTTACATTGCAGATGGATCAGCCTCCTTCCACCTTCAGGAGGACTTCTGGGGGCTCCCCACTAACAACTGCTCTCCATTTCTTTGTTGTGACCTTAGGAGGAACACTGACAGTGCCTCGCTCCACAATTATTGTGCTTCTATGACTGCATCTGTAATACAATGCAGGTATTAAGGTTAGGAATTTTCTGTAATACTTCCCTGGATATGTGCATATATGCAAAAAAGGCGTTTATAGGTCAAATAATATTCTTATTATCTAAGCTAGCAGGATGGTACTTACAATTTTCATTGTTGTTTTTAAGAGTTGCAATTGTAAACAAATGTTTGAAATAAAATAGTTCAGGTGAGGAGGGAGCTGCACATTCAGCAATCACAGTGAAAATTTCCCATTTTATTAGGACATTGGACAGTTTCTCAAAAATCAATATTGAAGATATGTTCAAAAGAACTTTCAAATGCACGTTTGTGACCACTTTCTGATGTAGTGGCAACATTTCAGTAGTCTTACATTTCATTACATATTTAGCACAAGAGGTCAACCATTAAGTAAGTGAATGTATAGTCAGAATGACTTTTCCTTTGAGAAGTTGTTTGGGAAACTTGTCTTCACAGAGACGCATTGACACTTTAAAGGTGTCTGCTGCTGAGAAATGTGATGGGAGCCTGACATCTCTGAATGGGAAAGTGATCCCCTTGCTGACTGGCAATCACAGTCAGACCCATTAAACCACGACAAACCTCTCAGATCTCTGATATATAAAACATGAAGGAAATAAAGATCAATAGGACATTCTATCTGAGAATAAAACCTCATTCAATATGTGACAGATGTGACTTTTTAAAGAACGGTGTCGGCCTAAGTAGCGTAGGCTTGTACTGGGATTTATAGTGCCCTAGAACTGAACTCAGTGTAAATGGTACAAACTTGCATATGTGAAACTCATGATCCGTTTCCATCAAGACAAGAAAGGAGAGAGCCATGGGTGAAGTGAAAACCAATTGCTCTCTTAAGTTCACAGCATTTGAACTATATTAAAGGGTATAATTCAATGATTACGTTTAAAAACGTTTCAAACGTGAAGTAACAGTTAGCATTCTAACATTTATTGTTGCAAACTCTTCTGTGATGGTTAAAAAAACTGTATTAAAAGATTTGCGTTTTCCCTTTGGCTGTTTAAACACTGATTTGGTGGGTAACCAAAGTAATACTATCTATCTATCTATCTATCTATCTATCTATCTATCTATCTATCTATCTATCTATCTATCTATCTATCTATCTATCTATCTATCTATCTATCTATCTATCTATCTATCTATCTATCTATCTATCTATCTATCTATCTATCTATCTATCTATCTATCTATCTATCTATCTATCTATCTATCTATCTATCTAATCATCCAGTGACTGCCAGTGTTTTTAAAAGTTTATATGTGTTAAATAAATATATCAAGGTGTATTGGTGCCTCTTTAGATGGTTCAGTGGGTGCGCGACTGACTGTATAAGTGAGTGATTAGGTGTGTCAGTGAATGTATGGGTGAGTGATTGGTTGTGTTAATGTCTGTGTCTGTCAGTTGGTGTCTAAGTGGCTGTATTGTTGTGTGAGTGGGTGTGCAAGTTTCTGTATGGGTGAGTGTGGTTGTCTTAGTACCTCTATGGGTGACTGAGTATCTGTGTAGGTGGGTGAGGGGGGTGTGACTGCCTTTATGAATGAGTGAGTGGGTGAGTCAGTGACTGTATGGGTTAGTGAGTGTGTGTGTGAGGGGCTGTATGGGTGAGTGAATGTGTGTATGGCTGTGTGGGTGAGTGGATGTGTCAATTGTATATGGGTGAGTAACTAGATATGTGAAAGGCAGTATAGGTGAGTAATGGGGTATGTAAGTGATTGTATGGGTGAGTGAGTGAAAGTGTCTGTATGGGTGAGTGTGTGCTTGTGTCAGTGACTGTAATGGTGAGTGAGTGTGTGCTAGTATCTGTATGAGTAAGTGAGTGAGTGTGTGTGTAACTGTATCAGCGAGTACGTGGCTGTGTGTTGGCTGTATGGATGAGTGAGTAGGTGTGTGGGTAGCTCTATGGGTGACAGACTGTGTAAGTGGCTGTACGGATGTATGAGTGGAAATGTCAATGACTGTATTAGTGAGTTAGTGGATGTATGAGTGACTGTATGGGTGAGTGAGTGGATGTGTGTGTTGATCTATGAAATAGTGGGTGGCTGTGTAGGGATTGGTACGGGTGTGAGAATGGGTTTAAAAATGGTATTGTGGAAGTTGGAGTGGGTGTATGAAAGGTTATATGGGGGTTTGAGTGGGTGCGTCAGATATTCTTTGGATGATGTCATCAGTAATGTCATCAGTGAGGTCAGTGAAGCGGCGCTCTTTAATAAGTCTCTTAGCTGTGATTGGTCTGTTGTTGGTCTTCCTATTTATAGACCCCCAGGCCCAGCTAGAGCTTTTATTAATGAATTGGTTGAAACAGTGCCCCCTTATGCCATCCGCTACCCAAACTTCGTAATCCTAGGGGATTTGAATCTACACTTGGATAACAGGGAAAATCGAGAAATTGTCGAGATGACAACGGGACTACAGGCCTTGGGTTTACAACAGCTAGCCCATACCCCTACGCATATCAAGGGCCTGGGTAAGATCAGGACTTGATGTCAGTGATAGAAATCAACTTGCTGAGGAGAATCGCAACACCCCATTTCTTGGATGGGCCATGGCCTGCATCCACCAGCGCTGGGCAGGTGCTGTGGACCCCTCTTCCCACCCAATCCTGGGCAAGTTTTTTAGATTCTAGTTTGGAGAGGTGTGTCTCCTGTAACAGGACCATGTTCACCCGTTTTGACTACAAGTAGGTCAGCACTTTCTTGGGCTTATTATAGTGTGTTAACCCATTTGCATTCTATGAAATTGTGCACGGGGTAGGGGGAGGCTGCAATCGCTGGTGCAGCTATTGATCGGTTTGTGGGACTGGCAGTGAAAAGGACAGTGAAAAATTAAAGGGCAAGGAGGTGAAGGATATCCTGGGAGCGGTGGTAGGAAAGGGTGAAGCAAGAAGAAGAATACAGGGAAAAGGAGAGAAAAGAGAAAAAAGAAGGGTTGGGGGTTCAAAAGGGGATAAAGCAGCAGCAGGAACAGGCAGACCACTCGGACATGTCACAGGGCAGGGTGATAAAAATGAAGGGGATGAGAGGTATTATGGGAAACGAGGGAGAATAAACTAACTAACACTTATCCGAGGTCAGGCCTCAACTACCAGAAGCTATAGATCTCGGTTCTAGGCTTGAGGCAATAGCATGCCGGACAGGGGCCCTGCAGGACGGGGCAGGGCAGAAAGTGGTTAGGTGAAAAAAACAGGATGGTGGCAGGGCCACATTGGGAGGCCCGGTAGCGTCGGGCTGGGGGGAGATGCTAGTAGTGGCTGCCTTTACATATGCTCTTTTTGTGACTTTCAAAAACAGGCTTTCTGTGCAATGCATTTCAATGGGGACCAATTCCCAGGGTCCTGCAATGGCTGCCCCATGTTGTCCATTTTGTGGCCATCCAGTCAAGGGGAATCATATTGTACAGGTTGTGACCAATGAATCTAGATTGACTAGACCACTTTAGAGTGGCCATTCAAAGCATATTTGGACACCGGCAATGCAGACATTTATTTTTTTTATAATCCTTCATGACCATCCTAAACACTTCTTTCAGTTTAAACATAAATTTCCCAAAAACGGCCAAACACATTTGCATCACAGCTCTACCAGTTACCAAACTTGGTGTAATTCCATTCAGCCATTTTTCGGTATTGCTTGCCAACATTTCCTATGGGAATTAACATGGAAATAAATGCTGTGGGACATCCCCATTTTCATGTCCACCCTTTGTGATGGATTACCCCAAAGCTTTTCAAAAAGGAGGTGAATGGACTTTTTTTTCTTAAGTTATGTGTAAATGTGTCTAACGGCATCAATGGTATTAGTGAAACAAACAATGTTCTCCCTGTGGAAACTCTGACTAAGCTTCCATTGCTAGCCAAGATGCACACAATCCAAAAGAAATTAACTCTCACTCAGGGAATAGGAGGGAGTAAGGAAGGTAGGGAGGGAGGGAGGGAGAGAGAGAGAGAGATCTCACAATAATATGTGATTTAAAAACAATTGCAAGCTGTGAATATGAAAAACAATCTTAATGATTTGGTAGTTAACAGTTCTGTACCCTCAGGAACCCATTTTTTGGGAAAGCCACCAAATGATGTACATCTCCCATTCAGAAAAGAGTTAAAATACATCTATGATATACCCAACACACTGTATTCAATAATCAGCAGAAATACCAAAAAAGTTTAAATAGAAAAACCTATTAAAGCAGATTAAAAAAAATAGTTAAAATACCCAGAGCAAATTATTATTACAATGTGTATGGTACAACGCCCTACCAATCAAGGTTCCATGATGTGCCTCATACATTTTTGTATTCAGGTGAAACAAATTCAATCTGCATCAAAAGAAATCAAAGCTGTTCGTAACCAACATCAGATGACAGTGTTAGCCTGGGGGATAATCCCCAATTAGATAAATGATAGACCTGGATTCCCTTTTCTGCACCTCAACTTCTTGAAATCAAGCATTCTTAACCCCATATCTTTAGGGATCACTCTGCTGATCCCTTGAAGTATCTTGGGGATGGGGAGGAGTCAAGAACTAAATCTGATTTACCCATGCTACGGCATAGCTTTTTAGCATGCCTCAACCAAAGAATATTATGTGAATGGTCAAGTGAGAGGCAGTGTCGAATAATAGCTCTGTTGAGGGACACCTCTTCTCATGTCCAAAATATTATGCCACAATAATAAGGAGAAGATCTATATCTGTATCAGATTTTTGACATGGCTTAGGCCCAACTCCTGGTGTAAATACATAGAGGACGACTACAAACAGCATCTTTAAAGACCTATTTTCGGTTATCATACACCAGCCCCTAACAAGGCCAGGCTGATCTGTTTGGTTTTGTAAAAAAGTAATAATTACCATTTGAGCTTTTTCCTCAATTTCTTGGCAAAACCCAGAACACCTCTCAAACATATTTTAATTGTGGTTTCCTTGACTTAACCAAGGTGTTCCATGAACCTCTTGCATCACATTGCACCCCAGAGATACACAAAAGAAAGGTCGATGGATAGCTCATGCTCATTCATGTAAATGTGGTGATATTTACATTTTGGGGTTCCCTTGTACATAATAAGATTTCAGTAGATTAACCTTTGAATTCAAACTAGACATAAATGACATGAGTAAGACGACTGAATTTCCTTCTGCTAAATGTTGCATTAAGCTCATTATCGTCGCAGTTAAGCACATTGGGCCCGATTCACAAAGGTAAAATAAGACAAAAGTCTAAATTTATTACTTTTGGTATTCACAAAGGGCGTTTACTACTCGTAAATTCCCTTGGTGAATACTGAAAGTCATAAAGTTCAACTTTTGGTATTCACAAAGGGCATTTACGAGTTGTAAATGCCCTTTGTGAATACCATAAGTCGTAAAGTATGACTCGCCTCAGTTTACTTTTGTGAACAGGGCCCATGGTCTCCTGAACAGAAGATGGAAAAAGACCAGGAGCTACAAGATTCCATGTAGACAAATGAAATTATAGAGTAGCTCAAGACTTAGCCCCAAAATATTACCCTTCAGATCACATTTAGTGGTAATAGCCTTCTGAAAGTGCACAGATATAGTTTGTGCAGCCTGGAAACTCTCCTGTGGAAAAATAAGGCTCCATAAAACCTATTTGTGACAAAGTGACTCTTTTTGCATGGTCACCCTATTTTTTTTTGTGGACTAATGCTTTTTTTACTCTGTGCACTTGGACACTGTTAGCCAGGGCAGTATGAAATTTGGTTATTTGTTATGGTGGATGTAAAGTAATAGGCCCTAAATTGTCACTTTACTGAGAACCAAGTACCCCACTGTAGCACTTAATTCTCTCAGGGTAGCGAAGCAAAGCAGTCCAAGGCCTACTCAAGGGAGGTGGCGTGGGCTAACAATCCCAAATTGCTGGCACACAACAGCACTCAATACATTATCACCTAGACAAATGTATTTCTTTGAAAAAAAGGAAAGGCACATTTCTTACATATACATTAATAACCAATGTGCATTAATTTACAAATATATACAGCAGGCATATGGAATGACCTTTGGTGACATTCTGGAATCATGTTAGAACCCAGTGGGCCATGACCCCCACAATCACAATACCCCACACCTATTCCAGACATAACACCACAGTATAAGCAAGTGTCCTTTCTAATAATGCAGGCCTATGTCCTGGTCAAGTGTCACAACATCAATGTATAAGGAAAGCCTATTGGCTTTGTCAATGGGTAACCACAAATATAAAGCATGGGTCACATATTAGAAATCACCAGTTAAACCAATTGACTCAATATCCCCTTTAAATGTAACCATTAGGAATATATATGCATTGCAATGTTGTCCCATAAAGCATTGAAATTCAAAACAATACAAACATTTATCAATCTTCAACAGTTTTAGGCCACGTAGAGCAAAAGCTCCAACTCTAATGATGTTATATAGTCAAACATGAACCTTTCCTGAGGTCAAGGATGTAATCCCCTAGGATGGGTAAGGTTACTTTGGATAAATGTTTCCCGAGGGGGAACTGCTGCACCTCCTGCAACCTCTCACCATGTATTGGCTAAGCATTGGTGGTGCCCCAGCCCCTCGTTGGGGCACCACAAGCCACAGAAAATATGTAAAGTAATCTAGATGTGGCCTAATGGGAGTCTCCAAGGCAGGAAGCAATGCATACCGGGTCTCCCACTGCTTGGGATTCAGATTCAGATTTTGGGCCTCGCTGCGCATCTTTCTTTCCTGTTAATTTTTTTAATTGGGTGCCTTGGTCCCATTCAGAGTACCCAAAGCCTTCTAAAACATTGGGAAGCACAGGAAGCCCACCCCCGCTCTGCTCCGTCGACTCCCTGCCTGGCCAACACTGTGATGGTGTGGGAGCTGGCATTCTCTCTCTATCCCTCCAGCAGTTGATGTGGGCAGGAGGAATGCTGCAGTCTAGCATGCCCACACCTCCCAGACACGGGCACAGGTGGCAGGAGCAGTGCTTTGGTCTGGCTCGTCATTGGTCTATCTGGGGCCTGGGATGGGAAAGTAGGGTGGAGTGCTACTTATGTGGTTTCTTCTTTTGGTGTCAAAAGTCAAATCTTTAAGCAGGAATAACTTGCATTCTGATGGGCCGATTAAAACTATTGTGGACTTGCCTTGCTTCCCTAGCCATCTGGAGCATTGTAAGCAACCCTCTTGGCCTCTAAAAGGTGCACTTTTGGTAAGCTAGTTTTACTGTCTCCCTGCACCAGTCTGGCTCCTGGTGCTCCTCTACTGCTGGTAGGGGCATCCTGCAAAGCCTCTCCACTAATAGCCAACAGAGCACACTCATACACATACTTCCTAACCCAGAAACTCCTGGCTGCCTTGCAGGGCACTTGTGGTGGCAGTGGAGTCCTGATTTTCCCCCAACTGGTCCTCAGGGGCTATAAGAGTGCCAGCACCACTAGCCCTGGATAGATCCATCTAGACCTAGGTTCATTTGCAGACAGAATCCTTAGCATGGCATCAGGTGGCTTCTCCCTCCAGTTGTACATAGCTCTGCTTTTGGTACTGTCCAGGCTCAGGATCTTATTCTCCGTTTATGCCTTGTACAATGGTTTATACATATGCGTGGAACGTTCTAGATGCCAGGCACCCCTGGCCAATCTTAGGATGCCCCATCATCCTTCCCCCCATAAAATCCTCCTGCATAGCATTCCAGAGCAGTCTAATATGGTGCTGTTGGGTTGTCTCTGTGAAGAGCTCCTCTAAGGACCTCAGCTCCATTCCTAGCTGATATTACTTCCAGATACCTTCCCACCAAATTTGGAAGGGGATCCCCTCCTGTTTTGGCACCAGATGTCTGGGCTTGCTCATTTGTTCAGCAGCCCTGGGCTGTCCCAATCTCCAATCAGGCCAAACCTGAGTGATGTATCCAACCTGTGGTAAGCCAAATATCACCCCTAGGTCCTGGTCCACTGCAAGAAGCTGGACCCCAGTGGCACTTTGTGCTTTTTGCCACTATTTTTGCTTAAACCGTTATTAAAAAAAACAAAAAAACAAGTTCTCTAGTTTTATCAATTTGAGTGGTATTTTTACTGTGTTGTGGCTTTGACTTTTTAGCTGTTTTGGTACTTGTAAATGCTGTACACATTTTCTTTACATTGTCTGTGTGCTCAACGGTTGAGATACTTTATGGAAACCTTTACCCGAACATAACAAGCTAGAGCCTTTATTACTTGTGGAGGATCTTAATCCACCCAAACTAATAAAGCACTTTCTCACAGAATTCTTTATATTTTTAATAGCTGTAGTTAAAAACAACTTTCAGTGAGACTTGCTATAGCAAAAAGTAATGTGAATTTATGGCTCTCTGCCCCTTAATGCAGATAAGAGTTATGCCAATAATATATATAATGGGAGAGGACGTTAGGACTGTCGACCTCAAATCTGGGAATCTGGGTTTGAGTCTCTGCAACGACGCTCAACATCCTGTGGCTCTGGGTAAATCACTTTATCTCCTCGTATCTAATAAAAATTAATGGGTCTTTATGTAGCGCAACTGGTACTCATGTAAAGCGCTCTGATACTTTCAGGTCATATTCGTGCTATATAAAACTCCAAAGGAAAAAATGTATATGTATATAGTAGGTTAAATTTAAAGGTGAATTTACATCTCTGCCCAATATATATATGACCCTTGAAAATGGCGATGGTATTAAGGTTTTAATTACATGTTTATAAATTGATTATTTCTTAGCACTAAATGAAACTCACATTCTAGTATAATACAATTCTCAACTTCTTTGGTGTATAAGTATATACCCAAATTTGTATATATTACATTTAGCCAAAAGATACAGAGTTTTAGTACATACATTAAAGCAAACACAGAACATTCCATGCAAGTTGAGTGAAAAAAATATTTTATATGGTTTGTAATACATTTGGTTGGGTTATTTGTCATCTACAAAAATTATTTTTAAGCCTATTACTATATATGCTAAAGAATGTTGGGTAGTCAAAGCTGTTTAATCAAATTTATTTATGTTTCTTTATTTAGGGATGGTCCAGACCAGAATTCCCCTCAGCTTGGGATTTTCAGTGGAAACACAGCACTTGAAACAGCCTACAGCTCTACCAATCAGGTTCTTTTGAAATTTCATAGTGACTTTTCTACTGGAGGTCTATTTGTCCTTAATTTTCATGGTAAGTAAGACATTGTAAGACAATTTGTCGTCTCTCCATTAATACATTTCAACCTCTCCCACACCAGCATAATGCAATATTTTAATACAGCTGTTCAGAAAACAATGATCAAATGTTGATATGTTAATCATTGACTCTCAATTATATTATCTGCCGTAGAGTGCAGTGGGAGCAGTAATAGAATTTAGAAAATGTATTTGAAATCTTGGTTTGTGTTTTCTGATCTCAATACCAGAAGACACAGTGGGTTGAACATCTGAAATATGATTGCATTTTACAATACGCTTTCTTCCTCATATCAACTCCTCTATAGAATTATAATGCTCTGAAGTTAGCTAGCATTTGATTTGGTCATTTCCCACTTCACTCATTGTAACATGATCTACATTAACCTCCCTATAAAACTCTTCATCAGATTGCGAAGAGTAAATAGTTAGACAACCACATTGTGCCTACACCTACAAAAATGGGATCACATGAAACAACTCAAATGCTCTCTGTTGAGTCTCAGTCAATGTCTAGATGTACTAAACAATGGCTGTAAAATACTGATGCAGCCTGTATTTTTTAGACTAGTGCGGCATTTTGCAAACCAACCTATGTACTAATAGGTCAGTTCGAAACAAATTGAATCGTAGGCGATCACAATAATTAGGTAAGTCGCAAATTGCAACCCACTATGGGTTGCAGTCATCACAGAGGTATTGATTGGCCTGCTGGGTACAGCACACAACCATATCTCTGATTGTTTTTTAATGATGCACTTTTCTAAAATGCTGCACGTTTCCTGTATTGGAAATGGGACTGTGTTTTCAAATGAAAAGGATTTTTTTGTTTGTTTAAGAGAAAGCAGTGGTCTCCTGGACAACTGCCTCCTCTTAAACAAACTTTTGTTTATTACATTCATAAAGTGGAAGGGGTCCCAAAGTGAAATGGGATGCCACCTCCTTTGAGGCGTCAGTAAAATATAACATTTTTTTACTGGATTTCACTCGTAAAACATTGAACATTTATTAATAGATAGCATTCCGATTTGGGGGGAGGGCCTGTTTCACAAAGGTAAACTTACATTTTTGTCCATTTACTTTTTCATGGTATTCTCAAACTACGAGTTAATAGTAAGTTTAACTCTGTGGAGCGTCCACAGTCTGGGCAGAGAACTCTGCACATAAAAAGATAGGACTTTTTATTTTATGTGCTGAGTGCTCCACCCGTCTACTATCAACTAATAGTTTGTAAATACCCTAAAAAATTAAACCTACACAAAAGTGTAAGTTTACCTTTGTGAATCAGGCCTTTGGTATTTGGAAGGGGTGCTAACAATGCACCCATTCCAAATAACAAATAGGTATCCATTTCTAGCCACATTTAGCAATTTGGAAACACTTTTCCCAATTGCTAAATGCATTTTGCAGACGAGTAAAATGGATTTTAGTATTTACAAATACTCTGGTTAACCAATTCGGATGGTTTGTGAATGTTAATACTGTTTACATCTGTCCCATAGTTTATAATTCTGCATTATATACAAAGCAAATTGGGGAAAAGTCCTAACTGCCTTCAAATTATGTCATAGTACTACACACCAACCCTAAAATCTGTGCTCTCCATATGCCCATCTGACCAAACTGCTTGAGCCTCTGCTTCTGAATGGTAGGTGACTGATTTGTATTTAGGAAACTCCTAAAAACTAACATTTTAAAGGCTTTCAACTAAATACTAGATCCTCACATGAGAGACAAACAAATGCTAATCTATTTTTTGCTTATGCATCAGGATGAACTCTAAGGGGCATATTTACAAGGAAATGATGGAGCATGGAGCATATTTTGCAGAACCACACACCATTTCCAAAACAACGGGATGCATCGTATTTACAAAAATACAGTGCACTTCGTGTTTTCCCTAGCACTGGCACAAATAATAGCTGCCTAGTGCCAATGCAGACACCCTTGCGCCATTGTGCAAGGGTGCCTCCATTGCAGGGAATGATTGTTTATGTGCAAAAAGGTGCCTCTTCCTGCACATAAACAATCAATAATCGCAATTTGCTTTTTCTTTGTGTGCTGCATTCTGCAGTACACATAGAAGTAGGAAATCACCATTATTTAATGATTGAGGAGAGGCTTCCTATTACCCTGGACGAAACGCTGAGTGGACACACAGATGGCACAAGGGGAGAAGCACTTCTCTGTCTTGGATTTAATTAATGAGGGGCACAGTAGGATTGTTTGCAGTAGGGCATGCAAGAACTAATGCAGAAGTGGGTAGGGTTACCCCTGGGAACTTTACCTCTCTTGTTAGTAAAGAGCCATGAGTCAGCCTTTCAAAACCTAATGCCAGGCATAAACATGGCACCCCAAGACATGTTAAGAATGCTCTGGACAAATGGAAAGGGGAATCCGCATGACATTTGAGACCTGTGAAGAGACCTGAAGGGCTGGACCTGCTCCAACTTGTACCCAGGAAAATCAATTGACTGACCTCCTATGTGGGCTACAAACCCAAAACAAGCTGCAAGAGGCCTTTTTTCTGAAGTGTTTAGCTGACAAGTACCAACTGGACTTGACCTGGACTTCGATGGTGGGCTCTGCTGGAGTGAGTTTTGATCCCCAAGTGCTCCTCCCAAGCTCCTGAGACCCTTAGCTATGGCTAACTAACAAACCTGGCAAGCCAATCCATCAAAGGTGTGTTGTTGCTGGGCTAAAAAATAGGTTCCTCCCACTCAGAGCTTCTACGCAGTAGCAAATCTGAATCAGCTGGGCCTCTTTGAGAAGGTATCCAGCCTTTTGAAGCCCTCTTGAGATTCAACCTGCAGTGTTGCCCAGCTGGAGGATTCCAAACTCCGAAAAAGGAACTATGTCTGAAGGTAAATGTAAGAAATTGGATTCTTCGTTAAAGGGGTGACCAACCACTTCAAACAATAATCTTAATCCTTGTCAGGGTGAAGCACAAAAGTCAAGAAATAAACCTTCATTTAACTCTCTGGTAGCTTGCCACAGAAGCAGTCAGACCGAAATTAGTGGCAATGTGTAAAATATGTATGCAGCACTCACACAGTAATAAAGTGGAAACACAACACAGGACAAATCCCACATTTATTTAGAAAATTAGAGCACATTTTAATAAACAATATGACACCAAAATGACAAAAATCCCATCAGTTGAACAAGAGGTATGAATTTTTAAAGTTTTAAATAAAAATAGCGCAAAAAAGCCTGAAGCGCCAACTGTGCATATCTAAGTAAAAGTCACAAGTTTAGGTCAACCACAGGACTGATATAGGACCAGGTGTGTTTTGCTGGAAGTTTTACCATCACTTTATTTCGAGGACTCTGCGTCTTGGCTCTGTGAAACTCTGCATCGTCCTGCGTCACTCAATGTTAGATCCAGTGAGGCTCCCCCATGGGGGAACTGGGTCAAGACTGATTTGCATATGGCTGAGTTTAAATTGGAATGGCATGGGGAGCAAAAACTGATGGCTTTAGGCCCGGATCTATGTACTGGGTTGAATGTTTGACATTGTTCAGCATTCTGATGGCATTCTGTCCATCAATTGTTCTTTTTGCATTTTCTAAAAGTGGCATTTTCAAAATAGTAATTTAAAATCCAACATTACATTGGTTCCAAATTCCGATTCCAAGGAGTCCTTGAATCATTTTTCTAGCTAGTCCAAAACTGATGTTATGCGTTATAATGAGTTAGAATGGAACCAGTACTTTTCTGTTGGAAAGCTAGCCTTGCTGCAGTGAAAAATTACTTTTAAGATTTTTTACTGCTAGTAAATGTAAAGCTTAAGTACACGTGTCCTACTTTTTTAAATGCCATGATCCCTACCCTGTGGGCATTTGTGGCCTACCTTAGGGATAGCCTATAATTATTAAAAAGAGAAGGGTTATGCCTGATAAAAAAAGTGTATTTTGCAGGTCAAAATAGAAGTTTAAAACTGCATGACAAACTGAAATGACAGGCCTGAGACAGTGTTACTTTAGAGGGAGATACGATGAGTGCTGCCACCCACATGTAGCATTTTATTTCCAGGCCTTAATACAAATAGTACCATATGCAAGGGACTTATAATTAAATTAAATGTGCCAACTAGATGGATGCCAACTTTACCATATTTGGAAAGGAGAGCAGAAGCTCTTTACCTCTGGTTAGCACGGTTAAAGTGCACAGTGTCCTAATGACAACAACAACAAATTTGAACACATTTCTCAGCTAGATCCCAAGATCCCAGTCTCCTCAGTTGCTCACTTGGCTATTGATCAATGGCTACCTTAGTGCAAACATCATAGCAGTGCCGGCACTTCCCCCCTTCTTCCTAACATCGCTTGGTACTTGCAGTTGTCTGAACTGTGATAGTACGTTGATATTAGTGACGGAACTTTGATTTTCGGTTGGAATTTAATTTGTAGTGAATTTGATAACTGTATCTACTACTGTGCAATTGTACAGCGCTTTGATACCTAAAAGGGTCATGTTTGCACTATAACAAACTATTAAAATTAAATACATCAAGGAAACTAAGGGTTTATCTAAGGAAGGCAAAACAAGTTGGGTGACCTTGAGAAAGGGCAAATTTCCAACCGTAAAAAACTTTTGGCTAGGTGAAAGCCCAAAAAGTATTTGACCGGTGAGAGGACTTACCTGGCGGGAAATGTGAATTTCCTGATCTGTATTTCTTTTTTCAAACCCAAAGCCTTTACTGGGACCTCATCCAATGCCTATCAGATGTTGTGGTGGTCACAGCAGATGGAACCTGCTGCCTTGCCCTTCTGAAGGATTTTGACTTCGAAAAGAAGAGTAAGCCCAAAATCTCACCTAGAGCCCAGTGTATCATGAGCATTGATTAGCATTGGCACTTTTTGCAACAACATTTCTACTGAAATTTTTTAAAGTATACATCCCCTGATCCCTTAATTGTTTTTTGTCATTTTGGTGTAATTTGTTCAATAAATTATTCACTATTTTTATCAATTGGAGTGGGATTTTATTTTGTTCGGTTTTTTTTACTGCTATTGCACTTCTAAATGCTTTTACACATTCTTTAAAGTTAAGGTTGCCTACTATGTGTCACAGATACTAGGGGTTGCTGCCCCTTTTTTGGAGTATTTCTGAAGCGCTCTCATTTGTCATGACCTTCTCCTAGATGATAAAATGTCCCCAAATTTCACAGACTAGATTCTTATGCTTTGATTCCTGTCTCCTTTGTCAGATGTAACTTTCAGTTCTCTTCCCCACTCATGCCCTTTTAATCACAGATCTTCATCAACCAATCTCTACTCAGCCCTACTTCTATATTCTTACAACTCTTTTCCAATCGGAATTCATTGCACAATTATTAATCGATTCAGCAATTCAGTTTAAGCAACAGTTTAATTACTTGCTATGATCCTCGGCGATCACTCATTCTTTCACCATTAGACCTCTGTATTTGTATCACTTTCAGTACTCGCCGGTTTCAGTCATTTTTGTGTCTTATCAGTGAGGCTTAGCATGTGTCTTTTTTGTGAGACACCCTATGTGGGGTTAGTTTGCCCAGACATGGATACCACGCTCAGTTTGCCTGTAGACTTAAGCTGCAACAAACACACTGATAATGTCCAAAAAGGATATTTGATTGCTTCCACTCAAAGTGTGGAATAGACCTGTTCTGGAAGTTCAGAGACAACATTTCCTATTCGAGTGAAACTGAGCCTGATTTGCATATGGCCTACTTCCATCTAATAACATGTCTTTGGCAACGCAAGGCAAATTATTGATTTTAAAGTGTGGGTGATTGCAGTCTCGTTATTTGTTTTACTTGAAACTATGAATTTAAGCAGGATAAATATCCAATATGATACATATTGTTAAATGTACATGACCTGAAAATAAACTATCCTGCATAGATCTATATTGGGCCGGTGAAGTGATGAACTCAACCTTAAAAGAGAGTTAAGCGATATCCGTCAATCTCTTGATTTGCTTTCGAATGGGCCTGCTTTGATACTGCCTCTGCTTAGGCTGTCATTGAAGCATGTACAATGGTAGTAGCTAAGTCCTTATAAGACAATGTTGATGCTTTGCAATCAACCCTGCTGCAGAGGTTAGTTTTAGAGAACTGTGATGCAGGTTAATTTTTCTAGACATTGTTCAATTTCTATAAGCATTGTTTTTTTGTTTTTTTGAATTAGCGCTCAAGACAGTACAGAAAGTATCTTTCTTTTTAACACTGATAATTCATTTAAATATTCCACAATTACAGTTGCAGTAATCACCCAATTTCCATACAGAACATTTGAAGTTATTCCATCTAATTCCCTAACACTGAATTTAACATACAATTAATTGAGAATAATCCCTCCCAGATAAACTTAATATACACATGGTTCCCTATCCGTTCACCCAGTTTGACACAGGGGCCCAGATTTTTGTCCCTTTTTTTGGGCAACCCTGCTCTTACGGCCATGCAGTTTAGCCTCCAAGTAGTACATTAGGAGTATACGAGTCAACCATTGATGATAGGTTGGGAGGCCAGGTTTCAGCCACGCAGACACAATGTAGATGCGCACCACTGCCATTGCAACAAATACAAAGCATTGATATTAACTGTTAGACCTAAATTTTTCCGTGGGTTTATCCCCAGACTTTTTGCTTTTAGGCCTCCTGTTTCTGGCCTGTTTTTGATGGTTTTAGGACTCTGAGCACTTTACCACTGCTAATCAGTGCTAAAGTGCAAATGCTGTCTGTGTATATTGTTATTATGGATTGGTGTTTCCATGAATGGCTTGTTTGACTTACTACTAAGTCCCTAGTACAGTGCACTGTGTGTGCCCAGGGCCTGTAAGTCAAACGCTGCTTTTTTTCGTCCTGCAGCACTGATTGTGCAACCAACACAAGCAGCCTTTCAATGGGTTCTCAGACCTGCCACTGCCAGTGTCTGTGTGCAGTTTTTACTGCCAGGTCAACATGGCAAGTGCACCCACTTGCCAGGCCCTAACCTTCCCTTTTATTACATGTGAGTCACCTCTAGGGTAAGCCCATGGTACGCCTGTGGGCAGGGTGCGGTGTATGTGGAAGGTGGGAAATGTACTGATGTGTGTGACATGTCCTAATAGTAAATACAGCTTTTTTCATTTTTCACCATTGAAAGGCTATCTGTTCCATAGGAGAGAATGAAAGTTTATTATAAGTATAATTTACCATTGGGACAAGATAGAAAGAGGGAGTTTAGTGTGCCTGAACTCAGAATATAAAAATGCATCTTTTAGCAAAGACCATTTTTATATATTGTGTTTGGAAAATATAATTTTTAGAAAGTAGGCATTTTCTTGCTTAGCCATCCTGTGTGCCTCTGCTGTTTTGTGGATTGCCTGACTGGGTTTAGAGTGACAGGGGCTGGGGATGTGCATTCAATGTAGACAGCCACTGGGGGCGTTGAGGTATGTCCGGCATTCCTGGATGAGTCAGAATAGACCTGGTTTGCATTTAGAGTAGGGGGAGGAGATTTCCTTTCACCTGAATGGGCCTGGCCTGCCTTCAACAATGCTGTCTCCACCTCCTGCCTAGAAGCTTGACCAGATAGGACAGAACTGTTTTTACTGAGCACAGAGACTCTCTGCAATCAGAGAACAAAGGAAAATGCTGTATAGACCCCAGAACTTTAGATTACTGCTGAACTAAGGGACCTGCCAAGAAGGAGAGCCTGGAAAGCTGGAGGAGAAGTACTGCCCCTGTGCTGTGTGCTGTTGGGGTTGGCCTGCAGTGGTTGTTTCTGTTTGGTAGGGAAAGGACTGAACTGTACTTTCATCATCATGCTGTTAGAGTTTTCTCCAAGGGCTTGAAGTAGAGATTGCCTCCTGTTGGAAGTCTCAGGGATAGACTTCAGAGATTACTTTGGACTCAAGAGGAACCTCTGCCAAGGAGAAACTCTGGGAATGCTGAAGGAGAAGTACTGCCCCTTTGCTGTGTGCTGTCTGGGGTTGGCCTGCAGTGGATGTTTCTGTCAAGGAGAGAATAAAGACTTTGCTGTGTGCTGTGTATCCTGCTTGAAGAAGATCTCCAAGGTCTTGAAGTAGAGCTTGCCTCCTGTTTTGAAGGCTCAGGGACACAAAGACTTCACCACCAGCTCCCATGAACTTCTTTGCTGGGAGTTCTGACCTGCCAAGAGGTGCCTGTTACTGTGTTGGGCCTCTGGAGGTTGTTTCTGCTGTTGGGAGCTGGAAAAGAGATGCAACTAAGAGAAGTGTGATGCATCTGCACCTGTTTCTGATGCATTGTCGCCGTGTGGGAAGAATTTCCACACAACGCCATCATGCCACTGAAGAAACTGAAACTGCACCTGCCAACGGCTGGAGGAATCGCCGCACGCTGAGTCCCATGGATCGATCTCCAAAGTTTGAGATCACCACATAGATTCTGACGTAGACACTGCTTTGCGGCTGCAAGAACTGCCGCATCGTGGGACTGCAGCCAGAGAGACCAACGCAGTGCCATTCCTGCCGCATTAAGAACCGACGCATTCCCAATCCCCACGCATCGCAATAGGATGCCAAGTCTACATCAACACTGGGGCCGCAGTAAGAAACCAACGCATCACCTCCCCACACTTTAAAAAAACGATGCATCACCTGTCCTTCTGTAAGGAACCGATGCATCACCTCCCATGCATGGAACCAAGGAACAGACGTATCACCTCTCCTAGAGTAGGGAACTGACGCATCGCCTTCCCTGGGCGTAAAAAAGACAACGCATCACCTTCCCTGCAGCACTTTTTTGTTTATGATTGTGACGCATCCAAGGTAATTTGTGTTGAAAGTGTTGCTTCCATAGTTTGACAGAACTGTTTTTACCTTTTAAAAGTCATATCTTGATAACTGTATTGTGCATTTTTGTCGTTTTAGTCTTATTTGATTTAGATAAAGAGAACTTATTTTTCTAAACTGGTGTGGTGTCCATTTGTAGTGTTTTCACTGTATTACTGTATGTGTGCACAAATGCTGTACACACTGTCTATGAGATAAGCCTGCCTGCCTGCCTGCTCATGCCAAGCTACCAAGGGGGGCAACAGGGGTATTTTAGAAGTGTATCCCCCATACCCTGACTAGGAAGAAGGGTCCCTACTTGGACAAAGGTGCAAACCACTGCCAACTAGAGACCCCCATTTCTAGCATTACCCTGGTTGTCAATACCCAATAAAACTAATTGTGGTGTTAAACAGATTTTCTGATCCAGGGTTGCTTCAAGGAAAGTACTGATTTATTTTTAAAAGTATCAAGTTTGGCACAGCTAAAGAACATATGACCCAAATCTGCATATAAACTGTTAGACTGCGGACAGGTAACACACACACAGCATTACCATTTAGCTTTTTTTTGCAGGAGTATAATATAAATTAAAAAGTGTCTTATATTGTTGCTTCTGTAAACCAGCTGACAACAACATCAGTTGCCCCATTTCCAAAGACTCTAAAAACAAAGTTTCATTAATGTCCAACTGCCGCCCCAAATCTCCACCTGTCTCCCCAAATCATCTTGCATGAAACCCATTAACAGCTGATAACGGTTATTAATGCTGCAGTCCGCTGCACCCCCATCAGATCCATCAATGGAGACTTCTTCCCACATGCACTATCCTTGGAACATTTCGTCAAAAATTTCCAAATTGGAGGAATTTTCAAACATCTCTTTTATCGAGAGAAAAATAATCTTGCAGTTCCTCAAAAGACTTCATTTCAATGCCTATAAAAATAATCTCTGATTTTTTTAATGTCACCTCGAGCCCAACTACTGCAGCACTTGTCACTAAAAATAACTGGAAGGATCTGAGCATTCCATAATAGTGTATTGTAACTATAGCGTTCTAGGTCAATTTTATTATTCAACTGGAGCCCTAGTTTGCACACAACCCTAATTGTTTTGAATGTAACTTTTTTGGAATCACCTTGGCTCCACTATCTTAAAAAACGAAGCTTCAGCAGCCTTACCCCAAACTGAATTATAAATTGGCGGGAGGGACTCCCCCATCACTTTCCCTGGCTGTTCCACTGTTATTAAAGTTCCTATGAATTGTAAGGCGCCTGCCAAATAATAATACTCAAAATTAGGCACAGCTAGCCCATCTTTTTCCCTTGGCAGCACTAATAATTTACAAGCCCTTCCTGCCTTAGCAAATGAACATATAAAGCTGCAAACTATGTTTTCCATGCATTTGAACCTGATGTTCTCAAACACCAAAAAAATATACTCCTGCTGTAGCGGCTCCTTCGCTAATGCGGAAGAGCATCTCCCCACTGCCTTCATGCAGCAAAAGAAAGGAAAAAATAAAATGATAATGACGTAATGTTATTATCATTTTATTATGTCCTCCTGCTGCGACAGCTGTCGTGAGGGGCTGGGGTGGGACGGGGCTAAAGAGCAGGGAAGAAGGGTACAACCCTCCTAAGTTTGCAATGACTGTTTGGGCGGCCTTTTTAAGCTACCCAAAACAGTCATGTGCACTTCCCTGCATGGAGAACATGCCCACACCTCCAGCCCCTGGCTGAGTGCTGTGTCACAGCGCTCAGATCAATCACAATGCTACATTGCAGCATTGTGATTGGCTGCGGGGAGGTGGGACCGCTGGCGCTTGCTGCTTCCTGTTTCTCCAAAGAAGGAAGAGAATGCAGAAGAGACGGCAGAAGCCGGCCATCCAGCCGGGAGTTTTTTTTTTTACTCAATCCCCACCCGCCCCACTGCGGTAGGAGTTAGCAGCCACGACTTTACTCCTGAAAAAGTACAATACCTTGGGGAGAAATAACACTTTAATAATATTACAGCTCCCTACAATTGGAAGCTGTAAATTATGAATGTGCTGTAAATCTTGTTTGGTGTTAGCTAATGCAGGCGTCAAGTTATGCCAAACCTTACTCAGGCGCGACTGGCACAGGTATAAGCGGTGGGGCGGGGAAAGTCGACAGATGACCGGATAAGTAAAATTAAATTAAAAAATTATAAAACCACTTACCCAATGCTTGCCGCATCACCAACTCGGCAATGCGACGAGCAAAAGGCATGTGTTTTTTATTTATTTATTTATCCCATCTCTGTCGACTTACCTCGGCTCCACACCACTGCTCTTACCTGCGCCTGACCTTACTCATAATCTTAACTCCTAGATAAGTCACTTATCAACCCTTCGTTCATCGTTAAAGAATAACGCATCATTAGCCAATATCAGACATTTTCTCTTATTCAACAGATATCCTGACACATTGCCAACATTGAGAGTGTTTTTCCACCACTTTCAGAGCAACCTCAGGCAGAGATGTTTCTATGGCAATATCGTCTGCGTAGGCTAGTATCTTTGTACTAAACCCATGTATTTCTATTGGCACAATTGTGTTAAATGTTAATTAGTCATCTTATCAATGGACCTATATATCCTTTCTAAAAGCATTGTAATGAGTACTCACAGCTTTGGGTGCACTCACCGGAGTTTTTCCGCATAAGAATGTCATGTCCCATTTGGTTTGGATCTTAGGGTTGGTTAGTATAATGAACATCACAGTAATTACTTAGGTAAACTTTGACTTGAAGCAGGGAACTGTCATCCAGTTTGATCTATTTTTATAATGTTATGTCTTCAGAACTATAGAATATTGTGCACTTAATCCAGCTTTACTAACTAATGTGATGCATTTTTTGTGTTGTTTTTTTATTTTTTACACCTGCCTCACGATTCTCTTAAAAGTCTTGTATAATCTCTCAATTGTAAGCAGTCTAGTTAGTGACACAGTCAGAAGAGGGCGTGCTATGGAAGCACAGTCAGAAGAGCGGCGTGGGGGAAAAATACAGTCAGAAGATGGGAGTACTCAGGGGGCTAGCTGAGGAAGAACAATCAGAAAAGCGGTATGCTCCGGAAGCACAGTGTCGAGACACACACTCAGAAAGGTCAAGAACATGCACAGAAGTGAATCGCATATCTTCATAATCTTAAATGGTTGTTGGTATTTCCTTTGACAATGTATGCCTTACGCGTGTGAGTTGTCAACATTAATCTGCACCAAAGAAACAAAACAAAAAAACTCCATGCAAACCACAAGTTGTAGATTTATTTCCCTTTGTTTCTGCCTTGGCAGGACGATCCTAATGAAACTTAAATATGGTAATGCGTGCAAGTATCGCCTGGTCGATATATTGGGGCAGATTTATGAGCCCCTTGCGCCACTTTTGCGTCACTTTTCCCATGTTAAAAGTGACGCAAAAGTGGCGCAAGGGGCTCATAAATCTGCCCCTATATATAAGACAGGCGTAGTGTTCACTAGTTAGGAAATGTTACGTATCAAGGGGCATATCAACAACAACCGGCGATAATTATCGCTCAGCGCTCTTAGCTTGAGGATAATTATCGCCGGCTAGCGTGAATTTTTATCGCTGAGATAGCGTGCTATTAGCAACGCTTATCTCAATAGAGATAAAAATCTACACGCTAACAGGCTAACGTGTGATTATCGCTGGAAACCCAGCGATAATCACACGTTACCTTGTTGATAGGACAGGAAAACTTAGCCATGATATCCTCCTTCCATAGGATATCATGGCTAAGTCTGAAAATTAGCAGACGTAAAAAAGCAGCGTTAACCGCGGTTAGCGCTGCTTTTTTTGTCTCTAACAGGGTTAGCGACATTCTTGATAATAGGAGAAATGTCGCTTAGCGACATTTCTCCTATTATTTTACTCTGGAACGCCCCCTTTGCATCTCATTAGAGATGCAAGGGGAAGCGTAGAGTAAAAGGGTGCTAACATGCAAATTTGCGTGTTAGCACCCTGTTGTTGATAGGGTGCTAGTTTTATCTCTGCTTTTTTGGCTTTTAAAGCCAAAAAAGCAGAGATAAATCCCTTGTTGATATGCCCCCAAGTGTTTCAAGTAATGACCTAAAACACAGTAACATTTTTCCTACGTTTTAATGTTTTTCAGCATATCAGCTTAAGAAGTGTCAGCCTCCAGCGTCTGTTCCGCATGCTGACATAGTTGCAGATGATGACGACTTTGAAATAGGTGATGTATTTGTGTGTGATTCTCATTAACAATTATTTTGTTTACTACGTTGAACATGTTACTCTACGTCTAATTAGGGCAATAAATGACCGGGGCCGGAAAGTTAGTGAGGTGGATGTTTAACAAAGGACACATTAAGTGGCACATTAACTATTCCCTCGGCGACATTGAAAAGGATAGTGGCCAGGCAGCGCTGGCCCAAAAAGGAACGCCTTCAAAGGAGGCCCAGGGGAAGCAAGCCACGGGTTGCTAGGATTTATCAGAGCACTTGAAAGGCCCTTCGAACTAGAGTCCATTCATACTGCGGCAGACGTGCTTTTCAGACTGACACTGTGCGGGATGCATATCAATTGAAGCTTGTGAGAACCTCCGCGGCAGCCAGCAGAAAATGGATTCTTCTCCGCCGACTCATGTCGCTGATGACTTATGAGCCACTAAAAAGCTATTCTGGAGCAAGGGATGTGCTTTTATGGGGAGAAATATAACAAGGGGTAACCTTTGTGAAGTGTTATGCGGATAGCTTTCAAATACTGTACTTTAAAATCATTTTTATGCTCTGGTAAATGTGCCACTGTGCACGAAATCCTCCATGATCAGACCGGAGATTCATTCCCTCAGGTTCCCTCTTGTTTTCGTAACTTAACTAATTAAATTGCCCGGTATGTTGCAGACGTAATGCCAGGTTAAGTTTCAGGCGCTCGGATAGTGCCACCTTCTGCCCTGATTGCATGGATTAGAG
The DNA here is from genome assembly GCF_964204655.1 of Triturus cristatus. Taxonomy (NCBI): domain Eukaryota; kingdom Metazoa; phylum Chordata; class Amphibia; order Caudata; family Salamandridae; genus Triturus; species Triturus cristatus. The sequence goes on along the minus strand of NC_140589.1, from coordinate 410,710,015 downwards.
CACTCTGCACTCCACATTCACTGTGGCGGTGAAATTCACAGGGTTTATTGAGGGGCACTGATAGAGTCACGCTCATTCAGAGGCGCAACTAGAGCCAAATTTCCGAGGGGCGTGGGGTAAACATTTCGTGGGGGGGGGGGGCTAATTCTTCCAACAATATGCAGAGTGGAGACCCAGGGGCTCTAAGAAGGGGTGAAAAACACAGCAAAGCCTCATTAACAAACAAACGGTCTTGTAAAGACCTGTGAAGTACTCGGGTGCAGGTGTGTGTTTGCCTTGGAAGCTGTCCCAGCCACGGGGATGGGGGAAGAGGGGGGGTCAGAAGCCCTTTGTGTCCAATGGGCGTTGTGCGCATGCGCTCAGTGCCGTTTAGGACATTTAAAATTGCATGCATCATGTGCCTATAATTTCTAGGCACATGATGCATGCAATTTTAAATGTTGTTATGAGCTATACATTTTAAATTGACACGCTTTTCGACTTTCCCTACGGAGACTTTGAAAGGCAGTGTGCAGAAAATGCAATGCTCAGTGCAGCGTCATTAATCAGTGCTACAGCAGGCACGGGGGCTTGAGCAATAAACATATTGATACTTTTATTTCCGGTCACACGTATATAAGGGATGCTTCCAAATTGAAAAGCATATAACAGATTCATACAGCGAGCACACTTCAAACAAGAATATCATGAAATGCTACTTCACACATTCTAGTGGATTTCTTCCAGTAATTATTGCTAAATTACACTGTGGATATATGCTACAGTCCATCAACTGGACTGTCAAAGCAATGTATAATGCTTGACGGGCTTCTAACAAATTTGAAGAGAAGTCATATGCACAGCGAGATCCATCATGATTAAATCCATAGAAATGCCTCTAAGATGAAAAATGCACCTGGATTGCTAAACAGATTTATTGGCATTCAAGCGCATTTGACAAAAGCGTTTGGAATAAACAATGCTTCACTTTGGCGCGAAAAGAAAAATGTAGCTTAAACTCAGCCGTTCAAAGGAGTCATTTAAAGGGGTGAAACAATGAGAGTCAAAAACACCCATTCGCCAATCTACCCACGCATTTTTAAATGTATTATACCTATCTTCAAAAAGGGATCACCCCTGCTCCCAATAAATTACAGACCCATCAGTCTCATTGATGTCCCCTAAAAAATATTTGCGCGACTTATTCTAGATCGTTTGCAAGAGTGGATCAATGAGAACGAAATTCTGTCACCCTACCAGGCTGGATTCAGGAGTAAAACATCTACTACGGATCAGTTATTCCGTCTAGCTATGCTGTATTGGAAGACTGTCACAATAGAGGGTGGCAGCCTCTATATGGTGTTTGTTGATCTCCGTTCAGCATTTGACACCGTGCCAAGGGGGAAATTGTGGGCTGTTCTCCGGGATATGGGTGTACCCAATGCTCTGCTGAATATACTAGTGAGACTGCACACACAGAATTTTGCACAGGTCAGGTGTGCGAGGGGAGGAGTCTTGTCTGCGAGGTTCCCGGTAAACAAGGGAGTTAGGCAAGGGTGCGTCCTTGCCCCCACCTTGTTTTGCCTATATGTGAATGGGTTGATTTCCTGCCTGGATGCAGTACCAAACAACGATGCACCCAGGCTGGCAGGTAAGAAAATCGCGGCCATAATGTTTGCCGACGATACTCTTTTACTATCTAAGTCACCCATGGGGATACAGCGCATACTGGTAGGGTTTCATGAATTTTTTATTGATCATGGTCTACAGATCAACGTAGACAAAACCAAATTCATGATTTTTAATCCCCCACGACGCACCAGACCCCCTCCTATCTTGGATACAGTCTCGCTTGAGAGAGTGCAGACCTTTCAATATCTAGGTGTCACATTGAGCGAAAACCTTTCCTGGGTGCCCCATCTCTTAAAATCCCAGCTCAAATTGACTCAAATAGTGGGTGGAATACTGAAAATGAACAATGCCTCAACATACAGGCCCATAAGCCCAGGGCTTGAAATTTACAAATCTAGGGCAAGGGCAGCGTCCTTGTATGGTGGGGAACTATGGGGGCACGTTGTGAGCCCCGAACTAACCAAAGCAGAGAATAGATTCCTGAGGCAGCTGCTAATGCTCCCACAAAGTACTCCCCTTATTCCTCTAAGGCTCGACCTGGGCTTATTCCCTATCCAGGAGGAACTATCTATTAAACCCCTTAGATTCTGGAGGAGATTATGGTTAACTCCCGAACTCATACAATATAGAACTGAACTGCAGGAAGTATTAAACCTGAGCAAAGCTGTGCATATTCCCTGGCTCTCCTATGTTAAACAGGAATTAATGTTAATGGGTCTTGCAGATATGTGGCATCAGCCAGCGATTGCCTGTAGTGAGATCTCAGGGAAACTGCTTACCCAGTCATATAGATCTAGATGCACTAGTGTATGGTTGCATGACTCACGTAATGGTTTTATGGTAAATTCATTCCTAGAGATAAAAACTGCATACTTTTTTGAGGACTATCTGAATGTAATTTACCCTGTATTGGCCAGAAAGTTATATATCCAATGGAGGTTTGGCTGCCTCCCCCTTGCATGCCTTACTAACAAGTGGTCTAGCACCGGGGTTTCTAAATGCCCAGGATGCGGCACGGACATAGAGAATGAATGTCACATCCTCTTCTTCTGTCCCATGTATAGCAGAGCCCGGAAGCACTGGATTGTACCTGTATGTAGGATCCTGGGCTTCCGCAAACATGCAGATGCACTTAGAATTTTTAAATCGAACACAACAGGTTATATTGTGTTTGCACTTTCTAAGTATCTTCATGCATTTTGGATAAAAAGGAGTTTTATAATTCGAAACAGTGCCTAGACAAATTTGGGTTGCCAGCTGTAAATTTTAGTATTGATGTGTTTTTTATTGTGTATTTTAATGTACTGTGTTTTAAATGCTGCTTTTATGGCCGAAACAGGTCGAAATAAAGTATTATTGAATTGAATTGAAATGTATTTCGTTTATTTTCCAGGTGACTTTGTGAAATACCAGTGCCACCCTGGATTCACGTTAGTTGGATCTGACGTCATGACCTGTCGGCTCAGTACACAACTGCAGTTTGAGGGCTCCCCGCCACGTTGTGAAGGTAGGTTTTTCTGCTTTGGCCATGTAGCTGGCCAAAACTGGATTCGTTATTTTAACATCATGGGTACATGCATTCAGGTGCTTACAATTGTGCAGCTTTAACCCAACATGGACCCAGTAGCCCTGTTCGTTTGTATTAATTGTAGCAATTTTCTAGGTTATTGTTTACGCTTCTGGCATGTACTTGTTTTAAATCTTGCAAAGCTTGCTACTGAGAGGTAGTACAGGGTTTTCATTACATAAATCATGGAGCATGGAGAGAGGTTTATATTGAGATGTATAGAGCATAAACATCTACACAGTCAGTCTTTATGGAGATCATGATGTAAGTTTTGCAAGTTTTTTGGGCAGGGCAAGATACAGGTGAACATCAACCTCTCAAGTGGTGGAGGTAGGAGAGATAGCTTGAGGACAACTTTGAAGGTCCTTAGTAAGGAGGGTAATTTCAGGTCAGGTAGAGAGTGAAGGGCTAAGAGAAAAGAGAGGGAAAGTTCTGAATGTATATTTTAACATAAGGTTCTGGGGTTGGCCAGGTAGGATAGGCGAGGCCCTCAGTGGATTTGAACACCAGTGAGAAAATTGTATGTGGGCATTTTGGTACTGGGAGGAGAGGCACCATGTACACCGTCTTGGGGGTGGTGCATGTTGGGGAGGTACATGTTAGAATACACTATTTGGGATGTTTGGCTCAAAAGTGCAGTAAGGCGAGATAGTAGTACTTATATGGGAGAGTACTGGGATAAAGTTTCAAAATTGTGTTATGAATGACATACAGGAGATGGGTGTATGTGACTAAAAATTAACTAGATAAATAAGATTTAAGGGAGAATGTAAGAGGGCAGAAGCTTTTCAATAAACTGTGGTCAACAGCGCAGAATGTGCACTTTGTGTCTGCAGTCATCCGCATTGATTTTCATGCCATAAAGTCGAGAAGGAATTTAGGGTTCGAGGGATTTCTTAGGGAAAGAAAATGTTAAGGTGAATTAGCGTGATGAGTTATGTATGTGGAAGGAGGCAGGGATATTTTCATAACTATGGTCTTCGCAGAAGGTAGTATGATCATTTGCCATTAGACATTATTATGGGTGGATACACGGATAGACAACATTACTGGGTTCCGGAGAGCATTCTAAGTGTATGTTAAATTATTTGAAGTTTTTTTCCCGATGTTAGTAGCAGAAATACAGATGGAGTGGGGGATACATTTTGTATGCAGTGGGGAGGTGTACGTCTGCATATCTGTTGTTAGATGGAAAGATACATGTGGATGCAGATCTTTATGAGTTAAATAGCTGTGATGATCCACTTTTGTGATTCACTTTTGCCAGGCAATTGAAGGTGTATGAAGTATGGAAAGTTTTGACTGTAAAACCTCCAATGCATTAAAGGAGATGAAAGATTCAACAGAATAAATATTAACAAAAGATAACATGTGGGTTTCATACTGATGAGGTTTTTTCTTCAGGATCTGAAAGATATGCATGTTTGGAATGGCATTGGTTGTGATGGCCACATGCATAAATAGTGATGTGAGGGGGGCACTTTACAAGTTGGAAGAGGGCTGTACATAACTAGATGTTGTTTTCATATAGGTATTTATTGGAGAGCAGGTTGTAGTGTTTATATCCTGCATATAGAAAATGGTGTTGAGGTTGATGTTACAAAGCAAAATGGTAATTTTTAGTGGGAAATGTTGTTAAGTCAAGTTCTGGATCTTTAAAATACAGGTAAGTTCAACGTAGGGGATATACATTATAAAAAAATGGATTGACTGACTCATTAGGCACCCATGCACAGTGCGGGTCCATGTATGTTTGTGGCGTTTGTTTAGCACAAATCCAGGTGGACAGCAGCAAATCACCAATGAGATTCAAAGCCGGAGATGCAGTCAACAAATATTAGGTGAACATTCAGGGTTGACACGGCAAAGTAGTAAAGTGTCTTTTTAGTGTTATTGTGCTCTCTAAAGAAAGGTGTCCACAGCTCTTTACTAAAGCAGAGCAAGGTTGTGGCAGTCTTGATGGATATGGGGATAGATGCAAAGATTGAAAAGGCCTGTTATCTAGATTATTGTTTTGTGCAATTCTTCCTCTCCATTCTAATGGTGTTCTGGCTGCAAGTTTGCCAAGAAATGCTTGATCGTGGAGTTGTGAAGTAGAAATGTGGGTTGCTGGTCATGATGCATTTGTAGATCATGTAGCTAGTTTTGAATATGATACAGGCAGGAAAGGGAGTCAGTGAGGTTCAATTAGTGGCTGGGTGATGTTGTCATATTTCTTCATATCATTGAGAAGGTATGCTCTGCCATGTAGGATGCCATGAAAGTGTGCTAGTGTGGCATTTGGGTGACCGGGTAGCAAGGCTTTGCCTAGGGGTGGGCGGTAAACTCCTCTCTGCTGATGGAGTTTGTGGAGATTTGCCTCTACACACTCCACTTGGAGCATGGAGTTTGACAAAAACTCCACCAACCATGGCGTGGCAGAGTTTACCGATGACCACCCCTGGTGTTATGCTACTTAAAATGAGCACCATCTGAAATATTACATGGGTGCATTGGCAGGGCTGTTAATTAGCCAAGGAGGTTAAATGTAAATTACAGAAGGGAGAGGGTGGCTAGAAATTGAAATGCAGTATACTACATTGTGAAGATTTTACAGTGCAAATGCTCCAAAAGCCATCACAGTGTTTCCTGGAACTCTACCCTGGCTGTTGCTGGCTGACAATCTGTGCTGTGTGGCATTTCATTCAGTCAGCACACTGGTTGTAGGGAGTAAGACCGCACACTCTGAAAGACTACACTACATTACTGTCTCCGTTACCAGATATCATTCAGTGCAAAGGGGACTACAGAGGGATAAGGGCTGCCGTTGCAAGCATGGATTCCGTTAAATAACTGGAAGCATCAAACTTGTATTCACCAAATCCCAGGGCGGTACCCATACGAGCAAGGCAAGCAATGCCTCCCCCTGTTCCCTTTATAACGAATGTAAGAAACATCAGAAAACACGTGTTTACATCTCACATGTACCATACTTCCCAAAATCTCAGTCATGTTCTAATTAGCTCAGTAGACTAGTGAATGTACTGCTTCAAACCACGTTTGACCCCATTATCAGAGGTTTGATTATCAGTAGGCCTGATTGGCCTTTCATTCTGCTCATGTCAATAAAATAAGTAACCATAAAATGTCTGGAAATAATGCCAAGGGTTGCGGTGCAGGTTCGCTCCGCAGATATGCGTGTTGTGGTTTAATGTGCTGTCACTCTGGAAGCCCCATACTGTTGCCACCAAATCAAGGTTGCATGGTACGTGTGCAAATGTTTCGCCATAAAGGACAGAGTTGCTCTGTTATTTAATAGCTAACCTCACCAAGAAATTTTTATCCAAACCGCAACGTGCCCTGCCGCCACCTTCATGAAGTCATCTGAACTTCATTTCATAATCTGTTTGGATGACATTTTGATAACTTCAGCAAGTGTGAGGACAAGCATTTTATGGCAATGCCGCAGTTTATTAATGAGTCCTACAGATGTGCTCTAATCCCATGTGTTTCCAGTACAATTTTTGTGTGCTGTACCTGACTTCTCCTGTACTGTACTCTTCAGTACCTGGAGTTTTGGTTCTTGGATTTATTGTAATATCTCCAGAACAGCTCTTTGACCTTAGCAGATGACAATCTATCTCTGTAAGCTGTTTATTATGTATGCTATATGTTTTTCTAGCATTTATTGCACAGCATTAACCTAAGGCCTTTGTGTATGTGGCTTTCTGTTCTTGGTTCACATGTTGAAGGTTAGTGGAACAGGTAGTTCTTGAGATGTTTTTTTGGACACTATCAGCTAATTTACCCTAGAGAAAGCTATGAGTGGGGAAGGAAAGGATGCATTCACCACGTTTACCAGGACTCAATCTGTTGATACAATCTTTTTCAACAGGTGGGTGGGGTTTTGGGAAAGAGTGCACCACGCATAGTTTTCTGGGTGTGAGAAGCATTTCGAGGGACTGACTCGAGTTTTATGCACATGCGCTACGGGGTGCCCCAGCAGGTTCAGACTCAAAGGTAGTGGTGCATTATTGATTGAGGGACGTGCAGTGAAAACTGCTTCAGCTTCTTCTGTCAGTTCACGCATCTGCGAGGTAATGGAGCAGAACAAGGGTAACCCCACAGTAAAGAAGATTGACATTTCCCTGAGTACGTTCAGCCTATAGAATTTAACATGTCTACAAAAGTTAATTGTCTGATCTGGGCCATGTAGGGAAAGCCTAGCGCAAGTGTTGAAGCCATTGAGAGCCCTAAAAATCCACATTGAGTGCGCTCAAATATCACCCCCAAGGTTTTGTGATATTTGTTACTCTTGCACAACTCTGAGTGTCACACAACGTGGGCTGTGTTGCAGACAACATTGTGGTATACTTTGACACTCCACTTTCTGCTTCAGAGAGCTCTCCTGGGAGCCAGCAGCACTGCGTGTTATTTAAACAGCTCCATTGCATCAGGAAACACCTTGGTACTGCATGCAGTGCTATGGTGCTTCAGACATCCCATCTAACCTTAAAACAGAAATGCATCAGCTTTGAAATCATATGTAGCCACCTAGAAGATGCTACTACAGTTTTTATTTTTTGTAAACATCACTGCTTCTCAGGGCGTCTCTAACTCAGGTGGCACACCCAGGGGCTTTGCCGAGCACCTCATTACCCCTTTGTTTAAAGCAGCACCCCGTCAGCCTATGGCTTTTCATGAATGCCTCCCCCCATTTGATTCTGGATACAGGTACCTCGTCACTCTCAATGGTGTCCATCGCCGTCACAGTCTGCAATCATCCACCCAGAGATGTGAGGAGTGACTGATGCATGTGCGTGAGGTGTAAATTGAGGTGTTAATGCACATGTGGGGGTGCCGTTCTTTTCAAACATGAACAAGAGTCTTGTGTTTTGAGAAAAGATGCGTAGTTAGCAATGCTCACATCCGTGTTTTGAGGTGAGCCGAAATATGCAGAATCTCGTAGAGTTTTTATGTAACTCCATGGAATTCCACAGAGTAAAACTCAGCAAGTAATGCCCACCCCTAGCTTTTTCACAATAAAAATGGGAGAGTATGATGGCTTAAACTGCAGATCTGAAATCACTTTCCAGGAAGAATGTTTTCTGTTTTGTTTCTGTTAGAGAGAACTAGTACCAGATCTTGGTTCTCTTGCTATTGTGTTCTTAGAGGGGGATGTTGGTGTCCTGAGTTATGCTGAGTGACTTGATGTTGGGTCAAATTTATTTTCTGACCCATCAAGGTTCATGCCATTGAGACAGGTTTGGACTAGTTGAAGAAACAGTGGTCAAGTTGAAAACCTGAGGGACTCCACAGGCAATCAGGATCTTCTGTGACCTAGGTAAACCAGCTTTTGGTGACCTAAATGAATATGTAAAACTATGCCTTGAGTAGGTGATTAAAGGAGATATGTCTGGCCCAAGACCTATGGCATTTGAATGGATTATACAGGTGAGGCATCTAGTACAGCAAATTACCATTTACCTTTCAAGATAAGTTTACATTTTAGGTTGAAATACAATTGCTAATGGATATCCTGATGGACTCATGAGGCATATACTACTTACACTTGCTCATGAGATAGTTGGGACCTGGTCTGTGGAGGCATTTTAATATTGGTCAGAATATTAAAAGGTAAACATTTTATTTATAAGAAGCCAATACAGCCGCCTTCTAGCTTTGGACATGCAACTACCTCTATGTAGTCTGGGAACAATTTTGACAATGCTGGTTTGGACCATATCTGATTTCTGAAAAAGGACATCAAATAAGCTTCAACAAATGACTATGTATTTATTACACAGTATATATTTATTCAGAGATTTTAAACATCTTTTCAGGCCCCTTCAGAGTGGTGGGGCTGAAAAGAAAACATTACAAGGTAATCAAAATATTAAAGGTAGAATACTGTCAGTTGTTTATGGTGGACTTAACATTGAAATTGTTTGATCTTCCCATAATGATGCTGTGTTTCACTGAAAGCTTATTTGATTAATTCTATTTTCCAGAATTTCCTGAACTGAAGTTGACAGCTTTCCTTTTGTAGCGAACGGCAAGGTCTATTCCAAAGATTAATTTCTTCACCCTAAACTATCACCAACCATTTAGCAATTTATAAAAGGACTGTTGGTGGATACAATGAGCCAAGGTCTATTGTTTCTTGTTTGGAGTTTAGTGTTCTGTCAATTTCTTGGCCCCCACATCTGTATCCCAATATCCTTTATGAATGGTGCACAGCAATTTGAAGTTGCCCCGCGCTGGGGGCAGAGTAAAGCATTCTCAGCCTGCTTCTACTACAGAGGAGAACCGATGCACAGTGCTTTACTTGCAGTTGGATTCTGCTGAATGGAGTCTTGCCAGTTAACTACACTTGGGCATCCAGGATTTTGCTGGGGGCAAAGCCTCTACTGTAGATAGCTGCTGGGGACTTCAGTGCCCATAATCCCCCGCAGGATCATCAGCTTTTCTACTTCAGCTTATTTACTCAGTTTTTGTTAGAAATTAGGTTTCCGGTTGGCCTGGGTATGCACCTAAACCAGGCAGAACCCGCCACTCTAGTCTGGGTAAGGGAGTTACACACCCAAGATAGCCCCTGCTCACCCCCTTGGTAGCTTGGCAGAGCAGTCAGGCTTATACCAGAGGCAATGTGTAAAGCATTTGCGCGACACACACACCAGTGACACACAACCTACACCACAAAGGAGGCTCCACAATAGGTTGTATAAATATATCACATATGTTGTAAAAACACATAAACCAGAATCACATAAGTCACTTTGCCACTACGCAATGAGAAAAAACATTAATGGGAATAATATTTAGCTCCTGAATATAATATTGAGGGCAAGGCAGAGAACACATTGTTATGTTGCCTATGTTCAAGGAATGCTTCTGTTACCGAGAGCCGTGTTCTACAGGGCACAGAAGGAGCAGGTCAAATAGCCTCAGTTAGGATTTCATAGAATTGTGGGGGAAGAAACTACTCTGCTCCCCACCTTGAGGTTAGCAAAGAGGTGATAAGCGTTTTCTGAGCACACCGTCCCCGGTGTGCTACTGCTGCTCTAGTTGCCTTGAGACCCTCTTAGGCAAGTAGTCGCACTGAACAAATACTGATTGATTGAAATACTTATTGCTTGTGGAGCTGCTAGGGGGGGATTGGGAAGAGCGTGGCAGTACTTTTTGAACTCGGAGGCCCAGCAGGACCTCCGTTAAGGATACACCCTTGACATTCCTGCCGTTCCCTCCCCCCACTTCCCCACCCGTCCTTTTTCCCTTCCCAACTTCCCCCATTTATTACTGTGCCATTTAATGTTGCTCATTACTCCCCTCTTTTTTTATTGCAACCTTGTTGAAAACTCTTTCTTCACTAAAAATGTATGCCACATAAAAAAAAGAAATCAAAGGGGCCCATGTCAATGCTTTCTCGGTCCTTCCACTTGTCTCTTGGTGCCTACTGCTTATCTCACCCAAGCCCGCAGGGATCTGTCCAGCGATGGGCAGTCAATGGAGGGCTGGAGCTGGGAGGTGTTGCTGCAGAAGCTGCTTCTTCCGCTACTGGCATTGGGAGCCTCGGGTGGCCTGGAAATGCGATACCGGGCGCCGGGGGAGTCTTGCTCAGCACTTGCTGCTAGGCAATGCTGGCCGCGTTTGCTACATTCGCCCAGGTAGAGAACAACCACACTTCCCTTATTCGAGGTTGGAGATCTCGCAGCTCAGCACAGTGGGTGGCGCCTTTAATAGCTGCCTACATTAGTCAAGCAAGGTGGGAGTAAATGAGATCTTTCGTCACAGAAAGCCCAGCTCAGCTTTCCAGCAGCAGGCAAGGGGTAGCAGGAGGCAAGGGGCACCAACAAGTTTGCAAAGAACACTGTGAAAGCACCAGGATGGTGCAAACTACAGTGCAAGCACCAGCACCTTGAAAAACAGAAGGCAACCACCAGAACTTTCTCAAATCAATTTAAAAGCATGCAGGAGGAAGACTTTGATATCCCTGAGTCTTCCACAACAGGAGGCCAGCACACACAAGCCCTTGGAGATTTCTTCCCAAGCAGGATACCATCAGGGCAAGAAAAGTCAGTCCTTTTCCTCCACCATTGACAGAAGTAGCAACTGCAGAACAACCCACCCCTCATACAGAAAAGGCAGTGCTCCTCACAGAGGGCCCGATTCACAGAACTAACTTAAGACAAAATCCTAAACTTACTACCATTTTGGTATTCACAGAATGCACTTACTGCTTTTGGTATTCACAGAATGCACTTACTACTTTTGGTATTCACAGAATGGATTTATGACTACTAACTTTACGTCCGCACTCGGGCCGGAATTTCCAGCCCAGAGGCGGAGCTTCCAGGCCGGAGGCGGAGCTTCCGGCCCAGAGGTGGAGATTTTGGCCATGGCTAAATCTCCGCCACTGGCCGGAATCCCCACCTCCGGGCCGGAAGCTCCGACTCCGTCCCGGAAGCCCCGCCTCCGGGCCGGAATTTCCGGCCCGAGTGCTGACGTAAAGTTAGTAGTCGTAAATCCATTCTGTGAATACCAAAAGTAGTAAGTGCATTCTGTGAATACCAAAAGTAGTAAGTGCATTCTGTGAATACCAAAAGTAGTAAGTTTAGGAATTTGTCTTAAGTTAATTTTGTGAATCGGGCCCAGAGTCTTTCCACTCTTCTTCTTGGTAGGGTCCTCTTGTTTCCAGAAGTGAATCAAATTTTCTGGGGTTTAAAGTCCAATACTTATACCCAATTTTCTCTTTGTTCGCTTTGCTTCAGAGTCCCCGAGCTCAGCCCAAACCAGTTCTCTACTACCTGGTCCAGCATGACCACAGGGTGTGAAGACAGCATTATGCTAAGATAAGGAGACACAACATATTCAGGTGCTAATGAAACCCCTCCCACCACTATAAATGCAGACTAGCTCTATTTAGCCCAGCAATGAGTCACCCAGGCAAGCCAGAGCACACTTCAACCACCCTTGTGACTGTCTACAGTGAATGCACATCCTTAGCTACTGTCACTCCAAAACCAGACGCTGAATACACAAACAGTCAGAGGCACACAGAATGATAAAGCAATAAAATGCCCACTTTCTAAAAGTGCCATATTCAAAAACATAATTAAAAAAACACCTTTATCAAAAGGTGTGTTAATAAATTCTGGGTTCAGAGAGCCTAAACTCAATTTTTCTATTTTGTCCCAATTGAAAGTTACACATATAAAATGTTAAAGTGCAGCTCAATGATAGTCTAAGGTACAGACAGACTTTCAGCACTGAAAAACAAAATACACAGTATTTTACTACCAGGACATGTAACACACACCAGTACATATCCTACCCCTTTCACATATACTGCACCCTTCTCATGGGGTTACTTTGGGCCTACCTAAGGGGTGCCCTACATGTAAGAAAAGGGAAGGTTAGGGCCTTGCAAGTGGGTGCACTTGGCAGGTTATCATGGCAGTTTAAAACTGCGCGCACAGACACTGCAGTGGCAGGTCTGAGACACATTTGCAGGGCTACTCGTGGTGGCACAACCAGTGCTGCAAGCCCAGTAGTATCATTTGATTTACAGGCCCTGACATACTCAGTGCAATTTACTAGGGACTTACCAGTAAATCAAATATGCCAATCATGGATAACCAATCATATTTACAATTTAGACAGAGAGCATATGCACTTTAGCACTGATCAGCAGTGGTAAAGTACCCAGAATCTTATACCCAAAAAATAGGGTCAGAAAAATAGGAGGCAAAAGGCACAAAGTTTGGGGATAAACCTGCAAAAAGAACCAGGTCTAACAGCTTCACTCTCCCACTGCTCGTGATGCACGCAGGCCACTCCAGGGCGAAGCCTGGGCCAAGGGCTGGCCTGTCCGCTCCGGTCAGCGACAGAAAGAGGCAGTGCAGGGCCATACTATTTGGTCTCGCTTCTGCCTATTTTGTTATTCATCGTCCTTAAACTGAGTAAGCCCGTTTTCAATTGAGAACAATTAACAACTGTGGTTACTCCCTTTTGGTGTCATAGGGCCCGATTCACAGAACTAACTTAAGACAAAATCCTAAACTTACTACCATTTTGGTATTCACAGAAGGCACTTACTCATTTTGGTATTCACAGAAGGCACTTACTCCTTTCGGTATTCACAGAAGTTAGGAGTCCTAACTTTAGGACTCCTAAATGCCTTCTGTGAATACCGAAAGCCTTAAAATTAGGATTTTTCTCAGTTTAGTAGTAGTATAGTTAGGACTCCTAACTTTAGGACTCCTAAATGCTTTCTGTGAATACCAAAAGTCTTAAAATTCGGATTTTTCTCAATTTAGTAGTAGTAAAGTTAGGACTCCTAACTTTAGGACTCCTAAATGCCTTCTGTGAATACCGAAAGCCTTAAAATTAGGATTTTTCTCAGTTTAGTAGTAGTATAGTTAAGACTCCTGACTTTAGGACTCCTAAATGCTTTCTGTGAATACCAAAAGTCTTAAAATAAGGATTTTTCTCAATTTAGTAGTAGTAAAGTTAGGACTCCTAACTTTAGGACTCCTAAATGCCTTCTGTGAATACCGAAAGCCTTAAAATTAGGATTTTTCTCAGTTTAGTAGTAGTATAGTTAGGACTCCTAACTTTAGGACTCCTAAATGCTTTCTGTGAATACCAAAAGTCTTAAAATTCGGATTTTTCTCAATTTAGTAGTAGTAAAGTTAGGACTCCTAACTTTAGGACTCCTAAATGCCTTCTGTGAATACCGAAAGCCTTAAAATTAGGATTTTTCTCAGTTTAGTAGTAGTATAGTTAAGACTCCTGACTTTAGGACTCCTAAATGCTTTCTGTGAATACCAAAAGTCTTAAAATAAGGATTTTTCTCAATTTAGTAGTAGTAAAGTTAGGACTCCTAACTTTAGGACTCCTAAATGCCTTCTGTGAATACCGAAAGCCTTAAAATTAGGATTTTTCTCAGTTTAGTAGTAGTATAGTTAGGACTCCTAACTTTAGGACTCCTAAATGCTTTCTGTGAATACCAAAAGTCTTAAAATTCGGATTTTTCTCAATTTAGTAGTAGTAAAGTTAGGACTCCTAACTTTAGGACTCCTAAATGCCTTCTGTGAATACCGAAAGCCTTAAAATTAGGATTTTTCTCAGTTTAGTAGTAGTATAGTTAAGACTCCTGACTTTAGGACTCCTAAATGCTTTCTGTGAATACCAAAAGTCTTAAAATAAGGATTTTTCTCAATTTAGTAGTAGTAAAGTTAGGACTCCTAACTTTAGGACTCCTAAATGCCTTCTGTGAATACCGAAAGCCTTAAAATTAGGATTTTTCTCAGTTTAGTAGTAGTATAGTTAGGACTCCTAACTTTAGGACTCCTAAATGCTTTCTGTGAATACCAAAAGTCTTAAAATTCGGATTTTTCTCAATTTAGTAGTAGTAAAGTTAGGACTCCTAACTTTAGGACTCCTAAATGCCTTCTGTGAATACCGAAAGCCTTAAAATTAGGATTTTTCTCAGTTTAGTAGTAGTATAGTTAGGACTCCTGACTTTAGGACTCCTAAATGCTTTCTGTGAATACCAAAAGTCTTAAAATAAGGATTTTTCTCAATTTAGTAGTAGTAAAGTTCGGACTCCTAACTTTAGGACTCCTAAATGCCTTCTGTGACTACCGAAAGCCTTAAAATTAGGATTTTTCTCAGTTTAGTATTAGTAAAGTTAGGAGTCCTAACTTTAGGACTCCTAAACTAAGGACAATACGTGCTCAGGACTAAGTGTTCTTTAACACAGAGTCTAACATTGAGCTGCCATGAGCAGAGGCTGTTTTTTGTGACTGAGGATTTTCTAGTTGTTAGTTTAACCCAGAATCCCTGGTATTTACCCCCTACAATAGGGGTGAGGGCTGTCCCTGCCAAGTAATTTATGCTTAACTCTGGCTAGGAGACCTGAGACTCCTATACGCAGCAGCAGATGATGTTTCAGTGATTTAATTTGTCTATTGTATTGGAGTTGATATATGTGTGAAATGCTGCATTATTTAACTTAAATAATAATTGCTAAGTACATTTGAATAGGTTGTTCAAAAATATAAATTGCATATCTTTGTTGGCGAATATTAGGTTGTCATCTACCACTACTGCAAGTAGAAGGCCTTGGACAAGCCAACAGGAGTAGAAGGTGCTTCCAAAATACCTAGGCACTCTGCAGAGAATTGCACTTTGAGTGAAATTGATGAGGTAATAGAGAAGGCAGAGGGTTTTCTTTCAGCAAAGGAATATGGAGGTCATTTGTGGAAGAGAGGTTAGGGGCCTATGCAGAAGGGCATTAACTTGTGTTTTGGTAAATCAAACCCTAATGGCAATCTAGGGGCTAGAAAAAAGATGAGTGCACAGCTATCCTCTTACCGGAGAGCCCAAAGAGTGTACCCGAGTTACCCTGTTGGAACAAAGGCATATTCCCTCCTTCCCTATATGCAGTATCAAATGATCGAATAGGCATGCAGTACTAGAACCAATAGAAACAATCGCAGTACCGGAACAAGTAGGGACTGAGCTTTTTCTGGACATCCGGACATCCACAGTAAGGGTGAAAAGAGAACGCCTAAGCAGATACATGTACTTAGGGGTAAGATTGTCAGCCTGCGTGAATGTATGGGCAAGCTGGTGAATGTGCTAAATGAGAAACTAGATAAGCTAGCAGACAGGTTAGCAAAAATTTGCAATCCTATTAATGGCAGCAGAGACCAACAGGGTATAATGACTAGTTAACAGCTTTTCTCTAATAAAATATCTCCTTGTAGGGGCAAAACAGAGGCTGTATTAAAAGGCAACCATAATAGACCACAGCTACCTTCTAGTGCAAATAATGACAGAGGGAACTGATAGAATGGAGGTATATACCGAAGACTGAGTGTCCAAATGGAAAACTTATACCCCAAGCTGTACAGACATTCTAGACACCTAGGTAACAATACGTGCTCAGAGGCCATAAATACAACTAATCAATGCCCCTAAAATTGCAAAAGATGACTATGAATCTCATGATTGACATGTTAATAAAGTGATCCACTGGTTGAGACATGTGAGAGAGTGCATATCCATCACCAGGGAAGATATTCTAAAGGTGGCACGCTTCAGTGGTAACCACTGGTTGAGACATGTATGAGAGTGCATATCCATCACCAGGGAAGATATTATAAAGGTGACACGCTTCAGTGGTAAACAAAGCCACTTTGACAGCTTAGGGCTCAAACCGAAGACTAATGATCTGGCTGAAGGGCTACTCATACTGGAGTTGAGGTTTAGGCCCACTATTAAGTCCCAAATAAAACATATACGTTGAATATCCCCAACCTGCAAGAATAGTATAAGGCCTGTACGCAACATACATTGCCAGTACCTGCCCAACAGTCACATAACTCAGATGAGTTCGCTAACCTCTCTGAGATCGATTTACTTCATCCAGTCTCGAGGGCTCCAACAAGAAACAAAATACAGCTTAAGAATGATATCACTGTAATTTTAGAACTGGAGCCATTCCTTGAATCAAAAGAAAGGGGCAAGCGAGGGAGGACCATCAGTGATTCAAAGTCTGCTGAAACAGTACCAAAATCTTTGGTTCCTTGGAGTTCTCCATACAAAATCATGCTACAAATCTATATAGTGCGAGGAACATGGTCATTGAGAATGACTCTCTTAGGCTACTATCGGGGAACTTAGCTGGGGTCAGAAGTTAGCTCTGTGATCCTGAATGGGGGAAATGTATTGATTATCACTATATTGTCCTATTCCAAGAGACTTGGGTGAATGATACACTTTTTAGAAGTGATAATATAACATTTTATGTTAATGCAATAATGTCCTCGCAGGTAAAAGCTTCCCATGGCCTTTTAAGCTGGCTGAGGTTGGATTTATTCCCAAAAGTCAAAATAGTTCCATCCAATAGTATGGCTTTGCTGAGATTAGAAATAACACTAACTACTCGCCAAGGGTCTAGACATATTGTCATTGTGAATATTTATATATTATCAATTCCCCCCGAATACAAAAATTCTCCAATGTTGGATCATCTGGTCGATATTTTGACCAACTCACATGAGAGTGTTCTAAAAATAATTGCGGGGGCAGTAATACAAGACTACAACCTTAGGAAACAGAAGTAGACCAGATTATAGGAACTATTGATGCACTATGCAGAATAGGAGCTCTGGCTCAAACTGCATCCAAGACAACTGTGGTGGCAGTACAGTTGGGAGATATGATTGTTGAGTACGGTCTTAGAATAGTTATCGGTCACACCAGATCAGACCCCCCCCCACATCCAACCTTTAGAAGAGGATCTATAAGCAGCAACATTGATTACATATTGCTGGACCATGCACTATGGCCATCTTTGATGGTATCGCAATTGTACCAAGACTGGATATCGACCATCAAGCGTTGAGTGCCAAATGTAAAATATCAATGTTTAGGAGCTCAAATCTGACACTCTTTACTTTTTCAGTCCAATTGAGACAGTAAATATTAGGCAAAACATTAATTTGACAAAAATTGTATCAAACCCCAACTTCCAGAAACAAATATATGAAATACTTTAAAAAGAGTTTCCAAACTGGGCACAACCTATATGGCAAACTTTGATTTTATCACTGCAAACATTTCACCTAGCTGGTATAGTAGGAGCAGTAGGCATGGGAAGAACTGCCTACTAGTTGCTCTGAAAAAGGGTAGTTAACAAGAAATAGCTCTCGCAAGAAAACATTACAAGATTACTTTGACCAAAGCCAAAAGAAGCTGGGAAGCAGAACAGTGGTTAGAGCTCACTAATGCACTCGACAATAAAAATCCAAAGATTTTTTTTAAGCTAGTGGCAGCTGGAACGCAGGTCCTTGATAACCATTAGAGGCGGTAGTTCAACCAGGCAAGTGGGTTGGTCACTTTGGGGCTCTTTAAAGTAAGTGGGACCAAGGAGAGAACCAAAACAAACTTTAGGCAAACACGTATGGAATACAGAAAGCAGCCCTAATCTTCCATGAGTGTAGTGAGATTATCGTCAATAGTGAGTTTACCTGCTTCATCCTAAGGGAAATATCTTCTAAATAAAAGGCTCCTGTATTGAATAGCATACTCAGTGACCTATACTTGTCACATCCTGACATCTGGGTCCCCTACCTTAACCATCTGGGAAATGATATAATGAGAGGTAGTAAAATCACACCCTCCTGGCATGGTGCTGTTATATTTCCATTTTATAAAAAGTGGAGCATAGATTTGCCATTTTAATATAGACCGATCTGTCTACAGGACAAGAGTCAAAAAACTGTTTGTAGACAGGTATTGACAAGACTTCAAGCATGGATACTTTACAATCAGATTCTAGAAGACACTCAGGCTGTGTTTCTGAAGAAAGTAAGTACTATCGATCAGTTCTTCCGCTTCCAGGTGCTGTGCTGGAAGTACGTCACCTTGATGAAGGACCATTTATATTTTGCCTTTATCAATCTGAGTTCAGCCTTTGATCTAGTATCAAGGGACAACCTTTGGAGGGTATTGAAGACTTACAGGTTACCGGAAGATCTTCTTTGGATCCTTGGAGTTCTCCATACAAACACATATGCACAGGTGAGGTGCAATAGGGGAGGTGATCTAACATACAAGATCCCCATTAAACAGGGAGTCAAACAGTATGTGTACTTGCACCAACATTGTTTGATCTTTGCATCAATGAGCCAGTCAAATGGGTGTCTGAAAGCAAACATGACGCTCCCAAATCTGCAGGAACATTAGTCCCTAACTTAATGTTTGCAGACGATACCTTACTTATTTCATCAACTCCTAGGGTCTGCAGATGGAATTGGATTCCTTTGGTAGCTTTTGCAAAAATAGAGGCCTAGAAATAAATGTTTCAAAGACAAAATTCAAGGACATAAATCCTCATAGACCCTTCAAAGGTAGAATGTTGATTAAAGATTACACAATAGAACAAGTAAAACATGTTGATTACGTAGGTATAAGACTGACAGACAACCTGAATTGGGGGATGCAGATGGGAAAGAGTAAATCAGTACTGAACTAGAGAGCACTCCTAATTAGAAGAAAGCCTAATATAACTGCAGGAGGTGTGCTGTCACTAGCACTAAAAATCTATAAGTTCAGAGCGGTGGCAGTAGCTCTCTATGGGACAAAAATAATAGGGAACGCTAACAAAAATTCATCATAGGTCTTCTTAATTTACCGAGGAGTACTCCCCTTGTCCCTTTGAGATTTGATTTAGAACTCAATTCTCTACATCTGGTGTCCCTTTTAAAGCTGTTAACCTATTGGGTTCGGTTCTGAGCAACTCCAGAATTAACAGCCTATAGATAGTCACTAGGAGATGTATTCTCTTATGTCAGACATGTTTCCACCCCGTTGCTGAAATATGTCAAGAAGCAGTGTAAATGGCTGAAACTGAGTGAATTGTGGAACACTCCTGTAGAAGCCACTAAAGGTATAACATGGAGTCTTAGAAAAGTATATTGGGAAAATTGTATGCTGCAAATCTTGTCAGAACACAAAGAGGGAAGCCCTACATTCCAGTTCTTCAGTCACAAATGTTTACCCATATTTGAGATGTACATGGATAGAATTTACCCTCTAGAGGTCCAAACACTTTGTATGTGCTGATCAGAAGTGGTACACTATCATTAAGATCGCTTACTTTGAGATGGGGCATGGGGATTCCATCAACTGCCTTCTAAGTTGTAATTCCTGATTAGAAACTAGTAGCTTCTTCGTGTTTAATATCTTTGAACTGGTGGTGATAACTCATCTTCAATTATAAAGCTGGATTTGACATTACCATTTTAGAAATGCCACTTTTAGTAAGTGGACATTCCTCTGCTTTTCACTTTGCTATATGTGCTTGTACCCTGTCTCCAATACACATCTGGTATGGGTGACAGCTACACTTTGTGCATTCCAACTAGACAGGCACAGCATAGAAAGGGCTGGGTGTGACAGGGGATACATCTGCATTCATCTGCATCCTGATACCCTTCCCCTGCAGGAAGGGGGAGAGGTGGCTCTCACCTACATCTGAATAGGTTGTGTCCTGCTCAAACACAAAGGGCTGATTTACCCCCACTGGTAGTCAGGAGCCAAGGCTGGGTTGAAAGAGATCCTAGTGCACTTCTGAGAATTCAGTTGAATTACCCCCTACATCAGAGGCACCTTTGGGGTATAAGTACCAGGGCTTTGGCCCTATCTAATTAGTACACCTTGGAAGAATTCTGCTGGAGTAACGGCTGCTGTGATGATGGATTGCTACTCTGCAGTTACTGACTGTTCTGCGTAACTGCTTGTCTGCTTTGCTAAGCTGCCCCGTTGATCTCTGCCCTACTGATGCCAAGGGCTGAACCCAGAGCGACTCCAAGGACTTGCTGGCTTGCCTCCTGTTTTCTGAAGTCTCAGGGATACCTTAGATTTCCTACAATTCTACTGGAGCTGCTGGACTTTGTCTTGTGTGAATCCTAATCTTGCCTGAGATTCCCCCTCCAAACTCTGGGTCTCAGAAGTCAGTTTTTCAGCTGCTTTCATCATCCACAGCACATGAGTCCTTTAAAAGAAGCTTATGGGTTCTTTGGGAGAGCAAACAAGCACGTTCGTACCTGAACCACATCACTCAACTTTGTATCTTAACACAACAGCATCGTAGCCTGTGATCGTGAGGCCACTGTCTATTTGTCCGCCATGCCCAGCGGCTCTTCACACATCAAGGACAATCACCAGTGACGCTCGCTGTGCTGCCGGTGAACCTCTTCCCAATTAACAGGACGTTTGGCTCAACTTGAGAAGGTAAAACTTCAGCAGGACATGTTTGAATCTGTATCCAACCCGTACTCCATCATGGATGGCTTAACTTTTAAGATTTATCCTGGTCTAGCATGAATTCAAATAACCTTTAGCGCCATTGACTTCTAAGCACTGTTTTTGCATGTATTCTTTAAAAATGTATAGTTTGGCTTCTACTGATTGGATTTCTTTGTTTTGGTCTTGCTTTGCTCAGATAAATATTCTCAATTGTTTTTAAACATGTGGAGACGTTTCATAGTGTTTTCATAGAGTTACTGTAATTTAAGTGTTACGCAAATACCTTACCCATTGCCTGTTATGTTAGGCCTGACTGCTCTCTGCCAAGCTACCAGCGGAGGAGCATAGGAAAATTTAGGGTGTGTATCTGATTTGCCCTGACTAGGATGGTGGTCCCTACTTGGATAGGGATTCAAACCTCTGCCAACTAGAGTCTCCATTTCTAACATCTTTCCTGTCAAGTGTTTGAATCTTTTAGTGTGGTGCCCAAAAGGGATCATAATTGGGTCTCACTCTTTAATCCATTTTGGTATGTGATGTAACGTACGTGCACCAACAGAAAGGGTTTTGCATGCTCTTGTGATGATTCTTCTAGTGAGAGTTGATGACTGAGTGACTCCTTTTTCCACAGATTACTCGAGAGTGTGAGTTACTCTACCCTTTGCTATAATGGAATTGCCTAGTAAAAATCCTAAATAGGACTGGAGGATGTTTTGATGGGGATCCTGATGGCCCTGATGAATGTCGGAGAGGCCCAAGACTGAGGGCGCAGTCTAATTGGCAGAGACATGTTGACACTTTTGCAGTTAGGTGGGGTGAATTGATCCTAATTTTCTCTTTTCACCACCATCCTTCATGTTTTTAATCCTGGCCGGCTGATCCAGGAATAAAATAATACCACAGACACACCCAAACAAGTTTTATCCTTCACAAACTGCACACTCATTGGTGATCCTGGTATTTTATGTTTGTATTGTCTTCCCCTACCCTTTGCTCCGCCCCAGGCGTAGGTCTGCGCAGGGGTTGTCAGTTAGCAAGCCCGATGATGAAGCATGTCACAATTTGTGAGTGTGGGCAGTCTTTTTTCACAGAGCACATGCCACTACTGAACCATAGTACACATTCCTACCACTCTGTTGTGTGAATCGTATTTTGACTGGGGAGGTTCGGGTAGGAATGCAACCTCTTCCCCCTTCTTTGTGTGGATTAAACATTAATCCATATGTATCACTTTTGCAGCAAAGCGCTTTTGCTTCCAGGGTTTTACCTATGTCACCCAAATTATGGTGAGACTTAATGGACTACAGGCAGTTCTTCATCCCAATCTACAGCAAAATCTCACATCCATGGCTAACTCACTGTTAAAAGCAATACATAAAAATGTAACCAAATTGTGGTTTATCATAACCTCTCTTGCAGAATGAAACTCAGCATGGTGAAAGTCCATACTTTCTCCTCTGATTACCATCTGATATCTTGAAATTAATTTCTACTCCACACTTTCTCTCTGTTGATAGGGCAATACTATAGGAGTCTCTGTTGTTTTTTTACTCCGTAAGACTTTGAAGAAAGTTGTCAATTTCTACACCCAGAGGGCATGACTTTGGTCAGTGGAGCCTTAATACCAACAGGCTTGACTATGGGGTTGCTCTACATTTGGATCTTTCAAATATTTAACATACAGGCTGCACAATATTTAAAGAATAACCGCCCATCTTCTTTGGGAATGGGAAATCTAATGCATTGTTCCAGTACCTCAATTTCATTAGATACAAATAGCCAAAAGAAGCTCTCTCATAGTCTCTATATCATCCATTGGGCCATCCATGGAGCTATATGCAACTATTTCAATCATAGATTGTTTCTCTATTGGCCCTCTTGATCCCTGAAGACAGCCACCAAAGCTATACTCATTGTTTCCCGATTTGAAATATTCAACGGGGTGATCAATCTTTGTCCTATACCGGGGTTGTTTTCTGGAATTCACTTTCCATTATCCAACTTATCTCATTTCTGATTCACTTTCTCACCACAAAGCTCAAAAATGTTCTTGCTTTCCACATACATTGACTGTGTTGTAGTTCCAGGACAACATTGAGAAGCTTACATTGAATTCAGTTTAATATGACTGATGTTTAAGTTTCTATAAGTAAAATGCAGCCAGGAAAGCAAAACTGAATAATTTTCAGGTGTATCAAAAGTATCCTGTCAAATGCAAATTCACCCAGCGCCAGCCCTTCTGTCAATCTATCATCACAGGCATCCAGCTTCAGCTGATGACGCCTGCCGAGGATCTGCCCTCCATATCTACGTGGAAGCAGAGCATCATGAATTATATTGGACTGCAGTGGTTGATAAAAGCATTGTTATAAACAAGCTGGACATTGTTCAGATGGGATTAAACCAAATGAAAAAAAGTATCGCACAGATTTTATTGTAATGCATTTGGAGCCCTGGTGCTGCAGGAAATATTTAGCAGTCTGGAAATAAAAGGGAAGGAATGGCTTTGTCAAATCTTTTTAGATAGTTTGTAACCTTGGGACATTTACTTATCCTCAACCGGTGCTGTTGCACCCTACAGATCATCAAGGAGCACACACTTGCCAATTTAGGAACGTGTTTTATACTCCAGAGTATTGTACCTTGTGTGATGCGAACAGAGAAGGTTGTGTGCTTTTCCCCTTGAGACTTGTTCAAAATATGTCAATTGTAGGCTGATTTCACAAAGCAAATTTGCGAACTTTTTTTATTTGTGACGATACTACTACCATAAATATTGCACACACAATATATGTGCAGAACTTTTAATCGCAGCGTTTGAAGGAATGTAGCTGAGCTGCGACTGGAATGAACCCTCCTCGTCAGTAGATAATCTTCTTCCCGATCTACCTTCAGAGACCACCATTTTGACAGGTGCCAAAATGAGACCCGTCAGGGGAATGAACTTCCCAATTCCCATTGAGCGAAGACGCTCTGGGTTATTTTTTCAAGAAGTCACACTCGTTTGTGTTGTTGATCCTGTGATTTCTGTGGGGAAATGATCAGAAGAACTGTTCTGTTGGAAAGCCTGCAGCAGTGTCATCAGCTCCAGTAGATGTTGCCCTTGACAACAGTATAAATGGATGTACAGGAGAGGAAACATTTGAAGCAAGCAGGAGGAAGAAATAAGTAAAATAAAGCAGCGCAAAACATTAATGAAAAATGTCAGATTGTTTAATTATAGTTCACTCTTGAATGTATTAAATATAAAAGGAAACATGAAACCTGGCATATGTTCTGCTATTACTTGAAAGAGGATGTTTGCATTAATGGCGTATGTATAGCAAAATATATGAAACATTTAATATCTATTGCAAATTTGCACTTTGCACGAAAACCTTCTCACAATCTACCAACAGTGTGTACTAGCTACAATGAAGCATATATTCTGTCTTTTGATGTACTACATTGGGTGGGCCGTGGCTTGACTGACCAAGACCCGCTGATGTGATGCATTTATAGAGATGCAAGTTCTTAAAAGTATGACAAAAATAAAAGAGAATTCCAACATCAACCCACAAGTGGTGGGTCAAATTATGATGACCTTTGCAAAGGCTATTGCAACAACACACAGGGCCCAAGGTGGTAGACATATATAGAGTGTCAAAACTATACTGATTTCTTGAAGTCTATAGCTGCACCCACATGAATGCTTAGGATTCTGAATACTGCGTAAAAGAAAGTGGTTGATGTCTAAATCTAACTGACCTGAGGTTAGATATGTCCATTATAAATCATCAACTTTTACAATGACTCATGGAGAAGTATTGCTCTTTGCTTGAGTACAGCTTTCACAAGCCTTTGTTACTGAGAGAAGCAGATTATGGACCAGACTACATTGTATGAGAATTGAGGAAAGCACGCTCATCCCAATACACTTCTTTATGTTATGTGACATGGGGTGAATTGATCACTTTGTTTAAATGTGGCATAAAGCTCAGTTAAGATTGATCATAGGCTTTATTCTTATGTATATTATATTTTGTTGAATTAGGGCAAATACACTGCCTCCAGTTTGCCTTCTACAAATCCCTGCACCGTGAGGAAGGCACCATAAGGTGCCTGCCACACGGCGCAGGGATTTACAGTGACTCCCATTTCTCTATGGGAGCTTGTGGTGTGGCCAGTTTCTGACGCCCGCACAAGCTCCCATAGGGAAATGGGAGTCTGTCACATCGTAATTGCGGTTTTGGACTGCCGACCCAAGGTCGGTCAGTCTCAAAACCACAGGGATGTAGTTCGGAGGAAACTTCGACTGACATACTAACCAGCCCCGTAGTGTTGGGTCAAAATCGAAAAGTATGGTTGACTGTGATGGAGCACGGGTTAAGTGGATTGGGTCCGGTTGGACCTTTACTATAGACTTAGAAGAAATTTCTGAGAAAAGTGTTTGAGAAAGTAAAGTTCAGCAGGGCAAGGCTGCAGGTGGTGTCTGAGAAGGAAGCGTCCCAGTCAGGTAGGTGCTCGACTAGGTCGTGGTAAAGATTTCTATATTCAGACTTAAGGGCTGATTACGATGTCGTTTGGAAACTCTTCCGACCAAACTGGTTTCAGAAACGTTTCTTACCGGCTTGGGTTCTGTGAGTATGACTGACCGATTACGATGCTTCCGTACATTGCTCGGTCAGACTCGCATTGACTTCAATGGGTGCCTCTGTTCCGAATGAAAATACAGGCTCCCATTGCAAAAAGGTGGTTTGGGGAAAACCATGCACCATGTGACGGGCACCCCAACGGTACCTGCCACAATGTGTATGGTTGGTAAGAGGGGTCCCTTGGTTACCCCCACGGGCACCAACCGGAGGCCTATGGGTGAATGAGGGCCTGCAATGGGTTCCCAAAGTCAGATTCTGACAGCCATTTCAAGACCGAATCAGAACAACTTTCCGAATCGGTCATCGTAATCGCTCATTCGGAAAACGTGTCCATAGAGCTGTACGATTCGCCTCTGAACAACTCAGGCTGTCTGAATCCATTCAGAACCAATTTGGACAGCCCGAACGCTTTCCTTGCATTGTAATTGGTTGTCCGGAAAGGTGTCCGATTCGGTCGGAATCATAGGTTCCGAATCGGATTTGCCAAATTCCGTTTGAAGCCTTTCCGTAATCAACCCCTTAGTTTTTTTTTCAAATCTCCAGTGGGGCAAAGCTGCAAGTGAACAGTCTAGAGTTCTATGAGGCCTGATACCCTTTTGCAAAGGACCGATGAACAGGTTTTGCTGCTGCAGAGAAGAACTTAGCTGGAGATGCCACAATGTCAGGCCAGCTGGCGCTGCACTTTGGGTGGCTCAATGAGTAGGTATGTCCCTCTCGGCTCTCAGAGCACTTTTAAACCCAAAAGTTTTCAAGACCCAATTTTTTCATTTTGGCACCTTTAGCACCACTTCCAAGGGTCCAGAACTTGAGAGGGTTAAACCTCACTCAGTCTGGGTCCAGGTGCAGATTCAAGATAGTTGGAGTCTTTTATGTCCCTGAGACTTTGATTAGAAGGCCAACCAACTAGCCCTTGGAGTCACTCTGGTAGTCCTGGGTTCAAGGAGTGGAACAGTGTTCAAGCAGCAAGGCATGCCTGTGAGGGTTCAAGGCAGGCTTCAGGCAGCCGAGCAGTCATTCCAGGTACAGCAAAGCAGTCTTCTGAAGTAAACAGCAGACCACAGCAGCACGCAGTCCTCTGAGAATTTTTCCGTAGGTCCAGAAATTGAACTGAAGAGTGGTTCAGAGGGCCCTCTTTTCATACCTGGTGCCTTTGAACTAAGGAAATGTTTTTGGAGATTCTCTTTGAAGTGCTTGGAAAATATGGCCTCTCCTGCCCTGGGTCCACCCTAACTACAGGCACAATGAGGTAGTGTGAATTCCTTTGTGTGATGGCAGGCTATAGCTTATTGATTTGTAAGTGGGGCAGTTCCTAGCTCCTACTCCCATCCTGCTAGTGATGGCCCATCAAGGCACATCTAATCCCTCCATTGTGGGGCTGTCTTAGAGAAAGAAACAAAGTCCACCTGCAAACTACACCCAATCAACCCAACCCAGGAACAGGCTGCAGGCACAAAATAGCTAGGGCAGGAAAATTTCAACTTTCAAAAAGTGGCATTTTCAAAATTGTAACTTAAATTCCAACATTACCATTATAGAGAATTTTAAATTGCAAATTCTCAGACACAAAACAAGAAATTTCCTACCTGCTTTTATCAAAGGTTAGCATTTATTAAATGTAGTTAGGCAACACATTGTTATCATATGGGAGAGATATGCCTCACAGTAGTGAAAAACAAATGTATGAGTTTTTTACTACTAAGACATGTAAAACGTAAAAGTATGTATCCAACCTTGTAATTACAATGCACTCTGCCCTATGGGCTGTCTATGTCCTTACTTAGGGGTGGCTTATATGCAGTGAAAGGGAAGCTTATGGCTTATTTTGCATTCAGGCTGCAGTGGCAGACCTGGGACATGTTTTCAAGGAATACTTAAGTGGGTAGTCCAATTGGTAATATAAGGTGGGTTTCTAGATTGCTGCTTGTCACCCATGAGGATATCCAGGCACTGAGTAGTGCAGGCCCACTAGTAGCATTTAATTTATAGGACCTGTGTATGTGGAATACCAATTTCTGTGGGACTTACAAGTAAATTAAATATGCCAATCAGGTGTAAGACAATTTTACCATGGTTTAGTGAGTGCGCACAAGCACCTTAGCACTAGATAGCAGTGGCAAAGTGCACAGAGTTCTAAGGCCAACAAAAACAAATTCAGCAGAAATCGGAGGGGTGAAGGTAAAAAGGTGGGGGTGACCCTGCAGAGAGGGTCAAGCCCTCCATTTTGGGTCTCTCCTATATTTAGATTAAAACAGTATTGTTCTCAGTGAACCGTAGGAGATCGCAGAAGTGCTGGCCTCATGCCCTGAATTGATATCATCAAGTGTCCTAACCCTTAATTAAAGTTGGACATTGGATACATAAAAAGATATAAAAAACGTGTTCCTTTTTCATTATCTGGGTGATGGAATTCTCGCAGGTGAGTTGCAGTTCCTCGGGTGTATCTTGCACAACTTGAGTGGTGAATTTCTAGACTAACATGCTCAAATGTGTGAGGTAAGTGGTGATCTCGAACTTCATTTACGATGTGAAGCCTGCTATTATTTTTATAAACCAGTAGAGCCCAAGCAACATATGTTTGCCACTGATTACCTTTTGCATAGATGCATCTCAATGAATCCCGAAACAGAATAGCCACATGATTTACTTCTAAAAGAAATCGTCAGATTGTTGTACAACGAAATTACTCGATTTCTAATATAACTAACACATTGGATCTCCACATCTCTAAATTCAAGCTCAGTCAAATCCCTATTGCTGCATTGTAAAATTTTATTGCATGATAATTAGGGTTTATAGGTAACAAAATGGAAGATGTTGGTACGTGAAAGCAAAACATAGGTTGCTTTTGAGCAAAAAAACAAAAACCTCTAATGTTGAGCCGCTTCCATGTGGCACATCGTATGGATGAGACTTATGTCCAAATGTTGATCAACTGAGGGACGAAAGTGGAAATGAGCAACTAAACCTTCAGTAGATTTAGGGGCTATTACATTTTAAATATATTGTCGTATTTCAGTAATGTTACAGTACCCGCTTGTTTAGGATGACCAGAACTAAAATGTGTTTGGTCCATGTTTGGCTCAAAGTCATCCAAATAGTCTATTGAAATTATATGTTCAGGTTTTTTCTTTGCCTACTAAAATTGGTAAACCATTTTCATCACTGCCGTACGTGACAGAAACAGGAGTTTATTGCTTCTCCTTAAGTGAAACAAAGAGATGTATCTTAAGAAGATATTTTTTGTTAACCTGAGATGTTAAGCAGTTATCTGGTCACTATTTGGGATTCTGGCACTCACGGAACTCTCAGCAGGGCGAAGTAGAAAGGGCACTAGAATGTTCTAAGGAGCTTGGGCTGCATCAAAAAAGCAAGCACTAGTTAACTCTAGATATTGGACTGGACCATAAAACATTTGGGCTGGCCCCATTTCATGTCCTTGATGCTACGTAAGGCAGTGGTCGGTACTTACAACTTTAACCACCGTGTTTTGAAAGTTGGTTTCTGAAGGGTATAAGGCATGACAGAAATGTTTGTGCATATTTGTACGGTCTGGCATTTTGCTGCGATCTTTAGGTTTTTGTGCTACTTTTGTATTCTGCACTATTGAAATGTGATGTGTTTTTGCGCTGCCTTCTGTTTTGTTTTGTTATGTCTCGTTATTTTCTAATTTTGTTGTGTTGCTTTCTGTTTGTTAGTTTTCTGCTGTTTACTTTAGAGATTGCAAAATAATGCTGCTGCATTTCCTGCCAAATACAGCACATTCACTTAAGAGTCTTAAAAATAAACTTCAGAAACACACAGGGGTGGAAAATGCAAATACTCTTAGGGCAACTCAAGAGTAAGTAAAACGTGAAATCTGCATGGAAACAATATCGCTGTTCCCGGGAGAGAGCAGTGTCCGTTTTTGCTGGCTGCGGGTCTGTAGCTGCTCCTGGAGGGAGTGCTGCGGGGCAGTAGGACGGGGTGCCAAATGGCGAGGCAGCGTGTGCAATGCAATTTGTTTTATTTATTTATTTATGTACTTACCTCTATTCGGCCGTATGCCGTAGTTTACTACCCCCCCACCTTGCCCCTCCTCTGCCCCGCAGCACTCCCTCCAGGAGCCGCTACTGCTGTGGGTGTTGTTGGTGATGGGGCACTAGGGTCTTGAGAGCAGGACATTTACATATAAGGCACCATCCACATCTGTCCACTCCAAGTGATGCAACTGCTTGCATTGTTCACATTTTATGATCTAGCCCGTGGTCGCTGATAATTTTAGCCTGATGGGTGCCTTAGCAGTTGAGGAGCTGGAGCATTGGTATTTTATCACCTAAGGCAGAGGTAAATTCATGTTTGTAAAAGGGCTTCAAAGAAATGTGCTACTTTTTGCTCGGAATGTAGCCGCATTCATTTGTTGACCTCTAACAAGTAATTACAGATGACACAATAATGTAACATAAAGCAACCTATATGTATATATATATATATATATTCACTGAAAAAACCATAGGTTTCACACATGTTATAGTTAGCAGGACATTTCACTCGTGAAAAACCAATGAAATTCCCCCGTTATAGTTAGTGCAGGCAACTATAACTCACGCGACCGCACTCCTCTGCTGATGACGTCAGATATTACATCACTGTATTTAGACACTTATTTACCCATGTCTCCTTCCATTAATCTTTAGCTATACATATATTACAAATATTTATTTTTCATAAAGACACATATGTCATCAGTGATGTAATATCTGACGTCATCAGCAGAGGATTGCGGTCGCGTGAGTTATAGTTGCCTGCACTAACTATAACGGGGGAATTTCATTGGTTTTTCACGAGTGAAATGTCCTGCTAACTATAACATGTGTGAAACCTATGGTTTTTTCAGTGAATTTGCAAGGTTTTTTAAATGCTAATTCCTAACTATAACGTGTGTGAAACCTAGGGTTTTTTCAGTGAATTTGTACGGTTTTTTAAATGCAATTTTTTTTTTGAGATTTTTGGTAAAAAATAATATCCAACCTATGTATAAAATAATATATGTACTATATCCTGCATTATGGAATGGTTAATTTTTAAAAAATTAATGTTTACATACAGTTGTACATCACAGTTATTATCTTCTACAACTCTTGAAACTTGTATTTTTTTTTTATGCATTTTTTGCCGTGCGCGTACGGTAAGCTGATGCTACGCGCTCCGTACGTCATAAGTACGGTGCGCTTACGTGATACGATGCGTGTACGGTAAGCTGACGCTATGTGCTCCGTACATCATAAGTACAGTGCGCTTACGTGATACGTACGTGACGTACACGTACACGCAAGCGCGTTGCGCGGAAGCAACGCCGCGGTTACGCGGGGGCGTGTAATGCACATGCGCGAGTGCGTCTTATGTACGCGCTCTGTAAGCACTCCGTAAGCGTCACGTTTGCGCATGCGTACTTGTTTACGAGTGCGTACCGTAAGCTTATGGAGCGCGCACGGTAGGTCATGTGATCCACAAAGAACACTTTTCATTGGTTGAAACTACTTTCAGTTCCAGAAACTTCCCACACCACACCCATTCCCCTCATTACTGCTTGAGATCCCCTAGGAGAAGGAGCTGAATTGACATTGAGATACAATGGCAGAGCAGCAGACCTCTTCTGAGAGTGAGCCTAGCAGCACCATCATCAGACAGAGAAGGAGGAAACAAAAGGATTCTTTTGTGTGGGAGTATTTTACTTTTCCAGAGGGGCAGAAAAAGGTCAACGCTCCATTGGTCACTTGCACACTTTGTGACCGTGTTTTATCTAGAGGAGATCCAAGGAAGAAGTATTCCTTTGGAAATCACTCTATGAAGAGACACCTTAGGGATAAACATCCCAGGACCTTTGCTCGACATACTGAAGAAAACTCTTCAGTAAGTCACCGGAGCCCAACCTCAGAAGCTCAGCCGAGTACATCATCGGCAGCTCAGCTGAGCCCTTCCTCTGAGGTGGGAGCATCACCTTCTTCAGCTCCTCTGGACATTAACCCTCGATTTCGGAGGGTTTCAATGAGGTGTACAACGTGTTGTGGTCTTATTGTTTTTGGGGAGACCAGTGTTTCCCTTATTAACAATAAGATCGACCAGCACGTTTGTAGACGTTCATAATATTCCCATTCTTTTTTTCCTCTATCCCTGTATTAACCCAACGGCTCTTTTAAGAGCCAACCTTACCTCACAATTTTTTTTATTTTTTGTTAAGCTTTCCTTTTTGAAATTTTTTTTTGCCGTGCGCGTACGGTACGCGTAATCGCGGAATAGTTACGCGAAGTTCGCTGAATTTTTCTTGCGGAATTTTTCCGTTTACGCCGTGCGCGTACGCTACGCGCATTCGGCGATTTTTCGAAAAAAAATTAAAATTAATTTTTGCCCTTGTGGGTCCTTCTGGGACCCCCTCACAAAGGCTAGGGGGTCAGGAACTGTCCACCCTGCCCCCTTTTCACGTTCTCCACCTTTGTTTTTCACCCCCTCAGACTGCGTGAGACAAAATGGCGGCCGACACTTCCTGGTTTCGACCGATTCGAATGTTTACTGACATCTAACAACCAATCAGAATTGCACTCGCGCACGGCGGCGTGCGCGTACGGTAAGCTTACGGTACGCGCACGGTGCGTGTCTATAGATATATATATTGATTTAAATGCTATTTTCTCAGGAAATACTGAACAGATTTACACGAGACCTTCAAAAGAAACATCCCTGACCTGAGGGCTACCTCTCTGCCAAATTTCAAGTAATTCTGTTCAGCCGTTCGGGCTGTAGCTTGGACTAAAGGTCCTATGGAAAAATGCATGGGGAAAACGCGTTTTGGGACCCCCCCTTTTTCTCAGCCCCCGCTTGACGAATCCCCCCGAGACTTTCAGGGTAGGAGCGGAGCGGAGCGCCCCATCTATTTTGAAAATTTCGCGAGGATTCGTCAATCGGCGCCAAAGTTATTCCAAATAGAATGTTGCGGATTTCCTATGGAAACACGGTCCTAACTATAACTATCTACTGGCGACCGCCAGTAGATAATATACACACACACATATATATATATATATAGCTTCATAAATATAAAAAAAGGCAATCATGCGTTTCAGCTTTGCCAGTTGTAATAAATCAACCTATCGACTGGTATGGGAACCACACACTTATTTGCTGCAAGTCGTGTAAAATAAGAGAATGGTTAGGCTGAGGACAGGTAAAATGCTCCCTGATTTCCAGCAACCTTACGGCCAGATTTATGACAAATTTTGCCAGTCACAAATGTCCCATCGGGCCATTTGTGATTGGTAAAATGATAATTAAAATACATTTTCCTATGTATCAGCCCAATTTTGCAAGTCACTATTAGGAACCTATCACTGACTCGCAAAATAGGGCTTGTAAGTCTCTATTAAGATGGGGCGTTTAAAGGATGCCTCTTCCAAATATCTTGTCGCACTGGTATGTATGGATATTTTGCGACTGGGAATGCGATCACAAAATAGGAGATTGGTGGTAAGCCATTCGCAATCGGACCCCAAGGGACCCCTCCCCTTGTAAATGAGGGCACCAAAATATTTTCAGGGCAGGGAGTGGTCCCATGGGCCACAACCCTTTGTAAAAAGAAAATGAAAAGAAAGCTTTCCATTTAAATTTTTTGAACTATAGCCCGTTTTCCTTTAAAACAATCTGCGTTATTTATAAAGCAATCACAAACATGGTGGCCTGCTGACCCCAACAGGCCACCAGCCCTATGAACACCGGCCATTCCCAATTGGTTGCAAATTGCAACCTGCCTCATGAATATTAATGAGGCAGGTCACTTGCGACGCATTTGGGAATCGCAAACACTGTGTGAGACACTGTTGTACATCAGGTTTTGCGACTCATAAATTGCGAGTTGCTAAAAGCCGCAATTAGTGATTCGCAAAACCTGAAAGTCACACATGTGGCCCCTAGTTCATAAAGCTTAAGAGAAAGCTCAGGTCATTAAATAATTCCAGGACAAAATAGCCCCCAAATAGACGTGATGTCAATTCAGCAATCAACATATAATCTCATTCTGTTAGAACCACCAAAATAAAATTGATTATGCACACTGTATAAACTCCTTTTTTATGCATTCGCTGCAGGAAAAGCAAATGGAATCCCTTGCCAGACTCAATCCAACCGCAGGGTGCACTTTTTTCTAAACATTAAGGAGATAGATTTTGTATTCCCACTCATTCCTCTACTGCTGTATGTGGTGGTTTATGTCAGCTATTTGTAATGCTTCCACACGGCCCTCCTATCAAAGGACATGCAGTTCATTATGAAACATCCGTTCACCACAGCGGGGTGTCATATTTTATGCAGAGGCTATATTCCTTCTTCCACTATTCATGTGCAGATGTTTTCGCCACAGAAGTAATGGCAATTTTATGTTTCTTGATCGAGTGATGGTTTTGACTTTCCACCAACATGCAATGTATTGCTCATTTACGTCCTTGTTTTAATAAGTAGCAGGAATAGTTCATTTCAAATATTTACTTAAACGCACGTTTATTGATTTTTCCTACATATACAAACCCGGTTAATAGCCGCATCATATTTCGTTTTCCCTCAGAGTGCAACAGTTTTTATTAACAGCAAAACAGAACTGTTCACTGGCAATTGCTTTGATATATTTCTTTCCAGTGTATCACCTCACATATAGAGGGTTAATAAAGCAATATTTCTCTAGCCATTAGTCTGAGTGTCCAGAGGACAGGCTAAGATTATTTTGCTGGTTGGGGAGAAAAGACATGTAATTAAGTTGCACCGAAGTGCCTGGGGAGAGCAGCTATTGTGTAAGTTGGAAACGTTCCTAGCTTCTCTTGTGCTGAGCTGCGTGTCAGTTTCTTCATTTCCTTCCCTTTGCTAAGAGGCTATTTCTGGCCAGGGGAACTTTGCCCATTAATGACTGATAACAACATCTGGGACAATTACAGTTTCCGTGGTGCTAGGGGTTTACATTCTTCCTCACCAAAGGGCACCACTTTCAAGAACATTTTTAGGGTGTGAGGACCCAAATGCCCTTGCTTGCTCTGATTCAGATACTCATTTTGTTGTAGCATGCTTAAGGATTATTGAAACATGAAATACTTTATAGACGCATAAAACAAGTATTACTTTCGATCTAAAACTACCCCTTCTTTTCCAATTTTTTCATCTTCAAATGCTAGTATATATGTACTGTATTTGTCTGAAGTGTTTTATCAAACAACCGTGGCAAAGGCGTTGTGTAGGTGTGAGTGGATGTGCTTTATTTCATTGTTTAGTTCGACAGAAAAGTCAGGTAAAAATGGTATGTGAAGATTAGATAACATGAACTATGTCGGCAAGATAGCTTAATGATTTAGCTTTTACTGCTAGTCTATGCAGGGGCCGTGTGGTCTCAAGTTTTAGGCCCAGCAAATCAGATGTGGCCATGCAATCTTATGCAATTAGCACATTGAGTAACAGTACTGTTGAACCTAGCCCTTTCTGCAGGGTCATACCCCCAAACATTTGGCCTTCCTTCTCCAATTTTTGCTGAATTTGTTTTTGCTGATAATAGGACTCTGCACACCTAACCAGTGCTAACCAGTGTTAAAGTGCTTGTGCTCTCTCCTCTCAACATGGTAATATAGTCTTATCCCCAATTTTAATATTAAATTTACTTATAAGTCCCTTGTAAAGTATGTACTACATGTACCCAGAACCTGTAAATTAAATGCTACTTGTGGGCCTGCAGCACTGGTTGTGCCACCAACTTAAGTAGTCCTTTAAACATGTCTCAGGCTTGCCCTACAGACAGAGCATGTGTGTACAGTTTAAAATTGCCATTTCAACCTGGCAAAATAAATCATTTGCCAGGCCCAAACCTTTTCTTGTAATACATGCAAGTCACCCCAAGGGCAGGTCCTGGACAGCCTAGAGGACAGGGCACACTGTATGGAAAATGTAGGACATACACTTTTAAGTTTTACATGCCCTGGATGTGAAAACTCTTAATCTCACTTTTCACTACTGCAAGGCCAATCACTCCCATAGGATGACATTGGAGTTCCTTTCTTACATTTTAAAAGTGTATTTTCCAAATAGGAATAGATGGCCAGTTTATATTTGTTGTCTATGGAATCTTACTATCTTATGGTGAAGTCGGATTTTGAATTGCTATTCTGAAAATGCCACTTTTAGGAAGTTCGTATTTACTTCCCTTAGCCATTTAGTGCCTGTAGCCTGTCTCGGGTCCAATGATTGCGTTTTGCTGACAGATGAGCTTTGTGCATTCCTCCTGGACAGCCACACACAATGGGGAGCTTCGATGTGCATGGGTGGCCATCAGTGGCAGGATAGGAGGGAGGGGCTGGTCATAGCCCCACTTAAACCTGAATAGGCTATGTCTTGTCTCCACACAAAAGGCTGCGTAACCCCCTGTAGTTAGTCTAGATTCAGAGCAGAGGAGTCAACATGCCTGGGGACTTCATAGGAAAGGCTGGATACCTGGGAACATCGAAAGGAAACATCTAGAAGCTTCTCCCCTACTTCATAGGCACAACTGGGTATAAATACTGAATCTCAGACACAAACATTTCAGTTCACTTCTGGACTTGTGTTGCTCAGCTAGGAAGAAGCACTACTGTGCTGCTGAAGGACTGCCGCCTGCATTGCTGAGCTGACCTGCTGCCTACTGCCCTCTTGCATGGGCGAGGAAGACATGACCTGCATCACTTGAACCCAGAACCCAGAGTGACTCCAAAGGCTAGTTTGCTGGCCTCCTGTAGCCACAAGGACATAACTGACTTCCAACAACCTTGCATCTGCACCTGGACTCTGATATCTGTGAGTCTACCCTGCCAAGTGGTTCCATTCCAGTCCTGGACCCTTGGAAGTGAGCTTAAGGTGCTTTGCCACCCTTTGTGGATCCAGCTGAACTGACGCATCTCCTCTGCTGTGCAGTGCAACCCCAAGCATTACAGACGCATCTCCACTGCTGCATAGATTGCACCCATCGCAAAGACTTGCATCACCACTGCAGCCCGCATCACCTTCAGAACTTCCATTGCACGATGCACCCTCAGTGCAGGCCCTCGTCTCTCGTCAACAGCAGCCTCGATGACAAACTTTGCATCATAGCCTCACAGCTCCTCAGAACTAGTGTATCGCTCCAACTGCACGATGCACCCCGACTCCGGACTTTGCATTTCAAGCCCTCATCAATGGGATCCTCGACTTCGACCCAACAGGATCTAGCACCGCAGCCTCAACTGATGCTTTGGCTGCGTGACACATCTCCAGTGCTAATCCACGCAATGCTCCACAAACCAGGATTTAAGGCTCTCTGTTCAGTGCGCCTAACTGAGTCCTTGAAGCTTGCCAACGCTCCATCGTGGTTGGCCTAAACCTATGTCCAGATATTCACCGGTGGCTCTTTGCGCCTTTTGGTGCTATTATCTCTAAAAGCTTTACATTTCAATATCTCTAGTTCTACTATTTAGATTTTTGTTGTTTTGATCTTGTTTTATTTATTAAAAATCACTCTATATCTCGGCCTGTTCCATTTGGCACATTGTATGGATGAGACGTACGTCCAAATGTTGATCTACTGATGTGTGTGTGATTTGTGGTGTGTTTTCACTGTGTTACTATTTGCAGTGTTGCTCAGATACTTTATACATTACCTCTAGGTTAAGCATGACTGCTCTGTGCCAAGTTGCCATGGAGCTGAGCATATGTTTCTGTGGGGTTTCCTTGTGCCGTACCCTGACAAGGATTGTGGTTGGTGATTGACCAGGGCTCATACCTAGTCAATCAACAACCCAATTTCTTACAGTTATCTTGGGTAATATTAACATATGTTTGTAGATTGCTTTAACTGTTAGTTTAGTATCAAAAAGCATGTAAAGTGAAAGTTATTCCTATGTTTCAGGATTGAGACGATTTAATTTTGCAAGATAAAGAATTTACCAGAAACTTAACAAAGGGGTAATTTCAGTGCTTTTCTACTGTAATTTGGTACAACTACTAAGGCCTTCAGTCTTTGCCGACTATACCACCTTGCATTACTAGGAGTATTTCCCAGTGCAAGAATGTTTCTTCTGAGGCCTAATGCTTTTCCACTTACATTTGCTGACTACTCAAAGACTGTTATACTTGGCATCCTTGACGTGGTTTCCCCTGACCTTTTGCCTTCTCCCCCTGCATTTTTGACTGTGTGATAGATTTTGTTTTTGCTGGCTTAGATACTTTGGGAACTTTGTCACTGTTGATCAGTGTCAAAGTTCAAGTGCTCCCTGTGTAAATTGTAATTCTGATTGGTTATCCCTGATTAGCATATTTGATTTACTGGTAAGTCCCTAATTCTACTAGTGGGCTTGCAGCACTAGTTGGCTACCCACATGAGTAGCCCTGTAAATGTGTCTCACACCTGCCGCTGCAGTGTCTGTGTGCACAGTTGTAAACTGCCATGTGCATCCACTTGCTAGGCCCTAACCTTCCCTTTTCTTACATGTAAGGCACCCCTCAGGTAGACCCCCATAGGCAGTGTGCAGGGTATGTGAAAGGTAGGACATGTACTGGTGTCTGTTATATGTCCTAATAGTGAAATACTGTGTATTTTGTTTTTCATTATTGAAAGGCTGTCTGTCTCATGGGTTAACATAGGATCTGCATTGTAACATTTTACAAGTGTAACGTTCCATTGGGACATGATGTAGAAATGGAGTTTAGGCTCTCTAAACTCAGAATTTAATAACACATCTTTTAGTAGAGGCGGTTTTTAAATCATGTGTTTGAAGATGCCACTTTTAGAAAGTGGCCATTTTCTTGTTTAAGCATACTGTGTGCCTCTGAATGTTTGTCTATTCACTGACTGGTTTTGAAGTGACAGAAGCTGAGGATGTGAATTCACTCTAGACAGTCACTAGGGGGGGGGTTAGGTATGTCCTGCATTTCCAGTGTGACTCACATCTGAGCTGAATTGACCTGGTCTGCATTTAGAGTGGTGGGAGGAGTTTCACTAGCACCTTAATAGGTTGTGTTTCCTTTGCACAATACTGTTTCCACCTCCTGTAGGGAAGCTGGGCCAGAGAGGACTGAACTGGTTTGGACTGGGCTCGTAGACCCTTGCCACAAAGAGAAAGTGAGGTATAAGTATTGGACCCTAAAACCCCAGAGAAGTAGA
This sequence comes from Triturus cristatus, assembly GCF_964204655.1. Lineage (NCBI taxonomy): Eukaryota > Metazoa > Chordata > Amphibia > Caudata > Salamandridae > Triturus > Triturus cristatus. The sequence continues at coordinate 410,671,230 of NC_140589.1, read as the reverse complement.
TAACTTCTGGACTCAAGAGGAACCTCTGCCAAGGAGAAGAGCAGGGGAGCTGTAAGGAGGAGTATTGCCCCTGTGTGCTTTGTTGGGTTGGCCTGCAGTTGCTGCTTCTACCATGGAGAGGACAAATCCTGGAACGTTGCTGTGAACCTGCTTAAAGAAGAATCTCCAAGGGCTTGTATGTGCTTGCCTCCTGTTCTGAAGTCTCAGGGCCACAAATACTTCACTTGCATGCACTGACCAACACTTGTACCCCTCTGTGGACTCCTGCATTTAAAAGGCTGCCAATTCCAGTTCCTTGGCCCTGAGAATAGTGTGCTTGGTGCTGCAAAGCAAGAAGAACAACTCCAATGCCATCAGCAACACTGTTAGTGACACCGCGACCTGCACCAAGGCCAGGGGCATCACCTGTGAAGTGCACAAAGCACCGCCTGCACCACAGCTCCAACACCTGCAGTTATTGGCCTATCTGATGCCAGCAGTTGCACCCACGCCGTCACCGCTAGCACCAGCATTATCTTATCACGGAGCCGATAACCAATGAGGTTGACTTCACAAACACTTCGACGTCGCACCGCCTCACCAGAACAGATGCCCCATGGTGGAAAGGAACCGGCTTCCCCTCCCCACCGATGCCTCTACTCCACAACGATGTGCATCATCTGTTGACTTCGTTTGGGGTCCGTGCCACTCTGTGCCTGACCATGCACATCAATGTCAGGGCCGTACTTTGAATTTGTGCCTGTCACGACGTCATAATAGCCCCAGGTCAACCTATTTATTTCTACAAGTTCTATTTTTGAAGTAACCGTTTCAAAAGTGATATCTTGATACATGTATGTTTGTCTTTTGTCATTTTCATCTTGTTTGGTTTAGATAAATACACTCTATCCTTCTAAACTTTTGTGGTGTCCATTTGTGGCGTTTTCACTGTCTTACTGTGTATACGTTACACATTGCCATTGGGATAAGCCTGTCTGCTCATGCCAAGCTATCAAGGGGTGAGCAGGGGTTATCTGAAGTATATAATCCCCTTCCCCTGCCTAGAAGTAAGGGTCCCTACTTGGACAAAGGTGCATACATCTGCAAATTAGAGACCCCCATTTCTAACAAGGTGGATAAAGAGCAGGAAAAAGGAATATGGGAATCACATACAGGAAAGGGCCTGTGATTCTAGATAGGCATGGTATTCTCCATTGTACGCCTGAAACCTTGCATTACATAGTAGAGTTGAGAGGGTACTGTCTGGATGAGTAATGTGTGACATTGCATTACACTGCCCTATTTATTGTGCTTTTGAAATTGGACCTCTGTGGTGCTGCCTAATTTCATCTTATGGAAGTTCCCAGCTAGTAGCAGGTTAAGGGATATCTGAGCTGGCTACCTAGAAAGTCTTACAAAAAAAGCATATAGGGGAGATGTTTTTTAAAAGATTAACTTGGAAATGTCAACTGCTCATCAGGGGAAGAAACTAATTTGTCTGCTGGTATCAGGGGGTTTGGAAAGGAGCTAAGTAGTAGTTCTGTATTAGAATCTTTCTTATTTCCAGCTGCAGCAACAATTCCAGTGATAATCCAAATAAAGTTGAACCTATTTCTACAGTTGCCTGCTTCCTGGGGCAAGTAAGGACTACTCTGAGATTAGTGTCTGATATTGTTCCTCCAAATCAGGATGCTTCAGAGTTAGGTATTGTTGGACATAGCCCTTTTTGCAGGGTCATGCCTGAACTTTTTGCCGTCCTCCTGTATTTTTTCTGACCTGTTGTTGGAGGTTTTATGACTCTGGGCACTTTACCACTGCTGATCATATGCCCTCCCTATTGTAAATTGATGTATGGATTAGTGACTCCATGATTGGTTTATTTGGTTTACCTCTCAGACCCTAGTACAGTGCACTGTGTGTGCCCAGGGCGTGTAAATCAAATGCTGCTGGTGGGCTTGCAGCACTGATTGTGCCACCCACCGGAGCAGCTTGTTAAGCGTGTCTCAGGCCTGCCATTGCAGAGCCTGTGTGCAGTCTGGTACTGCCATGTTGCCTTGGCAAGTGTACCCACTTGCCAGTCCCTAAACCTTCACTTTCTACATGTTCGCCACCCCTAAGGTAGGCCCAAGGGCAGGGTGCATTGTAGGTAAAAGGTAGGACATGCCCTGATGTGTGTGGCATGTCCTGATAGTGAATTACAGCCATTTTCGTTTTGCACTATTGCAAGGCTAACTGTCCCCATAGGCCAGAATGGGCAGTTTGATTATAACACCTTATAATCTTAACTGACCCAGGGAACATGGTAGACATTCGAGTTTAGTATGCCAGAACTCAGAATAATAAAATACATCCTTTAGTGAAGTTGGTTTTAACATTCTGTGTTTGAAAATACCACTTTTAGAAAGTAGGTATTTTCTTGCCTAACTATTCATACCTACCTCTGATAGGTTGTGTATTCCATGTCTGGTTTCTGAGTGACAGGGGCTGGGGATCTCCAGGAGACAGGGTGAGTCAGCACAAGGCTGAATAGACCTATCTGCATGAGGAGTGGTGGGAGGAGTAGCAACTGGGCCTGAATAGGGCTGTGCCTGCCTTACACAATGCTGGCTCCACCTCCTGTGGTGCGTCTGATGACCCTGGCCCACACTGTCAAAGGAAAGAAGGAGTCCTGTAAACAAAGTGCTCCAGGACTGCACAGAACTGGTTTGGACTAAGTACAGACACTCTCTGCCTTCAGAGACAAAGGATTTTGTTGTATAAAAGGGGGAATCAAGACAAACCTTTGCTGAGGATAAGAACCAGGAAGATGAAGGAGGAGACTACCACTGTGCTGTGTGTTTGGGGGTTGACCTACAGTGGTTGCTTCATTGCCACAGAAAGGAGAAGAGGACTGAGTGTGCTTTTCATCAACTTGCAGAAGATCTCCAAGAGCTTGAACTTGAGCTTGCCTCCTGCCTGAAGTCTCAGGGATACAAGACTTCACAAACCAGCTCCCCCCTGAATTCCTTTGCTGGGAAATTAAGTGCCTGCTGTTGTGCTGGGCCTTCTGAGAGACTGTGTGTCGCTGGGAGCACGACTCAACAATGAGAATCGTGTCACTTGCGCAGCAGTTGCCATTTCATCACCAAGGAAGCATGCTGCAGCTGCCGCTGTAGTCATCACATCGCTAAAGCACGGCGCATCCCCGGAGAAGCATGCCGCCGCCGCAGAGGTTGCCGTCGCATCAATGGAGAAGCGCGTCGCAGGGCCTGTCGTGGCTCCAAAGATCATCGAGTCGCTGCACAGCCATCGGGCGTGCACGCATCGCATCAACGTTGTCGAATCGTAACCAAGACACCATTTTGTTGCATCGCACCGGAGAAAAGTATCGCATTGAGCTGCCATCGTGTCGCATCGTACCGGAGAGCAGTAACAAACCGAAACATCACCTCCCCACATAGTAAGGAAGCGAGCATCAACTCCCCTGCACAACAGTAAGGAACCGACGCATACACTCCCCTGAGTGTAAGGAACCGGCGCATCACCTTCCCTGAGACCCTTTTGTTTGCTTTGCGTTACGCATCCAAGGTACTTTGAGACTAAAGATTTGCATTTACAACTTGAGAGAACTGAGCTATTTTCTACTATTTTAGAGTCTATTTTTGAGTACAGTATTGTGGATTTTGGAGCAGGGGTTATTTCAGGAGTGTAGCCCCTTACCCTGACTAGACGCAAGGGTCCCTATTTGGTCAAAGGTACCTACCTCTGCCAACTAGAGACCCCCAAATCTAACAGGTATGATGTATGGTCTAAACATGCTAAATAGCTAAAGAGCAAATTGAGCATGAGAAACAGAATGGATGTCAACTAGATAACATCATCCTGTCTTAACAGACCACAAAGAGCTGGAGCCGTATTATGCATTGTCATTGTTTGTACCTGGTGCGCCTTTTAAAAAAGGTGCACCGGCACAAACAATGGCAATGCACCCTGGGGGGCAGAGCATTCAAATGTATTCACAGTGCTGGCAGCAGCCGCCTGCCCTTTACCAGGGGAATAGAGCTCCCCTTGCCGGTGGGTGCAGTCAGTGACTGCACCCGCGAGCAAGACGATGTCTGGGGGTTCATATGACTCCTTTTCTCCCCTCCAGAGAACTGCTCTCAGGGGGCGCACTACGGTACGCCACATAGAAAGTGGCGCACTGTGAGTTTGCCCCCTGAGAGCTTCTTTGCCTCTGCGTCTGTGTCTGTAATATAGCGCGGGTGCAGATGCAAAAGAAATTCCGTCCTTTGCATTGGGCACACCACATGCAAATGAGGGGACACCCTGAAGATAGCACTGGCGCTTTAGGTGGTGCACCAGTGTTATCGGGATTACTGAAAGGGACACACAAGCGTCTGCATTCCCTTCTGTAAACCCAAAGTGCCCCGGGGGGGGGAAAGCAGTCGCACATGCCCATTGGGCCCCAGGCACTCCTTGCAGTATGCCCCCTGTTGCTCTAAGACTATTATCCTGTACTGAAATATGATAGGACAGAGCTTTTTGCTCTGAGTAAGCCCAAGAACTACATGCATATGAGCAAAACATGTTGGCAGGCTTCAAGTAGATTAAGATGTAAAAAATACTTTTGAATCAAATGGATTGATAAACGTCAAAATTACATTAAATGTATTGTGAAAATTACTGTTTATCCTGAATATGAAGAGTCACTTGTTATATATGTGGATGTTGTAACCTATGACATCTGTATATGTGGCTACATGTGCTCCTCCATCTCCTTGAAAAAAATGCCAGATGATGATGCCAAAAGACCTGCCTTGGTTGTTTTTAATGCAGAAAAATCATTTTTGGTTTGAATAGTGGCCACCGAAGCTTATAATACTCATATTTCTGCCATAATTTCCACCATTACACTTTTTCCGTCCATATCTCTGACCACAGACATAACCTTAATTGATAACATAAGCTACATGTGTGATGAATTCTAAGACTTGAAAGCAAACTGGGACCTGGACAGGGCTGTGACAACACTACAAATGGACACCACACAGGTTTTATATTAAAAAATAAGGATTCTTTATATAGAGTTACCACAAGACCATTAAACAACAAAAATACATAATACTGTTACTTTAGATGGTAGAAGGTTGCTTAGTTCTCTTAAGTTCTTAAATGCGGCACTTTAAGTCAATGTACCTTTTAGATGCGACACGCAGGGCAACGAAAGTGTTGCAACGATATTGATGCGATTAAGTTTTTGGTGCAAAGAAATAAAGACGTGAAGATCTTCCAGATGCGTTACCCTTCTCCGATGTTGCGAGAAGACTCGACTCGATGCGTCAGCTGCAGCGGTGTCACCCTTTACGCGATGCGACGACAGCGGCCTTGGCAGCGGCACTCTTCTCCGACGTTTGCGAGACGCTTCCGCTCGATGCGATGTTGCAGCGGCGACACCCCTTTACATGATGCTCCGACAGCAGCTCCGACGGCGGCACGCTTCTCCGTGGATGCGAGGCCCTTTTCTGTATGCGGTGCAATGCGACAGCTACGATGGCTGCGATGGCGACACGCTTCTTCCTCGATGCGAGACTCTTCTCTTGATGTGGTGAGATGCGTCAGCTACGATGGCTGCGATGGCGACACGCTTCTTCGGCGTTGCAAGACACTTTTTGGATGATGCGAGACGCTCCCGCTCAATGCAATGCTGCAGCGGCGACACACTTTACGAGATGTGACGACAGCAGCTCCGACTGCAGCACGCTTCTCCTTGAGTCGCGCTTCCAGCTCATTGCGATACGCAGTCCCTCAGAAGGCCCAACAACAGCAGCAGGTACTTCCAAAGAACTCTGGGGAGCTGGGGGGTGAAGTCTGTTGTTCCTGAGACTTCAGCAGGAGGTAAGCTCTATTCCAAACCCTTGGAGATCTTTTTAAGCACAAGTTGAAATAAAGTCTTTTGTAGTCTTTCTCCTCTCCTTCAGCAGCAGGGCAACCACTGCAGGCCAATCCCCCTGGTCAGGGACAGTACTCCTCCTTACAGCTTTCCCAGTTCCTTCTCCTCAGCCAGAGGTTCTTCTTGTCAAGCAGGATCTAATTTCTTGGGAGCAGGGTCCCAATACTTATACCCCTAATTCCTTTGTTCCCTTGGGGTAGAGGGGCCTTTACCCAGTCCAAACCAGTTCCTGAGCACTTTGTTGACATGACTCTGATTTTCTATTGAGGGTGCAGGGCAGAGACATCAGCCGCTCCACAGGAGGTGGAGCCAGCATTGTGGTGGCAGAGCACAGCCCTATTCAGAGTCCAGGTGTACTCCTCCCACCCATCTGGATGTCAATCTCTCTATTCACCACCAGGCTACCTAGCCCTGCCCCTCTGGGTTTCCCCAGCCCTGTCACTCACACAAACCAGACAGGCAGATACACATCATAGCAGAGGCGGGCTGAAATGGTTAGGCAAGCAAATACCAACTTTCTAAAAGTGGCATTTGCAAACACAGAATATTAAAATCAACTTTACTAAAAGATGTATTTTATTATTCTGAGTTCAGGCATACTAAACTCGAATTTCTACCATGTTCCCTGGGTCTGTTAGGATCATAGAATGTAACAATTCTAACAGCCCATTCTGGCCTATGGAGAACAGGTAGCCTTACAATAGTGAAAAACAAAAATGGCTGTAATTCACTATTAGGACATGCCACACACATCAGGGCTTGTCCTACCTTATGCTTACAATGCACCCTGCCCTTGGGCCTACCATAGGGGTGACTAATATGAAGTTAAGGGAAGGTTTAGGGACTGGCAAGTGGGTGCACTTGCCCAGTCAGCATGACAGTACCAGACTGCATGCAGGTTCTGCAATGGCAGACATTAGATACATTTTAAAAGGCCGCTTCTGTGGGTGGCACAACCAGTGCTGCAAGCCCACCAGCAGCATTTGTATTTACAAGCCCTTGGCACTCCTGGTGCACTTTACTGGGGTCTGACAGCTAACCAAATACAGGATAACCAAAGGAAATGACGGACGGAGTGTTGAACATTGCAAGCACTCACCCCCAGTCAACTGATCTGGGTTTAATCCATCGTTCTTTAGCCCACTCTGCCACCCCAGTTCAGACATGGCCATATGCAAATCAGTCTGACCCTGTGCCTCATGGGAACAGTCCAGCCTGAACTGCCAAGCCATGTTTTCCCTGGACCGGAAACAAGCTTCCTAGGACCGGTTTCTGGCATTTCAGCCGTCTTCAGCCAGGCTTGCTTGAATCCAGTGGCAAAGTGAGCAAGGGACTCACGTCTGAGCATACCCTGCCAACTTATGGCGAACAAAGCAAAAACCAAAGGAAATGATGGACGGAGTGTTGAACATTGCAAGCACTCACCCCCAGTCAACTGATCTGGGTTTAATCCATCACCGTTCTTTAGCCCACTCTGCCACCCCAGTTCAGACATGGCCATATGCAAATCAGTCTGACCCTGTGCCTCATGGGAACAGTCCAGCCCGAACTGCCAAGCCATGTCTTCCCTGGACCGGAAACAAGCTTCCTAGAACCAGTTTCTGGCATTTCAGCCGTCTTCAGCCAGGCTTGCTTGAATCCAGTGGCAAAGTGAGCAAGGGACTCACGTCTGAGCATACCCTGCCAACTTATGGCGAACAAAGCAAAGCCAAAGGAAATGATGGACGGAGTGTTGAACATTGCAAGCACTCACCCCCAGTCAACTGATCTGGGTTTAATCCATCACCGTTCTTTAGCCCACTCTGCCACCCCAGTTCAGACATGGCCATATGCAAATCAGTCTGACCCTGTGCCTCATGGGAACAGTCCAGCCCGAACTGCCAAGCCATGTCTTCCCTGGACCGGAAACAAGCTTCCTAGAACCAGTTTCTGGCATTTCAGCCGTCTTCAGCCAGGCTTGCTTGAATCCAGTGGCAAAGTGAGCAAGGGACTCACGTCTGAGCATACCCTGCCAACTTATGGCGAACAAAGCAAAGCCAAAGGAAATGATGGACGGAGTGTTGAACATTGCAAGCACTCACCCCCAGTCAACTGATCTGGGTTTAATCCATCACCGTTCTTTAGCCCACTCTGCCACCCCAGTTCAGACATGGCCATATGCAAATCAGTCTGACCCTGTGCCTCATGGGAACAGTCCAGCCCGAACTGCCAAGCCATGTCTTCCCTGGACCGGAAACAAGTTTCCTAGGACCGGTTTCTGGCATTTCAGCCGTCTTCAGCCAGGCTTGCTTGAATCCAGTGGCAAAGTGAGCAAGGGACTCACGTCTGAGCATACCCTGCCAACTTTTGGCGAACAAAGCAAAAACCAAAGGAAATGATGGACGGAGTGTTGAACATTGCAAGCACTCACCCCCAGTCAACTACCACTGTGCTGTGTGTTTGGGGGTTGACCTACAGTGGTTGCTTCATTGCCACAGAAAGGAGAAGAGGACTGAGTGTGCTTTTCATCAACTTGCAGAAGATCTCCAAGAGCTTGAACTTGAGCTTGCCTCCTGCCTGAAGTCTCAGGGATACAAGACTTCACAAACCAGCTCCCCCCTGAATTCCTTTGCTGGGAAATTAAGTGCCTGCTGTTGTGCTGGGCCTTCTGAGAGACTGCGTGTCGCTGGGAGCACGACTCAACAATGAGAATCGTGTCGCTTGCGCAGCAGTTGCCATTTCATCACCAAGGAAGCATGCTGCAGCTGCCGCTGTCGTCATCGCATCGCTAAAGCACGGCGCATCCCCGGAGAAGCATGCCGCCGCCGCAGAGGTTGCCATCGCATCAACGGAGAGGCACGTCGCAGGGCCTGTCGTGGCTCCAAAGATCATCGAGTCGCTGCACAACCATCGGGCGTGCACGCATCGCATCAACGTTGTCGAATCGTAACCAAGACACCATTTTGTTGCATCGCACCGGAGAAAAGTATCGCATTGAGCTGCCATCGTGTCGCATCGTACCGGAGAGCAGTAACAAACCGAAACATCACCTCCCCACATAGTAAGGAAGCGAGCATCAACTCCCCTGCACAACAGTAAGGAACCGACGCATACACTCCCCTGAGTGTAAGGAACCGGCGCATCACCTTCCCTGAGACCCTTTTGTTTGCTTTGCGTTACGCATCCAAGGTACTTTGAGACTAAAGATTTGCATTTACAACTTGAGAGAACTGAGCTATTTTCTACTATTTTAGAGTCTATTTTTGAGTACAGTATTGTGGATTTTGGAGCAGGGGTTATTTCAGGAGTGTAGCCCCTTACCCTGACTAGACGCAAGGGTCCCTATTTGGTCAAAGGTACCTACCTCTGCCAACTAGAGACCCCCAAATCTAACAGGTATGATGTATGGTCTAAACATGCTAAATAGCTAAAGAGCAAATTGAGCATGAGAAACAAAATGGATGTCAACTAGATCACATCATCCTGTCTTAACAGACCACAAAGAGCTGGAGCCGTATTATGCATTGTCATTGTTTGTACCTGGTGCGCCTTTTAAAAAAGGTGCACCGGCACAAACAATGGCAATGCACCCTGGGGGGCAGAGCATTCAAATGTATTCACAGTGCTGGCAGCAGCCGCCTGCCCTTTACCAGGGGAATAGAGATCCCCTTGCCGGTGGGTGCAGTCAGTGACTGCACCCGCGAGCAAGACGATGTCTGGGGGTTCATATGACTCCTTTTCTCCCCTCCAGAGAACTGCTCTCAGGGGGCGCACTACGGTACGCCACATAGAAAGTGGCGCACTGTGAGTTTGCCCCCTGAGAGCTTCTTTGCCTCTGCGTCCGTATCTGTAATATAGCGCGGGTGCAGATGCAAAAGAAATTCCGTCCTTTGCATTGGGCACACCACATGCAAATGAGGGGACACCCTGAAGATAGTACTGGCGCTTTAGGTGGTGCACCAGTGTTATCGGGATTACTGAAAGGGACACACAAGCGTCTGCATTCCCTTCTGTAAACCCAAAGTGCCCCGGGGGGGGGGAAAGCAGTCGCACATGCCCATTGGGCCCCAGGCACTCCTTGTAGTATGCCCCCTGTTGCTCTAAGACTATTATCCTGTACTGAAATATGATAGGACAGAGCTTTTTGCTCTGAGTAAGCCCAAGAACTACATGCATATGAGCAAAACATGTTGGCAGGCTTCAAGTAGATTAAGATGTAAAAAATACTTTTGAATCAAATGGATTGATAAACGTCAAAATTACATTAAATGTATTGTGAAAATTACTGTTTATCCTGAATATGAAGAGTCACTTGTTATATATGTGGATGTTGTAACCTATGACATCTGTATATGTGGCTACATGTGCTCCTCCATCTCCTTGAAAAAAATGCCAGATGATGATGCCAAAAGACCTGCCTTGGTTGTTCTTAATGCAGAAAAATCATTTTTGGTTTGAATAGTGGCCACCGAAGCTTATAATACTCATATTTCTGCCATAATTTCCACCATTACAGTTTTTCCGTCCATATCTCTGACCACAGACATAACCTTAATTGATAACATAAGCTACATGTGTGATGAATTCTAAGACTTGGAAGCAAACTGGGACCTGGACAGGGCTGTGACAACACTACAAATGGACACCACACAGGTTTTATATTAAAAAATAAGGATTCTTTATATAGAGTTACCACAAGACCATTAAACAACAAAAATACACAATACTGTTACTTTAGATGGTAGAAGGTTGCTTAGTTCTCTTAAGTTCTTAAATGCGACACTTTAAGTCAATGTACCTTTTAGATGCGACACGCAGGGCAACGAAAGTGTTGCAACGATATTGATGCGATGAAGTTTTTGGTGAAAAGAAATAAAGATGTGAAGATCTTCCAGATGCGTTACCCTTCTCCGATGTTGCGAGAAGACTCGACTCGATGCGTCAGCTGCAGCGGCGTCACCCTTTACGCGATGCGACGACAGCAGCCTTGGCAGCGGCACTCTTCTCCGACGTTTGCGAGACGCTTCTGCTCGATGCGATGTTGCAGTGGCGACACCCTTTTACATGATGCTCCGACAGCAGCTCCGACGGCGGCACGCTTCTCCGTGGATGCGAGGCCCTTTTCTGTATTCGGTGCAATGCGACAGCTACGATGGCTGCGATGGCGACAAGCTTCTTCCTCGATGCGAGACTCTTCTCTTGATGTGGTGAGATGCGTCAGCTACGATGGCTGCGATGGCGACACGCTTCTTCGGCGTTGCGAGACACTTCTTGGATGATGCGAGACGCTCCCGCTCAATGCGATGTTGCAGCGGCGACACACTTTACGAGATGTGACGACAGCAGCTCCGACGGCAGCACGCTTCTCCTCCTTGAGTCGCGCTTCCAGCTCATTGCGACACGCAGTCCCTCAGAAGGCCCAACAACAGCAGCAGGTACTTCCAAAGAACTCTGGGGAGCTGGGGGGTGAAGTCTGTTGTTCCTGAGACTTCAGCAGGCGGTAAGCTCTATTCCAAACCCTTGGAGATCTTTTTAAGCACAAGTTGAAATAAAGTATTTTGTAGTCTTTCTCCTCTCCTTCAGCAGCAGGGCAACCACTGCAGGCCAACCCCCCTGGTCAGGGACAGTACTCCTCCTTACAGCTTTCCCAGTTCCTTCTCCTCAGCCAGAGGTTCTTCTTGTCAAGCAGGATCTAATTTCTTGGGAGCAGGGTCCCAATACTTATACCCCTAATTCCTTTGTTCCCCTGGGGTAGAGGGGCCTTTACCCAGTCCAAACCAGTTCCTGAGCACTTTGTTGACATGACTCTGATTTTCTGTTCAGGGTGCAGGGCAGAGACATCAGCCGCTCCACAGGAGGTGGAGCCAGCATTGTGGTGGCAGAGCACAGCCCTATTCAGAGTCCAGGTGTACTCCTCCCACCCATCTGGATGTCAATCTCTCTATTCACCACCAGGCTACCTAGCCTGGCAGATACACATCATAGCAGAGGCGGGCTGAAATGGTTAGGCAAGCAAATACCAACTTTCTAAAAGTGGCATTTGCAAACACAGAATATTAAAATCAACTTTACTAAAAGATGTATTTTATTATTCTGAGTTCAGGCATACTAAACTCGAATTTCTACCATGTTCCCTGGGTCTGTTAGGATCATAGAATGTAACAATTCTAACAGCCCATTCTGGCCTATGGAGAACAGGTAGCCTTACAATAATGAAAAACAAAAATGGCTGTAATTCACTATTAGGACATGCCACACACATCAGGGCTTGTCCTACCTTATGCTTACAATGCACCCTGCCCTTGGGCCTACCATAGGGGTGACTAATATGAAGTTAAGGGAAGGTTTAGGGACTGGCAAGTGGGTGCACTTGCCCAGTCAGCATGACAGTACCAGACTGCATGCAGGTTCTGCAATGGCAGACATTAGATACATTTTAAAAGGCCGCTTCTGTGGGTGGCACAACCAGTGCTGCAAGCCCACCAGCAGCATTTGTATTTACAAGCCCTTGGCACTCCTGGTGCACTTTACTGGGGTGTGACAGCTAACCAAATACAGGATAACCAAAGGAAATGACGGACGGAGTGTTGAACATTGCAAGCACTCACCCCCAGTCAACTGATCTGGGTTTAATCCATCGTTCTTTAGCCCACTCTGCCACCCCAGTTCAGACATGGCCATATGCAAATCAGTCTGACCCTGTGCCTCATGGGAACAGTCCAGCCTGAACTGCCAAGCCATGTTTTCCCTGGACCGGAAACAAGCTTCCTAGGACCGGTTTCTGGCATTTCAGCCGTCTTCAGCCAGGCTTGTTTGAATCCAGTGGCAAAGTGAGCAAGGGACTCACGTCTGAGCATACCCTGCCAACTTATGGCGAACAAAGCAAAAACCAAAGGAAATGATGGACGGAGTGTTGAACATTGCAAGCACTCACCCCCAGTCAACTGATCTGGGTTTAATCCATTACCGTTCTTTAGCCCACTCTGCCACCCCAGTTCAGACATGGCCATATGCAAATCAGTCTGACCCTGTGCCTCATGGGAACAGTCCAGCCCGAACTGCCAAGCCATGTCTTCCCTGGACCGGAAACAAGTTTCCTAGGACCGGTTTCTGGCATTTCAGCCGTCTTCAGCCAGGCTTGCTTGAATCCAGTGGCAAAGTGAGCAAGGGACTCACGTCTGAGCATACCCTGCCAACTTTTGGTGAACAAAGCAAAAACCAAAGGAAATGATGGACGGAGTGTTGAACATTGCAAGCACTCACCCCCAGTCAACTGATCTGGTTTTTGCAGTAAACCAAATAAACCAATCATGGAATCCAACCAACATATACATTTTAGATAGGGAGCACTTGCACTGTAGCACTGGTTGGCAGTGGCACAGTGCCCTGAGTAGCTAACACCAGCAAAACACATGAGGCACAGCGACAAAAACGTGGAAGGGAGACTCACGCCAAAGTACCAGGTCTAACAAGCTGTATAAAGATATATAAATCCCCCTGGCTGATGTTATAAGTTATAATAATGGGATGGGTGTGTGGAGCCCCCCTCCCTGAGACTAAATAGGCCCGGGGGAACCCATCTCCCAAGGCCCGAAATTACTGAGAAGCGGAGGGCCCCCTCCCGAACCTTGAAAGCCCCCGAGTTTGGCTCAATTGTTGTATTCTGAGGAGTTTTTTTCACAACTTCAGGCCAGGGGACTAAGTTCCTGAGTACTATAATGGCTGCCAGCAACATTTTTCTGATGTGGCTGGCAGCCAACAAGAGTGCCCACTCTCATGGGAGTGAGACTCCTATGCGAGGGAGATAGCCCAAAAAATCACAATCTGCAGACCAAGATCTTGCTTCCTGCCGAATTTGGTGTAATTCCGTTTTTCCCCTAAAACCTCTCTTAAGGAAGACTATGGAAAATGCATGGAGATTTTATGTTAAGCTCCTCCTTGGATGGAGCACCCTGAAACATCACAGGAAGGAGCTGAAGTACATGGCCCTTAAGTTCGGAAAGTTTCATGGAGATTCATCAAACGGGGCCAAAGTTGTTAGCAAACCCCAAAATGCTCCAGCTATGGAAAAGCAGACAGAACTATAACTACCTACTTGCAACCACCAGAAGGTAATCAATATATATATAATTAGGATTGTGTTCCCATAGGAAATGCATTTTTTTGTTGCTAATAACTTTGGCCCCAGTTTGAAGAAACTCCACAAACCTTTGAAACAAGTACTAATTTTGAACTAGTTTGTACATGTAAACATTTGGGGTGATCCGTCAAGCGAGGGCCAAATATTTTCAAGGGGGTGTGTGGCCCTTCTTCTCAGGCCACTGTCGGACCATGGCACCCCATTCCCTGGGACCCACTGTACTGTTTACGGTCTTTATAATCCCCTGGGGATCCCATCCCCACCCTGAGCCATTAATGGTCCTGGGGACCCCATCCCCAAAGGCCAGCTCATATAGTGTGTCATGGGGAGCCTACCCCCAGAACACAGTAGTTGTCCTGCCTGCACCAGCAAGGGTGGAAAATTTGTGTTTGCTCCTGCCTGGATGGTGCATTTTTAAAACTCCTGCCAAACAGGAGCAAACACAAAGTCTGCTCTCAGCAGGCAGGAGCTTTAGAAAAGCTCCTGTCAGCTGGAAACAGATCAAGATATCGCTCCCATTTGAAGTGAGTAGTCTAAATAGCTGCTCCCTGGGGGCGAAGCAATGCCAATTTCGACAACATGCGGGTAGCTGCTGGGGCCACGTGGGGCCAGGGGCTCCCCCCACTACCATCAACATGTGTATGGTAGAAGACCTAGGTGGGCCATGGACCCCACCTTAAAATAATGCAAGCCACTGGGAATGGGTTCCATGGGCTTAAATAGGCTTAGAGAGGGGGCCATGTGACCATTCTCCACTTTAAAAAAACAGGCCTGGGGGTTCGGGTCCCCAGGACCTAATAAGACTGAGGGAGGGGGACATGTGGCCTCTCGCTCCTTTAAAAGAGATAGTGCCCTGGGGATGGAGACCCGGGGGTTAGTAAGGCTGCATGTCCATCTCTCCTTTTTTATGATATTTGGCCCAGGAGATGGAGTCCCCGGGACCAAAGAAGGCTTGGGGAGGTGGGCTGCTTGTTCCCTGCCCCTGTTTAATTATATTTCGCCCTGGAGGATAGGGGCCCGGGGACCAAAAGCACACCTACACCACATGGCAAAGGCTCGAAACCCTTGTGCGGACGGCCAAAGGCCATGTGCCACGTGGGGGTTAGCTGCCTTTGCACAATTTGGCCCTATAGCTAGGCCCTGTGGCCAACTCCCCACTGTGCACGGCCAAAGGCTGTGTGCAGTGCAGGGCTAGCTGCATGCCGGGGTTGACTGCAGGGCCTGCCCACACATCAGGCCCTGTGGACTACCACTGCTGCACACGACCAAAGGTCCTGCACAGCGTGGGATTGGCTGACTTTGGGGTGATTGGCCACAGGGCCCGGCCTCAGGCCTTGTGGCCAACCCCCCTCTCTGCACGGTCGAAGTTCATGCACAGTGAGAGATTGGCTGTAGCGCCCTGCACAGACGAGGGTCATGCCCGGTGACGGGTTGCATATACATATCAATTACTATTTTACGGTAAAAAAGGAAACCTAGACATTCACTGACAAAATAAAAGGTTAAAGTAATGTTATAGTTAAATGAAATGTTCAGTAACAACGTAAAGTTTAAAATACTATAAACCAAAGGAACTCTATAGTTATAGTTACAGTTATCTCAAGTACTGCACTGCTAATTATCCCATATAACACATCACTGATGACATTGTCTAAGACATCATGGATAATATCACTGTAACATTTGCAGTGAAATTATTGATGAGAAAACTGTGCATGGCGGGAGCACAAGTTATAAAATTACCTTAGGGCTCGAGTTGTGGTTACTTGAGATAACTAGCTGTAGCTGTATATACACATACACACACACACGAAGACTTATCTAATGCGGATGTAACAATATTTATTGCATGAATAGTCTATAAATAATATCAAATTGTCAATTTTCTTTATTAATGCAAATATGAATGTGAGAAAGATATTGATCAAATGGCAATATTACTATGTGATACTAGCAAAACATTAATATTTCCTTTTTTCTTTTTTATCCAGCACAATGCCCAGAGAATGAACTGCACACAGACTCATCAGGCGTGATCCTAAGTCCAGGTTATCCTGTAAATTACCCCAACTCTCAAACCTGTGCCTGGAGCATAAAAGTTGAACCAAGCTACAATGTTTCCATATTTGTAGAAATGTTTCAGAGTGAAAAACAATTTGATGAGCTAGAAATATTTGATGGTAAGTAGACTGTAATCAGGTGTTCAATCTAAATCCATTTGAATTCAAAAAGCCTGTCTTTTTTGTGTTTGGCCTTGTGTGTGTAATTAAAACAAACAAAATGAGATTAAGTGGCACAAACCTAAAATGTTCTACATTTTTAGCAAAACCACTCATGTTGGCAAACTGTACGCTCCACAGGTCACCCTCCCTTAAATTCAAATTCATAGAGTATCTGTCTTCTTTAATTGAGAGTGAGTCAATCAATAGTTATCCAGAAATAATATGAATAGCATGTTTCAGAACCCCATGCTATGTTTTGTAATCATAATTTTGTTTAAATACTATTGAATTCATTTTAGGTAGCAACACAGATCATTGAAACTCTTAAATACTAATTTCATTTTTCAAGGTAAGTACAACAATAACATTGCCATCTAAATTCGCAAGCTATTACCCTATGATCTGTTATCTAATCTTGTTTAAGTTTAAATACTATCAAATTAATTAACGGTAGTAGCATAGATAGTTGAAGTGCCCTGTTACTAATTTCCTTCTTCAAAATAAATACAATAACATTTTAAAGTAAATTAAAAAAATATTGTTACATCTCCAAAAATATCCTATTCTATCTCCAAATTATTTTTCTAGTTTTTTTCATTATGTACTTTTTATTATGCTTATCTTGGAAATGAGGAAATTATGGGGATTTCCATTGCTATGGAATTAATGACCATCCAACAAATTGACTCACTATATGAAATAAACCTGAATTGTTTAATTACAGCCCTATAAAGTAATTAGAGGACTGGGTAGACAGGTAACATTTTGGTCAATAAAAAGCAAAAACTGACACAATTTCCTTCTAACTTTGCGCAGTCCCACACACATGCAGCTGTTGTCCAATGTTTGCATTTCAGCATCATAAACAGTGAGGAGAAATGTTTGGATTACCATTATTTACAATGTTTTTGCAGATCACAAGGGATTGTACAAATACATCTAGGGCAAGATGTATTACCATTTAGTTTTGCGATTCCCAAATCACTATTTTTTGCAAATCACAATTTGCGACTCACAAAACGGAATGTACTAATCTGTATTAGTCAAATTTGGTGAATCCCAATAAGGTCGGAAATGTCCTGCCTCATCAATATTCATGAAGCAGGTCGCAATTTGCTACACATTGGGAATGGTCAAGAACACAGGGACGGGAGAAACATCCATTACAAGGCAGTCTTTACATCGCACTGCTTTTACAACGGAACTGTTACAATGCAACTGCCTTTACATCACATACAATTACAACGCATGCCATTGCAACACATGTCACTACAATGAATGCCATTACGATGCATACCGTTACAACGCATGCCATTACAATGCATTATAAGGTAAGTAGTAGAGATTTTTAAGTTTTTGGGTGGGTATGGGTTTTGGGGTAGCTGGGAATAGCAATAGTTACCCCTACGCTATCCAACACTTTCCCTAATGTTGCACTTACTGGAGTGGGGATAGTAATTTTTACCCCCTGGGCTAACCAACACTTACCCTACTGTTGCACTAAAAGTATCATGCATTGTAATGTTATGCATTGTAATGGAATACGTTGTAATGGTAGTTCTTGAAAATACGCTGTAATGGCATGCGTTGTAAAAACATGCAATGTAATGGTAGTAGCAATGTTAAGGCCGGGTTGTAAAAGAATACGTTGTAATTGTTTGCGTTCTAAAGTCATATATTCCACGGATGGTGGCCTACCGGGGACAGCAGACCACCATGTCTGTGTTTGCTTTTTAAATAAATCAACTTTTTTGTTAAATGCAGCCTATTTTCCTTAAAGGAAAACGGAATGCTTTAAAAAAAAAATGAAAACTTTTCTTTTAATTTTCTAAGGCCAGGTAGTGGTCCGTGAGACCACTGTCTGCTTTTAAAAAAATACTTTAGCATACATTTACAAACAGGAAGGGGTCCCATGGGAACCCCTTCCCATTTGCAACTGGCTTACCAACTACTTGAAGTAGGTAGTAGCTGCAATTGTTTTGCGACTGCATGCGCAGTCGCAAAACAATCATACATACCAGTCCAACTCACTATTAGGAAGGGATGACCTTGAAATGCCCCTTCCTAACAGTGACTCGCAAACCCTATTTTGTGAGCCAGTGATAGGTTACTGACTCATAAATAGAGTTTTTACATACAGCAACCCTTTTTAGTGGTTGCAAATGGACAGGTTTTCTGTTTAAAAAAACTAAACAAAACTAAACTAAAAACTGTTGTACATCTGGCCCTATATCATCTAAAATCAGCTTCCCGAACACATTTTGAATTAAATTTAGATAGCTCTCCACATTTGTTTTGCAATAATTACCTTAGCAACTCCTTTCAATTTAACAATGAAATACCTACAAAAATTATTTGTACTTACCTAATTTTTTACAAGTGCTCAATTCTAACTATTTGCAGTTCTTCTGATTCCAATATGTTTTCTATTACTACAAAGTTGTCATAGTTCATTTCTACATTATTTGATCGCAAGAGGCAACTTTTTTTTTGTAGGACACAAAGCTTTAATTGAGCTTCATGCCTTCCACCTACCTCCTGTACAAAGCTCAGCCAGATGTTGCCAACCAATAGTGTGCCATTTCCTATAATCCAATTGTCTAATGTGGGACATATGTCTCATCATGTATTGTAGTTGAACAAAGATAGAAGAGATTTTTAATTTAAAAAGATCATCTTTTCCTTTGAGATAAGTGTAAACCGAACTTGACCCAATTTTTCTGTTGTTGTTGGACAACTTAAAAACATTTGACAAACTACATTTTTGTAACTTTAGTAGAGAATTTGAACTATAAAGCCAGCCTCCTCTTCAGGGAGAACCAGCCTAAAACTAATATTAGCAAATGTGGCATGGTAATACAATAATAAATTAGGTAAAGTGAATCCCCCTCCTTTCCTAAGCATATATATTTTCAATCCACTCTTGCAAGATTGTTTTCTAATCCATTTGATTTGAATCAGCCCTCTGTTTACTTAAAAGATTATAATTTGCAAAGCATACTAGAAATTAAGAATATTAATACCAACACCAGCATCATTTTAATTAAGTCTACCATGTTTATTATAGACAAGAAATTCCTGACAGTTTGTTAATAATGTCAGGATAGGGATGGATATTACCTTGTAAGTGTCTTTGTATTTATCACAAACATATATATTTTGGTGTTATTTAGGTCTGCTGCTAGGCTATCCTTTTTGCAATGTGAGAGGAAGAGCTTCTTTGGTAGGATTAAATAACAAAATCTCCTTATTCAACTATTAGGATTTTCCCTCGTAATACTGCGTATTCCTGAATTTTATTTAAAGCACAGTCAATATGCTTTCTATTAGATGTAAAGAAAATAATTATTTTGTCTTTTATTCCTTCTGCTGAATGATAGAAATCACCAGTTGTTCATAAATCAAAACAAACATCATCGAATTCATATGGAGCACTTTTTGAAGGTGCCTCTAGTAACTGCAATATCTCCTGCTTTGCCTTTTTTACACTTGTCAGTGGTGGAGGCTGCAATCCTCTCTAAGGTTTGGCCAAAACCTTTGCGAGCTGAAAAAGAAATGTAACTTTTTCCAGGTGAAGAAATAAACCTGCCCTCCTCACCAGGTCAAAGGCTTTTCAGAGTCAAGCAGAACTATTACTCTCTGATTTTGAGAGTTGGAAAATAAATCTATGGCCTAAACTAAATTAATAGTATTAAAAGCACATTAACATCTAGATATACACCAGTTTTTGTTCCTATGAAGCAAAGATGCTACTTGAGCCTTTAATTTATTCGCTAGGAATTTGAAGAAATGTTCATACTCGGAGCTTAGCAGGGTTAAAGGCCTACAATAACTTGATTCTACAGATCCTTTAATTAGAGAAATTCCACTGGTGTTCCCTGAAAAAAATAACAGGGAAAGCATTTTCTACACCTAGTTCTTAATTATATATCATCTGTAAGATTGTTTTCTATTCTTTTATGAATTTCTTATAGAATAGGGTGTGACCAAATCCTTTCCACTAGTCTTTGTACCTGTCCGATTAACAAGCTACTTCCTCAATTCTTATTCACTTATATCCCGAACCTGCTCATTTGAGAATTATCCTATATTTGAAGGGAAACAATATTCTAGGATCAGTGATCACTGTATTGCAGGTTCCTGATAGCATATTTTTTTATAGTTCTTTAGAAAAATATCTTGGATTCCTAATGAATCCTGGATAATGCAATTCTTCTCTAAGTCACAGGTCTCTTGTGCTCTGTTTCTGCTCTCACTTTTGTAGACCAAGCTGCAATTTACCCATATATTCAGTGTAATCACCAATAGTATTTGGTTTAGCCATATGTTCTCTATAGTAAAACTCTTTTTTCAATGTTTTGGACTTCTTCCAAGGCTTTTCTGTTTCACAGAAACAGGTGACAATATTTCTTGCTCTGCTCTTGCAATCTTATCCTCCCTATAGATAATCTTGCACCTTCTTTCACTCAATAATGCTATATTATATAATATGAATTAAGTGCGGTTTTAAATGTGCCCCATAAATGTAGGAGAGTGGTTCTATGAAGATTTATCTCAAACCATTTATAAATTATTTCCTTCAACTCAATCCCCCCTTTTCTCATCTTGGAGTAAAATGATTTTTTTACTGCAAATGTCTTGGATTTCAGTCATATAGCAGCATAGTTAGAGAAACTTATAGGGAGTATAGAGACTATGCTCATCTTAGTATGAACGGTACTGACAAATAATCTAAAGCTTCTGCTGAGTGAAATGTTTGATAAACATGTACATTCTCTAGTGATTTCATTACAATCTATCCAAATAGCAATTTGTCAAAACTTCTCTACCATGCTAGCTATAATCAAAACTGTTTTAACCTTGTTCTGCTTCTTGCTAACCTTTGAAGAGTCGTAGGGCCCGATTCACAGAACTAACTTAAGACAAAATCCTAAATTTACTACCATTTTGGTATTCACAGAAGGCACTTACTCATTTTGGTATTCACAGAAGGCACTTCCTCATTTTGGTATTCACAGAAGTTAGGAGTCCTAACTTTAGGACTCCTAAATGCCTTCTGTGAATACCGAAAGTCTTAAAATTAGGATTTTTCTCAGTTTAGTAGTAGTATAGTTAGGACTCCTAACTTTAGGACTCCTAAATGCCTTCTGTGAATACCGAAAGTCTTAAAATTAGGATTTTCTCAATTTAGTAGTCCTAAGTCTAAATTTAGGACTACTAAATTGAGAAAAATCCTAATTTTAAGACTTTCGGTATTCACAGAAGGCATTTAGGTGTCCTAAAGTTAGGAGTCCTAACTATACTACTACTAAACTGAGAAAAATCCTAATTTTAAGGCTTTCGGTATTCACAGAAGGCATTTAGGAGTCCTAAAGTTAGGAGCCCTAAACTTAGGACTACTAAATTGAGAAAAAACCTAATTTTAAGACTTTCGGTATTCACAGAAGGCATTTAGGAGTCCTAAAGTTAGGAGTCCTAACTATACTACTACTAAACTGAGAAAAATCCTAATTTTAGGACTTTCGGTATTCACAGAAGGCATTTAGGAGTCCTAAAGTTAGGACTCCTAACTTCTGTGAATACCGAAATGAGTAAGTGCCTTCTGTGAATACCAAAATGAGTAAGTGCCTTCTGTGAATACCAAAATGGTAGTAAGTTTAGGATTTTGTCTTAAGTTAGTTCTGTGAATCAGGCCCTAAATGATCCAAATCAATGTACCTAAAATCTCACTCAATTGCTAAATATTTCCTCACATTCAATTATGCAATTTTACTAGAGGCTGAAGTTAATCCACTATTAGGTAGTAGTAGTAAGCCAAAAAAAATTGTTTATTCTTAAAAGGAAAACTAGCCTGTGCTCAAAGATGTTTGATGCCCATTGAGGATTTAAGCATTTTACCATCTGATATTTCCCTAAAAGAGTAGTGAAACCCCAAAGGCAAACTGCTCTAAAGAAACAAAATACAGTCTTTTTCAGTATTTAGATTTCCTTTCTTAAATTTGACTTAATGAGTTTCCTACAGGAGGATAATATCCAGGTTGGTATGCTTGAACCAAGTTGTGGGAAAATTGCTTTTCTGCACAGTCACCCCCGATTTTTCACTTTTTTCTTGACCTCACTTTCGCTGGTACATTTACACCTTGATAATGCTGTTCACTGCTACAGTATATTTGCTTTGGCTCTAAAATAGTATTAGCAAAATTGGTTTCACCCAATTGATCTTGTTAATTTTCCCGTAAGGCCATGACAGATGGTATAGAAAATCCTCCAAAGGCATGTGAGTTAAATGTAAATTGTGGCATATGTGGGCTGAAATGTGTATTAATATAACCTACATAAAATTCACTAAACTAGAGTTCAAACCCATGCAGTAACAAATGCCAACGAAATTTGCGTTACCCATGAACGAAAACCTATTTGTATATTTTTCTAGGTCTCCCCTAAACTGTCCCTTAAAAATCTGCTATTCAGGATGCCTAATACATACAGAGTGTTAGAATTTACATTAGAAAATGTGTTTTGTTTAAGTTATTGGGGGCTAAAAGCTTTTTCAGTGTCTAGGTCCAGCTACATTTTCAATAGGACAGGTGTGGTACAAATATTTAATGTTATATCTCTGGCTGGTAAAATGGTAGCAAAGCTTCCTAAAGTTTTTTCTTAATTTCTGAACCTTATTTAATGGTGAGTTTAGTTGTTTGATCATTTAAGTGCAAAATTAACTTTAAAAAACTTTAGGCTGCCAATGCCCGAATGTAAGAACATATTCCCTAACTTTTTTAGTTCTTTTCATCCGGCCCTATGAGACTTTAGGACCTACTTTAGGTGTGACTTATAAGTAATACAAAGGACGGCCAAGCAAAATGTTTATTTTGCCAGGTCAATAGGCAATTTAAAACTGCATTTCAGGCTACAGAGGCAGGCCTGAGGAATGTTTTACAAGGCTGCTTTAGTGGGTGGCACTATGAGCAATGCAGCCCACTAATAGCATTTAATGTATATGCCCTGAGTACGTGGTACCATATACTAGGGACTTACTTGTACCAATCAGGTATATGCTAATTGTTCCATGGTTTAGGGAGAGAGCACACACATTTTAACAGTGGTCAGAAGAGAAAAAGTGCACTCTGCTGATAAAAACAGGTTCAGCAACTTAAGACAAAACAGTGGGAGTGACCCTGCAAAAAGAGCTAAGTCCAATATGGGCTTTATTAGTTGGAGCTATAAATCGAGGAATCAAAAATGCTAATTATTTAGAACTGTGTGATTACTTTCATACTATTTGCTTGATAGTTAGCATTGTGTGAAAGCCAAAAGAATCCTGTTTAGTGGAAATGCAGGGCAGTACATTAGAAGGCTTCTTGCCTCATTGCTGAACTTGATGAATTGGTGCTGTGACATGCTTCTTAATCCATAATTATGGTTGCTCCATTTGATCTGCATTCATGCATAAAAATAGTGAAAATGGACATTATGCATCTTCATCTTCTTGTAATCATAAAGGCAGATGAGTGGCAGTTAAGCTGTATGTTAGGTTTCCACAATTAGAGACTGGTTCTCTGACTTTTTTTTATAACATACCTTCAGAAGCATTGCACCATCCAAATGTTGAGAAATATGATCATGGTATCAGAAATTAAACAGTTTCTTAAAATGCGCCTGCATAGTTATGGTTACGTCTGTTTTGTATTGAAAAGTATTTTATTTTGTTTTGCTAAATAATTTGGAGCCAGTAGACAGATTTGTACACAGCATTTCAAAAAGTTCATCTGATTTGGATTCAGCCTGGCAACTTTCATTCCTATCCATCAAGCGATGAGCAAATTAAAAGGAAAGTCATAAATGTAACCTTTCAGATTTTAATTCCTGTAGGAAGCTTTTGATGGAGATATTGAAAAAGGTTTGAAAGGAATTATAATAAACCTTTCATGAAACTAGATCTTTACTGGGAGCAGTTATCTGACAGATTATCAATGTAAAAAATATGGCTTGTACAGAATATTGTGTCAAAAATATTGAGGACCAAAATATCGAACGTAAGTGTATATAGGTACTTCTAGATCTTCTATTCTTAACTCCACATCTATGTACTTTGAAGATAAATGTATCATCCAGGTCCATTTATGTGGATTTAAGTATAGTAAAACTTTTCTTTCTCAAAACGTACTTTCACAATATTTTTGTCCGCGATATTCTTGACACAATATTTTGTCCACACTATAATTTTTCTTCAGTATTTTGTCCTAACAAACTCAGAGGAGTGCCTTTGGCCAAAGGCCATGAGCAGCAGAGTTTGGCCACCCAAGTAGTCCCTGTACCCAACCTCTGCTGTGTATTGCCAAAGGCTGTGTGCCGCGTATGGAGCACAAGGAACTGTTGTATGTGTTTTATGATCAGAAAGCCCTAATATTCACAGGAAAAATCAGTAGTTAAAGTGAAGTTAAAGTTAGCTTTGCTTATTGCACCTTAACATTTTTCTTTTGCAAACTAAGAAATTTACTTTAAAAGAATGACATGATAAAGTTATGGGTTGGATGACTGTTGTGTGGGTTATTCAATTAAATTCAATTTATTGATTTAGACCTCTTCTGAGATCAGACATTTTAAATGAATACAAAATCAATACAGTATTATAAATATACCAAACCATAAACATAATTTCTTTTTAAAACAGTGATTAAATAGATTTTAAAGCAGTGAATAGATGATATCTAAAACTTTAAAAAAAAGATATTGAGCTTCTACAAGGACTTTGTTAGGAGCTATATCTTGAACTCCTCCTCTACATAGTTCGCATAATCCTTTCTTGTCCCTTGCTCCAGAATTTTGTGTAGGCATTTATTGGTAAGATCCATAAATGAAGCATAATGATGCAGCATCGGATGCTGTGTTCAAGGGTGAATCTTAAATAATTTTGGTGAATATTATACTCTAAAGTAACTGTAAAATGCCTAAAGTGTGATAACTGGGAACAGTGTGCAATGACAAGGTCAAAACCTAATCTTGGAGTCACATTTTTGAAAACTATCTTCAAAAGTGCATTTGATCAAGACTGCAAGAGTGTTATAAAGCATTGAAAGTGCTCTAAAGCTGTCATGAGATTTTCATTAAAAGTGTAATATCTTGATCCGACCTTAAAGGTTTTGCTCTTTAAGAGTGTTCTCAAAGAGCCTTCTTCGGCATGCAAGAGGTGATACGCCTATCTAATTAAGTTGGCCAAGGCTCTTGAGTAGGCACTGGCTATCGAGAGTTCAAGACGTAGTGCTTGAACTGATATAGCTTGGCTCATAGTGGTTATTTTGCGGAGTAATTTCCCTTCATTTGTGTTCAAGATATGCCATTTGTTTATAGAAGTATATTCTAGTGCATATGACAAGGTAGAGGAAAATTAGCACAATAGATTTCGAGGTGGGACTGAAAATGTATCTTTCCAGAGAAAGAGGAAAATCTCTTTAGGCCTCTTATATGGGCTGCAGCCTTAAGTTCCATATGCTAGAAATGAGAAGTGGTTTTGAGTGTCCGTGAGAATACTCTTCCCAGGTAGGTATGCACTTCTACTATCTCTACAGGTCTCACACCCAATTTGAGGTCAAAGTGGATATGATGTTTCCTCCCCCTAAATGGTACCACTTTTGATTTGGTAATATTTACCTTTAAGAAATTTGCTTCAGTATTTTTAAAAAGAGCGTCTATATTACGCTATGAACCAATAGGTGTAAGGTCAAAAATATTGTCAGCGTACATTAGAATGTATTTGTTGCATGAAGCTTTTTTAGGAAGAATGGGGCATATGCATCAACCAAACTAATACCGATTCCTTAATAGCGAAAAATAAGGAATCGCCATTAAGGAATCGGTAATTGGCATGCATCAACAGATTCGGTGAAATTTAGCGATTCCTTAAAAATCGCTAAATTTACCGATTCCTTAATAGCGGGGCACGCAAACGGCCTCACTAGCAAATAGCGAGTTCGGTAATACCGATTTGGCTAATAGCGAGTTCGGTAATACCGAATTAGCTATTACCGAATCGGTAATAGCGAAATCGCAAATTGCCGCGTCGCTCCGGGAACAGGCTGATGACATCACCAACCAGGAAATACTGCTGCCCCACCCACATAGCCTCGACAGAGGAGCAGACAGGAGCTGGAAAGAAGGACAGGCTGTGCAGAGTGAGGCCACACAGATTCTGCCATTCACATCACACATCCATCATGTCGCAGGAAGTGCCATCCAGCGCAGAATCTGCACGCAAGCGCAAGAAGAAGTTTTCGGACAGGGAGCTGGAGTACCTCATCGAGGGAGTGTCCAGCAAACACGACCGCCTCTTTGGCAAGCTGTCCCTCAAGGTGCCTGAGACCGAGAAGCGGCGCATCTGGCAGCGCATCCGTGAGAGGGTCAATGCGGTTGGCGTCACTAGCCGCAGCATCGACGACCTTAAAAAACGGTGGTATGACCTGCGGAAGCGCGCAAAAGAGAGGATTGCTGAGAGGCTCCGGGAGGCAAGAAGGACTGGAGGCGGAACAACCACTGCACCATCCAACACAGCCCTGGAGGACCTTGTGGAAGGGACGATAGAGCGGGAAGCCGTCGTGGGGGTGATCCAGATGGACACGTCCGGCGCAGCCACAAGTGCCCAAGGTAAGATGCATGCCTGTGCCACACCCAGCATAGCGTAAATCCATACCCATGCCCCCAGCCCAATCTCACTGTGTCTGCAGCTCTGGCACAGACAGCTCCACACATGACACTACTGCATCTTGGGAGTTGTAGTCTAGTCAGCCCAGAGTGCAGGTACAGGCGTAAATCCTCTGAGCACACACCACATATTTTGTACATGGCTGTAGACTGTTCATTTGTTGGACCACAGAGGGACATTAATGGGTACAACACTATGTAGGTGTAATCATCCCACTAATCATGCACTGTTTCACACACAGATGCATCACCTGGGGACTCTGACGACAGCGACCAGCTGATCATTTCGGAGACACCCGTGGAGTCAGACCAGGAGACTGCGCAGGATGCGCACGCACCGCCAACACCTGCCACCCCACCAGCACCACCTCCACCAGCGCCACAATCAACGGCACCAGCACCAGTGCCACAAGCCAAGGCACCAGCACCTGCGCCACAAGCCAAGGCACCAGCACCTGCGCCACAAGCAACGGCACCAGCAAGACAGCCTGCAGCTAGTACAGCCACAATACCGCAGAGGCACAGGCACCAAGTTGCGCCCTTGCAGGAGATGGCAACCCCCCCCCGCAATTGGCACCCACGCAGCGCACATCCACACCACCTGCTGCACCACCTGGAGGCTCAAGACATGCACGGCGTCACAGGGCCCGTCGCAGTTCCGTCTCCTCAGCAGACCAGGATGTCCCAACAACCTCTGCAATCGAGGAGAGGATGCTGCGTACACAGAACCTGCAGGGAAGACATGTGGCTAGCATCAGCTGCAATATCGTGCGCCTAGCGAGGGAGATGCACGCCATGACTGCAGCAGTCACCGACATGGGCTCCGCGGTCAGGGACATGGGCACGGCGGTCAGGGACCAGACCACTGCGGTTGCTGATGGCAATGCTCAGCTCAGGGAGGAGGTACGTGAGCTCACCCGTGCCATCAGGGAGGGCCATGAGTCCCAGAGGAGGAGTAACCGGCAGCTAATGTTGCGTTCTGCCGCCGCTACCAAGGCCATACAACGGCACAGCAACTGCACCGCTGTGTTGGCACGCCGCACAGTCTCCCTGCAGGTGGACCTTGGGCACTTCTGCGGTGATGTGGCCAAGTCACTGGGACACATCACCACTGCTGTGGAACAACTTCAGAGCAGCACATGCAGTGCTGCAGCATTGGGAGGGGATGACACCAGTGAGGCTGCCTCCAGTGTCAGCAGCGTGTCACTGGCAGAGGCCAGCACCAGGCGCCGAAGTTCGCGTGCCTCCACGGGGACAGGCCGTGGTGAGGCTTTGGATGCACCTGAGCGGAGGCTTGGTGTACGTGGCAAGCGCCACTAGAAATTTGGACATGCTGCAGGTCCATGGTGGAGCAACCATGGCCATCCAATTATTGTGTTTGCACAGGCCTGACTTTAAGGAACCTTTTATTTACATTTATGCAATCGGAGCATGATTCCCAATGCTAGTTCTGTTGCACAATCCTCAGTGCTACTGTGCATTAAACAGTTGCACCCAACACCAACTTGTAATGTCTCATTTTACCCAGGGTCAAAAATGATTTTGCATTATGTCTGTCCGCCTCCTATGGCCCTCTGCTGTGTTTGGGATGTGTGCCGGTCGTCGTTGGGCGGGTGGTTGGTCAGCCTGGGGGTCGTCATCCCTGTCCACCTCCATGGGTATCCCCCTTCTGGTGGCAATGTTGTGCAGCATTGCACATACAGCAATTATTCGACAGCATGTGTCTGGTTGGTATAGCATGGCGCCGCCAGTCTTGTGGAGGATACGGAAGCGGCTCTTGAGAATCCCAAAAGTCCGCTCTATCACATTCCTCGTGCTGATGTGTGCAGCGTTGTAGCGATGTTCCTGCGGGGTTGCTGGATTTAGGTATGGGGTGAGTATGTATTCCCGCAGGGCGTAAGCACTGTCACCTAGAAGATAGAAGCATAGACTTAGCATTGGTGATGTACATGCATGTGTGGTGTTGGTGTGGGGAAGCGTAGTTCTACGTACCTAACAGGAGTCCCTCTCCAAATTCTCCATTGAGTAGTCGCCTGTGCATTCCACTGTTGCGGAAGATGTATGAGTCGTGTGTGCTCCCTGGGAATTGTGCCACTAGGTCCGTTATGATGTTGTTGGCATCGCACACAACCTGCACGTTGATCGAGTGGTATGACTTGCGGTTCCTGAAAAGGTACTCATTTGCTGACGGAGGACATATGGGGATATGCGTGCAGTCGATGCATCCAATCACATGTGGAAATTGTGCCACCTGGTAGAATGCCTGTTTGGTGCGGTCCAACTGCTGTGGGGTTGTGGGGAAGCTGATGTGTGTGTGGAGCATTGTCAGCATGGCATCTAGGAATTTCTTGAAGAAGCGTGACAGTGCGCTTTGCGAAACACCTCCGGCAACCGCAATTACCCCCTGGAAACTCCCTGAGGCCAGTAGGTGCAGGCTGCATAGGACCTGAACGTGCGCAGGGATAGCATTTGTCCTGTGTGTCTGGTGCTGCAGTAATGGTTCCAGGTCTGCAATCAGGCGCATGATCATAGCGCGATTGAGGCGATACTTCTGGTACACCTCGTCCTCATTCTGGCCGAGCAAGGTTATGCGCAGTCTGAACACTCGCTCCTGGACCCTTCTCCTGCGCTGTCCTGCTGCATTGATCCGCATCCTCCTTGCAAGCATGTAGAGGGCAGCCATTTTGTGGGAGCCAACAGGGTCTCCTGGGCCACATTTAAGGGTTTAGTGATTGCCTCAATCATTTGCACATGTAGGAAGATTTTGTTATTTTTTTTTTTTTTTTTTTTGTAACTTTACCTCCAGGTTTTGATTCCCCTTATTTAGCTCTGGCAAAATAGCGATTTTTGGGATTTTCGTTATTAGCGAGTTTTGTTGCATTGGGGTGCGATTCGTTATTTGCTATTGGCAATTTCCGGGAGCTAATAGTGATTTCGGTAATTGCGAATTCGGTATATAGCGATTCGGTAAATTAGCATTTTGGGTATTAGCGATTCGGTATGTTCGAGGTTATTTATTTAGCGATTCGTTATTTGCTCGGGTTTTGGGTTGATGCATTGGGATTGGGTATTTTTCACACAATACCGGGAGCTATTAACGAATCGGTATTTTACCGACTGGATTTTGGCTTGATGCATAAGGGTGGAAGTTATTTATTTTTTAAAAGCAGTCCGGTAGATTGTTAAGGAATAAGGAAATCGAAAGAGGGGCTAGTAATCATCCATGCTTCAGGCCTTTCAGAGGAGGTAACTTATGGATCAGTCACTTGACCCACCCGCCCTATCTCACTCTACACCAAGTTGAGGAATGTAAAGTGACAATTTGGCTTAAGAGAGCTTCTAGAATCCCCATTTTCTTTAATTTCCTCCACAGAGTATAACTGTGTACCCTGTTGAAGTGAAGGCTGTTGAAAAGTCAACAAACACACTATAGGCCACCTGCAACTTATTTGTTCCATATTTATTGATAATTGTTTGTAAAAGTGCAATATTGTCAGTCACAGAATCTTTCGTCCGAAAGCCTGCTTTGACCATCGAAATTGCACCCTTGTTAAAGGCCCAGTCTTTTAAATGATTTAGGATACTTGCTGTGAAAAGTTTCCCAGTTGCATCCAGGAGTGCGATTTGATGATAATTACAGGGAGAGAGGCAGGAGTCTTTTTTTAGAAGTGGAATGACAATGCTTTCTGTCCATGAGCTTGCAATGTGGCCAGTATCACAATAGTAGATAAAAAGAAGAGCTAAAAACTTGCTCCATCCTTCCGGATTGCTCTGAAGAACCTTTACAGGGATATTGTCTGGACCTATTTCTGTTGAGGCTCTAGCCTTCCTTATGTATCATTCAATTTGTTTCTCAGATGGCATTATTATCTGCAGGTCAGATTCATTCAAATGATTCTGATTGAAGAGCTCTCTGAAACTAAAGTTAACCGGATGTGCTTTAATAGAGCTCAAGAAAATACTTTTCCCATTCATTTTGAGGAACCAGAGAGGCATTAGGGGATTTTCTGCTTCCAATTGCTTCAGCAATTAGATGCCAGAATAGCTTACTGTTTTTTTGCAGAGCTGCTCGTGTTTTTGACCATTATTTCTCTGCAACTTTTCTTCTTGATTCTCCTCCGTTTATTTTGTAGTGTAGAGATTTCTTTCCTCCTGGAGGCTGAAAAAAGGTGAGAAATTGCTGTCTAATCAACGTATTCAGCCTTTTAGAGTGGCCACCGGCTGGATTATGCTTCTTTCTTCGTATAGTAAAATTATAGGGGACTGTCAACTTCTGCGGTGTATGAACTACAGATGCGAGGGTGTTTTCAAAATCGAAGACTGGATTAGTTTCTTTGTTGATTTGACACTACTGCTTAGAAATAATGGTGGCATTCATTTTGTTTATAATATCAGTGTTCCTTATGAATCGACCCAGTTTTTCAGACCCGCCAGCATTTCGCGATTCGCAAAAAAACCGCGAAATCAGCTGAGGACCATGATGACTGCGATATTTACTCTTTTGGCTGTGAAAAATGTCTGCAGGCAGCAAAAAATAAAGGTGACATCTTATTGGCTGTAAGCGCACACGTAACTACGTGGCACCGTACAGCCATAATAGTGGCCTGCTTAATTGAGTCTACAACTACAATCTCCAATGCGAGTTTGAGAGGAGGCATGCACTGTGAGAGTAAGGAACCTCCACTGTGAGCCTGCGAGGAGACCTGAAGCTTGAAAGTAAGGAAGCTGCACTATGCGCCCATAACTGCCAAGGTTTCAGGTTGCTTTATGTTATATTTTCATAATTTCATTATAATTATGAGTGACATTTCAACGCCTATGAGTGACATTTTCTCATGACAGTCAATTGTCCTACCACTTTGACAGCGGGCTTCCGCTATACGAGTGCAGTAGTATCAATGCTTAGCCTGCCCAGGTAGAGGGGCCTGATTTCCCTGCTTAGCTCAAAGCCGCTGTTCCTGCCCTTGCAGCCGAAGTCTTGTATGCTCGGTGGTACGGGGAAAATCAACATGCTGCTCCCGCCCTGCAAGGGGGAGGGGCCGGTATTACAGTCCCAATCCTGTGGTTACACTATCAATGCTGTCCCGATTTACCAGGAGGTGCAGAGGTGGCTTTTTCACCTGCCCCGCAAATATGCAGTGTAATCTAGGGCCGTGGCGGCCAGAAGTGCACAGATGCCAGCCGCCTGTAAAAATTACCCCAAAGCCAAGCGGTCCGGCCCAGTTGGCAGCACATGACACACGCAACTCTAGGACAGCCACCGCGTCAACATGGGGTAATATTTTAGGGGTCAGCCTCATGCTGGGAAACAATTGGCCGGGTGGCAGCCTGAGAGTGTGCTGGGGCGCGGATTACGGGGTGTCGCGAAAAACTACAGTGTGGAGTCACATAGAATTAGAAGTGTGAATTGCACTAAGGACATTTTTATTAAAAGTCTGACTCACCTTGCGAGCCATGGCATTTCGCTTTAACAGACTGACAAGTGGCCGCAACGACTGACTCCTGGGGCAAACGGCCCTGCCACCTGAGCGTTTACACTCGGCTCAGCAGAGCAGCTCAGTGGTGTGATCTGGCCTGGCTCCAGTGGCCGCTGCGGTCCCTGGAGTTGGGTCCGATTGCAGCAGTGCGGAGGATCTTCACTGATTTTAATATTTTACCGCAGCCTCCAGAACAATATATTGAGGAACTCCAGCCTAAGCCACCCGTAGCGCTCGCGCCACATTGACCTAGAGTCTGAGAGGGGACATGTGCTAGTTAGATTAAATTGAACTTCAAATGTCAGGTGCCTAAACTGTTAGAGGATATTGCGGGGGGCTGCACTAAGAATGTGAGAAGAAGCCAACTCTCACAGGTTATTGTTATTGTTAATTGCCATTTGTAGAGTGCGTTATTACCTACAGGTCTCAAGCACTGTCAGAGAGATCCCAGCCCTTGCATGTGGGGGAGTGTAGATGGTTAAATTACGTCCCAAGCCTCCCAAAAAAGTACTGTCTTCAATTTTTTCCTAAACGGGAGAAGGGCGTGTTCCTTGCGTACATTTTCCGGCAAGTTGTTCCAAATGTGGGGAATGGATGTAGAGAAAGCTCTTCCTCCTTTCGAGGACAAGTTGAATTGGGGACAGGCCAGTAGGCTGGCATCAGAGGATTGGAGCACCCTGCTAGGAGTGTATCTGGCTAGGCAGTCTTTAGTGTAGCTAGGGGCTCGGGATTAATTTTGAGAGAGTTGGCCGTCATCCAGTTAACAGTAAATTTCAAGATGTTTTGAAATCTTGTATGGGTGGTCGGGGCATTATCTATTTGAATATTAATTTGAGTGTCATCAGCATAATTGTAGATTTGACACTCCATGTGGTTCAGTGCCGCTATCAGGGGCATGGAGGTAGGTGTTGAAGAGGAGAGGTGACAGCGCCGAACCCTGCGGTACCCCGCACAAGAGTAATCCTGGGTCTCATACATGGTCAGTCAGCTGTATTCTCTGGGAGCGATCTTTGAGAAAGGAAGTTAGCCATGCAGGGGCCGTGCCCTGAATGCCCAGTTCCGGAATCCGCGACATTAGTTGGTCATGATTGACCGTATCAAATGCCACAGATAGGTCTAGCAAGACGAGGGCACATGGCTTTTTCTTGTCGGCCCTTAATCTGAGTTCGTCTAAGACAGACAGCATCACCAGTTCTGTGCTATGATGCGCCCTGAACCCTGCCTGGTTGAATTGTAGGAGGTGGTTGTCTTCTATATGGTTGGACAGGGATTTTAGCATGTGCTGTTCCAGCACTTTTGACCAAAAAGGGAGCTGGGAGATCGGCCTAAAATCTTTTTTAGGCCGGTAGGGTCCCTCTGTGAGCATGACTGAACGTGCACTCTGAGCCGGGTGGCAGGATGAGCTCCTGCCGTGCCATTCCTCTACACCTTCCCTTCCTGCGCTCTTTACTGGGCCCTTGTGATCCAATGCGCTGACGGGGCCTGTTACTGCTGTAGGACTACTTGTGCTCTCTAGGCTGGCGCTGGTGTGCTTGCCAGACCCGGGGTGCCAGGCTCCTTGCATGGAGTCATAGCTGCGGCAGCTGCTGGTCATTTTTAGACCCAGATAAGGGATTACCCGGTCACATTGGCTCTGGTCATGGTTCCTGTTGGACCAGGACCCAGTGCTTGGGGATGCCTTGCGGCAACCTCGCCTCGTGCTCGGGCTTCCGGCTGGTGAAATGGTTCTAAATTGGATGAATGGTGCCTACCTTTTTTATAAGCGTCCTTTCAAAAGCAAACTCAAAGATATTGTGTGCACCTGTGTGTGTATGCGTATAATTAACATTATTTAGGTGTAGGTTAATTTGTGTTGGATAACAACCATTGAGCTTCACAGTCAAAGACCTCTTCCAAACTAAATATTGATCAACCCTTCACTAACCTTTCACTACCAGACATACAGAGAAAAATATCAAACTCCGAACTAAATGAAATGGTGCCAGGGCAAATAAAGTGCCACCATAACAAAGTATGCCGTTTGTATAGAAAGCTAGATGGTAAACTTGCTGAGCTGTCAGGATAATTTGCGTAGAGAATTCAACAGATGCTCAATAGGAGATAATACTGACAATAAACCAAATGGTATGTGACATTTAAAGGCATAAAGTGCTGGTGTTGTGACGGTACCCTTTCGACTTTAGAGGAAAATATTAATTTAATCATGGTGTCATAAGAATAACCTCAGTCAGTAGCCTCGGGCAGAACATAATTGCTCAAGGGCTTCATATATCATAGTAGGTGTTAACAAAAAATGATGGGGCCCCACTGTAGAATGTGGTGAGGGGCCCTGAGCTTTCCATATTTTTCAGATATTTATAGGCCTCAGGCTGAATGGAGATCCCCTTATGGATATGGAGGCCCTGCAAGGGCCTGTTTTATGCCCTGGCATATCTGTTTTCCTCAGTTCTGACTGTCTGTGTTGTAAAACTGAGGCTATGGAGCAAAGTATTTCCCCGTTAGAAAAACTGGTCTTTGAAGGTTCATGTGCGAGTGGGAGCCCTGAAGTTGGTGTAAGATGAGGAATCTAGCCTTCCAGAAACTCAAATGCATAACTAAAAAAGTG
The DNA here is from genome assembly GCF_964204655.1 of Triturus cristatus. NCBI lineage: Eukaryota > Metazoa > Chordata > Amphibia > Caudata > Salamandridae > Triturus > Triturus cristatus. The sequence goes on along the minus strand of NC_140589.1, from coordinate 410,636,204 downwards.
GTCCCTAGGTGGGAAATTGAGTTTTATTGGGGAAAGAATGCTGAATAGATGTGGTTTGGATCTTTTGAGAGAGGTGCCACCCAGCTCCTCCCTCTGAATGAGAGACTGATAACTTGAAGCTGCACGTGTCTTCGCAATTCCATACCCTTATGAAGAACCTCGGGTTCTCTGTGGTCATGGGACTCCTTGGTGCCTGGCTATATCCTTATAATGTACGGTAGAGAGTGCTTTTGCAGGAAACAGGATGACTGGCAACCCTGTGCTATTGTGCTTGGCTTAATCTATGACCCAAAATGTTACTTCAAAGGGGAATATAGCAAATAAACACTCTCAGACACTTTAAACATGCCTATTTCAGAGTGGAATACTCTGCTAAAACATCTTCCCATTGATTTAAGGCTGAAAGGAAATGATTACAGGTAAAATAAAGTGCTGCAATATTGCCGCACAATTTCCATTTTTGTGCCGCAAAATTTCCATTTTTGTGCTGCTAAATTTGCAAATCTATGCCGCAATATCCTGGGGGGTCTGGTTTTTGTGCTATTAGGGTGTCGCTGTTCTCGTGTGACAGTGACCAAAAAGATTTAGGCTATAGACTTAATTTGAGTTTTAGGTGAATTATTCCATGATCATGTCCTTGTGTGAATTGAGTGTTGAGGTGCCGGAATTTCTGAAATAGGTTTTGGCTACTGATTGCGTAATCCAGCATTGAGAGAGCAGCAACTCCCTTTCTTGTGAGCAATGCCTGAATGTCACCTTCTATTCTGCCATTTATGATCACTCTGTTAATTCTGTTTGATAACATTAGTAGCATCTTTCCATGTTTGTCAGGTTTTATGGGATCTGGAAAGACTGGAGTTGGTATAGACCAGATTTCTTCTAGATCTTTGTTCCTCCAGGCTTTTATTAGGACATTATAGATTATCCCGTTGAAGTCTCCCATTAGTAGGAGTTGCAAGTTTCCGCTTACTTCAAGACTTGATTCTATCATATCGAATATTTTGCCAGCAGTGGATTGAATTCGGAGCCTGTAGATATTAAAAATGAATAATGATTCAACTGATTAGTTCTTTCTTTCAAGATATTTATCTTGATGCATTGGATGTTATTACAAGATAGTAGAATTGATAGTACACATTTTGTGTGGCCTCGTCTTACCCATGTTGTGGGAATTATGAAAACAGAGTAATCTTTTTAGTCAAATTTATCTATAGACCAAGTCTCTTGAAGGCACACAATTACAGGAGAGTTTTCCAGTAGGCAAGATAGTTTTTGTGGTTCCAGCCCTTTGATTTTCCAGGAAACAGTAACAATGTTATTGCTAAAAAGGGAGATGATATCCTCTTCCTTGTCCATTGCCATTTAGATTGCCTGAGAGCCAGTACTAAGTGCTGTCCTTCAGTGTTTTATCTGATTTAGGTAGGTTGTGGTTTCAGATCTGTCTATCTCCGTTATCAGTACAGATAGTTAATTTATCAACTGGTATGTGTAGTGAGTCATCATTATAGTGGTTAGATAGAGGCAGTTGTTGTTTCTCCAGGTTCCATGGATAATGTGAAGATCTCTGATGAAGTTTTTAGTTTAACTCGTACTATGTTAAACCCATTTTTATGTAGTGTTTCACTTTCATTCAGCACTACTGATGGTATCACACTTGACCAAAATCCCACTCTTGCTGAAGATACATCAAGCTTATCTGGGAAAGATACCAGCTTTATTTCTGGAGTTGTAAGTGACTGAAGAGGATGAAGATTCCGTAAAAGAATTGAGATCATTTGCTGATTTAAGGGACGTTTCCTGTAGCAAAAAGATTGGATATCTCTACGGTTCGATTTGTTCTCTGTAGATGCCTTTTTCTGTGATTGGAATATTACAATAGGTTTACTAATACAGTTTGTATAGCAGAACAATAGTTCTGTAGAGGATTTAGGCTTTTGAAGTTGGGTGCTTGAGGATTCAGTTGCGTAGATACATCCTTCTTTGGCAATGATGGAGATATTCCCATGTCTTGTATAAGATCAGGATTAGATGGGTTTCTACTCTCGACTCTTTTACTTATCCTTGTGCTTCGATTGGCGAGAGAGCATGTTGTGGAATCCTTATTTTGAGAATTTTCTGCTTTAGGATTCTATGGATCCTTCTATTCATTTTCTTCGTTGATGTTTTTATTTGTGATGTCATTCTTTCCTTGGAAATTTTTCAAAGCTTTGTTTTCTTGTTTGACTTTTTCCCCATGTTATTCAATATTGTATAAGATGTCAACAGTAGCTGTTAGGACTTCGATATACCTCTTCAGGTGAATATCGGATAACAAGGAAGGAGGTAGTGTTTGACTCACAGTCACCTGCTGAATGCATAAATAAATTTAGTAGCGAATAAACTGTATAAGCTTTTTCTCTCTCTTTTTTGCTTCTCCTTTACTTATCTTATTCTGCAAGTTTGTGTTGCTCTTGTTATTTTTTGTTTCTATATTTGTGTATTCCCATCAAGTAGAGATGCTACTTGGATTTGGTCGGTTACCTCTCTTTTATGATCTTCATTTCCAGATAGTGATCTTGGTGTAGTTTGCTTATTTTTATGATCCATCAAATATTGTAGTTCAGTAGTTTGCATTTCCAGTATATCAACAGAGTTAAATGTTGATTTTTCAAGAAGTGCAAGTATTGATTTTAGGATCCTCTGCAAGGAAATGAGTGATTCTGAAATAGTTTCTTGCTTATTAATGGAGGGAGGAGATAAATGTAGTGGGAAATCTGGGAAATTAGATAAGTTTTCTTCTAGGCCTGATCGATTACTTGGAGTACTGTTAAATAGCTGAGGAGTCTCCTTCCGTAATTGGATCTCTGCTGGGTGGGGAACCTGACTCAAGTTTATGTCCGGAAGTGTGTAATCCATAATAGGGACATAAATTGGAGCAACTTGAGGGGAAAGTTGTTGCTGGTCTATTATTGTTGAGAAATCTGACAGGTTGTGTCCTGTGGTTGCTTCGTCCTGACTCTCTTCTCTTATGACGTCAGTGTTTTCGGTGTTATACGTTTTTTCTCTAAGTTGCTCAGATATTCCTTTTGGTGTGGTACCTTGGTGTACCTTGGTCTTTTGTTACAGACGGTATGGAAGAGGGAGAAAACTCAGTTATTGTGTGTATCCCAGGAAGAGCACCTATATGTGTGGATTGTAATTTGCTCTTTCTCATAGATTGTACAGTACCAAGTCTTTTCATAAAAAGTGTGCTGATTCTTAAATTTTTTTAAAGCAAAAACTGTAGAAGCCTTAGTGCAGTAATAGTCCCCAGATATGACCTGCACTCTATATAAGCCTCTGATTCCAGTGGAATTACTGTTTTCCTGAGGTTGGAATGCACGAAGGGTATTAAAAAAAAGAAAAATCTATATGGTGAGAGGACTGGGTACCTGACACATTATTTAATAAAGCCTTGTTTCTGGTCTCTTTGAGTGTCCTCCTGGAGGATAAAGCCATTTTTGTTGCTGTTTTAAAATCAGTTAGGTGATGATGTTCATTGCTTTCTATTCCATAAGGGGTGGACTCGTACAAGCAGATATGATATGTGCACAAGCTGCATCGACCTAATGTGCAGCATTCTGTGATTTGGTCTAATGCTTATTGCCAGGTTTACTGACCTCCGCAAATTCTCTTTGCACCCCTTGTCAAATGCCTCCCACCACCACCTTGGGGCTCACCATACAGATGCCCATCTTACAGGGGTACAGAATTCAGCGATAAGCTAGCTCTATATTTTTATTTAGTTGTGCCTACTCATAAGCCATGAAATGAAGCAACTGCCTCTGCTGTGGTCACCGAGAGCCCAGTAAGGGGGGGGGGAGGAAGGACGAGGTCTCTGGAAGATTTTTTGTTATATTTAATTTAATTTAATTTTATTGCAAAACGGTTGTTTATGGGCAATTTCAGTTACCGCAAGTGAACGTCCTGTGGAATGGCAAGGGGGGTCAGCGGGAGGTCAATATGGACTGAAGGATTGGGGGGCTGGGGTGAGATGCAGCTCACCTCCATTGCGGTCTTGTCTCTGGTTCATAGTCGTCCTTCAAGCCGGGACTTCATCCTTCAATCCTGCGGCCTTGTTCCAACGGCTTTGTCATTTCAGCCCTCCTAGTTTCCTCGAGTGTGTTGTAAGCACAGCATTGTGTCACAAGCGGGGTACACTTAAACACCCTCACGAGCCGCACCCAGTACTAGCTAGGCTGCCTCTGTGGGGGTCTCTGGGCTCACACTCTCAGCAGCTGACTACAGCTGCGGCACATGTACTGCCCTCTAACACCCCAGGGGAGGGGGGAATAGCCATTGGTAACTGCCGTAGGCTCCGCTTCACTGGCTTCTTTGCAGACCGTGCTCGCCCTCCCACACCTTGGCGTCCCAGAAAACAAGAAGTCCTTTCGACTTCTCAGAACTCAACAACAGGCACTGTAAGAACTGTCACTGTGTATATATATATATATATATATATATATATTATATACATATATACATATATACATATATATATATCAGCTACTGGCAGTCGCCAGTAGGTAGTTATAGTTAGGACCTAATTTCCATAGGAAAAGCATTTTTTCTTTTCCGAATAACTTTGGCGCCGGTTGACGAATCTTTGTGAAATTTTCAAAACTAGTGACCCGCTCCGGTCAGCTTTTGTCTTGAAAGTTTCGGGATGATTCCTCAAGCGGGGACTGAGAAAAAAGGGGGTCCAAAAACACGTTTTCCCAATGTTAATTTCCATAGGAAACTTTAGACAAAGCTACTGCCCGAACTGCTGAATGGAATTACACCAAATTTGGCAAAAATGTTGGTTGTGGTTCAAAAAGAGACTTTTTTTAAATGGTGTAAATCCATTTAGTAGTTCCTGAGAAATTTAAAAAAAGAAAACTATGGATATCTGGGCAGAGCCTAACCCCCTGAGCACGAGCTTGGCTCTAATTGGCTGCCAACACTTCAAACCAGGAAGTGTTGGCAGCCATCTTGTGCCTCGCATCGAGTGAAAATCAATGTAACTGCCACCAACAGCAGCAGTTCAGGTTAGTTTGCAAAGTAATGAAGATATTATTAATGGAGTGCTTCTACTTGAAGATGCATGTACTGAAAGCAGAAAAGGGGGATGCCTACGGAGATCATAGACGACGTATGCTGACTTCTGTCCATGGATGCAGGCATGGAGTGGCAGAGGCACGGACTGCTGGAAAAACGCATTTGGGACATCGGAGTGTGCCTGGGGCGATAAACGCTGTTGGTGTGAGGCGCCCTAGGTCAGTGATCATATGTGGTCTCTTGTTTTGGACTGGGTCCCGGGACTGCTCAGCTGTACCCCGCCGCTCAGAGCCAGCAGAACAGGGGGCAGCTGTGGCTGTTTACACGGCTGCGTGTTTGGGCTGCCGCGGCTCCTGTGCGGTGCTGGAGCCGGCGCCCTGCAGTCATCACAGCTGACTGGGTCCCCTGCGACGTGCCATGCGAAGCTGGAGGATGTGGCTGCCCCTCTAGCCGGAGACTCAGGGAGACGCTCGACAAGAGGATGCCCTTGGAAACCCCTGGGGAGCAGATGAGTATATCGTAGCTGAGTATTAGGTGCCCGGGGGAAATTTGATTATCAAAACATAAGGGGCTATACTGCGAATGCATTTTTCCATAGACCCAGAATGGACCTCCCCCCCTCATTTAAGCAGCACGAGAGGACTCTGCAGATCGGTTTTGTTTATTGCTTACTAAGCAAAGCACTCCGCCCTAGCAGGCATCGGTCGTTGCAGCATCCAATGCTGACGCTGGAGAGCCGCGTCAGGCCTTTCTTGAGATATATGTGACTAACCCCGATATGTGCTGCACCATGAGGAAATAATAGCAGGGAGGGCACAGCCGTCAGTACTCAGCCCCAAAGCTGCCAAACACGGGCCATGATGCCGTATTTCTTTTTCCTGACTGGAACAAGGTAATAAAAGGGTGCTGCTGGAGACTCTTCTGTGTCTTCTAGGCACCCCATCCCTCTTCATCCGGGTTCTAGTATTCGGAAGGAGACTTTCTCGACTGGGAAATAAAACAGCACAGCGAGTGAAGCGCTTGCTGATACATACCATATCTGTATGTAGCTTACAGTTCATAGGCCCAGCGCTGGGCACAGCTTTTCATCCTTCTGAGGTGCCTAAACTGAGCACCATTGTGCTCAATCTCAGTAACACCTGCTCTTTAGTTACACACAAAACAGCACCTCTGCGATAGGAAGCGCTATGCATAAGAACATAGCTTGCGGCTCCTTTAAGCAGTACTGGGATTTGTTGTGTTGGAAGACAGGAGCAGTTGCATTAGCGTAGCTCTGGTTGCAAATACACAGTGTTGTGTACACAATACAGTCCATGACGCGGCTTCCGCTGTGCAAACATTGTTCGGTTTGTAGCATGCCTCTCAGATGTGCAGACGTGGAAGGGAGTGAGTTCATAGTGTGACTATTACTTGTATGGGAGCAGGGCTTCGACTCACTGCTGTGCACGCTAACCTTTCTGGAAGGGAAGCTTTATTTTCAGATAGTTTTGGTCCCATCGCTCCGTCGCTGAAGTCCTTCTTTTGTTTTTAGTGGGAAAGTCCCGCCGGATACCCCCACCCCCTGTTGTCATAATAATAGGCTGTTTGTGCCTATCAAAAATGAATGTGTCCTCATGATGTAACGCAACTTGTGCTCGTGTAAAGCACTCTGTTACCCAATACTTTCGGGTTAAGATCGCGCTATATAAAACTCTGTAAAAAAAAAAAGAACTAACCACTATGCTAGTGCCATGCCCGATACCGTCATCCGATAGTGAGTCGTGAATTTTTAGGCCAACGTCAATGTCCACGCTGGGATTTTTGAGCCAGTGCTTACCCTGTTAAAAGTAAGACTACAAATCCCAGAATGCAATGCACAGGTGGCCACAAACCCGGGATTGGTTGAAGGTGTTCCACAACATGGAACCACAGTGTGGGGATGAGTTTGGAGCAGGGCATTGATGTAGCTGAGTAAAGTGCATGGATGTGAGGGGGCTGAGTATAGAGAGGGGCAGTGCGAGTGCTGAGATTGGAGCAGGGCAGGAAGGGCTGAGACTGGACCAGGGGGCGAGGAAGGCTCATATTGAGGAGGGACAGTGAAGAGTTAAGTGTGGAGCTGAGCTGAGCTGTGAAGGGCTGAGTATGGAGCCAGACAGTGAGAAGGCAGTGAGGGTTGTGAGGCTGGACTAGTAGTGAGTAATGCTCAGACTGAAGAGCTGACTGGGCTGAATATGGGGCAGGTCAGTCATAGGCAGAGCCTGGACCAGGGGAGCAAGGAGGGCTTAGACTCAAGAGGGACAGTAGTGAGGTTGAGTGTGGAGTTCAGTTGTAAGGGGTGAGTGTGCAGCAGGACAGTGAGGGGCATAGTCTCGAACATGCAGTGAAGGGTCAGAGTATGAAACAAGTCTGTGATGGGTGAGTGTGGAGCAGGGCAGTAGTTTTAAAGCAGCTTGGAAGTGAGGGGGCAAAGCTCCAGTTGGTAACTAGTTGGTCATTAAGGGGCACTCGGGTTGTGTCGGTACAGTGAGGGTGAACACACAACACGACAGTGAATAGGTGCTTGCATAGTCTATGATGGCAGTGAGGAAGGTGGCTGGGCCCAATGTAATTGTGCTTAAATCATTCGACACAGTGTGTGTGGAGGGCTTGGAGCACAAGAACAGGTGGGGCAGGGGGCCTGAAGCAGGGCAGTGAGAGAGCGGAGTGTAGAACACGGCAGTTTTTTCTGCAGATCTGTTGCCTCTTTTTGCACCCTCTTTTCTCTTTCTGCACCTCTTGCCTCTTTATGTAACCCTCTTCCCTCTTTCTGCACCGCTCTTGCCTCTTTCTGTACCTCTCTTGCCTCTGTCTGCACACCTATTCCCTCTTTCTGTACCTCTTTTGCCTGTTTCTGCAACTCTCATGCCTCTTTATGCAGTTCTCTTACCTCCTCCTGCACCTCACCTGCCTCTTTCTGCACTTCTATTGCCTATTTCTGCATCTCTCATGCTTCTTTCTGCACCCCTGTTGTCTCTTTCTGCACCCCTGTTGTATCTCTCTGCACCCTTGTTGCCTCTTTCTGTACTCGTATTCTCTTTTTCTGCAACTCTCTTGCTTCTTTCTGCACTTCTCGTGCTTCTTTCTGCACCACTCTTGCTCCTTTCTGTATCCTTCGTCCCTTTTTTGCATTCCTCTTGCCTCTTTCTGCTGTTCTCTTGATACTTTCTGCACCTCTATTGCCTCGTTCTTCACCTCACTTGCCTCTTTCTGCACTTCTCTTGCTTCTTTCCATACCTCTATTACTTCTTTCAGCAATTCCCTTGCCTCTTTCTGCACTTCTCTTGCTTGTTTCTACACCTCTCTTACTTCTTTCTGTACCCCTCTTGCTTATTTTTGCACCGCTTTGTTCTCTTTCTGTACCTCTCTTGCGTCTTTCTGCACCCCTGTTCCCTCTTTCTGCACCTTTCCTGCCTGTTTCTGCACCTTTATTGCCTCTTTCTGCACCTTTCCTGCCTGTTTCTGTACTTCTCTTGCATCTTTCTGCACCCCGTCCCCTCTTTTTGCACCTCACTTGCTTCTTTCTGCACCTCTCTTGCCTCTTTCTGCACCTCACTGGGCTCTTTATGCACTTCTCTTGCTTCTTTTCACTCCTCTCTGGCTTCTTTGAGCAATTCTCTTGCCTCTTTTTGCACTTCTCTTGCATGTTTCTGCAGTTCTCTTGCGTCTTTCTGCACCTCTGTTGCCTCTTTCTGCACCTCACTTGCTTCTTTCTGCTCCCCTTATGTCTTTTTTTGTATCCTTTTTTCTCTTTCTGCACCTCTCTTGCTTCTTTCTGCACCCCTGTTGTCTCTTTCTACACTTGTCTTCCCTCTTTCTGCACCTCTCTTGATTCTTTCTGTACTTCTCTTGCCTCTTTCTGCACCTCTCTTGCCTCTTTCTGCACTTCACTTGCTTCTTTCTGCACCCCTCTTGCTTCTTTTTGCACCCCTTTTTCTCTTTCTGTACCTCTCTTGCATCTTCCTGTACCCTGTTCCCTCTTTGTGCACCTTTCCTGCCTGTTTGTGCACCTTTCTTGCCTCTTTCTGTACCTCTGTTGCTTCTTTCTGCACTTCTCTTGCTCTTTCTGCACCATTTGTGCTTCTTTCAGCACCTCTGTTGCTTCTTTTTGCACTTCTCTCCCTTCTTTCTGTACACATCCTGCCTCTTTTTATACTTGTCTTGCCTCTTTGTGCACCTCTCCGACTTTTTTCTGCACCCCTCTTGCCTCTTTTTGCACCTCTGATGGTTCTTTCTGTACCCCTCTTCTGTCTTTCTGCACCTCTCTTGCCTCTGTCTTTACACATGTTCCCTCTTTCTGCACCCCTTGTGCCTTTTTCTGCAATTCTCTTGCCTCTTTCTGCAGTTCTCTTGCCTCTTTCTGCAGCTCACTTGCTTCATTCTGCACCCCTCTTTTTGTACCTCTCTTGCCTCTTTTTGCACCCTTGTTCCGATTCTGCACCTTTCCTACCTGTTTGTGCCTCTCTCTTGCCTCTTTCTTCACCTCTGTTGGTTCTTTCTGCATATCTCTTGCTTCTTTCTGCACCTTTCTTTGTCTTTCTGGACTTCTGTTGCATCTTTCTGCACATGTCCTACCTCTGTAGGAATAGTTAGGAATTAGCATTTAAAAAACCTTAGAAATTCACTGAAAAAAACATGGGTTTCAGGGACGTTATAGTTAGAATTTATCATTTAAAAAACCTTTGAAATTCACTGAAAAAAACATAGGTTTCAGGGACTTTATAGTTAATTGGACATTTCACTCGTGCAAAACCAGAGAAATTCGGCCGTTATAGTTAGTTGAGCTAACTATAACTTTGCGCCTCCGCAATGCAATGCTGATGAAGTCACATATTACATCACTCATGACATCGTCAGTGACATCACTGATGACATCACTGATGACATCTCAAATGGAAATTTTGGCCCTTGGTGGTCCTTCTGGGACCCCCTGACTAAGGCTAGGGGGTCAGGAACTGTCCACCCTGCCCCCTTTTCACGTTCTCCACCTTTGTTTTTCACCCCCTCAGACTGCGAGAGACAAAATGGCGGCCGGCACTTCCTGGTTTCGACCGATTCGAATGTTTACTAAGATCTAACAACCAATCAGAATCGCGCTCGCGCACGGCAGCGTGCGCGTACGGTAAGTTTTACCGTACGCGCACAGTGCGCGCTTATAGATATATATATGCTTTTAAATGCTATTTTCTCAGGAAATACTGAACAGATTTACACCAGACTTGCAAAAGGCACATCCCTGACCTGAGGACTACCTCTCTGCCAAATTTCAAGTAATTCTGTTCAGCCGTTCGGGCTGTAGCTTGGACTAAAGGTCCTATGGAAAAATGCATGGGGAAAACGCGTTTTGGGACCCCCCCTTTTTCTCAGCCCCCGCTTGATGAATCCCCCCAAGACTTTCAGGGAAGGAGCGGAGCGGAGCGCCCCACCTATTTTAAAAATTTGCGGGGATTCGTCAATCGGCGCCAAAGTTATTACAAATAGAATGTTGCGGATTTCCTATGGAAACACGATCCTAACTATAACTATCTACTGGCAACCGCCAGTAGATAATATATACATATATATATATATATATATATATATATTCACTGAAAAAACATAGGTTTCAGGGGCGTTATAGTTAGCTGGACTTTTCACTTGTACAAAACCATTGAAATTCCCCCGTTATAGTTAGTTCAGCTAACTATAACTCGCGCGCCCGCAATGCACTGCTGAGGCGTCACATATTACATCACTCATGATATGGTCAGTGACATCACTCATGACATCACTGATGACATCTCAAATGACATCACTGATGACATCATCCAGTGAATGTGTGTTTTTCTGAAAATTAAATATGTTTTATATATGTATATCTCAAGGTCGATGGAAGAATAAATGGGTATATAAGTGTCTAAATGGATGATTTGTTTTTGAAAAATTGATTGTGTAACTGACTGATTAAGTGTATCATAGTGAATACATGGCTTAGTGAGTAATGTTTAAATATGTAAATATCTGTATCAGTCTCTCACTTTGTGTATAAGTGGCTGCATGGGTTGGTGAGTAGCTACATGGGTGTCTATATAGGTTATTAGTTGGTTTTTTGAGTATCAGTCTGAGTGTCTGCATGGTTCGGTGGGGGGTATTACGTAGTGCATAGGTGCATGAATGAGTGACTCACTGTTTGTATGTGTTGAAGACAGCATGTGTGCAGGACTGTATGGGTGGATGAGTGTGTGTATGGGTGTGTTAGTGAGTGAATTACTGTCTCAATAGTGTCTTTATGAGTAACTATATATGTTTTAAACTAGTATATGTGACTATTGGTGTATATAAGTGATTATATGTGAGAGTGAGAGATTGAAAGAGTTCCTGTATGAATAAGTATGTGTTTCTATAAGTGATTGTTTAAAAGACTAAGTATGTGTAAGTTTCTGTAGAAGTAAGTGTGGTGGTGTGTGTATAACTGTATATGCAGGTAAATGTATGTTTGATTCTTTATTAGCATGAGTGACTATGTGTGTGAGTAACTCTATGGATGAGTGGCATTGTGTAACAGGATGTATAGGTGTATGAGTACATATGATGAGTGAGTACATGTATGAGTGACTGTATAGGACTGTTAGTGAATGAGTGGATGTGTATGTGGATCTTAGAATTACTGAAGAGGTTGTTGTAACTGGTATTGGTATGTCCATTGTTTTGAAAATTGTAGTCTCTATTTTTGAATGTGTGTATCAAAGGTTATATTAGGGTGAGAGGAGGTCTGCCACTCTATCACAAGGATGATGTCATCAGTGATGTCATCAGTGATGTCATGAGTGATGTCACTGACCATGTTATGAGTGATGTAATATGTGACGCCATCAGCAGTGCATTGCGGGCGCGCGAGTTATAGTTAGCTGAACTAACTATAACGGGGGAATTTCAATGGTTTTGTACAAGTGAAAAGTCCAGCTAACTATAACGCCCCTGAAACCTATGGTTTTTTCAGTGAATTTCTGAAGTTTTTTAAATGCTAATTCCTAACTATATCGTGCCTGAAACCTATGTTTTTTTTCTGTGAATTTCAAAGGTTTTTTAAATGCTAATTTCTAACTATGCCTACAGAGATAGGACATGTGAAGAAAGAAGAAAAAATGCACAAAAGAAGTGCAGAAAGAAGCAACAGAAGTACTCAAAGACGAAGAAAAGTGCAGGAAGAAGGATAACGTGCAGAAAGAACAAAAAGAAGAGCAGAAAGAAGCCTTGTTGCAAAATCATCCTGTATCCTCAACTTTTTCAGACGGATACTGGTGGTAACTGAGTCTGACTAACCAGTCCTAGAGCCAGTGCTATGTTAAAAGACACTTAGAATACAGTGAAAACACCTACATACACTAGGGAACATTATGCGTTGGGGTCCCCCTGTGATTAGCATGACCTCCTCTGTAAGCCCCTAGTATATAATAGGGCAGGGGGATTAAAACTTCCTCTTAAAACGGGCCACAGGGTGTTTTTGCACAAGTTAACTCAGGCCCCGTCCCCTCCCTTCACCACTGTGTAAACCCGCCCTGTGTCCGTTTTTAGTTGGGAGATTAAGTTCATTTGAATCCTGAGGGTCCCTAGGGTCCAACTAGCCCACTAGGTACCTCCAGTAAGTGCCACAGAGCTGCGTTGCAGAGAGGTGTAAAAAGTGGCACGGCCTGGACCACCTCTCTGCAATGCAGCTCAGTGGCGCTTAATGGAAGCACTTGGTGGGCTAGTTAGCCCCCAGGGGCCCTCAGGATTGAAGGGAAATTATATCCCCAATTTAAAACGTGCCATAGTGCGTGTTTTCACACGTCACCTCAGGCCCCGTCCCCTCCCTTCACCACTGTGTAAACGCACCCTGTGGCTGTTCTAAGTTGAGAGATTAAGTCCCCTTGAATCCTAGGGGTCCATAGGGTCAAACTAGACCACTAGGTACCTCCAGTAAGCGCCACAGTGCTGCGTTGCAGAGAGTTGTAAAAAGGGGCTTGGCCTCAGAACACCTGTCTGCAGCACAGCTCCCCGGCGCATACTGGAGATGCCTGTTGGGCTAGTTGGCCCTCAGGGACCCTCAGTATTGAAGAGGAATTAATTCCCCAATTTACAACTCACCAGGGGACGCGTTTGCAGAGTGCTGCAAGGAGGGGGCGTGGCCTCCGGCACGATGCCAGTCTTTTATTTATTTTATTTTTTTAAGAAGGGGGGCTGTGTGGTTCCCCTTCTTATTCTAATTTATTGGCACTGATGACCCCATCCCCCAGGGCCTGTCTCCTAATTATATTTTTTTGAGAAAAATAATTTGGAAGGGCGCGGCGTGGCCCCCCTTCCAAGGCCTTAATCGGCCCCAGGGACCCCAATCCCCAGGGCCGGTCACTGTTTTTTATTATTTTTAAAAAATATATATTTATAGACACACCTAGGACATGCTGGACAAACCGTACGTATCTATCACCATGACGATTTGCGTGATATTCATTAAAAGGCAACTATGCATACAATGAATCCACGTGGAATGTATTTACACCACTAGTGAAGCTCTGACATGTCTGATGCCCTACCGTGCCTAATCCCGGTAGACACCCTTGTCGTTTTTTTATACAAACATGGGTAGCTATTGACGGGCACATTTAATACACACGCACACCAAGCCATTCAAAGGGGATTCGACAAAAATTCGACCAAAACTATGCAAGAAACCCCCCTCACGGTTAATAAAACACACATCCACTGCCGGATGTGTAATACTTTTTATTTTACTCTCTGGAAAGGGGACGAACATCACTTGAGAGTCACAGCGCGCTCCTGGCAGAGCTCAATGCTGTGTTACACCCACCATTGCCTGCCGAGTGCCACACACCTCTGTGTTGTATTCCACTAGCTAGTGCATATGCTATGACACTCTCTAGCCCATGTGCACTGTAACACCCCCCCTGAATATGTCATGCCACACTTGTCTTCGCACGGGTTATATTGCCCCATCTAACGTGCCTTCCTCGATGCCTATGTTATAACGCACAGCGCTATGCCATACATATTACAATCTGGGATCCATATCTTTGTCACAGTGCATATGCAACGTTACACTCCCCAGCACATATTTTATATTACAACTTTAGAGACTAGTTAGGTTACACAACACTGCCCTGTGCATATTACACTCCAAGGCGCATGTCGCATAGCACGCGCTAGTGCCTGTGCTATCTCGCGCTCTCCAATGAATCTGTCACTGCGCACAATGTATTGCATATTATATCACGCCCGGTTCATCTTATATCACATTTTTTGGTGCATAGTTTATTCCATACACTATATCTAGTTTTCATTTTCAATCGTGCTCTCAGGACTATGTTCTATATAACACTGTGTGCACCTACCCTTTTCACGAGCATTACATTTTGCGATAGGGGGTGGAGGGCCAGGGGGTGTTTCTGCCAAGTGAGCCCGGAGTCACAGTCACAAACGTCCTCTTCTTTCTGAATAAAAGTGAGATTATGCTGCATACTTGTTAATATTTTAAGTAGTTCGCACAGACACGCGTTTTGAAAACAATAAAGTTCCTAATACCCGCCTTCTCTGAACAGTTAGCTTGCTGCCCCATCCCCCTCCTCCCTATCCTCTGTTGTGTGAATCCATGGACTAGCCTCCTCCCTCCTGCCATGCATGGTCTGATGTGCTGCCACTGCCCTCAATTTAGTATGATGTATCAGTCCACTCCTCCTGCCCTCCATTGCCCAATTCTATGCCCCATCATTGACCTCCTGCTTAAACTCTGTGCTTAGCTTGCTGCCCCTATTCTCCTTCCCCCTGCCCTCCGATGTCTTTGTGCATGCCCCTGCTCCATCCTTTTTGCCCACCATGTTCCATGGACCTGCCACTCCTATCTACTCTGAGTGTTCTGTTGAGCTGCCACTCCCCTCCCACCTGCCTAGCATTGTCAGATGACTGTAACCTGTCCCTGCCACCTCCACCCTGCCTGTCCACATGCCATGCCCCTATCCTCTTCCTCCTGTCCTACATGGTCCATTGTACTGCCACACCCTTCTGCCCTCCCTGGTCTGTTGTGCTGCAACTGCTCCTCCTGCCTGCCCCGTGTGGTCTGTTTTGAGGTCCCTTCCCCTGAACTTTCTTGTCTTTGCACAGGTCCTGACCCTCCCTTCTATCCTCCATCGTCCTTTGTGCATGCCCCTGCACCTTCCTTCTTGCCCATCAGAGCCATTGTGCTGCCACTAACCCTCCCACTTGCCATGCATGGTCTTCTGTGCTGCCATGGCCCCTTCCACCTTCCCTGTGTGGTCAGTTAGCTGCCCCTGACCCCCTCCCACCTTCCTTCCATGGTCTGTGTATATGCCATCACAGTCTCACTCTTGCTCTTCATGGTGTGTCTTGCTTCTAGTGCCCATCCTGCTTGACCTCCATGGTTATCTTGCTGCTCCTGCCCTGCCCCCTTACCCCCAGCCCTCTGTTTACATGTGCACACCCCTACTCCCTCCCTCCTGGCTTGTCTGTTCCATTGTAATGCCCCTGATCCGTCCCTCCTGCCCTTTATGGTCTGTTATGCTGCAGATTTCTCTCCTGTCTGTCCATTATGGTCAGCTAGCTACCATTGCCTCTTGCCCCTCTGTTCTCTGTTGTCCATGTGCATGGTCCTGTCCCCTCCCTCTTGCTTTCTATGGATTGTTGTGCTGCACTCCCGTCCCGCATGCCCTGTGTGGTGTATTGTGCTGCGGCAAACCCTGATGCCTGCCCTGCAGGGTCAGTTTGGTGCACCTCTCCATGTCCCTCCTGTCCTCTGTTATCCAAGTCCATGTCCCTACCCCATTTCCTTCCATGATCCAATGTACCATACTTGCAAACATTTTGAACTTGGTAAGAGGGAGATTTTGAAAAAAAACAGGGGTATTGATTTTCCCCTTTGAGTTACATTGAAAAAGAGGAGATTGTAGACAGGAGACAGATCAAATAAAGCCCATTTGAGCTTAAAAACATTGGACGTTTCCTGGCTGAATCGGGTCTGTTGGCATTTATGGTTGTACTACCATTGCCTCTTCCTTCTGCCCACAATGGTCTATTACATTGCCACAGCCTCTCTTGCAAGTCCTGTATTGTTGGTTTTTTTGCCCCTGCCCCCCTTTCCACTGACCTCCATAGTCTGTTGTGCTGCCACGGCCCTTCCTGCCTGCTCAGTGTGGTTAAATTGTTGCCTTTCCCCCCTTCTACCTGCCTTCAATTTTCAGAGTCCGTGCCCCTGGCCTCTGCC
The DNA here is from genome assembly GCF_964204655.1 of Triturus cristatus. Lineage (NCBI taxonomy): Eukaryota > Metazoa > Chordata > Amphibia > Caudata > Salamandridae > Triturus > Triturus cristatus. The sequence goes on along the minus strand of NC_140589.1, from coordinate 410,619,880 downwards.
TCTCAACCGTATCCTAATGAACAACTAGATTGCTAACATTCTATATTTATTACAAAAGTGTGTGAACGCCTGACGTCATGTTGATGTAATCAAATCTGTAATACCTAGAGCATTTCCTTTAGAAATTACATATATGAGAGGGTCTTATTTGCATCAAAATTATGGTTAGTGCTCTAAAAGACTAAAATAAGGACATATTTTCTGAGTTTTCAAATAGCGACAAAGCACTTTTAAATTGTTTGTTATCTTTATGTTTTTTTATCCAGTTGACCACTTGATTAAATGTTGCACTTAGGGGAGAGGATGTGGTGTTACTTCCAGAACTGCAGACTTTGCAACTGGGGAACCAGGTTGGAGTTTCTGCTTCAGCTCGACATTCTGTTTTTCTGGTCAAATCACTTAATCTCCCCTTGTCTACAACTAAAATGAATTTGTTCTTGTGTGATGTAACCAATGCTCATGTAAAGCACTCCAATACCTGACAAGTCTGCACTATATAAAACTGCAAAAACACAAAATAATAAGTGTTTTGCACACTTCTGTCATGGGGCTATATTTGGGCTACATCTGGGTGATTTTGGGCTACATTTGGGCTCTTTTGTCTCCGGTGGACCATCTCGGGAGATTTTTTTGTTATGAAGTTTCCTAATTTCCTCATGTACTGCAGTCTCCTCAGTAGGAAATGCTTTCAGTTTTTTACTTTGATTCCATCATGAAGGTATTCAGATATGTCACACATTTGCCATAAATTCTGAATGTTAGCACTCTAGTTGCTCATTAGATCACTGTAGTAAAACTACTGTTCATCATGGAAGTCTGCTCCTGGTATTAAAAGTGCATGTTTCAGTCTGCATGTCAGAATTTTTTAATGAAATAGAAGAGGATTTGAGAAGTCACTCAAAATGTGCCCTCATTTTTCTTTCTTCAGCATTAATCATAATTTCTATGGAAAAATGAACCCCCTCATTGTGTTCCTTTTTAAATTAAATGTTTTGTGTTACCAGTTTATTCCAATCAAGATGGCTTCAGGTGTGCCATACTTTTGTCATAATGAAGACAGTAAGCGCTCTAGTTGTTTTTAAGAACACTCTGGGACATTCTGTCAGTGGGCTATACTTGGGCTACATCTGGGTGATATTTGGGCTACATTTGGGCTCTTTTGTCTCTGGTGGCCATCTTGGGAGACTTTTTTGTTATGAAGTTTCCTAATTTCCTCATTTACTGCAGTCTCCTCAGTAGGAAATACTTTCAGTTTTTTACTTTGATTCCATCAAGAAGGCATTCAGATGTGTCACACATTTGCCATAAATTCAGAATGTTAGCACTCTTTTTGCTCATTAGATCACTGTAGTAAAGTTACTGCTCACCAGGGAAGTCTGCTGCTGGTATTGAAAGTGCATGTTTCAGTCTGCATGTCATAATTTTTTAATGAAATAGAAGAGGATTTGAGAGGTCACTCAAAATGTGCCCTAATTTTTCTTCCTGCAGCACTATTCATACTTTCTATGGAAAAATGAACACCCTCATTTTGTTCCTTTTTAAAATAAATGTTTTAAGAGTTACCACTTTAATCCAATCAAGATGGCTTCAGGTGTGCCATACGTTTATCATAAGTAGGACTGTTAGCGCTCTAGTTGTTCTGTGGAACACTCTGGGAAGCTGCAGTAGAACACAAAGGAATCAACTGACAGTCTCTGCCCTTGTTGGATGTACATGTTTTACTGAGAATGTCAGACTTCATTCTCACATGACTGAGAAAGATAATGTGAATTTACAGAAAATAAGCTCTCAGTTTAGCTTATAGATTACCTTCCAAACCTCTGTGGGAAAAGCATGAGAAAATATTTTTCTCTCAATCATGATATCCCAGCAGAAGGCTTTTTCACATGGTGAAATCACCTTAGAACATACCACAATTCCTAAAATGAGTATGGTACCATCAACAAATGATTTATAATGTAACTAAAGTCTTAAAACCTTCTATTAACTGCAATGCTTTTTAATGAGGTGCTATCATGTATGTTGGTCCCAAGATGGCTGCCAACACTTCTTGGATGAAGTGCTGACAGCCAATCAGATCTCAGGATGAGATGTGTGGTTAGGCTCCGCCCAGATATGTATGTGATTTACTTTTGATTTTCTCAGGAACTACTGAACAGATTGACACCATATATGCAAGAGGCACATCCCTGAGCTGAGGACTATCTCTCTGGCAAATTTCAAGTAATTCTGTTCAGCCGTTCGGGCTGTACCTTGGACTAAAGGTCCCTATGGAAAATTGCATGGGGAAAACGTGTTTTGGGACCCCCCTTTTTTCTCAGCCCCCGCTTGACGAATCCCCCCGAGACTTTCAGGGTAGGAGCGGAGCGAAGCGCCCCACCTATTTTGAAAATTTCGCGAGGATTCGTCAACCGGCGCCAAAGTTATTCCAAATAGAATGTTGCGGATTTCCTATGGAAACACGGTCCTAACTATATATGTATAAATATATTCCACACAGCGTCTTCTTCACAGAAGGACTCGCACTCGGAAAGTAAACCAATAATTTATTTGTTACGCGTTTCGTCACACAGACTGACTTGATCACACGAAATGCTACACAACACAGGAGGCATTACATAGCTGCTGAAATAAAGGACAGACTAGTAATTGACAAATGATATGGATAACCATGGCGGCCATTTCTAAATGTCTGAATACACATCCATAATGATAGATATCCAAGCATACTAGTGATATTTACACATGTTGGAACACTGTAGTCTGCAATTCAGTGCTAAATGTTCGTAATAATACATTTTAGCATGTCGCTGCTAACACCATTGGTAAAGTGAGCAATTACTGAAATCGAGCGTGCAATAAGTATATCAAGCAAAGTGCTTAGCTCTTAGACAGTTAATACAGTCTGAGTAACGTGAGTGCTAGGAAGCCACGTACATAATACAAAAGCAACTCAAATGTTGTTCTTTTTTGGCAAAATTGCAAAACAAAACCTATAGTCGGCTAGTGCCAATATATTCAACATATTCAGTTCAATATGGCCTAAAAAACGAACCATGATGGTACGGTTATAGGGAAGATCAAGCACGCAAATATATATAAGATCACACTGATTGCAGCAATGAGCCAAAATTAAGTAACAGTTCAAATTATAAATTATTACCAATAAATGTATTCATTCTTCATAATGATCTTTACATTCAACATACTTATGTCCATATGACGAAGTTCCATGTGTAGTATTCGACCAAAATTACAACCGGCTGACCAGCTCCAATGCCAGCAAGCTTACAACCTCCTGATCAAAGGAAAGTGCCCAAAGTAAACAAAATAGAACAAAAAAAGAAAGATAAAGAGTATATCTTATCTGAGATGGACCCACAGGACGGGGAAGAAAAGGGTAGGGTGACCGGAACGGATGGAACAATCCGCTGATGTGGCGACCCTTCCTTTCCTCCAGTGCAAAGAGAGAAGAAAAGTGATATTAAAATGTGTTTCTTAAATTTTCCCACGGTCATACTATTACATCATAGTAAGTACCATTTGCTAAAATTCACCAAACAACCAGCCTGAAACGTATCCAATCATATTTTCTCATCATATTTTAGAGCAGATTTACACAGAGAGTAGGAACATAAGTCATTCGCTATGTAGATGTATACTCAATTCTTCTTCCAAATTATGACCCTTAAGAAACTTTGTCTCGAGTTTAATTATCCACTTTCACGTTTCCGAAGTAGTAAAGTTCTATTACCGCCTCTTGGGCCAATGTGAACTTTTTCCAGCACAAAGTAACTCAGTAGGGAACTGTTCGACAAATGGAAAAGGTCAAAATGTCTGGCAATAGGATTATTAGTGTCTTTCTTATTTATGGCACGCATATTTTCAAGCACTCTTTTATTTGCCATACAGGTGGTACTGCCCACATACCATAGTTTACAAGGACATATCAGTACATGTACACAATAAGATGTGCTGCAAGTTAAAAATTGATTAACAGGCAGAGAGGGATAAATATATTAATGGAAACATTAGAAGGACATAGTAGCCGTGGCCAACACCTGGTATGATCGAAAGGCTATGCCATTTTTCCCTTTTCCGATCATTAAATCAAGTGAGACCACCAATTGAAAGACGCCACCACACAATTGAAGACAGTGTTGAATACACAATACACATTTTATTTGATCTGTGATCTTGTCCCTAATATTTTTATTGTCCACAAAACGGCTAAGCAGGTAAATATATACTAAATATTTGTACTGTATGTTCCTCTGAGAAGCATTTATTACAGAACGAAATAAACATTTATCATCAAGTTTGTCAACCGTGACTGATATGTACGTTTTTTTTATGCTGCACTGACATGCATTGTGAAGTCTGATGACGAAATCCATTTTATAATTCAGTGGAAATATACTCTTTTTCAAAACAGCTGTTATATGTTGTCTGCTTCATAGCCTCAAAAAAGAAGACACTGTTGCTGACTGCTTTTTCTGTTAATATATTCTGTTTTAAGGAGCCACTTAATTACACAGCATATTTTATGGCCTCTATAGCAACTCGTTAGAACACAGCAAGGAGAGAAGCAGTTGGATTCCGTTGTGGCATATCTAAATATCTGCGAGAAGAAAATAATATACTTTGTACTTTACTTCAATAATGCTAAAAGTACATCTAATTCACAGACATACTTACAGCCAATCTAGTTAAATTGGACTTTTTTAAAACAATTTTTAACATTTGCATCCAGTGGTCTAAATATTAGGGCCTTTGGTATTTTATTTACAAAAGTGAATGAACCTTCTTACAAATATTTAACATATACATTTTACATTCAGGTGTTCTGGTTATGTTTTGAGGTCTTGTGGCTTCATTTTTATGTCTGGATTTTGAAACAGCTTTCTTTACCTGTCTCACTAGGCTATTGTTTTTCATAAAAATCATATATAACATACATACAAAATGAGGTTTTTGTTTTGGTCAGCTTGCTTTAGATATTGGTCTGCTAAATTCCCATTCATATTTTGTTTCCACCCACAACGGCATACACCATTAGCCCACTTTTCCCATTGTCTCCCTTTACCTGGAGTGACTGCAAAAACTTGTACGTTTGCCTTACAATTTTAAAATTTAATTTTTAATATTAGCTTAGAATGCCGGATATTTATTTTGTCTGCAAAATTCTAAATCAGGCTCAAAGTGTTTAAATGAAATTGCAAAATTGTAGCTTCCTGTAATTTGAATGCTTGGTTTGGTGGTGATATATTCTGGTCTCCTTTTCAAATAATAATATTAATAAAATGCATGGCACGACTGAAAGGATTCTTATTTAAACAATATCACAAGTAAAACAGCTGCATCGAGAACATTTTTTAAATTCAACATTGTTATTGCAAGCATAAGACAGCCATGTGTAGGTGACTGTATATTTTCTTCTTTTATTGTTTTTATTTTTGTTGCATATAGTTTCAATAAAAAATATAACATAGCCATTTTATTACCTTGCAAAGTTCGGATCTACTCAATTTGCCAGCGCTTGTTATGTACAGACGATAAAATATGTTTTTGGTGCAAACATTTGAAGATGATGTTGGCAATAGTTCTGTGCTAATATGTGTTTCTTTACCTTTGTATGATGTTTTAACATTTAAGCTTTCCTTTAAAGGACCTTCTGGACAAAGCCCATTGTTGGTGGCACTAAGTGGGAACCATACTGTGCAGCTGAACTTCACAAGCAAGGGCAATCAGCTATATCTGCGCTGGTCTACAGATCATGCAACCAATAAGAAGGGATTTAAGATCCGCTACTCAGGTTTGTAGTTTAACACTCAAAACAGAAAAAAAACCTCTCAGCACCTCGCATCATTTTTACTATCCTTCAAAACCTTATGAAGTGCATTTCTAAGCATAGGAGATTATGTGGATGAGAGACTGAGGCACACAAGCATCATAGACATAGCTTCTTCCAGAATATTTTCTGTTTGCAAACTATAATTTAAAACAGTAGCAGCATTACTGAAATACTGAATATCTTTAGAAATCAGCCCTTTCCTTGGGGTAATATGTTAGATTCACCAAGCAGGAGGCCAATAACAAAGCATTTTAGACACATTTTCTTTTATTAACATTAACACTTATCTTGCAGGTGAATGATAAACACCATTGGTGCTTAAGTTCAAATGTAGTAAAAAACCCTAAAAGCCTTACATTAACATTAAAAGTGATCTAGCTTTTTGACAAGATCTGCATAATATCTGTCTGCAAAATGTGTTTACATTTTTGTGTAGAATGATTGTGAAATAGGAGGTGAGCCCTTTAGTAAATGTTGTTAAAATGTATACTGTTATAAACCTGATAAGTGGTGCAGTGTGTGAGTCATGTATTCAAAACAATGTGAAAACATTTCATTTGTTGAAGACCAAGCGGCACAATCCAGTGGCTTTTCATTATGTACTGAGTATAGACCAATGAATATGGAGAAATATGTAGAGTGAAAATGAGTATCAAAACAATCTATGTATTTTTGAAATGGGCATAAGAAATGGAGTTTAGGAGCAGTAGTATTTGTATATCTCTGAATCTATGGCCATCAATACTTGCATATGATTCAAAGGGTATTTTTTTTTAAAGGACTCATTCTTACCCATTGACTTGTATTTGGAAGGCACTAATGCAATGAAATCTAATTGGTTAATAACAAATGTTCTAATATTCCATGTTCCAACATGTCTTCTGATAAAAAAAGTATCTCATTTCACATTTTCCATTCAAAACGGACCCTTTTTTTGCAAAGTGGATAGCTGTGGTTTTTTGGCCCAACCTAGCTCAGCCGGCACCTAGGTAAGCCTAGCAAATCTGCACATTTGTAAAGGCTAGACACATGGGGGAATCTAGGATGGGGTTATTTGCAAGGCTCTTGCAGGTTTTCCACCCAGAATCCCTTGCAAACCTCAAACTTTGACAAAAAAAACACATTTCCCTCACATTTTTGTGATGGAAACTTATATAATCTGTCGAGAGCACAGACCGCCTTCCACCCAGCATTCCCCTGAGTCTCCCAATAAAAAAGGAACTCATTTGTAAGGGTAGGACTAGTACCTGTGACAGGAAAGGACCCAAACTGCAACATGTACACAAAGTTTGAGGTTTGCAGGGCATTGTGGGTAAATAAACGGGATGGTATCCATGTGAAGCACACCATCCTAAACTCCCCTAGGTGTTTAATTTTTCAGAAATGTGTTGGTTTGGTAGATTTCCCTAGGTTGCGGCCGAAGCCGGGCCCAGATAATGCAGCTACCCGAGCCCAAAAGGTGCAACCATTCACCATAGCAAGTGGGACAACATTGGGATTTAGCAGCATTCTCCTGGGTCATATATAAAAACAACACCCAAAAGAATCAAATGCCCTCTTGCTTGCCTGTGGGGTGGGATGTTATAGTTTGCAGGAGAGCAGCAAGACTGTTGAGGCTTTAGGGGTGAGTGTAGAGCATGATGTTAGGATTGGCCAGACCCACATGATTTTTTCATTTACAAAAAAAAGAAAGTCCTGTCATCCTGTGAGCTTTTCGTCCCTCATGGGCCAATTGGGGGAAAACTCTTAATTGTTCTCTTTGGAGTTGGGAGTATGGCCTAACATCAGAGTGTGTCTCCTGCACCCCTTTCTTTTGCCCCAAATGCAAAATCCCTATTGTTCAGTGGGCCTTCTACTGCTAAGGGGGCAGATTTGGGACAACCTTTCTAATTTGGACAAACTTCCTATCTGAATGGCTCGATCTTAGAGTTGGCCATCTCCTTCTTTTGTTTGTTTTGTTACCATTTTGAGTTCCCTGGTGTCTAGTGTGCTGTCTGACCCCACATGGAAAAACTGGGGGCCCCTGGCGATGGAGGAAGAATGGTGTGTCCCTTTTGGGATGGGGGTGAGTGCAACGCCTACATCCCTTTCTTTTTTCCCTAAATGCAAAATGTCTGGTGTCTTGTGGACTTTCTAGCCCCCTGTGGGAAGATATAGGCAACATCACCAATTGGGACAAACTTCCTACCTGCGCCTGGGAAAGACACTATTGCCCCTTTTGGGTTGATGGTATGGCTCATTGCTAGGGTGGGCGGCCCCCTCCTTTTGCTTGTTTTGGCGCCATTTTGAAATCTCTGGTGTTTAATGCACTACTTTCCCCCAGCAGGGCAAAATGTCTGTGAGTACTCCTATCCCTCCTGAGGGTGCAGCCTATCTAACCCCTGGGGAGCAGAAAGTCTATTGTGCCCTAGGGTGAGGGAAAACATGGGGCCATGCCCAAGGGGGAAACTACCCTCTGTTTACAATGGTTAAAAAATTAGCTGGTTCAGACACACAGCCCACTTCTCCTATTCTAGATGAATTACAATGTAACACTCTTGCTCATTTTTTTATAAAGAAAGTGGAGCAAATATACCTGTCACTTGATAAAATTAGGCCTACGGCACCTATTCAGTCAAATTTCTCCCCTGAGCTCACTTCTACGACCGAATCTTCCACGAAATTGGAAACGTGGGCCCCTCTTAATATTAATTCTTTAAAAAAACATTTAGGCAGCATTAAATCAGGATTTTCCTGTGATCTTCTCCCTGCTCCAGTGCTTCAGCAACTTGAGTTGCCATCCATGAAAATTGTTATGAAGCTACTTAACGCTTCGCTCCAAGAGGCCATGGTTCCGCCGGCTTGGAAACATGCCATGTTCCTCCCACTTTTGAAAAAGGCCAATGCTGATCACATTTTAGGCCTATTTCCCTGCTTCCAATGTTTTCCCAAATTCTGGAAAAACATGTAAATTTACAATTAACTAAGTTTATTGAATCTTCTAATTTCTTGCATTCTTCTCGTCTGGCTTCAGAGAGGGTTTTTCGACCGAGACGACTCTCCTTGGTGTTACTGAAATGCTGCGGCAATGTCTGGATACAGGTAACACAGTGGCCCTCATATTGTTAGACTTGAGTGCTGCTTTTGACACGGTGTCTCACTCCGTGCTAATTAAATCCTTGCAGTCTCTTGGCATTACCGGTACAGCACTTGGCTGGCTGTCTTCTTTCTTATCCAAGCGGAACTTTCAAGTTTTCTCATCTAGGGCTACTTCTAAAATCCACTCTTCTCCTTATGGGGTACCTCAAGGGTCGATTTTAAGTCTTCTTCTGTTTAATGTTTATGTACAACCTTTGGCAGCGATTGCAGAAGAGGCTGGGCTGTCTCTTTTTTCTAACGCCGATTACACCCAAATCATTTTTTCCCTTTCTGCGGATAAGCTACCAGAACCTTCAACTCTTGAATGCAGACCAATCTACTCAAACTCAATGGTGAATAAACTGAGATCCTTATTTTAGGGAAAAATAAAGACCTTTGGGGCTCCCAACATTGGCCCAGCGTAATGGGTCCTCTACCTTTGCCCACCTCTCAAGTCCGCAACCTGGGATTTATTATTGATAATTATCCATGAAGCAACAAGCGGTAAAAACTGCAGCCATCTGCTTCACCATTTGAAAATGGTTGAAGAAAATCATTTGGATGCTCCCTAGTGCTATTCAAAAGACCGTAGTCCAGGCACTTGTAACATCTAGGTTGGACTATGGGAATATTCTTTATTTGGGAGCAAATAGGGATGTGTTACCTAAGCTTCAGGTGGTGCAGAATTCTGCCGCCAGATTGCTTTGCAAAATCCCAAGAATGTCTTCTACCTCTAGTGCCTTGAGAGTTCTGCACTGGCTTAGAGTTGAAAATCGGGTCAAGTTTAAAGCCCTGAACTATATGTTCAAGATCAAGGCAGGTACTGCTCCTCAATACCTGCAAAATCTAGTCCGCCCCTACCAGCCCGCGCACCTGTTGCGTTCCACGACTCAGGAAAAATGTGTGGTTCCTAGGGTCAAACTCACAAGAATGGGTGGTCGCTCTTTTTCCTATCTTGGCCCACTCTTGTGGAATTTTCTCCCCACAGTGATTCGCAAAGAAACACTTCACACGAACTTCCGTAAACTATTAGAACCTGGCTGTTTAATCAATAATCTCTCACTGTCTTAGTTTCTTCAGGTCTGCGCTGGGAAACCCGTTTTGGGTAGCTCTGCGCATTATAAAATTATTTTAACATAACATAACATACCCCCAAAGACAGCAATAATGCAGTTCCTGGTGTCTAGTAGGCTTTCTGCCCATGGGAGTGGCAACTTGTGGGTAATTCCACAGTCTGCCTCCCAGGGGATGCAGAAAGACTCTTGAACCCCTTTTCGGGATGGTGGGATGACCATGCCCATAGTTGGCAGCCCCCAGCCCTACATTCTTTTAACCTGGTGCTTTTTTCCCTGGTGTCTATCGGGCTTTCTGTCCCCTGACGGTACTCACCCAGCTGCGTTTGGAGAAGATTCGGAGTAATCACCCACATCCAGGCCTATGGTAAAGGCAGAAAAACTGTAAGCCTCCTTGTTAAGGTGGGGGCAAGGCCATGGCCATGGTGGACAGCCCCCATCACTTTAAAACATTTTTTTTTGCTGGTATGTAGTGGGCTTTTTGCCCCCAAGGGAGTCAGATTGGTGTTATCACCCATATGTATAGATCATATTTCTATGTTGGGGCATGCCCCCATTCTACTTTTTTTTTTTTTATAATGTACGCTGGTGTTTAGTGCACTTCCTTCCCCCTTGAGCGCATTTGGGAGGTAATACCCTATCTGCTCTCCCGTGGAGAATTTGGGAGATAATACCACCTTCTGCCCCCGGGAGGGGGCATTAAGACCATATGCTTTCTTGTCGGGGTGGGGGCATGGCCATGCTGCTGGTGGGCAGCCACCACCACTATATATTTTAATATATTTCCCAGGTGCCTAGTGGACGTTCTGCCCCCCTGGGAGGCCAATTGGGGTAATCACCCCCTTCAGTCCCCTAAGGGGACAGAAACTATGTTGTTGCCCTTTTGTGGTAGGGGTACGGCCGTGCCAATGTTACTGTAGCCCCCAAACCTATGTTTTTTTCCCATGGTGTCTAGTGAGCTTTCTGCTACCCTGCAGGGTCAGATTGGGGGTAGTCACCCCCAGGAGTGGCAGACTGTGCTCTTTCTGGGGTGGGGATATGCCCATGGTTAGCAGCCCCCACCCTTATGCTTAGTTTTCAAAATGTTCCCCTTGTGTCTAGTGGGCTTTCTGCACCCTGGGGGCCAGAAAGACTGTCTGCCTCCTTATTGAGGCTGCAAATACATTTATTATTTGTATACTGTAAGACATTGTATTATTGTTTGAAGCAAGCAGGTCCTCGTGTCAGCTCCCCTGCCACTGTTCTGTCCAGCATGCCTGAAGTACACTGCTCTCTGCTGCCTTAGGTTTCTGCCTCATCTGCTTGTTTTCTGCCTTCTTTTCTGCTCGCTTTCCGATTGTTTTTCTGAAATCTATTTTTGCCTCTTTCTGCTCGTTCTGCCCATTATTTTGCCTCTTTCTGTCAGTTTCAGACCTTTATTTTGCCTCTTTCTGCTTGTTTCTGACATTCATTTTTCTTCTTTCTACCCATTTCTGAGCTTCTTTCTGTTTGTTCCTGACTGTTATTATCACCTTTTTCTGATGTTTCTGACCATTATTTTTGCCTTTCTGCTAGTTTCTGATGGTTTTATTTCTGCTAGTTTATGACCTTTATTTTTCCTCTTTCTGCTTTTTTATGACCGTTGCTTTTCCTCTTTCTGCTTGTCTTCTCCCTCTTTCTATCGTTTCCCTCATCCCACGACCCAGCGCCCCACCCTCCCCCAGGACCTACTTAATGGAGGATGAAGCACAATCCCACTGAGTAGGTCCTCTGGCCGGCTCCCCCGTGACATTACTCCTGTCCAACATGCCCACAGTCCGCTACCCTCTGCTGCCTTAGGTTACTGCCTCCTGTGCTTGGTTATTACCTTCTTTACCCCTAGTTTTTCTGCCCACTTCTGCCCTCTATTTTTGCATCTCTCTGCTCACTTTGCTTGTTTCTGACCTTAATTTTGCCTCTTTCTGCTTGTTTCTGACTGTTATTTTACCACTTTCTGGTAATTTTTTACCTGCATCTCTCCTCTTTCTGCTTGTTTCAGGCCTTAATTTTCCTCTTTCTGCTCATTTCCTACCTTTCCCTGCCTTTTCCCTACTCCTGCCATTTCCCTCATCCCGCCACCCAGTGCTCCAAACTCCCCCCAGGACCTACTTAATGGAGGCCACAGCGTGACACTTTGACCATGTCCTCGGGCCAGCTTCCATTGCGACAGGCCTCCAGGCCAGTTTGCCAGCAGTCTGCGACCCTCCGCTGCTTTATTTCTGCCTATTTTTCTCCCCACTTCTGCCCTCTATTTTTGCCTCTCTCCGTTAATTCTGCACGTTGTATTGCCTCTTTCTGCTCATTTCTGACCTTTTATTTTGTCTCGTTTTACTCATTTGTGACCTTTATTTTTACTCTTTCTGCTCATTTCTGACCTTTATTTTCCTCTTTCAGCGCGTTTCTGACATGGCTCTCCGACTGAGATTTTGAATCCACAGTGCCCAGATACCCCGAGAGGGGACAGTGCTGCGCTATATAAATGCTGATTGATTGAAGGGAATGAGACCCCACTTTAAATGCTAATCACAGTCCTTGTCAGGGTGAGCCATAAATAACACTAAATAGATGTATGCTTAACCCTCTGGTACCTTGGTACATAAGCAGTCTAGCTTAACTTAGAGGCAATGTGTAAAGTATTAATGCATCACTGATAATGATGTGAAAACCCAACACAAGAAGAGCCAGAGTTATGAGTTTTTAAAGTTTAAGATAAAAATGTTGCTGCAAGGTGCCAACTGCGGATATCTGGTTGCATCAGACTGGAACAAAATCACAAGTTCAGGTAAACCTCGGTCCTTTGCAGGTTAGAGTATGGATATGCTATCCTTACTGGTATCTTCGAAATCCACCTAGCTCCAGTCAGACCACTACTTCATTTCAACACTGGTCTGGCCACCGAAGCAAACAGAACTGATCACATTATCCTATTTTTATCAAGTTGTTTTTTACCTATTAAAGGGAGATCCACATACAAGGTGGTCTACCTAGGGCATAAAATCATCAATATTTATCAGCAAAAATATCTGGTAAAGGAAACTGTCTCAAGGCAACTTTGAAGCACACACTTCTTTCTACTTGAAATCTCTACCTTTAAAACAAAACACTTCTTAAACCAGCCTTTTGTAGAAAATGCTCCCTAAATTTCAAACTCAATCCCACCTGAAATCCAAAACATAACATCCCAAGCAAACCTCCAAAAGCAGCTGAAAGCTTTGCTCCTTGGCAAATTCCTCCCAAATTCCACCTGATAACAGATCCACCATTGACCCCCTAAGCAAGATTGGGGTCTTATAATAACATTCTGGGGGAAATATTCTGGTCTCTTTTAAAACAAAACTATTTAAGTAGTGTCAGTTCTATGTGTGACTTTTTAGTGGAACAACATGTAGTGCTTGGACATGGGTCAAATCTGATTTAACTGAATTGTAGATTATCTCATGACAGCCTGATTTAAACACTGCTTGCATTCCTGCCAGGGGAATGAAGTCTATGGCCAACATTTCCCTTTCAATGGAACATCCTCCAAAATGTAGAAGTCCCTAAAAGACAGGCAAGGATTTTTATGATTCAGTGGCACCATCGGTATGGCGCAATGTTTTTCAAGAGAGCACCATGTTTTATGGTTAACTTGGCATAGTATTTTCTTCTGTAAGTGCAAACTCACAAAGCCAAAGTTTATTTTTGCAGAATATAATAACTATGCACAGAGCATTCTCCAGGTGCATGGAGCCCATTCTGCTATCTCCCTGCCAAAGGGAGACGTATAACAGGCAGCAACATCGAGAATCTTTTATCCAAAATAGAAGCCAAAACCATCATGTTCTTGGGCACGACCGAAAACGACCTGATCGAAATGTCGGAACTTACAAACTGTGGATAATCGCCTTATTCCCCCTTCGCCAGCAACGCATGCTACTGATAACGGAGGTTCCTGAACATTGAACTGAATACCGGATCAGCCGGTAGAACAACTGATTCGATTATCGCTACGATAATTAATCTAGTAAAGCGATTTCATTCATTTTTATAAAAGGGCATGCATTTAAAATTAGGACCGGACCAGCATAAATTTCAAGAGGCACAAGCAATCAATCCATTTAAGCTACCTGTGAACTCAAGTGACATTGGAGTAAAAAAGGTAGCATAAAAGAATGAAAACACTGCGTATTCAGTGTCACAACAGGAAACCCAGAAGAGTGATGCCTATATGACACATGTAAATGATGCTCGGTTGTCAATACAATCCAGAACCGGCCACGAAAAGAATGAACTACAGTGCCCGAGGGGCTACACACATGCGCGATAAGAAGAGTCAAGTGAGGAAAATAGGAAGCTTCAGCCTGAAGACGCCGCACCTCGAAATGATGTCACACACAGGCAAGCATAAAAATCCTCGATTGCTATAACAGCCACAGCGTCGGGAAACTGCCAGATGGTTGCAAGAACCGGGAACCTGAACCCTTCCTTGTAAAGCAGAACACGCCTGAAGAAAAAGGTATTGTGCCCGCGTATGCTCGGAAATTTGCAGTAGCAACCAACCATATCCCAATCTTAATGGAGCCACTTGCATTACTTATTAGCACGAGGAACTGTTGGGAATCGGCATAGATCACGCCATAACTGGCTTAGACACAGATAGGTATTGCGCCTCTGTATACCTGCATGCTCCTCCCAGTATTGAAACCTGAGCACCTAAACCCGATCACAGCGGCACATCAAAAACTAAAGAGCACGGGGCTTCACCCGATACTTTTTTAGACCACTGCAAAAGAATGGCTGGAAATGCATGTATCACCCCCCCAAACACGAGAGCACTTCCTGCTCTCTTTCATGTACTGGGTAAGCTTAAAAGCATTTTACACCATCCCTTTCGAAAGGTATGCTTAAGTTAAGAATCAATTATTTCCATTTAAGAGCAAAAAGTATAACATAGTACCCCCTTCTTTTTCCCACCAGCCCCCATAATGACTAAAAAGCCCCGGCACTTCAGAAAAGAAAATTAAAGTCTACCTGCCGTCATACTCATAAGAAACACCGGTAGGTGCTTGATAATGAGAAGTTCAAATGTTCGGACTCAACACAGCAAATAGTCAGATAATCAAATAGTTTCTTTCAAATCTATTAAAACAGGTAGAAAACCAACAGCAATCGACCTCAGCAATAGAAGATGGTACTTAAGGTCCCTAAAACATTCAAACACACATGATTTCAATTATTTATGAGCACATACTAAAAATAGCTATATTATTATTTCATACAGATTCAAAGATGTCCTGCCTCAATCTAATCCATCCCTGATGAAGACCTTTGCATAAATAAAGTGATGGTC
This sequence comes from Triturus cristatus, assembly GCF_964204655.1. Classification (NCBI taxonomy): domain Eukaryota; kingdom Metazoa; phylum Chordata; class Amphibia; order Caudata; family Salamandridae; genus Triturus; species Triturus cristatus. Next base: position 410,604,489 of record NC_140589.1, on the reverse strand, counting down.
CCACATCCACAAGGTCGAAATGCGTCGGCTTATCTTAGCGGTTCAGAGCCAATGTGGATACCTAAAGATGTTATTTCATCCAGCCAGTAAAGTCGGATTGGCCTGACTCACATTGATAAGTTGTCAAGTAGTCTCTGACCCTAATAGGACCGTAGTAATAGATAGTGCAGAGAAGGAAGTGGGACTCAGTTCCAGCACCTCAGACATAAGTAGGACACAAAGCAATTTAGGAAAACACATAGTACTGGTATTCCCTCCGATATGAGTGTAATCATGCACTACAACGTCTGAAGTAAATGAAATACTATATGACATATGAGAATACTGAAATGTTCTTATGTGTATTGATGTTTAAAAAGTGATGTTTTTTCTTACCTATCTTGTCCAGTGAGTTATGTATTATGTATATGCGTTTTTTATAAATGTAATGTCCATTTTGAAACATTGAAGAGATTTTTATGTACTAGGTGAAGGGATACTTAAATGTTGATAAGCTTTCGATGAAAAAATAAGTAAGAAGCATGCAAGCACAGAGTCAATAAAAGGGACTTCTGTGACAGAAAACGTATTGTGATTTATGGTGACAGAGGTATTGTGCTTGTTGAAAACTTTCTAAAAAAAAGTGGCATTTTCACAATTGTAATTTAAAATGTGACTTCACCATAAGGTACGATTTTAAATTAGGATTCCAGAGACACCAAACATGACTCAATCATCTATTCCCATTCGGAAATTACTCCTTAAAATGTAATAAGGCATCTCCAATGTTATCCTTTCAGAAGATAGGCATTGCAGTAGTGAAAAACAAATTTGAGTTTTTCACTACAAGGGCATGTAAAATGTAAAAATACATGTCCAACCTTTTAAATACACTCTACCCTATTCTGGGGCTGTCCAGGGCCTACCTTAGGGGTGACATTTATGTATTAATAAGGAAGGTTTCATCCTGGCAAAAGATTTATTTTGCTACATTGAAATGGTAGTTTGTACTGCACAATGGAAGAACTAAGACATGTTTAAAGAGCTACAAGCAACAATTAATGTACAAGCCCTGGGTACATGTACACACTTTACTAGTGACTTAATAGTAAATTAAATATGCCAATTGTGTAGAAGCCAATGTTCCCATGCTCTGAGCAGAGAGCACAGGCACTTTAGCACTGGTTATCAATAGTAAAGTACACTGAGTCCTTAAGTCAGCAAAAACAAAAGTCAGCAAAAACAGGAGGTCTGAAGGCAAAATGTTAGGGGGAAACCATGCCAAGGATACCAGTTCTAACATGTGCACTCCAGCAGAAAGTGGGAAGAACAACCCAACCCCTTGGTAATATTCTTCACTAAGGCAGAAGAACCTGGACAGACCATCGCATTGGCATGGTCTGTTCTAGGATAGTACTCTACCGTGAAGTCCATTCCCGGTAGGGAAATGGACTTCTTAACAGTTTGGGATTTTTACCCCTCATCTAAAGGGGTCTGTTGTCTGTCCAAATCTGAAAATGAACACCAAAGAGGCATGGTCTCAACATCCTCAGTGCCCAGACCACTGGGAAGATTACCATTTCTATTGCACTCCACTACAGATGAAGGCTACAGGTTGATCCAGGCTTTCTTTGGTTAGCTGTGAGAGCACCACCCCATGCCATGCGCTGCGGTGTATCATGGGTGCACCATGTAGTTAGTCCTAGGGTAAGGGAGAAGTTGGAGGCAAACTGCCCCAGAAACGTGTTGCAGTCTCTCTGTTGCTCTGGGATCAGTGTAGGGGAGAGACTGACACCCTCCAGTGACCCATCCTGCTCCTTGGAAGAAAGGAGGTCACAGAAAGGTCATCATTATCCATGACGAGGAGCATAGTTAATTCAGACCTCTAAAAGTGGGGTTTGAGGAGATTAACATGTAAAATCCTTAAAGGTTTCCTGGGAGTCTTGAGGTCTACCAAGTAGGTTCACCTCATAAGGCCAAGACCAGCAGTTTTATACAGGCCTGGGCTCCATGGGCTGCATGAACCACATTTTTTAGTCTGGCTGAAACTTGACCAGAGTGGCATTCTGTTTATACCATCAGTTCATTTCCTCCTGGCTGGTTTCTATATTTTCCTGCACTTGCTTCCAACAGCACTTCATCTAGTTACAGAGTGCCAAGATGTAACTGACCACATCCTGGGAAGCCATCCTGGGAGTTTGCTCCCAGCCATACTTCACCAGGGTGAGAGGTCCTCTCACACGGTGCTGGTACAGGAGTTCTAAGGGGCTGAAGCTAATGCCTGCTTGCAGTATCTCCCCATAGGTAAAATAAAAGGCATGTCAGGAGGACGTCCCACATCCACCTCATGGGATTTGGCAGGCCCATTAACATGCCTTTTAGGTTTCAGTTGAACCTTTCAACAAGCCCATTAGTTTGAGGGTGGTAAGGATTGTAGAACTTGTAGATTACCTTACACTCCTTCCACATGGCTTTCATGTACTTTGCCATGAAGTTGATACTCTGATCTGACATCACCTCCTTGGGGAACCCCTAATGGGTTAAACTCCTCATCACTGCCTTGGCCACTGCGGGTGCAATCACTGTCCTCAGAGGTATAGCTTCTACGTACCGAGCGGCATGGTCCGCCAAGACCAGGATGAACCTTTTGCCAATGCTTGTCTTGGGGTTCAGAGACCCAATGTTGGTAATACCCACCCTTTCAAAGGGGGTGCAATAACAGGAAATGATTGCAGGAGAGCTTTGGGCTTAACCTGTGAATTGCCAGTGGCCTAGCAGGTAAGATAGGATCTGCAGAGCACAACTGAGGCCCTTCTCATTTGAGGCCAGTAAAAGTGGGTGACAAGTCTGTCAAATGTCTTGTTCTGCACCAAATGACCTGCCAGGGGTACATCATGACCCAACTCGAGTAGGAAGGTCCTGTAGCACTGGTGGACCACCAACACATGGGTTGCATTAGGCTCCTGAACCTTTGGCTCACTATACAGAAAACCATTCTCCCAGTAAACCAGGTGATCACCAAAGTTGTTGCTACCTGTTTCGGCCTGCTTCCGTAAGCCCAGAGGAGTAGGACATTCAATCTGCGCCTTGCAGAGCTCCTCCCTGGTGGCACCCCCTTCCTTCTGCCCTTTTGACCCGCTCAGGTAGCTTCCCTAAGGAGGCAGCATCCTCCTTTGCTGGTTCTGCAGCATCCAACTCAAGGTCAGCCTCCTCCTGGACTGCGGGGGTTTCAGAAGTGGGTTTCCTCCACCCCTTGCCCTTTCTCTTTTGTCAAATACCTGGGCCATTCTTCTAGGATTCAGGCCTTCCTGGCTACGCTCCCGGGTTACCAAGGACCATGTGGTCAGGCACAGCTACTCAGGCAAACCTAACATCTCCAAGTAGGACCTGACCTCCACCTCCTTTCAGATTGTGTACTCCATGTCATTGCAAATCAGACAATCCCCAGGCATAGACAGCCTCACAACTACCATCAAGGAACCCGAGACCATCCCCGTTCAAAGGGGTCTAGAGCCAGTGGATAGTGACTGTCATGGTTGCATTAGGACCTACCTGCTCTGAAGTAACCAGTTGAAATCTATCTGACACTTGTCATGCTGGCTCCAGTGTCTCTCAGAGCCTCCACCCTCTACCCATAGATGGTGACCAGCTGCCTGTACTTCCTAAAATTACTAGGCATGTGAGTCCTCTGCATCATCTCTCCACCAACCAGGGACACTAGGGTAACCGTTACTCTATCCCCAACACTATCTGGGACAATCTCCTCCCCAAGCACTATACTAGCCAACTCCAGTGACTGCCCACTGGTGTGAGGCTGTGCCTTCTTGGGACGGTTGGCATACCCCATGAAGTGCCCTTCCTATTGACACTCAGAGCAATTGGGGGAGTCCTGAACTGTTGGAACTAGTTTGTGGCCCTTTAGAGAACTCTTGTGGTGATCCCATTCAGATACCTTCTTATGGACCCTGGTACTGACCCAGAAGCCTGCCTCCTTAGCAAGATCACTGAGGTCAGATAGCTTACTGTCAATCTGGTGTTGGTGCAGTTTTGCAAAACAAAGACTGAACATGTGCTCCTTCACAATCAAATTGTACTGTCCTTCACCCAACCAACCAGTGCCTTAAAAAAAGGAATCCCCAACCGAGGTATGTTGGGCAGGCTTCTGACTGAGACCTAAACTTCTGTGCGTACTTCTCTGGGGTCAGACCATACTACCTGACAAAGGCTTCCTTCATGGGAAATACCTCATACCGTTTCCCTTCTCTAGGGCCAGTATGGTGTCCCTCCCTTAATTAGGAATATGGCTCTGCAGATTATCCCCCCAATCCTCATCAGGGATCTTGTGCATATTTATGGCAATCTCATAATCATCAAAATACTGGTCAATGTCATCTCCCACAACAAAGTCAGGCACCAGACCTTTAGGAAAATGGATCTTCTTGTCTCCAGAGGGCACTGTAGGTACGATACCACCATTACTGAGGGACTCCACCGGCTTAGCACTGAGAGCCAACTCTCTGAGACTTAGCTCATGGGTATATTTCCTTTCCTCCATGGATAGTCTCCACCTCCTATAAAGCTCTCACAATCCCAGCCTTCTGGCTGTTCACATCTAAAAAGGTAATATCTTGACTTCGAGCACTTTCGCAAAATTGACTTGACAATTTCACTCACAGATATCCTTTACTATTCCACGCTACAAAGGCCGATGAGGCCAACCTTTTCTACTGGTGGGGTAGGAGATAAATGTCACTATATGCCTGTGTGTCTATATGTATATTGCATTATTAGACCAGGATCAGTGACTCAATAAGGAGTCTCTCCGCGCTGAATGGATAAAAATGATTATCACCTAACAGACTGCTTCACCTGCCACAGCTCCCATGCAATTCTTTATAGACATCACAGATGTTTGTTAATCTGAAGGTTAAGACACGTTGGGTGTTGTGCACACACCAGCATGCCGCCTCTGCTATGCAGCAATTGTGTATAGAGGTGCCTTTATCTTCGCAATACGCCAATGCCTTGGGCTTTCAGATTGCGATGTGAATGAGAACTGCACAGCCGGTTTCCGGTGTTTGAGTAACAAATGTGTCAGCATGCTTTTTTGCCCACATTTGCAAGAGTCATTTGCACTATTTTATTAAGATGACAATAAGTGCTATATCTCTCTTTTGAAAAGATATGTCTTTTCTCTATCCGTTTTCTTTTATTACAGGTTGCATTGAGGACCTCCTAAGGACGTTCCTCTAAGTACATTGACAGCAAAAAACTCAGACTAGAGGTATCATTGGAATACTGGGTGTCGCTCTCTTAGATTCCTATTTTTAAACTTTTCTGCACTTATAGCACGGTCCTGAAGAAATGCCATGGGATCCACTAGAGACCCTCAAAAGGCATGAAACATGTCGACCTAACACTCTCACTCACCATCATCGCTTTTTCACCTGTTGACAAACAGAACAGAAGAAAAGCACTCACCCCTCAGATATAATATCTCTAGAGCCCTTCGTTGTCATCAGTTTTAACCACACCACATGGACCCTTGAATAAAGGTTCTGTAGAGTACCAGTGTGGCGATTTAATCCACTCACCTTTCTTCTCCTCCCCCACACACATGCACTCACTACTGTGGCATTACTCCGAAAAAGAACTCTGACAAAGAGCCCTCTTGCGGGGCCCATGGGGGACTGAAGTGCCACCCCCACGAGGAGCAATGCCTGATGATGAAGCATGACATCCGCATGGGTGTGTGAGGGCACTTTTTGCAAAAGGAGGAATTTCCTCACCTCCACACTACTGTCTCCAACCTACCCTTTGAGTAAGCTACGCACAGTCTTGCCCAGCGACCATAATAGGCCTGCTCTTCTTCTCTTTAGGAACAGTTACCTACATGTGATTATTATGTAAGTCATCCCTCTCAGCTGCAGGTTGGATCTAAGGCAGACCCTCTCCTTGTTCATCCATGTTCATCCGCCATATCATCCCCTTCTGTGGTTTCAACCACTGACTGAAGGGCTGTTGCCTTTGCCCTCAGCTTTTTTTGCAACTCCCTCTGCTTGGTGTTTCTTTTTGCAGGAAGTCCCCTCTGCTTACAGAACTCCTTGAGCTGGGCAACAGTGTAAGCATGTATGTTGGCCAACTCGAATTCCATTCTTGCAGGTGTGGTTTCACTAACAACGGTCAGGGAAGGATTTGGGAAAAACAAAAACGAGCCAATCAAGGAGAATTTAAAATGTGAACTGCTCTTAGATAATGAATAGTAGTATACACCAAACACAGTATGGCACTACACAAACACAAGTCCTGATCCTCATCACAAATAACCAATGTTAGCAATTGGGTTACTGTTTCATTGGGGTATGAGCCCTGGTCAAGCAACAACCACAATCCTAGTCAGAGTAAGGATCAAGTACACTTCCAATTAACCTATGCTCAACCCCCTAGGAGATTGGCACAGAACAGTATAGTAATGCATAACTTAGCAGCAGTGTGTAAAGTATTTGTGCAGCTGTTCAAACAGTAAAACAGTGAAAACACCACACAAAAAGATCCCACATCAGCTTAGAAGAAAAGAGCAAGATTTAATGAATGAAACAAAACCAAAACGACAAAAATCCAATTAGTAGAACTAGAGATATTGTATTGAATGTTTTTAGTGTAACTAGCACCAATTGGACATAGTTCCAACTGTGGCTATTTGGTTACGCCAGACCGGGACAAAGTCACAAGTTCAGGCTGACCACAATGGAGCATGGGCTGACTGCAGGGGCCCAGTTAGGCCCCCTGAACAAAGTTCCTTAAACCCTGGTTTGCGGAGCATTGCGAGGATCTGCTCCAAAGATGTAGTGCACAGCTGAAGTGATGCATCGGTTAACAAATGCTGGTATGCTTCGATGCGAAAGCTGCATATTTGTCAAGGATCCTTTCATTAGGGCTGATGATGCAAAGTCTGACATCAAGGATGCGGTGCACAGAGGGTGATGCATCAGTTCCAGAGTGCAGCAAGGCTGAAACGTGGAATCTGATGTCGTCATTGAGACTGCCATCGACGAGGGTTGTGAGGACTTGCACAGAAGATGTCTCTTGTGATTCTGAAGGCATTGCAGGTTGCGGCTGTGATGCAGATTTTTGCAATGGGTCTGCTCCATGCTGCAGCGGAGATATGATTGTTCTGCTCAGGGTTCTACCACACTGCAGAGGAGATGCGTCGCTTCCGCTGGACCCACAGAGGCTGGCAGAGCACCTTAAACACACTTCCAAGTGTCCAGAACTGGGGTGATACCACTTGGCAGGGTAGACTCACAGATGGCAGAGTCCAGGTGCCTTTGAAAGGTTGTTGGAAGCCTGTTATGTCCCTTAAGCTTCAGATCAGGAGGCCAATCAACTAGCCCTTGGAGTCACTCTGGGTTCTAGGTTCATGAGATGCAGGTCCAGTCCTTCTTATCCAAGCAAGAGGGCAGCAGGCAGCGGGTCTACATAGCAGGGCATCATTTCCTTCAGAGCTGCAGTCCAGGAGAGTGGCAGTCCTATCAGTTGCAGAGCAGTCCTTCTTCCTGGAAGAATATCCACAGGTCCAGAAGTGGTAGTGTCTGAGGTCCAGTATTTATACACAGTTGTGCCAGCGAAGTGGGGGGAAGCTTCTAGAGGCTTACATTTGAGGTTCACAGGTGCCCTGCCATCCTGGCTCTGGCTCCAGACTAACTACAGGGGGTATGCACCCCTTTGTGTGGAGACAGGACACAGCCTATTTACGTTTAAGTGGGGCTGGGCCCAACTCCTCCATTCCATCCTGCCAGTGATGGCCCATCCACTCACACCTAACCTCCCCATTGTGTGTGGCTGTCTAGGAGGAACATGCAAAGCCCATAATGTCACCCACACCCTGTTATGTGACGCAGAGACAGATTGCAGGCACCAAATGGCTAAGGCAAGAAAATGCCAACTTTCTAAAAGTGGCGTTTTTGGATTTGGAATTTAAGATCTGACTTCACCCTAAGTCAAACTTTTAAATTGTGATTCCAGAGACACCAAACATGAACTGGTTACCTAGTCTCATTTGAAAATTATACTTATAAAGTGTAAGTCAACTCCCATGTTAGCCTAAGGGAGAGGTAGGCCTTGCAGTAATGAAACACAAATTAAAGAGTTTTTTACTTCTAGGACGTGTAAACTTTAAAAGTACATGCCCCACTTTTAAAATACACTGCACCCTGACCTTGTGGCTGCTCAGGGTCTACCGTAGGGGTTGACATATCTATTAAGAAGAATGTTTTGCACCTGGCAAAAGGTTTACTTTGCAAGTTTGTAATGGTAGTCTAAAACTGCACATACAGGCTCTGCAATAGCAGGCTTGAGACAAGTTTAGAGTGCTGCTTAATTGGGTGGCACAATCAGTGCTGCAGGCCCATTAGGGGCATATAATATACAGATGCTGGGCACAGGTATTGTCACTTTACTAGGGACTTACAAATAATTAAAGATGCCAATTGGGTAAAAGCCATCCTACCGTGTTTTAAAGTTCAAGAGTCCTAAGGACAGCAAAAACTAAGTCAGCAAAAAGACAAGGTCTGAAGGCAAAAGGTTCAGGGAAAACAACGCCAAGGGTGCCAGGTCTAACACTTATGCAGAATGTGTTGCGTTTGGCTTTGAGCACTCCGTAGTGGGATTAAAGAACGAACATCCATATTTCCCTAGCCCAATCTGCCTTCAGGATATTGTTTTGCGTGGCACAGCATGCACTGAATGTGTCTAGAAACCACTTTTTGATGTTGGCACCATGACAAAGTCACGAGGATTAGCAGGAACTGGCTCTGAATTACAGTCAAGGATACCATTATTTTTCTTAAACTGTAACCCAATTGACCCAGCCGAGTTGCATCACTGACATTGTAAAGTTAATCGAGCATTTAATTATATATATTACAACACTTTGTGTCAAAATCAGAAGCAACTAGCATAACTAAACTAAAGAAATTCGGTGCTGCCTTTGTGAACAGTTCGCTCTGAAAAGGCATTTACTACTCGACCAGTATAGCCCAATATGTAGTCAATTACTTTTCTTTAGAAACACCTCTGAATTGTGCTTTTAAAATGCATCATATGAGAAAATGAAAACAACACAGCTACGCACAACTGCGTTCCATTAAAAAAATAATTAAGCACAAAACATCCAATAAAGAAATTCTGCTTCGAAAAATAAAGTTTCTCAATTGGATTTGCTTGATTTCCTCATAAAATGTACTGCCAATCTCATAGATCTTGTGCATGACATGCATGGCATTCTGCAAAATTAGATGTTACACTTCGCTGGTCCGTTTTCTTGGAAAAGCTGACATGTACTATAAACACCTTGCTGCTATAAAAAGAGTGGTCAGGAACTAAGGCAGTTAACTAATGCCTTCTGTTTTAGAAAAACATGCAAAACCTCAAGAAAGACTTTTTTTTTGCTAAATAAATGAATAAAAAGATGTGTTTTACTCAGTATGTCATCATCCAAGTCTTTAAACAATGGAAGGATTATGGTGGTTCCCAGAAACTGCGAAGATGAAACATTTCCAGGATAGACGAGGTCAGCTTACATTAGAAACTCTTGTAAGCACACTCTAAGGACTGGAGATGAAACTGTCCAATATTACGGCATTCTTAGCACTGGATGTATAAGTCTTGGAAAAACCTTTGTGCACAGATAGAGGCATATCAGCAACAGACGGCGATACATATCGCAAAGCGCGCTTAGCGCTTTTTTATTTATCGCCGGCTATCACTGGAATTTATTGCCCGGTTAGCGCGGTATTAACAACGCGTTTCTCCAGGGCGATAAAATTAAAGCGATAGCGGCGTTGTAGTAGGGGATATTGCCGGAAATCCAGCGAAAAGTCCACAGGAATGGCGAAAACGTTGTTGATAGGCCAAGGTGCACTCAGCCTGATGATCCACCTGTCATTGGATAATGCAGGTAAGTCAGGTTTTCAGCAGACATTATTTTTCGGCGAAAACCGCAGTTAGACCGGATTTTAAAATTGCTAACCGTGTTGTGGGCAGCATTGTAAATATCACGATGTGCACATAGCGATAATTTACATGGTATTCCGTGAGGGATACGCCCAGTGACGCCCACTTTGTATCTCATTAGAGATGCAGAGCGAGGCGTCGGGAAAACGGCTGCTAACATGCGCTAATGCATGTTAGCACCGCCTTTTAAATAGGGCGACAATATTATCTCCGCTCTTTTGTCTTTTAAAGCCAAAAAAGCGGAGATAAGGCCCTTGATAATATGCCCCATTTGTTAATAATGAGCCTTTGCTTCGCATTGATGGTACATCAGGAACGGAAGCTATACCTCGGCCTGAGCGGAAAGCAAAACTGACGAGTGTCTCTTGAAAAGAATCCGAGAATACAGTGTGAAAGATTGTATTCATCAAGCACCATCGAGTCGGAACTGTCATATATATGTATAATGTTCAAAGTCATTAAAAACAAGTTCTCATGACAAAAATGTACAACATGGCACCATTCAGTAGCACATATGTATAAGTACAACTCTAAATAGGCTGTTCTGATCTTTGAAAAGTGATTTTTGGAGGAGCAATACATACACACATAAAACATATAACAATACAAATCTGATAGTTTAAAGTTGGTTGAAAAATTCAGGCTCCTATGAGTTTAAACTGCTAGAAAATATTGTTGATTATAGTATGTATAAAGTGTTTATTTTGGTTATTGTTGTTCAAAGTAGTGCAGAATCACATGCCATTCATTTCCAGGTTCAGGACTATGGCCGGCATTATGATGTTGGGGTACTGCCACCGACAGGCCGTCAGTGGCGGTCCGCCTGACATCCAGGCCATCAGTCCCACTGCCAGATTACAATACCAGCTTTCGGACGGATGATGTCGGGGGGGTCTAAGACCGCCATCTCTGACAGGCTCAAGGAGCCTGTCAGGGTGGCAGTCGGCCTCCTAGCCCCACCATAAGGACGGTCTCACCACCATGGAAAGACAACTGCAAAGGGACATATGGGGCCTGAAGCAGGGCCCCCTTGGGCCACTGCTAAGTAGCCAGGGAGGCACATGTGGTGCCGTCTCAAACATCCATGCACATGGTGCCTGGATGTTTGAAAACATGACTTTTTCTACTGCGGCTTGTGCGGCGGCCGTTTTCCAGGCAGCAGCACAAGCCGCAAGAGAAAAAAGCAGTTTCTGACCACCTGCCTGGCATTCTTATCAAAATATGGTGAGTGGGACTGCCGACTACTTGCAGGAGGTCGCAATCGCTCTGCGATGGCGGTCAGATCGCCATCGTAATGAGGCCCTATGTCTTCAATAATTGATAAAGAAGGTAAAATGCACATCAGGAGATGTCTCCTTAAACTCAATGACAATATAATATGGATTGATTCACACAGCTAGTTCTATTAACTTTGCCCCTTTCAAGACAAATATGCAAAGGAAATGTAAAAAAGAGTCTCACAGTCAACCCTTAACTACTCCTGTTTGTGCTTGGTGTTTGCAGGTGAGTTAGTATTCATGATAATACTATCCCAGTCATCTACCCCTGAATTGTCATCCTACCCTCAGAAGACGCTCTCTTTTTTGCTAGCCAAAGTACAAGCTCGTTATAAGCATCTGGATGCAGCACAAGGCTGGCTATTGGCATCAAATCCAGTTCATTTGCCAGTATTGCATCCAAAATGATTAACTCATCATTGGGCCAGAAAGTTGACCCCACAATCTTTAAACAAGTATCAGTACACACTAAATGGAGGGGCCTAAAACGTGTTCAGCAACTTGCACCTATGTTCATCATGATGATCGTGATTCGGCCACAATGTTATATATACTTTCTCAACCAGCACATATGATCTGTTTCGATGTTGTGTGAGAAATTTATAATATAGCCCTCATACCTCCTTCTCAGCAATTAAGTCAGAATACAGCCCAAGTAGCATACCAATTTCTTGTCAAAACAAAAAGAGCTCAATCCATAATTTCCATCTGATCTCCATTTGAAGAATTCCCACTTCCCACATCGACTGTGTGAGCAAGGTGTCAGGCTTTGACAATTAAAGTTGGACATTTTCCAAAAATAGTGATGTTCTGTATTGGTGGATGCCAAAGGTCATACCCTTTATCTCTTCGTTTTTGCCCTCCCACCTCAGAAAACGGACCCATCGCAAAAAAAATCAGAGCAAGGGGACATTCTGCTTTCATTCTTCTCTACAGCCTAAGTGTCCTGAAAAACACTTCATTACCTGCCATCTGTGCTCATGGAATGGCAAAGCTTGCCATAATTATGTGTGTGGAGACATATTTGAAGCCACTCCTTTATACATCTCTGCCACTCACCAAGCAGTCATAATCTGAGAATATTGGGTGGGGCAAGAGGCAACCTTTGTATTTATTAAAAATGGGTCATGAGATCACTGCATGAATCACTGTGGTGTTTATTGATGGAGACTGATATGATTAGGTAAAACCAAGTGGGTTGTTAGGTAGGGCAGTTTGTCTTTAATGGGAGATGGCCTTGATGTGTGTTTTTTTACAACTAGGTGAATTATGTTATTAATTTGTGTACTAAAGCCCTCAGGACAGCGGTTCCTAATTATGGTTACATCAGATGTACGCAATGTTTTCCTTACGATATGAACATCTTGCATACAAGGGTTTAATTAATCACTTCATATTTACTGAATCAGAGGACTCAAATTTGCTGTTGTAGGAGTCCTTTCATCAGTAAGGATAAAGCCTGTTCATAAAAATACCTTTCAGAAGCTGAACCCTTTCAGAATTAAACATTTGTGTACCCTCTCATCTGTTGAGATGTAGACTATCATCTAACCATCTCAACTCTGAGTGCCCCACTTTCTCTTTTTCTTCACATAAGCAATGCAGGTGCAAAATTAATTGATAAGCAAGTCATTGAGTTCCTGCTAAAGTTATCTCATTCACTTCCATTTGCCTGAGGGATCATGTTTAGCAATGTCAACTGAAAAACAATTCGAACAGTATTCAGAAATGCAAAAAGATAAAATCGCTAACTCTGAATCATTCTTACACAACACGAAAATACAGCTTGAATCTGTTACCACTCCTTAGTGTTTGAGGGTAACATAAATTGAACATAGGAAGAGTAGGTGTTTACTTCTGATAGTGTAACCTCCTCACCAACGCTAACGAGCTTAAACTAAAGATTCTCAATGGCTAAACTTACCTCACTCTTTCCTCAAATTGAAAAATTAAAACACTGCCAAACAGATTCATGCCAGAATCAGATCAGTTAAAATGTATGAGTATTTAATAGCTGGCAGTGCAAAAGTCTGCACCAGTATGCCTGGACACAGTTGAATAGAGGTGCAACAGTGGCTGTAGTTGTTTAGCAATGTACATTAACTCATCACATAGACTGTACATTGAGGCTGAATGCTCATACTTGAGAAGGGATGCAGTCTCCGTAATTCCTGTTCAACATGCCACCCCTCACGCTGATACAAAATAACAGATTTTATACCATATACTTCTATCTGACTTGGAAACTGGTTTATCCCTAGACATTTTGCTCTTTGGCCTTCTGTTTCTGACCTGTTTGTTGGTTTTATGACTCTGTGCACTTTACCACTGCTGAACAGTGCTAAAGTGCATATGCTCTCCCTGTAAAGTGTGTTTATGGATTGGTGATTCCATGATTGGGCATATTTAGTTTACTGGTAAGTCCCAAGTACAGTGCACTGCGTGTGCCCAGGGCCTGAAAATCAAATGCTTTTAGTGGGCTTGCAGTACTGATTGTGCCACCCACATAAGCAGCTTGTAAATGTAACTCAGACCTGCCACTGCGGTGTCTGTGCACAGTTTGGTACTGCCATGTCGACTTGGCAAGTGCACCCACTTGCCAGGTTCTAACCTTCCCTTTTCCTAAATGTTAGTCACCCTTAAGGTATAACCAAGGCACCCCTATGGGCAGGGTGCAGTGCATGTGAAAGGTAGGACATGCCCTGATATGTGTGGCATGTCCTGATAGTGAAATACTGCCAATTTCGTTTTTTACTATTGTAAGGCTATCTGTCCCCATAGGATAGAATAGGGTTTATTTATAACATCTTATAAATATAATTTCCCATTGGGACAAGATGGGAAGATAAAGTTAAGTATGCCTGAACTCAGAATAAAAAGGTGCATTTTTAGTAATGATGATTTTTGTATTGAGTGTTTGAAAACAGCACTTTTAGAAAGTGGGTATTTTCGTGCTTAGCCATCCTATGCACCCCTGCTTGGATGTCTATTGACTGTCTGGCTTTGGAGTTACAGGGGCTGGGGATGTGCAGTGGCTCCAGAGAGTCTGGATGAGTCAGCGCTAGGCTGGATAGGCCTTATCTGTATTTGGAGTGGTGGGAGGAGTAGCACCTGCACCTGAATACGGCTGTGCCTGCCTTCCACAATGATGGTTCCGCCTCCCGTGGTGTGTCTGGAGCTAGGGCTCACACTGGCATGGAGGTTGTTGTGCACTTGCAAAGTGCCCCCCAGAACTGGTTTGACCTGGGTTCAGAGCCCTGGGCCAGGAGAGACCAAAGAGATTTACTGTATAATAAGAGGGGCCCAGACCCTAGACTTTTAGATCATATCCGGGAAATCAAGAGGAATCATTGCCAAGGAGAAGAGGTGGACCAATACCTCCACAACATCAGACCCAAACACCTCAATGAAAGAGTGTCCTTCCCTGTACCCAAAAGGAACGTCCGCTCCACCAACCTCGCCCTGGCAGAGACCCCACGCATCCGCAGAACCAGAGCAGGCGGAAGAGACTCCTCCTACGTTGCAGCAAAGACTTGGAACGAGCTCCTAGTCAACATCTGATTCTCCCCCACCCTGCACACCTTCAGGAAGAGCCTCAAGACCAGGCTCTTTGACTGATCCGGAGCTGCACCACCCCCCGCGCCTTGAGACCCTCACGGATGAGCAGCACACTTTATAAACCTCTGAATGATTGATTGATTGAGAAACTGAGGAGGAATACGGCCCCTGTGCTGTTTGCTGTCTGGGGTTGGACTGCAGTGGCTACTTTCTGCCAAGGAAAACAGCAAAGGACTTTGCTGTTTTTCTGTGTCCCCTTCTTGAGGAAGATCTCCAAGGGCTCGAAGAAGAGCTTGCCTCCTGTTCTGAAGTCTCAGGGACACAAAGACTTCACCCCCAGCTCACCTGAACTTCCTTGTTGGGAGTTCTGACCTGCCACGAGGTACCTGTCGCTGTTCTAGGCCTTTTGAAGTTGTTCTGGCTGTTGGGAGCTGGAAAAGCAAAGCAACAAGAAGAAGCGTGATGCATCCGCACCTGTTTCCGATGCATCGCAGAGGAAATCATCGCAACGCCTGCCCACGGCTCGAATAATTGCTGCACGCTACATCGACTGCACTGACCTCTGAAGGCCGAGATCACTGCACCGATTCTGATGCAAGCCCTGCTGCCCGGCTGCAAGGACCCATGCATCCTCCTGGATCGTCACATTGTATCGAGGCGCCAGGTCTGTCACATTGTTGGGGGACGCAGTAAGAAACCAAAGCATCCCCTCCACACGCAGTAAGAAACTGATGCATCACCTCCTCCCTGGTGAGGAACCGATGCATGACCTCCCCTGCACAGCAGTAAGGAACCAACGCATCATCTCCCCCGGAGCAAGGAACCAACGCATCACCTCCCCTGAGTGTAAGGAACTGATGCATCACCTTCACTGTGACCCTTTTTGTTTGTGCACACGATGCATCCAAGGTACTTTGTGCGAAAAGTGTTGCATTTACAATTTCCTTTGAACAGAACTATTTCTACCATTTGGAAGTCATATTTGTGTTACTGTATTTTCGATTTGTGTTGTTTTATCTTGTTTGGTTTAGATAAAGATTATTTATTTTTTGAAAAAGTTGTGGTGTCCTTTTGTAGTGTTTTCACTGTATTACTGTACATGTTCACAAATGCTTTACACACTGCCTCTGAGATAAGCCTGTCTGCCCATGCCAAGCTACCAAGGGGGTTAGCAGGGGTTATTTTAGGAGTGTATCCCCTTACTCTGACTAGAAGCAAGAGTCCCTATTTGAACAAAGGTACCTACCTCTGCCAACTAGAGACCCTCATTTCTAACACTACACTATTGACTTTCCTATACTATTGACACCCCTAGGGAGGTAAATGCCTTTAGTGCTAGTGAATTTTCTTGTTTCATACAAAATTCATTTCCTACAGACTAAAGCAGTGAGATGAGAGGTTGCAGTAAAAGCAGATGGCTGAACTCATGATAATGTGGGTAAGACAGACACATTGGATGTATCTACTCTTTTGAAGCTAGATATTATCTAACAAATTGCAGAGTTTATGAAATATTGCATGAACAGTTCACACTTGCAGTCTGGCTTCAGCTATCCATTTCTGTTTTCAAGTGTGTAGACATGAAATAGTGTGAGCCAGAGCAATCTTAAGAAAAGTAATGAGATTCATCCTTGTGGTTGATAGATTTCACTCTCCGAATTACTGTGCTTAAGCCACTATCAGATCAAAGCTTCACAACGATGAATACAATATTAGGCCTGGGCTAAAATTTCGTTCCGTTCGTGGAAATTGCGATAATTTGACATTTTCGCGTTCCGCGGAAAGCGCGAAAATGTCAAAATTTCCGCATACCGCAGCTTGGCGATAATTTGTTTCTTGCTCGCGATGTAAAATAATACATTCTCTCGCGCGCGCGATCGCCTTACCTGAATCCCTGCGTTCGCCGACAAGTTTTCTTGATCCGGTCGCGTTCTCCATGAGATGTTGAATTGTTTTTAGCCATTTGCGCTGTCTCGCGACAGTTCGCGCCCGCAATGACGTCATGCGTCGTGCGATCACGTCTTTCTTCTCGCGATCATGCATCGCGAGACAACTGAAAACAAGATGGCCGCGCCCGCGAGCAACCACATGGGTAAGTTGGTGAGCCGCAACCATGCAGAAAATCTCGCGAACATGCGGGAAAAAAACTTCCGCATCTTCGCGATATTTCCGCGCGTTTGCGATAATTTTTAACATTTGCGCGATAATTTGCGAAAGTGGATTTCGCAAATTCCGCCCACCCCTATACAATATTCAAGAAGAAAGGAGGGAGGAGGGAGGGGATTCCTTGAGTTTATTGCTTGAACATTTGCCACTGCATTGTTCTCCTATTACCTGCCTCTTATCAAAATGATGTCTTGTACTGGCCCTCAGCATTCATTTGTAGGACGCTGTAGGATGGTGGCATCAGAAAGTGCAGACATGTGTGTGATGTGGATGACTGAACATTTCAAATTGAGGGTAGAGATTGAGAGGAGGATAGACATTTTACGGCACACCGTTTTACAAACGGTTCCTTGGATAATTGAGGCGCCACTTGGCATACTCATAGAACAGGAATTTAATCACACTTTAGTTTAGTGGCTAGATTAGGATCACCTCACAATAGCATAATAATTCTATGTTTAATGCAACATGCTTGACCCACTGGCATCTTACAACAGGGTCTGAGAATGGAAAATACTCATTGGCTGCTGCTACCGGAAGACTTTCTGTATCCTGTCAAGAGAACAATAAATGGAGATTTTTATACCTTGTCTTTAATCTCTTCTTCCAAAGTCTCATTCTAGAATTCAAGTAAGCAGTTTCCTTTCCCTCTCGACCACATTATTATTTGTATTTGTTTCAGAAGGGAAACCAACAAGAAGAAATCCATTTTCTAAGAAATTAGGTTATTAGTTGAGGGGGGTGAAGCACAATCCTCCCTGTCAAAGTGAACCACAAAAAGTCAAAAAATAAACCTGTGCCTAATCCTCTGGTAGCTTAGCATAAAAGCCGTCAGGCTTAATCTAGAGACAATACGTAAAGCACTCACACAGTCACAGTAATTAAGAGAACGCACAACACAAAAATAACCCAGAAACAATTTGGAAACCTAGAGTTGATTTTAATAAATTAAATAATACCTAAATGACAAGAATCCAATCAGTAGAACCAGAGTTATACATTTTTAAGATTTCTATTGAAAATAGCACCAAAAACACAAAGTGCCAATTGTAGTTATCTGCTTGCATCTGGTGGTTATCTGGTTGCATTCAACTGGATTAAAGTTACAAGTTCAGGCAAAGGGTGGAAGAGACAGGATATTGAATCTTTGTCAATTTGTATATTAAAAGAAAGTTTGTCACAAAACAAAATGCTGATTTTTTTTTACAGTCCTGGATGGAAGGGGCAGTAACCCAAAGCATCAGGCTACCACAATGAAGATTAGCTCAAGGATAGTTCACTTAGCACCATGACCTCTGTTTTGTTAGAATTTTGTTTCACACAATTGATGCATATCTAGGGGCATATTTACTAATATATGGTGCAACACATATGATGTAATCATTGAAGTCAACAGTGATGTCAGTGATCAAGTCATGAGTAATGTAATATGTGAGGTCATAAGCAGTGCATTGCGGGGGTGCGAGTTATAGTTAGCTCAGCTAACTATAACAGCTACATTTCTTTCAATTTGTACGAGTGAAATGTCAGCCTAACTACAACGTGTCTGTAACTTTTGTTTTTTTCCATGAAAAAAAATAAAATATATATATATATACATATATATAAATAACGTATAAAAATCTACCACAGGATATATTTGGACAGCAGACCATGTAGATATTGCACTTCAGTGTGCATATGGGAATTTATATAGAGAGGTCAAATAAATATATACGGACATGCTACAGTAAAGTATTGAAAATCTATACCTTGTCTGGAGTTTGTGTATGTATATATATATATATATATATATATATATATATATATATATCAATATATATCAATTTTCAATACTTCACTGTAGCTGACGCTTTTCGGCTGATCCCAGCCTTTCTCAAACTTATATACATGTATTCACTGAAAAAAGCAAAGGTTACAGGAATGCTATGGTTGGGCTCAGATTTCACTTTAACAAAACCAGTGAAATTCAGCAGTTATAGTTACCCCCATATTTGGCCCTAGAGACCACCATCCCTCAGGGACAGCTCCTGCTATCTCCCTGTCCTCTCCCCTTGGGAGCCAGCAGTTTGTTGGACACCATGTGCTATGGGCTTATAGGAAAGTCAAATAGGCCAATTAGTAGTAAATCAATTTTGACATGTTTAGGAGTCAGAACACATGAGCTGGGCTATTTTCTAGAGTCAGGAAACAGCAGCATCAATTCACAAAAATGGGGTTAACTTCACACAAAAAGAGGTACTTTCTCCAAAATAGTAATACTAAATTACTTCTTTGGGTGATTCAAGATGTAATTGATAATGTCTTAATCTAATGGCTGAGGGAGGCTGACCGAAAACCTTTTAAAGTAACTATGTAATACAATATATTTGCCACAAATGTTGCA
This sequence comes from Triturus cristatus, assembly GCF_964204655.1. NCBI lineage: Eukaryota > Metazoa > Chordata > Amphibia > Caudata > Salamandridae > Triturus > Triturus cristatus. The sequence continues at coordinate 410,585,109 of NC_140589.1, read as the reverse complement.
GACATCATTCATAATATTTACAAAGTAGTACGTCTGAGGATCATAGACATATTTCCATGCTTTACATATCTTTTTTCCTTGTACATGAATCTCCAAACCTCAAGCAGTACACATCTGAAACCTACACAAGATATAGGAATTTAGTCGCAGTCCTACTGATTCTCTTGTCAACTTCTCCTGCTCATAGCTTTGTCAATCCACAGGATTAAGCCTGTTTTCCACTACAGAGAAAACCATTTTCCAAGTTAATAAAACCTCTCTCCTACAGACCCTAAAATATTGGCATGTTTAAAACTAAATTTTCACCCGTTTTTGATCTTTAAAACAAACTTTTCTCATCTTTCTTTCTTTGATTGGTCCATTGAAGTAATTTGGCGTTCATTGCTTTCCCGAACATCAGTGTCGCAGTACTTTCACCTGTGGTGGATTGGGGTGTTGAATGATAATCTCTCTAGGTAGAATTCAATACAGTTTTCAAATTGAGCTTCTCAAGGATAGCACACTGCACTGCTTTCTTCAGCATGCTCATAAAAGGTTCAACAAGTCTGTTGGCCTGTGGCCACAAAGGTGTGCTCTTCTGATACTTCATATGTAAATGCTCGCAATTGTTGAAAGGCGGGCACTTTGTTAGACTTCACTATGGCTGGAACACCCTTGTTGCAAAAATGCCATCTAGTATTTCAATAACTTGCTGTTGAGTAGTAGATGAAAGATCTCCAATTAATGGAAATCGTGAGTATTCATCCATAATCACCCTCAGGTGATGTCTATTGTCAAGTGGACCGAAAAAGTCAATGGCTATTCTATCCCATGCATGCTTTGGGAGTTCGGACATGTTCAAGGTGTGGTGAATAGTTTTCGTAGAAAGGCAGCTGCATAGATGACATGCCTTTTATTCCCTTTCAACCCTGTCATGAAGATAAGGAAGCCAGACTGTCTCAGAACTCATTTTGTGGCAATGAGTCCATGATGTCCTTCATGTGCCACTTCAATTATTTTCTGTCACAGACCCTCCAAAATCAAATTCATCGATTCCCGTGATATAACTCCTTCCTGAGTTATGGACCATTCATCCTTGACATTTTTGTATTTTTGATATTCAACATCACTGATGAGCGGTCAAGTGTGTTGGTTCCATTACTGATGTGTAATGATATACTTCAACTTTTACAAGTCACCATCATGACTCATTGTAGTGAAAATCTGTGCTAACGAAATGCCAGCTGGTTGTGTTTGATTTCACAATGAAGTTAATATAGGCCTCAGTACCGTGACCTGGTATAGGCACTCTTGAAAAGTAGTCAACAGGTTTTTGATCCTTCTCTGAATAATGCACAATCGTATAATTATACTCTTGTGACCACAGTCCCTATTGTTCAATGCGAAGTGGCATTATGACCTTAGAATTGCTAAATATAGTCAGTAAAGCTTGATAATGAGTTACCAGCATAAAAGGTTTTCTGTTTAGTAATACATGGAAACAAGCCCATACCAAGCCTAAACATTATTTTTTTGGTTATGAGTAAGCACATTCTGTTTCGGACAAACTTCTACTTGCATATATCACAATATGCCTTCCAGCATTCGGGTGTCCGCTGTGCTTTGCAAGGATAAGCTGTATGATATGTCAAATGATGTCTTGAAACAATTCTGCAGTGGACTGTGCATCGAAACTTAGTCTTTTGTAGTGAAACAGACCAAAATGTGTAGAAAAGCTTGTGATGTACCTGCTATCTTCTTTGAACTCTCACTGATGATATCCTTTTATTAAATCAAGGTGAGAAAAGAACTTTACACCATTTAGTTGTGTTGTCATGTCATCAATGTGTGGACCTGGATGTTGTTCTCGTTAAATTGCCTTTTTTGCCCGACGCATGTCAATGCATATGCATCTAGCTCATTCACTACCTTTTTTAGGCACTATATTACTATGGGAGAAACCCAAGGCATTGGACCGGTAGAGTGCTCAATAATATCATGTTCAAGTAACAATTAATTTCTTTCACAACAACTTCTTGCAGATCAAAATTAATTTGTCAATGTCTCTGAGCAACAGGATGGATGTCCTCATTAATATGCAACTTTACTTTTTATAGTCTTAAGCTTTTCCAAACCAACAAGGGGAACTGACTTACTATTTTGTAGTGAGCATTCATGTTGTAATTCACAGGAACCAGTCCTGAATCAGCAGCTGTGCACATGGATGGGTGCTTGCACATTTGTTTTCTTATGGTTCATTGTTGCTACAAATGAACTTTGACTTTTTAAGGGTGTCGATGCAGCCCATGTATACACTTTAGTTTTCAATGGTATAAGTTGCGGCAATAAAGAAAATTCATGGTATTTCTCCTCAGGCATGTTTATCGATGCACCACTGTTGATAATGAAAGGCATCAAACAACCATTTACTTTCAGTGTAATCTTCAGACAGTGTTTAAATGACTCTAATCATTTAGATACTTGATTTTTCTTTCACTGACAGTTTTCTTCAAAAGCAGCTAAACCAACATGCACATGCATTTCTGAGGTGAACGTTGACATGGTACACGCATTTCTTTCACTTTGACTTAATACTGATACAGAACAGCTCTTTGGCTAGGATTTAGATGATGATCGACTTAATTCAGTGTTGATTTGTCTTAACTGATGTTGCTGTTTGGCCTTGTGGATGTGCATCAAATGTTGCTTCTGAAATGTTCTAGCTGTCCTTTTGCCTTCGCATCGTGACACACTTACCTTTTCCTTCACTCTACAAACAGTCACAAAATGGTTCTCCTTCCCACAGCCTTTACATATCTGTCCAAGAGCCGAACATTTGCCTTCCTGTGGAAATGAAAATTCACATCTAAAACACAACTTCTTATTATTTGTAGACATCACTTTGTGTTCAGTTTGGCTTTTCACACTCATGTCAGATTCATTCTGGGATCCTCCATCCGCCACATCAGCAGCGTGTCTATCAGAATGCTATTCTGCTCTGGCAGCCATTAACAGTCACTCCAGGCTAAGAGTTTCTCTCAGCATTTGTCTTTTGAATGAATCTTAAAAACATCGGTCAATAACTATCAGATGCATATATTCTTCATCATGAAATTATTGGAATTTACAATGTCGGATTAATGTGTTGAGTCTCTACAAATTTGTAGACTTTCTGAGGTTCTTGGTTGAAGAGTTATTGTTTGTAATCAATATTGGGCATCAAAAGTGAGATTCAATACTTCTTTAATCTGATGGAATGTGACTTTGTCAGGTCACTGCATTTTCTTATGACTTCTTCTAAACCATCACCAGCAAGTTTTTGAGATATTTGATAGTATTTTCATTATCAGTCTCTTCAAGTGCATCAATGATATCATCAAATGTCTCTATCCAAGCAGACCATCTATCGACAATTTTCAGCTATTTTGGCGATATCAAACGGTGGTGGTTTCCAGAAAGCGGCAGCATTGTTGTAATTTCTGGGAGTGGTTGAAATTTAGGGTGGAGCCCTCTCCAACACTGTCTGCTGCCCACTAGGATCTGCTTTTTGCAAACCATCTCTAAGGCCCTGTGCTGTTCTGGCCTTTAGGTCAATTTGGCAAATTGATGGACCTCTACCCTGCCTCTTGGTCTCAATGGGATTCCTTCACTTTTCTGGAGACCTCTGGAGTTCTAAGCCGCTACCAAGGAGCTTTGATGGCGTGCCAATTCAGATATGATCAGCTCTGTAAATACAACCCTGGGTATTTCTTCTGGGTCTACTCTGCCCATCTTTGTGGTATGACTCTCATTATTCAGTTCTGGTAAGCAGATTACAGTTTCTTGTATTTGACTTGCTTTATTTTTCGGCATCTCTTTATACTGCCATACACCTGGTTGATCTCTGCCTCGCAGTGCTTCAGATCGCAGTAATATCTTGCAATTCACTGTTGCAACTGCTCCTCTTTCAAAACCTGGTTGCATGCCCCTTTAGCGTTATCACTCTGAATTAGGTGTGACTGTACATGGCATAGCAGCATGATACCTGTATGCACAATTTAACCAGCAGGTCCTTGGTTAATCATATGTAGATTTTTTTATTACGTTTTCATTGTTTTTAACTTCTTTACAGTGGCTGGAGCTGAGCTTTGACCCCACATGGGAGGGCACTGTCGATCTTCAGGGTATTTATTCCCTAACTTATCGTCATTTGTAGTGTCTTCCCCAGCCTTGGTACCCACCAATGACTACACCACACAAAGAGCCTACACGTCTTTATTTGTCTGCGTGTAACTACGAATTCAAAATTCTAAACCAGTCTTCATTACGTTCCACTCCAACACTTAAGTCACAGTTTTGCGAAGTCTATCAGGGTTCCATCATTTCTAATTCACATGACACTACACAATCCATGTAAATTGGTAGGTTTCCAGGATTTATGATTGCATTTTTCTGTTGCATAACCATTCTAGACACAAAACAAGGCACAAAAGAAGTCAGAAGCTGTTACCCACTGTGAAATCCCCGTGTGATCTCAGTGAAGCAGGAAATGACTGCATGCAAAATTGGAACTACCGTAAAAGTGTTTAGCTCACAGGTGGGTAACAATATAAGTTAAACACAAAAATAAAATATATATATATATTTTTAAGGAATCAAAACCCACATTGCATACAAGAGTTTGAATGTTAGGTTACCCAGATATTCAAGTCAAGCCTGAAGACAACTGATAAAATATTACATATAGTGTAGCTTGGCCTTTGTGACAAATTTGTAACATGTTTCTATTCGTCCTGTTTTATGAAATATGCATGCTTTTGCACATTCTTACAGTAGAAGTTATTACTGAATTTGAATAACAGTTAACAATACTTATTTTATACCTGCAGCAACATACTGCAGCTTCAAAGATACCTTAACAAACGGAGGGATTTTGAATAAAACTGGAGGTCGACTTGAAAGCAGAGTGCATTATTATTGCAAAACAGGTTACCATATGGTTGGCAACAGCAATGCAACATGTACGCGTAACCTTAATGGAATGTACGAGTGGAATTCTCCTTTGCCAATCTGCCAAGGTAAGGGGCTAATTTAATCATTAAACACATACCTATATTCACCTCATTATAATGTGTGAGCATACTCAAAATACTGAATACAAAATAGAAAAGAATCACTGGAGAGCATGGCATATTCGGGAGCAGAGATATTACATCTGACGAGGCATTCGCTTAGAGTGCCAGAGTATTTTGAGCTCCAGACATTGTTGTATTTTTATTTTGCTTTATTCTCTGCTTAAGGTACACAAAACATTTTATTTGCAGCTGTTTAGCTGGTGATTTGAGTTGGTAGGTTGGCCGAATGTTATCAAGTAGTATCACCTATCTAACAACACGATCATATTACCTCAATCGGCATCATAGACATCTTTTGGAAGACTGTTATTTAGGACATCACATTGTTCTGTAATTCAATGATCTTGTATTTTAATGTGATGCACATCCGTCAAAGGTCATACATAAGGTTCCATTGTCACAGCTTTTGTGTTCACTGTTGAATGTAAAACACTATCCTTAAAGACGAAGGTGCAGATTTACTAACATTTGATAAAGTGCAAGGCAGCAAGACAACTTGCTGTGCTGCATCAACTGAACAGGGCTGGAATGTGCAATATCCATTAACATTTGGTGCATACCTGTTATCTCTCTCTCTCTGCTGGTGCACTAGTGGCCGACAAGCATAATCACAGGTACCCTTACACCATGGTTCAAGGATGCCTGCGTTACAGCCAGGATTGTATTTATGCAAAAAGGTACACCTTCCCGCACAAAAACAATCCACTGAGGATTTCTCTTCTTTCTATGTGTGCTGCAGAATGCAGCACATGCAGAAAGTGGAAAAATTGTGGAGAAATATACATATTTTTCTTGCTACGCCTTCCGTGGGAAGGCATACCATTTTGGCGCATTCCCAGAATTTCTAGTGTTAGGAAATCTGATAATGCGCCATACTCCATGGGTGGATGCATGAGAACACCCACACACCACCAATGGAATGCCTTCCCAGGACTGAGTAGTGCAAGCCTGCAATTTGCACTGCCTTGTGTTACTCCAGAATTACTATGCCAAGCAGAGCCATGCTAGATGGCTCTGCATGGCATAAGGACTTGGGCAAGAACAACACAAACCCATGGTAAATCTGGCCCGAGCTGTACATTGCAAGCCAGTAATCATACTAAGAAAGGTCCATATTGGTCCCGAACCCCACAGGTGGATAGGATGTAATGGCTTCCCTTCCTCCTGGAAACACTGCATTGTTAACAGGAAAAAACCTTAATTCCCTACTGTTAGACCTGTCAGCCTCTGGGTGGTCTTCCCCACAAGTTTTGTCTGCTAACCTTTGTTGCTGAAATTCATTTTTGTTGGACTTAAGACTCTTTGCACTCTGCCCCTCCTGACCAGTGCTAAAGTGCTGGGGCTCACACCCCTGAAGATGGTTTGATTGGCTTACACTTCATTGGCATATTACATTTACTTGTAGGTCTCTTTTAGAGAGGTATACCAAATACCCAGGGACTTTAAATTAATTACTACCAGGAAGCCTGAGGCAGTTACTGTGCCACCCACTTAAGTAGCACCTTAAAACAGGCCCAAGGCCTGCCACTGCAGCCTGAATGCAGTTTTAAACTCACAATTCGACTTGGCAATGTAAACCCCTTGCCAAGCTTTAAACTCCCCTTTTATTGCATTTAAACCACTCACTAAGGTAGGCCCTAGGTAGCCTATAGGGCAGGGTGCATTGTAATTAAAAGCTGGACATGTACTTTAAAGTTTTACATGTCCTGGTAGTGGTAAACTGCAGTGAAGCCTACCTGTTCCATAGGATAAAATTGGGTTGCCTTATTACATCTAAGTGGTAACTTTTAATTGGACCAGGTAACCAGTTTATGTTTGGTATCTATGAAATTGTAATGAAAAATACTCTCTCATAGTCAAGTCAGATTTGTTCTAACAATTTTGAAAATGCCACATGTAGAAAGTTGGCATTTTCCTGCCCTTAGCCATTTGGTACCTGCAACCTCTCCCGGGTCTAATGACAGGGTGTAACTGACAGTTAGACTTAGTGAATTTTTCCCAGACAGTCACACAATAGAGGGATTCGGTGTGCCTGAACGGTGCATTTGCTGGCAGGATAGGCGGGGCAGAGGTGAGCACAGCCCCACTTGCAACGGAAAAGGCTGTGCTGTGCCTTCACACAAATGGCTCACCTCCACAAAAACATTTCAGCCAGCTTAAGGCCAGGATGGGGAATTCAGCAAATTCCATGTACTTTAAATAACATCTAGAAACTTCTGTCAGCGTCAAAAGCAGAACTGTGTATAAAAATCGGACCCCGAGACCACTTTTCAATTCACTTCTGGACCTGTGGAAAGGAATCTCAGAGGATTACCTGCTGCTGTGACCTGCTGCGCACTCTGCAAGACTGTGTTACTGTACCTGGAATGACTGCTTGCTGCCTTGGGTCTGCCTTGAAACCTCAGAGGCAAGCCATACTCTTTGAGCCCTATGTCTTCACCTCACCCAGGACAACCACAGTAATTACAAGGGCTAATTTGCTGGCCTCCTTTTCAGAGCCACAGGATACACAAAAGGATCCCGCAATATTGAACCTGCACCTGTATCCAGCCTGAGAGAATCTTAAACCCCCTAGTGGTATTCCACCTATCCAGGACGTTTGATTGGTGTGTTAAATGTGCCCAGATACCCAAAAATCGAAATCTGAGGACTTAGACATTTTTGGACGAAAAACTGCTCTCAAAAGCAGGAGGAGACTGGGACCAACCTGCTTGTCAATCCACCCAAGGTCCATCTACTGGTTGGCCTGACTTTGCAGCTGCTCCTGCTATATTCTTTTCCACAGGAGCAAATCCTGGTCAGTGGTCCTTTGCCAAAGAGGTGTCTGAGCCTCTGGAACTGCATTTGACTACAGCCTCCTGGATCTTCACGCCAAAGATTTTTTACTTCCAGAAAATAATCTAAATCTGAACATAGAAATCTTCCTGCGTTTTGAACCCAGGGCTCCTCAACAAAGACGCTTCCTCCCTGGACAGCGCCTGCAGGCTTACCCACTGAAATTTACCTTCTCATGACATTGTTCTTGAAAATTCTTCTAAGATCGAAGGGAAGCACTGACCAGGCCCAATCCGCTTGTTTTATCCAAACTGCGCTCCATCATGGTTGGACATATATCTCGACTTTGACCCAGTCTCGCGCGAAAAGATGTCCAAGGTTGGCGCTTTAAATATTCATAACTCCAGTTCACCTGGATTTTTGTAATTTTAGTGACAAATCCTCTATACATTCTTTTATTATTAAAATGTATTCTATTTTTCCAAATTGGTGTGGGGTTTTGCATGTGGTGTGTTTTTACCCTTTTGTGTGCTGTATAAATACTTTTCACATTGCCTCTAAGTTAAGCCTGACTACTTTTTTATGCCAAGCTACCAAGGGTTAAGCACAGGTTAATTTAGTGACTTTTTGTGGGTCACTCTGCAAGGGATTGGGGCTGCTGCTTGACCAAGTTTCACACCCCAGTCAACCAACTACCTAAATACTCACACCTGCAATGTGAAAGTGGCCAGATTATTGAAGCCTACATTGCCGCATTTGTGGCCTTATCCTCTTCCACCAAAGACAAATTCAAATCCCTCTTGTAAAAGATTATTTGAGGCTAACATAAAATATAGCAAATTCTGTTTTGCAAAACACAATTTCAAAAATATCACATCAAACACTTTCTATTCTAAATATTAAAATACCTCTTCTGTTCAAGCATTTATCAAATACTCACATTCGTGTTTCCTCCAATTCTAAAGTAGATTTACTTATTAAATCCTGTTAGATTATGTACAACTTCCTGCATTAGTCAGAATGTATCCCAAAACATAGCAACCTGGTAACTTCAGGTGATCTTGATACATGGACAGAAACAGAAGAAACTGCCCTCTTGCTCCCTACTCTCAGACGTAGATGACTTTAACCTGTCAAAGTATTCTAGAATTACACAGACCCAGATTTGCTCATTTTTTATTCCAAATTGCTCTATTATGACTCGATTTCCATATTTGTACATGAAATGCAAATCACCACGCTACATTTTTAATGAATCTCACTGGCAAGCTTTTTGGGATGAGAGATCACAATTGTGATGTATACAGAAATTTGCTAAGATGAAGGTTCAACAAGGGTGAACCAGTTTTTCTTTAGTGTATCCTTGAGTAAACTTGAGAATGGTGTGTACGGCTCTATTGTATATAAAATCTTAGAAAGCAATAAAATTGTTAAAGGAAATAACTTAATGTTTCTACCCTTTCAGTTAAAAAGATAGCAAGTATCAAGGAAAATTACACAAATATGAAAACAATCAGTAAAGTAACGGCAGAATATAGAAACAATACTTTTAAAAAAGTTGTTCCCTTATGCACTAAAATATAAACAAAGCATTGCCCTGGCAATAGAGCCACTGGCGGATAGGCACTGTTATGACATGAGTGATGCCGATATAAGGGTGGGGGATGTGACGCACCTCATATAATTATATGTTGCTGATGTTTTTTTCTACCTGCAGCACCCTGCTGAAGCAGTAACACAGCTTCTAGAACACTTGGAGATGTTTGGGGCAGTGGCAGGTCTCCATATTATTAGGAGGAAATCCCTGCGGTTTCCCTTGGGGGCACTGAAACGAGTGCCAGTGATAGGTTTAGTCCCACTGGGCTGCGCTGGGAGATTACCCCCTCCTGGTATCTTGGCATTACGGTGGGCCACACCATGGCAGATCGGCACCACACTGTATTGAGCCACTAGTGAGTGGGAGACTAAGTTAGTTCACTTCTGGAACTCTCTGCTGCTTTCCACAATAGGGAGAGTCACCTTTGCAAAAAAGGTGTTCCTCCCCTGATGTTTATATGCCATACAGATTGTTTTCTATATGTTCAAGGCAGCCTGTCTAGGACAATAGACAGTTTATTGATCTCACTTGTGTGGGTTGGAAGGAGGAGCCGAGTTGCACTCCCCCAATAAAAGCGTGACATGTTGAGGAGCGGATGCGCCTTCCAGACTTGGAGCTTTACTATTATGCAACACACAGCTCGATGGGGATCTGGGGACAATAGTTTGGAGAAGAGACTGCTCCGCAGCAACTTGGTGTGCACCCGCTGCTGAAACTGGTCATGCATGGGTCTCATGTACCACCTGACCTGACACCCTGTACCTGGTCAGACAGGTGGCAGATGTCTGGGAGAGAGTGGTCATAAGAAGGTTCAAGAGACCATCCTTCGCTAGGAACCTGAGTATATGGACATTACTTCCATTTAGACTAATTGAAGGCGACATGTCCGTAGGTAGATGGAGGGATGGGGTGCAAACCACTGAGCCACTTATATCCAGGGGAGGTGTTCCTTACATTTGTGGAGGCACAAGAGATGTTTGAAGTGGGGGGACGGTTCCTTCAGGACGATAAACTGTCACACAGGGCATGAGAGATCTGGCCAGAGTTCCTGAGCACTCCTCAGGTGATGGACATGCTGCATTTACTGCTAATGGCTGGGTTGGCTAGACATTTTGTGACACAGTTACACGAAACACTCAAATCAGCCAGAGCCTGGATGGAACCGGTGGCCTGATGAGCGTGTGGGGAGGAATTGACAGAGCCACTCACTGACTCGGAATCGAATGCAACATGTGAATTAGTAAAGACAGTCTCTTGCAATGCCAGATTTAAATTGGCCCACTTTAATTTCCTGCATCGTGCATACTTAACGACAATCAAACTTAGTAAGATGTATGAGGGGGAAAGGAGTGGATTGTCCTAGATGTGGGAGTGAGGGTGCCTCTTTCCTGCATATGGCATGGGACCGCCAGATTTTCCAAGTTTATTGACGACGGGTGATAATAAAGCTGAGGGAAGTGGCAATGCTCGTGCTGAAGGAGAGGCCCCAGATGGGCCTACTTGGCATTGTCAGTAGACCTATAGGAGGCAAAATACACTGGAAGTTCTTACAATTGGCCGTTGTGCTAGCCAAGATGAGGGTAGTCATTGGGTGGATGGGTACTAGGGTCCCCTCCATTACACTGTGGTACAGGTATGAAGAGGAATGGGCTGGCGCTGAGAAATTCCATTTGAAACTTAGGCCCAGGGATGACAAACTACAGGAGGATTTCAAAACCTGGGACACCCTGCAGGAGAGGAGAGCATGCACAGGGGTGGGATGGGATGGATGTACAGACCATGCAGCCGCATGGAGCGCAGTCCTGATACCCAGGGCCACGGCACAGGGAATATGGGACTGAGAGTATCTAATATATGCTCACGATGAGCGGTGAAGCCTTAGAGAGAGGTTTGTGTATACCCCCATAGAATGCAAGAGTGGTGGGGCAGACAGGTTGTCACAGAGAATGCTAGTTCTAAGCAGAAACAAAGTATTACAGAGAACCCCTGGGGAGGGAAAGGGAAGGTGGGGGGCTTGGGATTAGTCTCCTCATATCATTGGTGACTCTACATTGGCAGACAGACTGTACCAAGTCATGTCTGGTGTTGCTCATTTTATTGCTATTGTTTGATCAGTGGTGGAAAAGCACATGTGTGTACATGTCAGTGATGTAATATCTTGTATTGCCCTACACCAGACAAATCATTGAACATCGACTAATAAAAAGAAGTTAAGAAAGAAAGTATAAAGTAAGCATGCAAACATGGTATTCTTAAAAAATATCTTTTAACTGTGTGAAGAAAACATTAAAAAAGAAAACTGCTAGATCCAAGATGAAACACAGAATGGCATTGAAATGCCAGGAAGTAAGTACCATAAATAGAAATGGAGGTAAAATATTATTTAGCAGTGATTAAGACCACATGACAGAAACATGTTTACATTATATGGGCATTAAGTAATGGTTGGGAATTTGCTGACTTCCAGTGCTGATAAAATACAACTTATATTTATCGGTTAACAAACACTTTACACAGCTTCCATAATACATTAAATGCCCTCAGTATACAGGCCATCATTAATGTTTTGTCTCTAATAATGAAATTGGGAGTGACATTGAATTCAACACTATAAAAAGCAAATAGATACAGACACCTATATTATCAATTAATATACAAATGTTTTCCTGCATGGAGAACAAACAAAGACGGGGACCAATCAGCATAGCTGATCTGCCAAGGGTGCATCGCTGGTGGTCCTGACTGCATCGTTGCTTCTGCTTCGTTCTTAGATTGGAATTCATCAATGCCGAGGATGCTTGACTCCATCCTACAGCTTCCTTGATGCCACCATCAACAAGGACTCCATTATTGCCGAAGACCTTCAGGGTGCAGAAACTTGAACTTCTTCCTGTCCTACTGCAATCTGTGGTCGTTGGGACTTGCCTCAAGTGTCATTTGCTACCTTCGACGTTGATGAGCCCGTCAATGACCTCTTGACTTCCAAGAACTGTTTATAAGACTGCAACGCTTGGCTGGATTGAACCCAGTCCTTGTATCCAACAGGCAATGTATTACGGTTCCACTCACCCTGGTTTAGCACAAACAGTTTCCAGTGGTTGGTGCTTTACTCTTTTTGGGGCAATTTTCATGTAAGACTTTAAAACTAATTTCTCTGTTTCCCTTTATTTGATTTCTATCATATTGGCACCATTTTATTTATTAAAATATTCTCTATATATATTGGAGTGTCATTTTTATTGCAGTGCATTTTTGACTTAACTGTTTTGGTACTTCTAAATGCTTTACACATTTTCTTAGGTTAGGCCTGTCCTGTGCAATTGCTACCAGAGATTGAGTTTGATTTAATCTACTGAAACCTTTATTGGGCCTAGTAAGAATAGTGCCTTTGTTAGTTTTGATGGACTACCATCCACCCCAGCCAATAATCCACTTTCTTACAGTTTTCTATCTAAGTTAACAAACATCTGATGTAAACATTACATTCATTTTTGTAAATTAGGTAGGAATTAACTTTGAAGCATATTTCTAACATTTCCCCCATTGGAGGTAAGAAATAATAATTTGGAAACAATCTAACAAGGCTTATGCAGTGAAATACCAATGGGTTTCAGATAACTCTGAGAGCACACTAACGCCAATACATAGGGGCTGATTCCGATCCGGGTCGGAAGGGCACCGAACGCAATCCGGCCGGAAAAACTACAAGCCGTATGCGTGTTTTCCGCCTGCCTCGTACAGCTGTACGAGCGAGCAAGTACGATGCGAGCTTCGTGAAATTCACCGACCGAGTCATTTCCGGGTCTGAACCGCTCCGTACGTCTCGGCCGTAAGCTAACCGTGGCATGTAATGGATGCGATTTACGACCTAGACAGTACGATGCATGCGTCGGACAGCCAGTGCGAGCCAGAGTGTCCGGCTCGCAAAACGTCCGGGAAGTTGCGTTTGGGGGTCCGCGTCGGACCCCCTGTCAGCCGCAGCCCTACAACTCGGACACAGGGGGAGACCCAAGGGTCTCCCCAACACAGGCATGTACGGTACGGATGGCACTGACGCGTACCCACTGTGGGGGCGCCCTTGTGCGAGACGTACCCATTCAGTCAATGGGAGCCCATGTACGTGTCGTACGACCGGCTCCCATTGACTTCTATGGGAGTCCGACCGAACTGAGTCCGGCAGCATACGGTCGCATCGTACTCGCTCGGTCGAACTGCAGGACTCCGGCTCGGTTAGAAAACACTCCGGATCCGGCTCGGTCGGAGAGCTTTCCGACCCGGATCGGAATCGGCCCCATAGTATACACTTTTTTTATATACCAGCAGTCTGACTCATGAGGGCACAAAGCACGCTTTAAAGGTGACTTATGAAAATATAAAAATAGGCTTATTCTACATAGCAAATTCACTTTCTATTGCTATTTGCATCTGTAGCTTTATAGAACATGGTGTCATATTCAGAAATATATAGGTTTCATTGCAAAAAGGGAATACATTGCACACACTTAGCCTTCAAATAAAGACAGAGGATCCACTAACGTAGGGCATTTAGACTTTTTAAGTGATAACATTTCTATAATTGAAATAGACGCAGTAAAATAAACAAGCAATTGTAGTGTACAGCAGTTCAATGTGAAAGTCCATTCACAGTTATACATTTACTTCAAATGCATCATGGAATAACCCTGCTAGCTGTGCTGAGCATTTTTGGACAGGGACAATGAGACCTGCCTTTCATGTAACAGAAAATAAAGTAGCTTGCATGTATTGTTCATAAGCCTAGTATACCGGCAGAGTTGCACTATGGATCCATACAATTAAATTAGGGATTAGTGAAGTTTGTAGACAGATGGCATCCTTGTCTTCTACTAGGGTAGAAACCTTAACATTATAACATTGGGTTGTTTCTGGTCTTGGAGTCTGTGAATGTTTGATTGGTTTTATCATACCAAATATATAATACACTTAGAGAACAAACAAAATGGGACCAGGTCTATGAGAGTGTGTTGGAAATTGGGTTACTGGATGAGGGTTGTATCAAACCCTACTTAATTGGCAACCACATACTCTGTCATGGTGAAACACAAACAAATCCAAAACTTGTGCTCAACCGTCAGGTAGCTTGGCACAAAATGAGTCAGGCTTAACTTAGAGACAATGCAGCACTTCAAACACTAATAAAGTAAAATAAAAACTAGAAAATTCTCACACTAAAATGTAATATATTTACACCAAAACCACAAAAATACAATCAGGAAAATTGGAGATATGCGGGCATCGTGGATGGTTGTTGCTTTAGTGTGAGGATCCTTTCGGACATCACAGACACTTGTTGCTGAAGGTTCATTTTGGCGGTCACGCGAGCTGTTGATGCTGTAATGCAAAGTGCAGATTTCGTGCTGCTGGGCGTCACTGATGGGTGCTATAGCGTGATGAGTAGGGTTCACCAGAGCTTCGTGTTGGCAGGCGGCAAGATCTTGCCACCAACTGACCCGTTCGCAAAGAGCCCAAAACTTCAGGGTTTCTTCTTTTCATGAGGAGAGAGCTCTACGGATGTCACACCAAAGGTCTAGGACCTAAGGGGCACCTCTTGGGGGTCAGGAACCCACTACCGCAGAGGCCAGCCGGGCTCAGGCAGGTCCAGGTACAGGTCCAGGCAGCAAGCCAGCTGGGCAGTTGCAGGGAACCTCTGGAGCTAAGCTTGTTTTGCCCCTGTAGCTCAAAACAGAAGGTCAGTTCACTGACCCTTGGAGTCACTTCAGTCAGGGATGGCGAATGCAGGTGCAGTCCTTCTTCTCAGCAATCAGGGAAGCAGGCAACAGAGCAGAAGAGTAGCTGATCAGCAGAGTGTCAGTCCTCCTGGCAACAAAGCAGCACAGCAGTCCTCTGTAGCATACACAGGCCCTGGGGTGTACTGAAAATTTGGATCTTAGGGCCCGATTCACAGAACTAACTTAAGACAAAATCCTAAACTTACAAATTTTGGTATTCACAGAAGGCATTTAGTAGTAGTAAAGTTAGGATTTTATCTTAAGTCTGTCTTAAGTCTGTCCAAAGTTTTTCTTAAGTTTGTCTTAAGTCTGTCTTAAGTCTGTCTTAAGCTTGTCTTAAGTGTGTCTTACGTCTGTCTTAAGTCTGTCTTAAGTCTGTCCTACTACTTTTGGTATTCACAGAAGGCATTTAGTAGTAGTAAAGTTAGGATTTTGTCTTAAGTTTGACTTAAGACAGACTTAAGACTGATTTAAGACAGACATAAGACAGTCTTAAGACAAACTTAAGACAAACTTAGGACTGACTTAAGATAGACTTAAGACAAACTTAAGACAAACTCAGGACGGACTTAAGACAGACTTAAAACAGATTTAAGACAAAATCCTAACTTTACTACTACTAAATGCCTTCTATGAATACCAAAAGTAGTAAGTTTAGGATTTTGTCTTAAGTTAGTTCTGTGAATCGGGCCCTGAGGGTCCAATATGTATATCTGGTGGCCACTTTGAAGTAGAAGAGGTTTCTAGAGAATTCCCTTTAAAATCTTCGACGTCTCCTGCCTCTCCTGTCCTGGCTCTAAACTGGCAGCATGAATAATGCAGTGGTGACAAGACCTTCGTGAAAAGGCAGGTAAACAAAGTCCAGCTGCCAACTATACCCAATCATATGACCTAAGTAAAATCTGTAGGCCCCAAATGGTTTGGGTAGGAAAAAGCCAACTTTTTTAAATAGGCAATTTCAAAATTGCAACTTAAAATCCAACTTTACCATTAAAGAGGATTTTTAGTTACAATTTCTCAGACACCAACCATAAAATGTTTACCGTTCCCAATCAAAAGTTAGCATGCATTAAGTTTAATGAGACAATCCCATGTCATCCAATCTGAGAGCTAGACCTTACAGTAGTGAAAAAATGAAGAGTTTTCACTACCAAGACATGTAAAGTTAAAAGTACATGTCCAACCTTTTCAATTCACTGCACCCTGCCCTATGTGCTTTTTAGTTCCTTACCTTATGGGTGACTCATATGTAATAGTAGTAGTAGTAATAGACTTTTTTCGGATTAGACAATAACCATAAAAGCATAAAAAACACTCAAGCATTATCTGCATAAAATACAATCGATAAAAACAAATGCAATTCATCAAGTTCCCTCAGAAACACTGTCTTTACATAAAATCCATAAAAACAACATTCTAAACAACAGATAAATTAGACCTTAACACAAATCAAATATCCCTGAGCACATCTCCACTTCAGCATAAGGTAACTTAAATTGTACTAATTTAGGTATTTGCCCTACAAGATAGCCGTCACTATAGTACACAAGGTGACTGATCTAATATTTGTCTTAACTTTGTCACCAATTACCTATTAAGACCAGCCTGTACATCTCAGCCTTCAAAAGGCAAACTAATTTTTAATAGTCTCAATGCACCTGACAAAGAACAGGCCACACTAATCTGAACTACAGGAGATTGCAGCATATGTAAGTAATTAAAGCGGGTTTAACATGGAAAAACCCATTACCTTTGAGTAATGGTATAATATAGTGCTGTCCGAAAGCACTATAATTAAAAAAAGAGACAAAATGGGTAGTGTCCTGTGCTGGAAAATTATCACACGATCACAGCGCTCTACTTTCCACATTACGGTGGCCCTCAGGTTCAGCTAAGAAGCAATGCAGAAACTTTAGTCTAAATCATGTTAGTAATAAACAATGATAGGGTGTAGTAGAGACAGGGTTTTGCCTGCACACATGCAATGTTAGCATAAGCAGTTTAGATGTTAACGCCATCTTGCCACTTTGCTGCTTTTGCACACGACACTACAGGTAGCTGTTATTATCAGTAAAACTGCTTGCTTGCTTTTTCTTCACAAGAGAACGGTCTGTTTTTCACATCCCTAGACGTGCACCGCGACCTTAGTCTGAACACTGTGGGCAGAAACCGTCAAGGTCAAATAACAATGTATGCTGTTGAATTCAGGTTGATCAGCCCACACTCTAGACACAACAAGCACACAGCTGCAAATATATGAAACTCGATGCCTTTAATATTGCATTCCATGCATGATGCTGGCACTCTTGGAGAAAACCTTTCCAAACACAGAGAGAAGTACTCATCCTGTGATGTGATTCACTTAAGCTGATCTTGGAGGTATGGGGTTCCCCATTCACACCTAGAGACCTTCTAATATTATTATTAAACTAGCTTATTAGCCAGGGGTTATAGGACCTGTTTCCACTATCATTGTAATATGATTTCTCCTTTTGTGTTTTATGGAATTGTAACAATGCTGATGGTTTTATTAGCCAAAATACTGCATCTTAGAGTACGTAGTTAAAAGTAAACATTTTAAACTTTTCTGTGTCTCTGATTACTCATGTTGTGGACTGATATGAGAATAACAACGAAAAGGTGTTCTTGATTCCCACCATTCCTGAGAGTATTCTAAGTCGCTTGCTCTGGGTTATCTAATCATTGGTAGCTTCGATATAGTACGGAGAATGAATGAGACACTGATGCTAGTCTTATAGGGGTTCTAGGTACTGAGGTGAGTTTTTTGGTACACCACAATTCACTGAGGTCCTGGTTCCCTGCGCATAGTTCTGTGCATGAGCAGAATCCCCGCAACATGGCACACCTAACATTTTGGTCTTATATTTGAGATGCCTTAGTAGTGCTTATATTTGTCCACAACACCCTCACTCTTGTTTCCGGTTGACGGGAGTGACGGTTTAAACCTACCCATATAGTTAACTTATAGGTTTGTTCAAGCTTGACAATTAAAAAGGTTTCATTCTGAATTACTGACCCTTTTTGTGCTACAGTTTGATATAGATTGTTTTTCCTCTCTTCGTCCTTATGGCTGAAGTTGCTATTTCAGCTCATAGTCGAGCAACTCTCCGGCGGGGTGCCAGATGATGGAATGTCAATTATCTTTGTAGTGAGTGCCGATGCATCGTTCCCCTATGAGTTATTTTACTCTTGGGTTACTATTCCAGAGGTGAATGCAGACCAGCGAATTACACGCCATATAGGGCGCAGGAAATTCCAATTTCCTCTTGGCAGCATCGTATTTGGTTCATTAGCCATCCCCCACACCGAAACTCTGGTTCGGTTAGGTCACTTGTCCATTCCTGGGGCCACTTGGCCGGTCTTGGCCGGGTTCACACCTCATCCACGATATTTGCGAGTCCCAGTGGATGACTTACATCAGCCACATACCGCCTTGATTGCGGTGCATAGGGCTTTGGTGCAATACGTCTCTCGCAATGTCCAGGTAGGGGCACCTGGGGTTGCGACGCAACCAGTTGGACCGGCCGGGATCACTATTAGTCCCGTCATGGTTAATTCGGTAATGGGCAAGCGTCCCCAGAATAAGGACGATATGCCTTTTGGCTTGCTGAGAAATTCGACCAGCTGGAAGCGGTATTTCCTAATTCGACTCCTGTGGAGAAACACAGGATCCTTACAATTAGTTTGCAGAAAGACTTAGTCCCTGAGGTAACAGATTGTGAGAACTGGGGTAAAGTATTTGCAGCGGTCTACGCAAAGTGCTTCGGTACACCGTCTATGAATGTATTGCCCTCCGTGATTATGCTTGTTCAGGATGAGCACGGTCCGGAGGCGGCGGTCGAGTTGGGAATGAGGCTTGTCGGCGTGTTCGACGTAGTTGCTGATCTCATCCTTGCTAACATCAAGGGAGATGCGGTTAACTTTAAGGTGTCTAATACACTGCGCCTCGTCGACAACGTCGATAAACCCCGGCAGTTACCAAACATGATTGCGGAGGCATATAAGACCATTGGCCGCAATAGTTTGGGTGTTAAGCCTTTTGCTAAAACAACAGCGCAACCGCATACTCAGACGGCTAAGTCTACAAAAGACGGCTGTCCTGTTTTTCCTAAACAAAATTGGAAAGGTAAAAAACAGGGAAAGCAGCAACAGAAATAGGGGTCACATCCCGCATCACCAATACCAGTGACTACTGAACGCACATATGAATTGCGCGATCGCCCAAGAATTAGGTCTCCTGATAGATTTCAGGTTCCTGAACAACATTCTCCTCGTTCTTCACAGGAAACATCGGTCTCGCAAGCCCGTGGAGGTGAACGTGGCAGAGGTCGGGGTGTCCCTCAAGGACGTGAGCAGCCCCGCCCGGCTGGTAGTAAAGGCAAACAGGACGACTTTTCACGTCAACGACCTCCGTTTCAGAAAAAGAAAGTTGCTGCACTAACAGCGAGGTATGCCACAGATAGTAAAAACACAGCTTCGGAACCTGACATGGGCACTAACGCTGCTCGACAGCGCAACGTAGGTTACAATAGTGCGGCAAGCACTGCGTCCATATCTAAAGGCAACAGCAACTGACACATTTATTACTGTAGAAACTGCTGACACTAGAGAGGCTCCCCCTGGCAGACTATATGACATAGTCCTTTTAATTGAAGGTGAAATACAAGGTACGATAAAAGGGATTTTTGGGGTAGATCTGAGTCTTACATATGACATTTTGTTAGCAGAGGCAAACTGGCCCCCAGCTTTCGTTTTGGCTGCTCCCAGAGGGGAGGAGGTAATCCTCCCATCTTTTGCGCATACAGTGCCGAATGAGCAAGCTCAGAACTTTGCAGAAGATTGCGCACAAGTGCTTGCTCCGGCGTTGTACCGTACTCAGGTTGGGTGGGATAAAATATCGCCAAGCCATGAGATTCCGTTACGGTCTATGCCACAGCCACAACCCCAATATCCCATGTGCCGAGAAGCTAGATCTCACGTCGCAGAAATCCTTGAACAATTGGAATATCAAGTTGTAATTGAAACATGTGTGTCACCCATGAATAATCCTCTTTTCACTGTAACCAAACCTGATGGGTCGTACCGCCTAGTTTTGGATTATCGACATTTGAACTCTCATTGCCGGACATGCGTGGTACAAAAAACCCACAGTTGTGCCCTCGTTGATAGTCTTGTGAGAAAAAGGTTTAAGACCACACTTGACATCTCCAATGGCTTTTATAGCCATAACCTGTCCTCTATTAGTAGTCAATGGACAGCCTTTACTGCTGGCGGCAAACAAAAACAGTTTTAAAGTTTAGCCATCGGCTACAAAAACAGTCCAGGAGTCTTTGCCGCACGTGTAGTCTCTCTGTTAGAGAGCATTGACCCTGATGCGTACTCGTATGTTGATGATATTTATCTCACAGACGACGAATTGTGGCCGAATCTGTGTCGCGTTGACCGCATCATTGTCATGTTTGCGGACATCGGGTAAAAATTTAACTGTGCAAAATCACACATTGCAGAGTATACAGTGTTGTTTTTGGGCTATGAACTCAACAATGAAGGACGAGGTTTAGCAACTCACTTCCTGGAGAAGTGTGCATGTTTGCGTGCTCCAACATCTCTGAAAAAACTACAATCTTTGCTTGGTTTTTAACATTTCGGGCGTACATACATTCCCGATTATGCCCAGCGTATCAAGCCGCTATATGCCTTGGTACAACCTACTTTTGCCAAATAGAGCTGGGTGCCAGAACATTTGGCTATACTGCACTCTTTGCAGGCTGATCTTCTTGCTTCTAAATACTTATTGACACGCGATAACCACACAAACCTCGTAATCAGAATTGTTCCTGATGCAGTGGTTTCACGTACTTGACATTTAATGAAGGGGACACGGTCCCAATTGCTTACAAGTCACACTTGTACATTTCGGCTGAAATGCGCGTTTCCACAGTCGAGAAAGTTTTAACTGCTGTGCAGATGGCGATTTTAAAAGAGAGAGCGCTGTCGCAAGGGAAACGCATGTTGGTTGTCACACCGTATCCTGCCCTTGAGGCAGTGACGAAGGCCAGCGTACCTAATTTTAAAGCTTTGCATCCACGTTGGATACAATGGGCCACTTCTTTGACGTCTCCGGATGTCACCTTCATCTTTGATGCCTCATTACAGACTCAGGAGTATTTGCAGTATGAATTTGTCCTTGCGCCCGCTTGAGGATTACCATTGTATCCTTTACACTGACGGTTCAGCGCAACCGGCAACGGACTCTAAGCATGCTTATTCAGCGACCTGCGCAATAGTGGCTGGTACTTCAAGTCTGATGTCGTGCATATGCAGACATTGGGTGATTGTACCGCCCAGTTGGCAGAGTTATGGGCTCTGGTGCTTGCACTAGAGTTTGCTGATCCTCGAGTGACTACTCCTATTGTGAGTGACTCCTACGACTGTGTACAGTCTTTCAACGACAATTTATTCGTTTGGTCTCAAAATGAATATCGTGATTCCAAAGGTAGCACAATCAAACATAAAATGCTTTGAGTTCGAGTAGCAGAACTTAAACAATGTCTGCCCCTCGTGAATGTAATTCATACTCTTGGTCACCAGCGCGTAGGGGTGCACGCTGTTGGCAACCGTTTAGCAGTGAAAACAGCAGTGGCAACATATCTGGTAGCAGCAGTTTCAAGATCCGAAAGTAAGATTGATAATGATATCTTGGCAGCCATTGCTGCAACAGAGAAGGGTGATAATTACCCTCGGGGTTTCCCTTCTAAATACTCCTATCATTTAAGTCCTGATAAGTTCTCTATGTGAGAATTAATGACGTTGGTGACAGGTTGATTCCCAAGGCAGACTGCAGACTTGCCTTGAAAACAGCCGCTCACGAAGGTATGGCCTCAGCCCATGCAGGCGTCTCAGCGACTGTTACTATCTTACAACAACGTTACTGGTGGCGCGGATTGTATAAACAGACTTGTGATTATGTCCTTACTTGTGACATTTGCCAGCAGATTAAACCTTTGACGGCTGCGCGTCTACCTCAAACACAGTTGTACATATCTAATAAACCACTTGGGTGTGTTTATTTGAATCACTGCGGTCCTTTCTCCTCTGATACGCCGTATAAGCACATCTTAGTTGCAGTGGATTCGTGCACACGTTTCATCAGGGATTTGCGTGTCTTTGTGGGAATTTTTGCATGTGGTACCCTCCATTCGGGCCAGTGTCCGGCGTTCGCCTCTAAGGAGTACAAGGAAGCCATGAGATCTTTGGGGGTCCAGGTCAAATTTTCGTCTCCCTATAGGCCTGAGGGCAATTCTGTTGTGGAGCACATGAACCATGACTTAAAGAAATCCTTGACAGCTAGAGTTTTAGGTACTGGCAGGAACTAGTTGGCCCATTTGTATAGCATTCAACGTGCACTTAATAATCTCCCTAGAAGGTCTCTGAGTGGGTGGACCCCATACAAGATGCTCTTTGGCATAAAAATGTTTGTCCCAGACCTTGATGGTCTAGACATGGCGGCGGCGGCCTCAACCTTTGATGTAGAGGATCATTCTGCTGTGTTACAGAATCTACAAGAGGCTCGAGACAGTCTTGCAAAGGAACACTTGCCCTCCACAACTGATGCTGCACTTCAGATTCCGGTAGTTGGCTGGCTACCTTGAGTTGGTGACCTGGTCCGTGAGAAGGTGGAGAACAAGAAGGAGTTTGGCCGCTCTTATCGTGCACTTGTTCCAGTGATTGGCATGCAGGGTACAAGAACAGTCATTTTACCTCCACTTCCTGGTCACAAGGATAACAGGTACATCTCCATTGACAATGTCAAACTACAACGAGTGGCCGATTCTTCTTAGTATGACTCCAGCGGTCTCTTGTCCAGCGATGCTGAGAAATTCTGTTTTGGCTCCGACAAATACAAACATGCCTGACATTGCCATCGAGATGCATACATTTACTAATCCTTTATTGACTGCACCGGTTGGTGGTCCCCATGAAGATACTGAGTATACCTATCCCACAGATGTGTCATTGCCTGGTTTGCAATCAAGTCCAGTTGACCAGTCACATTTTTCATTTGACACTAACTCTACAACATCGAATGCCACATCGAAACTTTCTATTTTTGCTGTTTGGTTTAAAAGACATTTTTTAATTCCCCCTTGGACTTACATTTGGCTGGTGCTCATATCTATTTTTTTGTACATTGCGATTGGATTTGTAGTTGTCTTTTTTCATCTAGTGAATGGACATTATCTTACCGAAAGATCTGCAATTAGATAAATTGATGGAACTTTGGCACCCCACTTCTCTTCACACATCATGAAGAGGGACCAGACTTTTGTTAATATTACTGCCTGGTCTGTGCTAGATGGGATTGTGTGGGATGCTGTAAAATTTCAAATTCATGGCCTTACAGAGGTGATTAATGTCCCCAATGTACTTTGTGTTTCTATGGGGGATGTTGTAAAACAAAACATACGCTCTGATGATTGGGATGTCCAAGCCGTAGAGGCACTTTTTTCTGATTTGAAATATTATGCCGCTTTTGATGCTGAAGATTTGTATATGGAGAGTTGTTTTGCTACCAACTCTATGGCAATTATTTCTAGCATAAAGCGAATACATTTAGAAATGTCGTTAATTATACACAATGGGAACATTGTCCAGCTCCCATTGAAGGCAGTTCCAAAACTCTAGTGAAAAAGTTTACATATTTTACCGATTTCAGTGTATCTACACCTGAAGCCTTTTATTTTAAAATGTCTGCTAAGTCAGCTTCTAAAGTTAGACTGACACACACTAAATTACTGTATTCGAAGTCCTTTATGGATGAATTAGCTATAGGGGGATATGAGCTGTGGAAAGATACCATTGATCTTAAATCTGTTTGGGGTTCTTAAACCTGGCAGGTGCAAGGCTTTGAGGCTTTGCATCGTGCATGCCTTATCCTGAACCATATGTTATTTTTGAATTCTACTATTTTTCAGACCACGTGCTTTGGATTGGCTACTCCAAAAAGATGAATGCCCCTACTATTCCAGATCTGGATGCTTATCCTTCCTGGGACAATCACACATATCTGTCCCTTGATAAATTGCAGTCATTAATTACTAATACATCCTTCAATATTTCCAACTTAGATCCTCACGGATGGTTATTATGGCAAAAAAACTTCAGACTCATGTCAACATTGTTTTCTGGGGCTAAAAGTGGGCTACACACAGGTTAAGGTTGATCCCCGGTTTGAAAACTCCCATTCTGTTCCTACCTATTCAGTAGGAAAGCTATGTCAAAATTGGCTTAAACATTCCACCTTGGCATCAGTTAAACTTCATTTGTCCAAATTAAGTGACGATGTAGATTTGAATGATTTTGTTAAGGGCCCTGTGGGTGGCAGGTCCAAAAGATGGGTATATGCTATTTACAAGGAAGTTTGGAAATTATCTTAATTTGAAGCTGCTTCTAGATTAATAGCTATTGATCAAGCACATTTGGAGAAAGTGCTTGCTGTCATTGATAATAACATTAACATCCTATCTTCCAGAATTTACACATTAGATAATATTGTTTCATCTGTTGTGGATATTGTACAGGATGACATGTCTGTCTTATACCATGGTCAAAATCAATTGCGTTCTATAATGCACTTTGCATGGTCTTTACAAACATTGAAGGCTGGGAAAGTTCCCTGGGACTACATGAATACATCATCTTTATCCTTCCCGGTTAATCTGACTGATAAACAACAGTTCATGTCCATGAAGGATGCGACATATTCAGTATTGCGTATTGAGAAGTTGGAACCTTTACCATTCTCTGTAGCCGATTCCACTTCAGCTGTGTGGCTTATCCATGGGTTAATCACTCTTCCTTTTCCATTGTTTAAGTTCAGTTCATGTATGAAACACTATGCATTAGGCAGATAGGACCCTCTAGGTACCGCTTTTCTCCATGAAGTTTGGTCACTCCCATTTACATACAGGTGCCCACGAGAGGGTAAAGAGGTTTATTTAAAAGGAGAAGAGAGCACTTCCACACCTGTTCACTCAGTAGTTTGCAGGAACTTCCAAGTGCATGGCACTTGCAACGTGCACGCACCAAATTTAGCTTGCATTTTGAAGGGAAATCCTGTGCCAGCGATTACACCAACTTTCACATTATTAGCTAACGGTAGCTATTTGCTTTTAAATAATGAGGCGTGTTGCGGGATGTTAGCAGGGATTCCGTACATTGTAACTGTCTCACAACGAGTAGTCTGTTGTAAGAATGTGCTTTTCCCACCCCCGCATGGGAGATTCGATGTATCCATCTGGTCTTCCATACCAACCTTGAAAGCAGAGTTCAACACGATGAGTATAATAATGGCTTTATTGTCTCAAAATGAAGTTGCCCTAACTTCATCTCGAGAAACATTTGTCCTTCACATACCTAACACCCGCAGCGAGGTGCATGCACTTTTAAATACTGATCTTCCACTTCATTTCAGTGCTCTGACTCACACTATATTCAATGCCTCGTCAACAACTGGCTACTCGCATTATTTTAAAGTTGTTGGCTCTGGCCATGTGACCTCGTTCCAAACAATATTTGGTGTGATACCGGCATTTTTTCATTCTATTTTTTCCAGCATCTTCGGCGGGCTTGCGTTAATCCTCGCCTTGACTGCTGGTGTACTGCTGTTGGTTTCACGGTCTGTGTCACACGACAGCCTGCCCCGGCTGCTCCAGCTGCGCAACCGGATGCTTGAATATTATGGAACACTACTTCTGACCAGTGGAGACAGGGTTTTGTCTGCACACATTGCTATGTTAGCATAAGCAGTTTAGATGTTAATGCCATCTTGCCACTTTGCTGCTTTTGCACACAACACTACAGGTAGCTGTTATTATAAGTAAAACTGCTTGCTTGCTTTTTCTTCACATGAGGACGGTCTGTTTTTCATATCCCTAGACGTGCACCGTAACCTTAGTCTGAACACTGTGTGCAGAAACCGTCAAGGTCAAATAACAATGTATGCTGTTGAATTCAGGTTGATCGGCCCACGCTCTAGACATGACAAGCACACAGCTGTAAATATCTGAAACTCGGGTGCCTTTAATATTGCATTGCATGCATAATGCTGTCACTCTTGGAGAAAACCTTTCCAGACACAGAGAGCAGTGCTGATCCTGTGATGTGATTCACCTAAGCTGATCTTGGAGGTATGGGGTTCCCCATTCAAACCTAGAAACCTTCTATTATTATTAGCCAGGGGAGGGTGGTACACAAGGTATTATAGGACATGTTTCCACTATCATTGAAATATGATTTCTCCCTTTGTGTTTTATGGTATTGTAACAATGCTGATGGTTTTATTTCTGATCATTTGTTTGCTTATGTTAGCCAAAATACTGCATCTTAGAGCACGTAGTTAAAAATAAACATTTAAAACTTTTCTGTGTCTCTGATTACTCATGTTGTCGACTGATATGAAAATAACAGCAAAAAGGTGTTCTTGATTCCCACCATTCCTGAGAGTATTCTAAGTCGCTTGTTCTGTGTTGTCTAATCATTGGTAGCTTCGTTATAGTACGGAAAATGAATGAGACACTGATGCTAGTCGACTATGGGTTCTAGGTACTGAGGTGAGTTTTTTGGTACACCACAATTAACTGAGGTCCTGGTTTCCTGCGCATAAGCAGAATCCCCGTAACAAGAGTGAAGACACCTCCCGCAAGTAGGGTTCAATACTTGGGATGATTTTCAAACGAATATATACCCACACAGTAAATTCTTTCAATTCTCTTTCTTCTCTATCTGTTTTAGATCTTGCCATAAAAAGGTTTCTAAATCAGGACAGATCTTTTTTCTTGATTTGTTCAGGACCCCAAAAAGGACAGCACAACCCAACATTGCCAAAGAGATGTTAATGTAGTGTAAACATGGTATATTTGTCCCTTTCCCCTGTCTAAAAGCATACTGGAAAGAGGAGATTACATTTGTTTGTTCTAGCCACTCCACTAACCTAGCCGGGATCCCCCGGCCCAGGATCTTAACAGTAGAATCTAACAGGGAAATCCGCCTGTAACATCTTAACTCTGACCTCTTTCCCTCCTTGAATATAGGAATAATGACAGATCTTTGCCATGATATAGGAAGCCCCAGTCTCCAGGCTGCATTGAATACATGTGTCAAAACTTTAACCCATGCGTCCTTATCATCCTTATCCAAATAGGTTATCCGGTTAATCCAAATAGATTAACCGGAACCCCATCGGGGCCAGGAGCCTTGTTTTTGGACATAGAGGCAATAACGAGCTCAATATCCTCCTCCATAAAGAAAGCAACAGTATCCTTCTTGGGCGTACCTACTGTCTTAGCTGCATCCTCCAGACTTTCATAAATCCCTGTGATATATGTTTTACCCATGTTTCCTCTTTATTAGTGCAATCTATAGCTCTGTTTGCCACTCCTATAAAAAAAGGCTGATTAATAATTTTCCAGAATAGGGCACTATTACTAAGGGTGAGAGGATTAAACAGGTCCTCCCAAGTTTTTTTCCTAATCTCTTTCTTAAACACTATCTTGGCTAGTTTTTAATCCTTCCTTCTCTGTGTTACCTCTACCCTATCTCTTGGAGACTTCTTTAATAGCAGTTTCAAATTATGGAGGGATTTAGAGTGGTTAGATTCAAACCATTCGTACCCCTAAGTGTTGTCCACAGCTACCGGAGGGCCCTAACTTGACCTTAATTTACAAGCAGATTCTCCAATATGCGTCCAAAAGTGCCTCATCATTCCCTCCTTCGCTAAAGCACCTTTGAAAATCAGCACTACATTTATCATGAAGAGAGTTAAGAAAATTATCCTGATCCTGAGAAGTAATCTCTGTGTTAGTAGGTCCTAAGTTCGGTGTAGCGATCTTTGGGTTCCTCCAAGCCAAGGAAAAAGTAAGTAGGTTGTGGTCACTAAATTCAGACCAGTGCACCGCAAAGCTGTGCACAAACTGGACTAAAACATTTGAGACCAGCACATAATCAATATTTGTGTTTTCCCCTCTGCCTTTATAGGTGGAAACTGTTTGCTCCTTTCACTCCTCTCCAGTATTAACCAAGTTGAAATCGGCCAACAAATCATCTAGTCCACTACCCTCCATAGAATTTTCATAATCCCTACCTTGTTTAAATTCTCCATCAAAGTTAGCTTCAGCATTATTACAACCCAAGGTAGTTGGATGAATTTTAAAATCACCCAATAAGACCAGTAAATGGAGAGCTTTAGATTTCCCCTCAAGACTCTGAAAAATGGTTAATATGCAACCCAGGTGTTTCATGGGAGTTATGTGATCAAATGAATTATAAAAGTTCAACAAAAAAATACTTGCTTACCCCAGAAACTCTAATCTAACAGCAAGAACATTTTCGGATCCAGAGGTAATCTGTTTAGGAGAGCATCCAATCTGCAAAGTGGTTGATGTAAGGAGGCCCCCTTTAGCACTCCCAGCCAGCAAGAGTTTGGCCGGCATAAAAAAGGAAGAGTATCCACCTATACAGAAATGTTGATCTGTTTCCCAAGATTCTTGGAAGCCTATTATATATAATTCTTTAATTTTATTTAACTAATTGATGTTTTCTCTTTTGTATATTAGCCCCACAATGTTCCAACATCAAATATTAAGTTCAGGGGCGGGACATTACTCTGGTTGGGTTAACTCATTTCTACTTTAAGTCAATCATTACCCTCCACATCTCCTAATACCTAGAATCTATTCATCAGCTCCAATGGTGGCATTTGGCCTATATATTGGAGGACTGGCCTATCCATGTTTCTAGGGAGTATAGACCAGCGCCCAGCTGACATGCACTTCTAAACTGGAAGGTAGAAAAAACCTAGTGGAACCACTTGAATACCGGACCAAACCTTCACAGAGCTTCCAAAATTCATTCATCTCACTATGTCTGATTGTCTAAAGTATAACAAGATGCAGTCCCCTTCAAACAACTTCTGGCCATAACCCAGACAGGCTACTCGCCTGGCCATGATGATATTCTCACAGTCCCAACCAACCAGACCCCCTTTGAAGAACACCAATGTGAGGCTTTCCACATAGGTTAATTTGTGGTCTCCTCAACCCCTGCAGACAGTATATGAGCATTCATCAAAATGACCACAAAAGGAGTGAAATCTGGAGGGACGTGGAGTCTATGAGTTGATTCTCTCCGCAGCCTACCCACAAAGGGTTTTGAAGATCAAACCTCATGCCTTCTAGACACTGCTCCTTGAGGGGCAGCCACAATAGGCCAGAGCTGCTGTGAGTATGGCTGTCAGCCAGATAGACATCATCTCATCACAGGTCCTCCCCTGAATTAGTCACCCCCTAGAATCAGATTACGGCAATTTCAGAGGGGAACTGAGTACCTCCCAATGGAATATTTTGGTTCTAAACATTTCTCTCAACTGATGCAACCAGAATTACTCTGGAAAAAGGGCCATCTACCCCCTCGGCTCAGTCACAATGTGTTTCCTTAAGGGACTCCAGACGTAGCTCTGTCGCAGCATGACAAGTTCTGATAGAGGTCAGCTGGGCATTTCATATCCTTTCAAACCACTTCAAAATTACATCCAATTCATATTCTCCAGAGCCAATAACCAGATAGCGCCAGCTTCGTTGCTGTGACATTCTATCGTCTGCTCCGTTTCTTCTGTTTTGGGGCCGGTTCAACAAGTGATAATACCCTCTGCGCTCCTGGGGCAACCAAAGACGGCCTCCCAATTGATGTTGGTGAGGGGATACCCTGCGCATGCTGGATCTCATAGGGAACTAGAGACGGTCCACTCTAAGAAATAGAGGGGTCTTCGGACTCCTCAGCATCACCCACAAAAGCCCTGTTTGTCCTGGCAACCAGGCTGCTACCATGGACCAGACACAGCTGTTGGTAGGTCAAACCAATTTCATTTGCCACTTCCCCCAATGATTCGCTCCAACATGGCATCTATACTCTTGGGTTTGCATGGGGCAATGGCACCTACTGTAGCTTTGTGCTTCCCCATTTAGTAAACATGAGACGTAGACAAAAATAAAATCAAGCTCAGCATGTAGAGCAGGTGCAAGAGCTCTACGTTAGGATGGTGGCCCAGCCCAGCCTTGCCCTGCCATGGACAGGCCAGCTCTTAGCCCAGTCTTTGGCCAAGCCATGCCCTAGGTGCAAACCGCGGCCGTCCCACTCTATAGGGCACCTCTTTGGATTAAATAGTGCTCCTGTGCCTGAGCAGCATTGCAGCCCCCCTCCTCCAAGCTGGGATTTCTGGGGAATGGAGTCCCCCTGCAGCAGCGAATGGTGGAAGCGGTGTTGTGAGACTTCCCAGGACATTTTCCCACACCCAAGCCCTTCATTTCAGGCCTGGGAGGCAATTCACACCTATTCAAGAAGCTATTTAGCTCCTCAGTGACAGTTGTAAACTCAGTCAAATGGGCTTCTAGAGTCTTTAGGCCGCCAAACATCATTTTTTTAAAGTACCTTTAATAAAATATTTGTCACACATACAACTTACCAAATAGGTGGCGTCATAATGAATATTTAGAGAAATTCAAGAAGTAACTTTTTATCTGGTTCTAGGTGGAGATAACATTCTTTAGTTTTAAAATGAACTCCCAATGCTTTCCTATATAACAGCTAACCCCGCTACTGTGAACATAGCTTTTTTAGCCCTTTTCTCCATAAAAACAATCTTTATTATGGGTTATTAGTTAGAGAAGATATGAGTCTTTACTAAGTAAAAATGTCTAAATTCTAAACCAGGTCTAACCTTATTAGCTGTAGCACAAGGCAAACAGGCTTAACCAAACAACACAATAAAATCCCACTCTAACCTATACAGATACAGTATAATTTAATGAACAACTAGACAACAAAATAAAAATTGCATGGCAAAATCCCACTCTAATTTATACAAATAGAGTATCATTTAATGAGCAAATTGACATCAAAATAACAAAAATGGAATAGATTTACGGAACCAGAGATATGATTTTTAAAAGTCAAAATGCCACCTAAATGAGCAAAGCGCTAATCATTTTTCTTTAGTCACACTCGGATCCATGTCAGAAGTTAAGGCCATTTGAGAGCTACTGCCAGTCAGATACACAGACAAGGTTTATCCTGGAGGAAAGTTTGTCTTCTGATTTTCTTGAGGAAAGTCCTCGACAATGGGCCACGCAGGCTGAAGTGGAGGCATGCTCAGCAAAGGCAGCCTTATCCAGCACTGGACCTCAGTTGGAAACTCAGCTCTGGCAAAAACTTTGTATATTCTTTGTTGACAATGGGAATGCACCAAGCAGGCAGTGTCTAGAATAGGAAGGTCTAATTGGTAGTCAGATGCTGTTCAGTATCAACCTCGGTGAAGTCCTTTTACTTCAAGACTGAGAAATTTCCAGGAAGGTGAAAACTTGTCAGTGGTGTAAACCAGTAAGTTGAATCTGACAAGCGATTCAACGTCTGTAGCTGTGGCTTCGGCATCTGTCCTAGTCTCTACTGGTTGTCTGGAGGCAAAGTTTTGGAAAATTGTTCAATTTCACAGGTTTTATATTCAGAGGAACACACTCTAATACCAGCCAAGGCTCTTGGAAAAGTAGGCTTCTTAAGGCTTTTGTGGCCCCGTAGCTTAACAGAAGGTCAGCAAACAGACCTTGGAGTCCACTTTTTTGTCTTAGGTACAAATGAGAACAGGTCCAGCCCTTCAGGTGTGTTTTGAAGAAGGAATCCAGGTGTGCCACATTTATACCTGGCATTAGCTTGTCAGTGTGGGAGACTCCTTGACCAATTGAGGCTGATGATATCCTCATGATGATCACTTATCCCAGCATGTTTTTTACCAGCTCTAATATACCTGATTGATTAATTTTCAGAGTTTTTCCTCCATGAGATAAATTGAGACAACTGTGGGGTACTGCTTAAATCCTGTTCTGCCATGAACGCATGTGTTGCTGGTTTTCCTCTGAAGTGGGTTAAATGTGGATTATGCTACTTGGGTATCCTACTGAACAGAATACTTGAGGGGCTGGTGAAAGATAATACTTCCAATGTATTGGCTGAGACTGGATCCACATTTGAGAGGCAGTTAAGTTGTGGTTGCCTCAAAGTACAATGATGTCTTTGGAATGCTTCCTTTCACAATGTGTAGCTTGACCCTAACGCAAATTGACTTGAACATTAGGCCCTTTTTTGTGACATTGACAAACCAAGTCTTAAAACCTGCATGCTCACATAGACTCAGGTAGTGTGCACCTGCTACAGATGGAACTCTATTGCCCAGCAAACCACCTTTTCCAGCTAATCCACTTTGATCCAGTGATTCTTTACCCTCCTCCCTAGGTTGATAAAGAGTAGGACATACAAGACTATGAGATGGTCTTTGCAAATGCAAATAGTCCCAGACTAAGATTGATAACCCTCTGTTGCCGAATATGCTTTTCATTTGGAAACTCATACATTAGTTACAGGGGATAGACCAGTGATTCCACAATTCACCATCCCCATCCACATCGGGCGATGGAGGTCTGGTGATTGGTCGCTCCCCATTGTTTTTGAATACATGGCACTCAGCATGTATCACATGCCTTATTTCAGGTGACACTTTGAAGCTCTTCCAGGCACTAGAATTTAAGTTTGGCCTAGGAGCTGGGCAGTTCTGTCGATCTAGCCAGATGGCCCACTTCATCTGTGGTCAAATAGGTGCAGACCCATTTCTTTTGCAAACCTCACTAGTGCAGATCTATCGTGAAAAACTGGGGAAACTTAGAAAAGTGGGTTGGGGCTGATATGAGATCCTTATTTTACATATCAATTTTACCCAGAATCAAGCCGCTACTTGAAACTTTGGTAGGCTACGCTATACCATATTTACTTGCTCGAGTCCATAACCAACCTGCTAGCTAGGCTAAGCTTCTGAGAAAATATAGACTAAAACCTTCATACTTAAGGATCCTTCACACATGCACCGGGTCACCCCTCCGTTTGCAGAAGCCCTGACTCCTGCCCCAAATACATTGTTGGCAGTGGAGAATACCCAACATGGCAATCTCAAACATATTCTAAGAGCCTGGCAGTATATATGGTTTACTTGTCACCGTATTTCCATCTTGTTTCCACCTGACCGTTTGGCCATATTCCACAACATGTTTGAAAGAGAAGGATAGAGGAAACCATCTTTAGATCTCGCTGGTGATAAATCTGTAATGGTTCTGACCTAAAAATATGAAAGAACATTTGTGAGACGAGAACAAAATTAATGAGTTGATAATAATGATAATGAATGTCCTGATATTAAGAAATTATATAGGACGTGCTTATTCCGCTATTGTGGACATTTATATTTACTTTGTTTATAGAATGTCTTCTGTGAAAGTTCTGAACATAATTGAGGTTGTGTAAACTTGAAGATGTAAAAATGTAATCTGTAAATTATTCTCTCGCCGTTTTGTTTATGTTTTGCAATCTTCTTAATGTATTGTTCCTTCCCACATGCTTTTCAAAATAATCAATTTCTAGTTTTAAAGAGTTTAAATTCTATGTAAATAGTATTGCATTTCTTGTGAATTTTAAAGAAAAGCGTCATTGTACATGTTTGTGTTTCACGGTAAGGCGATAGTGGGCTTAATTGCATGTGTGTTGGCCACATTATTATTCACGCTAGTGAGTCAGGCATGCGCAGAACTAATTATTAACTTGATGTAATTTCTTTCTAGCGATATCATGTGGAATTCCAGAATCTCCAGGAAATGGTTCAGTTATGGGAAACGAGTTCACCTTAGGCAGTAGAGTGATTTATCAATGTAACGAGGGCTTCAGACTGGAGTCTAGTCAACAAGCAACAGCGGTGTGTCAAGAAGATGGATCATGGAGTAACCAGGGGAAGCCACCTGTTTGCAAACGTAAGTATGCACATCGTCTTGAGATAATATGCGTTTACAATCATCGCTTCATCACAGCGTTGGGCTCGTAAATGTCACTGAAAATAATGTTTGTGCTTCTCTTTCTCTGTCCTTGAAATAGCAATAAATAGTCAGATACAGTGAATACTTAAAACAAGACCATTTTTTCGTTTTTAAATAGCTTCGCTGGATCATAAAGATGACTTTTTTACAAATATAATACTTAATGAATATTTGTCGAATATTTGACGAATTGGTCATGTAGACTTTAAGGGTGGGTTAACGTGATATCGTTTTTTGTATTTGTTCGTGTTTTCTAATAATAGAATACGAATATTAGAGAAAGGTATGGAACACTTTAGTTCTCACATGTGCTATTTCCAGTGGCGGCTCCTCCCACTGCTTTTAAGCAGTGTCTCCAAAGGAAAAATACAGTGATAACTCTCAAGTTATTATCATTTTATTTGTTCCTTGTTGCAGCAGCTTTGCAGGCGGGACAGGGATGGGCTGCTCTGCTGACAGAGCGGGGAAGGGGAGGAGTGGTTTGCACTGCATAAAGTGCGCATGAATTTTTGGGGCCCGCCAAACATTCATGCACACTTTGCATGTTTTCCAAACAGGCTGCTTTACAGCCTGGGTGGAGAACATGTCCAGACCCTCATTTCTTGGCTGAGCTCCAAATTACAGCACTCTGACCAATCAAAACACTGCATTACAGCGCTGTGACTGGCTCAAGGGAGCCTGGGTGCTTATCAATCACAACGCTGCATTGCACTGTTGTGATTGGCTCAGGAGAGCCTGGGTTCTTCCTGGGTGCTTTGTTCCGGAGATGACGGCAAGACATATGTTTTTTTATTCTTTACCTCCACTCCTGGTTCCCCCGCCCTCTGCCCTCCACCCGATGTGTGCCAGCCGCCGTAGGTTATTTCAGGAACCGGTAGCGATTTTAAAAACAAAATCATTCTAGCTTAGTACATAGCTCTCATGTGAAAAGACGTACTCATTCAATATGTATTCAACAAAATATGTTTGGGTTTTTAGCCTGAAATTGAACATTTGTAAAAAGACTTCATAAATGAAAAAGGAATATTTTCATTAAGATGCCAAATCACAAAAATTCTCATAAATATTTAGATTTGCAGAGTAATCCTATGCGTTCATGATCACTTAAGAGTGTTAATATAGGGCCAGGTAGGACTGGTTGCGAAAAACTGTGTGGTACTTTTCAAACCAACCCATGTACTAATAGGTCAGTTCCCAAAGTAACGATTCCTAGTGGGTCGCAATTCGACCTTACTCCTGAATATTAATGAGGTAGGTTGCAAATTGTGACCCACTAGGAATCACAGCTATCATAGAGATGGTGGCATGAAGCCCACCATGTCTGCAATCACTTTTAAATAAGCCATTTAAAAAAAAAAATTGCCAGTTTTCCCTAAAGAAAAACTTAATGCGCTACCAACAACATATTTTTTCAACATTCACAAAAGGGAAGGGAGTCCCTTAGGGACCTCTTCCCTATATGACTCCCTTACCACTACCTTTCAGTATTTGATAAATTAATAATGTTTTGCGACTGGATTTCACTTGCAAAACTTTAACACATATCAATCTCATTTCTTCCTTGACTCCTCCATTCCAAATACTGCTTTGGACTTTTGCTGCAAAACCAAATCGCGATTTGGTAACGTGTATGCGTATATGTGCAAATGCTTACTGTTTAGGGGTTTAGTGGTTTAGTGTCTCTGAAATGAGCATCAGGGCAGCTCCCCTCTCAATTTAATCATGGCAGGGCCCCGGGGGATGTGGTCCCTGGAGCCGTTCTGGCTCCAGGGAGCACCCCCCACAGGGCCCTGCCATGATTAAATGGGGAGAGTAGCTGCGCAGCATCCCTCCCCAGGCCAGGACCCCAACCCCCAAGGGCTGGCTAAAATACGCGGCCCTCCTCCATGAGTTTATTTCAGCCCCAGTGACCCCATTCCCCAGGGCCTGGCCCTGTGTCCTTGGGTGCCCTGATCCCAGCTGGGCACCCAGTGTGCAGGATGGGGACCAAGGGGGGAGTCTTAAGGCCCTCGCGGTCCCAGCCATCTCCCAGCCTCCTGTAGGAGCCCGCATTGCATGCAGTAACAATAGTTTCATCTCTTTCCCTGGTCACATGTCTGTGGGCAGGGAAAGAGAAGAAACCTTGGCTTCCAGCGGGCTGGGTCACTTTGACAGGTCCTGCCAGCTGGAACTGGCTTGTTTGCTTTTGCTTGGTGGGAGCTGTCATCTCCTGCCAGCAAAAGCAAACAGCTATATCCTGTGGTGGGCATCCCGGGACATAGCAGGAGCTGGCCCTGGGTGACGTTGGCCCTCAGGGCCATTAATGGCTCCAGAAAGGGGACCTCATGGCCTCCCTTCTTTACAATTTATGGGCAAGAACTGGGGAGGTAGTGGACCCAGGGGCTGTATATGGCCCAAGAGGGGAGCCATTTGGCCCCACTCCCAAATATATTTTAAATGCTGGCCCAGGAAGGTGCTGGTCCCCGGGTCAGAGGGGTTTGTGAGGCCCTCGCAAATTATTGCTGTTAAGCCCTGGGAAGGTGGTGGTCCTCAGGGCTCTAAAGAGACCATGGAGGGAGCCCTGTTCAGCCCCCCTCCATTGTAATAATAAAGCGCTAGGG
The DNA here is from genome assembly GCF_964204655.1 of Triturus cristatus. NCBI lineage: Eukaryota > Metazoa > Chordata > Amphibia > Caudata > Salamandridae > Triturus > Triturus cristatus. The sequence goes on along the minus strand of NC_140589.1, from coordinate 410,548,296 downwards.
AGGTGGTGGTGCCCAGGCTCCCTTGTAATTTAGTCCCAGGGAGGTGGTGGTCCCTGGGGTTCAAAGAGTTTCTGGACTGTGGCCCGTGCTCTCCATTCCTTTTTCTGTAAAATGTCCACATTCTCCCGGCAGCTGGCCCATCCAGGTGCTTCTTCAAAAACAAGAGCTGGAAACCGTGCATGCTTTTTTTTTATCAATTCACCGTGATAGTCACGAATATTTCACAAAAATCCCTTTGAATCAAAAAAACTTTTTTTTTTGCCCTACTGTGTTGGCCACCAATCAGAATTCTGATGTTCTCTGCATGAGCTCGTCATTACTCATAAATTAGCCGCAACAATAAATATACAAATTTGAATTTCCTTTGATATCTCGCAAACTACTGAACGAATCTACACCAAATAACAAACAGCACAGTCTGCGGACCAAAAGCTAGCGTTCTGCAAATTTAGCATACTTCTGTCCCGTGTTTCTGGCTGCAGGCATGTCTGAAGAGTCTGTGGGAACTAACATGGGAAACACTTTTTTTGCCCCCCTCTCTTTCTCAGCCTTTGCTTGATGTATCGCCCTAAAACTTTCCATGCACACAACAAGATTCACCAGGGCACTTTTTTGCGGAAAATCTTTTGAAGACTTGACAAACGGCGCCAAAGATATTGGCAGCTCATAAAACGCTTTCCCTGTGGGGATATATATATAGTTACCCCTATAGAAGAGTCCTCATACAGGTAAGTGTCGCACGTATCTTTAATGAAGGTTGCAGCATGGCAGAGATAAACACTCAGCAGAAATGATAGCCTGATGCGTTTCATGAATAAATCACTTTTTCAAAGGCTTATGTAGCAAGGAGGCAAGTCTCAGGTGCCGCTACTTGTAATCATATCCCCAACCGGATAAGGCGTGGCCGTCTGCACAGCTTTCTGGGATCTGTAGCTGCACTCGTGTTGCTCAAGTGAGCCGTCTTGCCAACTCATCCAATTCCATTAAAATAAAACCTCAGTGGGATGCTGGGCTCATTAAAACTTTTCATGTTGCATCTTGTCACCTTCATTCGGCGCCTGTTCCATATCGCACACATCGGTAGACGTCGCGTAGATCCGTTATGCACAGCGGGACTCTTCCACGGCTGGGTCAGCCGTATAAACATCAAATCACAAGAGTTACCCCTATAGAAGAGTCCTCTAACAGGTAAGTGTCGCACGTATCTTTAATGAAGGTTGCAGCATGGCAGAGATGAACGCTCAGCAGAAATGATAGCCTGACGCTTTTTGTGAATAAATCACTTTCTCAAAGGCTTATGTAGCAAGGAGGCAAGTCTCAGGTGCCGCTACTTGTAATCATATCCTCAACCGGATAAGGCGTAGCCGTCTGCACAGCTTTCTGGGATCTGTAGTTGCACTCGTGTTGCTCAAGTGAGCCGGCTTGCCAACTCGTCCAATTCCATTTAAATAAAATGTCAGTGGGATGCTGGGCTCATTAAAACTTTTCATGTTGCATCTTGTCATCTTCATTCGGCGCCTGTTCCATATCGCGCACATCGGTAGACGTTGCGTAGATCCGTTATGCACAGCGGGACTCTTCCACTGCTGGGTCAGTGTAGCACAGTGCTTTGCCTTTGGGCTACCTTGTAATGCTGCTCTACTTTAAAAAATGTTCATACTCGATATTCTCAAATTGCTCTATCACTATTCACCTCACACTGCTGTGAAGCTCTTACAAATCTACGTGTCGCATTGTTCACATCCACTATTCATCTATCAGGATGCATGCCATGACTTCCTTCAAAACTAACTCCTCTATTCAAAGAACAAGGCAACAACTTGCCACAAGCTCCAAGGATCCATGTCATAAAGTTTCTACAAATTCACTATACTTTCCATTTGGATTCATACCCTTTCCTGGGGTCCCTCCTACTACCTTACTGTTTACTTATCTGCCATTCTGCTATAATAAAAAATAGTCACATACATTTTTTTCCAAAACAAATCATAATCCCATGTGGGTTCAAACCCATAGCCTCAGTGTTCCTATTCTAATTGCTTTACCTTTCGGCTACCGATTGTTCTTACTCTTTTTTCAAAATCATTCGACCTCTCATCTAACGGAAAAATACTCAGTCATTGTTTATCCAAATGTATATATTCCATTCTTTTTTTTTTAGCACAAACTTACGTTAAATCACTAAATGTACATGTCAATATCCAATGTCAATCAATCAATCAATCAATTAGTCATTTGTAAAGTGCACTACTTACCCGTGAGGGTCTCAAGGCGCTGAGGGGAGTGGGTGCTGCTACTGCTCGAAGAGCCAGGTCTTGAGGAGTCTTCTGAAGGTGAGCAGGTCCTGGGTCTGCCGCAGGTGGGCAGGGAGGGTGTTCCAAGTCTTGGCGGTGAGGAAAGAGAAGGACCTGCCCTCGGAGATTACTCATTGGATGCGGGGGGCGGCAGCGAGGGCGAGGCTGGTGGAGCGGAGCTGGCGGGTGGGAGTGTAGAAGCTGAGTCTGCTGTTCAGGTAGGCTGGTCCGGTGTTGTGGAGTGCTTTGTTTGCGTAGGTGAGGAGCTTGAAAGTGATCCTCTTCTTGATGGGGAGCCAGTGTAGGTCTCTCAGGTGGGGGGTGATGTGGCTGCGGCGTGGGATGTTGAGGATCAGTCGGGCGGAGGCATTTGGATGCGTTGCAGTCCTTGTAGGTGTTTGGCCGGGTTTCCTGCGTAGAGTGCCTTGCCATAGTCCAGCCTGCTGCTAACTGTATATGTATAATCTCAATGCAACAAAGAGTATAAAGGACTATTCTCAGAAACAGTATCTCATCTGGATTGGTACCCTCGCTATTGGGTACCTAATAGTTCACCTTCCTCACTATGCCATCTTTTATTACTTCTAATTTTACTTCACTCAACCATCATGGTAGACCAAAACTGACTACATCACAAAACTCCATTCCATTTTCAGCACTCATCCACAGGGAAGTGTCCAGATCCTAGCTGGTGACAGTCATCACATTCCTTCACTATTTCAAAGTAGTATTCCAGGTTTTCTCTCCCAATGATAGACTTCAGTGATTATAACTACGCAGTTTCTCCTTGCTAAGTATTAAATTACAGTGTATAATTCCCTATCTATATTTAAACCATACTGTACAGTCTGTAATTCATTAATCCAAAATGTTTCTCTGGTACGTAATTTCCTTTCCAGGTCCCTACCTCTCCTGTCTAATGCAACTTGCTCCAAACCCGTAAATCGGACCCCTCCAACTTCTGTCATTTTATGGGTGTCCCTTAAATGCATAGCCATGGGATATTTTAAATCGCAGATCTTTATGGCACATAAGTGTTCTATACATCTGGTTTTAAATTTCCTCACCGATGACCCTACATACATTTTCCCACATATACATGTCATCATATATATACAATTGCTCATGTTACAGTTAATAAATGAATCAATTCAATACGACTTAAGGTGTTTACTGTCATAGAAAACCAAAGTTTTGTCATTCACATGTTTACAGCAGATGCAGTTGTTACATTTGTATGAACCTGATGGTAATGTGCTTCCTGTTTTAGTCTCTACTTCACTGCCTGCATTAGGAATTACATATGTAGCTGTTTCACTGGGGCTCAGAAGGCTCCTTAGCATTGGAGCTTTCCTATATACCATTGTAGGTTTGTTACGCAGTATTTGTGCCATCTCTTTGTCAAGAGTTAGTACATCACAATGTTTACACAGAGTGTTAAACACTCTATTATTGCCCTCACTATAAGTTGCAATATAGCATACATCATCTTCTTTCTCTAATTTCATCTTATCACTGTCCTGAAGCAATTCGTTCCTTGAAACTTTAAGAGCCCACTTCCTTGCTTTTTCCACACTGCTCTTGTCATATTCTCTTTTCAAAAATCTCTGTGTAATATCTTCTGCTATCACATCATACTGTTCATGTTCACTGCAGTTTCTCTTTGCCCGTAGAACTTTACCATACGGTATGTTGTCTATTTGCCTCCTAAAATGCCCTGAACTAGCATGGAATATTGCATTTGCAGAAGTAGTTTTTCTAAGTAACTTTGATTCCAGCTGTCCCTCTTTCACATATATTTCTAGGTCTAGAAAAACAATACTCTCTCTACTTTATTCTAAGGTTAAGGTAATATTATACTTATTCTCATTGAGGTATTCATTATTTTAATTTTATTTTGTCTCCCTTCCAAATCACAAAGATATAATCTATGAATCTACCCAGTATGCAACAGTATCTTCAAATACTTTGCCATATTTCCATGCATGTTCCCTTTCATAGTGACCCATGAATAGGTTTGCGTACGATGGGGCGAATTTCGACCCCATCGCCATTCCTGTGACCTGATAGAATAGGTCTTTCCTAAGATAAAAAAAGTTATTCTCCAATACCAGTTCCAATAGATCTAGGACCATATTTGAGTGCTGTAAATAACTGGCTGACTTAGTATGTAAGAAGTATTTCACAGCCTCTATTCCTTTCACATGTTCTATGCTGGTATTTAGACTGTTTACATCCATCGTTACCATGATCTTGTCTCCTTCCCAACTAATATCTCTCATTTGTTTAAAAATATCTTTAGTGTCTTTAATATAGGAAACCAAGACTTTTACAAATGGTGCCAAGTACACATCAGATTCACCAACACTCCAATATCAATCAAATCCTTAATAGATATGTGACTCGGATCTCTTTTAATCTGCACGGTCTCCTTACTCTCCGGTTTACTCATAAAGAATATTTTCAACTTCAATTTCCTTATAAACAGATTGACATTAATCTTAGCATCTAAATCCTTCCAACTATGTGTGGGTGCAAAGCCTATACCTCTATCGAGAACACTCTTCTCAGCAACAGTTAGAACTTTATTAGATACGTTCACTACCAGGTTCTCTACTTCTTCTGCTCCGTTTCCCTTTGTAACTGAAGTCTGGTTATTACCTCATCTCTGTTTTTGTCTCCTACGGAAGTATCTGGTCTGCCTCCTTTGTTACCTCTCCCTCTTTTCTGTCCTGTTCTCGAACTCTCCCCCCTGTTTGAAATTGTAATCTCCTCATTCTCCATAGTTCCCTTAAAAAAGACTAGGATCTAGTCCCTGTCTCTTGATTCCTTTTCTTGTAGTTCTATCTGGTATTTATCCATCACTTTCGCTAATATCTCTTAGCTCTTGATGGTGTTCTCTGGACAATTCAAACTCTCTATATCTTTCTTAACCTCCTCTATTTCTGTCAATAAAGTTTTCGTCTGATCTTCTGCAAATTCTGTTAACATTATCATAAGCTCTTTAGATGTTGCTTAGAGTCTTTCCTCCCACCTCTCAGCTTTTTTTTAATCTAAATCCTCCACAGCAGGAAATATAATAATCCTCAATCCTCTAGGTGTTCTCTCTGCATCCAAATATTTCCTCAAGGTCATGGCATCCCACCATTTAGCGGATTCTTTCCTTTGAACCCTTTCTAATCTGACAAACAATTCTCTAAAACTCTTGGTACCCCTTGTAGCCCCATCTGATTTTGTTAGTACTCCTGAGAATAGATCCTTAGCTAACATCTCCCTTCTATCAAAGGGTTTAGCCATATTTGAATGACTATTGATATATCAAAATATATTGAAAACTGTTACCCAAATTGTATTTTATATATATATATCCACTGAAAAAAACATAGGTATTCATAAAGAATATTTTCAATTTCAATTGCCTTATAAACAGATTAACATTAATCTAAGCTTCTAAATCCTTCCAACTACGTGTGGGTGCAAAACCTAATCCTCTATTGAGAACACTCTTCTCAGCATCAGTTAGAACTTTATTAGATACGTTCACTACCAGGTTCTCTACTTCTTCTGCTCCGTTTCACTTTGTAACTGAAGTCTGGTTCTTACCCCATCTCTATTTTTGTCTCCTACGGAAGAATCTGGTCTGCCTCCTTTGTTACCTCTCCCTCTTTTCTGTCCTGTTCTCGAACTCTCCCCCCTGTTTGAAATTGTAATCTCCTCATTCGCCATAGTTCCCTTAAAAAAGACTAGGATCTAGTCCCTGTCTCTTGATTCCCTACACCTGCTCTATCAATATCCAATTCACTACTACTTAAAACTGTACTGGAGGTTTCACTCAGTGTAGTGCTCTTGTTCCTCACATTGCTTGTATTATCATCACTACGGAGTGTACCATCAAACTTTCTGGCATACGTATAAACCCTGCCATATCGGTTATTTCTTACATCCCTGGTAAATGTAATCTGTTTCTTTTCTTTTAGTTCTATCTTGTATTTATCCATCACTTTCTCTAATATCTCTTAGCTCTTGATGGTGTTCTCTGGACAATTCAAACTCTCTATATCTTTCTTAATCTCCTCTATTTCTGTCAATAAAGTTTTCCTCTGATCTTCTGCAAATTCTATTAACATTATCATAAGCTCTTTAGATGTTGCTTAGAGTCTTTCCTCCCACCTCTCAGCTTTTTTTTCATCTAAATCCTCCACAGCAGGAAATATAATAATCCTTAATCCTCTAGGTGTTCTTTCTGCATCCAAATATTTCCTCAAGGTAATGGCATCCCACCATTTAGCGGATTCTTTCCTTTGAACCCTTTCTAATCTGACAAACAATTCTCTAAAACTCTTGGTACCCCTTGTAGCCCCATCTGATTTTGTTAGTACTCCTGAGAATAGATCCTTAGCTAACATCTCCCTTCTATCAAAGGGTTTAGCCATATTTGAATGACTATTGATATATCAAAATATATTGAAAACTGTTACCCAAATTGTATTTTATATATATATATCCACTGAAAAAAACATAGGTATTTTAGAGTGGGTATATGAAAGGTTATATTAGGGTATGAGGAGGTGTGTCAGATATTAAGTGGATGATGTCATCAGTGATGTAATTGGAGATGTTATCAGTGATGTCCTCAGTAATCAGTGTCATCAGTGATGTCACTGATCATGCCATCAGTGATGTAATATGTGATGTCCTCAGCAGTGCATTGTGGGGGCGCGAGTTATAGTTAGCTCAACTAACTACAACAGCCCAATTTCTTTGGTTTTGTAAAAGTGAAATGTCCAACTAACTATACATACCTGAAACCTTTCAGTGAAGAACACACACACACACATATATATATATATATATTTATTTATTTATTTATTTATTTGCATGGGTATTCACTCCATATGCATTGCATGTTTGTGGGCACTCCTCTGACATGCCTCTGGAAATAACCACAACTACCCCTAAATATTCACCAAATTATGAAAAACCTGCAAAGTTTGTAGAACATTTGCACTCATAAGTTTCGTTTCTGGATCAATGTCTTTGTGAATCCATTCTAAGATGGTATTCATTGCCTTTTCTGTAGCAATTGAAATGGGCACATAAAATCGTTGTGATCCTGTTGCAAAGTCCTTATGTCTAGGAGGACTCATGCTGAAGTACACGTGTTCTGTAGGGACCTTGAAAAAAAGTGAAAGCGAGGGCAATGGGAGCAGAGTACTGTTAAATGTGGAAAATGTTTGATGTTACAATCATTGGACATATGATTTGGAATGTGGAACAGCAAACCACACCATAATTGATTGCTAACATCATTTTAAGTCAGCAAAAGACAACGCATAGTAAATAGAATACAGTGAAAACATAATTACTGGTCTTGCCATCTGATATTGAGTCTATTAAAGTGAAAGTAATACATTTATGAGATGAAAGAATAGCAGGCTGAAATCACAAAATTGTTTGAAATGCAAAGAACAAAACTGTTTAAAGAAGGTAAACCCCGAATATCACATCTCTATATTTTTAGGATATGAACTGCTACAAAATATTATTAAGGAACAAGGAGTTATCCTATAAAAAAAAAAATTAAACAACTTGATGCACTCCACACCAAGATGCACTCACCTTGCAATCCAGCTAACCTCACACTACAACCTGTAGGATCACAGCAGGTCCAGGGGGAGAGGGAATGGGGCAAAAAAGATAACTCAATATGCTAAATATGGTTGCACAGCTGGCCATAGCCTGCGCTGCTGGAGCACTGATATCTAAAAGCAAATGGAGATATTTAGTATGACTATGGAGTTGAACTTCGGATATTGTTTATTATACATATCTTTGTATTTACCTCTCTCTATTCTGAATTGAAACTCAGTATTTCTTCTGAGCTGAAATACATTTAAGCTTGATATAGCAACTATAATGTGACTTACTGAATATTTCTAAAGCGCACTATTGCCGTAAGATAAGTGGAGGCTAGTGCAGCGAGACAGGTTAGCATTGAGAGAAAAGCCATGTTTTTATTTGCTTCCTAAAAAGTGACCTGCTTGATTCAAGTCAGAGTGGTATCGGAAGTGAATTCCACAATTTAGCTGCTTGATATGAAAATCGCTTCCCCCCCCCTTACTTTGTTTATCTTGGGGCATAGTACCAGTCCAGTGTTTGAGGATCTAAGACAGTGTGATGGTTCGTAGCAGGGGAATAGGACTTGTAGATCACAGGCACCCCCTCCGTAGATGGCTTTGTGAACTACACACAGGGCCTTAAAGTCCAACCGTCGTCTTACTGGGAGCCAGTGAAGTTGCTTTACGCCGGCAGAAGTAGGATGGTGCTTTGGAAGGTTGAGCAATACTCTCATGGCCGCGTTTTGAAGAGATTGGAGTTTGGAAAGCTGGGCTGCACCAGCTCCCAGGTATAAAGCGTTGCAGTAGTCCAACCTCGACAGCACTAAAGCTCCAACCACCGTTTTCCTCAGGGAAAAAAAGATAAAGGGTAGGATTTTCCGAAGTACCTTCAAAGTGAAAACATTTGATGTTACAATCATTGGACATATGATTTGGAATGTGGAACAGCAAACCACACCATAATTGATTGCTAACATCATTTTAAGTCAGCAAAAGACAAAGCACAGTAAAGAGAGTACAGTGAAAACATAATTACTGGTCTTGCCATCTGATATTTAGTCTATTAAAGTGAAATTAATACATTTATGAGATGAAAGAATAGCAGGCTGAAATCACAAAATTGTTTGAAATGCAAAGAACAAAACTGTTTAAAGAAGGTAAACCCCGAATATCACATCTCTATATTTTTAGGATATGAACTGCTACAAAATATTATTAAGGAACAAAGAGTTATCCTATAAAAAAAATGTAAACAACTTGATGTACTCCACACCAAGATGCACCAAGATGCACTCACCTTCCAATCCAGCTAACCTCACACTACGACCTGTAGGATCACAGCAGGTCCAGGGGGAGAGGGAATGGGGCAAAAAAGATAAATCAATATGCTAAATATGGTTTCACAGCTGGCCATAGCCTGCGCTGCTGGAGCACTGATATCTAAAAGCAAACGGAGATATTTAGTATGACTATGGAGTTGAACTTCAGATATTGTATATTATACACATCTTTGTATTTACCTCTCTTTATTCTGAATTGAAACTCAGTATTTCTTCTGAGCTGAAATACATTTAAGCTTGATATAGCAACTATAATGTGACTGACTGACTGGCTGAATATTTCTAAAGCGCACTATTGCAGTAAGGTAAGTGGAGGCTAGTGCAGCGAGACAGGTTAGCATTGAGAGAAAAGCCATGTTTTTATTTGCTTCCTAAAAAGTGACCTGCTGGATTGAAGTCGGAGTGGTATCGGAAGTGAATTCCCCAATTTAGCTGCTTGATATGAAAAGCGATTCCCCGCCACACCATACTTTGTTTATCTTGGGGCAGAGTACCAGTCCAGTGTTTGAGGATCTAAGACAGCGTGATGGTTCATAGCAGGGGAATAGGACTTGTAGATCATAGGCACCTCCTCCGTAGATGGCTTTGTGAACTACACACAGGGCCTTAAAGTCCACCCGTCATCTTACTGGGAGCCAGTGAAGTTGCTTTACGCCAGCAGAAGTAGGATGGTGCTTTGGAAGGTTGAGCAATACTCTCACGTCCGCGTTTTGAAGAGATTGGAGTTTGGAAAGCTGGGCTGCACCAGCTCCCAGGTATAGTACGTTGCAGTAGTCCAACCTCGACAGCACTAAAGCTCCAACCACCATTTTCCTCAGGGAAAAAGGGATAAAGGGTAGGATTTTCCGAAGTACCTTCAAAGTGAAAAAGCAGGCTGAGTACACCTGGTTTATCTGTGGGGCAAGGGTGAGGTCTTTGTCTATCAGGACACCTACGTTTGTAGCTTTAGATGCCGGCACAGGGCAGTTTCCGGCTTCAGGGGTCCACCATAGTGGGCTCCAGACAGATGATTTTGGACCAAACTCTACAACCTCAGTTTTACCTGTATTTAGTTTCAGAAAATTGGAGTTCATCCAGGTCATCAGAGCTGTGATGCAATTTCGGAACCGTTCAGCAGTTGCGTCCAAGCTATGTGTCACGGACACCACTAGCTGGGCATCATCCGCGTAAGACACCGGCGAGAAGCCGTGTCTCTTTATTAATCTGGCTAGGGGAGCGACATAGATGTTGAACATAGTGGGAGACAGGGCCGAGCCCTGGGGGACTCCGCCAGGGAGAGTGAAATGTGAAAGGCATTCATTACAATTCCATAATTTAGTAATGCCCCTTTGTAAGAAATTGTGTTATTGATTGAGAGAGGTGGAAGCCCTACTCATGCAATAACCACAATTCTTGTCAACGTGAACCACAAAAAGTCACTAAATGAATCTGTGCTTAACCCTCTATTAGACTGCCACAAATGTTCTCAAACTTAACTTACAAGCAATGTGTAAAGTGCAGCACTGAAGCAGTAATAAAGTAAAAACACAACACAAGAAATATCTCACACCAACTTAAAAAATAGGGTAAATTTTAATAAATAAAATGACACAAAACAGATTACGCTTGAGACAGTGGACACAGGCTTAAGGCACAAATGTTTGGGTCAAAAATGCCAACTTACTAAAAGTTGCCTTTTTAGAATTCTAACGTAAAATTTGACTTTAGCATTAAAGATGATTTTCCCACTAATTTTAGTGTAAACAGTATATGTGTATCTGCTCCCAATCTAAAGTTAGCACTTATTAAATGTAATCAGGTAACCAAGGCTTAGTCAATGAGATAGATATGCCTTAGCAACAGTGAACAATGACTTTAGGAGTGTGTCATGGCCAGGGCATGCAAAGCTCAAGTACACATGTCCTATGTTTTAAATACAATGCACCCTGACTTTTGATCTGTAGCACCAACCTTAGGAGTGACTTACAAGTATTAAAAAGGAAGAATTAGGTGTGGCAAATGCCGTGTAAAAATGGCAGTTTAAAACTGCACTTAATTCTGCAGTGGCATGCTTGAGACATGTTTTAAAGTGCTACTTTTGTGGGTGGCACAATGAGTGCTGTAGGGCCACTAATAGCATTTAGTTTATGGGCCATGGGTCTATGTGATATAATTTACTAGGGACTTACCAGTACATTACATGTGCCAATTAGGTGTAGGCCAGTGTTGCCATGTTTTACCGGGTGGGCGCAAGCACTTTAGCACTGTTTAGCTCTGATAAAGTGCACAAAGTCCTAAAGCCAACAGAAACAAATTCAGCAGCAAAGAAGTTGTGAAGGCAAGGAGTTTTTGAGACAATAACTCAAGGGTGTCAATTCTAAAACCCTGATAATCATATATTTATTATTATTTGTATTAACATTAAACAATAATTCTGTGTTGCTCAAGTTTAGAACTATGGTTAGTTCGTAGCCCACAGGGTAACTCTTTGTAAAATACAGGTGCAGTAGAATTTGTGATTCTAATGGACAACTCTATTTGAAAACAAACAAGTGCTATGGAGTTTGCAATCCTAATGGATAACTCCTTGAGAAGGCAAAAATGTGCTTGCGAATGTAATGTGAGATAGTTCGCTGGTTATAAGATGTCTTTCATCTACTTCACAGAAGAATAGATGCCAATTATTCAGAAAGTAACTATGTATGACAATTGCTTAGCAAGGACTATATGAAATACCAGGAACTTAATATTTAAGCATTTTAAGTCTGGTGAGAGCCTTGTGGGCCTATGAGACATATAATACTTGTTGCCTTTACTTGAGTGTTTCACTGAGAACGCCCTTCTGGGGACATAAGACTTCTCTCAAAGCCACAAGCTGCACACCGTCTATCCTCTTCTGCTCCTAAAGATATACATGTTTATGAGCCTTGTTATAAGGTGTTGAGCAAGATCAGAGCATTCAAATTGAGTTCTTCCCTTTTTGGATGAGGACTTGGGACAAATCCACTTGTTGTTGTAGCTGACCATGACTCTATTACGGGTGGCCTCAAATTGTGCCTAAGTCCCAATCTACCACTTCCACAGACTATCATTCGTGCTTTTCAGAGCTATTTTCAGTTATATCTTTAAATATTCATGACTCGTGTTCTTCTTATCTAATTATTGTTGTTTTGGTATTATATTACTCATATTTTTTCTCTTTATTTCAAAATTGGTTATAGAATCTATTTGCATGGTGGGTGACTTTTTCTACTGTGAATGCCCTGCCTAAATACTTTACAATTTGCCTTTGATTAAGGCCTGACTGCTTTTTGTTACATTACCTTAGATTAAGCACAGGTTTATTTTATTTAAATGGTGGGGTTACATCTACCAGGATCTGATTTTATCCTGAGAGGCGTACACTTCTCCACTCCAAATTCTAATCCACTTCCCTACACTGGAATTCCCATGATTCCCATTATTATAAACTGTAGCACACAGTTGATCTGGCTACATGTTTTCTTTTTTCCCAACTACTTTTACCTGTGCAATAATGTAATCCTGTTTGAATTTACCCAGTCTATCACTGCAAGAAAACATGTGAGAAATACACGTGAAAACATCTCTATACTGCATGGCTTAATATTGCACAGTTTATGTGAGAATATATTTAACAGTGTAGAAATGCTTTCAGTGTACAGAATCATGTGTGATCGCTCTAAGAACATGAGTTTTACAGTCTTTCATCCAAGGGTGGAGAGAAAAAGGACTGGTAGACTGCATAGAAGTCTTAATATATTTGTTCTCACCCTCACTACCACTCTGCTGTCCCCTCCTTCTACTATGCCTACAGAGCAGTATGAATCAATCAATAAATCAAGCAGATCTTTGTTAAGCGTGACTACTCACCCGTGAAGGTCTCAAGGCACTGGGAGGGGGTCGCAGGTTCCAATTCATCAAGGAGGGGGTCTGTCAAAGAGCCAGGTTTTGAGGTTGCTTGCGAAGATGGGGAGCGATGTTGTCTATCTGAGGTGGAGCGGAAGGTCGTTCCAGGCTCTGGCCACGAGGAAGGAGAAGGAGTGGTCTCCCGATCTGGTCTTTCTGGCGCGGGGGCCCACGGCATAGGAGAGCTCAGCTGATTGTAAGGTCCTTTGGGGGTGCGTGGAATTTGAGTCAGCAGTTCAGGTATGCTGGTCCGGTGTCGTGAAGGCCCTTGTGAGCATGGTTTAGCATCTTGAAGGTGACTCTAGCTTCGATGGGGAGCCAGTGAAGTGAGCGCAGGTGCTGGGAGATGTGGCAGTGTCTTGGCAAGTTGAGGACCAGTCTTAAACAGCGGCGGTTCGGATGTTCTGTAGCTTGTATGAATCTACCCATTATCACTGCCACTCCTGCTTCTTCATCGCAAGGCACACATCTGGTTACACTCTTTTCTCTCATATACCCTCTTTTCCTATCAGTGACTTCTACAAAAGTGCTGATTTTGCAATTTGTAATATTTTTAGTAATTTGCTAAGTCACTCTACCACTGTATATGGAGGGGATTGTGAAAAATTGGCTTACTGGTTGAAGAGGGTGTGAGAGCTTCTCAAATAGCAGCCACAATTTCCATCAGGGTGAACCACTAAACACACAAAATTAACCTGTGCTTAACCCTCTGATAGCTTGCCACAAAAGCAGGCATGCTTAACTTAGAGGCAATGTGTAATGTATTTATGCAGCACATAAACAGTAATAAAGTGAAAGCACAACAACATAAACATCCCATACCAATTTAAAAAAGCATTGTTAATAAACTGATATCAAAATAACAAATATCCAATCAGTAGAACCAAAGATATGCAATTTTGAAAATGCAGGTAAAAATAGTGTCTAAAAACACAAAGCGCTAACTGTGGCTATCTGGTTGCGCTTGACCGGGACATCGTCACAAGTTCAGACCGACTGCAATAGAACATGGGCCTGATCCGTGGGCCAAGTAGGGCCCCCTGAGAATTGTACCTTATGCCCTTAATATGGGGCATTATACCATGCAGTGGCTTTTCCAAGGACTGGTATGGGGTCCTGCGTCAAGTTGCATAATGCTGCATCAGTTCTAATAAGGAACTGCAATGTGAGGTCTGCGTCAAATTGCATCACGCTGTGTCAGTTCCAATAAGGAGCAGTGGGGGCTGCGATGCAAGTTGCGTCACGCTTGGTCAGTTCTGATGGCGAACACAGTTGGTTTGGCAGACCAACTTTATTCCCACTTACAAGGGTCCAGGACTAGGAAGACACCACTTGGGGTTAGGACTTACAACAGGAAGTGTCCAGGGGCAGGTTTCAGACTGGTTGGAGACATTTCTGTCCCCAATGCTCTGATCAGGAGGTTAGCCAACTAGGAGGCTAGCCAACTAGCCCTTGGATTTACTGCTGATCCTGAGTTCAAGGTGCAGATCCAGTCTTTACTGGCAGTACAGCATCCGGGTAGCAGAGCAGTCCTTCTTCTGAGTCTTCCTCCGGTCCAGAAGTGCTCTGAAAAGTGGGTCTGAGGGTTCAATATTTGTATCTGGTACCCACTTTGAAGTGGGAGAAACTTCTCGGGTTTCCCCTACAGATGTGTCTGGAATTGCTCTGCTACCTGCCATGGTCCCAGTCTGTCTGGGGCACAATATGGCAGTGTGAATTCATTTGTGCGTGAGCTGAGATAGAGCCTTTGAAGTGTAGAAGTGTAGTGTGAAGAGACAACTGCCAACTACATCTAGTCATGTGACCCAGAAACAGGCTGCATGATCCAAATTGTTAGGAGAAGAGATTGGTATCTTTATAAAAGAGGCATTTTCAGAATTGTGACTTAAATTCAGCTTTGCCAGTAAAGAAGATTTTAAAGTACAATTCCTCCACGAAAACTGAATTTCCTAACTGCTCCCAATCAAAAGTTAGCAGTTAATAAATGTAATAAGGTAGCTCAATGTTATTCTATGGGAGCCGCAGGCCTCACAGTAGAGAGAAACTAATTTGTGAGTTTTTCAGTACCAAAGACATTTAAAACGTAAAAGGTAAATGTCCAACTTTTTAATTACAATGCACCTTACCATACCTTAAGGGTTATAAAAAGGGAGTTTTAGTCTTGCAAAGTAGTTATATTGCCAATTCGAATTGGCAGTTTAAAACTATTTTAAGGGCTACTTAAGTGGGTGGCTAAATAAGTGCTGTAGGCACCAGTGGCCTTTAGTTTAGAGGCCCTTTGGTATATGGTATGCCACTTTACCATGGACTTATAAGTAAATAAATATGCCAATCAGGTGTGTGCCAATTTTACCATGCTTTAGGGAGTGATCACGAGCACTTTAGCACTGGTTAGCAGTGTGTTGTGGTTTTACTTATGTAATTCTTTTCCTTTTATTTAACCCTGTTCCTGTTTCACTACTTCTTTGCCTGTGCAGCTCGTTGCATTCTATGTTCTATTTGTGACTAGCTTGGCAACAGAATGTGGGCAAGGGAGAGTGGAGGTTGGTGTTGGAGGAGGCGGTTAGCTGTAATAAGGACTGGTGGTTTTATCCTTTTACTGGAATAAAAGTTACTGAAACCTACTTGAAGTCTTCCTGAATTTCATGGACTTTACACAGTGATAATGTGGTAAGGCCACCCTAATTCTGACAAGTCCATGCTATGCTGTGCTTGTGGATTTATAAAGTGCCTCCTCGAGAACTGAAGGATTAAAGGCAGAAACTTGCGCTTTCATAACCATGATTCCAAAACAGTTGGCAGACAATTTGTTAGCCTGGATTTCCCTGGGTTTCCAGCCACACTCCCAGAATTTTTATAGTTGGCACAGACAGGGTTCAAAGGTAGACACTATGGGTCAATGTCTGGAGCAAGTGTAAAAACTAGCTGGGTACCATCGCGTAAGAGACAATGGAAATCCTGAAGGGAGTTATGAAATCTTCCAAGGGTTGCAAGTACACAGTCCAATAGGACTGATAAGAATTGCTCCAAGAGAACACTTACATTTCATTACATTTTTTATTCCTCATCTGATCTTCAATGTATTAACTGTTGCATTTTTTATAGGTCTACTTGGTTTCCACATTTGTGTGCTGTACAATACACCCCAACTGGCAGGAATGTCACCTGTCACAATGCTGCGAATTAGACTTTCAGCTCATATCTGTGTTTGTGTTTGCCCCTTCCTGCCTTTAAACCTCCCTCCTGCCCTGTTTTCCAGAAGACAATATCCTCAACACCAGTGCATCAAAGCTTAACAGTTGTGTTTCTGTTCCATCCTTTATGACTTGTGCCCTTCACAAATATTTTGGTATCAGGTTAAGGAAAATACCCAAATCCCTCTAACAAGGTGAGAATGTAAGTTCAGGTATACCCTGTAGGAGGTGTCAAATCAGCATACTCCATTGGTCCTTATAATGGCAATATGTGCCCTCTTGGTTTCCAATTAGTTTTTCCAGGTCTAGAATATTCCTAAGCTTATTATACCAATGTGTGAACATTGAGAGGGTTGCTTTTCTTCCATTAACATGCTATAGCAAGTTTTTCCACTCCCTGACATATGACTGTGACTTGGCATTGAGTGTGCTGTTGTCATGTATCATCCTTTGGAAAAAAGGTTTTGAATCAAAAGTGAAGGGAAAGGGAAACCAAAATATTTGCACATCCTTCTGCTTGGTACTTCTTTCAGAAGGGAAGCAGTTTGGGGCAGTCCCCCACTTGTATTGAGAGGGTTTGTCACCGCCATACAACCTCTCAAACAGTCCCTTGAGATGTTAGGGTACTTTCTATTATTATTGACCGGATTGTAATATCAATTATATATAATATTGTAAGGTATCTCTTTAATATATGTACTATGTTTCTTTTGTGTATATCCCTTTTAAGTTCCCATTTCCTATATGTCATCCAGGTGTGTAGATGTCTGTCTTATTTGCTCCTTTATTCTTTTCCCTTGTTTATGGACACCTCCTTTAGTAATTTGTATAATGTTGAAATCATTCATTTTGACACCATGGGCCTCCCTATTATATTTTCAAACAAGGTTTTATACCTTGTTGCACTCTCTTTCATCTCAGAGTTCACGGCCCAGTACCGCAGCTGTGCATAGCAAGCTATCTGTTTTTACTCACTCAACTTAACTTTTTTCATTGGTTAAAGTTTTTACGTATGTGCTCTGGAAGTGATCATCCAACATCCTGCCTCTTCCCACTATCTATGCGGAGTTGGGATTAATGCCAGCATAATGTTTGTGTTATTATGTATGGGTGTATAAGGTGAGGGACAGGTGGAGAGGCCAAGCAGCTCAGCCACAAAATGGTGTAATAGCCGGAGTCGATAAATATACATTTTGGGGTCTAACTTGTTTTTAATGCCAAATCAGGTCCTATCTTTGAAGGATTGTTGTGTATCAAGTAAGTCAATTTCATATCAGATTCTGATTTGGGCCATTGAGTGATTATCCACATTTGACCTCCCAGGAATAAGCATGACATTTTACAGTGTCAGGCATTAATTTTCCCCGGTTTGTTGCAATCATTTGTTATGGAATCTTGATTATTGGCCTTTTCCCAACAAATTGACTTAGTTTTCAGTGGCTGCTCGAAGACATTGTTCTTTGTTTTGATGGAGAATCCCTAATACAGATAATGAACTCTAAGAAGTGTATTCATTTTGATTGTGCTGATGCAGCCAGTCCACTACCACATGAGGGCATCCCATTTATTAAGATCCCTTTTAACTTATGCTAATAAGCCTGGTTAGTTTGATAACTATAATTGGCTTGCCTATGGTGTGAGTTTGACTCCAAAGTATTTGATATGTTTTGGTGCTTGCTTAAAAAGAAGTCTTCCTCTGAATCACTGCACTTTATGAACGCGGAGAGCTAGACTTGACACCTCTGATTTGTCCCTATTTATTTTAAGCCCAAACACTGCCTCAATCCTCTTTAATTGCTTGCAACCGACAGCAGGTATTTCACAGCATCATTTAAAAAAAGCAGAATTGTGATCTTATATCCATTACTATTGTGGGCTTCTCCTTCCCCATTTTATCCCTATTACTTCCACTAATAGTTCAGTGATTTTAGCAACAAAGATGGGGGACAGTTGACATCCCTGATGAGTTCCCATTCTAAATGTATGCCCCTAGAATACTACATATTTTACAGCAGTTCAAGCAGAAGGCCAGCTATACGGTTTTGTTACTATCACAAAGAACCCCATATGCTCCATGATAAAGAGCAGAAACAGCCAGTCCACATGGCTAAAAGCAAGCCTTCTCCACATCTATAAACACCAGAACTGTTGGAACTTTATTTTTCTGTCTTCCTAACCATGCGGCCTGTCCACCTGATGTTATCATGTGCCTTTCTAGATGCTATGAATCGGGATTGATGAGCAAATATTAGGTATTGCAGGGGTTTATCCAATTGACTAGCAAAAATTATAGAGTATATTTTTCCATCTGTATTTAGGAAAGTAATAGGCCTATCCCATGTACTTCAACACTCTACTCTGCAATATGAATTGTTTCTCCAATTTTGGAGTTGGAAGGACCTCACACATTTTATTGAAAGTACCTGCCAACCCATCTAGCCATAGGACTTATTGGCATAAGCAGTATAAATTACAGTCATCTTCTAATTCTATTGATTTTCACTCAGAGGGACAGGTTAGTGAATTTTTTTATTCATGTTAAACTTTCAACAGCAAGCCTTTGTAATCAACTGACAAAACCTTTGTGTGCAGTTATAGTTGACAAACCAAAGTGCCAGCAGTAACAACTTTAAAGCAAAAAGGTTTTTTGTTTTCAGAGCAGAGATCATGCAGCAAATTCAGAGTCAGATAGCCTCTGTAATCCAAATACCAGGGCCTCTATCACGAAACCGAAAGAGAAACTACTTCTCATTCTTTCCAAGCTGTGCTGTCTAGAGTCATGCACCAACTCAGATAAATTCTAATATATGTAACCATTTTAGAAAGAGCAGACATAAAAGCAGGCACACAGCTGTGCCATTTGCGAATGCACACCTTCATGGAATGACCACAGATGATCAGATTTAAAAAATGAGGGAACCTCAGTAAAAGAATGATTTCCTTACATTTAAAATGTACAGCAGACCGACAGCGTTTAATTTCTAGAGCCATGTACATCGCAATCATGTATTTTGAAACATCTAAAAAATGTAACTATTAAATTACAATATGAGCCAGATGATGTTTCAGAGATGTCTGTGTCCAAGGGGAAATGTAACTGCACAGTAAAGTTAAAGATTCTCATGTGCTCATGTGCTCGGACTGACAAAACAAAAGGTAAAGGAGAGGGCTGTCATGCCTGATGGGATACAAGATTCAGCGGCTTACTGAAAGATTAAATCAATGCCACTTTAAAGAGAATTCAGCACCAGAGGAGAGAAAATTACATATCTTGCAGGGCTGAGAAATAGAGCTGTTAGAATGGCGTTCACACACCTACGGATCCACCAAATTGGAATTGCAAAGAAAGAAGGTAGATGGACCAAAGCAATGCACCTTGCAGTGTCATTTCTCCCAGTGACTGACAAAGTATCTAGTTCATTTTATGCTTTCTGTTGCTTTATAGCAGTATCAGACAACCCATTGTAGAACCGATTGTGATGAATCACAAAGTAATGTTTCAGAGAACTATTGATCATCCAAGTCAGGGGTGTAACACGGGCCCCTGCAGTCCTGTAGCACAGGGAGATGCGGAGCCCTCCAAAAGGCCCCCAAAGCTGCAGGTGGCCCCCATTCAGCCTAAGGCTAATGGATAGTTGTGGGATATGGGAGGCTCGGCCCCTTACCACATTCTATGTGGGGGGGAGCATTTTGCAGAACACCACTGATCCTTGGGTCACTATCGAGTGTTGATGCATCAATTGCTGAAGTATACATCTAAAAGACATGAGGCAGAAATGTATACAGAATTAGATTAAACGGAATAAGAAAATAACAAAACCTAATACTAAGGATTATTTCCAACAAGAAGGTATATGTGTTTAATTCATCGTGATGGCTTTAAATGGATAGATACACATTCTTTAGTTCTGTTCCTGTGTAGACTAAGAGAAAAATAGCATCATCTGTCCTCATATGATTTACATCAGTCAAAATTCTGGGAAGCAAAATATTATTAGTTAGGGTCTGACAGCTAACATTTGCATGCGTCATACTTTCACGGTTTTGAAGCACATAATGGCCAGTAGTAGATTTGTTTCTTTCGGTTAGTGTGTTTGACAATGTTATCCTCACATTCTCAAGTGATCTTCGCTTAGAAAGAAACAGTAAGCAAAATATGGGCACCCAGTCCTGCATACGAAAACATTTAGTGTCTCTTAGCCCCACCTGGATCATCACTGACTACCTCACTAGCTAATCACTAGTAAGCTCAGGGTAGCCATTGCAGCATCCAGTATGCTGTGGCAGTTCTGTTTCTTTCTTTCTTCTGTATCAAGGTATTAAGCAGCCAGCTGTCCAAAACTTCCAACGCTCTGTAGAACTGTTTATCATTCAATCATATGAAAGTTCATATGCCAAATTAGCTTTAGGTGGTTATAAACCTGTACCATTGGTGTCCAAAGCATGTGAAATTTCACCTCAAGCTCTTCATACTAGGGTTGCACATACATGGTTTAGCCTTTACAGACCATGCTACAAGTCAGCCCCCAGACCAGATCAGGTGTTAAAAATGGGTAAGAGCTAAATTAATTTCCAAATTGATTCTAAGAGTATCAATCAATCAGGCATTTGTTAAGCATGACTACTCACCCGTAAGGGTCTCAAGGTGCTGGAGGGGGGGTATAGCAGGCTCCAGTCCATCAAGGGGGGGGGTCTGTCGAAGAGCCAGGTTTTGAGGTTTCTTGCGAAGATGGGTAGCGATGTTGTTTGTCTGAGGTGGAGTGACAGGGCGTTCCAGGCTCGGGCTGTGAGGAAGGAGAAGGAGCGGCCTCCCGAACTGGTCTTTCTGGTGCGGGTGACCACAGCGTAGGAGAGCTGGGCAGATGGTAGGGTCCTCTGGGGTGGGAGGAATTTGAGTCGGCTTTTCAGGTATGCTGGTCTGGTGTCGTGGAGGGCCTTGTGGGTGTGGGTGAGCATCTTGAAGGTGACTCTAGCTTCGATGGGGAGCCAGTGGAGTCTGCACAGGTGCTGGGATATGTGGCAGTGTCTTGGCAGGTCGAGGATCAATCTTGCGGTGGCGTTCTGGATGTTCTGAAGCTTGCGGGTGAGGTTTTTGTTTTTTCCAGCGTAGAGTGCGTTGCCATAGTTGAGTCTACTGGTGACCAGGGCGTGAGTGATAATCTTTCTGTGTTCAAGGGGGATCCATTTGAAGGTCTTATGTAGGAGGCAGAGGGTGTGGAAGCAGGAGGACGAGATGGAGTTGATCTGGCAGTCCATTTTGAGCTCAGAGTCTAGGATGATTCCCAGGTTGCGTGCGTGGTCCGTGGGGTTGGGCGGGCTTCCAAGGGTGGGGGCCCACCAGGTGTCGTTCCATGCGTCGGGGTTTGGGCCCATGATGAGTACTTCTGTTTTGTTGGTGTTTAGTTGTAGGCAGCTGTTTTTCATCCATCTGGTGATGGCTTCCATGCCTTCTTGAAAATTGTGTCTCGCGGTATTGGGTTCTTTGAATAGGGAGAGGATGAGTTGGGTGTCGTCTGCGTATGACACAATGTTGAGTCCGTAGGTTCTGACGATGGGGGCGAGCGGAGCCATATAGACGTTGAAGAGTGTAGGGCTGTGGGAGGACCTCTGGAGGACTCTGCAGGTGGTAGGTGTAGGGTCGGAGAGGAAAGGGGGGAGTCTGACCCGCTGTGTTTTGCTGGAGAGGAAGGAGAAGATCCAGTTGAGGGCCATGTCTTGGATCCCTGCATTGTGGAGTCTGCGTATTAGGGTGCGGTGAGAGACTGTGTTGAACGCCGCTGAGCGGTCAAGGAGGATAAGGGCTACTGTTTCTCCTTTGTCCAGTAGGGTGCGTATGTCGTCTGTTGCAGCGAGGAGGGCGGTTTCCGTACTGTGGTTTTTTTTATGAAGCTGGATTGGGAGGAGTCGAGGATGTTGTGCTCTTCGATGAATGTGGCGAGTTGGCTGTTGATGGCTTTCTCGATGACTTTCACTGGGAACGGGAGCAGGGAGATGGGTCTGTAGATTTTGAGGTCAGTGGGGCCTGCCAAGGGTTTCTTCAGGAGGGGGTTGACCTCGGTGTGTTTCCAGTCGTCGGGGAACGTGGCTGTTGCCAGGGAGCGGTTGATGATGTGGCAGAGCATGGGTGCGATGGTGTCGGTGGCTCTGTTGAAAATGTGTTGGGGGCAGGGGTCCATGGGGGCCCCGGAGTGGATTGCTTCATCGTCTTCAGTGTATCTTCGGTGGTGAGGGCTGTCCAGTTGTCGATCGCTGGCTTCAGGGTGTCAGGGGTGGTTGGTGAGGGTTCAGTGTGTTGGTTGTCTTCGTCGAAGTTGTCGTAGATGCTCTTGATTTGGTGGTGGAAAAAAGGTGCTGAGTTTGTTGCAGAGGTCTTGTGAGGGAGAGATGTCGGTGGACTCGCTGGTGGGTTGGGTGAACTCCTTGATGATGTTGAAGAGTTCTTTGCTGTTGTGTGTGTGAGTGGAGATTATGTCTTCAATCGCTTTTTTCCTCGTTTTTCTGATGAGTTGGTGGTGGGCGTTGGTGGCGGCTCTGAAGTTCTTGTCGGCTTCTGTGGATTTGGTGTTCCTCAGGGCCTTTCGAGGCGGCGGCAAGTGTGTCTGGACTCTCGAAGTTCAGTGGTTAGTGGTACTGTGGTAGGGAATTTGAGGGAGGTGACAAAATGGAAAACGAAGAAAAAAACTGATGGGCATTATGTAGACGCAGAGCAGAAACAGAAAAACAAACAGGTGCAAGTTGTGGCAAAATCTAGAGGCCGAATAAGGAATCAGAATGGAGGGCAAGATTAGGTACACTAAAGGTTATATAGGGCCAGATGTACGACCGCCTGATTTTACGAATCGCAATTTATGCAAAATAGCAAAAATAATGTACGTGCCCAAGTGTACCCCAATTTGCGACTTGCTACTGACTCACATTGCAATTTAGTGAGGATGTAACTAAAGACTCGCTAAGCACACACAAATAGAGTACGCGTCTGAAAAGAGCATTTTTGCATGCGCAAATAGCGAGCATGGCTGAAAAGCTCATTTTTGCATATGTAAATAGCGCTTGCAGTAGGAAGGGCCATATTGCATGTGCAAATAGCTATAGCTAATAAAAAACACTTACTGGGAGAGGAGAAGTACCCCAAACCAGGAAATGGTGTCCCAGGAGAATCCAGATCAAAATTTACAGCACATGTTAAGGTGCAGCAGCACAGTCCAACAAGTCAAACAAGCTAAGACAAGCAAGGTTCCAGCAAGTCTAATGACCAGGCAGGTAAGGAGAGGCTGTGCAAGTTCAAATTCTCTGAGAAGGAACTGGACATATTGACTAAAGACTGCTGCAACAACCACAAGCAGCTTTTTTGCAGGTCTAGGCACACTGTACCTGAATCAGAGAAAAGGTGAATCTGGAGAGACATCCAGCTTCGCATAAATGCCCTAGGTGTGGCTGACGGGTCCCTGGACGACATTCAGGAAAGGTGGTACAACCTGCGCTCGAGGGCCAAGGAAAGGGTGGCAGCACAACTGTGTGATGCACAAGAAACAGGAGGAGGCCCATCCAATGTTCCTGATGCTTCAGCAGCAGAGGCAATAGTGGAAGGTACTCTTGAGAGAGAGGCAGTAGTGAGATATGGGACCCTCGACACTTCTGAAGCTTAACTTCCCCGGTAAGTGTGAGATGTGTGCCATATTATGACAACCAAAAGCCAGCACCCCACATCATGCCCCACACCCAGACCCAACTGCATCTACATGCTCCCTCTACATGAGCCAAAAGTCATACTAGGTACATTATGGGAAATGTAGTACGTGACATGAACAGTGCAGTTAGGGACTGACATGACTTGTGAACATAGTACCACCACTGTGATAGTGACTCAGAATATACCCTTTATTTCCTCTTTTGCAACACAGATACACCTCTGAGAGGAGAGCTAAGGGGATCTGTAAGTGATGCACAGCAGGAGCAGGTCCGGGTGGAGGAAGGGCAGGATGAGCCATCTCGTTATAATGTACTGGGAAGTGCTGTGCAGAGTTCATCACAGGCTCCAGTGCATGACACAGCAGCAACACAACAGCAATCACCATCCTATCGCACTCTAGGCACGAGGGTCCGTGTCCCTTGTCCGACACAGCAGTCCGGAAGGCAGCTTCAGCCTCGAATAAACACTCCAACACACATTGGAGCATGCACTCATCTGTCATTTTGTGGCTTGGAGCAGGCCATGGTGAAGGTTCAGCGCCTGCAACAAAAGCAGATAAGGCTGATTAATGCAAAGCTGAGCCAGGAGTTCAACAACATCAGCCAACAAATGGCTGAAAACCAGGCCTGCATGGAGGGTAACTTGATGCCCTTACAAGGGCAATTGAGCCGCTGTGTACTGAGTTGTCAGAGGAGAGTGCAGCATCAAAGAATGGAGAACAGCAGTGCGCACGGAATGCACGCAATGAGCAGGGCAATTGGTAGGCTGGCAACAGCAACAATGCAACGCAGCAAGCGCATGTTGGCTCTGCAAATTGAAATGGGCCACTACAGTGGTGATGTTGCACGAGGGCTGCAACAGATTACAGCTGCAGTAGAGGCAATCCAGACATACATGGTTGTTACAGGGGGAGTCACAGGGACAGCTGACAGTGAGGTGTCTAGCCACAGCAGTGTATTCACGGCAGATACACCTATGCAGCGATGAAGTAGCAGTCGGCAGCCAACAATCCCACGTGCTCGATCCCCACATGCTGGGCGTAAAGGAAGAAAATTATTTGTCTTGAAAAGTGCCTGTTATGTTTTTGGGTGGTGCAGTAACCACATGACATTTCTAGTTTACGTTGGTGAAATGGATTGCAATGGACAGGTTGTCCAGCATTTTCCATTGACATGCCCTTCAAATAAAGGGATATTATTTTTGTGAAATTCACATTTCGTGCTGTCAATTGTTGTGTGTAGACTGCAAATGTTAATGTTATACCCTGCAAAATAATGTCTGGCTATGTGATCCCTGTGCCTTCTCCCCTCTGCTGCTGA
Source organism: Triturus cristatus (assembly GCF_964204655.1). Taxonomy (NCBI): domain Eukaryota; kingdom Metazoa; phylum Chordata; class Amphibia; order Caudata; family Salamandridae; genus Triturus; species Triturus cristatus. The sequence continues at coordinate 410,522,935 of NC_140589.1, read as the reverse complement.
GCTTCTATCGCTTGGTAGTTGGGCTGGTGGGTTAGGGTCTTCATTTCCCGAGTCTGAATCAGACACCTCCATGGGCAAGCCATGCCTGCAGGCAATAATGTGGAGTATGGCACAGGTAGCCACGATTTTGCAGACTGTCTCAGGCACATACTACTAGGCTCCGCCATTCTTGTGTAGACACTGGAATCGTGATTCAGGATGTCAAATGTACCTGGTGTGCCTATGTGCCTTGTTGTACTGCCTCTCAGGTGCATTGGTGTGAGACAGGTATTGTGTGAGGATCCATTGCTGCAGGGCATGCGCACTGTCACCTGGGGGTTGAATATGATGGTGAGACATCAAGCATGCATACCCTATAGTGCAATTGCATTTCACAGTGGATGTGAGAATCCAGTACCTAGTAGGTATCCTTCATCAAAGTCACCTCTCTCTAATTTTTGGTATATGCCACTGTGTCTGAAGATGTATGAGTCATGTGAGCTTCCTGGATATTTGGCAGCAATGTCTGTGATGATGTTTGGGTCGCAGGCAACCTGGATGGTGTAGGAATGTGTGCTTTTCCTATTAGGGAATGTCTATTCTATGCATAAGGGGGACATACAGGCACATGGGTCCCATCTATGCACCCAATGACCTGTGGAAACCTTGCTATTCTCTAAAATTGCATTTTTGTATTTTCCAGTTCAACATTATTCCTGGGCAGGTAGATGTGTTGATGGATGTGGTTTTGCATGGCATCTAGGAAACAGTGTAAAAAACGTGAAAGCACTCTCTGTGACACACCTCCAGCCAATGGAATTACATCTTGGTAGCTACCAGTGGCCAATGAGTGGAGGGAGCACAACACCAGCACATGCGTGGGGATTGCATTGCTGCGCAGGGTTCTGCTTTCCAATTGTGGCTTCAGGGTGTCTATGAGGTCTAGGATCCACGAGAGCCACAAGCTAACTAATCGACATGACAATGTCAAATTTAGGCCTTCACCAACAGGTAAACTGCCCTACCCACATCAAAGGGCATACCCTTGACCTGGTCTGGTCATCAAACCAGCAAGTCAGGCTTCTAAACATTCTCCCATGTGCTTGGTCGGACCATTCCCTAATCTCTTGCTGGGTCCCTCTGGATATCGCCACAACACAACTTTTATTGGAATGGAGGAGAGTGCGAAGCTGGCATAAGATCCAGAAGGAAAATCTCGTAGATATCCTACAGAGATCACCCGTACGCACTCCAGAGGGAGGCTACACCAACATTGATATAGCCAGCCAATCCCTTAGTAATACCCTCCAATCAGCTATCGACCAACTAGCTCCAGAACGTAGGGAAAGAATTAAATCCAAACGTAAGGGGGCCCCTTGGTTCAATGAAGCTCTGCGGGAAAACAAGCAGAGCCTGCGTAATGTGGAGAGACACTGGAGAAAAGCCTACAATTCCACCGATCTAATCCTTTATAAAGCCGCACTAGCCCTATATAAAAAATCTATTACTACTAGGAAAGCTGAATACTATGAGGCTCGGATAACAGATGCCCCTAATAAACAGAAGGAAACTTTTAAGATCTTAAATGAGCTCAGCAAAAAGGTTGACGCCAAATCAACAGCAATACCTTTTGACGTCAATACCTTACAGACGCCTTTTTTTTTCCAGAAGGTGACAGATATTCTGCATGACATCGACAAAACTCTGATCACCCTGAGCACCCAGGAACTCGCTCTGCCTTCGACCTCATCAGACCAATCCCCCATAAACTTTCCCCCTATGAACTTAGAATCTTTGGAAACACTGATAAACAAAACTAAATCAGGTTCACCAGCCGATCCTTGTCCTCCAAGGATTTTTCAGATGGCCCTTCCAGTTTTGGATCGTAAGATTCTTACCCCTCTAAATGACTCCCTGGCCACCGGCCAAGTACCCTCCAACTTGAAGGAAGCTAGAGTTATCCCTTTGCTAAAAAAGCCTGGAGCAGACAAGGCTGAGCTGGAAAATTATAGGCCTATCTCTCAACTCCCTTTCTTAGCAAAGGTCATGGAGCAACATGTCTTGATAACACTATCTGGTTTTCTTGAAATATTTGAGCTACTCCACCCACGCCAGGCCGGCTTTAGAGCCCACCACAGTACAGAGCTAGTTATGCTATCTGTACTCGACGATCTCAGATTAAAGGCTGATAACAAAGAGCCGAACGCCCTGATACTTTTGGATCTCTCTGCAGCGTTCGACACGGTCAGTCATTCAACACTACTGACTCGACTAGCGGATTTTGGATTTCGGGGGCCTGTATAAAACTGGTTAAAGTCCTTCTTATCTGGACGCTCGCAAAGGGTCCAACTCGGCGATCATATATCGGACAGAGGTGACATCCTTTGCGGTGTCCCTCAGGGCTCTGCATTATCCCCACTCCTCTTTAATATATACTTACAGCCCTTAGTGACTGCTCTGACCAATATGGAATGCTGAGTCTTCAACTATGCAGACGATACCCAGCTTATCCTGAGGATCGACAACTCGGCCCGGGCTCAAGAGACAGTCCAAAACATCTTAAGATTTACTACTAACTGGATGACGGTTAACTCTTTGAAAATTAACCCGGATAAAACAGAGGTTCTCGTTATTCCAGCAAAAAACCTGGAGTGGCCTGTTTTGGCCCAAAGAACTTGGGGCCCCTCCTAGCCCATCACCAGTTGTGAAAAGTCTGGGAATCAAAATCGATTCAGAACTCTCTATGAGTCACCAAGTCTATTCGGTGGTGGGCACATGCACCGGCGTCCTAAGACAACTGAGGAAACTGGTCCCCCTTCTATCAGTCTCATCTATGAAGTCCATAGTTTCGGCCACTATCCTTTCGCGCCTCGACTATGGGAATGCGCTCTACTTAGGACTTCCCCTGAAACTATTGAATAGACTTCAGGTAGTACAGAATGACGCTGCTAGACTGATTTTCAGCCCTCCCAGGAGGACCCATGCATTACCCCTGCTACGCAAGCTGCACTGGCTGCCTGTCAGACAGCGTTAAAAATTCAAAGGACTGTACATTGCTCACAAAGCCCTTTATGGTCATGCTCCCGGGTACATAAGGGAACGTCTAGTCAAATATGTGCCAGGGCGAGTGCTTCGCTCTTCAGAAGCCTCCCAGCTAGTCTGCCCTCGGAGCAACTTGGTTACCAAGGGTGGATGAGCTACTTCAGTAATTCTGCCACAACTTTGGAACCAGCTGCCGGACACTTTACGGAAGGAATCGGTTTTGCTCTCCTTCCGGAAGCTGCTAAAAACTCTGTTATTTAGAGATACATTTAAAATCGACTCGCTACCATGACTGTCCATCACGGCCTGAATGCGACTTCTTTTCTGTCAAGCGCTAAGAGACTTGTCGGTATATATGCGCTATATAAAAACAACATACAAATACAAATACAAATTACAGTGCTACTCATCCTGTACTGGTCATATATGTCTTCCTCTGTCTTCTGAAACAATGTCAGCATGACTCTGAAAATCCTATCCTTTCTACGCCTCCTCTTCAGAGCAGCCAGTATCCACATCCTCCTTGCTATCACATACAGGGTAGCCATTTTTGAAAGAATGCAGATGCATTCTGGGCACCTTTTTATAGGTTGGGCCTGTTTACCACCTGGTTCTGATTGACAGTAAATTGCATGCGCAAATGGGCCAATTTTCACATTTTTGCAATTTGCTAATGGTTTGTACAATGTATTTTGTGCACACCCTAATTGAGGTTCGAAATTTGCGTACCACAAAAAACGGTCATAATTTCAGTCAGTATTCGTTCGCATCACAATTTTTAGGTTTGTGAGTGCGTTTCGTGCATTGGTGCTGTTTGTTTTTGCATGTGCAAATCGGTTTGCAACCGATTTTGCACTCCCAAATTGGTCGTACATCTGCCCCATAATGTCTGGATGTGAAAACCTTCTTTCTACCAATATGAAAGCCAATGATGAGAAACATAAGTGGTCGTTTAAGGTTACTGACAATCCCCCTTTTGGTGCTGTTTGTTTGAGGTGATTACAACGGTCCTTTTATTAATTGTTCCGTCACATTGGTATTAATTATATACCATTACTGCATTAAGGAACATGTTACTAATCTAACCGTATTACACACAACTTTTTCGAATAGGCTGTTTGTCAACTAGCCCATACAACAGTGACATTTTCTGGTAGTCTATTCTGGGCTATTGGTTCATTAATGTTTTTTAGTTAAGGGGTGCCCACATGGAGAATTACACTCTTTGTCCTGCTTTTTGGTACATGCGTTTCTTTCTTTGCACATATATATACCCATTTAACTTACCTGTACCTCCATATTATATTGTGTAGAAAGTGCCTGGCAGTTAAATGCCATTTGTGGACTTCAGCACCCATTGTGGCACCCACTACAGTGGCAGGACAAACAGAGTAACATGGCTACAGGCTTACCCTGTGTAGCCTGTCTGCTGCAGTGTAAACCTTTCAGTCCAGCCTGACAAAATAACTATTTTTGACAGGTAAAGACCTCCCTTTGCCTTTTAAATATTAGTAAGTCACCTTTATTTATGCCTTGTAGCCCACAAGGCAGGGTGCATGGTTTTTAATGTATTGTAGGTAGAGAAATAATATTACAGTGTCTCTATAGTGACCAGACCTAAAAGGGTATTTTCACTATGTGAGGCCTAGCTGTCCTGTGTAGAAGGACAGATTGGAGATTAAAATAATTTTAACAAATATTAATGAAAATGGGTTTGTAGAAAGTTACCCTTTAATTGCCTGAGCTTTCAGAAAGCCTAAAGCATTGGGCTCTGCCAATTCCCAGCCTTTGCTGAGCCTTGATTGAGGTATGATGAATGAGGTATTACATTCTACCTAGGAGCTACACAATAGGCGAGCCTAAAGGGACAGGGATGACTCCTCTGACCTCTGCAAAATTGCCTGTCTGACAGGTCTCCTACAGCTACAGTAACTCATTGGCATGCATGAAAATAAGAAAACAAGATGACACGACAATTCTTGTGTATGGATGCTGTAGTACCATGCCTTTATCTACCAGACTTCTGTCTATTAGTTTGTTTGAGTACAGGGCCCGTATCAGACTGGGATTTGGTGTTAGATATGAGAGGATACTAGTGACTCCTATAGTGCACTCTCCTACAAACCCACAACCCTCAGAGCCTAAGTTTAGTGTTGCCAAAGAGGTTTGCCATCTGAAAAATGCCTTGTCTCATGGTATTTGGGGCGTGATTGCAGTGAGGCAAATAGAAACTTCTGAATAAGTTGGTAGGGTTGTCCCTGGAACCTCTTACCCCGTTGTTCATGGGGTGGCTTGGAGTCATCCACACACACTAGCTAGCACCAGGCATAGATGTGTTACCCTATCAGAACACTTTCTGGAGATATGGAAGAACATAAGATGACTGGACCTGCTGTCTGTGACCTAAGTGGAGCCCTGGAAGACAGATCCTGCTCCATCTCACACCCAGGCCAAAGAAGTGGAGTCCAAGTGTAAGTTGTTGACAAGCCCCCGGGTAGCTTCAGGGAAACAACAAGCTTAAAGAGGCCTTTTCCCTAAAGTGCTCAATTGACCAGATTTGAACTGAAATTTATTTTGGCCTCTGCCTGATTTACTGAAAGTCTCCAAGTATTGTCATGTGGTTGTTTAGGCACCAGAAGAAAGTTTGTAAACTTTGCAAACCTTTGCTCCAGAGCCTCAGTGGTACCCCTCCAAAACTGATATGACCGGCAGTTCCATGGAGTTGGATTTAATTTCAGCTTTGCCCTGTTCCGAGATCTGTGCACCTCCCAAAAAATCCAAAAAAGTCCCTTTCTTCCTTGGGACTTAGAAGATCTTTTTGACAAAAAAACAGACATGTTCCAGAACATTAGCGTGACAGCCTGCTTGCACTATCTGACCTGCAGTTCTACAGAGGCAGCTACAATTTTTAGATTCAAACCACATGGAGAGGAATTTCATTGAAAAAAATGACAAGGTCCCTTTTTCAAATTCAGACTTGAAATTTTTGGGGGAACTTTTACCTCCATATATCTCAGCTGGATTAATCCACTTGTTACATTCGACCAGGGCTCATCGCGGTGGGCCTCAAATCACTGGCATTTTGCAATTTTTGTTGTTATTTCTAGTGAAAAAATATTACAAATTCATATCTTCAGTTCCTCTTATTGGACTTTTGTTGTTTTGGTATCAATTTATGTATTACATTTTACTCTAGTGTTCTAATTTGGTTTAGGAATTTTATTGTTTGATGTTTTGTCTTTATAACTATTTGGTACTGTATTATTAATATTATTATTATTATTATTATTATTATTATTATTATTATTATTATTGATAAAACACTGCTTTAATGCCCCCAGAGAGGTGTTTTGTTACACAGAATTCCACATATTACTGAAGGTAAGGAAGAATTTTGATGGGTGTTACTTTCTCGGTGGTAGAGGAGATGCACTGTGACAATCCTTGCTAGAACCTTTTAGAAGGACACAGTACGTGTAGTTTACTGTCAGTCCTTTGTGATAAAACAAATATGAAAAAACTCCATATACATAATATTAAAATGAAGGACACACCAAGCATATTTGAATAGCATCATGTTTATTGCACCCACCAAAGGGACACCACCTTCTGTCAGCCAGCTAACTTAACTCTGACTCCAGTCATCAGGTCACCTACAGAGTTCTGGTGATGCAACTAACACTCCATTAGGTGCATCACTGTTAACGTGCAAGTTACAGCACATCTTCTCCCTTAACATATTATAATTGTACACAGCACCAAATCTGGAATTACAACAAATTGGTAAGGAAGCAAGGAACAAAGAAGTGGACAAAAAGAAGTAGATGATACAAAATTAACCTACATAATTACTAAAATAAGTAAAGTAGTGGCTGGAAAACTACTAAATACAACCTCCAACCACAATCCCCCAATAATAGGATCAAATGGAGATCAATAGGAAAAAATAATGATGTTACTACTACAATATATAAACCTGAAGGTATGAACGTGATCTCCTCACTCTTTTATAATCTTGGATTTGACCTCCTTGACTCTCAAGTTTTGTGTTCCCTAAAGCACTTGAACTTGAAACTTCAATACCTCTAGATATAAGAAACATACTTCAAACCTGACCCCCACTTAACACAACCACATTCTTCTTAACTTCTTCAATGCATTTTAGACCCTAAAATTTCATTTCATCCTTTGGAGACCTTGGGCCATATGTAGATAGCTAAATACCGGTCGGTAACGGCTGAAAATCGGTAATTTTCCGGTTACCGACCGGTATTTAGCCCTTTCTAATGTAGGAGGCAGGTTTTAAGGATTCGGTAATTTACCGAATCGGTATTTTAAGAAATCAGTAAAATACCGAATCGGTAAATTACCGAATCCTTAAATCCTATGTAGGGAGCACTCAAGTGAGTGCATTTTTGGTTTAAGAATTCGTTATTTACCACCAACTACAAGTTGATGGTAAATACCGAATACCATTTCAAAAGCAATTTTGTGCTTTTTTAAAAGTGCCATGTGGCAGACATACATGCCCTTAGGGCATGTATGTGCGCCACATGTGCACACATGCACGATTCAGGGGTGCAACAGGGTGTCAATGTGACACCCTGCCACCCTTGAATATGCTCCCCCTATTACCGATTCGGTATTTACCGAATCGATAATAGTGAATGGCTTCCCATTCATTCCTATGGGCCTCCAGGCCCATAGGAATGAATGGGAAGGTATGCCTTATTACCGATTCGGTAAATACCGAATCGGTAATAACGAATATTACCGAATCGGTAAAATTTACCGATTTTTTACCTATATTCTATTTACCGATTCTTAAATACCGAATCGGTAAAATTCGGTATTTAGGAATCGGTAAATAGAAATTACCTACATATGGCCCCTTATGTTTTTTTGGGTTTTTTTGCATACACCATCTCTCCAACTTTCCATTCATTTCTCTTTACACCATTCTTGGCATCAAACCTCTGTATATATCATTCTTATGTTACCTTCACTACTGTTCCCGTCTTTGAAACTCAACCACAAGGGAGTAAGTTTGGAACCAGCCACTCTGCCTTTGAACTTCCTAAAGGTGAGAAATCTGTGATGCTATTTGATGTATTCCTGTGCATCCAAAATATTTACCCTGCAAACTAGCTTTCAAAGGCATTTTAGGTTCTACTGCTGTTTGTGCACATTGTTACTAGCTGAATCATGCTCTTAACTAAGCCATTTGCCTGAGTTGCATAAAGAGCTGTGCGATGGTGAGTGATAGATAGGTCCTTTAAAAACTCTTGAGAGGTAAATTATACTCCATTGTATCTTACAAATATTCAGGTATTCCCTCACAAGCAAATACATCCTTCAAAAATACAATATTGAAAAAAATATTTGATTGGTATGCATGATAGACTCATGTTTCTTTGACTTAATTGCTGTAGCCACAAGTGTGAGACAACCCCCTGCACCCAGTTCAGGTTTAAAATCAGAGGTTAATATCTAGACAAATATCAAACTAAATGACAACATGAATATCAAAGATGTACAAAAAATCTGAACTTTCTAAACTTTGATATAAAACACATTATGTGCTGGCTTTATTGTCATACCGTGTCTCAAGGCAGAATTAATCTATTGCATTGCTAATTCGGCCCAGGAGCACAAAGCTGTGTGTAAGCATATTGACAATTCTGTGGTGTGGAAAGCTGTTTTGAAGCCATTACAAAATTACTTTCCGCACAGGCATACAATGACATAAGCAAAACAAAGTCACATTAAATGATTGATGCAGAACAGCTATGACTTAATTTCTTAATTAGTCTATCATCTCATCAGAAATCTCTTTATGATGCTCAGCAGGTAGATCAGATTTAGGGCCAAAGAAATGAATGCATTTTCTGTTTTCTATTCACAGTAATGCAATCAGTGATAAATTGCATCAGATGTTTTGTGTTTAGCACAGTTTTCCAAAGACCATTTACTGACAAACACACATTTATGAACCAACTCCAGTCCTTTAGTGTGATGATGAGGTCTTTCACAGCAAATTTATTAAACAACTTCTTTTGAGATTATCTTAATATTGATATTCTAAAACATCCTTTGATCACTGTAGGACGACCTAAGTATGGTGCCACATGTCACATTCAGTGGGAGGACCAGTGGTACAACAAAGGTAGCTGTTTTCACAGGGAACAATACTATAACTTATGTAATGAGGGCACATCTGTCCTAGGGAGTCTACTTGCGCTGTCAGAAAGATATGGGACAGAAGGAAAGAACGGAGAGGATTCATGCATGGCACAGACAGGCTGTGTGTCCCTTGATGGGCTGTGTGAACATGATGGATGTCCTAAACCCAGCAGACAGGTATTCATTTTCAGGGTGCCGACCCTAAGCTGAAAGGCCAGCCTAAAGGTTATGAGTTTGAAATGGTGAATAACAAGAGGAAAGATTGTGACTGCACCTCAAGGCTGTAGCCCCCTCTCCACTCCGAAGGCACAACAGGGTCTAGGCTTCAAGGACTTTTGTTAGCTAGTGCGTTAGGGTTCTCATAGATTACCTACAAGAATGATTTTCATGGGTTGCCTGCATTGCCTTTCTCAGAAAGCTTTATGGGCACTTGAGTGGGTCTGGTAAAGGCAGGTGAGCAGTAAGTCTTTGGCCATGTGTTCCCCCCTAGCTGGGATGGCTTGGCACTAGAACGTATTATTCTGCTCTGCCTGTGTCTGCAGTGATGGCCTGGGCTATTTCCAGGTAGGCCCCAGGAACCATAGGTAAATCCATGCCAACCCACATGCGGGAGTCAAGGCGTACCCAAGGAGAATAATTTGAGTATTTATCTGAGAGTGGATGTCAAGAATCCTACTTCAGGAAACCGACAGTTGTGCTATGTCTCTGTTTGCTGGTTACTCTTTGGTCATAACTGTTCTTAGGTTGTGGACTTAGGTCTGACATAGGAGGCATAATGGACCACATAACACATTTGGTAATGGTAGTACTCTTTACATACTGGGATGCATCCATGAGTATGATAGGGCTAGTCCTCTCACAGGAGGGGTCTGCAGAGGAGGTGAAGGGTTCCCAATAGGCTAATCTTTCCTACTCATTAATGGAACACTCATATACATGTTTGCCTACCATTAATAATGAAGCTTGTATCGTCATGTTTAGTAGTCTTACAGTTTCCTAGTGTAAATTATTTAGATACACCTTTTATATCACTTAAATGAACACTGTAATGTCTGATTAGTTGGGGAAACAAAATAATCATTTTAAAATTTCTCTAGTGACTAGAAAATTGTTATGAGAATCAAACAGTAGTATGGCATGAACATGTGAATTGATATCCTTTACCTATTTAACTGTACCTATTGTTAAATGATTATTTTTCTTCTATAGTTTCTGATGTAATAGATGTTGTACTAGAAATTAAGGTTCATATAAACTATTCCGTCGTGTCTCTTTGATTTTGGGAGGTCGTAATAGGGACTTAGTTGTGGGTGTCGGGTATTTTTATTGTCTGAGCTAGGATTTTATATTTCCTGTCTTGCTCATGGGTGGAAAAAGAAATACTATACTACTGATCTTTTCTCTTCAATACATTCTGTTGAGGAAATGTTTCATCTTCATTGTCAGCCAGAATTCTATGGTGATTATTGGTTGACACAAATTATTGTGGAAAGTGTGTTCCATAATTTAGCTAAGTGAGCATAAAATGATGTATCACCCAATTATTTGTTCTTGTAGGGTGGAGTGATTAAAAAGCATTTCTGAAAACTAATGCTGTCTTCTGAGTAATTTTATTCTTCAGCTACAGGAGACCTGGTCCACTTCTATGTATTGCCGTTTGTGTAATGCAGAGTATTTTGAATGCATATCTCCTAGTGACAGTGAGCCCGTGACGGGCCTTCACCGCAAGATAATTATAATCTTGTAGCTTTATGTGTTGGAGTTGTCATTCAGCTCTGTTGGATTTGACCATCTTTTACCCCCATATTTGTACCTTGACTGTTTTTGCTGGCTGTAGAACTCTTTGCACTTTACCCCTGCTATTCGGGGTTAAAATGCCTGTGCACTTTCTTTCAACATGATGAAACTGGCATACCTCTAATTGGCATCTTTACTATCATACAGGTCTCTAGTATATGGTATCTAAGGTGTTCCCAGGGCCTGCAGGTTGAAAGTCACCACTGGGCTGTAGCACACATTGTTCCACCACTGAGGTGACAGTGCACACAGGACTACAGCCCTTCCATGTGTAGCATTGCACCACAGGTTTTACCTTTAATTTCATCCTGTCAAAATCACCTGTTTTGATTGGTCTACCCCCCTCTTAAATATTAAGTCAACTCTACGTAGATCTATATAATATTACATTTATTATTGCAATCTTTGTTTAGGAAGTATCTACAGAATTCATTCTTTGATTTAAAAAAAAATATTTATTACAAAACCAATTCATTGGTAAAGTTGAATTTCTAAAAAATATTTTAGAACAGGTACTTTAAAACAAAACTGCATGTTACCTGCCTAAAGCCGTTAGAAGCCCATTTGCAGAAGCTTACAGCTTTCACCTTGCCCCTTTGAGGAGATGTGAATGTACTCTCTGGCAGTCTGACAGCCGTGGCTGGGCCCAGGAACTTAATTATCTTTAAAGAGGCCTACCCTGCCATAGACAGAAGTAGCTAACACCAGGGTCTGTCACGTTTATATGTCCGTCTATCAAGTAAGGCACTAGGGGCAGTGTGAGAGGAGCTGTCCAATAGAGCTGGGTTTGAGTAACAACAGAGGACGGGGTTGCTCATTTCCCTAGCCATACCTCTGAATCAGAGCTCTGCACAGGGGAAGAAAGGTTATGTCATATTGGTCTTAGGGAGAGAGGTGAACTATGGGATTGTTTGCAGTAAATCCACAGGAAGATCTGCAAACTGGGGAAGTGTCACCTTGAGAACTTTTACAGCTTTGGTTATGGGAAAAACAGGAGTTTTTCCCACCCAAAGGCTGGCTCAGGGCATAAATGTGGCACCCACAGTATGTTCCTCAGAGCACTGCTTGACCTGTGAAGGAACAGAAGAAGACTGAACCTGCTGTATGTGACCTGAGAAGACCTCCTCTACTCAGGACCAATAAATGGACTTCATTGTTCATAAAGGTGACCACCTATTTGGGCTACAACATGCTTCAAAAGGCCCTTTTCTTGCATTTAATGATCAGTGCTGTCCCCAAAGTCCTTTTCTTGCATTTAATGTAATGTGAGGTCCCCAAAGTCATGGGTTCAATGTGTACTTCTCCTAACAAATCATGAAACCTGGGCTTAGAAACGTTTTACCAACATTTTGCTCTGAGATCCAATGTGGGGCTGGAACCAACTGGCCAAGCTTATCAAAAGACGGTGCATTGCTAATGGGCCAATGATTCAGATTGTCCCGCTAGGTTTCTTTTGACTGCATGGAGAAGGTATTCCGCATAGTTGAGCCCTCTTATGCTGCAGACTGCATCCTTGCCACACTGGAAGAATCTGAGTGTCAAAAAAGTGACTAAGTCAGGATCTAGAAATCTTCACCGGGTTGAAGGTGGCAAAAGTATCTGGCCTGAAAGGGACCCTCTCTATGCACAAAATTCAGATTTCTCCAGCTCAGATTTTTCCCTTCAAAAGTCAAGGGCTTCACTTAGACCTCACTCAGGGATTATCCGATGATGTGGAAACTGTTACACTGCAGGCCAACTTGCAACCCGCTACACTACCCGTCTCCTCTTTGCTGGCTGTGGTGCAGCCCGTGGCACCCCTCCCTCAGCATCATGGCCTGCTGTGGCCTTTTCAATGAAGTTGCGGAAAGCACCCACAATGCCTGTTGGTTTTCAGGCATGCCGCATTCTTGCACGGCAGCCCATCTGCTTCTCGAGGCACCTTGGGACATTACACTCACCTGGTGTGGGTGTCTGGTGATCCCCTTCCTTGGGGGCCATATTATTGCACTTCACTCTTTTCCCTATCCAAGATGGTGACACCTCTCCTTCCTGTTTTGTCACTTCCCGTTCCTGTATGTCACTTCCTGTTCCTGTATGTCACTTCCTGTTTTTTTCTATATATAAGAGATTAGAACCTTTCCTTCCTTGCGTTGCAACACACCTTCTTCCTGCTGGTGTGTCCTCGCTCCTTTTGGTTCCTGCTGATGTGTGTCCTCACTCCTGTTGGTTCCGTAGCTCCTCTTTTGGTGATTTCTTCCTTCCGTTGGCACTTATATTTCCCCTTGCGCCTTCTGTTCCAGCTTGTCTTCCAGTCTTCTCCTGGTTCCAGTGTCTTCTCCTTCATTCCTGGAGTCTCATCATCAGGCAGGTCGCTCCCCCCATCCGCCACGCAGCCCCCTGTGGGTTGAACCTCCGTTGCCACTTTTGCCGCCTGACTGCTCGCTCCCTTTTTTATTATGTACCCCTGCGCTTGGCTTTCTGTGCCACTTTGTTTTTAAATTCGGTGCCCCTGTGTTTTGCTTTCTGTACCCCTGTGCTCTGTTGTCCCTCTCCCGCCGTCTTTTCCCGCCGTTTTTTCCCCGGGTTTTCCCCCGCCGCTGAGCCCCTGCGGCCCCGCCCCCTTCACTCCCATTGGCCGCCCCGCTCCCACCTCCAAGCTGCTCCTCCCTCCCTCTGCCCTCATATGGAGGCCGCGCCTAAGGCAAGCCCGTCTGCGCCCGTCCGTGCCTGGACCGCACCCAGCGCCAGAAACCCTGGACCCCGCACCCCTCGCAACGCCAGACTGCACTACGACGCAAGCACCCTCCACGCACTCAACACCAGACGAGACCACCCCTGCTACCGGGCCACCCCAAAACGCACCCAGGGGCTTTTCACGTGCCGGAACTGCAGATTCACCAGCATCCAACCCCAGCTCCAACACCAACGACATCCCACCATCTCAAGACGTGTGCGACTCCCTGGCCACCTTCGTCCACCGCCAGATCACCGACATCCACGACAGCTTCAACTCCGACCCCCCCGCACCCACCACCGAATCCACCACCCCTGCGACTACCACTCGCACCAGTCGCCTGACCGTCTGGTCCAGCGTCAGCGACGAAGACACCATCAAAACCATGAACTCCATCCACTCCAGATCCCATCGGACCCCTGCCCTCACCACGTCTTCAACAAAGCCAGCGCAACCATCGCGCCCCACCTCCGGAAAACAATCAACTGTTCCTTCGAGACAGCAACCTTCCCAGAAAGCTGCTCCTCCCTCCCTCTGCCCTCATATGGAGGCCGCGCCTAAGGCAAGCCCGTCTGCGCCCGTCCGTGCCTGGACTGCAACCAGCGCCAGAAACCCTGGACCCCGCACCCCTCGCAACGCCAGACTGCACTACGACGCAAGCACCCTCCATGCACTCAACACCAGACGAGACCACCCCTGCTACCGGGCCACCCCAAAACACACCCAGGGGCCTTTCACGTGCCGGAACTGCAGATTCACCAGCATCCAACCCTCCACACCACCAGCCAGAGAACCCAACCACCTCCCCTGCATCCTCCTCAACACCCGCTCCGCTCACAAGCACGCCATCGAACTCTGGGACCTCCTAGACTCCACCGCTCCCGATGTCGCCTTCCTGATGGAGACCTGGCTGAACGCCACCTCAGCACCAGACATCGCCATAGCCATCCCACAGGGCTACAAGATATCCCGCAGAGACCGCACCAACGGAGTGGGAGGAGGAATCGCCATCATCCACAAAGACTCAATCAAAATCTCAACGAACACCGATGACACCCTCACCACCGCCGAGCACATGCACTTCCAGATCCACACCGACCCCAACACCACCCTCAGAGGAACTCTCATCTACAGACCTCCCGGACCCCGCCCACAGTTCAGTGACACCATCGCCGACCTCATCAGCACCCACGCCCTCGCTTCCACGGACTACATCCTCCTCGGGGACCTGAACTTCCACCTCGAGAACAACAACGACACCAACTCCACCGCCCTGATCGACAACCTCCAGAACCTCGGACTCAAACAGCTCGTAACGACACCATCTTCTCCGCAAGCCCCCATGTCTCCTTCAACCACACCACCGAACCACACTGGACCGACCGCAGATGCGTCCACTTTACCTTCAGAAAACCCACCACACACCACCACACCCAACAGCTACCACGCCGCTGCTGGGGCAAGGTCACCGAGGACCAACTGACTACCGCCCTCGCCCTGAGACCACCCACCGACCCCACCGACCCAGACACCACCGCGACCAACCACACACAGTGGATCAACGACTGCGCCAACACCCTCGCCCCTCTCAAGACCTCTACAACCAACCACACCAACAAGAAAGCTGCCTGGTTCACCGAGGACCTCCGGATCTCCAAGCACACCTGTCAGAAGCTGGAGAAGAAATGGCTCCACGACCGAACACCAGACAACCACACAGCCCTCAAGAGCGCCACCCGCAGACACCACCAACTCATCAGGACTGCCAAGAAGACCGCCTTCAAGGACCGCCTAGACAACAACCCACACAACATCAAAGAGCTCTTCAACATCGTGAAAGAACTCTCCAACACCAACGACATCCCGCCATCTCAAGACCTGTGCGACTCCCTGGCCACCTTCGTCCACCGCCAGATCACCGACATCCACGACAGCTTCAACTCCGACCCCCCCGCACCCACCACCGAATCCACCACCCCTGCGACTACCACTCGCACCAGTCGCCTGACCGTCTGGTCCAGCGTCAGCGACGAAGACACCATCAAAACCATGAACTCCATCCACTCCAGATCCCCATCGGACCCCTGCCCTCACCACGTCTTCAACAAAGCCAGCGCAACCATCGCGCCCCACCTCCGGAAAACAATCAACTGTTCCTTTGAGACAGCAACCTTCCCAGAAAGCTGGAAGCGCGCCGAGATCAACGCCCTTTTGAAGAAGCCCAAGGCGGACCCCAAGGACCTCAAGAACTTCCGGCCCATCTCCCTGCTCCTTTTCCCGGCAAAAGTGACCGCGAAGATTGTCAACAAACAGCTGACCCGCTACCTCGAAGTTAACAACATCCTGGACCCTTCCCAATCCGGTTTTCGCAGCAACCCCAGCACCGAAACCGCCCTCATCGCCGCCACTGACGACATCCGGACCCTGATGGACAAAGGAGAAACAGCTGCCCTCATCCTCCTGGACCTATCAGCAGCCTTTGACACGGTCTGCCACCGCACCCTATCAGCACGCCTCCATGACGCTGGTATCCAAGAGAAGGCCCTGGCCTGGACCTCATCCTTCCTCTCCGGCAGAACCCAGAGCATCCGCCTCCCACCCTTCCGCTCCAAAACCACCGAGATCATCTGCGGCGTCCCACAGGGATCCTCCCTCAGTCCGACGCTGTTCAATATCTACATGGCCCCCCTCGCCCACGTCGCACGACAGCACAACCTCAACATCATCTCCTACGCCGACAACACCCAGCTGATCCTATCCCTCACCGAAGATCCCCACACCGCCAAAGCTAACCTCCACAGAGGAATGAAGGCCGTAGCCGACTGGATGAAGGACAGCAGACTGAAGCTGAACTCAGACAAGACAGAGGTCCTTATTCTCGGACCCACCCCATCAGCCTGGGACGACTCTTGGTGGCCCACGTCACTAGGCACAGCCCCGGAATCCATGGACCACGCACGCAACCTGGGGGTCATCCTCGACTCCACTCTCTCCATGACCCGGCAAGTCAACGCCGTCTCCGCGTCCTGCTTCAACACCCTCCGTATGCTCCACAGGATCTTCAAATGGATCCCCCTCGACACGAGAAAAACCGTTACCCAGGCCCTCATCACCAACAGACTCGACTACGGGAACGCACTCTACTCAGGAACTACAAACAAGCTCCTGAGACGACTCCAACGCATCCAGAACGCCTCGACCCGACTCATCCTCGACATCCCCCGCCGCAGCCACATCACACTCCACCTGAGAGGCCTGCACTGACTCCCCGTCAACAAAAGGATCACCTTCAAGCTCCTGATCCACGCACACAAAGCACTGCACAACACCGGACCCACCTACCTCAACAACCGACTCAGCTTCCACACCCCCACCCGAAGCCTCCGTTCAGCCAACCTCACCCTCGCCACAGTCCCTCGCATCCGAAAAACCACTGCCGGCGGCAGATCCTTCTCCTACCTCGCCGCCAAGACCTGAAACACTCTCCCCACCATCCTACGACAGACCCAGGACCTGCTGGCGTTCAGAAGGCTCCTCAAGACCTGGCTCTTCGACCAGTAGCACCACCCTCCCCAGTGCCTTGAGACCCTCTCGGGTATGTAGCGCACTTTACAAATGCAGTGATTGATTGATTGATTGATTGATTGATCATCAACATCAGAGGTTTTTTTCCTCCGGGGTTTTTCCTCTCAGGACTCCTTCTGGAAAGCACTGGCTGCTTAGGCTTTCATTGTCGGCAGCACCATGGCTACCGGAAGGGGTCGCCCCTATCTTGGCCAAAACAGGTCTTACAAGAACCGAAGCCGGGAACCATCCCAATGCCTCGAGACTGGTAAGAAAGACCCTAAACCCAACAGGACACCACTTCAGCCAAACCTGTTTCCTTACCCTGCTGAGGATTTTTGTCTTACATTCCAGAGACTAAGTTCAAAGGTTAAACTTTTCACATGAATGAACCTGGTCCCTCTATTGGAACTGTGCTCCATTACGTTCAACTTTAAACTTTACCTTTGCCCCTTTCAAGCTCAAGCAGATGACTGTGGTTGTTGCTCAATGCTTTTTTGGCACTCCTTTGAAACTTTAAAAATTCTTTACTCTTGTTCCAGCTATTGGATTTTCTCATTTTGTTTTCATTTTATTTATAAACATATACTCTAGTTTTGTTGTAAAAAGAAAGCCACACTTTAATGAAGTAAACACCAACACCTTGTTAAATTTGAAGTAAGGACTTTTTAATGAGGGCATCCATTAGAGACCAGGAGAACCAGCCGCAAGCAACTGACACCCGGCTCCTGACAGCCTTAACATTCAATGTTCCATATTCTATATTCCATTTGATATTGTACGTAACCCTTTCCATGTACATTATATACAAGACTTCACCCCCCTTTATAAACAACAAAAGAGAGAGAAGACAAAAATCCATTGACTAAAACGAGCAGAAGAAAAGGGGGAAAAAACATAGCAACAAGACATAAGAAAACAATGCAACATTTTCAAATCAATTGACAGCAAAAATTACCCTATCACTAAACATACTTATGCAAAATACCACCGAGTTACCATAACATACTAAAATATGTATTAGTTACCATTGAATAAATACTTCGTAGATTCATACCTGACTAAACATAATCTTTTAGATATGTTGGATATCTACATTTACAAGTGCCTCTTCTCCTCAACCTAACATCCGCTCTATACATTTCTCCTTCATCCTGAACACAACTCTCCTCTTATGTCCTCACAGTATCAATCATTTTTCTCTCTACCTCATCATCTGCTTTACTCTTAAACACTACCAAGCACCTTTTTTCCATACCCTACAATCCTCTGTCTTTATAGCATTATCAAAACATTTGACCGTACGCATTGGTTCTGTGAACTTTGATACAGGCATATTACCCACAGATGCTTTTATCCTGACCAAATCTCCTACTTTTATTGTATTCTTCACTATAAATTTTTTTGTACCAAAATGCTCTTTCCTTTTCCTCTGCTAACTTAGGGGCATATTATCAAGACAGGTGATAAAATTATCGCCGCTTTAGAGGCAGAAAACTGCGCTGAAACGGAGATAATGGGCTTGATAATATGCTCTTTGGAATTCCAATTGAAGCTCAGGTTAATGTCCTTCACATCTAACATGGGCTTCAATTGGAATTCCATAGAGCATATTATCAAGCCCATTATCGCCGCTTTAGCGGCAGTTTTCTGCCGCTAAAGCGTCGATAATTGTATCTCCTGTCTTGATAATATGCCCCTTGGTTCTTGATTTCTCCACTCACCTACCACAATATTTTTCATCCCTTTGTCCCAAATATTCAACCTGGGTACAAAACTGTATTAGTACCTCTACCTTTGAATAGTTCAAATGGAGCCTTTCCCATCAAAGTATGTGGTGCCATGCGATGTGCTGTAATATATTTTTATAATTTAGCCCTCCAATTTAATGAATTCACCCTAGATAACTGTATATATTCCTTGATAATTTTGTAAAATCTCTCCAGTGCCCCATTGATTTCGGATTGATAAATTGCTATTTTTTTGTGAACTACATAACATGCACTTAAAAATTCCTCCATAGACATACATATTTAGGTTCATTTTCTGAGAGAAGTGACACAGAAAAATGTTCCCTCTTCAAAATTTTACTTAAACATTTGATGACGGAGTTAGCAGAAATTTCGTGTGCATGTGTAACTTTCACCCATCTTGAGTTTAAAATCGATCAACACTATCAAACACGACCTGCTATGTTAACCTCTTAATGGACCTACAATGTCACCTGCAACTTCATGCCAAGGATGAGCTGGTAATCTCTGACACACCATGGGCCTTTGGCGATAAGTCATAACCTTGTCACTAGATTTACACTCTGCACAATCTTGTACCTCACGATCAATACACAAATCCATCCCTGGCCAAAATAAATTAGCCCCCATTCTCTCTTTGGTTTTCACAATACCAACATGACCCCGATATGCTTCTGCTATTAACTTCTTCCTTAAATTCAAAGGAGGTACCAACCTTGTTTCCTTTGAAAGAAATCAACTCAACCTTAATGGATATAAATGTTTTTGTCAAATCCTTGATCCAGCTGATTGAAAAGATTGCATGATCTTACCTAACTCATCATCTTTCCTTAGCTCTTCCCTACAGTAATCTTCTGTCAAAATCCCTGGGGTTATTTCACATACATTAATGTCTTCCTCTTCAAAGGCATCACAATGAGTCTTATCATTTTGCACATTCACCAACCTGTATACACAGTCAGTTAAATAACCCAGGTACATGTTCTACTAATTCAAAATCTTGCAAATCCACCACCAACTTCTGATTCTGGAAGAAATAAAATCCAACCCTTTGTTAAAAATAACTTCTTATTGGTCCATGTACAATTTAAATGCTGTTCCCCAAACAAAATGTAATTTTTTTTAAAGCCCACAAAATGGCTAAGGCCTCCTTCTCGATTAAAGAATAATTCAATTCTGCTCCACGTAAACATTAAGCCTGGGTGGAGCTGGCGGAGCGGCACTACGCGGAGGTCCACGGAGTTGGGGACAAACTCTGTGGCACTCCGCTCCGCCAACCGCCTCCAGCCCCATATTAAAAATGAATTAATACTACATTAAGAATTTTTAAAAAAAGACTTACCTTCACTGCGGCGTCCCCGGGCTGCCGTCCTCCTTTTCCTTGCGTCTAAGGTTGATCTGTGCATGCGCACACGCCCACGCATGCGCATTCTTTGTGAGAAATGTGCATGCGTGGGAATGCACTAATGCGCAGATCACCCTCAGATGTGAGTAAAAGGAGGACAGGCAGCCCAGAGTCGCCGCTGTGAAGGTAAGTTTTTTTTATTTACTTCTCAATGTAGTAATAATTCATTTTTATTATGGGGGTGGAGGCGGGTGGCGAGCCAACTCCGCTCTGCCGCGGAGTGAGTGGAGGTTTGCCTACTCCACGTTCTCTGAGGGACACGGAGTAGGCAAAACTCCGCACACTCCGTAGGCAGAGCGGAGCTCTCCGCACATAGTTAATAAACATCTTGAAGCACACATAATCAAACACTCCTTACCCTCTCTCTTCTGTTTCAAAATTGCCCCCAAGACTTTCTGAGCCATCATCAGTGACTATGCAAGTCTCATTTCAGTGAATAAGCGCTTGTAAATTAGGTGCCTTTCTCTATTCCTTCTTTAGATTTCAAACTCTTGTTGACACTACGAAGACCACACAAACTCCTTATCTTCACTAACAGACTCCTTAAATGTATAGCTTTATCTGCCATTTTCTCTACGAATCTACCATAGTACTCCACCATACCAAGGAAATACATGATTTATCCTTTGAAGAAGGTTCTGCTAGACCTGTCATGGTGTCCACCAACCCTTTCTTTCCCGTGCCACTCCTTCTCCTGAAATTAATTGACCTAAATAGTTCACTTGTTTTATGAAAAATGTGCACTTCTCTTATTTTAATGCCAACTCAGCATCTGGAACTCTCTGTAAAACCTGCCTTGCCCTGGCATTGTGTTCAGAAATGCTGTTACCCTAAATCAACAAATCTTCCTGGTAACATTTCACTCCCTCAACTCCCTTCGATACCGATGCCATCAACCTCTGGAAAACAGATGCCACTGAAACCAATCCAAACGCCATACGTCTAAATTTAAATGCATCTATGGGAGAGATAAATTATGTAAGCTCCTGAGATGTTTCAATCAATCCCACTTGATGAAACGCCAAGGTGAGATCTAGTGTTGAAAAATACTTTGTACCTGCCAATGTTGACACAATCTCATCTATATTAGGGAGTGGAAATATATAAATGATGATCTCCCTATTTGATACTCTCAAATCAATACAAAGTATGATGTCTTCATCGCCCTTCTTAGCCTCATATATTGGGGCCAACTACTTTGTACTCAACAGGTGTTATAATCTCTTGCCCTATTAATCTTTTCAACTCTTGTTCCACCTTGTCTTGGACTGCCCCAGGAATAGGTCTCATTTTGTCTGCCACTTGTATAGCCCCTCGTTTTAGTTTTATCTGATGTTACTAACCCATCAAACATCGTAAACAATCCCTAAAAAGGTAAGCATACTCTGATAATAAATCTATTGGGATGATTCGACTTTCTGTATTTCCACTTGAGGTTCAGCATTTGGATTGAGAGCAACCTCTAGCAAGCGTTGATGTTGCCATTCAATCAAATCATCTTCACTTTTAGAGACATAAACTTTCCCAAGTACAAATCTGTCCTTCAACTCACAGCATGCCTCAAAATAACCATTCATAGTTACAATTATCCCCCATAGGCACCTGGACTTATGTCCATCACATGTAATATAGTATTCCTTCCAAACCACTGTGTGTATGTTTTGTTTGAAATAATAGTTAAATGAGAACAAAAATGTAATTTAATATGTGCCACTCTCTACCTAAGCCCAATATGAAAAGACCTATCCTTCCCTGTGTGCACCCTAGGGATGTAGCATGGGAAATGAGCAACCCCTGCTCTGCGGTCACTAAAAACCGGTTCTGGGGGAAGCTCCTATCCCACTGAGATTGGTGCCTGGCTGACTAAAGACACAAGGGAGTGTGAAGGCCCAGGTAATAGCTACATCTGCTCTTGACAGAGTGGGCATCTTTGAAGATGATTACATTACCCATCCTACCCCAGATGGTCATCCTGTCAGAGGAACAGAACTGCTCCCCACCTACAACACCTTTGTTTCAGCCCGACGAGCAAGTTCACACCTCATCAAGTGGCCTATTCAGCTTCTGAGTGACAGTTGGAACCTCGTGTAAATGAGCTTCTAGAGCCTTTAGGCATGGAAGAGGTGACTTCTTAAAAGTACATTTTCCAAAATATTTATTACAAATCCAACTTCACCAGTGAGTTCCCCATGTGATCATTTTTTTTTAAATCTCCACAACCGTAATTTGTACCTGTTTCTTAGGCAGAGATATCATTGTTAATTTTAATATTGTTTTCCAAATGCCTTCCTGTGGAGCAGCTAACCGTTCTACAGTGAAACGTAGCTAGCGGGGCCTTGTTACTGTAAGGCCATGTACATGTTCCACTTTCAAATACCATGAACTCCGCACTATGACCATTAATTTAAAACAATGGTCAACCCAATAACCCCTTGATACCTTGGGTATCATCAAAGTGAAGGGTAAAGTGCTGACAAGCAGATCATTTAGATAGTAATTTTCGCAAGGAGTAAATCTAAATCTTAATGTCATTAAATGATGGCAAATGGAGTAAAACTCAATGCATAAAAGTCATTTCAATAAAAATATAAACTGATTAGAAATGAGAAACAAGCTTGCACACTCATGAATTAAAATGAATTCTTATAAATTGTTTGTGTTAAATGATACTCAAGATTATATGGTACATGAAAAATAAATGCCCCGACATACACTAATATATGTAAAGTTCACTATCCTAATATATAGTAAGAGTCTTCTGTAAACATTAAAAAATCTGAAAATTATAAAGTATTAGTGAGAGAAATGGAATGGACTTCCATGTTTCGTTCTCTTGTGTCAATAGAACGTGAAAAATGTCAAGATGGCACAAAATGAAAACAAATGTTGATGACACAAAGAGATTGATAACATTTTTTAAACTAAATTACTGATATAGATAGGTGCACT
Organism: Triturus cristatus; assembly: GCF_964204655.1. Classification (NCBI taxonomy): domain Eukaryota; kingdom Metazoa; phylum Chordata; class Amphibia; order Caudata; family Salamandridae; genus Triturus; species Triturus cristatus. Next base: position 410,499,549 of record NC_140589.1, on the reverse strand, counting down.
TGGAATATAGTTCACAATCTTAACTGGCATTACTGCTATAAGCCAAGCTATGAAAGGATTAAGCACAGGTTAATTTAGTGAATTTTGTGGTTCACCCTGACAAGGACTGTGGCTGCTGCTTGAGCAGGGTTAATACCCCACTCAAACAATCACCTCATTTCTCACACACTGCATTCAACCTCAAGATCGCCCCCCTAAGAACACTACAGATTAGCAAGTATTAATGGATTAATGGTAAGTTGTTCCTTTATATTTGTAAGTTTGAGTTCAGGTGGTCAAAGCAGATTTCCCTTTACTTGGGGTAAAGGAGAACATCTATATTCAGATAAGGTGCTCCTGTTACTGCCCAAAGCATGCATTGCACTTGCAACATTCCCTTCAACACATCCGCCCAGCCTACATATACATAAGCCACAAATGTGACCCTCTCCCCCACCGCTAACTCAACGCTATGATTGATAACTATAATGTCATCACTTGATGCAATGAACCCAAGCGAAATGCCACAACGTATATTCCTTCTTTCAGTGGAAGAAGGCACATGTAGCCTATTTGCAGTAGATAGCGAAGTTGGAGAAGCGATGTTGGGACCAACATAATATAATAATTATGAACACTCTGTTGTACATTATTTGTAGTCAAATATTGCATACTAAATAATAATATAATAGTAAAATACCATTTACTGCCTTTTCTTACTGGTTTGGGGGTTATAAGGACAGGGCTCCACTCTATCATCACCTGCAGTGAGTGATTCTATTCTAGGTTTGTCTATCTCTTAGCACTTCCTGTTCATTAAAGCATAACTCGCTAGACAGGAGCTGAAAGACACCTGCTAGTTCCTCTTTTCTCTGAAAAGTACACATTTCCTTTTGGAGATAAGGGGTCTACCACTTTTGACCTTAGTATTAATGGGTTGAATGCAACAATATCTTTTTGTATACGTTTTTAGGTTATTTATGTTATTTTCCACACAGCTAAACATCTTGTCCTTATTTTTTAAATTTTTCTTGTATGTTTTCTTTCTGAATCTGTCTTAATTTTCCAACATTAAATAGATCTTTAAGTTCTTTATTCATAACTTTCATTGTTTTTTTCCCGGTTTGATATATATAAACCCAAAAGCTAATTGAAGTGCTTCGCTCTTTTGGATGATTCATTATCGTCCTCTGACAGAACGTAAGACCCCCACTTATGTTTCTTGCACTATTTTCTATAAATACCTTTGGGGATCTACTGCTTATTCTGTCTGTCCACTGTGCAAGTGTGGTGCTTCTTAAAGGAGCAAAAAATTCATTTTTCAGGCTATTGATCCAACGAAAACATGGATGTCCACCCCAGATCTCCAGGACAGTGAGCGGCCTTTAACTTGTGAAACCCACGCATACACAAATAACCGGGTGCGCAATTTTTACCTAATTTTTGCTGGGCAAATGTGATCGGGCGCAAAGTTTTCTCAAAAAGACAGGCATAATGAATTCGATATATGAGAATAAATAATTGCACCTAAAATTATTGGATACTACTTACTAGAAGCATGGACGTTATTATATTTGGATAGGCAACTATGGCCTATTTGGCACATGTATCAAAATGTGTTTAATTATATGAGTATACGATGAGGGCAAATGAAGAGCCAGTGTACTTTCTCCAGGTGTGCAATACTCCTTGTGTTCTACCAATATATCGATTAGGCCACAATTGGACAGTTCAAGATTTTCTGTAGGATTAAGTAGTCTTTTCGAGCATAGATTCAAGTACCTGGGTTTCTGTTTCAAGGGCCCTTGTTTCAATAATATTGGAATCCAGTATTCACGATACTGTGAACAGAGACAATTTGATATGTTAGTATTGCAGGGGCACAGTGAACGCGTCTTGTCGACTAATACTTCTTGAGGGGGTCAGTGCGGGGGACGGCTTCCAGCATGAAAGCCAGCGGGGCATAAGAGAAGCTTTTGTGTTTGGTATCCTTCTTTTCCTTTGGGTGCTACAGGGGCAAGGGCATTGCCTATCCGTTGCGTGGCAGACAATGACGGATTGTGGAAGCCTCGCTGCATTATGCTGTGAAAAGGGCTCATTTGAAAGTAATTCTACAGGTCCAGTGGCATAATGGTGTGCGGGGGCCACTGCATCCAAATAATGACTACCTTCAACTACCAAACGCGGGAGCACATTTCTCTTACTTGCACTGGAGGGCCGAGACACCGTTTGAAGCTAAACGTGGTTTCAAATCATGTGTACTAACCTCCGTCATTGTCTGCATGTTCACATACCGGTTCACAAGAAAGAAAGACGAGATAATTGCCTTGGACTGGCAGATTCATTTTCTAGCTTCTACTGTACAAAAGGATGGAGATGCTAACGTGAACAGCTTTATTGATTGAAGACACTACTGGTAATAAACATGTCTTTGCCTTTTTGGTTTTGTCAATCTCTTAAAGGAGGAGATATTTCAGTTTCAGCGTGCAGTTTAAGAAAATTAGCTGGGCCATTGATTGAGAGGGCATATTTATGAAAACAATAAAGATTTGAAACACGCTATCAATTTGACTAATGGTGTGTGAAGTAAGATTACAAAAGCTGATGCCGCCTCTTCATTTCGCAGTGAGGCTGACGCTTTGTGTCTATGGACCATTATCACATCTGTTGAAAATGATACTGCTTACAAGATGCACAGTGCCACCATTTTGCTATAATTGTGTGGCAAATAAGGGGGTTCCCTGCTAACACCATTCGATGCCTGATATAAAAAGTATTTGATTAGAAACCGTGTCGTGTAACATGATTTTGTGACCTGCAGCTAAAGTCCCCACAGTAGTGCGTTAATGGGCTTGTTGAGCACAATATTTTGAAATTGTTTTAAATTGTTCAGCCCCCTTACGTAATTACACGTAAGGGGGCTGAAATATAAATTTTTTATGTAAAAATAAAGATTTGGGGAGACCGATACCTAAAATATAACAATATAAAAAGAATGGGTCAAACAACCTAAGTCTGGCACAGGCCACCCAGAAGGCCAGCGATCCACCCTGTGTTCTCTGCATGCCATGCACACAAGTAAAAACAAAAAATAAGAAAATAAATAAAGTCCACTTACCAGTGACACATCCTTCTCCTCACTGCACATCTTCCTCCTGCAGTACGGTGTTCAGTGCGGGCCCCAGCAAAGTGCCTTAACCAATCCTGGTGCTGCTTGCATGAGAACAGTGGCGGGATTGGAGAGAGTGGACGCTCTCAGTGCTCCTGAGGTTGCTGGAGGTCTGCACTTGTTCTAACCCAACTGTCTTAAGACAACTGGGTTGGCATAGGCCTCTTCATACCTTTTTATCTTTTGCATTTTATTCACCCATTCTGAGTATGATGGTATATCCTCGGATCTCCAATTATGGAGAATTAAGGAGCGGGCTACTAACGAACATATGGCCACGTAAGACTCTTCGGGGTTAGATAAGTCCGTTCTTTCTCTCAACAAGCCAAAAAGAGCCACCTCAGTTTCAGGCTCGAGCCCTTTTCTAATTGCTAAGCTCATTGTTGCGAAAATCTCACGCCAAAAAACTTCAAGCTTCGGGCATGTATAAAATATATGAAGCCAATCGCCCCCATTTTGAAGCTGGCAACGAAAACATTTATTATCCACTTCCGAAAAGCTTCTATTAAGAACCTTCGGAGTGTAATAAGCCAGCCAGCGAGATAAAAAAGACATCCTTTTAAAATTGGCTGATCTAAGAGCCTTACTTCCTAACTGAGCGATTTGTTCCCACTCCTGTCTCGTGAAGGAGCAACGAGTTATTTTACAGAGAATTTCTTCGACGAGAGGAGACTCTTTGCCCTTTCTTAATAGAGTATACCAGTTTCCCACACCTTTTAATTTAGTTTTATATACGGCGTTAGTCAGAGCAGATAATGTCCCACATGTTGACATATTATATTTATTTATAAAGTTCAATATCTGGAGATATTCCAAAAAAACGGTTGCTAAACAATTATCGGATCTCTCTAAGACCTCCTGCCAAGTAATGAATTTCCTTGCGGCAAAAAAGGAACCCAATTCACCTAGACCACAGTCCTTCCATCTTTTACATTTAGTGGAATGGATTTGGAGCCCTAAAGCCTTAGGTTCTTCCAGATTGAGATAATAAAATCCACCAAACCCAGCTTGTTTAAAGAAGGACTGGAGTCTATCAGAAAAATCCCGAATAGTGTTATAACAGGTCTTTTTGGGGAGTTTAGCTGTTTTAAAAAAAATAGAAACTTGCGAACCCGACGCCTGAATCATTCTATCATAAAAAAAACTATCCGGCCACACATTAAGATCTAACAATCGTGCTGAAAGATCGAGGACTGCCGCCAAATAATAAGTACGAATATCTAGTAGCGCTAGCCCCCCTTGAGTTATTTCTAACTGCAATATAGGTAGCCTGACCCTAGGTACTTTTCGATTCCATACAAATTCTCTGATCATAGACTCAATTTCTTTAAAAAAATGGGAATTGATTTTTAGTGGTACGTTAATAAAAAGAAAAACCAATAAAGGAAGAATCGACATTTTAATAAGTGCTACACGACCAATCAAGGTCAATGGTAAAAAAATCCATCTCTCCAGCAAGCCCTTAATTTTATCTTGCATTACTAAATAATTTTGATTAAATAGTTGCTCAAATTGACTAGAAACATAAATACCTAACTATCTAATAGGTTCTACTTTTAGAGCTTGAGATTTTAGATTAGATGGTAGAACATTATGGTCCACATTCAAGGCAAGAACCTCAGTTTTATTTTGATTAATTTTATATCCGCCTATCCTTTCATATTTGCTAAATTCGAACAAAACTAGATCAAGATTTAATTTATCTGGTTGCAGATACAAAATTATATCATCAGCGAATAATTTTATTTTCGCCATTCCTTCTATTGGTGGTTTAATTTCCGGATTACCACGAATTCTTAATGCAAGCGGCTCAATAAAAAAAGTAAACAAAATAGGGGACAATGGACAACCTTGCCTGGTGCCTTGATTTATATCAATTACCCCTACCGTGTTAGCGTTAATCACCACTCGAGCTTGGGGACCTTGGTAAAAATTTTCCAACACTTCAATCACCCGGACTGGTAAGCCAAATCTTTGCATTCCAAAAAAAAAAAGAGCCTCCCAGTTGACCAAGTCAAATGCCTTCTCGGCATCGACCATTGTACCTAAAGTTGGAATTTTATTGCTAGTGACATAATCAAGAGCCTGAACTAAAAATCCAGTATTTGAGGCCATTGTCCTTCCTGCCACAAAACCAGCCTGTGACTGCGCAATTGGAGTGAAACATTGGGCCCATATTTTCATTAGAATTTTAAAATCAGTGTTGAGCAAGCTAATTGACCTGTAGGAGTTAACATCCTTATGATTCTTCCCCTTTTTGACAAAACTAACAATGATAGACTCCTTAAAACTCGGAGGAACATTACCACCCATTCTAACAGCATTAAATAGTTTTGCCAAAAAGGGAGTCAATTCGTTCACAAAAGTTTTATAAAATTCAATCGGGAACCCATCCGTTCCACAGGCCTTCGCCCCTGCTATTGATTTAATTGTGTCCGCAATTTCTACCACCACAATTTCACGTTCAAGTTGATCTACCATTGGGTCAGACAAAATCGGAACATTAACTTCATCAAAGTATTTAAGGATAAGATCTAAGCCTACCACATACTTTGTAGAATACAACTGAGCATAATGTTCCAAAAAGACTTGAGCAATATCACCCTTCTCTCTGCTGATGTTTTGAGTCTTAGGGTCAATAATTTCAGAGATGAAGGCGTTTTCCTGCTTTGATTTTGGCTGCCCTGCCAACATTTTTCCCACCATTTGGCTCTCCTCATAAACTTTCTGCTGAAAAGTTCTAGAACTATTCATTTCTTCAATTAAAAAAAATTCTTTAAGGGCTAATTTAGCTTTTTCTAGCTGAATAGCAGCATCTCGACTCCCCTGTGGCTGAACGTCTTTTGAACTCATGGCATCATTTACAGCCTGTTGGAGTTGGTTAATCTTTATCCACCTTTTTCTCGACAAAGCAGCTGAACGGGCAATTATCTGCCCCCGCATAGCTGGCTTAAACCCACCCCATACTGAAAAAATATCTGTTGTCTCTTCGTTTATGCTAAAAAAACTCCAAAATCCACTTTTTAGTTTGGGTAACCCAATTAGGATCTTGCAGGAATAGACGATCCATCTGCCACCTGGATTCCGTCTTAATCCCCCCTTCAATTTCCAGCTTTAACGAAATAAGGGAATGATCTGAAAATGGGTTAACCCCTATCGTGGTATCTATTATTTTCAAAGAGCGTGAAGTAAGAAAAAAATCAATCCGGGAGGCTGTATGAAATTGTTTAGAATAGCAAGTGAATTTCATTAACCTGGGGTTAGATTTACGCCATTGATCAACTAATAAATATTCCTGCCTTATGGCTTCCAAAACTTTCTTTGTTTGGGGTTTCAATTCTTTTTTATTTTTATTTGACGTATCTTTTTTGAGATCCTGAATAAAATTAAAATCGCCACCAAGAATTATTTGTCCCGGGGTACCCATAAGAAGCTCCGCAATCTTTTTTAAGGATGTTGAATCGTCTACTATCGGCCCATAATAATTTATAAAATTTAGATTTATCCCATTTAATCTAGCCTCGACCCACAGCCAGCGTCCCAATGGATCTCTCCAAATTTGACCGAATTCCCACGGAAGACTGCGGCAAAAATATATAGCGACACCCCTTTTGGCCAACCCAGCTGAAGCAAAAAAGACATGCGAAAAAAACCTAGGAACATACAGCTTGGGGTAGTTGGTTTTTAAGTGTGTCTCCTTAAAAAACAGAACCTGAGGGGAGGAGGACACCAGCCACCTTATTAAGGCTCCATATTTGGATTTATTCAATATCCCATTGACATTGATGTAAACAGTATCACAAGTACTCTTCATAGCAACTTATATAAAAATACAAACTGCATACGACACCTATGAACATTTCCCATCTTAAAAAGAAAAAATTATGCACTAGTGCCCCTGCTTCTGCTCTTTCATGTTTTAATTTCCACTCCCTTCCCCACCCCACTCAACCCACCCTCCAGGGAGGTGTCGCACCACGCTATCCACCTCCACCTCACCCCTGCTAACTTAGAGGGCACCATGGAACTGCACCCATCGTTACCCACCACCCCACCTCACCTCTCGACATTGGATTACTACAAAAAAAAAACCCCGGTCGAAGAAAAAAAAAATATATATATATATTGCGACCATTAATTCTCTTATTTTCAAAGTTACTTTAAATTAATTATTAACTCACATACCTATTATACCTTCAAGATATATAGAAGGAGGGGGAGAAAAAAGCCTCAATCATCCATTAATTCCTTACGTAGCTGACATTCCTTTAAGGAAATCCTGAGCATCCTCTAAGTTGGAAAACAAATGGAATTTCTCTTTGACTAGGACCCGGAGTTTAGACTGCTGAGCAATTGATGCCTGTGCACCCTGAGCTTTAAACAAGAAAAGCTATTTAACAAATTCTTTGTGTCTCCGGGCTGCAGTAGCGGACATGTCTGGGAAAATTCTACAATTAGAGGTCTCATTCACTGGAAACTGTCTTTGTTGTATCGCTTTAGCCAAGATCTTTTCTTTTATCCGATAATATGCAAAGTTGACTAAGATGATGCGTGGGCCACTCATGCTTGGCAAAGGATGAAACGGAACTCTATGGACTCTAGTAATTGTAAGATCCCCACCAAACTCGGGAAGTACTTTTTCTTTAATAAAGGATTCCACCCATTGCGATGTCTGGGCACCTTCCACTCTCTCAGGTACCTCCACTATACGTAGGTTTGAGCGGCGAGAGTGGTTTTCCAACTCCTCGAGCATGTTCTCTAATGAGCTCCTGTCCCTTATGGCCTCACATACTTTAGTAGATAATCCGGACATCTGATCCTCCAACTGAGAGATCCTAGATTCTGCTTCCTGTATCTTGACTGGTAGACAAGCCACCGCCTCTTCGATCTTCCCAAGGCAGATATGAAGATCTCATCTTCAATCCTTCCTCTTTTTATGAGGTTCTCAGGCGGAGATAAGTGCATTACCTTTAATAAAGTATCATTATGGATCAGCTAACTCTAACTGTGCTACAGTAAAAGTAGCTTTTGGGGCCATGTCATTGTAAGGAATTGTTTCACCTTAAACTTGTACTACTCTTAACTACATCCACCTTCCCTACTTAAAGGTAACTAAGGGGTAACATATTAGTATCTCAAATGAGGGTTTTAGCCTGTGAAAAATATTTTTTATGGCAAGTTACAGTTGCAATTTTAAAACTGCACTAAAAGCCTACAGCTTAGGCCGACAGTCATGTTTGCACTGCCACTGTAGTGGGTAGTAGAGTTTGGGCTGCAGTCCACTAATGACATTTAGCATACAGGCCATGGGTACACTTTTACCATATATTAGTGGCTTACAGGTAACTTAAATCTCAATGTGTTTTTATTTTAAAAAGTGAAGATTGATTTGTGATGCTTGTTTAAAGTGTTTGGTGGCAATAGCACATGCTAACTATCTCCTGCATGAGCTTGAGTCTTTAATCTCAGCCTGGAATTCTTTTAAAAATTCCTACTCCAATGTTGTCCTTTGTTATAATTTGTATATACTATTTATATATTTTATTTTTTATTTTGAAAGTTTTATATAGCGTGAACCAGACCCTTGCGAGTATCAGAGCGCTTTACAGGTTCAGTGTCTTAGCTACATAGTACAAGGTAGATAACATAAAGTTCAATGCAAGTCAATGATAGAATAAACATTGTCTCATAGATACACAGGTACATGGTATATAACAAAAAGTTCCCTGTATATCAAGCCTAATGTAGATACAATATTCAGGATACCAGGCTGGACAGTAGACATTATAAAGTTCCATGTCGAAGATACGTTGGGACGCATAATAACATGAATCCATGCTTAAGTGAATTTAGCCATGAGAAGCAATTTCACTTCTTTTTTGAAAGATGCAGTAGAGGGATTAAGTCTAGTTTTTGGGGGTATAACATTCCAAATTATGGGTGCTATCCATGAAAAGGTTCGGCTATATGTTTCTTCTCATTGAATCTTTGCAGTTTCAGTAGAAGGTTTTTAGCACTTCTTGACGATCTGACCCCACATGAGGCCGCCAGTTTCTGTGCCAGATAGCTGGGTGCATTGTGATGAATGGCTTTATGTGTCATACATGCTATTTTCAAAGGAATTCTGGCTTCAAAAGTTAGCCAATTAAGGGATTTTAGGTCAGGGGATATGTGGGAGCTTCTTTTCGAGCCAGTGATAAGTCTCGCTGCGGTGTTGATTGAGACTCTCAGGGGGGCCGTTGCAGCTCTGGGCAGGCCGCAGAGAGAGACACTCCCGTAATCCACTCTTGGGATGACTAGAGCTTGTACTGCTAGCTTGAAGTCCTTTTCTGGCAGGAAAGGTTTTACTTTTCTCAAAGTATTTATCTGAAAGTTTGCTCCTTTTGTTGTGTTGCTGATGTGTTTTTGCATATTGAGGTTTCTGTCCAGTGTTATTCTCAGCGATTTCGCTGAATCAACGATGAGAGATTGCAATTGAGTGCAGTGAGGTGTTTGATCCAGCCTTGCATTATGGAGGGAGGAGCGATTAGGAGGAATTCGATTTTGAGGGCATTTAGTTTTAGATGGTTTTCTGGCAGCCGGGTCTGAGGTTTTTTCGAGAGTTGTGTTGAGCAATTTGATGTCTTCTAGGCTATGGATCTTAAGGTATAGTTGTGTGTTATCAGCGTACATGTGATATTGCACGTTAGATGAGTAGAGGATTTCAGTGAGTGGTTCCATGAATAGATTGAACAATGTCGGAGATAGTGAAGACCCTTGTGGGACTCCTAAAGTGACTGGGACGGGTTTGAACAGGGAGTGGTTGACCTTGAATCGTTGTGATATGTTTTGCAGGAATGAAGTAAACCAATTTAGAACTGATCCAGATAATCCCATTCTTTGTTTCAGAAGGTCTATCAGGGTATCAAAGGCAGAGGAAAGGTCTTGCAAGGTGAGTAAGCAGGCTCTGTTCTGATCTAGGATGTGTAGAGCATCATCAATTATATGGGTCATGGCTGATTCAGTGCTGTGACCTGCACAGAAACCTGATTGGTATTTGTTGAGTAGATTAAAATGTTCACTATGTCTTACCAACTGGAGGTGTACACATTTTTCTAAGAGTTTGGCCAAGGTAGGGATGTTGGATATAGGGCGGTAATTGTTTAAGTCCGCAGGGTCAGCCGTAGGATTCTTTAGAATGGGGGATACCTGCCCAGCTTTGAGGGTGTCAGGGAAGCAACCTTGGCGTAAAGAGTTATTTATGATCTTGGTCCAGAGAGGCAGCAACATCAGGGTGAAGTCTTTTATGAAGTTTGCTGGGAGAGGGTCAGTGAAGTGATTGGCAGGGTTCAGGGTAATAAGCATTTTGAGAATAGATTCTTCATTGTAGGTATTTAAGGATGACCAAGATGCATTATTTTTTATGTCGAACTTTGATGAGATTCGATGTGGTGCATTTAAAAAGGATGGTGAGGAGTTCATATGTGAGACAGAGTGTGTGATTAGATTGTTGAGAAGGCCCTCCTTTATGCAATCAGTCTTCTGAGTGAAGAAGGAAGCAAATTCTTAACAGTTGGTTCGTGGGCCTGATTTATTTTGGGGGCAGTGAAGTGCATCCTTAGATTAAGTTTTGATTAACTTGAAAAGTTTTTTGGGGTGATTTTTTGCCTGGTCTAATTGGTGACTGAAGAAGTCTGCTTTAGTGTGCTTGATCTTTCTGTAGTATGCGTTTCTCTTCTTTCTCAGTATCTCGAGGTGCTTAGCGGATGGAGCTGATCTCCATGTGCGTTCAGTTATCCTTAGGGATCCGCTGTCTTCGTTGTGTCTTCCATCGTACCAAGGCTTAGAATCTTTTGTGGAGACTCTCTTTGGTTGAAGGGGGGCTACCTCATTTAGTATCATGTTCTTGGAATTGAAGTAGTTGTTGGTGAGATCATGAACATCAGATATCCCTTCAGGGGTAAGAAGTAGGTTGTAGCTGGAAGTTGTGGTCAATGTTTTTCAGATCCCTCTTCCATACTTTAGGTCTTGTGGGTTGACCCGAGTTAAGTTTCACTGTTTCATTGATGAAGAAGGTGATAATATGATGATCGGACCAATCACATGGAAGGATCGTATCTAGCTTGATGGAATCAACTTTAGAGATTACTAAATCAAAGATTGATCCTTTATCGTGTGTAGAGCTGTTGCAAATTTGGGTGCAATCGAGGTCAAAAGGGACGTTTTTGAGACTATTGACCATTGCATGGTTGGGGTAATTCCAGTGGAGGTTGAGGTCTCCGAGAAATATTTGGGTATTTTGATGTTTAGCACTGTCCATGAAATGTTCGGTAAAGTTGAGGTTATCACCTGGTGGATCATAGAGGATGTGTAGAGAGCATATTGGTTTGCCATTGCTAGTGATGTCGAGGTATATGTATTCACAAGACGGGAATACAGGGGATATGGATCTGTTTACTGAGATATTATTACGGTGTATGCAGGCGATACCACCCCCTGTCTTATCAATTCTGTCCAATCTGATGATGTAATAGTTTGGGGGTACTAGTATGTCAATGATGGGTGTAGAGGGATCCTTTAACCAAGTTTCAGTTAAAATTAGCAAATCCGGTTCTTGTGAGAGAATGAGGTCAGCTATGTCGTCTGTGTGTCTTGAGGCCGATCTACAATTTAGTAGTATACACTTAAGACGGGGCGTGATGTGGGATGTATTGGGTTCATGAATGAGGGGAACTTGTCTAAGGTTGTTTTCAATGATGCCTCTAGTGTTGTGTTTAGAGGGCCTGTGAGTGTTGGGGGGAATAGTTGGGATTAGAGCCATGTTGGGCGGGTTATCTGGAGACGTAGGGCCATATGTAGGTAAATTACATTTACCGATTCTTAAAGACCGAATTTTACCGATTCGGTATTTATGAATCGGTAAATGTAATGTAGGTAAAATATTACCGAATCGGTAAGTGTCGGTATTTTAGAATCGGTATTTACCGATTCGGTTATGGCAACTGCCTTCCCATTCATTCCTATGGGCCTGGAGGCCCATAGGAATGAATGGGAAGCCAGTTGCCATTACCGAATCGGTAAATACCAAATCGGTAATGGGGGAGGCATCATCATGGGTGGCAGGGTGTCACATTGACACCCTGTTGCACCCCTGATTCGTCCATGTGTGCACATGTGGCGCACATACATGCCCTGAGGGCATGTATGTCTGCCACATTGCACACTTCAAAGTGCACAAAAATGCTTTTTTACACCTATTCGTCATTTACCATCAACTTTTAGTTGGTGGTAAATAACGAATCCCCACACCAACGACACACTCCCCCTACATCTCATTTAAGGATTTGGTATTTACCGAATCGGTAAAATTACCGATTTGGTAATTTTACCGATTCGGTAAATTACCGAATCCTGAAATGTGCCCCCTACATACCAAAAGCCTAAATACCGGTCGGTAACGGGATATTTACCGAAAATCGGCCGTTACCGACCGGTATTAGGCTTCCTACATATGGCCCGTAATGTTGTGATTCCGGTGTGTTGGTTCATAGGAATGGAGTAGAGAGAGTAAATCTTTCTCCGATAGCGGATTAGTCTTGCAGATTGGGCGGGTTGATTTATTGTGAAAGGGAACTGTTTTCCACCTGGGGGTCGAAAAGTTCGAAGTGACTACTGAGTGGGTCAATTGAAAATTTGATTTAGTCTGTTGTGCAAATCTAGTGTTCCAGGGTTGGCTCAGAAGAACCTCAGATAAAGCATGTAGTTCTTCTTTGATTTGTCATAACGAGAGTATGATCTAGGGTCTGGTGAGGGTGAGGGTGGGAGCACAATTGGTGGATGTATTATGGGTGTGGGGGGGGTGTGCCTATTTCCAGTGGGTGGTAAGAGGGAGGCTCATCTTATAACTTGTTGTGGGGCGTCCTATCTGGTTCCCTCTCCAGAACAGGGAGGGGTGGACTGGAATGGGGAGTGGACATAGGAGGTATAGAGGTGTGCAGTGGGGATGTGGACGTGGGAGTGATGGTTTTGGTATTGTTGACAATGGGGGAGATATGTTCGTTCCAGGGGAGGATGCTGATACCGTATATAGGTTTCCCGATTTTTGTCCTTATATAGGCACTATTCGCATTGCCCATATTTAGGCATAGAAATCCTACCCTTATTTAGGCATTATCCATGCTAACCAAATACAGGCATGGCCACCTACATCCGTTCATATACGTCACAACGAGTTCTTGGAAAACCAGACTATTAAGCCTTTAGGACTTCCCCTTGCTTGGGTATTCATTTCTCAGAGAACTCATTTATTATGCATGAACATCTATTCCTTAGAGGTTCATTCATGACGTTCTTCTTCCCGACTTTTACGTCAATACTGGCATTCCTAAACACCTTCAAGGTATAAATATACCTTCACTTACCATGGCAAACGACGGTTCGGCTGCCTACTTGCACGACGCGGCTCGCCACGGCAAGTTCAGAAGGAAGTCAAGTCCCCGCCTGACGCACTGACCAGACGCTGTCATCCTCCTCTCAGAGAATCCAGCTCCAGCGTTTCTAACTCCCCTTGCGGAAAGAGATTCCAACCTCACTCATTCTAAGGTATGGAGCGGACTGGAACCTAGAAGGACTTTTGGCAAATCTTGGCAACTATAGCTAAACTAGACTATGACAAAACAGCACCTACTTCTTACCTCGTACTACACTTAGGTTAGGTACACTGGGGTAGAACTAGCTAGAAGCATCAGATGAGTAGTAACATTTTAGCCTGTATTATTTATGTATCTATTTTTATGAATATCTGTCATAGCTACAAACCATGCTAATGCAGTATTATTTTATCTTACTGCTAACGCTGTACATGCTATACTTTGAATTCTGTCTTACAATTGTAGCAGTTCATATCTCTTGCACGAGAAATAAGACTGTTCAATAAACCCTGTCTAACTATTTCTGTGTAACTCTGTAGAAACGAAGCATGCACGATTGACTGAGTGAATCTGTTATCTATTGTTAGCACGATTCTGAGATTTTTCCGATTCTAAGGGAAACAAAGATGTCATGTTTATGCGGTTGTCAGAAACTAATCTCTTCTTGTTTATGCGAGAAGTTTTCTAGTGACCTCTGAGTTACCTGGCACACACAAGTAATTAAGTTTAATGTACTCGATAGAGATATACTGACCTCAGTCCTCTGTCTAAACTATAGTGTATACTATTCCAATGCGCAGAGCCTATCAGGGATATAGGAACTACACTACAGGGGGGAGTGTCTTATGGAGGAATCTAGTGGGAGGGGAGCTTAATTGTAACTAATGGTTGTGATATCAACGTGGTGGAGTGTGAGTCTGTGATGGGTGTAAATACTAGTGCAGTAGGAAGGGGGAGTGTCTTATGGGTGATTTGAGCGGGGAGAGGGGGTTTCTAAATGCAGTTTCTCTGCATCCTCGAGTCAGAATTTTCTCTCATTTTCACTATATGTGACCCATACCTGAATTAATGAAGTAGATTTCTAATATAGTCCTACCATGCCCACATATTTTTGTTACCTCCATATACAAGTGTAATTCTCTCATGGGCATACTTATTTTATTATTAATTTTTTCTTCTTCTGTTGGGCTTTTATTAAAAAGTATTTTCTCTCAAAACCATGGTCCTTCATAACACAGTGGATTCTAGAATTTTCATATTAATTATGACAAAGTCTTCTAAATGCATATTTTTGCAGCCGTCTGGAAAATACTGTGTGTATTACACGTATGGTAACATGTCAACACAAATATTTGAATTCTGTATTCTACAACTTAGACCACATTGTAACCTACGGATAATTTCAAAGGCATAATAGGCCTGTGATTTCTAAATGAAAACTCTCTCACAAAATAAGACTTTAGTAAAATGTTGATCTGACTTTTATAACTTTGATTAATTTACAATAAATGTGTATCAACTAACTAGTCTTCTTTTCTTTCCAGAATACATTTCAAATTTATCTTACCTAGTTGAAGAGATACAGCAATTAACCTATAACCTGCGGATCTATTAAAAAACATTTTTATATCTTCATATAAAACGTCTTAGTCTTGGTGAGCGAAAACTCTGTGATTCTGGACTTAAATCTAAACAGAATATTCATCACAAAAAGTTAAACATCTACTATATATGCCTGAAAGTTTTTAAATTATAATTCCTCCTTTTTTACACATAAATTATGTTATATCTTTTAGGATAGGCACGTAACAAATAGCACATGGTATATTAATGTATCACCCGATTTTGTCATGAAACACTGTTCTTAGTTACTATTTTTCCGATGGATACATCTGCCAGTGGATTCCTCACCTTTTGAATATCCCCTGCACCAGCAACATTCGGAAATTTTTGTAGCTCTCCACGCCAATGAGGACGACGTCACAATAGCATGGCTCCGCATGCTGCTCCGCTGACGTCACTAGAGACATAAGAAGACCTCGTCGGCGTGATGACGTCAGTTCCCTTTTTTCCGCGCCGTCGACGCTAACGGTTTTTTGGGGACTCTTCGTAGCTTTTCTAGTCACTTTGTGTTTCTGGTTTCATCTTGCTTCTTTCTTAAGATGTCGAAGAAGAAGTCAGGGTTCAAGCCCTGTAGAGAGTGTGGTAAACAAATGTCCATCACGGATCCACACGAAGATTGTGTCTGGTGCCTGTCATCGGATCACGAAGTTGAGGGGTGCTCTTGCTGCCGCAAGATGAACTCAAAGGCCTTAAAGGAGAGAGAAGCCAAGCTATTTATAGTGAAAATGAGAAAGGAGAAGAGAGATCGAAGGCGTTCGAGATCGAGGTCCAGGTCGAGGTCGAGGTCGGGTTCGAAGTCGACTTCGGGTCATGCTTCAAAGTCAAAGAAACATAAAAAGAAGAAGAGGCACAGCTCTCGACACCGTTCAGATAAGGAGACGGCTCCGAGATTGACTTCACCAGTTCCTCAACGTCGTAAGGACTATGTTTCTCCCTCTTCTTCTGTGTCGAATCCGGCTTCGCCTGTTCGCCCGGATTCACCTGCAGCTTCTCCGGAGCGTTCTCCGGCTCTGGCTCCATTACCGACGCCGAAGCATACTCCGGCTCCGGTGGAAGAGGCTCCGGCTCCTGATGAGTCGTCGACTCCACTGGCTCCACCGTCGGCGCTGATTGGCCCGAGTCCGGTAATGCCTCAGTCTGAGCCTTACCCCCCCCTTTCCTGCCCGGGGCTAGACCCATCGCATTATTTGAATGCCATATATGGTGTCTTTTCAAGAGCAATGTACCCCTCTGGAGCACCTTCGGGTCCCATGGGTCCAATGGCCTTTAATTTGGGGGTTCCTCAGGCCTATGCTCAGGCTCCCTTTATGCTATTCTTTCCAGCGGCGCCGTCTTGGCATTTCCCGGCGCCGAGGACGTCAACACCGCTCCCTTCTTCTCCGGCTCCAGCTCGACCTCGTTCGACTCCGGATCCATGTTTGACGCCATCTCTGGCTCCGTCTGAGTCGTGTGTGGCGCCGCCGACACTGGTCCCGAGGATGAGATCCAGGCGGGAGGTGCATAGGATCTTGGAAGAACAGAGATATCAGACAGAGGAAATTGAAGAGGGTGAACTTCAGGAGTCGGATGACTTTTTTGAAGAATTAAAGGTGGCAAGTGGCCTTAATATGTCCCCAGAATGGGAGCTGTCTCCTCCATCAGATGCTCCTTCTAAGGATGTGGTTTCTTACCACACAGTTATAAGGAAGGCAGCGGAGCTTTTGGACTTGCAGCTTCCAACTGCTGAATTTAAGACAAACATCTTAACGGAGGTTCTTCATTACCCCTCCACTGTGGTAGAACCTTTGCATCACTGAGCCAGTTATGGAGGTTTGGCGTCAGCCCTTTTCGGCTCCGGCAGTGTCTAAATGTGTTGCTAGGAGGTACAGGGCTGCTCCAGGAGATCTGGACTTTCTAACTTCCCATCCTTCTACTGAGAGTCTGGTGGTTCAAACTGCCTGTTTGAAAAAGTCTTCTGGAGCTTTTCCTCAAGTTCCTAGCGATAGAGAATCTAAAAAGCTTGACCAGTCTGCTAAGAAGGTGTTCTCCTCGGCAAGTATGATCTTGAACCATTTTCTGAAGCAGGAGAAGTTCAAGATGCTCATCCTTGCGCAGGTTCTTCAAGCTCTGCATCAGGAGGACTGGATGGTGTCGATCAACTTGCAGGATGTGTATTTGCACATCCCCATTCTAGAGTCGCACAGGAAGTATCTCCGTTTTACAGTAGGGTCGCAACATTATCAGTTTGCGGTTCACCCGTATGGTCTCACTACTGCACCTCGAGTCTTCACCAAGGTGATGGCAGTGGTGGCAGCCCATCTCAGAAGGTTGGGGATTCCAGTTTTCCCCTATCTGGACGACTGGCTGATGAGTCGCCAGAGAAGGTGCTTCATCATCTGCAGGTTACAACTCAGCTGTTGTACAAATTGGGTTTCTCGATAAACGTGGCCAAATCTCACCTGGTGCCCTCTCAGCACAACCTGTTCATAGGGGGGCTACTGGACACTACTGTGTGTCGAGCATTCCCACCTCCACAAAAGATTCTCGTCATACAGGAAATGATTCCCTTGTTTTACAATGGAGCGGTCGTTCCAGTCCTGTAAGGCCTTCCTCCCTTCCCTTCGCGGTCAGTCGGTTCAAGTCCTGACTGACAACACTTCGCCATGTGGTATGTCAACAAGCAGGGAAGAGTGGGGTCGCATTGCCTCTGCAGAGAGGCTCTGCATCTCTGGTCCTGGGCTCAGGATCATCAGATTTGTCTGATGGCAAATCATCTGGCTGGAGTTCTTAACGTGCGTGCAGACAGTCTCAGTTGGCAGTTCTCTGCCGACCACAAATGGAGGATCTATCCAGAGGTGGTTCGTCACGTCTTTCGGAAGTGGGGAATTCCTCGGGTGGACCTGTTTGCCACTCACGAGAATGCTCACTGCCCGTCATTCTGCAGTATCCAGTATCCGATGCAGGAAGCATTGGGGGAAGCGTTTCAGTTGAGATGGGACTCACATCTCCTTTACGCGTTTCCTCCCATACCCTTGATTCCTCGGGTTCTGAGGAAGATTCACCAAGACCGGGACCAAGTCATATTGATTGCCCCGGATTGGCCAAGAAGGGTGTGGTATGCAGATCTTCTCCACCTCTCCTCGTGCCCTCTGCTCCGTCTCCCTCTCAGGGCAGACCTCCTCTCGCAGTCGCAGGTGCAGGTTCTACACCCCCACCTCCAGAGCTTACACCTTCACGCCTGGAGTTTGAATTGGGCAACCTGAATTCTTTTTCTCTCCCGCCTGACGTGGTAGACGTGATTTTGTCTGCCAGGTGTCTCTCCACCAAGTCTATCTATTCCTATAGGTGGTCCAAATTTGTCCATTGGTGTGGGGAGAAGTCTATTGACCCTTTGAGGGCTCGTTTATCCAACATCCTTCAGTTTGCTCTCTCTCTTGCTCAGCAAGGCTTTGCTGTAGCTACTGTGAAGGGTTATTTATCGGCTTTGTCGGCATTCCTTTGCTTGCTGGATCAGCCGTCCTTGTTTAAATCACCTTTTGTATTACAGTTCATTAAGGGCCTTACCAACAAATTTCCGCCCACTCCATTTATTGTACCTCAATGGGATTTAAATCTTGTCTTAACTTACTTGATGGGTTCTCCCTTTGAACCTTTGCACAAGTGTCCCTTGAGACTATTGTCTTTTGAAACAGTTTTTCTCATTGTCATTACCTCGACAAGGAGGTTTAGTGAGCTTCAAGCTCTGAGTTCGAAACCCCCGTTCTTGACCATTCATGCTGAAAGAATGGTACTCAGGACCAGGGCTGCTTTTCTGCCTAAGGTGGTAACTCCTTTCCATCTGGGGCAGTCCATGACCCTTCCTACCTTCTATCCTCCCCCTCACCCTTCCAAGGAGGAGGAGCGGCTTCACCGCTTGGACCCTAAAAGGGCGGTGAGTTTTTACCTCGATAGAACTAAAGACTTTCGAGTGGCTGACCAGCTGTTCGTGGGCTTCATTGGCTGCAGGAAAGGCAGAGCGGTGCAAAAGCACACTCTTTCCAGGTGGATTATCTTGTGCATCAAGATCTGTTACTCTTTGGCCGGTAAGGAACCCCCAGAGGTTATAAGAGCTCATTCTACCAGGGCAAAGTCTTCTACATCTGCCTTATCTAGAGGTGTTCCTGTGGAGGATATTTGTAGAGCGGCAACTTGGGCCTCCCTCCACACTTTCGCGAAGCATTACTGCTTAGATACCGAGGTGAGGAGGGACGGACACTTTGTACGTTCCGTCCTGAAGGACTTTTTGGTATAGAAGCGTGGACACCCTCCTCCAGGAGTGGGGACTGCTGTGGGAATCTATTCACAAGGTGAGGAATCCACTGGCAGATGTATCCATCAGAAGAACAAGTTACTTACCTTTGGCAACGTTTTTTTTGGTGGATACAGTATCTGCCTGTGGATTCCTCACTGAACCAACCTCCTCCCTGTTGTCAACCCTTGTATACCAACAATAGTGATAATGTTGCAAAATTTGTCTGTTACTGTCAAAGGAAGTGTGTTATTTCTTTTGCTTTCCTGCATTGACTTCACACGGTGTGTGTTGGATAGAATAGTATATACTGTGTATACTGTGTATATATTGTTGTCGGTCCGTCCGTGTGCCTCGAAGAGACGGAAAAAAAGGGCGGAACTGACGTCATCACGCCGATGACGTCTCTTATGTCTCCAGTGACGTCCGCGGAGCCGCGTGCGTAGCCATGCTATTCTGACGTCGTCCACGTCGGCGTGGAGAGCTACAAAAATTTCTGAATGTTGCTGGCGCAGGAGATATTCACAAGGTGAGGAATCCACAGGCAGATACTGTATCCACCAGAAAAAGTGTTACCGAAGGTAAGTAACTTGTTCGTTAGTGTTCGTTGTCAGCACAGTTATTCACCAAAATCCCCTAGAATCTCAATTAATGCATTTTTTTGTAGCTTTCAATTGAATATATTTTTATTTTGCAAGAGTTTTGTTTCATCTTTTATATTTCCCCTATTTATACGATACTGTTCCAGTAATCCTGTCCAGCTATTTTGAGAGTGTCTTGTTAATATTTTGTTTATTTCTTTAGTTACCTTTTTGCATTTTGACAACTCATCATGAAAATTCTTCTGTTACTATTCAAAAACTGAATATTCTTCAATTGTGTATTGGATTCTGTCGGATTATCATGGGGGTTAGAAATTTAAATCTCACAGCATATAATTGTGCACTTTTTAACCAGTTCAATAACCCTGTATGCCTTTACATTAGTCATACAGTTGTAGATTCTGTTGCAACACCTACACCTACCTCCATCTATGGTGATAATTTGAACTATATATTTGGGAGCAGGGAAGATGCTAGACCTCACCAAAGAAGAAAATGCTATTCTGGTCTAGCATAGGAAGACATGAGTGATGTTCCTGTGCCAAAATAGTGAGAACCCTGCAGAAAAAAACTTGGACTAGGCAATGTGGTAGATTATTTTTGCATGAGCAACTGCCAGAAACCCTTTTAGAGGGCCAAAGGGCAAGCAGGTGTTATTGGTCCCTAATGTTGCCAAAATCACTAACCTGAAATTTGGCCCAATCCACAGGAATGGAGAGAAGCTCCCCACACTCCTGAAGACAGCCCCCAATATGGAAATTAGTAACTCTCATATGCTAAAGGCTAACTATAGGAGATGTGGGGAATTGGTCCAGGATAAGCGGCCACCTCTTAATTCCCCCAGCAGGTTCAAGAATGTCGGGTCAGAGGAGAAGATCTTAGATAGCAGCCTAAGAGAAAAGAAAACAACTCTCATAAGTTTCTTCTCTATCTAAGCAATAGGAAAACCTTTTTTTATAATAAGCGCTTGTTCTGCAGAGATGAAAAATCCCACTTACCAGCTGAATATCTCCAAAAGAAATAAGAGATAGACTGCTTGCAATGAAGCGAAATAGGAAGTGGCTTCATAGATCTTTCACAGGCAGTCGTCAGTGGCCGGAGATCCAGAGTCGTAGAAATATTCCATAATCCAGGTGTTCTTCTTATTGCAAGAATATTCCAGTGTATTGTTATCTTCTCACAACAAAAACGAAAACAAATAAAATGAATGAGTCCAAGCAAAACTTCCTAATAATAAAAAGAAGCCCCCAAAATAAGTATGACAATGCCTCAAACAAAAAATCTGGGGCTATAAAGTAAAAAATGCGACCGCGATCAACAGACTGCAGAAGGTCGCGAATCAGGGTTTCATGAACTGCGGTGGCAAAAGATTCTTGGCAACCGCAAAGAAAACAAACAAACGCGGCCACGAGTGTAATTCAGACGCGACCGCACATATACAACAAACACAGTTGACAGTTTCAGTAACAATAATGCAACCGTGTGTAAATGCATCAAAAGCGGCCGCAAATCCAAATGCCGCATATATAAAACAAACGCAGCCGTTAATCCAATAACAAGAATGCGGCCGCAGATTTAGATCAGACGCGGCCGAGGATCCGTAAACAAAGACGCGGCCGCGACTAGATACCCACACGCGGCCGTGTGTCTACTGACAAAATGAAGGTCAAGCAAAAATAAATAGCGGTCAAAGGACAGGACGAGAAAATAACCGCTAAAGAAGTCAGCGTTTCAGGAATAAGGAGCAGGAATTCCAGGAGCAGGGATTCCAAAAGGAGAGACAGCAAGGAGGCGTGGCTACAGGTCCAAGACTGAAAGCCAAGCAACAGTTCCATCTGCTGGTCTGAATTTAAAACCTAAGGGAGCGTGTAAAAACACCCTCACCTCCTCATGTTAGCATGGTAAGGGATTCTCTATAAAGAGCTTTTCATCTCTGCAGGACGAGCCTCGCTCTATGTCTAGTTAATAGGGAGGCCATTTCTTGATAAAAGAAGCTTGAGCTCTGACACCTAAGATGTGGTTTTGGCCTTTTACCCCTGCTGTCTGAAGCCTAGTCATAGTGGTGGTCGAAAAATCCAAGGCTCTTTGATGGAGAGGTAGGTGTAAGATATACACAAACGCAAGACTCAAAGTACAAACAGTAATGATAATAATCTAGTGGCAATAAGCAGGTTGAATTAAAGAACTCTCAGAGAATAAGTATCTGGCATGTTTTATTTTATCTGTCTGTTTACATTCATTTATATATCATTTATAAGACTGCACTCATAAACAATATAAAAAAAAGTCAAAAGGATAGACGTAGCTTGGGAGATAACACAAAGCAAAACCAAAATCTGCACTGGCCAGAAGGTATCCTGAGTAGAGGATAGTCATGTTTGAAAAACATGCAGCATGAACATCCTTAGAAGTATTTTCGATCCAACATTATCATAATGTGTATTTGTAAAGTGCATGTTCACCCCAGATGACATCTTGATGCTCACTAACAGATGACTCATTTTACACAGCCCCATGGTATTTATTCTTTCAATCTTGAAATGGCTGAGCTTATACACTAAGATTTCAAGATGTGCCCATGAGACCAAATACAAATCCATGCAGTGGAGGCATTAGATTCCCAACATTATGGTAGATTCAGTGTGGGAAGAGAAAGTGACTTGACTGTTTTGAGCATGATGGTATAGAAATAAAAGTGACTGTTGCCATAAATTGCTGAGGTTGAGGATGCATGTGAAGAATTAGGAATACCAACTAAGTATTGTCTCTGCATAACTTGAAAATTGGAGCCAATGTATCAAAATGGCTCTCTTTACTTCCAACTCCATGTCAATGCATCAGAGTTTTCTCACAGGGGTTGCTGACTTTAGAGCACACATGGGCAATGGCCTAGCTTCACATTGGTCCCTTTCCTGGAACATGTGGGTAAATGATATTACTGCAAACACACGCAACAACCCTAGCTTCCCTGTGGCCTCCTCCTGGCACATGGGGGTGTCTCCAATCTCGACCCTTATGGGTGGCAGCCCTAGTTCTGACAAGAACAGCCATATGGACAGCAGTATTGCAATGGTTCCAATAGGACTCGGCAGCTCACATTTGCGTCCCCGGATCCACTCAGCAGGATCCCCACTGTGCCATCCTCACTCGAGGTGCTCTCCTCCTCCCCACAGGATTTGCAGGTCTTGACAGGCAAGCTGAATGGTGGTGCTCCAGGCTCAGGACAAGTGGTCTTGACTTGTGGGTGATGGCCTTTCACCCAGCAAGGTGACTATGAGAACTTGCTCCCTAGTCCTGGGTCCAGCAAATAGAAGTCTTGGTGATCTTCTCTTCAGTTAAATCCAACTGTAGAACCGTGCTATTGGACAACTAGTGGGACTCATGCTACCACCTGGTTCAAATCCAGACATGGATGTGATTTAGTGTCTGATCCATTGGTACTGCTGTTGAGGTCTTTGAAGCATCCTCTACTGTACACTGTTCATTTTGAATAGAACAGCCTGACACAGAATGGGTGGCTCCAATTTTAATTGACCCACTACACTAGCCAAAGTAGTGACCGGGAATGGCACCTGGCTGTCAGCCTACACTGAAAGATGCTCTATAAAAGTTCAATGACCTAAGCCTTCACCTCTTTTGTGATTCCCTGTTCCTACAGTACCAACCTTATTAGGCCCACCATCCCCCGACAATAACCTTAAGCTCCACTGACCAGTATCTTCCCGGAATCAAAGATACATTTCAGGTGCACACAGGATGCTCTGCTCCCCTTTCTCCAATGTGTGTGTTCCCACATGTGCTCTCAGAAATGTCAGCAATGCACATTTCCTCACTGGGGGTTGCAGTCTTCACATCTACCAGCTTTTCAAGCCCTGGGCTTAAAAATAGAACCCACAGGCGTCCATGTTTTGTTCTGTACACAGACTGAAACATACAAGCACACACACACAAGTAACACACACTGTCCAATGTCAATCTCAATCTCCATGTAGGCCAAGGGTAAATTAAGTACACAGCAGCAAAACTTTAGCTGAGTTGACCCATAAACACCACCCCTGTGACACAGGAAAATGTCAATGTTCATACTACTGATCACTACTAAACACAGGGGCAGATTTATGTGGGACTTGCGCCCCTTTTACACCACCATTGCGTCACTTTTGTGACGCAGCGGCGGCGTAAACCCTGCGCCACTTTGCGCCCCATTTACATTGTGACGCATCTATGGAGATGCGTCACGGTGTAAAGCCCTGCGCCACATGAAACCTGCGTCAGGTTTCATGTGGGCGTTGCGACACAGGGGGGGGCGTTCCGTCGCAGGAACGCCCCTGAAAAGTGACTCAGTGAAATCTAGAAGATTTCACTGAGTCACTTTCCCAACGCTGATGCGTCAAAACCCTGCGCCTGCTTGAAGCAGGTGTAAGGCTTGACGCACCATGTTAGGGATAGGGTAGGTTGGAACAGTGCTGGAGTTGCGTCGCGCTTGCGACGCAACTTCAGCACTGCGCCAACCTTACGCCGGCAGATGCGTCACATATCTGCTTGTCCTTGCTCCACGATGCACCGCATTGTAAATGCGGCGCATCTGCGGTGGCACAAGGGCAAACTTGCGTGACGCATCTTCCCTAGCGCATGCATGCTGATTTGCAGGGATGCGCCAGGGAACATAAATCTGCCCCCATATATGAATGCTGCCACCCACGTGCTCATGTCACTTAATTTCTGGTAAGCATCTTCGCCCTCTATCATTACAAGGGAAGCACTTGGTGCACACCTCCCTATCTAACAAGACAGCATAACCATGTGATAGGCCTACTTCAGGGCACATATGCATGATATGTGTTTGCCCATGACTAGAGATCCAGATACTCATGATTCTGGGGCACTCGGGCAGAGGTGCTTGTCCATTACCATGCAGGGGACTTTTCCATCTCAACAACCAAACCAAACCAAACAGTGGCACGAATATAGGTCAAATATAATCAGATCAGACTTAATATCAGATTATTCATCCATATTCACAGCTCTGCATATAGGATAGACAATTGGACAACTCCATAGACTTCCAGTGACATGACAGAATGAGAAAATATTGTGATCACAAAACTAAAAAATCAGGTCATTTAAAACGGATGCCTCCTGGATTTGTGGCACATTTAAAAATGATCGTCTCCAGAAGCTTGGCCTACTCACAGATTTTCTGTGGTTGATTAACAGGCAGCAGCAGCCCATATTTCTTAGCATTTGCCGGATGACTCTTGGACTCCTCATATTCTAAGGCACTGCAGTGCCTTTCATGCAGGGATGAATGTTTTCAAATAGTTGCAGGTTTTAAACGATTGACCTCGTCTCAGAATTTGGCAAGGAGAAACAATGCAGCTTCAGTGTGTGTGTGTTTTGCAGGGTCCTTGCATTTGTTTCTCTCTGCAATGCGGTGAGAAAAACGGTAAATGCGCTGCGAACCAGTCAGATACCCAGCATACCAGGTTTGAATGTGGTAAACATGTAATTGTAACACTTTTGGATTTCTATCAGTCTGTCTCTTGACTTCTTAAACATACATGGCATATTGCTGATGAATAAAATCAGTTTACCAGTGCTCTCAGATCAGATTTTCAGATAGTTAATTTTATTTTATCTATAGCGATAGAAAATGTTATTTCTTAGACAATAGAGTGTTGCTTCATAAAAAGCGTTATTTCTTTATATCCATAACGCAAATGGTTTTCTCTTTGCAAACGACAAGCTCTTAATTCATAAAGTTCGGTTGTCTTGATTTATTATGACATTACTTTCATAAAGGAGCAGTGAACGAACTGTTAGCAACCTTGATTTTCTACTGGCTGAAGGCGATTCGATAAATCATATTCATTCACAGTAGCACTGGAAAGGCCCCTTCAAGCAACAGTGTAGTCAGCCGCATCCACAAAGACAAATTAACAATAAACAATGATATCTGCCAATAACATTTTATGATTTCATCTGCAAATGTCTTTTGCTATGTGGAAGCGGGGGCCAAGGGCTAGGCCTAATTGGACACCATAAGATATTTGATTCCCGAGGAAAAAGGAAAACGTGCACGTTAATATCTGTAAAACAATGACAAAATGCACTGTTCGAAATAAAATGCACACTAGAACTAAAAAAAATCAATTTAAGAATAGGTCAGTGCGTCAAGTATATCAACTGATTGAGCATATTCTATCAGCATTTCCAACCTTCTCAGCAGAGTTGTTACAGCCTGAGCACACAACTCAATTGATTTGGAGAACTCGTGCCGCTACAGCAAATTGTACAAATCTAATTAATTTGATTGAAGCTCATGGAAAAGCTGTTCTTGTGTTTCACACGTCTGGTTAGGACTTACTGTATTTCAGAGATTTGCCACTCTGCAAATGCTTTGGCATAAGAGGAAAAACATTGGGGTTCAGTTCACAAAAATGTTTATAGTAGGGAAAGCAGTACTGCAGGATTACTCAATTACATACTTTTTAATGCCGAACGAGTAGTTCCTGAAACTTGCAACTCTCTTTATGCTAAATTAGGGTGCCACACTTTTGAGTTCGATTAATTACTTATAGATATTTCTTGAAAATTATAATTTTAGATGTATTATGGTCACCTCATTAAAGCATGTAAAAGTGCTTAAAACAACACTGCTGGGGGGGGCTTATTTATGTACTCCAAAATGCCATTCTTAACCCCTTCTCCGCTCATGACGGAACCACTCCGTCATGAGCCACGGGTGCGCTGTGCTCATGACGGAGTGGTTCCGTCATGCTGCGGCCGTTGGCGATTAGCGCAGTGGGCGGAGAACCACTCCGTCATGAGCACAGCTCACCCGTGACTCGTGACGGAGTGGTTCCTTCACGAGCACAGCGCCACCTTAACTGCCCCCAAACCCCCCCAGGGCCGCGGCGGAATTCCTGCCGCGGCGAAGGGGTTAATAGGCTCATTTATGTTTACAAAGAAATACAATTGACATGTTTTTACATTATTTGACTTCCCCTTACACGTTTCCTGCTTTATTTAGTATGTTTCTCTTTCCTGACCATATTAGGGCAGAAGGCCACATGCACAGCGATTTCTAAGGTCTGTGAAACCCAAATAGTTTGCATTAAATATCCTTTATATATATTATATTGGATTTTCTTTTTTAGGGAGAACCCTCCCTCTTTTAACTTTCTTTAGCACTACCCACCCCAATTCATATAATTACTCTTGCCAACCTTTAGCACTACCCACCCAAACCCTAAATTAACTATTGCCACTCTTTACCACTCCCTACTCCTGAACCCTAAAAATATTCTTACTGCCCTTTACCACTATCTACCCCTAAATCCTAAAATTACCCTTACCTCCCTTTACCAGTATCCATCCATACATCTTAAATTACACATTCCACTCTTTGCAACTACCCAAATTAAATGTTTCTACTTACCACAATTGGTAAAGGCATTGTGTGGCAAAGGCTTCATTGTAAAGGCTGTTTACCTCTGCTGTTAGTAAGCTAACAGTAATTAGCCTGCTGGCGGTTTAGGCAGGCAAAAGGTAACTTTCTAAAAGTTACTTTTCCTAAATAATAATTACAAATCTGACTTTACAATTAAATTGGATTTTCCATAGATATGTCTATGGTATTCCTGAAGCCCTCCTTTATAGTCCTACTCTGAGAAGAACGCAATAGGTTCAATAGTTCACAGGTGGCATTTAGATTCCAGGCAGTGGGTGCATTTTCTAAACCATATTCTAGAGACTTGTAGGCTAGTTAAATATGTCAATCAGGAATAAGACAATTTAACCATGTCTAAACTTGGCACTTTCCCCCTTTCCTGTTTAGCAGAGGCAAAGGTTCACGGATTTTTAAGCCCATCAAAATAAGGTCGAGGAAAAGGCAATAAATCTGGAATTACCATGTACAAAATGCAAATTCATTAGATGGAACTCTTGCTACTTTCTTGTTTATGGCATGAACCTTTTACTATGATCTGTTATATCAGCATATCATTCTGCATAAACAGGCCCTTAAAACACCAGCAGGTTCAACTAATGAATTCTCAGAGAATGTATCAGTATCTGGCATTTTTTATTTTATGTATCTCAACACATTGATGTCAATAGCATTCTTATAACACTGCACTTTCACGTTACGCAAAAAATGGTCTGATTAAAATAAACTAAAACTCCTGTTAGTGACTTCTTTACAATACTACATGAATAACTTTAGTCAGGTGTAATTTCGTCTGATTAACGTAATTGTAGGCCATTATTATGCTGTCTTCAGTAGGTTATCAATATAATATTGCATATAAGATCCATTTGTGAGGACAAATCCTCAAATCTTGAAATTGAATAATATGTTTATTGAAAGTTGACAGTGAAAATAGTCTGCTTTCATTCTGCCAGTCAAATAATGCCAGAAACATGCCGATTTAGTAACATGTGAAATGTGATCTACATAACTTTTTATTTAATTATCGAATTTAGACATGGATTAAACTATGTATAGATTGAGCCCTCAAAGTGTGCTTCAAAAGGTTGTCTTCAAATATCTGAAGCAATATAACCCAGTAACACCTACAGCCTCAGTAAGGAGAGTACGAGTTGAGACGTAATGCACTGTTTTTTTTACATTTGTCAAAAAGTCACACTCACCTCTAAGTTGAATATTATTTGTCCTCATTGCCTCCTGGCTCTTTAGTGGTCCTCATTCTCTTGGACCCAATTGCTAAGACTAACTGCGTGGCTGTGTATTTTCTGTCAAGCTCACCCCTAATGGAACAACTCACCATCTTAGATTCAATCAATTTTTGACCATTCAAACGTCCATAGAGTTGTGAAGATGCCTCTCTAAATCTCGTGGCTTGAGTTCATATGTCAGAACTACCAAACCGTGCTCTGGCTGCATATGTAAATTAAAAGCCAACCGTGGTAACAAATAATCCTGCCACATGGTGAAAGGCTCTGTGGAAAGGTTTACTTGTTAACTTTAAGTGGCTTATTACTGTATTTTGATCTTAAACTGGTACTAATAAAGTGAAACATTTGCACAGTGAGAGTTAACTTGAAAACATGCATTATGACGTAACACTATCACAAAATGTGCCACTTTCGATGATTTGTACTTTTCTTGACACATTACCCTGCCGAATAATTTGGTCATGCCCTGCTGCATTATTGCACTGACCCTGAAAATGATGCACTTTTCCAAAAGCAAACACAGATTGCAAATGTAGTTGTAAATTGCATTTATATAGTGCTTATGTTGGACATGGCCCTTTTGCAGGGTTATCCCCAAACGTTTTGCCTCTTCCTCCTATTTTTCCTGACCTGTTTTTGTTGGCTTTAGAACTCAGGGCACATTACCACTGCTAATC
Source organism: Triturus cristatus (assembly GCF_964204655.1). Lineage (NCBI taxonomy): Eukaryota > Metazoa > Chordata > Amphibia > Caudata > Salamandridae > Triturus > Triturus cristatus. Next base: position 410,470,123 of record NC_140589.1, on the reverse strand, counting down.
AGTGCTAAAGTGCATATGCTCATTGTTAGAAATGGTGGTCTCTTGTTGGCAATGGTTTGCATCTTTGTCCAAGTAGGGACCCTTCTTCCTAGTCACGGTAAGGGGGATACATTTCTAAAACAAGCCCAGCTCACCCCCTTGGTAGCTTGGCAAAAGCAGACAGGCTTATCTCAGAGGTAGTGTGTAAAACATTTGTGAACACATAGAGTAATACAGTGCAAAAACTACAAATGGGGCCTGCAGCAGTCCGTGAAAGCAAGATGGCGATTGTGTAGGATTGCCACGATAGAGCTCCTGCCCTAGCATCCCAAACTATCATACCTGTGCCAGAGGTAGCGCTGATGATGCCGGTGGTCGGCAGCTGCATGTTCTTGGATGATCCTGTGGCTGACAGCAAAGATGGGACACCCGCTGATTGCGAGTGAGACCCAATACGTCGGTGCTGCCCTGGGACCGGAGGAGGCACAGAACAGAGGCTGGAGAAGGAGTAGCCCGGTAGCACTCTATGCGCTGACTGAGAGGCTTGCTTCCTCAGTGAGAGACACCCTGTGAGAAGCCCTGCGAGAGTGGGTGTGTCAAGCTGTAAGGAGGCGGAGAGCTGCCTGGAGCGTGAAGAAAGCTGGATTTAGTGCTTTGCTGGTGAAAAGCACGGGGATGGCTCCAAAGGTCAGCAAGCAAGCCAGGGAGATAGCAGCGCGGACCACAACACAACTACAGGGGGTGAGACAGGAGTCTCCCCTCGATACTAAAAACGAGAATGCAGGTAAGCCTGCCAAAAACAGGCACGAAAGCACAGGCGCATGGAAGAAAAGAAAGGTGCAGTGAGGAAAACTTTGATGGCTAAACCAGCGGAAGAACAGACTCTGTCTGTTGATGGAGACAGTATATCAACCCCACCCAATTTATCTAACCCCGCTGTCCCTCCTCAGGCAGCCTGTTAGAAATGGGATTTCTGGTTGGCTAGGGCTTGCGCCAAAGCCAGGCAGAAACCACCACTCTAGTCAGGGCTGGGGAGTTACACGCCAAAGATAACCCCTGCTCACCCCCTTGGTAGCTTGGCACGAGCAGTCAGGCTTATCTCGGAGGCAATGTGTAAAGCGTTTGCGCGCGCACCCAGCAACAACACCCAAGGCCCACCACAAAAGAAACTCCACACAAGGTATTATATAAAAATAGCCTTTGTATTACCAAAACACATTAGATAAAAACACACACTTTACAATGTGCCAACAGGCACGGGCAGAATTTACAAGGGAGTTATTTACAAGGGACAGGGCCTCATGGACCACGGTCAGGAATAAGCACTTGTAGAACTAGCACTCTGTAGGAATTAGCACTTTGTAGGAATAATACTTTCAGAACATAGCACATACAATCACTGTAGCACCAATTTAGAAGATATAGCGCACAACCAGGAACCACTGGTAATGGGTAAGTACCACCTACGCAACCCTAACCACCTTAGGACAATATCACGCAGGGAAACATGAACACACTAGCATAATTACTACTAGTAAAACAATCTCCAATGCATAAACACAGTTTAGGAAGGAAAATATCATGAAGACATTGCGCAGGCGCAAAAGTACATAGATATAAAAATCACTAGGTACCCTAGGGGAGGGCACAACACAGCAGAAACTGTCCCCAGACCAACTGGCCTCTCAGGGGTGCAGAAATGGCCAATATCCAGTAATGTCAGGGCGCGACTGCGCAGGCTGCGCAAGCCAGGTGCACAAGGGCACCACCTAAACGTTGCAGCTGCCCACGAAGTGCTGGGCAGCTGGAGAAATGAGCGTGGGCACCATGGTGCTTTTTAGGACAAATATGGCAGGTGATGGAGCCTCGGGGCTCTAACCAAATCTTCCCCCGCTGGAGCGCACTGGCTCCCGAACTAATATGGGCCACGAGAGGGGCGTACTCGCGCTCTGAACAAACACTGCCCCCTTCGTTGGAGCGATCTCGCGCTCTAGAACAACTATGGCCCCGTCTGTTGGAGTCCCTCTGGACTCTTGAGCAATGTGCCTTGTGGGGGATTTTGGGGCTCTTAAAACAAATATGCCCCCAGAAGCGTGGGAGTCCCGCTCGGGGGACTCAGCAAAATAAAAGGCCCCGGGAAGAACTTGCCCCCTCGGTGCAGCAGCCCGCAACTGTGGCGCTGCTGTGAAGAAGGGGGGGCAGACGGGCAAAATCCTCCACCGCGTGGAGCCCCACTCACCTGGGGACTCCCGCGTCATCTCCTGCTCTCCCGGGCTGCTCCCGGGTCTTCGTATGCGGCGGGCCTCGGAACCTGTGGAGAAACGGGCGGTACGGGGGAGTCTCCGGGGCTTCCACCAGCCGCGCGTCTTCGGTGGGAGGCGGGGTAGGCTCCCGCCCTCCTGCTTCTAGTTCCGGTTGCCCCTGAGGCCCGCCCCCGGCCCGCCTGACTTCCTGGGCTTCCCCGGCCGCGGCGGTGATTCTCCGGCCGTAAGAGGGGTAGGCCCCCTCGTAAGCAAAGCAAATAAGCGGGGTGGGCACCCGCCAACGAAATCAACAAATCAGCGGGGTGGGCACCCGCCAACGACCACGGCAATGCGGGGTGGGCACCCGCTTCCAATCTCGGCCCCGAGAGGGGGAATCCCTACGCTGGGGATTCCCTCGTTTAGGAGAGCCGTTCGGCACCGTCACGAGCCCTCGTTGCAGCAGCGCTCCTAGGGGTAACAGTCACAGCTACAGGCCAGGTCCAGGAAAAAGTCTAAAAAAGCAGGGGGGCAAAACTGGGCCCAGGGGCCAGCTCACAGGGCCCTCCAGCAGGGAAGCAGTCCCCAGTGGCGGTCTCTCCTGGCGCCCAGCAGCAGCAGGCCCCCCTCAAGTAGGATCAGCAAAAGACAAATTGTAAGGGGACACAGCCCCTTTTTATACAGTGAAACCCTTTGTCTCAAGGTGCAGGGAAGGGGCGAACCAGTTACAACTGGTTCCTGAGCACTTTGTTTTGCTCAGCCCCTCTCCCTATTCAGAGAACAGGCCAGGGTCATCAGTCGCACCACAGGGGGCGGAGCCAGCATTGCGTGGGGAAAACCCAGCCCTATTCAGGACCCAGGTGTACTCCTCCCACCCATCTAGCTGCTGATCTCCCCATTCACCACTGGGTGACTCATCCTGACTCTGGGGATTCCCTAGCCCGTCACATGACCTCAACCAGCCAATCGCTAGACAAGGCACACATTTCACACTGCACACAGAAGTGCCCACTTCTAGAAGTGGCACTTCCACACTAGGTACATGCACGCCGCACACATCATCGCGCAGCATTTCATCACACGAGTCCGTACATACCAAACTCGCACCTGCACTCCCCACGCATCAGGAACTACCAGGGACACATACATTCCCCCATGCATTCCTATGGGAGGGCAGGCCAACCTCACTACACGCATGCACTTTACCCTGGGACACAGTGGTAAAAGTGCGCCGAAGTCAAAAATCACTACACCAAGTCACAAGAAAAAGCGAAAAGTTTAGGGGTGAACCTGCCAGAAGGGCCAAGTCCAACACAGCCATAACAGATTTCTTTAAAACTAAAGAAGCAGGGATGAGCGGAATGCCACAAGAACAATTCTCTGAGTCAGACTCAGAGAAAACCAAACAAAAGGCTCTTAAAGTTAATGAGCCCATCTCAGTAATGGCGGACCAACAACAGACAGAGAGCATGTTCACAAACGTGGGATCTCTTTCACAGCCTACCCCCATACCGGACACACAGATGAAACATCAATTAGCATCGATCTGTGGTTCTACGGCAGGGAATATAGTACACCACCCCGTGGATATTACTCCAGATGGGACAGATACATTTTTTTCACTCACAGAGTACTCCTATTCTAGCATAACTAGCACTAGCAACAGCGAAGCAGAGGACTTCGTAACAACATCAGGGTCTAGTACAATGGAAGCGTCTGAGACTGCGCTTAAATGTCACAGGCACCGGAAGAGTTCGAAAACATCCCAAAGCCACATTGACTCTTCAAACAGGGGTAGACACAACATAGGCATGGAGTTGAAATAGAACTACTCCCATACCAAGATGTTGGGTTCATTGGAGACAGGTATCGATAAACCGGGAAGTAACCAACATAACCAGCATGATGCAGGGGCAGCTAATATACACCCAGCTCTAGGTCTGATATTAGAATCAATCAAGGAACATTGTGCAGAGACACGGGTAGATGGAAAAAAAACAAGACAAGCCATTAAAGAGCTTGAAGGCGCGATTCGAAAAATAGCAAAATAATGTACTGAGATCGGTGAGAGGCTTAACAGTGTGGAGGAAAGAACAGCTGGTGTAGAGACTGACCTTTCTGCTGTGAGAGAGCAGACAAGTGCTCATGAAGCCCAACTAACGGATGTCATGTGGAAGCTGGAGGATATGGAAAATCGCTTACTGAGAAATAACCTCTGCTTTCTTGGTATAGAGGAGGTTCTTGAAGGGGGGACATTTGTGGTTTTATCCTGAACCTACTCAAGGAAGCCTTCCTGGATCTCACAGGCTGGAATTGGGAAAGGGAAGTACAGAGGGTCCATCGGTTCCCATTTAATTGGTACCATAGTTCACAGCCTGGTAGAGACAAGAATCAGCCAAGAGCCATCCTGGTGTTTTTTGATAATTTCATGCTTAGACAGGCTATAATTGAAAAAGCCCGACCGGACGCCAAAAGGCAGTATAAGGCAAGCTTCTTCTTTGTACGCCCTGATTTCTGCTATATCATGTAAATTTAAATGTCAAGGTACTTATAGAGCGCACTGTCACCAGACGGACACCTTGCGGTGTCACCTTTGCGGTTTCCTGGCACTGATACTCATACCGCTGTGGAACCCCTCCTGGCTTTCCCTGTGAAGTGTCCACTCCTGGGCACCCCCAGGGTGAAGCCAGGCATCCTTAGTGTTGTTGGGGCCGGTGTGGAGGCTAAGCAAGCTATTGCCCGCAGTTGCAGCATGGGGCCCATGATTAGAATAGGCACCGAGGCGAGAATAAACAGGTCTGAGGAAATTGAGCACGAGCCCCGCCGAGGCGGGAATCGAACCCTGGTCCCTGGCCAGAACTCTGCTTCAGGGTCTGCCCCTCTAACCATTGAGCCACACTCCTCCACTCTATCATGGTAGAACGTAGATGGTGTTTGCGACTGGCAATCACGCCTTATCAGGAGGCAGGCTTTGAGGCTTTTCTGCTCGCAGCAGCCAGGTTGAAAACGATAGTAAGAGGGGCTGTTAAGTTTTTTCACCTCTGAGATAAAAGCCAGAGAGTGTCTGGATCAGGCTCTTCTAGAAAAGGAAAAAACCTAGCAAGCCTTGCTTTATCTGGGGGGCTATCTGTAAGGGAATGTCCTCCAAACTTTTTGGTATCATTATCTTTTTCTCTTTCATTCCTTCTTCTCCTAATGGACAAGTGGTTCCTTTTTTTTCCTTTTGGGCGGGGCAGAGAACTTTAGTTAGTTGGTACAAACTCTGCACACTGAGAGGGGGTAGCAGGGGGGACATAGGGAAGGGAGCTCGTGAGGTTCTACACCAACAACATCACACAGACCTGGTAGGTCTGACTGCTTTCAATATGGGGGGATGGGGGTGGGGGAGGGCACAAGAGGGGTGGTGGGATGGGTAATTCTATGCACACTTAAGGTGGTTACTAAGTTACAGCAAAATTTATATTTCTGTTTGAAGATTCTGACAACTTTTGATCTTAAAATTCAGCTTCTGTATGGTAATAGATGGGTGAGATGTTGTTTGCAAGAGATAGGCTCGTCTACTACTGGGAAACATGATGCAAGATAATGGCTAAACTCCGCATCATAACCATTAATATCTGTGGGTTGAACAATAATGCTAAAAGAAGCAAAGTGCAAGAAAATGTAAAGGTGTTGAGGGCGCAAGTGTACTGTTTACAGAAAACACATGCAGCCTGGAAAGTTTGTAACCTTCTGAATGCATTAGGGTTGAAGAATGTGATACCACACAGGAAGTTAAGACTAAAGGGGTAGCGATATTACTGAAAGGTAATAGTGTCATAACAGGTAGAAAATTAGTGGATAAAATTGGTAGATGGGTGATACTAGAATGCAGATTAGGGGAGGTGATTCTTACACTCTAATCAGTGTATGCTCTGGTTTTAGATGATCCTGGGGTATTAAATTTTTTAGCTACTAAACTACCTTCCTGGCCAGCACCCTATGTAGTATGTGGAGATCTAAATATAAATGCTTCTAGAACAGGCTCCGAGGGGACTAGCGCAGCAAGTACGAGCCACAAACCACATTCTATGCGGTCCCTAGATAATTTACAAAAAAATATTGTTTTGGTTGATGCCTGGCCAAGCCTGAAACACCAAGATCCTGGCCACGCTAATTATTCGGCGCCACACAGAAAGTTTGCAAGGTTGGACTATTTCCAAGTGCCACCTTCCTTACTTAATGGGGCTCCGATAGAGACTGAGCTAATCTGTTGTGTGGCCTCAGGAGGTGATGTCTCACCAATAATGAATGCAATAGCCATTACAAAATCATATATCGACGATTTCAACACAGAGAAAACTGCAGGGAAGTATATGGCAAAAAGACAGGAGTGCTAGGAGTACAGTGAGAGCGTGGGTCGGTATTTAGCTGTTAGGGCTAGCCAACAAATTGCTGTGGGGCATATAAGACAGGTAAAGAATTTGCAGGGGTTAACAATTTCGGAACCAGCTAAGATTAGGAAAGCTTTCAGGGAATTCTATGAAGAACTCTATAAGGCCCCTCAGGTAGGGGATAACGATGGAATAGGGGAATAACTGGTATTCGCACCATCGGTGAGGCTCTCACAGGACGAGAGCCTTTCCCTTGTAGCGGATGTATCTCTGGAGGAATTCCAGATAGCTCTCCAGGCTCTTCCGTCAGGTAAAGGAGCTGGAACAGATGGTATATCCCTCGAGTTCAACAATATCTTCAGAGAAGAGGTTGGTAAGGATATGCTTGAGGTAATTAAGGGGGTTAGGGGAGGAGCAGATCTACCAGGCTCTTGGCACATAGCTATAATTGTTATCTTTCTAAAGAGGGGAAAAGACCCTGTGTTACTGGGATCTTACAGACCTATCACACTTCTCAATAGTGATGCCAAGCTGTACTCCAAAATTTTTGCCACTCGCTTGAATAAAGTAATGCCACTTTTGTCTCAACCTGGCAACATGGCTTCATTCAGGGGAGGGGGACACCAGATCACATCAGACGAGTAATTACACTACTGTATGCCACAGAGGTCCTTACCAAACCAATGGGGGTCTCGTTTTTAGATGCGAAGAAGGCCTTCGATAGGTTGTCATAGCAGTACCTTTGGAAGATCATGGAAGCTAGCAGTCTTGGCACACCTTTTATTAAAGCAATACAGACTATGTACATTAAACCTACCGCTCAATTGCGAATAATGGGAGAAGAGTCTAAACCATTTATAATTGAAAGAGGAACAAGGCAGGGATGTCCGTCTTGGCCCTTGCTGTTTGCCTTATATCTAGACCCACTCCTGAGACGATTGAAGGACTCTAATGATATCATCCCTGTAAGCATACCGGGGTGGGACACTAAGATATTGGCTTATGCCGACGATGTGGCAGTAATCACTACTGACTCGGATAGAGCATTACAGTTGGTTGAAAGTATAGCCCAAGACTTCGGGATCCAATCTGGCTTCCTACTAAATAGACCCAGATTTTGATAAATAGGTATACCCCAGCCTCTGACGGTAGGATAGTAAATGAAGTAACATATCTTGGTATAACTATAACAGCAAAGGTGGAGGCAATTGTAGATCTAAATCTTTCCCCTATAATGGGCAGAATTAGGAAGGACTTTCGACGGTGGGATAACCTGAAACTCTCAATTATGGGGAGGTGTAATTTAGTAAAAATGATGTTCTTACCAAAGCTACTTTATATCTTTCGAACTATACCCCTAGCTATACATAATGATTGGTTCAAGCTAATAGAAAGGGAGGTTTCAAAGTTTATCTGGTCCAATGGGAAAACAAGAAGGGCCAATGCGTTCTTAAGTCTACCTAGGGAAAGAGGGGGTTGGGGGCTCCCTAACTTTACGATATATTATTTAGCTTCAGTTCTGCAGTTTTATAGCCCCCTATGCAGGAATAAGGCAAGGGAAGGGGTCGATCGTAATTATGTTCCATCAATATTTGAGATCTTGATAGGCCCTAGGGCGGAAGGCTGCCTTGTTATATTTTATGAAGCTAGCTATTTTTAAAAGACAAAATTCAAGACCTTAATCACAGAATATTGGAATTGGGCGGGGATTCGGAATCGGCTTGGGATAGGAAGATTCAGCAGATATACCCCTCTCATCAGGAATGATCAAGTACCCAGGGTCCTATAAGATGGTTGCCTGGCAAGATGGGGGAAGGTTGGTTTGTGTAGGGTAGGGGATCTGTTGGTTGAAGATCATATCGCATCTTTTGAGGTAGTTAAGGAAAGATTTAATATTGGTGACCGGGACTTTTTCAAATTTCTGCAAATAAGGGACTTTTTATATAGGAAAGCCGGTGGTGCTGCAGGGGTCCCTTTAATGGAACTACTAATGAAGGATGAGATCCCCTCAATCTCTCAGTTATGTAGTTGTTTACTGGAAGAGTCCCCGGATGATCTGGATAAACACAGCTTGAAGTGGCAGGTCAGGCTAGAGCTATTGGACACCTCGTTTATCGAATCATTAGCAAGGGGGGGCTCAACATTATGTTCTCACAGCATTATAAAACCCTGTTCGATCTGTACATAACACCCTCAAAATTCCTAAAATTGGGGGAAGTAGAGGGGACACGGTGCCTTAGATGTAGGGCAGAAGGAGCGGAAATGGTTCATATATTTTCCACATGCCCTTGCCTAGAATCAACAGCAAGGGAAATAATAGGCTTTCTGCAAGACATATTGAAAATAGATATTCCACTCTCTCCTCAGATGATGTTATTAGGAATAGACGAACAAGCTAGGGGAATTGGGAGGGAGATAATTTTATTGCGATGTCCGTTTATAGGCTGTGTGTTGCCTCTGCTTGGCTGTATACGCTTCCACCGACCTTCCAGCAATGGAAAGGATGGTTTCTGCATGTCTATAAGCTCGAGACAGCACTGTATGATCGAAGAGGCAGGAAGGGGAAGATTAAGGGGAATAGGATCTGGGGGCCACTTACAGCTGGGATATCCTAGCAGATCTAAATGAGCTGTTTTAAGACTCAGTGTCTGTGATCGGTCTTTGTAAGGGAAAATGCCTGTTCCTGTATGTGGTAGCTAGGATTTGAAGATCTCCTTTTTGTAGTAGCCCTTTTTTTTTTGTTTATGTTGGTTTATAAATTGCTATGACAGAATATATGACGTTACATCGCATGCGTTTAGTACGCATGCCATTACTACGCTGTCGTTAGTACGACTGCGTTTTTAGTTCGCATTCCTTTCCTACGCAATTCGGAACAACGAATTACAGTAGGGGGTGCTGGATGTTGGAATAGTATAATTTACTATTCCAACTCCATTCTATGCGGACACTAGGGAAGGTGTTGGATTTTAAATCCAACACCTTCCCCCCCCTAACGCAAGTCGCTGTTCCGACTTGCGTAGTAAAGGTTTTCTAAGTAACAATGCGTGCGTACTAACGTCCGCGTAGTAACGGCATGCGAAGTAACGCCTGCTAAGTAAACGCCGTTTACCGCTATGACAGCATTTTTATGATCAAATATGGTTTAATATCTACTATTCGTAATGTATTTATGTCTATTAACTATCTCTTCTATATTGCTGTAACCTGTCTTTATTTTAACAAAAACATAAAAAAATAAAAAGGAAAGACAAAAAAAGGGAAATATATATAAAAAAAACTACAAATGGACACCACACTAGTTTAGAAAAATAATTAATACTTATCTAAACCAAACAAGACCAAAATGACAAAAATCCTCACCACAGTAATAAAAATATGACTTTTAAATGGTAGAAATAGTTCTGTTCAAAGCAAATCAGAGATGCAACAATTTTTACACAGAGTACCTTGGATGCGTCACGCACACAAACAAAAACTGTTGCAGTGAAGGTGATGTGTCGGTTTCTTACACCCAGGAAAGGTGATGGGTCGGTTCCTTACTTCAGGGGAGGTGATGCGTTGGGTCATTACTGCCTTGCAGGGGTGGTGATGGGTCGGTTTCTTCCTTGTGGGGAGGTAATGCATCGCTTTCTCACTGCAACCCCCGTGTTCTTGCCGGCATGGTGCCCAGATGCGATGTGGGAGGGTCAGGAATGCATTGGTTCTCGATTCGGCAACAGCGACAACACTGCATTGTTCTCTCCAGCTGCGGTCCCACGATGTGTTGGTTCTTGCAACTGCAGCAGGGCCTGCGTTGGAATCGGTGCCATGATCTCAGACTTCGGAGATCGGTGCATGGGATTTGGCGTGCAGCGGTTTCTCGAGCCTCGACAGGTGCTGCGTCGATTTCTTTGGCGATGCGTCGGAAACAGGTGCAGATGCGTCATGCTCAAAATTGTGTTACTTTTCCAGCTCAAAAACACATGAGCTCCACACTGTGTGGAGGAGGGAACAAGAGGCAGAGGGTTTTAGGAGCTAGCAGCCTCCAACTATGAATGTTTAACCACAAAAGAGCTGCTCCTAAAGTGATAACCACTATAAGGTTTGAGTTATATTGTGAGCGGGGACATCTCACAAAAAGTAACGGACTGGTCTCACACACCACCTGGTGTCATGCTTCATCATTGACCAGTCCTTGCCCTCTAAAATCTTGGTTTGATAGAGGGCGGGCATACACCTGACGACAGGGATGCACTTCTAAACTAAGTGGGGGCCCGTGTATGAGTGAGTGAGATTAAAAATCATTATAGTTATCCTCATTGTGTTTTTTAATGTGAAAGGTAACTATATCATGTTTAAAAGCAGGTGATGGTATGTGGGGGAATTAGTGTCCCCTAACCATTGTGTTTAGAGGTCGACATGTTTCTGCCGTCTTGGCCCAGGAGGGTCCAGGGCATTCATCAGGACCTTAATATGTAAATGTGGGCTCCGTTCTTACCAAAAGTGGCAAGAGTGTACCACTGTGTGGGCGTGATCACTGTCACACTCCACATTTGGATGGCTCCTAGATTCAAGCCTGTAAAAGAAAATGTAGGGAGAGAAAAAATATATAACAACAGACCGTAGTAGTGGCGAATAACTGAACTCAATACATGCACTGATCCAGTTTCTGTGTGAGTGACTACTCATGTGACATGTGCCACTCAATTTGTGTACATGATGGGGATGCAAAGGTGAGAGCACGTGTCTCACTGTTCTTACCCTAAAAACCAAAGCTACTGGCCCCATGGGAGGAGGGGAGGGGAAACCCCTGTTTGTCAGAACCTGTGGAAAAAACATATAGATCACAGCTGGCGTGAGAATTATGGTTTTTCAAGTACAAACACACAGAACATTCATCCTCAATTGTGCTAATTGCCCCAAAGTACTTTCATTCAACCCGATCTCATTCACACCCTTACTGCCTCAAGGAAAGTTTCCTGCGTGGATCCTAGGCGACTGCTCCCGTTCCTCCCCGGTGTAGGACTGGGTGGAGAGGCGTTGTGCTTTTATAGTCTGCTCACTTAAGCAAATTGGTTTTAAGTGGTGCTAAATGAAATCAGGTGCGTGGTTTCCTGTGTCCCTGGAGGGGAAGCCTGATTCATCCATGGCCGCACTGTGCACATGCTCAGTGTGAATAAACCCGGAGCACTACTTCCTGTGTCCTGAAGCGCGAGTGCCTGGTTTCAAAATGGTGGCGTTACACACATGCTCAGATTAGAGAAGTGAAGCGCGTGACGGAAATCACTGAGGAAAAGTGCGCGGTGGTCCGTGCCCTACGCGACAGTGCCTAGTTTTAAATTGGCAAAAGTACACGCATGCTCTTGTGTGTTACTTTTCCAGCTCACAGTGGCAAACAGCCTCCAGAGGTCCAAAACAGCAGCACACACTGCTTTGCAGGTCAGAACTTCCAACACGGAAGTTCAGGGGAGCTGGTACTAAAGTCTTTGTGTCCCTGAGACACTCAGAACAGGAGGCAAGCTCTACTTCAAGCCCTTGGAGTAAATTTTAACAGCAGGATGATGAAAGCACAGTCCAGTCCTTTCCCTGCCCAAGACAGAAGCAACCACTGCAGGCCAACCCCAACAGCACACAGCACAGGGACAGTACTCCTTCTCCAGCTTTTCTGGTTCTTCTTCCTGACAGATTGCTTAGGTCAGCCGTAATCTAAAGTTAAGGGGTCTGGGCCCCACTTTTTATAGCACAAATTCCTTTGTTCTTTGGTGGTAGAGAAGCTCTTTGCCCAGCCAAAACCAGTTCTGTCCTCTCTGGTGCAGCTGCCCGGCAGGAGGTGGAGACAGCATTGTCCAAGGCAGACCAGGCCCATTCAAGTGCGAAAGAAATTTCCTCTCCCTACTCTAAATGCAGCCCAGCCCTGACTCATTCATAGAAGGTAAGATACACATCAACCCCCCCCCCCCCCAATGGCCATCTGAGAGAATGGACATCCCCAGCCTCTCTCATCAAAAGCCAGACAGTCTACAGAGGTTGTCTAAGCAAGAAAATACCCACTTTCTAAAAGTTATACTTTCAAACACCCAATTTAAAGATCATCTTTACTAAAAGATTCATTTTTGTATTCTGAGTTCAGGCATACAAAACTTCATCTTTCTATCGTGTCCCAATGTGAAGTTATATTTAGAGGATGTTATAAATAAACTCCCATACTGTCCTAAGGGACAGATGGCCATTCAACAGTGAAAAACTAAACACTGTATTTCACTATCAGGACATGTCACACACACACCAGTAAATGTCATACCTTTCACATACACTGCACAGTGTACCTTGGGCCTACCTTTGGGGAGTCTTACATGTAACAAAAGGGTAGGTTAGGGCCTGGCAAGCTGTTGCACTTTGCACCGCATCCTTGTTCTCACCGACGCAGCCTGGACGATTATCCACCGAGCCGTTGCTTGCACCGCTTCCTGTGGGCACCACACTCGTCATCACCTCGCTTCACCCTGCCTGGACATGACCAACACCGTCGCTGCCCGACCCGAACATTGACCGGCTCCATCGCTTGCATCCCAACTTGCCAGCATTGCATCGAGCACCCCCTCACCCTGCATCCTAAGCCTTGGTCTCACTGACACCGTCTGGATGATCGCCACCGAGCCGCTGCCTGCTCCGCATCATGAGGGCACCACTTCCATTTTGCAATGTAACCGCAATGGTTGTCTGGACCGACTCCCACCCACGTGTCGGCCTCAATGAGAAAGGCACTGTTCATGAGTCTGTCAACGCTTTAGCTGGCCCGTACGGATGCAGATGGCTGGAAGTGTTAGACTCTGTTGTTTTCAGCATTGCAGTAGGCCTGGACAGAGCTACCGACACAGAAGACCTGTGTTTTTCAGCATTTTCTGCAATTTAAATGTTATCTTGCAAACTATTTTTACAGTATTGTATGTTGGATTTTTGGCGTATTTGGTCTTGTTGATTTAGATAACGTTTTGGTTATTTTTCTAAACTGGTGTGGTGTCCATTTGTTGTGTTTTCACTGTGTTACTGTATGCAGGCACAAATGCTTTACATACTGCCTCTGAGATAAGCCTGTCTGCTCGTGCCAAACTAACAAGGGGGTGAGCATGGGTTATTTTAGAAGTGTATCTGCCTTAACTTGACTAGGAAGAAGGGTCCCTACTTGGACAAAGGTGCAAACCATTGCCAACAAGAGACCCCCATTTTTAACAGTAACGTGGTGTTATAGATGATTGAATAAAGAGTTCAGAGAGGTGGCAATGACAATGCTAAGGGAAAGTAGAGAGTATTGAACTGGTTTTGTTTGGAAATGATGGGAGTTTGTGTGATTAAATGTGTGTTTTTTATTGGTGTGTAAGTGAAATGTGTATTTTGTTGTGTTGTGGCACAGAGCTCAGGTTTGTGTAGGAGTGTGTGGGTGTATGGGTACACATGTATGTTGGTGTGTCTTAAATATATAAATAGTGTTTGGAGAGTGAATGAATGGTAGACTGACTTGTATGTTTGTAGAGAGTAGTATGTGTTTGTTGTAAGGTAGTGTGCAAGGCTGTGGATTAGGCTGTGTCTTGGAGGGAGCTTGTAGAATGTTAAAAAAGGAAGCCTCTCTGGCACTCCGCTCTAACAGGTGATCCCCTTGTCTTCTCCTCCCTTAGCCTCAACACCCAGCTGAGACAGCATGGGGCAGGGCTTGTAAAGGCTGCTGGGGAGGTCACCTGGCCCTTTCTCAACCTCCTAAACTCAGCTGCAAGCCCAGCCAAGTGGCTGCCCAGCAAAGGCCAGAGGTACACCTAGAGCAAAGGTGTGGTCAGCTTTCAAATGCATTCTTAAATTTGCTAAAATAATCTTAGCTATACCTATTTAAAATCAGTGTTCTAATGTTTTCTCTCTAAAACTGATTCTGAGAAGATTATCAATTTTCTTCAAACTTGATAGGCATGCATTCTGCACATTAGTTGGAGAGCTGTGAATACAGACTTACAATGATAGATCAGAAACCTGAGCTCCCTTATGTCTTTCACCCCTCTCTCAAAGTTAAACTTAACTTTGACGGCTACAAAAGATTCAAGGGTGTGCACCCTATTATCAAATATTTCAGGAAAATGAAACAGCTAGTACTCCCAGGTGCATTTTTTCCATCAACCTTGCCTAATTTGGTATCATGTAGGGGGGATCATGCTTGTTTCCATAATAACTAATGTGCTTGAGGAATCGATGTGCCAGCGTTTATCACGCTCTTGTGGCGCCCATTTGTATCAATTCTACCATCATGCCATAACGGTCCGCCCCTGCTTGCTAAACCTTTTTCAAATACATGGACAGCATCAACTGACCTATGTGAGCACATCCATTAACATTTTTCAGTTTGGACACTTGCTTGGAGACAAGTGTGCCTCCAAGAACTAGTAGGTTTGAATGACAGGGCCAAGTCAGAGACTGCACCCCTCATGTGGGAGCCAATGGACTTTAAGCTGCACTTTCGACCATGCATATAACATTGTGCAGGTCATGGAGTCACTGTGCCAGCTCATGTTTTGACAATTTACATTTGTTGAGAGCATGGTGCACACGGATTTATAGATGGACTGGGCATGTGATTGACAAAAAAGAATAGATTGCGAAGCAAATAGTAAGTGTCTGATTGTTTTAAACCTGCGATCTATACTGCTCGGTGGGAAATGCCATTATTTATGGTGGTACTCTGTCGTTTGAAGTACACAAATTAAGGGAGAGCATATACAGTGGTCATATGTTTTGAAAACGGTTTTTACATAGGACATCATGTCTCGTTGTGAGATGTCATTGATCATCTAATAATCGTGTAAAGGCTAGCAGCGGCAGGTACATTTTAGTGCTCTGCATAATTCGTGTGAATGAAAGATGAAACTATTAAACTCTTATTTTAATCCATGAAGTCGGGGGAGATTTTACACCGAATGCACGTACAACACTTCATGTTGGATTAACTGCAACGCAAATTATTATTTAGTGTAAAGAGTGGGTAGATATGCGGGAAAGAACGAAGGGTCTCATTAAAGTATGAAAGTTCAAAATGGCTAGAATAAATCAAGCTTCAAAGAGACTGTATTTCAAAGGCTTTGTAAGAATTCGGCCTTTGTTGAAGACTTTTGAAAATGCCCTGATCTCCTATAGGTCATAGAGTTTGAAGGTTTGAAGTCAGTCTGCTTGTTTTAAGATGATTTAAAATATCCGCATGTAATTTCGGATCCAGTTCTCACCTTTTCAAAACTGAAAGAGAGAATTTAAGGATTTCCATATTGGAGCATCTCTGATGGCTTCGAAACAAGATTTGTGATGACAAACAGCGTGTGACGAATTACTTAGGTAAACCCATGACACGTACAGAATAAAGTAATTTCATAACCTAATATGTGATGTAATCAGTAATAGAAATCTCATTATGGTATTTTGACTACCCTCCTACTGGTGCCTTTGTTATCTGGCCAAGATCACAATGATTGCTTTCTTTGAAATGAATAAATGCCATCGCCCCACCTTTTGATTTTTTATTGTTTTAACTGTTATGCGCTGGCTGTTAGTATGTGTAAATGACAACATGGAACCACTATGCCCTTCCTCTGTTACTAGTTTAATTTCCATTTTGTGATACAATAATTAAATATTTCTGTTCGGGTTTAATCATGTCATACTATGTCTGTGTTATCTCAATAGAAAACACATAGTGGAAAGTGTTCCAGTTCTTGTGAAAACATTCATATATCATGAATTAAACTGATGGTTTACAGGACTTGCATTCTTCTTTTTAAAATGGAGCCTGCAGTTTGTTGTCAGCTGTGCGTGCTGCTGAATGTTTTCTGTGGCGGTTTGTATTCGGGCAGCCTGCAGCTTTCTATGCGTGATCTGGTCATGATGTTTGGGAGGCTGTACACGTGTTTACACATGTATTTTGGCTGATGCAAAAATGACTGGGCTGTGTTCGACAGTGCAAATGCAGTATGGCGAGGATTGTGCAGTAGCCCATAGATACACAGGAGACTCCCAAGTACCTTCAACACAGAGGCACACGGGTAAAGCAGCAACTGCCACATTCTTGCAAAAACATTCCACATTGAACCCTGAACAACAAACACAGGATTCCATGTGCTCAAACACATAGATACCACAGCATGTCCACTGTTGATAGGGTGTGTCCTCGGAAATAAACAACCAAAAGCACGCACTAATGCCTAAGATCACACTGTCTAATGCTGTATGGCAAAATGTCTTACAGAGATGAAGAGAGAACTTCGTGGCGAGTTTCAAGCAATGGCAATGCCATAGCGGGCATCGGGCATTTCACTGGTGGGCAGGAGGGATGGTGGCTGGTTTTCTGACCATGGGGGCCGGTTTTGCAGCAGTGATGCAATATCGGACCCCTGTAACAAAAGTGGGAGGAGTGCATTTTACCAGCATCCTGCCCCCCTCTGCTCACTGGCCCAGTTGAGCAACAATCAGCCAGGGCTGGTTGCTGTCCCGTGTGCATATGTGTATAAAAAAGATAGCTCTTATAAAGTGTTGCTTCGATGACACAACTTTGTATGCTTGGGGCACTGAGAACAGTTAATGGGTCTGTAACTTGCTGTAACCTGATAGATTTGCCGTCTTGTAAAACTCTTCTGGAAGTAAGTCTCTCATCACAAAAAGTATATGTCAAGCAACCAGTTACCATTTGCCCTCATGCTAGTGTTGATGGAAGAAGCAGATGAGTATTTACTAACCATCCTAACAAGCACATTTTAAATGATGTCGTAACTACACCCAGAAGCTCACTTCACAATAGCACAAATATGGAACAGGGTCATAGAATATTTCTTCATTGTAGACCAAATATGCAATATTTAAGCAGTGGTGAAATTTACCCCCACGATTCATATGTTTATAAACCTTTATAAAAGGTTATCAAATCTAATTAAATGCGTTATCTGTTTGCACGTGTGTCAAAAGCAGCACATTAGTGGGACTCTGTTACCCAGTAACCAGGATATTATTGGTAGAAGTGACTTGCAAATGGATTCCCGCCAGCTCTTTTACATTTACAAGATTATTCCTTACAAAATGTTGCAGATTGGATGTTTATTATGACTGAGGAATGGTAAGCTGATTTTGCGTTGGCCACTTTATGCCCTTTGGACCAGAATTATTAAAATAACAAGCATTTACAATGCAATAGGTCTCGCAACTGCGAGTTTTGGAGCTATTGGCATTGTAAATGGCAATGCCTTTTGGCATTGTTATTTACAATACCAAATGCAACACCTATTGCTTTGCATAGCGCGGTGTCCGTGAAGACGGCGCCACGGACATTAAAGTAAACCAGCAAAAAATGCTAAACTGGAAACTAATGTCCAACATGATGAGGAAATGTATGCTGTTTAGGTTTCGCCTGAGACAGCGCTTTAGCGCTGCTCTCGCGAGAGCTTTTGTAAAAGGGGGATCTGGAAGTGCAAACTAGTGCTTTTCAGGCCTCCAAATACAGTGCATGTGCGCCGGGCGCGCGCACCATTTGGCAGCCTGAAAAGTACTGCCTGATCACTTTCGCGGACACAGCCCCAATCTGTCTCCTCCGTCACGGGTCATTAAGTTGCATTCTCCTCTGCCTCCGCCCGATCACTTTAACTTTCACTTTCGTGTATTGGCTTGTTTTTTGTTTTGGTTAGGCATGGGGGGATTGCTGTTCATGCAGTTCCTCCTTTCACTAATCTTCCCTCCCTGATAATGTATTTCTCCCCTCTGCAGTGTTTGCTATCCTTTCTTCTCTTAACTAGCCCACTTCGCCCCTCCACCTCTCCTCTTCATTCCCGGCTACAAACCTACACCCGTTCCTCCAAGGGCTCCTCCCTCTTCTCGGATTGTAAGGACCAACCCCCCCCCCCCTCCCTTTTGCAATGTATACTCTCCCCTCGCCCTGCGTAACCCTCTCTATGAGTTTTGTTTTCTCTTCTCTTAAGATTCGCCTCGGCTCCTCCCTCCGCAGTCCTTACCCTCTCAGGCCCTGTTATGCAGGAATAAAGCTCGGACTATGGTAGGTCTGGCAGAAAGTTTAACTACGTTGCAGAAATTGTAACGTTTCAAAACTTATTTTTGCATCATGTTTGCGTCTGATTTGTACAGAAAATGGTTTTTTCCCTCGAACCAGTATCTCAAAATAATTTTGTAACCGAAGAGCGCGCCCACATGAAAAGTCATGAGTGATGCAAGCTACACCACATTTCACATTCAAAGCAGAATTTGGCGAATTTGTAAATGGAAGTCTGAAATTTCACAGGAGGGAAAAATATGCGATTTTTGACTACCTTTACTTAGACAATTTTTCACTATTACTCAAAATGTAAGCTCACTATAAATCATGCCCCAACATAACAAGATGTTTGTTAACCCTCTGCCGTCAACGTCAGCCGCTCCATGTGATAAAAAATTAAAGCCTGCTGGACGGATAACGTTTCAGTCAGCACGCTTGTGAGCGACAATCCACTGCCTCAGTTGCAAAGCACTTTGTATTAACGGGCTACTAGCAGTGAATGCAACGAGTCTGCCTGTTAATGCACTCGGGCACAAAAATAGGCAGTGGCTTGCCTGTGCATAGTCCACCGGACCAGACAATGCTGCTCGAAAGCATGAATGATTAACTGCTCTGGGCAAAGAGGCTTCATGCCTGTATAAAGCGTGGACCAATCACGGCGCAGCGCCATCCTGGATGGGCAGTGGCAATAGGCTCGCCCTGTGTAGGGGGCGCTGTGGTCCCTATTCATAGGGGCCACCTGGACACCGCTCCAGCGGTCCCCTACAGAGCAAGAGGCTGGACCCCTGAGAGCAACCCTGCTCGCAGTACAGCGTAAGCGCCCCCCTGCCCCCCCAGGCATGAGGTATCTACCCCACAAAGTGTAAAATGCTGTCTACCCCTCGCCGTCCGGTCATCTTCTGCCCAATGTAGCGCTCCGAGGCAGACTAATTGCCACACAGTAACTATAACAACCAGCCTATCACTAACGCCCCATCCTCCACTCATGATTCCATTGTGTGTCCTATTAAATAATTTACACCAGCAGCTACTTGCTATACAGCAACAAGCATTTGCAATGCAATAGGCATTGTTATTTGCAATGTCAATAGCTCAAACTCGCGTAAATGCGAGACCTAATGCATTGCAAATGCTTGTTAGACAGTTAGGTTTTAAACAACACTTGGAATGTTTATGAATACCTAAAAAGTTACAATGTTGTGCCTGTTCGCCAAGAATTACACTCTTTTGCACCTTTGAGAACACCCATTTCTCCAACCTTATTTCAAAATGTGTCACTGTTAATCATCGTTCTTACTTACGGAGTATGCAAAGTGGTGAGTTATATTTACAAACGCCAGTGTTCACAGCAAAGGATTACTTGAATTGAGTTATGTAAATTGCACATAGAGATCACTGGTTGTGGGCTGCAAGCTTAAACTTCGTGCAAATAAGATACAAAATGCTTGAATTAAAAGGGTGATTTAAAAAATAAACCTTTCACAGGACAGTACGCCTTCAATGGAGTTTAAATACAGGGCAGAGCGGAAGACAAATGAGGGCAGTAAGAAGGTAGAGAGGACAGAGAGGAGGTAACACAAAACGTCTGTGAGGAATAGAGGAGGACGGGGGGATTGCAGCAACGTTAGATGCCAAGAAATTGTTTACAGTGAATGTTAGAAAGAAGAGTGAGGAACCCATGGGCAAGAAAAGCAAACAAGTTTCAGCGTTCCAGACATATAGCAGTTTTCATGCTGTTGTGCTTATAAATCAGGAACAAGCACAGAGCAATACCAAGAGAAAACCAGGGTGCACACTCAGGACAAAGGACCCGAGCCAGCCTTACCTGCAGCTCCATGGACAATGCCCACCTAGCCGCTGAGACCCCACCATAAACCAACCACTTTGAGCCCTTTATATAAGCACCACATTGAAACACTCCAAACAACTCGCCAACAGCCCGCACACAACGTGCTGCACAATTTGTGATGCGTACGGCGGTCAAATGTAACATTATGCCGCACACAAATGAATAAATACAGCACCCTTGTTCCCCCATGACGCCCGTCCGGTGTGCTCAAAAGGCTCACCCAAGACTACCCCCTACATGAACCACATTGCACCTTTTATTAAAGTCTGGCACCACATTTAAAACCTGCCAACAGTGCGCATGCACTCGCTGCACAACTTGAGACGTACAGTGAACACGGAGGCCAAATTTAACATTAATCAGTACACAAACGAATGGTGTGAGCACTCTTGTTCCCCCCCATCATGCCCAGCTGGCATGCTCACAAAAACTTGGAGGCCTCAACAGTGCCGCTCGGAGACAATGGCACAGAACATCTCAGCAGTGCGGGAGGGAAGGGGTTGTGAGGGGGATGCACAATTCACCAAAATCACAGGGGTCTCTAATCGTCCTCTAATCCCACGAGCATCAACAAAGGAACCTTGCAAAAAGTTACAAAAAAACACATGAAAACAGTAGAGCACGTCATCCATTACGCACGTTAACAAAGGAATATCAGATACCCTACTTGCCTCTGATTCACAAAGTGTCTGTCATAAATATAAATAAAAAGACATTTGTAAGAAATGGTGTCTATTTATTGTATTTGTCCAGCTAAAACTGCAGCTTTTCAGAGAAAGTTGCATGACTTCCCAGCAGTCACGGACCTGCTTGTGAGAATGCCATAACTGCAAAGGGACGGACGTGGTGTCAGAGCTCACTTGTGGGAAAGTTTGAGCCACAGAGGCACTAAATGAATTAGACAGTTACCCCACCCCAATGTGCGGCGGCTCACCTCCAAGAGGTTACCTTCTAAAGTACAGGAAGACTGTTTGACGTTGTGGAGGTCTGTCTATTGCGGAGGGAGGGTGTCGGTCCTCTGCCCAAGAAGTGATTGCCGTTTTGTCTCCAACCCATATGGTGAGAGGGTTGGGGGAACAGCGTGTGTCATTTGATGGCGGTTCGAGGCTGGTCTTTATGCCGAAGCCTTTCATCCGTCTGAGGCCGGTTGGGGTCCTTTGATCTACATGGCAGATATGATGGGTTGGATGGGAACCCGACAGGATGTTATGTGAGGGGGAGGGGGTTGTGCAGAGTAGGCACGATCGGGTGGTTTTGGAGTATGGTGGGGAGGGCGTTATCAATGCGGGTCAGGTAAAGGGGGGCTCAGGAAGGCAGACGCATGCACACTGATTGGGGTTGGGGCAGAGACAGAGGTGCGCCAGAGAGGGGGCAGGGTGGCCCTGGTTTGGGCAGATGGAGAATAGGCAGTGACGTGTCTGGTTAAAAGGTTTAATGGTGGGGAGGAGGTCGTCCAAAGGAAGGGATGTTACAGATAAGGAGAACGGGGTGGGGGCTAGTTGTGATACATGGGGTGGTGCCTCACATCTTGTTGGTACGGGGGTGAGGTTGTATGAGTGATAAATGTGGGGGTGGGGTTCTGTATGGGCCTCTTCTCTCTGCGACTAAACAGACCACAGCTTATAATTAACACAAGAAAGGAATGCAGCCTCAAAAGAAGAGCAAGCAGTAGGAAGGAAGAACAAAGAAAAGGGAATGATGAAAGGAATATTGAATGGAGGGAAGGGTGAAAGGAAGGATGGATGAAGGAGTAGGTGGTTCAATGAATCAGTGGTTGAATGAGTGTGTAGATGGATTGATGGGTGAAAGTATGATTGGATGAAATGGGTTTGATGGGTTGATACATGGATGATGGCAGAGTGGATGAATGATTTAATGGATGGCTGGATAGGTGGATGGACATGTGAAAGGATTGATGAATGAGTGGGTGAAAGGATGACTAAATGGGTAGCAGAAGGAATGGATGTGCGCAGATGGCTGAGTGGATGTATGTATGGATAGATGGATGGTAGAGTGGATGGATAATAGAGTGGAAGGATGGAGGGAAGTGTGGATAGATGGAAGGATGAATTGCATAATGGATGTATGGATGGCAGAGTGGATGATCTTGTGGCTACTCCCTTGTGTGTGTTTGGGGGGGTGTACATATGCAGGTGTGTGCATATCTTTCTCTGTTGCTGATGAGTGCATTGGGTGCAAGCTTAATCTCTCCGAAGTAAGACTATTAACGAATGAATGCACTGGTAAGCATTAGAAAAACAATCTACCTGTGTTCATTTCGACCTTATGGTACAGTTCTCATGATACAGCACACTGATGATGTCTACATAAGCGATGCTTACTAAACACTGACAAAGCGAGTAGAATGTGTTTGAACATTGTAAATTGTATACATTACGAACATTCTTCAATATACACAAGGAAAATATTTTAAATCCGTTTAGAGATAGAATTTGCTGACTGCGGCAGGATTTGGATTACTGCTACTTCTCATTTTATTATTGATTTATGATAATGCAATCTCTTCTTTTTGCTGCCTTTGCTCAAAATGTGGGCACCTTAATATGGGCACATAAAGCTTTTATGAGTAACTAGCCAGGCAGTATAGGACTTGTCTGGTGCCCACTGTAGGACAGCAATGAAGGGGAAAGCTTTTCCATTCACACTTTTGATAGCGCTATTGACTGCACTCCCTCAAATATAAGCACTTTAATTTCTCTTACTTTTGCCTTGCAAATATTTTGACATCAGTGTACCCCTTTCACACACATTTCCACAGAATTTCAGTTGCAAATGAATACACAAATATTGTTCTGTGGCCATGACATCAACCCTGGGACTTCACATTGACACCCACATTGACAGTAATGCCACATTCACAGAGAGCGTCTGCCAGCTGCAGCATGCATCGCCCATGTATGAGCAAGCCTTGGCAGGAACAATCAACACATCCCTAGGGGCAGCTGCTTCCCCCGCCCCCATCACCCCATCGGCGACAACAGGCTTCATTTACGAATCGCCCGCACTGACCTCCGCTTCTCTCGCTGACCTGCACTTGCAAACCCAGCAGCAAGGGGTTAAAACTCACCACAAACATTTGGAAACTCATTACACATGTGTGCCTGTGGGCACGTTGCACACGTTGCATCCCCTCCCCCAAATGTTGTGGGTTTTTGGTCAGAGCACCCCCTGACCAAGACATTCACACACACCCAGTCATGGAACAGCCAAGTGCCATGCCGCCAATCTAAGCTGCAAGGCACACGCCATGCCCCGTTCACTCCCAACACTGCCAGCCAGACGGCTGCTTCTCACCCGTGGCACAATCTGGGCACAGTCCATCTTCAAAGAGGGGAGGGGGGCAGGCAAGACCAATGGATGTCTTTCTACTACAAGGGTGGGGGTTCTCTCGCCCCTCCCGCTTGTGTACAGGTGGACAGCGAGCAATTGGTTGGAACCACAAGGAACAGCTTCAAATATTTATATGTTACAGTTGTTATATAGCGCAAACTTGGCTCAATAGCATTACAGCGCTTTACTTGGCCCAATAGCATTACGGCTTTACTTGAGCTGCGGTTTGCATTACACAAGCCCAGAGTCGTGTTTTCGGGCACGGGAGAATAAGTGATTTGCCCAGAAATCCGGGATGTTGAGCCAACGCCGGGACTTGAACCTGGTTCCCCGGGTCCTAAGTGGGAGGTCACAGCTATAGAAAAGTTGTAGGAGTTGTACCTATGCGTAAAATACATAGCGCCTAGAGACAAAGATAGTCCAATGGCATTGCGGTGACTCCAGCCTAGTCTTTGTCAACTTAACGGGTAACAAACGGGTGCAGTCTCACCACAAGCTGCGAGTTCATAAATACATGTCTGTATATGTGCATGAGTACCAGGTGTCAACCCAACCCCAATAAATTTTCGAAGCGCTTTAAAACAGGTATAAACTTGCACTGTATTATCAATGATTTTCTGCTTATTTTAATTCAACACCCTGTACAGCGCTTTGAAACCTAGCCGGAGTCTGCGCTATGATAAACAATTATGCAGTCTAGCGCATTGAAGTTGGCCAGTGTGGCACAGCACCTGTTATAGAATTTCTCTCTAACATAACAAAACATGGGCATGGCTTGATTCCCCTCTCAATGCTGACAATAAAAGTGTTACGTTGCCCAGGAGTACGTTAGTTAGTGTATCAACCTCTGGGAGGTGAATGACTGGGTCGATATGTGGCTCTGGCATATATCTACGCAGCAATTACTGCAAAATGTATGGAAACGTTTCACAGAGAACCCACACACTGCTGCCTCGGCAGAAAAACACAGAGTCTGCTGGGATCCCCCTGTCCTCCACATGCACCTGTACGCTCCGTGCCTGCTTCACAGCTGTGGTGAATACTTTTGTTATCTGCTCGTTAAATAAACAAGCAGATAAAAAAGTCTTCACGACAGCCACAAAGCAGGCGAGCCAGTCCGGGTGGGCTGGCACAAAAAGCCAAAGGGAGGCAACCCAAACACCTAATTTCCAATGACAGGCCACCATTTAACATAAATGGTGATGCCAGCCAATGGAAATGAGGGGCGGGGCGGGGCTTAAAGCCCTCTTCTGAAAATCCTCTCCCACAAAATCTCTCACGGAGGCGGAGCAGGGCTCTGCCATGCAACACACGCGAGACCTAAAAACTAAGGGGCATATATACAAGCCCGTATCACCACGGCAACATCACTTTTTTGGATGCTGTTGTGGCGATAGGGGCTTCACATAATTTACAAGGCAGCGTTAAGCCACTTAACGTGGCTTAATGCTGCCTTGTAAATACGTGGCTTAACGCTGCCTTGTAAATAAGGCACCCTTTCACGCTATACTTAGCGTGAAAGGGGCAGGCACTGAGTGTTGTGGTGGGTGTTCCAGCACAACACCAATTGATTTTGATGCTGCCCTATATTTACCAAGGTGGCGTAAATATGGGGCAGTGCCAAAATTAAGACCAGGGAAAACCTGGCCTTACCCTGGCGAAACGAGGAAAAATGTTTAAGTTCTCCCCGTTTTTGCTGTATCCATGTGTGCTGCATTTTGCAGCACACAAAGAAACAGAAAAACACCATTGATTGTTTATATGCAGGAAGGTGTTCCTTCCTGCACATGAACAATCATTTAAAAAAATGATTAAGCAGCACACATAGAAGTTACAAAACACCATTTACAGATTGTTTATGTGCAGGAAGGGACACCTTCCTGCACATAAACAATCTTCCCCTGTAATGCAGACATCCTTGCACTATGGTGCAAGGGTGCCTGCATAGGTGCTATGGGGAAGCGAAGGGCGCACCATATTGTGTACATATGGTGCCAGCCCTGCGTTTCAGCAGTGGCAGAACACGGTGTTAAGCCAAGAAGGCTAACACTGCACTCCTTCACTTCCATTGTAAATATGCCCCTAAGTGTTTACAATGATAATACTCTAATGTCGCTGGTTATATAATAACAGATTGCATGCTTCAGTGAATGAGTTTTCAAATATAGGTAAAAGGATCACTCACCACTATGGGCGGTCTTTTTCCGGGAGGGCATGTGTACTCAAGGACAGAGGACGCCAGGTTTCTGGGGGCTTCATATATGGATCAGTTCACTCTGAGCAAAAGGCAGGGAGCCCTGAGGTCTCAGATGCATAGCTTCCCTCTGGAACCAGACAGCTTCCCCCCTTAACACAAATCATATCCAACATGGGTGTTGAGTACTCAATATCTGAACCATACAGACCAGTTTAAACCTGATCCTGAGTAAAGACACCAGGACTAGGGAGGCATGGGAAAGTGACCTGGATTGCCCAATCCCAGACTCCCAGTGGAACTATTGTTATGAGCAGACAAGAAAGTTGTCCCATAACCATAAACACAAGCATCTTCATTTCAAATTTCTAAGGCTAGCTTATGCTACCCAGGCGAAGCTGCACAACATAGACCCCACCCACGCGCACACATGCCCCAAATGCCATGCGCCAAAGGCAGATTTTGCACACATGCCATGGAACTGTGCCGAGATCAAACACTACTGGCGGGAGATATTTACAGCTTTGTTGCAAACAGTACACAGCACCATCACATCAACACCAGAAATGGCACTAATGGGCTATGTGCGTGAAGTCCCTAAATCCATACGCCGTTTTGTCTTGATCGTCCTACTGCTGGCCAAACTGGAGATGATGGTACACTGGGGTAGCAGACATACTCCCACATAAAAGGCATTGCTCAAGAGCTTAATTTCCTGCAACGCAAATTATACGCAAACTTACAACTGGTAACATCCACCCCACGTGACATCTGGCAACCACTGTGCTAGTGTTTACCACAAAAGAGCCGCTCTTAGTGTAGTGACCTAAGTGTTACAGTGAAATAGTGTAAGTTTATGAGTGCAGGCATCTCACAAAAAGTGAAAGACTGGTCTCACACACCACCTGGTGTCATGCTCCATCATAAATCAATCAATCAAGGAATTTGTAGAGCGCGCTACTCACCCGTGAGGGTCTCAAGGCGCTGGGGGAGGGGGGGTCGCTACTGCTCGAACAGCCAGGTCTTGAGTTGTTTCCTGAAGGCGAAATGGTCCTGGGTCAGCCGGAGTTGGGTGGGGAGGGAGTTCCATGTCTTGGCTGCCAGATAGGAGAAGGATCTTCCTCCGGCGGTGGCTTCGCGAATTCGTGGGATGGTGGCGAGGGCGAGGCTGGCAGAGCGGAGCTGGCGGGTTGGTGTGTAGAATGCGAGTCGGTTGTTGAGGTACCTGGGGCCCGCGTTGTGGAGAGCCTTGTGTGCGTGGGTGAGGAGTTGGAATGTGATTCTTTTGCTGAGGGGAGCCAGTGCAGATCTTTCAGATGGGCAGAGATGTGGATGTGGCGGGGGATGTCCAGGATGAGTCTTGCCGAGGCGTTCTGTATGCGCTGTAGTCTTTTCTGGAGCTTGGCTGTGGTTCCGGCTTAGAGGGTGTTTCCGTAGTCCAGGCAGCAGGTGACAAGGGCCTGGGTGACCGTCTTCCTGGTTGCGGTGGGGATCCATCGGAAGATTTTTCGAAGTATGCGCAGGGTGTTGAAGCAGGATGCTGAGACGGCGTTGACTTGCTTGGTCATCGTGATGGAGGAGTCCAGGATGAAGCCCAGGTTGCGTGCGTGGTCTGTGGGTTTGGGGGCGGTGCCCAGGGCAGGTGGCCACCAGGAGTCGTCCCAGGCAGAGGGGGATGGTCCCAGGATGAGGACTTCCGTTTTGTCTGAGTTCAGTTTCAGACGGCTGAGCTTCATCCATTCTGCGACGTCTCTCATCCCTTCCTGGAGGCTGGCTCTGGCGGTGTCCGGGTCGTTGGTGAGGGAGAGGATCAGCTGTGTGTCGTCGGCGTAGGAGATGATGTTGAGGTTGTGTTTGCGTGCGATGGTTGCGAGGGGGCTCATGTAGCCGTTGAAGAGGGTGGGGCTGAGCGAGGATCCTTGTGGGACGCCGCAGATGACTTCGGTAGCGCGGACAGGAACGGGGGGAGGCGGACTCTCTGGGTTCTTCCGGCGAGGAACGAGATGATCCACTCCAGGGCCGTGCCTTGGATTCCGGTGATGCTGAGGCGTTGTATCAGGTTGTGGTGGCATACCGTGTCGAAGGCTGCTGAGAGATCCAGGAGGATGAGGGCGGTGGTTTGCCCATTCTCGAGCATTGACCTGATGTCGTCGGTAGCTGTGATGAGGGCGGTCTCGGTGCTGTGGTTTGCTCAGAAACCGGACTGTGACGGGTCGAGGGATCCGTTTGTCTCGAGGAAGGCGGAGAGTTGTTTGTTGACCGTCTTCTCGATGACTTTGGCAGGACAAGGGAGGAGCGAGATGGGTCGGAAGTTCTTGAGGTACGTGGGGTCCGCGGTGGGTTTTTTCAGGAGGGCGCTGATCTCGGCGTGTTTCCAGCTCTCCGGGAAGGTGGCGGATGTGAAGGAGCTGTTGATGACGTCCCGGAGTTAGGGTGCGATGATGGAGTCCGCTTTGTTGAAGATGTGGTGTGGGCATGGGTCTGTAGGGGAGCCGGAATGGATGGTGCTCATTGTGCGGGCGGCGTCTTCGGTGCTGACCGGGGTCCAGGTGCAGAGGGTGGCGGTTGGGTGCGCGGGTTCGGTGGTTGTGTGCGTGGTCTGAGTGCCAAAGCTGTCGTGTATGTCTGCGATCTTGCGGTGAAAGAACGAGGCGAGTGAGTCGCAGAGGTCTTGCGAGGGTGTAATGTCGTTGTTGCAGGCGCTGGGGTTGGAGAGGTCTTTGACGATGCTGAAGAGTTCCTTGCTGTTGTGGGTGTTGTTGTCCAGACGTTGTTTGTATGTATTTTTGACCAGTCCTCGCCCTCTAAAAACTTGGTTTGATAGAGGGCGGGCATACACTTGAAGACAGGGATGCACTTCTAAAGCTAATTGGGGGCCCTTACAAAAAAGTGACGTTTAAAAAACCATTACAGGTGTCATACTTATTTTTATGTAACTGGCATCTGTATGGTGTTTAAAAACAATGGTCGGTGTGATAGGGATTCTATTGTCCCCCCACCGTACTACAAGTGGTCAACATGTTTCTGCCTGTTGGCCCCAAGGGGTCCGTGGCATTCATCAGGACCTATAATGCATAAACGGGCTCCACCCTTACTGTACTTTGTTGGTGAGGGTTCCACTTGGTGGGGTGAACAATTTCACTTGCCACCCTGTGTGCGACTAAGAGTTTTAGACCTGTAGAAAAGAAAAACATGAGTGAAGTCCAGATACAAGTGATACAATAACAAGTCTGGAAAAAAGGTCATCTAGGTTGCCACATACTCAAGTATTTAATAAGTGCGCGGCTATAAGTGCATCTAGTCGTGTAATTCATATGTGCACTTAGAATACGGGGAACAAGGTTCCGAATGCTTACCCTAACAGATGGGACCTACAAGCCCCATAGGAGAGTGAGGAGAGGAGACCCCTTTGGTCTGGCGCTACATAAGGAGGAGAAAAAGAGAAATCCCAAAGGGTAGTTTTAAAAGCATGTCCCAAGGATGTTCTGGGTACTGTAATGAGTTTGATGTCAACAGCTAATCATATGTCTAGTCAAGTTATCAAGCATATAAAACACATTCATCCATCCATACTCTTACTGTGACTGGGGAATGCTCCAGCCTCTACACCTGCAACTGTTCTCCTCGCTTCCTCGGCGGTAAATGAGAGAAACATACAGCGCGCTTTATATACCCTGGAGCGTCATGCGCAATCCTTAATTGGGCAGAAATGGTGAGGTTCCGGTGTCAGGGTGTCAGGCGGGATCTTTCCCCAGTCACAGTAACTGTATGGATGGATGAATGTGTTTTATGTGCTTGGTAAAAAATACTATTCCCATTCCAGTGAGTGCAACAGTAGGGAAAGTGTTGGATAGCGGAGGGGTAAACATTAGTATTCCCACTTCAGTGAGTGCAACAGTAGGGAAAGTTTTGTATAGCGGAGGTTTAAAAATTACTATTCCCACTCCAGTGAGTGCAACATTAGGGAAAGTGTTGGATAGCAGAGGGGTAAAATTTACTATTTCCACTCCAGTGAGTGCAACAGTAGGGAAAGAGTTGGGTAGCGGAGGGGTAGAAATGACTATTCCCACTCCAATGAGTGCAACAGTAGGGAAAGTGTTGGATAGCGGAGAGGTAAAACTTACTATTCCCACTCCAATGAGTGCAACAGTAGGGAAAGTGTTGGATAGCAGAGGGGTAAAAATTACTTTTCTCACACCATTGAGTGAAACAGTAGGGAAAGTGTTGGATAGTGGAGGGGTACAAATTAAGAATCCCATTGTAGTCAGTTCAAAATTTAAAACAAACAAAATATCAACTACAACACAAAAGAAATTTTAAAAACATTACAAATTTACAAAAGATCGAAACATATTATAATGTTAAAACGATCTAACAAATACCTAAAAAAAATGTACATTTAAAAATAATGTACAAACAACTATTTTTAATAGAAATTATTTATAATCAAAAACATTATTACATATATTTAATCTCATTTATTTCCTACCCTATAACACCACACACTTCACTATACACATATACATTAAAAAAATATACCTCTATAATTAAAATAATGAATTATCAATTAAAGAAATATTATTAATTAAAAAAAACAAATCAAAACAGATAAAAATGTAATACAAAAAACTAAGGCATATACAGCACACCACTTATCATTATTTAAGTCCTATTTCAGTTTACCACATCTCTGGGTATATATAACCCTCTACCATAGACAGAGACAATTCAACAATATTGTTCAAAACAGAATTCCAGAAAGATTCGTCTTCTTGCTATTCAGCAGTCTTTATTCATATTATAAAAGTGTAAAAAAAACTCCCAGCACACGATTTGCCTGCCGACGCGTGTTTCGTCTTTTCCTAAGACTTTTTCAAGGCATGAATATTGAAATGAGCGAAGGATTGTAAACGGGCCCCAATAGGTTCTGCGAAATCGTATAAATGATGGAATCAACAGTCTGTCTATAAACACACTCACAAGTCAATTCACTTGACTCATTAACCCCTTGCATGCCCGCCCCTTTCCCCGCCCAGTGCCGCGCTTTGTATTAGCGGGCGGAGTTCATGACGAGCTGGACTCGTCATGGGCACAGCGCCACCGCAGCCCATGACGAGTCCAGCTCGTCATGGGCACTGAAGGGGTTAATCTCCTCTGTTGGATAGTATAAATACGGTATGGTCATATATCAAGCGTTGTTGGCTCATGGAAATAACCGAACCCTTCTTAGCATCCCTGCTCCAATACGAGCTGTGACCTTGCAATTATCCAAACTGTTCTCCTATATTGTTATGTGGAGATTATCATATCATCACTGTCCACCGCTTAAAGGGATACTCTATTGTACGTCCCTAAAAATACATCTCCCGTTTCCACCTTGTACGGTCCAACCTTAATATGTTGAGACCTTGCCATAGCGTAATTACCAGTCGATCCGCTCGTCCCTACAATCCTACAGATAAAAATGTATTTACTCCCCAAATGTTACCCCTATAAAACCAAAACCCACACACAAAATAAAAATAAACAACTACCATAAATATTTTTGAATTGATGACTCAATATTAATGATCAACTTATTATTAAATAATTCAACACAAATTACTTTCCAAACTCTACCCCAATAAACACCACAACCCACACCTAAAAATCAGTACACAATTTCCATAACTAATTTCACATTAATAAATTAATATCAATTAAAAACAACTTATTAATTCATTTAAAAGAATTTACTTCCCACCCTTTACCACCATCAACCCCACAACTCACATCGTAACTCCTTCGCTGCTAGACCTTTCCCCTCGTACTAAGCCTTTTTTTTTGCTATTTGGGGTAGTTCGCGCTTAGGCCCCTGTAATTTTTGGACCACATAAGGTATCCATGCCAAATTTGCATCCTTTTTTTCCAACATCATGGGGATTCTAAAGGTACCCAGGGTTTGTGGATTCTCCTGGAGGGGACCCAGAAATTAACCATTTTGTTTTCTTGGGGAAAAATGGGGGAAAAGTGCTGCAAATTAAAGCGTCTGTTTTTTTCCCTGCAAATGTAAATGTAAATGTATAAGTATTTTTATTATGTACCGGGTACATAGCAATTATTCTGGGAAAATGTATACATTGAAAAATCGGTATGAAAGACACCTATGTATTTCTGAAATTGGAAGAAAATATAGGGCCCGATTCACAGAACTAACTTAAGACAAAATCCTAAACTTACTACCATTTTGGTATTCACAGAAGGCACTTACTCATTTTGGTATTCACAGAAGGCACTTACTCATTTCGGTATTCACAGAAGTTAGGAGTCCTAACTTTAGGACTCCTAAATGCCTTCTGTGAATACCGAAAGTCTTAAAATTAGGATTTTTCTCAGTTTAGTAGTAGTATAGTTAGGACTCCTAACTTTAGGACTCCTAAATGCCTTCTGTGAATACCGAAAGTCTTAAAATTAGGATTTTTCGCAATTTAGTAGTCCTAAATTTAGGACTCCTAACTTTAGGACTCCTAAATGCCTTCTGTGAATACCGAAAGCCTTAAAATTAGGATTTTTCTCAGTTTAGTAGTAGTATAGTTAGGACTCCTAACTTTAGGACTCCTAAATGCCTTCTGTGAATACCAAAAGTCTTAAAATTAGGATTTTTCTCAATTTAGTAGTCCTAAATTTAAGACTACTAAATTGAGAAAAATCCTAATTTTAAGACTTTCGGTATTCACAGAAGGCATTTAGGAGTCCTAAAGTTAGGACTCCTAACTTCTGTGAATACCGAAATGAGTAAGTGCCTTCTGTGAATACCAAAATGAGTAAGTGCCTTCTGTGAATACCAAAATGGTAGTAAGTTTAGGATTTTGTCTTAAATTAGTTCTGTGAATCGGGCCCAAAGAGTTTAGAAACAGTAGATATTTGCACATTTTCAAAATTGTGAATACTCATACTAGCATGAGAATTATCGGTCATTTTTCAAAATGACTTCTTTTTTACACATTGTCTTTCATTTGGAAGGCAGAAATGCATCAAAAGTCAGTAGGTAATAACAGTTTCTAAACACAATTAAATTACTCTAAGTCTCCCGATAAAAATGGTACCTCACTTGTGTGGGTAGGCCTAATGCCCACGACAGGAAACGGCTCAAAACGCAATGTGAACCCACCACATTTACACAATGAAAAATTACCCTTTTTTTGCAAAGTGCCTAGCTGTAGTTTTTGAACCCTAGCTCTGCCGGCACCTACAGAAACCTAGCAAACCTATACATTTTTTTAAAACCAGACACCCAGGGAAATCCAGGATGAGGTGACTTGACTGCCTCTCACTAGGTTCTGTTACCCAGAATCCCTTTCAAACCTAAAAAACTGTCCAAACAAACACATTTTCCTCACATTTCTGTGGTGGAAAGTTCTGGAATCTGCTTGGATCCACAAAATTCCACCCACCCCACGTTTCCCAAAGTCTTCCAAGAAAAATGGTACCTCACTTGTGTGGGTAGGCCTAGTGCCCACGACAGGAAATGGCGCAAAACACAACGTGGACACACCACAATTTCACAGTGAAAAATGACCCTTTTTTTAAAAGTGCCTAGCTGTAGTTTTTGAACCCTAGCTCTACCGGTACCTAGGTAAACCTAGCAAACCTAGAATTTTTTTAAAACTAGACACCCAGGGAAATCCAGGATGGGGTGACTTGACTGGCTCTCACCAGGGTCTGTTACCCAGAATCCCTTGCAAATCTAAAAAATTGTCAAAAAAACTATTTTCCTCACATTTCTGTGGTGGAAAGTTCTGGAATCTGCATTGATCCACAAATTTCCACCCACCCCGCATTCTCCAACATCTTCCAAGAGAAATGGTACCTCACTTGTGTGGGTAGGCCTAGTGCCCGTGACAGGAAACGGCGCAAAACGCAACGTGGACACACCACAATTTCACAGTGAAAAATGACCCATTTTTTGCAAAGTGCCTAGCTGTAATTTTTTAACCCTAGCTCTGCCGGAACCTAGGGAAACCTATCAAACCTATACTTTTTGACAACTAGACTCCCATGGAAATCCAGAAGCGGGTGACTTTACTGGCTCTCACCAGGTTCTCTTACCCAGAATCCCCTTGCAAACCTAAACAATTGTCAAAAAAAACACATTTTCCTCACATTTCTGTGGTGGAAAGTTCTGGAATCTGCGTGGATCCACAAATTTCTACCCACCCCACAATCACCAAAGTCTTCCGAGAAAAATGGTACCTCACTTGGGTGGGTAGGCCTAGTGCCCGCAACAGGATACGGTGCAAAACGCAACTTGGACACACCACAAGTTCACAGTGAAAAATGACCCATTTTTTGCAAAGTGCCTAGCTGTAGTTTTGAACCCTAGCTCTGCAGGCACCTAGGGAAACCTAGCAAACCTATACATTTTTGAAAACTAGACACCCAGAGGAATCCAGAATGGGGTGACTTGACTAGCTCTCACCAGGTTCTGTTACCCAGAATCCCTTGCAAACCTAACAAATTGACCAAAAAAACACATTTTCCTCACATTTCTGTGGTGGAAAGTTCTGGAATCTGGGTGGATACACAAAATTCCACCCACCGCGTATACTCCAAAGTCTTCCGAGAAAAATGGTACCAATCTGTCACCCAGGTGGAGCAGAAAACAGCAGACAGAAATGTGCCCCCTTGCAAAATGAATAAATCCCTGGTGCCTAGTAGGGTTTTCTGCCTTCCCCCTCCCGCCTAGGGCAGAAAGGCAAAAAAAAGGGACAGATCTGTCCCCAGGAGGGGCAGAAAATACATTAAGCACATTTTACCCCCTTGGAAGTAACCTCTAATACCCACAAAACAAAATCCCTAGTGCCTAGCGGGGTTTTCTGCCCCCCCCCCGAGGACCGAAAGGCCAAACAAACAGGCAAATCTGCCCCTGGGGGGGGGGCAGAATACACATATAAAAAATATGCCCCTTGGAAGCGATTCTTGCCAAGGGGTCACTTCCATTTTAATTTTAAAATTAGTCCCCGGTGTCTAGTGGGGTTTTCTTCCCCCAATGGAGGCAGAAAGGCCCAAAAATGGGCCGATCTGCCCCCGGGGGGGAGGGATTCACATATAAAAAACAAAAAGCCCCCCCAGAAGCGACCCTTATTTCATTTAAATTTTAAAGAACTCCCTGGTTTCTAGTGGGGTATTCTGCCAAATATACGGGCAGAAGCCCCCAGGGGGGCAGAATATACATAAAAAATAATATGCCCCCTGGAAGCGACCCTTGCCCAAGGGGTCCCTTCCATTTTATTTTTTTTAATATCCCTGGCTCTATTTGGCTTTTCTGCCCCCCCCCCCGGGCCAGGAACGCAAAAATACACATGCGACCTTTCCCAGGGGGATGGCAGAAAAGTCTTAAAAATAATATGCCCCCTAAGGAAGCGACCCTTGCCCAAGGGGTTGCTTCCTTTACATAAATAAAGAACTCCCTGGTGTCTAGTGGGGTATTTGCCAAATAAACAAGCTGATCTGCCCCCGGGGGGGGCAGAATACACATTAAAAAAAAATTATGGCCCCTGGAAGCAACCCTTGCCCAAGGGGTCACTTCCATTTGAATTTTTTATATATCCCTGGCTCTAGTGGGCTTTTCTTCCTCCCCTGGGGCCAGAAACGCCCAAAGAATCGGGTGATCTGTCCCCAGGGGGGGCAGAAAAGTCTTAAAATATTATTGCCTCCTAAGGAAGCGACCCTTGCCCAAGGGGTCGCTTCCTTTTCACAAATCAAATCCCTGGTGTCTAGTGGGGGCATTCCTGCTGCACGATCGCGATACTGTGTGCGATCGTGCTGCAGGAATGCCCTGCATTGAGACATCAGGGGAGAGCAAACACTCTTTCCTCTCCCCCAATGCCTCAATGTGACCGGATCTGCCTCCATGGCCCCAAACTCACCTCCTCCTCGCCTGGACGCCTAGAAACAAATAGTTTTCAGGCGTCCAGTGCTTCCTGATGACGTTGGCGTGCGCTGTGCATGCTGATGTCATGGGATCTCCAAGGGGGGTCGAGGGTGGCAGTGGAAACTCTTCCGCTGCCATCCCGCTCTGTGGGGGCTAGATCGGCTGCCCATGGGGGGAGCGCCAGCGCTACCCCCATGGGTGGGTGCCATGACGGAGCGGTTCCGTCATGAGCACACGCCGACCGTGGCTCATGACGGACCCGCTCCGTCATGAGCACGGAAATGGTTAAATCAATTTCACAATTTCCATATGTAAGTTGTAATTAATTATTTAGCATTAATTAACAAATAATTATTAATTATAAATAAATTACTTCCCACACTATTCCCCTATAAACACCACCACTAGCGCCTTAAAAAAATAACACAATTAACATAATTAATTACCAATTAATTAATTAATAATTATTAACAAGCAATTTATAAATAATAAATTAATTCTGACAATTAACACTGTAAAATCTAAATTAAATAAATGCTAATAAATATAAATGTATAATTAATGTATTTTATTTAAATTACTTCCCACCCTATTCCCCAATAAACCCAAAACCCGCTCCTAAAAAATGACACAATTAAAATAAACTCCAATTAATGATAATTATTTAAAAATAAATTAATAAACACTATAAAATCTAAATTAAATACATAATAATAAATAAAAAATAATTATTTATTGATTATAATTAAATTACTTCCCACCCTATTCCCCTATAAACACACAACCCGCACAGAACTAAAAAATGAAAAAATTAATTAAAGTAAAATTAATAACTACTGCAAATTTAACAAAAATATTAATAAACAGAAGAAATACTTATACAAAAAAATGGTTCACATACTTTTAAAATACATATTAAAATACATAACACTAAATAAAACATCAATATTTTAAACAACTAGATTTTTGCAGTAGATATTAATGACTTCGATATTTTCAAAATCGATATTTCTTACCTACAAGTCGATTTTCTTGACCATGATATCTGATATGTCCAACTTAATATTTGTGTACAACGGCCTTTCAAATTCGATATTCTGTCTGTGCACCGGCACATATCCAAACAGGAACCACAATCCTAGTCAGGGTAAGCCAGATACACACAATAAATTAACCTGTGCTCACCCTCTGGTAGCTTGGAACAGAGCAGGTAGGCTTAAGTTGAGAGGCAATATTAAAAGTATTTGTGCAACACTTCAAACAGTAATACAGTGGAAACACCTCACAAAAACTCCACACCAATGTAAAAAAATAGTTTATGATTTTATAAATAAGACAAGACCAAAACACCAAAAATCCAATAAATAGATGTCAAGATGTGAATTATTAAAGATTAAAAGTGAAAAGTAGCACCTACGCGGTTATCTGTCCGCACTGGACCAGGACAAAATCAAGAGTTCGGGCCAGCAGCAATGGAATGCGGGATGGATATTGGAGCCACACAAGCCCCACTGATCCTGGTCGCAACAGTGATATGCAGGTGCAGCTGAGCGGTGCATTTGTTTTGATCCAGCAATCAAGCTGATATGTCAATTTTCTCCATGCAAACACTAGGAGATGATGGACGGAGCACTGAAACTTTTCAGACAGTCACCCCCAGTCACAGATTTTGGTTGAATCCATCATCTTTCTTTAGCTCACTTCGCCACCCCAGTTCAGACACAGGTATATGCAAACCAGTCTTGACCCTCTGCCTCATGGGAACAGTCCAGCCCGAAC
Source organism: Triturus cristatus (assembly GCF_964204655.1). Taxonomy (NCBI): domain Eukaryota; kingdom Metazoa; phylum Chordata; class Amphibia; order Caudata; family Salamandridae; genus Triturus; species Triturus cristatus. The sequence continues at coordinate 410,432,405 of NC_140589.1, read as the reverse complement.
TTCCAAGCCATGTCTTCCCTGGACTGGAAACAAGCATCCTGGGACCGTTTTTTGGGTAACACCCCTCTTCAGCCAGGCTAGCTTGAATCCAGTGGCAAAGTGAGCAAGGGACCCACGTCTGGGCATACCCTGCCAACTTAGGGCAAACAAAGCAAACACAAGGAGATGATGGATGGAGTGCTGAAACATTTCAAACACTCACCCCCAGTCACAGATCTGGGTTGAATCCATCATCGTTCTTTAGCTTCCTTCGCCACCCCAGTTCAGACACAACCATATGAAAATCAGTCTTGACCCTGCGCCTCATGGGAACAGTCCAGCCCGAACTCCAAGCCACATCTTCCCTGGACCGGAAACAAGCATTCTTTGACCGGTTTCGGGGTAACACCCCTCATCAGCCAGGCTAGCTTGAATCCCACCTCTTGCTCACTACTCACCACAGGAGGTTACACACCCCTTTGTGTGGGGACAGGACTCTGCCTATTCAAATGTGTCAGCTCCTCCCTCCCATTCTTCCCAGGATAAACCATCAGGATGTGGATGTCCACTCAGTCACACCTAACCTTCTTTTGTGTGTGGCTGTCTAGAGGGAATGCACAAAGTCCATCTGTCAACCAACGCAGATGTGTGTTGGGGCAGGCTTCAGACGCACTGAGCTAAGAGCATCAAAATGCCATATTTTTAAAAGTGTCATTTGTAAAATAGTGATGTTAAATTCAACTTTCTCATTACCATTCCAATGATATGAAACATGACAGAGCCACTCCATCCCAATCAGGGATTGCAGCTTATAAGTGTAATAAGGATTTCCCAATTTTAACCTATAGAAGAGGTCAGCCTCACATTAGTGAAAGATGAGTTTAGGAGTTTTTCATTAGCAGGACATGTAAAACTTAAATGTACATGTGTTACTTTTAATTACAATGCACCCTACCATATGGCTACCTAGGGCCTACCTTAGGGGTGATATATACAATAAAAGGGGAGTTTTGGCTTTGCAAGGGGGTTACTATGACAAGTTAAATTGGCAGTTTAAAACTGAATTCAAGCTATATTGGCAGACCTGGGATATGTGTTAAGGGGCTACTTAAGTGGGTGGCACCATAAGTGCTGCAGGTCCACTACTAGCATTTAATTTATGGTCTGAGGTATATGGCATATCACCTTATTCTGGACCTATAAGTAAATTAAATATGCCAATGTGTAACAATATGTTACCATGTTTTAGGGAAGGGAGTGAGTACAAGCACTTTAGGACTAGCTAGCTGTGGTAATGTGCACAGACTCCTAAATCAAGCAAAAATGAAGTCAGCTAACAGGAAGGTTGAAGGCAAAAAGGTAGGGGAAAAACTACTTCAAGGATGCCAAGTCTAACACTGCAATTCACTACTTTTCAACATATGCCTATATCACAAAGAAGTTGTTTTATTTAGAGAAGTGCAAACATTGCTATTTCAGTGTTTTTCTGATGTGCGACTGGTTTAATGTTTTATATGATAACTTATTCAAGGAACTTCGGAGATTGAAAGGATGGAGTGTTAATGGGAGAGTAATTAAGAGGGAGATTCCGACAAGCAAGATGGAACATAATAAAAAGTGGTCTCTAAAGTGAGGAATTAATCAAATGTAATGTGATACTTCTGGCCAAATACTGAAATGTTGACATTTTTGGGCAGTCTGGTGCTTTGGGAAGGCTCTTAGGATACGCAAAGAATCAATCATATTAATATGTTAGAACAGGTGACTGATGACGTTTGAGTTCTACCTATGTAAGGAAGGCTATATATTTCCTGCCAGATGGGTACCTCTAAAAATGGCTGCAGAGGTGGGGCTAAAAAATGTATATATCATGTTTTGATGGACTCTTATTCTGCCACATTAAATTTTAATAGGGCTAGATCAAAATCAATGACAGGTTAGCAATGCAGGTTTCATGCCTTGTGTGACCATTACAGAGTGACTGGGATTGCTTCCTGTTGTGTGGGAATTCCAATTTTCAAAATCCTATGTTGGGACTTCCTAGGTAATGTGTATTACCATATAGAGGTTAAATTAAACTGAATACAATTCTTGCATGTGAGGAAGTTTGTAGTAAATTACTGGATCAGTTTAAAACAAATGCAACATTGCTCGCCTAATCTCACATAATCTGCTTCCAATAGTTTTTAAAACCAGTGCACTACATGCTCTATCAAACTGTATTGAATGATTTCTAACCATGTTAACTCTACTTATGGTAGACTAAACTCCTTAAAGCTACAAAAATACAATATACTGTGACCCAAACAGCATATCCAGCCTCCTGGATAAGACGAAGCATAAAGTCCTCTTCAGCTGATATCTACTCACAAATACTGACAAGGAGGGACTACCTAAACCACCACGCCTAGATGTCCGGTGATCATGGTCCTTCTAAAAAGTTTCTAGAGACATTTAATATTATTGGACCACTTTTAGCATTTGCTACCATCGACTTTGATTGGAATAGTTAAAATACAGTTTGTAATTTTTGTTTTATTTTTCAAATAGTTAGTGATTGGGACAACTAACATTTTTTAAAAATAAACTTGAGTCAGATTTATAAAGGCTTTGTATTAGTGCAGTGCCTCAAACGTGATGCAAACCAGTGCAAACTATCAATTTGGGATTTACTTTAGGCTAGAAAGTAACCCTGAATTAACACAAAGTAGTCTTTTGCACAACTTTGTGTCAAATTGGCGTATCAAGGTAAATCCATGGCTGTTCCCATGCAGCCATCCATGGATTGTGAAACCAAATCTTATCTGCTTATAAAAGGTATATAGGGCTTTGAGCCCAAAATGTACACTTCGAGGCAGGCATATTGATTGAGAAAAGTTTTCTTTTATCAAAACTTTTAACATATCATATACTGTGTGGTTCAGCACACATACAAAGTTAGAATTTTTTTATAGTATGCCTAAGTGTTGTATTTTTACTGGCAAGGTACCAGTTCAGTCCACAACCTATGCAAGACTTCACACACACCCCCTTGCACTATGGTGCAAGCCTGTGTGCGTGGTGCAGCCTAAATACACACAGGGGCAGATTTCCAAGAAAGTGACGCATCTATAAAGATGCGTCGCTTTCCCTGCGCCACCATTAGAAACCCTTGCGCCACTATGGATGCGCCCTATTTACAATACGGTGCACCATGGCGCAAGGATTGACATGCGTCAGAATTTGTGACGCATCTGTTGACGCAAAAGTCACGCATTGCTGGAGTGGTGTCGCAAGCACGACGCAGCTCCAGCAATGCAGGGGGAGGCCTATCATCATTGTGCTGTGTCACTCCTTACGCCTGCTGCAAGCAGGCGTAAGAATTTGACGCAGTGGCGTCCTAGAAGTGGCGCAGTGAAATCTTGTAGATTTCACTGCGTCACTTCTACGAGGCTTTTTTGCGTTGGAACGCCCACCCTGCATACATTATACCTGACGCAGGTATAATGTGACGCAGGGCTTTACAACGTGAAGCATCTCTCTAGATGCGTCACGTTGTAAATGAGCCGCATTTTTATGCTGCTGCTGCGTCACGAAAAAAGACGCAACAACAGCGCAAAAATGACGCAAGGGGCTTGTAAATTTGCCCCGAAGTTGGGTAAGAGAGCAACGTCGCTAGATCTTAGTAGATATTGCAATGTCCCGATCTCTCCCTTTAATGCATTACAGTGCCACAACTTAAGTCAGTGCAGCGTAGTGTGACTTTTTATTAATGTGCCTCTTCTTTTACACTTTACATTCCTTATTCATTAAGTATGTTACTAAAAAATGTCCTGGATCCTTCAACTGACGGCAGCGAGTCTTATTGGACACTGTTTATTAAGGATGAGTTTAATATGTTTTCCCTCTGGCGGGTCCCCGCAAGCACATTGATGTGATAGTGTACCTGTAGCATATGAATGTTTTGGCCATTCTTCCAGATGTATTTCTTACATTGAAAATAAAGATATTTCAGGGATAACATTTTTTTAAAAAAATCTGAATGTTGCTGGCAATTAGATGCTAGCTCATAGAACATGTTACAACTATTTAATCATTTTGAAACACATTAATTCATCCTATTCTCAAGGAATGTATTCATCTGGACAATGTAATGTCAACTATCTGCAGCGAAAGAGATGTCGAATGTGCTCTACAGCTTTAAGTTGTAAGTGGCCAGAACATTTCCCTCTCGACCTAGAAATCATACAAACCATCATCATGACAACAATTAGCCGTGTTATAAAGAAATACATTTTAATGTGGAAAATATCATGCTAATGTAAACAAAAATAAGAGACTAGTCGGCCGTGGGTAACAAAACCAGTTTTTTATGGCCATAACAAGATTCTTCGAGGAACCCACTGAGCAAAATAATATCTTTATAGTAGACTGAAAAAAGTATGATTTTCAAATGAACCCCGCATATCAATTGTTCCATGTTAGAAGAGTGGGTGAGATTATCAACATCTCTAATTAAATTGCCCTTGAATTACCACCTACTGATTCGATTTTTACCTGCATCATGTAAATATATAATACATTAATAACTTAAAACATCTGCAAACGCAATCCTTCAATAAAATACTAGCAAAACGCTTGATGTATACACTCGGATTATGCCATTAACGTTTCAATCACCAGGTCTGTAATTGTGGAAATTAACAAAGTCATACAAAACTGGAAAATAATGAGTTTTTTTGTATCATCCAGGCGGCCTGGCATTACTTCCTTGGCATCTGTGTAAAGGAATAACATGTATTCCTCACCAATGCTAACATTAAAGTATTGAAATACAAATATATTAAAAGGATACAATAGAACTGATGGTTTCTGAAATTGAAGCAACTCAGTTTTTTTTATTCTTTTTTTCCGGCAAATTGCAACTTGTCTTAATATCTCCGCATTTTCATTGCACTAATTAAATGTGTTTCTTTTGGTAAATGCCTTTTATGGCCGCTTCTCGTATATCAACGCTTTACCAATGCAAACTGATTTGCTTGCCTAGCAGGAGGTGTTAGGTACCACTTACTTTAAGCTTGTCTCTGTTGAGCAGCAAACCCCATTCCCAGTCCAAATCTCCCTCTGTCCTATTTGTTTCCATGGTCTCACTTCATATTGTAGTTTACTGAACATAGCACAACTACTTATTGTGCCAGGGAGGTATTGGATATATCATTTTGAAAAAGGAATTCACAGCCATGCATGCAATTGAAGGCCATGTTCAATTTTTAATAGACTTCTGTGTGTTTTAGGCAGTGATCCGTTTAATTAGACTAACACACTACAAGGATGGTCTAGTCATTTTTAGGAGTACCAAGGGCACTTCTTTAAATGCAGATAGTCGGATGAAAAAGCTAGCCAGGAGGGTCTATATGCTATTATATGCTATTGTACTATATTATCTTTATGCTGATTGTTTTGCTGAAATAAAATAAACAATATTTATAATTAGTTAGTTTTTTAAAATGTTTGGTGGCATGAGCTAGATCCACCTCCAACAAAAGAAGATAACATTTGGGATAACAGAGCAGATCAAGAATAATCTTTTGACATGGATTGGAAAGTAATTATGAATGTGATTGTTGGAAATGAGTTGCACTCATTTAGCATACCCAAATTGTTTTGGTCTTTGATCACCTGATTTGGACTTTTATTGTGGTTGAGCCACACCTCCTGAGACTCACTTGCAGGACTTTCATGGAAAAAAAAGTCACGGGGTAACGGGCACAGGCTTCGTAACACGTTACTATGTGCACACACGTGTTCACATGGGTACATGCTGTACATGATATGCTACAGTTGCATGCAGCCTAGTAGCTGCACACATGTAGCCTGCCTGTGACAGTTTGAAACTGCTGAGACGACTTTGCCTGTTTGGGAAATTGCAATGCCCATACTCACTTTTTAATCTGTAGAAGTCACCCCCAAAATGGGTTTATTGAGCCCTAAGGCAGTATTCAACATATTCAAAAGGTAGAACATGTGCTTTACATCTTCTTGAAATGGCCAGTTTTCTTGCCAGAAAGATTGGTAGCCCCATGTGCAAGTATTAAGTTACATGCTGACATCTCAGCTGTGCTATCTTCTGAATTTGGATTACCGAAGTTGGCACTTGGGTTTTCAAACAACTGGTTACATTAACCACGACCTGATACCCACCTCAAAATTAATGTAACTTGTTGCTACTTGCAACTTTTAGAAAGTTGCTTTTTTGATGCCCAAGTTTTCCAGTGGTCATTTACTGAGGTTTTCCATGAGACAGACTTCTGCCCACCTCGGAAGATGTGTAAATGGTTCACAGGACAGGTAACATTTGAATCCTGCCATTGGAGGTGGTGTTACTTTCTCCTGAAAGGAAGCCACATAGGGTGTTAGACCAATAGGTGAGCTTCAAAGGAGATACCTCATTTAATGGGCACATTGTAACCACTCACAAGAGGGGTGGCTCTTTTGTTTGGGTAGACAGGTTGGTGTAAGGAACAGAGCCAAGCCAGTTTTCCTTCTAGGTGTGCAGCCCACAGGTATTCACACTTCCAGGCTGGGGTGCCTAGCTTTTGAGGACAAGAGAGGAGTTCTGCCATCTTGAGAGTGTGTAGAATGAAGCCTTCTGGGATAGCTAGATTCCACTCTTCACAGGAAGTTGTCATTTGATGGGAGGGAAACTAGTAGCCCATTGACCAGTGGTGGCTCCTCCGCTTTGGCGGAAGAGTGCTGCCCCACTGCTTTCAAGCAGTGCAAGAAGTGGAAACATAAAATGATAATAAGTTTATTATTTTGTGTTTGTGCTGCTTTGGTGGGGGAGTAGGTGGGGCTACTCTGCTCTCGGAGCAGGGCAGTGGAGGAGTGGTTTGCCCACTCCTAAGTGCGCAATGACTGTTTGGTCAGCCTTCTGGGGCTGCCCAAACCAGTCATGCACACTTTACACATTCTCCCTGCAGGCTGCAATATAGCCTGCATAGAGAACATGCCCAGGCCCCCATTCCCTGGTTGAGCATCAAATCAAGATGGTCAAAACCAATCACAGCGCATCATTGCAGTGTTGGGATTGGCCAGGGCAACCTGTGTGACTACCAATCACAATGCTGCATTGCAGCGTTGTGATTGGTCAATGGGGCCTGGCTGTGCTTCCTGATTCTTGGGAGCATGGGACAGAGGCACGGGACCTGGTGGGAAAGTAAGTTCATTTAAAAAAATGTTTTGTTCGTTTTGCGCATATTAATATACCGGCCACCACTGCCATGGACTAGTGACCGCAACCTCCCTTGACGCCACTTTTTAGACATGGAAAGGCCACCACTGGCACCCAGATCTTGCTTGACTGGGTGAAAAGGACTGAAGAACCTGGAACCGTTGAAGAAGAATCTGCACCAAAGGTGGATTGCACCTGCTGCTCCTGAGCTAGTGATGCAAAGGAGTGTGCCTGCTGTGTCCTGCTCTTGGAGAAGTTGTACCCCGAGACCAGTTTGAAGAACCAGTTGCCAGACTTCCTAGTCATAGCAAATGGCCACAAAAGCTGAAGAAGCCTACTGGGGTGAGTTAGTAGCCCAGATTTCTGAATCACTACTTCTCACCGCTGTGAAGCCCAAAAGACCAGGGCCAAAAACTCCAAAGTTGGACCCGAGTCTGCTAGACCAGGGAGAGTTGTTGGAGGGCAGCTTCGTCACCCATTAGGAAGGGCATTGGCAAAAAAAGTAAACCGCTGTAAACACAATGCCCGGGGATTGATAGACCAGTGGCGACAGACCTTTGCCGACCCAGAGAAGGCATTGTGGGACGTCGACGCCTGTGCCCAGAATCACCTCACCAGGACTGTGGACCAAGGAGATGCCCAGGAAGTGTACATTGACTGCACAGCATCTGCAGCATCCTGTATCCCTTGCATCAGGACCACTCCATCAAAGTCAAAAGCAAGGCACCACAGACGCTGGAACTGGACTCAAAACTGCTTTTCTAAAGGAGGTAACTGTTCTGTTGGATCTTGATGGTCTCCTTGATTGGCTTCCTGCTGGAGTTGGTTGCCTACAGTATCTCCAAGTAACAGCATTCCGCAAAGATTTTCTTGAGATGTTAAAAATCGTTTAAGTTGCAAATGCTTGTTTGACTATGTAAAAAGTCTTAACTTTTGTTTCTTGTGAAATCCACATCTCCAAAAACTCTCAGGTGGATCTTGTTCATTTTGGTATCTAAACATTCATAAATATATTCTCTATTTTTATAAATTGGTATATGATTTCTTGAGTGTTTGGATTCTTTCTTATTAAATTGTTTTGGTGTTTTTAAAAGCTTTACACTTCACTTTGTGCAAGCCTGACAGCTCAGAGCCACAGCGGCCCAGGGTTAAGCTAAAATTTAACTAACGAAACCTGACTGGTCCTAAAGGGGTTGGTAGTGAATTATAAGATGAGTTAACACAAAAGCAACATGTAATACTCTCTATTTCATCACACCAATATATATATATATAGCTGTAAATTAATGCATAGTAGAGTGTGCGTAACAAATGTGCTTTTCCTTGGGCAATCATTTATTGAGAGAGTGGTGATTACTATCCCACACCAGCTCCCTTGAGTGGGGCTTGGACTGGTCTGCTTTAATATCCTGAGACAACCGAGTAGGGTGAAATTGTGGACCTATCATTTGTGCAGGTCTCACATATTGCACAACCAATAACCCAATTTCTTACAGTGATTTTCAGGTGTGAGAGTATGACATAAAGCTAACCATAGTTCTGAGCCACTTGAGGTAGTATTATTTTTTTTTTAATTGGTTGGAAAGCAATGAAATGCATGATGTGCAGGTGTGCAGGTGTGGTTTCAGGAAGATGTAAAATATATCAGTCTTGGGCTAAGGCACTAGGGGTATCTGGGTCGTATTACATAAAGTGCCCTGGGGCACACCAGACATTTGCCCCTGTGGCACTTAGTATTACAGAAGGTGCTACAGATATAAAATGCAAAAGACACACAGATGATGGACAGAATGCACAGCAAATCAAACATTCATCCCCTGTCAAGAGATCTGGGTTAAATCCGTTGTTCTTTTGCTCACCTTGCCACCCCAGTTCAGACCCAGCCATATGCAAATCAGTCTTGACCCTGTGCCTCATGGGAACAGTCCAGCCCAAACTGCCAAGCCAGCTATCCTGGCAGATGAGGTTTGGAATCCTGATACCAGTCCTAGGATGTTTAACTCCAGTCCACGGAGGACCTGGCCTGTCAGTAAGGGCTGTACTGTTCCCATTGAGCGCAGGGTCAAGACTGATTTGCATATGGCTGGGTTCAAACTGAAATTGTATGGGGAGAAAAAAAACTATGGATTTAGGCCAGAACTCCGTACTGGGGTGAATGTATGACATTGTTCTGCATTCTGTCCATCAATTGTTCTTTTTGCATTTGTCTCACTGAGTGGGTCCTGTGCTTTCCATGCCACTGAAGTCAAGCTATCCTGGCTGATGAGGGGTTAAACACTGAAACTGGTCCTAGGATGCTTGTTTCCAGTCCAGGAGGACCTAGAATGGTAGTTCAGGCTGAACTGTTCCTATTGGGTGCAGGGTCAAGACTGATTTGCATGTGGCTGGGTCAAACTAGAATTGCATAGGGAGCAAAAGCAATGAATGTAGCCACAGATATCTGTACTGGCGTGAATGTATGACATTGTTCTGCATTCTGTCCATCAATTGTTCTTTTTGCGCAGATTAAAATGGGCTTCAAGTTGAAGACTGGGGAGTTCTCTCAAGTGCATTGTGGTTTAGTTGTGCAAAAATGAGGGAACTACAGTAGACTTTCAACTCACTGTATTATAAATGAAAGTAAAAGGAAAAATACATTTTTTAGGAGTCTGTACGAAAATGAGGAGGTACTGAGTCTTTCCCAAGAAATAAGTCCAAAATCCTGTCTGGTTCAACACAAAAGTTTAATAAATAAATCTGGTCTCAACCCCTGGGATCTATGGCACAGAGCAGACAGGTTTAAGTGAAGGAAAAGTGTTTAAGTTAAGGAAAAGTGAACAGATTATTTAGCAGAACCAAATCGATTCAAAGTCAAAACAAAAAGAAAATCCCTTAATCAGTTTTTACAAATAGGGATAGGTTTATGAGAAGTGATGACATCAAACTACTAAAATCTAAAATATGGAACGGAAGATATGAACCATTAAAGTTTTAGAGCAAAATGCAAAAAGAAAAAGTAAGGTGCCAATCAGAAGTCACTTTTAGCAGTTGATCTGGACTTTGACACAATTTCAGAATGACTGCACAGGTGAGCTATCTCAAACAGATCATCCCGGTCCAAGACCTTACCATCTGACATAGTTTCTGAGATGGAAGTCAAATTCCTCCAGTGCAACAAGGCTGTAGGTTGTACCTAGCAAACTCCTCTTAAAGTTGGCTTGGTATTGGAGGACATCCTACTGAAGCCATAGGTGTCAGCAAGAGAAGATATGATTGGGAAAATTCAGATTCCTCACCTGCCGAAGTCCTCTCACCAGTCGGATACTTTTCACACCTTTGCCTGGTCAAGATTTCTAACTTTGGACTTATTTATGGAGATCCTAAAAAGCCTAAACATGAACTGATTGCACATCCAGACTTTCCAGCTAAATTATTACAAGTGAATGGGTTAAGGCACTAATTCTCCATTAATATACATGCATTTTTGACAATCCTGACTGCCCATAGTTTGCTGAAGTATTTGAAAATAAAGAAGGCTTTATGATAGGAAATATGCTCTTTAACTGTTAGGTCACTGTTGAAAGAACCATATTTTCAGGTGGTTATGGGACTGTGGAAGTTAGTTATGCTGACCCTTGCTGAGAAATGTATGGTATCCCAAAGTGAGGCAGCTTTCAACACGAATGCTTGATGTTTTCCAATCTGATGGAAGTGCTTCTCGCGAAGTAGTCCTCCTTTGACCAGTGAAAGCTGCTGAGCTTGGTACAGCGACCAGACTTGCTGGCAGTAGGACAAGACCGGCTTTTCATGTGAACTTTTTTTATGTGGTTCTATTTCATGAGATACGTTTTCATTGAATATGAGGAATGATCTTAACTTGAACCTGCTTTTGTAAAATAAAATTGCAGCGAAGCAGCAGTGTGATTATATATTGTCGTTTTTAAGCCATGTTTTGAGCACAGACGTGCAATGTGCAGTTCAGATGGACCTTTGCAGAAACACGTGCACACAATTCCACGGATGACTGTTCAGAGAAAGTCATTCTCAGCACGATCGAGATCTGCAAGGTAATCTGCAGGGATTGTAAAGCATTAACTTGGATCTCTTTTTTCCACAGCTATGACTTGCATTAACATTGAGGCACAGCTCTCGGAGCATGTTGTTTGGAGACTGGTTTCTGGGTCACTGAACGAGTATGGAGCACAAGTCATGCTAAGCTGCAGCCATGGCTATTACTTAGGGGGTCGCAGACTCCTAGAGTGCAGAGCCAACGGAACATGGAGTGGGGCTGAAGAGATGCCTAGCTGCAAAGGTAAGCCTTTTAGGAATGGGTCGATAAAATAGAACATTCGTTTTCATCGTTTGGGAAAGTAAAGTGGTTTATTCAAACAGTGAGAAATGCATGCTCGTGCTATTTACTCCTACGTATCTTGATTACTGTAATATTGCAAACGCTTTTATAACCAACTTGAAGGTCATTACAACTGTATCTATGCGGTCATCTGAATGAAATTGGAGAAGAGGTATACACAAAGACAAGAATCATAACCAAAATGTAAATGAGACAAGCGCGAGACTGCAAATAATCAAAAGAAGTGAACCATAAACAATAAATGAGTGCTCAAAAAGAATCGTGTAGGACTCCATTGAAGACCCTCATATACGTATGTAGCTGCCAGGTGGTATATTATCTCTGCTGGGGTAATGTCGTGATTAGCATCATCACAGGGTCTCTTTCACCTGAGTGACCCGTTCTCCAAGTGAAAAGCCATCCTCTTTCCCAGAGGTCTGCTGTCTACATTGAGACAGAAGTGAGTGTGAGTGAATTAAAAATATCTCCAATCCCCAAAAGGTGCATTTCATTAAATAATAATAAAAAGGGATAGGGATAAGGTTGGGGGGTGTGGGTTGTTGCCGTAGCAAGAGGACAGCTCCTTACGTATCTCCTCTGGGGCTGGTAGTGACCTCGCAGCCGGGTGGCCACTTATCCATGCTGTGGGTTGTTTCTCTGACATCACAGCAACTATGAAAGCGAGGTGCAGCCGACGAGTGCCTGCTGTGTCATCTTTACCGCTGTATCCATGATGAAATCACCGTTCTTTCTTAGACATGGCAGCGATCTTAAGATGGCTGCGCCCGAGGTCCGCTGCCTTAAGAGACTCCATCCTTCTCTCATGCTGCAAATCCTGTAAGACATGAAATACGCATTAATTGGAGATCCGGGATTCAATAAAGCCAGCAATCCCTCGATAAGCACCTGTCGAGCTCTCTTTGCACCTTCCTCTTCACAGAGCTATTGTTTAAGTAGGTGTGTCAGTGCTCACAAAATGGCTGCACCCGTTCTCTCTTCACTTTGAGGCTCCACTTCAATCATGGTGCCCGGCCCCACAAGTGATGATTTCTTAACATTGCGAGTTACCTTTAGAGTGCTTATAGTGGGGCAAGGAAACATACATTGTATGCAGGTTTGCCTGCACTGCGGCTGCCCGCAGTTCAAGCAGTGGGCCCCTTAAGAGGGCGGCCCCCTTAGTGCCGCATTAGGCCCCTCCTGGCACCCTGGTGCAGGGCTCCCCTCTTCTGGGAGTCCCTTTTATGTCCGGCGCCTCTGCGGAGTCATTTCCGGGGTGCAGTGGGCTGAGGGACAGGTACTCATACCTGCCCCCACCCACTGAACATCCTCTTTGTTCCCCGCTGGACACGCTGTCCAGTCGCACCGGGGTCGTCGTCCTCGTTGTGGTGGTCTCGGTCTGTCAAGGCTTTGACTGGTTTCGAGTCTCGGCTCAGCTCCTTTGATCCTCGGCAGGTCACTGGCCTCAGAGAGACTGTGATGAGCAGAGGCAGGACGTTTCGGGTTGGGAGATAAGTGGACTAAGTGGACTAGTCAGGACTTGGTTTGGTTGTCGGTTTGCATCTTTTGTGGGGGCCCGCCCATCTGTTTGGGAACTGTGCCTGTGTCACGTTATCTTCGAGGCACCGCGTCACACTCTAGTTGTGCAGGCAGCATCAGCGTTTTAGGAGGTGAGTCCAGGGCCCATTGGGGCAATTTCTTTAGCCTCCTGTCGCCCCCCCCCGTTGGGACTCACGGCTTCTGCCTCTGGGCTTTTTGGGGTACGCTTGGCTCGGCGCCATCGGGGAGAACAATTTAGCTATTCCAGTCAGGTCTCTCTGTGGGTGGCATTACACCCCTACTGTGCAGTCCGATCCCAGTTGCTGCCCGAGGGGGTAGGGGGGCTGGGTTGTCCTTGGCTGCTCGTGTGTAAGGGTAGTGTCAGACTACATTTTTAACATTTCCTGTTTTCTATTTTCTTTAAAGTTAATTTGCGCCGCTTTTCCCTGTTTTTATTTACCCTCTTTCTTGCACTATAAATTGGTTCCCTCACCGCTGCTTAGCGGGTTATCCCCAGCGCGTTAGGCGCCTGGAATTGTGCTCTTTTAACAGGCGCCATCTTGGATAGGGAAGGCTGCTAGTTTTCTAGGCGTCCCAGCGCTCCTGTTTGCAGGTGGTTCCTGAGCACAGGCAATTACATAGGGAGCCTTTATAAAGGGCCCTCTAGGTTGGTCTTGCATCCTAAGGCTGCTCGTGTGTAAGGGTAGTGTCAGACTACATTTTTAACATTTCCTGTTTTCTATTTTCTTTAAAGTTAATTTGCGCCGCTTTTCCCTGTTTTTATTTACCCTCTTTCTTGCACTATAAATTGGTTCCCTCACCGCTGCTTAGCGGGTTATCCCCAGCGCGTTAGGCGCCTGGAATTGTGCTCTTTTAACAGGCGCCATCTTGGATAGGGAAGGCTGCTAGTTTTCTAGGCGTCCCAGCGCTCCTGTTTGCAGGTGGTTCCTGAGCACAGGCAATTACATAGGGAGCCTTTATAAAGGGCCCTCTAGGTTGGTCTTGCATCCTAAGGCTGCTCGTGTGTAAGGGTAGTGTCAGACTACATTTTTAACATTTCCTGTTTTCTATTTTCTTTAAAGTTAATTTGCGCCGCTTTTCCCTGTTTTTATTTACCCTCTTTCTTGCACTATAAATTGGTTCCCTCACCGCTGCTTAGCGGGTTATCCCCAGCGCGTTAGGCGCCTGGAATTGTGCTCTTTTAACAGGCGCCATCTTGGATAGGGAAGGCTGCTAGTTTTCTAGGCGTCCCAGCGCTCCTGTTTGCAGGTGGTTCCTGAGCACAGCCCTATATATTCCCGCCATGCTGACGCGCAGCGTGATCGCGCAGCGTGTTCGCCGTAATCCCGCCGTAGTCACGCCAGAGTCCAGCCCGTCTGCGCCCGTCCGCGCTGAGGACGGGCTGGATGGCGGAGGAATAGTTTGCATTATTAAAACCGTCCACACTCCCTTGCCATCATAGGTATGCTCCTGAGGGATTTTTGATATCCCCAACCTGTCCCTGTTTTGGTCCCCCTGTTCTGCGAGTATCCCCATTAGCTGAGGCCCAGAGGCCCAAATTCGACTCTAGGGCTAGGACTCACACGGGTTTCCTTTTGAATGCGAGGTCCTTGGTTAAAAATAATCTAGCTTTCAAGGATTTCGTGTTGTCCAGAGTCCCGGACTGGGTTTTCATAACTGAGACCTGGGCAAAGGATTCCTCTGGTCCTGATCTCGTGGAGGCGGTTCCCGATGGCTATATTTTAGTCAGAATGGACAGAACGGGCCGGATGGGGGGAGGGATTGGTATCTTGTACAGGGACCATCTGACCTGTCACATCATTCCCCTAGATGATCATCAGGAGTCCTTTCAGGCTCTCCAATTTTCTATTAATGGGGATTATGGAGTGCCGTTTAAGGGCCTCCTGATCTACAGACCCCCAGGGAGCAAAGTAGACTTCTGTAGTCAAATGCTGGAGGTCCTAGAACCACACTTCGGTTGTGACCATCTCACCGTTCTGGGGGATGTAAATTTTCATCTAGAGAAGGTGGATTTGCCCGAAACCCAGTCTCTTTTGGATACTTTCTCGGGGTGCGGTTTGACACAGCTAGTCAGAGGCCCCACACATTTGGCTGGCCATACGCTGGATGGGGTTTTCTCCAACGACATGCGGTTGGTCACTGAATTGCCTATCCCCCTTTCATGGTCAGACCATTATGCAATTCCTCTGGTCCTTACAACCTCTCTGTCCAGTAATAGGGGTAATATGCCTTCCAAGTTTGAACGAAGACGTAACTTAAAAAAGTTATCCAATAATCTACTCGCTCCCAAGCTTGCAGGGCTTTTGATCGCCCCGGGGGAGGAGGTAACATCGGCGGTGGAAAGGCTGGAGAATGGGGTTACTTTAGCCCTGGACGAACTTGCACCGGCCATCTTGTGCTATTCGGCCAGAAGAACTCCATCCGCCCCTTGGTTCTCGGAACCACTCAGATTACTTAGGCAGGGATTACGGCGACAGGAGCGTCGTTGGCGGTCCAGTGGGTATGTGTGTGAGAGGGACAGACATAAAACTATGTTGAGGCTATATAAGAAGGAGGTAATAAAAACCAAACAAGAATATTTTACCTCTCTTACTGCCTCACTTTCCTCACCTAAAGATCTTTTTAAAATCGTGGACACGCTTACCTCACATAAGATGCCAGACCCGGTGGTGAGCTAACAACAGCTGTGCAATGATATTGCACAATTCTTCAACACCAAGATTGTGGATATTTATTCAGCTCTGGAGCTACAAAGGGTGACTCTATCTATCCCCTTAGACTGTGTTCCGCCATCTTTATCTGAGGAGGTGCCCTCTGGAAGTTTGTCTAGTTTTCCCTCTCTCTCCCTACTGGATCTTGAAGGCCTCTTGACCAAGGTTAGGTCGGGTTCCCCATTAGACCCCTGCCCCTTTAAACTCCTCAAACAGTGTAAAGACTGTCTTCTTCCACCATTACTGGGTGTGATGAATGGGGCAATTAAGGAAGGGACCTTCCCCCTTCAGTGGAAGAAAGCGGTGGTCAAGCCTCTTTTAAAAAAACCCTCTCTTGACCCGGGTGTGCTTAAGAACTTCCGCCCTATCTCGTTGCTTCCAGCTCCTGCCAAGATGCTGGAAATCCATCTAAATAAGCATCTTGTTGATTTTCTGGAAGCCCATGATAAGCTGGACCACTCGCAGCACGGCTTCAGGAGAGAACACAGTACCGAGTCTGCCCTTACTATCGTGCTCGACACCATTCGCACTAGGGTTGATAAGGGACTGACTACTCTCCTCATCCTCTTGGATCTCTCGGCTGCTTTTGATACCCTGTCTCCCTCAGTATTAACATCAAGGCTGAGGGAGATCGGGGTCAAGGGCACAGCACTTAGTTTGCTGACATCCTTTCTTAATCAGAGGGAACAGAGGGTAAAGCTGGGGGATTTTCTGTCTCCATCCCTTCCTGTGCTTTGTGGGGTCCCTCAGGGGTCGGCTTTAAGTCCGACCCTCTTTAACATCTATGTTACCCCACTGGCCAGGCTTATTAGATCTTTTGGTATGGAGGTTATCTCCTATGCTGACGACACACAGATTCTGCTGTCCTTTACCCAACCCACTATCCAGGCTGCCTCCAATTTTAAAAACTGTTTGAAGGCAGTCGCTCAATGGATGGTGGGTAATTCATTGAAATTCAATGGGGATAAGACAGAGTTTCTGGTGTTCGGGGGAAAGGAGGATTTCTGGTCAGCTGACTGGTGGCCGCCCTCTATGGGGGTGTGCCCTACACCGTCGACCCTGGCCAAAAATCTGGGCGTTTTGATCGATCCCCTTTTGAGGATGGATCAACAGGTAAGCAGGACCATCTCCACCTGCTGGGGACTGATAAACATCTTACGGAGGATCAGGCACTATCTGTCTTTCCAGGCCAGGAAACAAATTGTCCTGGCATTGATTGGGTCCAGACTTGATTATTGCAATGCTCTTTATTTGGGCATCAATAAGGGCTTGGTGACCCGTCTACAGATGGTGCAGAACGCTGCCGCTAGACTGGTCCTGGACCTGCCTAAACGGGCCAAGACTCATCAGGCAAGAAGGACCTTGCATTGGCTCCCTATTGAGTCCAGGATATCCTTTAAGTCCCTGACTTTGATTTATAGAGCCTTGGCAACCAATCGGTCTGGGGGTATGAAGGATTTGCTGGTCCCCTACATTCCCCCCAGAACTCTCCGGTCGTCAAATAAACTTCTGCTTTCAGTGCCCAGGATACGTAAGGCTAGGTGGGGAGGTAGAGCTTTTTCAACTCTTGCTCCCAGGCAGTGGAATTCCCTGCCTTTGGAGATAAGATCTCTTCCATCGGCTCTGGCTTTTAGGAAGGCCCTTAAGACCTGGCTTTTTGCCAAGGCCTACGCTTAGATACGATCTGCCTCTTTTTCGAACTGTTTTGTTTAGGCGCCTTGATGCCTTCGGGCTAAGTAGCGCGATTACAAGTTTCCATTCATTCATTCATTCATTTGGGAGCGAGTTGGGCCGGAGTTCAAGGGCAGAGGTGACTTAGCCAACAGGCGCAAGGTTAAGCCAGGCCCACCATCAGCAGCCGGTGAGGCAGGCCTGCGCCCTCAAACCGTCTTGAAGTGAGCCCGCTCAGGGCTGATTACAGGCATGGCCCCAGGGTTAGTGTGTGGCGTTCCCGGCGTGGTTTCACAGCCGTCAGCTCGCTTGCAGGCTGTAATCTAGCGTGAGGGTGCATTCTGAAAGTGTGCATTTATTTATTTATTTGAAAAGTTTCATAGAGCGCGAACAAGACCCCAAGGAGTATCAGAGCGTTGTACAGCGTTGTCATCTGCAAATATACAGAACATACAGAAGGTGAGTACCATTGCAACCTGTGGGAAAAACATAAAAGAAAAATATTTCAAGTTTTACGTTCTAAACAAAAGTACACAAGCATGATCAGCGCAGTAGCTTTTGTTCATTAGTGGTCTTTTGACCAGTTTTTTAAAGGCGGTAGTGGAAGGATTTGATCTGATCTCAGATGGCACGGAGTCCAGATTCTTGGAGCAGGACCGGAGAACGCACAGTTGTTTGATCTTTTCTTTTTAAATCTTGGAGGTTTCAGGAGAAGAGTGGATGTACTTCTGAGTTTCCGGCTGGAGCCCGATAGCTCAAGTTAATTTGCTAGATAGTGTGGGGTATTGTGGTGTATGGCTTTATGAGTTAGACAAGCAATCTTGAGTTGGATTCCAGCTTCAATAGATAACCAGTTTAACTGCACAAGGTCGGGTGAAATGTGATCAAATTTCCTAGAACCCATTAAAAGCCTGGCCGATGCATTCAAAGTATCTGAGATCTTTGGGGGGAGGAATGGTTTGATTTCTTCAGTATGTTGAGTTGAAAATTGGCTTCCCTAGTAGTAGCACTGATGTGTGCCCGCATGTTTAGGTGTTTATCCAAGATGATACCTAGAGATTTGACAAAGTCTACCCCGTGAGTGGGGCAGTTCAGAGCAGTTAGGTGTTTAATCCAGTCGAGGGTAGGAGCTGGGTGATTAGTTGGGGTGATCAAAAGAAATTCCGTTTTGAGAGTATTAAGTAGGAGATGGTTCTGAGTTAGCCATTGTTGATGTTGGGCAAGTGCAGCATTTAAGGTTTTTATGTCCTCTTGTGAGGAGATCTTCAGGTACAATTGCGTGTCATACACATACATGTGGTATTGGATGTTGGCTCTGTACAGAATGACCGCAAGAGGTTCCATAAGTAGGTTGAAGAGAGTGGGCGAGAGCGTAGAACCTTGGGGACTCCAATCAGGACAGGGGTGCTGGACGCCAAGGCATGATTAACTTTGATCCTTTGCGTGCGGTTCTGAAGGAAGGAGGCAAACTAATTTAGGATAGGGCCCGACAATCCCATCCTATGTTGTGGGAGATCAATCAAGTTTTTGTGATTGATGGTATCGAAGGCTGAGGACGGGTCTAAAAGGATCAGGAGACAAGGGACATTTTGGTTAAAGGGCTCTCACTGCGTCATCAACAATGTGAGTTAGTGCCGTTTTAGTGCTGTGCCCTGCTCTGCATCCTGACTGATGAGGATCCAGTAGTTGATATTTTTCAATATGTTTACAGAGCAGCGAGTGCACGCATTGTTCAAGCAGTTTTGCAAGCGTCATGCTGCTGCTGATAGGTCAGAAGTTGTTTGGATCTGATAGGTCCGCATTGGGCGTCTTAGGAATGGGAGTAACTTGCCAAACCTTTAGGCAGTCGGAATCTTTCCCTGTAATAGGGATTCATGAATGATCCTGGACCAGAGAGGTAGAACGGCTGAGATTAAATCTTTATATAGCTTGGCGGGTAGAGGATCACCAAAGTAGTTGGAGGGTTTGATGGATGTCATGTAGCTAAGTATCTCAGTGCAGTCTGGTAGGAGAAAACTGCTCCAAGAGGCATTATTGCATGTTCTTGTGGGCAGGGTTCCTCCTTCTCTGCTCCTCCTACTTTTACACTGCCCTCCGTTTGGTGACCTGCACAGTGGACAGGCTTAGTTGCCAAGTGATAGGGTGTTGATCTCAAGTTCTGCGCTAACCGGCCTTGGTCTCAATGTGTGCTGTTTGGCCCCACCATGAAGCAGCTGAGGAGCCCATACTGGATACGATGTGTGTGCTTGTCTGGGGGGCCGTGTGCCCCCGGCGTTGTGGGCGGTGCACTTGCTTGGTGAGCCTGCCGGTGTGCCTAGACGGGGGTGCTTTATTTGCTCGCCTGCTGCCTTGTCTCTCTGGGGGAGTCGGCCTCACGGTGCAGGTTGCCCTTGCTGGGCGCAAAGTAGCATGAACTGAAGAGGGCAGCATGTAGAGACGAAGATGCTGCCTTCAAAGTGGTATGTTGCATCGTGTCGGTTACAGAGTTAGCGATGAGGGCTGGCCCTTTAGTGGCCATGGCTCTTGCACCCTGGGTGGCCTCCTGTCGGGCCGGCTGGCTCTTTTTCCTGGCTGAGCTTGGTGCAACTCTGGCTATGGCCAGCACATAATGCACAGTTTGTCCGGGGGCGGAGGGGACAAAAAGCAACCAATTTGGTTTATTTAGTCATTGATTTAAATAATGCGATTTTATATAGCGCAAACTTTACCTGAAAGTGTCAGAGCGCTCTTCAAAAGGACCAGTTACATTACATAGAGACTTCAGAGTACATGAGTTACATCTAAGGTACAGGCAGGAGAGCTCCAAATTCACATAAGAATGGTAGAAGCACAAAACGTTGAATACAGATACTAGTGTTTAGAGTTACATACATACAAGTTGCAAATTAACTCAAGGAAAATATAGTAACATGGTATGTATTCACTCTGAAAGGGCATCTAGGTGAGTGTAAAACATTACTAAGTTTAGCTAGTAGAGTATGTTTAAATCAACTACTTATTTAATATCTCATCTTCCCCTTCTGTGCTAGAATATATCCAGCGTCCCTAACAACTAATGACCCAGAGGCAAAGCCACAGAATTTTCCAAAGCATCAACCTTCGTGCTGCCATTGGGTTCTAATTATGATACCTTTAAAAACTCATTTGGGCGGATTGCAGCACTTTGCTATTCGTCTTACTGTTCATAACATTTCAGTTTACTTGTAATGCTCACGAATACCAGGATATCTACTTCTTTACACACCACGCTGGCATAGTTTAGTCTCAGTGAAGACACTGCAAATCGGTGCAATGGTAATGTTTTGCCGTGTAAGGTTGGTAAGCTCTTAGGAAATTTATGCACCCATTCTCAGCAGACACACCACGGGTAAAGTATTCACTCCCGGTGGGCACGCATATGAACTCATTTGTGTGGGGTTTAGATAAAGGGGTTGCCCTTAGTGGGGTAATGGGATACGTATTTACTTTAAGCGACTTGCTACCATTGACAAGGTCAAGGACCACTTGCGGTAGATGTAAGGTTAAGGGTTAATTATATATATGGATGCAATGACAGAAGAGGCTGAACTATGCATCGCGCTATGCTAAGCATACATTTCAGCTTAAATGTTTGAATTCAATGACAAAGACAAAGCAAGTGTTCTGGTCAGAATAATTAGGCCACAGGGTGGCACGACAAAATATTTTAAAACCGGCAGGTGACACATTTGAATAGGTGCTTGCTAATTATGCCATCTAACAATGTGATGTCTTGTGTTTTATCCGCCCCACCCCTCTCTTTCCTCGTAAGGGAGTTGCAATCCAATCGTGAAGTAGAACATAGATGGTTCTTGCTTTCTTTTGTTGAATAACACAGCAATACTTTCAAGCAGCATTGCTTTGTTTCTCTAAATGCTAAAAGTTTTGGTTAAATAGCGTAAAGTTTGTAGTCAGTCTCTTTTAATTATGACATACAGAGATCCTTGAACACGAAAAAGCACGGGTTGCGCTGTTGGTGCTATGCGCTTGGAGCAGTTTGTTTCAGTGAGTGCAGTTGTTAGCTTTGGTAGGCGTGAGCGGTTCACTTTACAGCACTGATGATACTACAAAATATTCTATGTAATATAGGAAGCCAACCTTTTGAGGCATTCTCATTTATCTAAGGACTTATGCGTAAATATTCACCCCATGGTGCCACACGGAATCAGACCTCCTGCGTGCAGCCAGTGTGGAGGCATTCTAGGTAGAAAAGTGAGCAGTTGGGTTCTCAGGTGCATGGTTGGTGGATGCACTATTGCCAAGGTGTAGGTTTAAGTAGTTGGAGTTGGCAAGTGAATTTGACCAAGCGCTCAATGCTACACGAGGGCATTGCGGCCAGTGCATGGGCATTGGGTTTGACCCAGGGGGTAGCAAGCGAAGGCAAGGCTCTTTCCAAATCTGGCACCTGGAGACAAGGTTCGTCAGGGCCAACATGCCCGTTGGGTGACTTGTGTAGGCAAAGACTCATTACAGCTGTTGCACAGTCCCATCATTTCAGAATTGAAGCATGTCCTTAGGTATATCTGGGCATAAGGAATGCCAGAAAAGAATCCAGAGGATTACAGAGCAAGTGCACACTTTTCTGAGTGTAGTATATGAAGGCTTAAGTACCATTAGCCGCCAGCTGATACGAGCATCACCTACATCAAGTAAGCAGGCATGTCCTTTAGTGTTAAGTAGGACCCATACAGGACATGAAGGAATAATTTAGCTATGCTAACTTGCCAGTGCAAATAATTATTATTCGGGAGCGAATGAGTGCTGCAGGTGTGGCCATTCCTTGTTTGAGAAAGATGAAAGCATTAGGTTACTGATAGTACTCAGATATGGGTCCAGTGGCTAGGGGAACATCGCACCCCCGGTTAGGGTGTCAATTCTGTTAAATCCTAGGGGGTACTACGAGGGTATGGAACTGGGGCTTAGGGATCCCTGACGGAGCATGGGTGGGAGATGTTGGCAGTAGGTCCACCTCACTCCACCAGTTCGCCCCTAGCAGTAGTATTAAATGTACCCCATTGTATTACTAAGTTGAACAACATATTAGCTCAACATTCAAACACAGGAGAATGTTTTATACAGTGGATATCATGACCACCCCTATGCCAAGGCGCCCTTATGTCAAATGAAGGTACAAGTAATAAATTCAGACAATTGCCTAGGACCACACAATTTTGTCAATCAGGGCTTAAGGGTATCGATTACGTAAGTCCATCCCATCAAAAGTTGTGCCGTCATGTAAATAGCTGGGACAGGCAGCAACAAATAATGGTCTTGGGGGGTCATTTCGGCAGGGCAGGTACGCCCACCTTATTTCAATAGAAGCAACAATGGTAGAGACATGCTTCGTCCACTTTTAGCGGCAAGACTTGGCCAGCTGCAGTACGTCCAGCTGGGGCTGGTGTATTGAGTTACAGGCAGGTGCACCAAGCGAGCTGGACTATGTACCTAGCTCACACACATTAGACAGAGGTGTTCCAGTGGATACACATAAATGGGGACTGCACCAGAACATGAAATCGCACATGCTAGATTCCAATGCAATGTCTTCGTACCCCTCATATTGTTAACAGTGACATGCATTCCCCAAGGCCTCTCGTTTAGAGGCACCAGAAGGTGAACAGACACATAGCTTGGCAAGGATGGTTACAAACGTCTATTGTGGCCAAGCTAGCAAGACATTTTCACACTCTTCTACTAACGGGAGCCCCTATGTGGGAAACAGTGTGTGGTGCTTGCCATGAGTGCAGAGGACAGGAGGATTAAAGAGCATTCCAGGGTCCCCATGGCTTAGCCAAATCATCAATGCACAGGAGGATGGAGGGTGATTACAAATGTTATAGGTTGGTGTGATTGCAATGGCAACTCTAGACTGTCAGTTTGCTGAGTAGAATGTTTCGTATCACCAATCAGAAGGGTATCAGGAGGCAAACCGGTATACAGGAAGGCCTTTGTTCCTGGTGGAGGGAAATTAATTCCGGGGACAAACCTTTGAACTGGGTCCAAGTCCTGTTTTAAGTATCCATGTGTACAGCCCAGCAAAGACCTCGCTGGTCATCATTGAATTGCTACAATGTACCATGAATAGGAAGCATATTAGCTACCCAGTGGATGTGTATCACAGGAACAGTAACACATGATTGCTGAGGCCTCATTGACGCTTGTCATAGCAGTCCAGAGCACACCAAAGACGGTGAAGAAGAGGCCATGTCCCCTGACAAAATATGCCAAATTTTATTCGCCTGGGATTGATGCTTACAATCTCATTCAAATTTTGCAGACAGAAACAAAAAATATAAAGAAATATCTGTGAATTTAAGGGCCTCACTCAGCAGTGAAGTGGGCTAAAATTCAGCATAATACTATAACCTTGCAGAGTGACGCAAGCAACAACTGGCATTCTCATCATTCAGGACAGGGCAAGTATTTGTATGTGTTGTTCTCCTCGGTTCCCCACACTTGTCTGCATCCTGATATGCAGCAGTTGAAGTTTGGAATTGGATGACTTACGCTAAAAGGGGGGACACTGGCATGTGCACACAGTAACAAAAAATTGCAGTCAGATGGTGAGGGGCCAGCATGCAATAGGGACATGAAATGAAGCAGAATACTGGGAGTGCATCCCCCCCCTTATCGCTTGGATAGTAAGACAGTGGGATCCGTAATGCTAGAGACGTTACTTTGCCCACACCTTGGGCAGAAGGGCTCATTGGCAGGAACCTGTAAATTTAGTGGGTTTCAAATAGGTTTTCTGCATGGCCATTGATATAAAGATATGCACTCTGTAAACTAACCCTGGGCAAAGCACTACGCTACGCTTGCGTAGTTTGCGCTACTTCGCACTACGTGAATTGCACGTAGCACAGTGCAAACACGTGTAGCGTAGCGTAGCGGTCATTTTTTGCTTGCTCGCGGTCCTCAACTTCAAGTTGGCGACCGCGAGCAAGCAAAATACCATCTCGGCGAGACTTTTTCCTTGTTCGCAATCAGCAACTTTAAGTTGCCGATCGTGAGCGTGGAAAATAAACCTCCCGGTGAGATTCTCAACGCGGGGAGGTCAGGATTCTCATTGCGAGTGGTCGCGTGTGCTCTCGACCGCTCGCGATGAGAAACTACCAGTCCACGTTGAGAAAGCTGCCGCTCGAGTAAAAATCTACTCGAGCGGCAGAAAACTACAGCTCGCACTGTGCAAGATGCCGTTTTCAATGATTGCACAGTGCCGGATGCTTGTCTGCACTGTGCAATCATTGAAAACGGCATCTTGCACAGTGCGAGCTGGGTACTACGCAGTTCGCGAAGTGCTACGCGTAGCGCGAAGTGCTAGGCGTAGCGTGTAGTGCCCTTTGCGTAGCTACACGTAGCGCTACTTCGCGAACTACGCCCAGGGTTAGTGTAAACATGAGAGTATGGGTAACCATTCAGCATAGCGGGCTGCGTAGGTTTGGCATTCCAAACATGTGCTGTGACTCCAATAGTGGGGAGACATATAGGTTCGGAACACGTAGGCTGACAGTTACCAGATCACTTCTGGCATTTGTATTAAGAGGGTGCAAGCAAACTCGTTCATATGTTTACCCCATCTCCTCCCAAATCCAAAGAGCATTGGCAGTGTCATCTTTTCCAGCACCTTGGTAAAACTTTAGCAAAATGTGACTAGCCGCTACACACACCAGGGTGGCGATAGAGCACCTGTAGATCGCAGCCAGACTAATGGGTTTTGCAGGCAACAAGGACTTGATATGTAGCAGGATATTGGAAGCACCCCGATATCTGGGGTAAGATTACTTGCCGGCGCAGTACTCCTACACAGGAGGAGGCCAGCTGGCAGAGATAAGGGCATGGTGTGGGCCTCAAACAATAACTTGTTAACAAATACACTGTTGGCCTGGGAGGCGAACTCCAATTTGTTTTTCCAGTGGATTCTGAAAACAGTGACTGGGCGGTGATGGGTAAATGCTTGACCCAGCAACACCTAACAAGTAGGCACTTCATCCTGACCTGAGGTTAAAGTAGAGAACAGTTGTTCTCAAATCCGGGGAGGCCATCATACATTCTTTTGGTTGGGTAAATAAAGCTGTTGTTAAAACAGAGAACAGTTGTTTCCAATTTAAGTGGAGGCCATCGGACTTGCGTACGGAAGTCTAAATAAGCCAGGCATAAACCCACCAAGCAGGAGGGCTTGGTTCATCTTGAATTCAAAATCAAATAAAATAACAAGGGCTTGGTAAATAAGGCATGGTCTCTTTAGTGCATACACCACGAGGTTACCCCAATATGGATGGGGAACCTTTGCAGAGGTAGATGGGAATTGTCCAGTTAGAAGGACTGGTAACCTGTCAGAGGTAGAAGAGAAATGTCCAGCTAGAAGGACTGGGAACCGCACGTTGCAGGAGGTTGTGGAGCCTGCCATGATGGGGGGCCCTGGATAAGACGGTGGCCACATCCAGGACTTTGGTGGAGATACAGGGCGATCTGGAGGCTAATTGGTACAAGGGGTACCATTTCAGGAGCACAACAGGGGTGCATTATGCCAAAGTTCCAGGAGTCTTTACGGCAGGACACTGGGACTTTGGCATAAGGGCACCCTGCTAGTCCTTCAGGTGGCTGTAAGCCTGAGCAACCTGGGGCTTGCCTGGATACGCTCCACCCCTAAAAAGGCGTGAGTAAAAGTGATGGACTAGGGGTCCATGGTATGTAAGGGGGATAACCCCACAAAATGGTAGCACCGATTAGGTTGGCCACGGTCCAGTTTGGCTCATCAGGCAGGCAGGGCAGCTTAGGTTAGTCACCGCTGCCTGCCTTTGGATCACCCGTATGTTAACCCACCAAGTTGGCATACTCTTTGTATGTAATAAACCTGCAGCAAACTATTTCCCGACAAACTTTTGTGTGGTCTGTTTATTTTGTGTGGCGCAACTATTACCGCTAAGCGCGGGGGGGGGGTTGCCGATATCGGCACTATTAGGTGTGCAGTTCATTTACAAACAAAGTTTATTTATAGTGTTGACCAAGCTCGTCTTTTATGCCTCATTTTCGCAACTGCAAGAGTGCAGTGCCATGCCTTATCCAGTCTGAGCTCATTTTGATTCTCACACAACTTGATTTATGCACTCTTGGGCTGCCCTGTGCGAAAACTTGTTAAGAGGTTGGTTACTGCCTTCTATTATGGGAGGCACCGTTTACTGATATCAACCGTTTTTTACTGCCTTCTAACGCCACCTACCCTCAGCGGATATCGTCTGTCCCACTTACAATGGCTGCTGCCCAGTGCTGACCTATATTCTGATTTCAGCAGGCTTTCCTCACAACAAACAAGAAGCATAACATGGCTCCCTCAAAAAGTGCTTCTTTGCTCTGTTAAGTGGTATTGTGGCTGCTGTGAAGGGTAAACCACAAAGAACAAGACTTGGTTTCAATTTGCAAACTCTCCTATCTACATCAAGTCCTCATTGAGCTACTTTTCTGCCTTAAGCTCTTTACTAATCACCTGGATCTACAGGACATTAACAGTACATTATAGCTGACTTTAAAGAAAACAACCCAAAGGAAAGGGACACCAATGCAAGCCTGAAGCGCTCTAAACAGTCTCCTTCAATCCCAGAGTCTCCTGTGAAAAGTGGCCCTGACTCATTTTAGTGGAACTAAATGCAGTACATGACATTGTTCAAAGTACTAAAACAAACACAGATCGCCTTCAAATAGGAGTAGCTGGGATACACAAAGATTTAAAAGATGTAACCATCAGGCTCTCTGATGCTGAAAGGATAGATGTAAAGGTTAGCTTTTGAAATGTGGGTTTACCACTCATGATGTTTTGCTGTTAGCTCAGTGTTACTGTTGACATGTCTTTTTGCTCTCATGTTGGGTGAATGTTTGAGTGCTGTCTCCTTGGCCTATCCTAGGAGTGCTCTGGATACTTGTTACCTTTTTATGCAGAGATGTATTTTGAACTCCAACTATTCTTCGGATAATCAACCTCCTTCTGCATTTTAGGGTATTACTTTATTTTTTATGTCCTCTTTGTCTGTATTGGTATCACTAGGCTATGCTTTCCTCTTGCTGGCTTCTCTCATTATGATAGAATAGTCTCAATATTGCTGGATTATCACTGTGCACAATCTGTGCTCCCTTTTTTTTATTATCATACTTTGTCTCTGTCTCTCATTCTCACCTTCCACTTGAGATATTTAGTCGATATGTTCACATAATGCTCCTTTTCTGATTCCTTCTCTCACTGGGACTTTATGATCTATTTATACACATTGTCATTTAAGTAAGGTCCCTTCCCCCAAATACCCATATTAATTTGTTTCTTGTCTGGGAGGTGTGATTGGGAGCCGGCCATTACTCCATAATGTTTTACATGTTATGCTTTGCAGAATGTGCTTTTATGCCAAATATGGGCTGCAATTACTATAGTATGCTCTATTTGGCCGGTCTATGGGGTGTACCAGCTCTTGAGCTGCCTCCTATTTGCTCCTACATGACATCCCCCATGTTTTTTGTCTGTTATAGACTTCCGCAGGTGGGTAGACGCCACATGGCT
Organism: Triturus cristatus; assembly: GCF_964204655.1. NCBI lineage: Eukaryota > Metazoa > Chordata > Amphibia > Caudata > Salamandridae > Triturus > Triturus cristatus. The sequence goes on along the minus strand of NC_140589.1, from coordinate 410,404,386 downwards.
TAAAATGGCTTTCTGGTGTTTCTAAACTCCTTTCCTTGGCCCCCTCACCTCCCTCTGCCCAGCACTTGTGAGATATGTGATGGTCCAAAAATCTCTATCTGACTACTTTTGCTCTTAAGCAGAACCATTTGCTTTTGGCACCTTTGTCAGAAGTGGATTCCAGTATCACCTGCTACTTCCTAATGGCCTCCCTTAATGTAATCTTCCTTAATACCAAAGGACTAAATCATCCAGTGAAAAGAACACAAATTCTAAACCATTGTAAAGATTTATGTGGGGACATTGTAATATTACAGGAAACCAACATTGGCTTCAAGGAAGCACTTCTCATGAGAAAGGGGTAAGTAGCTGATGTTACATGCTCTGAAACACAGGGGAAGAAAAATTGTGTCCTCATCCTTCATTCCAAAATATTGGGCCTTTCGATTATCGCATCAAAACACAACTCTAATGGTCGTTGGCTGCTATCCAGGCTAAACAATGGTATTTAAGAGTTTTTACACCGCTAATGTTGATGACCCGGATATTTGTCTTTATAGAAAACTGATGTTTCAAATACTAAGAATGAAGTTGAATTATTTTTTAAAGAAAATTAAACATCAGTCTCCTCCCCGGTGATCGGGATTCATTTAAATGCACTGTTAAAGGCCAAATCATTAAGCGTATGGAAAAAAAGAATTGTGACATTAAAGATCGCTTACAATCCCCGGGGTCGGAAATAAAGCAGACGGAAAACATCTTCAGACACTACCCCCAGTCGCAGATCTGGGTTGAATCCATCATTGTTCTTTAGCTCACTTTGCCACCCCAGTTCAGACCCAGCTTTATGCAAATCAGTCTTGACCCTGTGCCTCATGGGAACAGTCCAGCCTGAGCTGTCTTTTAAGCCAGCCTGGCTGATGAGGGGTGTTACTCTAAAGCCGGTCCCATGATGCTTGTTTCCAGTCCAGGGAAGTCTTGGCTTGGCAGTTTGGGCTGGACTATTCCCGTAAAGAACAGGATCAAGACTGATTTGCATATGGCTTGTTCTGAACTGGGGTGGCAAAGTGAGCTAAAGAACGATGAGGGATTCAACCCAGATCTGTGACTGGGGGTGAGTATTTGAAAAGTTTTAGTGCTCCGTCCATCTTCTCCTTGTGTTTGCTTTGTTTGCCCTAAGTTGGCAGGGTATGCCCAGATGTGGGTACCTTGCTCACTTTGCCACTTGATTCAAGCTAGCCTGGCTGATGAGGGGTATTATGCTAAAACCAGTCCCAGGATGCTTGTTTCTGGTCCAGGGAAGACTTGGCTTGGCAGTTTGGGCCCACCTGTTCCCATAAGGAACAGGCCCAAGACTGATTTTCATGTGGCTGGGTCTGAACTAGAATGACGAAGTAAGCTAAAGAACAATGAAGATTTAAACCCAGATCTGTGACTGGGGGTGAGTGTTTGAAAGGTTTCAGCACTCCGTTCATCACCACCTTGTGTTTACTACAAAGATAGAACCTTATTGCACAAAATTAAACAGCTTCAGTATATGTTTAATTCCATTGTCAGCAAAAGGGCTCATCTTCAAGTTCAAGTGCAAAAATCTCAAAATCTTCTCAGAAATAGAGCTGGTAGAACGTTTGCCAATATGCCGAAATTTAAAGGTACTAGCAATCACATCACGTCAATCAAGGATATGGATGGATCTCATGAATTTAAAACCAAAGAAATATGTGCAGTCTAGGAGGTTTTACGAGAAACTATATTCACCTCAGAATCCCCCAGATAAGACTGCATGTTTAGATTTTCCTCAATGTTTCCCATGTATTTTGTCTCTGAGTTGGAGAGGGATCTCCCTAGAAGAGATTATTTCTGCAATCAAATCAATATGATCAATTAAAGCTCTAGGTCCTGAATGGCTCACAATTGACCTTTACAAGACCTTCCAACACACTCTTGTGGGTCAGCTGAAAAATACGCTTAACCACTTTGCCCTCACCGGTGAAGTTTCAGGTAAAGCAACAGAAGCAACAATAGTGGTCATTCCGAAAAAGGATCAAGATCTATCTGATCCCAAAACGTTTTGGCCCATATCACTTTTAAACATGGAAGCAAAAATCTTTGCAAATATTCTTGCCAAACGATTGGAGCTGGTTATGCCATTGCTGTGAAATGATTCACAAATTGGTTTTGTAAAGGGACGGCTCACTAGTGACAACATAGAAACCTTTTTCCATGTAATCAAAAAGTCTCATCTCTCCACTACACCAACTGCCACCATTGCACTGGATGGCGAGAAGGCATTCAATTAAGTATCTTGTCTTTTTCTTCATGCAGTACTTGACTAACACAATTTAGGTACGTCTTTTATTATTATGATTATGAATCTTTACACCAACCCTAAAGCTAACATTAGAATCAAAAGTGATGCCTTCTCCAACTTCAACCTACATAAAGGCACGCATCAGGCTTGCCCTCTCTCTCCTCTATTATTTCTTCTCTCCATCAATCCTCTCCTCACCTTATTAAATTCGGCCCAGGAGATTAAAGGGCTGCAATTTGGGTTCAAGTTGTACAAAACCACAGCTTATGCGGATGATGTTCTAATGTTTGCAGAGGACTTGAGAGGACAATTCCATCGGACATTATCCAGAAGTTTTCCTGGGTCTCAGTCTATTCTTTAAACAGAGATAAGACAACAGTTTTTCAATTAAATCCACTTTGTTTCTCCTCCCACTTGGGTGACTCCAGCCTTAAATGGCAGCCAAACCATCTGAAATATCTGGGAAACTGGTTTGGTAAAGACTTAGCCTATAATCTTTCTCTGAATGAAACACAGGCCATCTCCAAAATCCGAAACTTATTGAATATGTGGTTCCCTAAATTTATTTTGCGGTGGGGTATAAACCAAACTCTCAAAATGATGGTTACTCCTTTTTGCTAATTTTGTTTAGGGCATGCTCACTTTTCATATGTCAACCTCCTTCTTCCAGGACATTGATAAATGAATCTCTACATTCCTATGGAGAGATAGGAAGGCACGCATATCATACAGAATCCTTAGGAAAAATATATTTTTAAGGTGTTGTAACCTCCCTAACTAGAGTCTGTATCAATCAGCATTCCTAGCTGCTCAGTATGCTCTTTGGTTCGTACCCCATTCCCAGAACCTTCCATTATGGGTGGAAATAAAAACTGCTTTGGATACCCGCTTTAATCTTTTGACCATCATCACTATGCCACAATTGAAAGCTCCTCATTTACTAGTAATCTTTTCCAACACTATAGGGGCTAAAAGGTTGGATAAACACATGCAGATACCGTTGCAAAACTCCTTGGTAACAGCTCCCTGGTATAATCCCAGGACTAGAATACAGACTACTAACTTCTCGCCGAAGTCTTGGGCATCCAAGGGCATCTTACAAATTAAAGATTTATTTGGTGATGACAACTACCCCTTGCCCTTTTCTACCCGAGCTCAATTCTACAACCTTTTAGCGCTACAGTCCTGCTTATCCTGCTTATCCCTCCCTACCAAGCCTCCTAGCCTGTTGACTTAGGTCTGGTCACATTGCCTCCAAAATCTATAGGACAATCTCTAATTCCCCCTTTACAACAGTACTGTCTAACCAGTAAATGGGCCAAACATTTCGATTCTGATACAGTAGCTCACTTCTCAAAAGAAAGTTGTCAAATCATTAATAAACTAGCCTTGAGAAACCTTCTGCTATTTTCCAAGCAATACATTTTGCTATGAATCTTCTACATTGGACGCCAGCTACGCTACATAAATTAAAGCTTTGTGATGATGACAGATGTTAAAATTGCAAAGATGAGACTGGTTCTCATCAGCATATACTCTATCATTTTCAACTTCTCAGAGTCTGCTGGGACCATGTCCAATTCCAATTGACAGCAATTTTCCACACTCTAATAGCTCTAGAATACACCACTGTAATATTTGGCCCCGTGGGCATCTAAAGATATGATTGATCCACGCAGTACTGATATGGCCCATCCGGATCTATTCATGATGATTGCTGTAATGGTCATTTTATCAGATTGGAAGTCATTTAATCACATTTCGAAGTCATTTAACCACATTTCTTATCATACATGGTGGGCATGGTTCTCCTTCTTAAGAAGTGCTCACAACTAACATTCAAACAAATGGACCTTCCCACAGATTTCTTCTATAATATGGGTTACTTTGTATATGTTTGCTGCTCTTGAGGGAAAATGATAGCCATATAGGCTACATCACTACATTAGCTCCTATGTTCCGTATGGGGCATTGCTGAGATCTCCCCATTCACTCTATTCCTCCCCCTTTTCCTCATTCAACTATGCATAGATCTTTTAAAGGTCAATATCAAAGGTAAGAAATTATTATTCACTATTGGTATAGCAAATGTTTTATATATATGTTTACACTACTACATTGACTATCAATATCATGCTTCTAGTTACTAATACAAATTATCTACTCTTATGTGACTTTGTTGCTCATGCATGACTTTTACCGTCTGTGATATAATAATGATCTATGTTTTGTATTGCAATTAATTCTATTAGATTGTATTCTGTATTTTGTATGTTGCAAAGTCTATGCATCCTTGAACTATCTTATGATAATTTAACTGCCAATAAAAAGCTTTGGAACATAAAAAAGAAGGACAATGCCATTAGAAAGAATTACTAATCCTGCGCATCTGCTGTATCAGGTCAACATGTTTCAGCCGTAAGTAGGCCTGGCAGGTCTGCGGTTTTCATCAGGCCCAAGTGAATTTAGGTTCATCCCAGATTATGAGAAACCTAATTAAATATTTTAACTCACATACATGTTGCTAAGAAGATCATTCCAGTTAACAGAAGGACACAGAACACTGTTCAGCATTACAAGAATGGTAAAGAAAATAATTAATTCAGCCATTCTACTTTTAGATAGAATATATATTCTCATATGAGTACTGTTATATTTTGTGCTACTACCTAGCTGTACCTATCCTTATGTGTCTAGGGTGGGTCAATCTGCTAGAATTTTTGTAGGATGATGTAACTCCCCCATTACCTCTATGTAAGTGTCATCAGACAGCCTGTCTTAGTGGAGAGCTGGGTGTCATCCCTTGCCAGAGGTAAATAGGAATCAGCCTGGCTGGAATTGCGGCATAGGGCAACCTCAGCAGTGTCAGCAACTTGCTTCTCTGTCTAACAAAGGAGTGATGTTGTATATATAAAAAGCTTCACGCATGTATTCATGGCGAAGGCCTAATCAGGCCGATATTGTTGATTCTTGTGTGCTAGCTCTATTGCTGAGTGCTCAATAACAAACAGCATTTTGTGCAATGGGTTTAGCCCTCATTCAGAATGTTCAAGGCATTTGATAATATGCCTATGAAGAAGTCTAAATGTAAGCAAAACCATTACAGAGAATACTATCCTGTACATGCAGGCAAGCAAATGTGTGTCAAAGGTGTTTGTTAAAAAAAAAGATGGCAACTTTAAAACGTGAGACTGTAAAATGGTGGTGTACCTACTTGGGCCTAATGAGACCACATGGTTGAACAGTATAAAGTGTAGCAAATATTGACATCTTTATTATAGGAATGCACAATATCCTCCTAATTATAATTTATTTAATACATTGCTACACACTGCACTTTGGCTGTTTCTAATTGCTCCAATTAACAGATTTTATTGTGTCCTAATTTATGGTACTCTATTTATTGATCTAGGAAGGGTAGAAGACTGAGTCTGTCTGCCTGAAATTTGAACTCATAACTGCCAGAACAGCTTTTTTTGTCAGCGGGGAGTGTTTACTAAGCAACACTGCCATCTTAAATGATGAAATCACATGGCAACTCTTGTCTACCTACATTTTATAACATAGGTTGAACTCTAGAAGTATTGGTTGATGTAAAATATCCAACAAATCATTTGTATACGACAGGCTTAAGATGTAATTTGTTCCTGTAATTTAATGACTAGACTATCATATTTGCTTCACATTTGGTTTTCAATATGTTTTCTTTTCTGCAGTTGTCTCTTGTGGAGAGCTTCCTTCTCCAGTAAATGGGAACAGGATTGGAACATTAACAGTGTATGGAGCTACATCGATTTTTACTTGCAATGCAGGGTACACACTTGTTGGGTCTCATGTCAGAGAGTGCTTAGCAAATGGTCTCTGGAGTGGTGCAGAAACACAGTGCCTTGGTAAATATGAAATGTTTTTCTGGCTAAATTACTTTATCAAATGTACGTGAACTTGTATTGTGAATGATGCTTAGATACAATTTTGTAAATGTTTTCATTTGTATACTTTATTATTTTATCCATCATTAGCTTAATTAGGCCTTACATCTTGCAACCTTGTATCTGCACTTCAGGGCTTAATTATGAAGGGTTTCAATCGTAAAGCTCAGGACTGTCATCCCTAGGGGTGCTGAGATTGCGGAGTCTTTGTGGAAAAGCCAGATCTTGTGTGTTCTTCTAAAGTCCGCCAAGGAGGGTGCTGTTTGAAGATGAAGGGGCGAGTCATTCCAGATCCTGGCTGTGATTTAGTAAAAGGAGCAGCTTCCTTTGAGGCTGCGGTGGATGCAGGGGGAATGGGAATGCACTATTGAGGGAGAAGGCAAGTGCCTTGCGGGTCAATGGAAGTTCAGCCTGTGGTTGATGTTGGCTGGTCCTTGATCATGTAGAACTTTGTAGGCGTGTGTGAGGATCTTGAACTGGCAACTCTTCTGGATGGGAAGCCACTGGAGGTGTCTGAGGAGGGGGGTGATGTGGGTCCATTTGGGGAGTTCCAGGATGAATTTGACTGCAGCATTCTGTAAGGTCTGGAGTCTTCTGAGGAGTTGGGTGGAGATTCTTGTGTAGAGGGCTTTGCTGTAGTTGAGGTGGCTGGTGATGAGGGCCTGCATGGTGGACTTCCTGGTGTTGAATTGGATCCATCGAAAGATTCTGCGGACCGTGCAGAAGAAGTGCAAGCAGGAGGAGGCGACTGTGTTGACTTGCCGTCTCATGGTTGGTTTGTGGTTGCGGATTATGCCTAGGTTGTGTGCATGATCTGTTGATGTGGGTATTGGTCCGAGTTCTCTTGGTCATCAGCTGTAGTCCCATATGGAAGTGTTTTCCCAAAGGGCAGTATTTCTGTCTTGTCAGAGATGAGTTTAAGGCAGCTGTCCCTCATCCAGTTGGCTAGTAGGTCATGGTGTTGCAGAAGTTAGTGCTGGTAGTGGAAGGGGCTTTTGGTGTTGCATGTCGTCTGCGTAGGAAATTATATTGATGCAGTGGGCTCTGCCGACATCTATGAGTGTTTTCATGTAGGTGTTGAACACGATGGGGCTGAAAGATGATCCTTGCGGTATGCCACATATGATGTCCTTTGGTTCGGATCTGAAGGGAGCTAGCCGGATGCTCTGATTGCAGCTGGTGAGATTGAAGGCAATCCACCTGAGCGTGGTTTTCTCTATACCGATGTTGTAGAGTCTGTTGACGTGGGTGTGGTAGAATATGGTGTCGAACGCAGCAGAGAGGTTGAGTAGGATCAGGGCAACCGTCTCCCCATGGTCTCGGATGGTTCTGATGCCCTCTGTAGCTGCGATCAGCATGGTTTCTGTGCTGTGGTTGGTACAGAATCCTGACTGGGAGGCATCAAGTAGGTGATTTTGTTCCAAGTATTTGGTGAGTTGCAGGTTAATGGCTTTATCAAGTACTTTTTGAGTTTGCTGGGTTAAGCTGAAGGTTTCTGTAGGAGGGGTCTGACCTCTGCATGTTTCCATCTGTCCAGTTGGGCTGCTGTGGTGATGGATGTGTTGATGATGCTGGTGAGTTCCTTGCTGATTGGGTTGGTTTGGAGCTTGAAGAGACGGTGAGGGCAGGAGTCAGTGACTGCCCCAGAGTGAATGGATGACATGATAGTTTTGGGGTCTGGGAGGTGAACTGAGACTAGGTGGTGATCATTTGGCTGGTGTGCGCTGGTGGTTCGATGCTGTTGAGGTTGAGAGCAATGGGTTCAGGCTCGAAGTTGCAGATGATGTCAATCTTGCTTTGGAAGTAGTCCAAGAGGGTGTCCCAGAGTTCTTGGGAGTGGTAGATTGTGTTCTCTGTGGTTGCCGGGTTGGAGAATTCCTTGACATTGTGAAGAGTTCTTTTGTGTGGTTGGCTGCTATGTCGATGTGGGCTGGTATGGCCGCACTCTTGGCTTCCTTGAAGCATAGGTAGTAGTTGCAGAGTGCTGCTTTGTGAGTGGCTCTGTTGGGGGGTTCCTTGTGGCATGCCACTGTTTCTCAAGTTGGTAGCGCTTGGTGGTTCTGAGCTCTGGGGTGTACCAGCTGGCTTGTTTTTTTTCTTTCTGGTTTTATCAGGGCAACTAAGTTGACTCATTTGGTGAACCATGTAGGGAAGTTCTGGATGGACTGCTATAGGTCGGGTTGGGTGGTGATGAGAGCCTCAGTCCACTGAGTCTATGTTACCTTGCCACAGCAGCGGTGGGCTGAGCTGTGGTGCTTGGTGATGGTGTGCTGAACGTCTGAGATGGTGAAGTGGACAATTGCATAGTACGTCCAGGTAAGTTCTGTGACTTGGCTGAATTTGATTTTGTTGCAGGAGGTGAAGATGGGTTCAAGTGTGTGTTCAGCTTAGTTTGTAGATCCAATGACCAGTTGGGTGAACCCGATGTTGTTCAGGTTCTCCAGGAGGGTGGTGTAGTTGGGGTTGTTGATGTGGAAATTCAGGTCGTCAATTAGGATGTAGTGGTAGGAGTCGATGACTAGGGGGGCAATGAGGTTGGAGATGGTGTAGCAAAAAGCTGGTCAAAGTGCCGGGGGTCTGTATACGAGGGAACCTCTTATTGTTGTCATGGCATCAGTCTGTAGTTGGAAGTTGAGGTATTCCGTGAGGGGTGTGGGGTTGTCATCGGTGGTGATGCATTGGATGGTTTCCTTGAAGATGATGGCAATGCCCCTGCTGTGTTTGTTGATACGGTCTTGTGTATCATCCTGTAGCCATCAGGAGTTGAGGTCGAGATGTCGAAGTTCGTCGGGGGGCTGAGTCAAGTTTCTGTGATAAAGGCGACATCAGGGGAGAGGGTGGTGACGGTGTCCCAGATTACTGTGGCATGTTTTCAGAGGGATTGGTTGTTGAGCAGAATGTAATGGAGAGGTTCAGGGTTGTTCGTGGTCTTTTGGGTAGAAGTGGCTCGGGATCAGTGCAGACTGGCGGTCCTGGATTGCAGGTGAAACAAAGAGGCTTGATGTGAAAGGTCCTTCCATGGAGCTGGGGGAAGTGATGCAGCAGTTGTTGTGGCATCTGGGGTCCAGGGTCCGAAGCTCTGCAGTGGGTGTTCAGAGGGCCGGGTACAGACCGGCTTGCCTTTGGCGTGCCAGTGGTACAGCCGCACTGCAGCCTCCATTAAGTAGGTCCTCAGGAGGAAGGTGCAATAGGCAGTGGGAAGTGAAAGGTGTGAGGAGAGAGGAAAAAAAGCCAGAAAAGCATTTAGCGAGGTGCGGAAAATATGGTTAGAAAAGGCAGGCAAATAGAAGGTGTTAGATTTGGGGGTCTCTAGTTGGCATAGGTAGATACCTGTTACAAATAGGGACCCTTGCGTCTAGTCAGGGTAAAGGGGTACACTCATAAAATAACCCCTGCTCACCCCTATGGTAGCTTGGCACGAGCAGACAGGCTTATCTCAGAGGCAGTGTGTAAAGCATTTGTGAACACATACAGTAATCAATTGACAACACTACAGATGGACACCACACAAGTTTCATATAAAAAATAAGTATTCTTTATATAGATTTAACACAAGACCATACACGACAAAAATCCACAATACTGTTACTTTAAAATGGTAGAATTTGGCTTAGTTCTCTTAAGATGGTAAATGCGACACTCAGAGTTCAATGTACCTTAAGATTTGACATACAGGGCAAAAAAAGTGTTGCAAGGACGGTGATGCGTTGAAGATCCGGTGCAAATAAACAAAGGTGGCGCTTTCTTCTTGATGCAACACGCTTCCCGGTGATGCGAGATGTTTCCTCACGATGCGAGCCGCGACAGGCCCTGCGACATGCTTCCCAGTGATGCAGCGGTGTCTGATGCAACGTCAATCCTCTCCCCTGGCGATGCGAGTTGCTTCCACAACGATGCGAGCCACGACAGGCCCTGCGACACTCTTCCCGGTGATGCGACTGTGTCTGATGCGACGTCGATCCTCTTCTCCGGTGATGAGCCACGACAGGCCCTGCGACATGATTCCCGGAGATGCAACGGCGCCTGATGCGATGTTGATCCTCGTCTCCGGTGATGAGCCACGACAGGCCCTGCGACATGCTTCCCGGAGATGTGTCGGCATCTGATGTGACACCGATCCTTTTCTTCGGCGATGGGAGGTGCTTCGGTGGACCTGCGAAGACTCAACAATTCTTCTGTGACACGCTTCCCGGTGATGCGGCGGCGTCTGATGCGACTTCAATCCTCTTCTCCGGCGATGCGCGGCGCTTCATGTTGTGCAGCGGCAGTTTGGCGACACGCTTCTTGTTCTTGAGTCGCGCTTCCAGCTCCTTGCGACACGCAAGTCCTCAAAAAGTCCAGCACAACTGCAGGCACTTCAGAAGAACTCTTGGGGAGCTGGTGGGTGAAGTCTGTTGGCCCTCAGACTTCAGCAGGATGCAAGCTCTTTTCCAAGCCCTTGGAGATCCTTCACAAGTTGAATACATTGCACACAAAGTCCTTTCTCCTTTCTTTAGCAGTCAGGCAACCACTGCAGGCCAATCCCCCAAACAGCGCTTCAGCTTAGGGATAGTCTCTCCTCAGTTTCTTCTGGTTCCACTCCTCAGCAAAGGTTACTCTTTGTTCTCTGAAGGTGAAGGCAGAGGGGCCTTTGCCTAGTCCAAACCAGTTCTGGTCAGTCCTGGAGCACTTTGTTGACAAGACTCCTTCTTTCCTATCAGAGTGCAGGGCAGAGATATCAGACGCACCGCAGGAGGTGGAGCCAGCATTTTGGAGGGAAGGCACAGCCCTATTCAGGTCCCAGGTGCAACTCCTCCCACCCATCTAGATGCAGATCTCTCTATTCAGCCCTGTGCAGACTCACCCTGCCTCCTGGAATTTCCCCAGCCCCTGTCACTCAAACTTCAGACAAGGAATACACAGCCTAGCAGAGGCAGGTTTGGATGGTTAGACAAGAAAATACCTACTTTCTAAAAGTAGCATTTTCAAACACTGAATGTTAAAACCAACTTCACTAAAAGATGTATTTTATTATTCTGAGTTCAGGCACACTAAATTCGAATTTCTACCATGTTCCCTAAATCAGTTAGGATTATGAGATGTAATAATCAAACTGCCCATTCTGGCCTATAGAGAACAGGTAGCCTTGCAATAGTGAAACATGAAACTGGCTGTATTTCACTATTAGAACATGCCACACACACCAGGGCATGTCCTACCTTATACTTACAATGCACCCTGCCCTTGGGCCTACAATAGGGGTGTCTGATATGAAGAAAAGGGAAGGTTTAGGGACTGGCAAGGGGGTGCACTTGCCCAGTCAGCATGACAGTACCAGACTGCACGCAGGCTCTGCAATGGCAGGCCTTAGACGCACTTTTACAGACTGCTTCTGAGGGTGGCACAACCAGTGCTGCAGGCCCACCAGCAGCATTTGGATTTACAAGCCCTGGGCACTCCTGGTGCACCATACTAGGGTCTGACAAGTAAACCATATCAGCCACACATGGAATCCCTAATCCATACATCAATTTACAATAGGGAGAGCATATGCACTTTAGCACTGATCAGCAGTGCTACTGTGCCCAGAGTCATAAAACAGCCAACAACAGGTCAGAAAAAATACAGGGATGACCCTGCAAGAAGGGCCAAGTCCAACAGAATGCAAGAACACAAACACAGTGCCTAAAATCAAACAATAAAGTGGCTAAGACATAGAGAAATAAAATAGCTGGGAACTAATTGAAGCAAAAGGAACAAGTGATGGAAGGAATTCTGAACAATGCAAACATTCGCCCACAGTTACAAGGATGTGGATTCGATCCACTATTCTTTGGCTCACCATGCCACCCCAGTTTGGACCAAGCCATATGCAAATCAGTCTTGACCCTGTTCCTCATGGTAAAAGTCTAGCCTCAACTGCCAAGCCAGGTCCTTCGTAAACCAAAAACAAGCATCCTGGGACCAGTTTCAGTTCATCACCCCTCATCAGCTAGGTTAGCTTGAATCCAGTGGTGCAGTGAGCATGGGACCCACATCTGGACAAAAGCAGAAGGAACACATGATGGATGAAATGCTGAACAATGCAAACATTCGCCCCCAGTTACATGGATCTGGGTTTAATCCATTGTTATTTTGCTCACCACACCACCCCAGTTTAGACCCAGCCATATGTGAATCAGTCTTGACCCTGTTCCTCATGGGAACAGTCCAGTCCGAACTGCCAAGCCACGTCCTCCCTGGACCGAAAAAGAAGCATCCTGGTTATCTAAGTAAAGCCTAGCCAGGAGCAGTACATCTATATTGTGGAATAAAGGCTACAAAGGCATACATGTCAGGCAGACACAGGCTAACAAAACAGTAAAAGAAGGCTGTCTAGTCAGGCAAACTCGGCTGACACACCAGGGTAACATCAGTAGCCATGGCAGGCAGCGGGGATCGATGGCAAGGTGCAGGGCTTACCGACTCAGCAGGAGTTAGAAGGAGACCTGGTGAGGCGGTGGGGAAAGCTGGCACAAGACCATGTTTAGTTTACATTTTCCGAGTAGGATAATACTGGTGCTTGTTTGTATTTTTATATTTTATTATTATTGTATGTGATTAGTTTATTATGCCTTGCATTATGAATACTTTTACCTTCAAGTCATCACTTACTTATAAAAGGCTTGGTTAGGTCTAGATTTCCCGAATATGACACTATCATTGGCCCTTATTTTCGATGGATTTTAAAAATTTTACAAAGGGTCAATCCCATAGTCTGTGATACCTTATTGTCAAAAGTTCTGTTCATCTGGTTGCAAATTCTGAGAAAATGTCAGTCTTTAAGTAGAAGGATTGGTTGATTATACTTGCTGCCTCCCTTTGAGGTATCTGGAGGTTGTACAAATACTTTAGACCATTTAGCCTCACTGAAGGGATAGCTTTGATAAGAGGTGTGCTATCTGACACTGTAGAACATTGTCACAGAATGTATACTTTAGCAAAGCATGTAGTGTACATTAATTTCACCCAATTCTCTTCAGTAAGGCCAGGGTAGATTAGCATGGGAATTGCACAAGTGTTGTGGAATATCTTCATCATAAGTGGGCATGCATGTGGGCATATCTATACTGCTGACATATATATAGCTATTTGCCACGTAGGAAAAACTGCTTCTGTGTGTTAGCCAACTTGTTACTAAGTGTACCTTGTAACCCCACAGAGCTAAATTTGCAATACATAAAAAATGAATTTGATAGAATAAGAAAATATATTTCCCCAAAATAAATAGTTGCAAAAAGCTGTTTGTCACTTGTGTGGATAAATATATATATATTCCATTAATAGAAGTATTAATGAATCAAACAGATTTTTTTACCAGTGGCTGAATCAGCCCGCCACGGTCCAGCATGCTTACAGTAAAGTGAGGTGCCTGCTGCACCTTTTTCTTCAGAATTGAGAGCAGAGTGGGCTTGGGTGGTTGGATCCTCCTGTCTCCAGGCTGCAGTCTGTGTATCTGCTAGATCACTGCCTCGCCTAAAGTTGAAGCATGTTCTGATTATCAAAAAAGAGAACAGCAAGGCTTGGCAATTAGGAACAGTTTAAGTTTAATTAAACAATAAAGGCCAGGATTAGCAGCCACATCTCTTACAGTTGCATGCTGGAATTCAACTTGCATTTGATACATGGCATGCTTTATACTATACAATGGGTGTAATAAAGTGAAGTTCCTCCACCTTTGGGTAGGAAATACTGGTACAGTGGGTCATAAATTGTGTGGTTAGATGCTTGATGCCACTGAGATAGAAGGGCAGGGCCGTACTGGCCGTAGCGGGCATCAGGCATTTCCCCAGGAGGCTGGAAGGGTGGGGGCTGGTTTTTTGTGGTGGGCCGGTTTTGTTATGGGAGGGGATTTGCAATAGAGCTGCATTATCGGCCCCTATTAACAAACGCAGCTGTGCTTCACACTTACCCCCCGTGGGGCTGGAGTGACAAAATTGCCAGGGCTGTTTTGGGTTACCAGTCTGGCCCTGTAGAAGGGGCCATGAATGCCAACTGAGGTGGTCCAGGTGGCCGGGTGTATCAAGTGTGTTATCTAGGGTGATGCTTACAACTAGGCATTGTTTGGGCTTTACCTGATGAATGCAACTGATCGGCTGCTTTGGCATCGTGTCCTTGGTCCGAATCTAAGCCCTCTACTGTGCATTTATTTGTGTTTATGAGTGAGTGCATCTGACTCATTTTGTAAAGGTATTGCATTCTGGGGCCATATGTGATTTACGTGCAATCTTCCAGGTGTGTTTGAGACTTGTTTGGTATCTGGTATCTCCATCACGGGAAGCACCAGGGGGAACAGAGGGCAGCTGTGTTATGTTGATCAGATAAAGGGTCACTCTGAAACCGTAACAAGTGTTTTATGATGAATTTGGGTAGCACATGCAACAGTTGTTCTATAGTGTGCTGCACTCATAAGAGCCTAATTAGCAATTTACTTATTTAGTTTCATAACAAGTGATTTATAGGTGTTAATGTTGAAGGAGGCAATAATCCACAGCCTGCACTGCAAGCATCTGACATTACAGTGGCATTGTAAATCGGATACATTTTAAACTTACATGGTAGGCTCTGTGATTGGTAGCAAAGTATTCAATATGAAAATGTGAATGACTGAGGGACAGTTATTTCATTCACTAATATCAAGCAAAGAGGACTATCAAGACAGGGCTGATTATTTGGCCTTAGTGTAAACATCTGAATCAAATTGGAAGACTGTAATTTTATTATCCTAATTGTTGTTTTCTCTTTAATTTAGCGGGTCATTGTGGATCTCCTGATCCGATCGTCAATGGCCATATCAGTGGCGATGGCTTCAGTTATCGAGATACTGTGGTCTATCAGTGTAACCCTGGTTTTCGTCTTGTTGGTACATCTGTTCGAATATGTCTACAGGATCACAAGTGGAATGGAAGAACTCCAGTTTGCGTCCGTGAGTATGGCATTTATTCCTCCAACATGCCCATACATGCTTCACAGAGAGGTCAGGATGTTTCAGAGATTCAGGAGCTTATCTTTAGACTTCTGCCTTAGCAGACTACGACAAGGCACACAGACGTGGTATATTTCTGTAGGCAACAGCCTCGATTGTGTCAGCTAAAGATTGATGCAGTCCCCTAAAGTTTAATTTAGAACTATATACAGCTCAGAGGAAATGCGCTGTTGATATGTCAATAGGCCAGTCATGTGCAGCCAAGCTGGCGGTGCAGTAAAACTAGACAGCTCTATGTCTGAGACCTTCACTCTCTGAAAGGAATGACAAGAAATGGCATCTGTCATGCTTAATGAGGGATGTAAGCAGGAGTTAACCGTCTGGAATATGCATATGCTGCAAAGGACACATACAAAAACAAGGGTATCCCCTGCTCTCGACAAATCCGTGGGGGCTCCGATGTCTTTTGAGCATGGAAGCCTTTGATCTGCCACCCAGTGCTTGGCGAGGCCAATGGTTACAGCTCTGTAGTGCCTTTCAGCAATTCTTCTTTTCAAGGCGAATTTCAAAGGAAAGCATGTTTACAATATGCATTTGTGAAGCTGGAAAGCATTCTTTGTTTATCTAGCCTTGGAATACCAGTGCTCACGGGCAGCTCTCCTTTGAAGAGCATCCGAGGATGTTGACATTGACAGTTGTTGTGCAGAATAATGAGCCTCTCAAGCTCACAAATTCCGAATAACGATCCATTAAGCTTCACAGGGATGGTCGTTACAGGTGACAAATGGGATCAGAATAGTTTAACATTTGCATCTTTCATTAAATATGTAACTTAATTGTCAAAAGAGCTGACTGCTAATTATGGTTTGTTCCTGCATAACAGATGTTGTGTCGATACACCTATAACGAACTCAGGCAGTAGTTAGTGATGAGATTGTGCATCCTATACTTTAAATACCTTTAAATTAGATTTTTTTAAATCATGTCTCTAGTCTTTTACAAGATGTGTGCTCTGTTGATTTATAAACCGAGAACAAATACCCAGGGACTGATTCCAAAAGCCTTTTCAAATGCCCGTTTGATATAACCTCTCGGAGAAATGAAAGGGACTAATTTACAAAAGAATTTCAGCCGCTCATAAACAAGCCTTCTTTAAAAAATGGTGTAAAACTGGACAGAGAACTCAAACTTTTCCGACGAAGACAGAGGTTGCCTAGGTTTGTATTCTAATATTTCACGAGTGTATTGGGGTCTCTATTTTTAAGGGAACTCATTTTTTGCGTTTAGCGTCTGTATTTTTGTATAATCATCCAGGGCTCCATGGGGCATATTTATGACTTTGTGGCACAGCGCAGCAAGTCACCTTGCTGCACTGTTTCAAAGGGGGAAAGGGCAGGAATGTGCCATATTTATCCCAATATGGCGCATTCCTGAACTTTCTCCAGTGCTGGCGCACAATGGCTTGCCTAGTGCAAATGCAGGCACCCTTGCACCATGGTGCAAGGGTTCCTCCGTTGCAGGCACGAGTGTTTTAAGGGACACCTTCCTGCACAAAAGCAATCCCGGAGGCATATTTCTCTTTCTATGTTTGCTCCAGAATGCAGCACACGTAAAAAGAGGAAGTAACAAGGAGAAATAAAGATATTTCTCTTCCTTATGCCTTTCCTGAGTAGGTGTATCTTTTTGGCACATTCCCATGGCAACCAGTTCTGGTAAATCTGGGAATGCATCAAAAAACATGGCAGTTGCGTGTGAACACACACACAAATCCCATGAAATGCTTTCCCTGGGTAGAGTAACGCAATGCAGTGATTTGCCCTCCGTTGCTCCTGATTTATGAAGCCACTCGTGGCCCTGCGTGACTCAATTAAGTGCATATTTTGAGTTGCGTCATGCATGTACCACATTTCGTAGTGCAAGTCAACGCGACTGGGCTCATACATATAGCACCATGTTTGTGACCTCAAAACCTTTTATGTGAGCAACATCTGGCACTTTCATGCAGAAGGGGCACAGGCCTACGGGTCCATGCTAGAGCTACTAGTGAAAGATGTATAATCATTGGAATTTAGATCACCACTGTTGGAAAGTGGTTTATTAGTAGTGATACGTTGGGACCTATCACTAGTATTAAGACCAAAAACACAGTAAAAGGGCCAGTCAAGGTCTCAATGAATTATTCCCTTGCTCAACCTTTGGTAGCTGGCAACGAGCAGGCAGGCTTAATTTAGGAGACTGGTGTGTTAAGAATTTAAAAATACCAATATATTAAATAGGTAGGACACAATATACAATTAAAATACAAAACCTATTTATAACATAGGGTATATTTATATGAAACAATACACACAAAAATGACAAAAATCTAATATAGAGAACCAGAGATATGAATTTTTAGAGAATAAACGCTTTCTAGTGCTTAAAAACCCAAAGCGCCACTGTGGGACATCTGGTCGCACTTAACCAGGACAAAGTCACAGTTTGAGGTTGACCGCAATGGAACCCTGGTCGGATACACTAGGTGGGAGGCCCAAGTCAAAGTGATACCATTGCACTTAGTCATTTTTCTGGAGCTTTTTCTCTTGACGTCAAACAAGGCTCCTCATCAGACCAGGTTTCAAGTCGACAATGGCAGCTTGGTTCAGCGAGAGGCCTTAGTGAAAATGTGGAAATCTTGAGCTCTGGAGATTTCAGCAGGATGAATCTGAAATCTACGGTGGGTGGTGGTTCGAAGACGTTGGCTTGACTCTCGTTGACGGGTCAGTCACCTTATGGAGCTTTATGACTAAAATTCCCAAACTTCTGAATCTCTTTTCAGAAGGTCCTTTTGGGATTCCCAGGTGTAAATACCTCAAATCTAAGGCTCTAGTAGCTCTGAGAGGGTCCTTGGAATGTTGGGACTATATTTCCCAGAATGCACCTGGCCAGCTCCTTAAAAGTCCACTGGACGCACTTTAGATGGGTCATTCTCGGTGAAGATTGTTCAGGTGGAGCTCTATTAACCTGTTGCTTTCAGGGATTCCCACTCCTTAATTCTTGTGAAGCCATGTAAAGTCCTTAGGGCTGTAGTTTCAGTTTGTACATCAGGTGCAGTCCTTAAGAGTGCAATCCTTAGGTCTCCCATATTCATACACAGTTCCAGAGTGCCAAGCAGGGGGGTACCCCTGACCAATGCGATGCAGGTTGCCACCCAAGTGTATGACCACTTCCTCCAAATTGTGGCATATTCTTGACCCAGAAAGCACTATTCTTCCAAAATCCAAAATCGAGAAACTCTCTCCTGGAGGGTTAGATCTGGCTAAGCCAACCTACTGGTGTAGCTAAGCTTCCCTAACACTCCCCTTCCAGCCCCTTCACTAATCTAATTACTCAGGCTCCTGTCTTGCAGGGGGTGCAGAAGATGGGGGTGAGTCTGTGCTGCCCTAAACTGTCAGTTCCTCTTTGAAGACCAGTTTGGGTACTCCACCCCATCCTGCCATTTGCGCAGGATGGGGCGCAGTTCTCCTTTGTCCTTGATCAGGCCACTTCACACCTCATTTAGATAGCTTGGCTCACCCTGGCAGAGGCTGAGCATTCAGAGTAGGGTTGCAAGAAGGCTGTATTTTGGCTTAAAGAAAAGAAAGTTCTCTAACTTATTTTGAAAGTTTGAAGTATATGTTCTAGAGCCTTTCTTTCAATTGTTATAATTTAATAAAGTATTTCCATGTTATCCTATGGAGCCACTGTGCTACAATAAGGAAAAATTAAATTGATGGTTTTTCCTTCACCAGGCCATATAAAACATCGTAGATTTTTCCCCTGCTTATAGTTACAAGGCACCCTACCCCTCTGTGACCTAGGAGAGACCTTAGGGATGACCTTGATGTAAAAGAAAGTGCCTTGAATTCCAAGGTCGAGTTTGTACATAGTTCTAGTTTAAAAGCAGCCTGCAAGGCAGGGCTGGCCTTTAAAATGACAGCAGGCCCACAGTAGTGCACACTTAAGTACATTAACTCTACTGGGCCTCTAGACCTACAACCCCTACCATATACTAGGGATTTACAGGTAGATTATCAGTACTAATTTCAATTATACCTAATTACCATGTACTTTTAATCAGAGCACAGGCCCTGGGTCTCGTTAGCAGAGCCCAGGGCCTATTTAGAGTCAGAAAACCAGCACCTAGTAGTCAAAATGGGGCAAAACGTGGGGTCAGGGGTGCTGCAAACAGGTCCTGGTTTCTCACATCACTGTCCAACCACTGCTCCAAATATTTCCAGAGTATTGGAGTAATTATAATAAGTGGTGATAATATCTTTGTTTGTTGGGTTACTTAAAACTATTGCAATAAGGAGAACAGTTAAAAATCAATTGCTCAGAATGGTCGATCATGATTGAAGACCAAAATTTACCGTTTAGTATTTTTCGAATATTCAAAATACAACAGTGCTTTGTGTGTAAAAATCATGCGGCTAAGTCAGTAAAAGATAGTTTGTCAAAAGTAAAACCTGTTTTTTACAACAATTTTTTTTTAAATTAAGGCACTATAGGATCATACAATTCATTATAAGCAACAACTCGATGCGCAAAGTCAGCAACATATAAACTCATTCTACAAATACCAAGAGCAGAAACCGTAAACAAATTATCCGTGATAAAACCGATTTTTAGCAGCTAGAATTATTGAGATTAAGAGACTGAGATTCTCTATAAGCTACAAAAACCAATGTGCAAAGCCAGCAACCTACATATGGCAGCGGCCAGTATGCAAAACCAAGCTTCTTAGAAGTTCCAAGTGAATTAGCAAATTAGCAAATAGTTGAGGAGCTCCTTTAGACTGTGGATCATTATCCTTTCCAACTTATTTTAGCATCCTGTAATTTCAATGTTAGACCAAATAAAAAAATGCTGTGTTTAGGCTCTTTGTACAGATGGCACGGACTGCTAGGCAAAACGAAGCAGTATGTAAAATCCAATTTAGTATGCAAGCTCCTTTAAACTGTAGATCATTATCCTTTCCAAGTTATTATAGCTTCCTGTGATTTGAATGTTTGACCTAATATAAGATTACATGATTATCTATTGCTCAGTGATCTATTCAGCAAAGAAATGTTTGTGTTGTTTAGCCAAGCGTCAGGAATCATACAAGGCGGCAGGCTAATTCAAATCTCCTTCAATAAAGCATGCTTTCACTGCATGCTTACAAGTTCTTATTTCCTTGGCACTGAAGAGAGGCTTTGGTAGTAGTCTGTTTTTGTATGTACGTTTTCTTCTACATATCCAAAGCAGATGCCCGGCACAGTTGGCAATGGAAGGTTGCCTGTGGGCACTTTCATAGTGGTAAATGGAGCAGAGAAGGGTGGATGCCAAGTCAGTGCCAAATATATTTAGTTTCTCTGGTGAACCCTGCACCTAGATAATATTGAGGAGCAGCCCTGGGGTGGCTGTGCAGAGTGCACCATCTGTGTGCCCTTCCCAACAGCACCGCTTTGTTCTTAGCTAAGAAAACCCTTTTGACAGTTTTGTTGACAAGCTGTTTGAAGCTATTGTATGTCCCTGTGGACTCCTAGAGATCATGTGGGGCCCGTTGATCTATTAACTCTTGCAAGTAGGACTTTGCTGCACTGCTATTTTTAGACAAAAGTTAATTTCATAAGTGAGCATTTAATGTACCAGGATCAGGTCTCTTGATCTTCAACCAGCTCTCAATATAGGTGCCTCTGCGTGTGAGCTGTTGCATCTGCATACAGAATTCCAATCGTATTTGAGCCGATTACATATATTTTGGTAAGTTAAAAAAATCATTCTTAGTGTTCTCATTACTATTCCATCCAGCGTGCTGGTGTCCCCACCCCTCATGTACTCACGGTAGGGGATAGTTGGAGTGAGCTTTGCCTGTATCACCTGGATCTGTGGAGTGAAACTCTGTCCAACAATTTTGTTCTTGAGATTTTGTAGTGCTACTGCTATTGTGATTCCTCTTCTTTTTCATGCCTCTTTGTGAGCCGTAAATGTTCCTTTGCAGTCTATTATGACCACCGGATATTTATATTTGTTGACTGTTTCTAGCCGGCCAAATGCCAGTGTTGTTTTCGAATGACCGTTCTTTGGTTAAGCTGCATGACTTTGGATTTGTCTACGTTCATGATCAACCCATTTTTAGTACAATAACTTAGAATGGTGTCAAGTAAGTGTTGGAGGCAGGTTATCAGCGTCTAATAATTTCAAAAGGGCAAGTCCACCCATCTTTGGGGTATTGCAGTTGCACTTTTCCAGCTCAGTTGATAGATCTGACATAAAGAGATTGAACAAAGCCCGGGCTAAAACGCAACTTTGTTTCAACCCTTTTGTTGTTGGAATCCTTCTTGACAGATGGTCACCAACTCCTAGCTTCACTTGAACCCAAGTGTCTGTATGTAGAAGTATCAACTGATTCATAAGACCGGGCAGAATATTTCTTTTAATGAGTTTGCCCCACAACTTTCTATCTATTTGGTCGAAAGCTGAGGAGTAATCAATGAAGCAGATGTATAATGGCAAGTCGGCATCTTTTACAGCATCTATCAGCAGGGAGAGAATTTTTATATTTCCTGTAGTCCCCATGTATTTGCTGAATACTGTTTGATTGAGGAGAATTACTGTGTTTTTTGAAACCCAATCTCTTAGTTCTTCTCTTAGTTATTCCCGGATAATACCAGAGTAATATTTAGCATCATTATCATCTAATGTGATCAGCCTATACTGTTTCACCGTTCTTGAAGATTGGGGAAATAATTGACCACCTTCAAGAAACTGGAATTATTTATTTTTGAAGAATCTACTAAAAAACTGGTTTCAATGCTTCCACCCAGCAATCTGGATCTTGTTTGAACAAGGTCAGGGGGATCTCATTTGGGCCTGGTGCACCCTCCTTCCTACCTTTGGCTATCCTGTTTGTGATCTGTTTGGCTGTGATTGTGAATGTTGCCTGAATGTTATTTGGATCATGATTTTTTTATCCATGGTATAGACTGTTCTCTCCTCTCAGTTTGTGCTGCTGGGGATTTCTGTGCTAAATGGTACCAGAGAAAGCTTGACCACCAGGCCTTTTCTGTCAAGTGGGAGCTGACTTTGTGAACCTTGGGATTTACTGTGCACCAGAATCTTGAACTGTTATTTATTTTTATGTCTTGGAATAGCTTAGCCCAAAGTGTCTCTTCTGCTTCCCTTTTTGATTGTCAATTTATCTTTTTCTTAGTTGCTTTTAATTGCATCAGCTCCTTTAGGGCATTAGTATCTGGGCTGGATAGGTGAAGCCTCCTCAGTGATCTGTTTGTTGCTTTTTTAAGATACCAAATGTGTCTATTTTTAGATGAAGAGATGACTGGCTAGCGCGATTTGTCATGTGTGGGATACCCAAGTCAAGGTTTTTCTCTTTCCATCAATCTTGGCCCCTCATTTGCTGGGCGAGTTTCTCTGAATATCTTGGTGAAGTTTTCCCAGCTATGGGGGCGCTAGGTGGCACAAGAGCGGAATGGCCGCCATCGTGTGAGGCTCCCGCAGTTCGGCGCTGAAATCCGTTAATTTTCCTGGTTCCATTGAAGGGATCTGCTCGAGAACTACGAGATTGTGTAACCTGGCTGGCGCGGAACCCTCGGTGTAAGTCTCGCGGCCAACCGAGGAGATTTGAAGCACCCAACGCTGCTGTGAAACTCTGACCAGACTGTGCAGGTGGCGCCCTGGAGCTTGATGGTGGACTGCGGCGACTACAGGATCACCGCAGTGCCCACGAGGTGGGTAGGCCTCTGCAGTGTGGTGGCAACGGGTGAGAGGCACTGAGTGGCCCCAATGGTGAGAAACACTTCGGGATGGTGGCTGGCTGCAGATGGAGGCATTAGCGGACCAGGTGATTGTAGTCTGTCATCACAGCTGGACGGGCTTGAAGTGTGCAGGCGCCCGGAATTGCTGTAACTCCGTAAGGCAGGCGAGTGGCAGTACAGCGCTGTATGGCGGAATCCTATTGCGTGATGAGTGGGTGACTGCTCTCCTGTGCCTGGAAAAGATTGTTTCTGCCTTGAGGCTGTGGCTGACATGTGAAGGAGGCGATTTTGTAGCTGTCGACTGGCTTGTGCGAGGATGCTGCCCTTGATTCGTGCATAGGGCGCGCAGGCCCGGGCGGCATAATGGCGGTGAACATGGAGCGCTGAATGCCTGATCTGGTGTGGAGTGGATCAGCGGGCACTGGCGCCTGGGGACATAGTGACGCAGGCAAGTGACGGGGGGATACAATTTGGCACCACCTCCTTAAAATTGGCTGAGAGTCTTCGTAACTTTCATTGATTGTTGACCCCTGGGATACGCGACAGGCATAGTGCTGTCCTTGGGGGCTTTAGTCTGCCCACGATTCTTGACTGCCCTGCATCATCGCCGCTATTGAGTTAAGTGTCACGGCATTGTGTCTCTTGTGGGGCAGACGGCGGACAGGGGGACTGCAGAGGGCAGCATAATCACTGAGGTAAGGTTCTGAACTGTGCGTTGTCTGCGTCGCATGCCCGGGCACCACAAGAGCGGATACTGCTAGCAGAGCGTTATCTCGTGTTGCTGATTTTGCGCTATCTGCATTTTGCATAGTGGAGAAGGCCCAGGGAGTAGCTCTGCATCAAGTACTTGGGGGGAGATCGGGCCCAGGATTTCCAATTGGACTGGCAAGCACTTAGCGCCATCGCACCAGATCGTACCATATCTAATATTGTGGACACAGGCGCTACGATGGGGAAGGTGGATGCGCGCCAGCCGCGGCTTACTTTTGAGGCCAAAAAAACCATGCGGCAACATCAGGCAGAGACTGATGCTGAAATTGAAGAACCACAAATAGGCTCACAAGTACCACCAAGTGCAGACGTGGCGTCGATCCTCTCGGAGGTGCGGCAGGGCTTCGCGACAATTGCGGACAAGATGGACACGATGACATCACGAATGGATACCATAGCGCGGAAACTGGAGGGTCATGAGACGCACATAACAGAGGCCGAACACAGAATCTTGGAGGTTGAGCATGCCACAAGTCAGGTGCAAGGTGCAACGGCACAACTAGAAAAGCTCTTAAAGGTCATAGCAGCTAAAAATGAGGACATAGAGGTGAGAAGTAGGAGGAACAATATCCGCGTATTAGGTATTCCGGAGAGTACCAATACCGGCAAAATAGAGGAGTACATTGAAAAGCTGTTGGTAGCGGTGGTGGGCCCTGAATTACTATCACCTCATTTCATTGTGGAGAGGGCTCATCGCCTCCCTTGGGCCACGACCCCCCCCTGGAAGCGCACCTAGGCCTATCATTGCACGCCTATTGAATTACAGAGATAGGGATGCGGCACTACGGGTGGCCAGGGAAAAAAACAGCTCCATTATGACGGGGTGTCTTTCACGATGTTCCCGGATTTCACGCTACAGGTCCAGGAAGAACGCCACAAATTCCTTGCAGTCAAGCAAAAGTTGAGACAGGCCCAAATTGACTATGCATTACTTTACACTGCTCGCCTTCGTATCACGCATCAGGGGACTCAAACGTTCTGCACGAAGCCTCTACAGGCCAAGGAATTTCTCAAGCAACTTAAGAAACAAAAGAAGCAATCACCTGTAATGGAAGGGCCGCTATCATCAACAACATCAGACGTGGAGTGACAGGAGTCAGGGAACACAACTTAAAGCTGGAGGAGTTTTTTGCTGTTTTTAATTATTCTCGTTGTTTTTTCACTCTCTTGCACCATGAACATATTACTGGCCTATAGGAACTAGATAAGTAGGGAATGATCCATCATATGTGTGCGAAGATCGACCCGGAAGGTAGTGCTGACAAGGACTGGAACACAACACTGGCAAGCAGCTGAACGCCCTAGCAACCTATTCAGGATCTTGCTCACTGATGCGGGATCTCTGGACGGGTGCCAGGTACCCATGGGCCACCCAGCTGAGTTTCCCCAAATGGGTGTACCCCATTGTGTTTCTGTGGGTGTATTGGTTTCTGTTTGAACTTTTTTTCATGCCGCTCTGGGAAGGGGCAGTGTTGTTGCTTATTGCAATTACGTTTTGGGGGTTAAGGGAGGGGGAGGGGTGTGGACATCTGGCATGATTGGGATGCTTCAGTGGGAGGGGGAAGGGGGAAGTTGGGTGCATAAATGTCATGGCAAGAATAATGTGTTGTGCGCTCTTCAAGGTAATGACTCTCGTATAGCATGGGTGTGGTGTACTGGGAGCTTACAATGCATGTGTTTCGTACTGATGGGTTAGAATGATGGTACCGGATGACAAATCCATATTGAGAGTGCTATCTTGGAATGTCAGGGGACTTGGGGATCCGAGGAAATGCAGGCAAATTCTGGCCTACCTTGATAGACAGCAGATACAGGTGGCTCTGCTGCAAGAGACACATCTTAGCCCAAGGGCCGTGGTGGCGTTTGCCAGTAAATGGGCAAGTTATAGACTTTTTTCCTCTTACTCCTCATATGCGAGAGGTACAGCCATACTAGTCAAAAAGCAGACCCCATTTGAGCTGGCGGGCACTATTGAGGACTCACAGGGACGATTTGTTATTATATGGGGGCAAATTGTTATGGACCTAATGTGGACACTCCTGAGTTTTTCACTACTGTATAGGGCAACATTTTGACTGTTGGGTCCACTCACGTAATTTGGGGGGGGGGGCGATTTCAACGTAGCCCTCAATCCATCCCAGGATAGGTCCAATGTTGCGGTGCACCATTACAACCATTCACAAGAGATGTTACAGGGGATATTGGAGGAGGGGGGTTAATCGACAGCTGGCGATATACGCACCCAGACGTGCGAGAAGGAACACATTTCACGTCACATACGGGCACATGGGCACGTCTTGATTACTGTCTGCTTTCACAGGTGCTGTGCTCCTCCATTTGTAATGTTGCACACACAGCCAGGACTTTTTCGGATCATTGCCCCGTCAAGGTGTCCCTTACCCCACCAGGATATGATAAACCTAGGCCACGCTGGCGGCTGCAACCTACTGCACTATTAGATGCAGTTTTCCAAGCTGAATTAGGAGACGAAATAAAATATTTTTTCTCCAGAAACAAGGGGTCAGTGGATAGCGTCAAGGTTATTTGGGAAGCGTTTAAAGTGACCATAAGAGGGTATTGCATTTCAAAGAGCTTTGGGGTGCTTAGGGATCTACAGAGGACACTCAGGAGGCTGGAGCAGGAGTTGAGGGTGTTGGAGGGATGGATGGGACGGAGAAACAGGTCAGGTGCAACAAAATTTCCTTGATAAGCTGTCAGAATATACAGACACTGCAATGAGGGAGGTGAAATTTAAGGGGCGATATTGGGTGGCCCGTAGATATGGCGACGGGGAGCGACCAGGTAAAGCGTTGGCTGAAGTGACCAGGAGTCCTCGCTTCACGACACACGTTCTAGAGGTTGAAGGGCCTAGAGGGGAACTACAACGTGACTCGCTTAACATACTTGAGGTGTTTACTGACCACTATAAACAGTTATACACATCGCAAAGGCAGGGACTGGCGGAGCGGGATGGCTTCATGGTGGATGTGGCACTAGGGAGGCTAAGTGATATGCAGAGGGGGTTTTGGAGCCTACCATTCGAGTTAGACGAAATTAGGGAGGCAATCATGCAATTGAAGAATGGGAAGGCACCGGGATCCGATGGGCTGCCTGCGGAATTTTATAAACAACACATAGATGTCATGGCACCGGTGCTTCAAGAGGTATATGAGGAATCTCTTGAAGTTGGGATTCTCCCTCCCTCGATGAGGGAAGCGTTAGTCACATCTCTGTTGAAGCCAGGCAAGCCCCCTAGATCGTGCAACTCCTACCGGCCGCTATCCTTGATGAATTGCGACACTAAGATCCTGGCTAAAGTACTAGCCAATCGTCTGACTCTCCTGATGGACAAACTCATACTCCCTGATCAATCAGGTTTTGTGCCAGGTAGAGCTACTACGCATAACCTACGCACTCTCTTCTTGCTGATTCAAACAGTGGCACCCGAGTTCCCGCTAGCTGCAGTATTCCTAGATGCCACCAAGGCATTCGATTCTGTGGAGTGGGACTACCTGTTCGGAGTGCTGCAGCGTATGGGCTTCCCGCTCCCTTATATATCCTGGATCAGGTTACTGTATCATCAACCCACTGCCAAGATCTTGATCAATGGCCATTCCTCCCTGTTGTTCACCATCTCTAGGGGTACCAGGCAGGGATGCCCACTATCCCCGCTCCTGTTCGCCATAGCGATCAAGCCACTGGCCTCCAGGCTTCGTCAATTCCACCAAGACAAGGCTTTCCGTTGTAGTCCGCATCAGCTTTTGATTTTGCTATATGCAGATGATGTGACATTATATATTAGGGACCCTCAGCAGAACATGAATCCCTTACTGCGAGAATTCATTGTATTTGGCAGGCTAATCGGTATCACAATTAATTGTGGCAAATCCCAAGTCTTCCCTCTCACTCCGGCGGTCCCTCGGTTCCAACACGACTTTCCACTGGAGTGGTGTGAAAAAGATATCCGCTATCTGGGTATACAGGTGGCCAGGGACAGAGAAGACACGATAAGGCTCAATGATGGCACAGCCATTACACGTCTGTCTAATAATGTCACCCGTTGGATATCCCTACCTCTTTCGCTTGCGGGACGAGCGTCCCTCATAAAAATTATCATATTGCTGCAGTTCCTCTACTTGTTCCTGAATATACCGTATCAACCAGGGGCTTATTTTTTTTTTGAAGCTTTACGTACGGAATTGCTCAGGTTGTTCTGGGGCCGCAAGCAGTCGTGGCTTAAATGGTCTACACTTACGAAACCGTATGATCAAGGGGGATTTGATGTCCCAGATTTCGAGGTATACTTTCTGTGCGCCCAGGCGTATTATGCGTATTATTGGATATACCCCCCTATGTATATGCCGCAAGTGGCAGTGGAAGACTGCCACCTACCACGATTACTGGCACAGTTGATGCGTGGCATCGGATAACTGAGCTTGTTGCATCGCCTTTTTTGTACTCCTCTAGGCTCCCACTGTCTTATCACCCCAGTATATCTCTGCTGCAGGAAACTGGATTTCTTAATCTCTGTAAGCGAACTAATATTAGTACATGGGGAGACATCTTTCATGAAGGAATATTCCGTCCCCTAGAACACTTTTTTCAGGGGCTACAGCCCACGCCGTTAGAGGTGTTCTTATATGTGCGCCTGCGACAGGGGATAATGGTGGTGATCCCGGACTTTCCAAGGGAGCCGTCAAGTCTCACTCCATTACACCAACTACTGGGATCTACGGATGGGAAGCACTTAGTGTCAGGACTATACCGGTGTATACGCACGCAACAAGTGGAAGTTACTAGTTCGGCCCGTACAAAGTGGGGGGAAGAAGTGCGACGAGACATAACAGAGGAACAGTGGCGGTATTACTGCATCCAAACTGGTCAAATCTAAGCCAGTTGCCGGCTGCGAGTTATCCATTACAAATTTGTGCAACGACTTTATTACATGCCTGTCAAAAAATACAGGTTTAAGCTAGCGGATAACGATAGGTGCGAGAAGTGCGGGAGGCCTGAGTCGGGTTTCTTACATCTGGCGTCAGGATGTCCTGGGGTGCAGGAGTTTTGGGAGCAAGTCTTCGAAGCCCTTGAGAAAATGATAGGCAGCGCACTGATAAGGTATCCCCTGGTGGCGCTCCTGGGGTACGTAGCACAGGTCCCCAAAACATACCTTGATATATCATTGCTACTGGCCAAACGAAGGATGGCTTGTAGATGGGGAAGGGGTCGGGCCCTGAAATTTAAGGTGTGGTTGGCGGACTTGATGTAGTGTCAGGAGCAAACGAATATCTATGCTGAAACTCTCCAGAGGGCATCCAAGCCGAAAGATATCTGGGGCCCATTGCTGGGGTATTTCCTTTCACAGCACTCTGGGGAGGTAGATGGTGGTTCCCATGAGCCTGAATGATTGCGTTGTGAGGATTCTATTTCGGGTTAATGGCTGCCCACACGCCGGAATACAGTACATGTTACCTGTACCTGGGAGGGGACGGACTGTACCTTAAGGGGGACTTTGCCTGTAATACTATGGTATAATGGTACTTCTGTGTCTCTGGAACCCCAAATATGTAATGGATGCACTATTTTTATTTAGCTGTCCAGGAATGAATGTCTACTATACAACATATTGCCATCGTGACGACGTATACGAGAACCCATTGTGTAACAAGTGGAGCTTACTACATGTTTGATGCGATGTAATGTTTTTATGTATGACAAAATCATAAATAAAATTTCACACAAAAAAAAAAGTTTTCCCAGCTATGTTTTGCTTTTGGGCCTACCATTTTATTTTCTTCCCAAAGATTTTTCGCCAAAGCCAACAGTTGTTCTGGATTATGGGTTTTCCATTTAATCTTTTTATTGTTTACTGTATGTATGGAGCTAGGATGCTCTGGTCGCCTGTTTAGATTTGTGTCTTGCACACTCATTGTGAATTCTTTTAGGTGATGGCCAACATGTTCTTTTACTCCTAGCTGAAAGTCTGCAATTTCGCAAATCAAGGGGAAGGTTACATAAGTGTAGTCTATTGTTGTGCTGGCTACCGCATTGTGAAAGGATGCTACAGAGGGGCGATCTCCCAGAGAGCACACATTTAATGTACAAAAACTTAGATGTTCCATGTCCCTCAGTAGATTATTGGCTAACCTGCATTGCTTTCCCCACTTGCTGCTCTCCTGTTGTGGGATGTTCCTTGTCTAAGGAAGTACTCGTTTACAGTGACCCAGCAAATGCATGTTGAAACCACCCATTAGTGCAAAATTTGGCATAGGCTTCTCTACTAGTAACCTTATAAATTCCCCTCCCACAAGTTTTACTCCATTGATCATATCACGTGGGTGCAGTTATGTGTTTATGAGCACCAGTTATAGGTCGTTGTTGCCACTTCTTATATACACTGTGAGCGATTGTGCGGCATTAGTCGATGTTGATTTAGTATCCAGCACTTTAGCCACATTAATGCTCTTAATTGAAGTATAGGTGGCAAGCCCTCCTTTTAATTGTCAAAATTTAGCACTTTTTATAGCTTTTAGGTGATGTGTTTTGAATCATTGTAGATGAAATGGTTGAACTTTGCTGAGTCTTTTGTAGGAAAATAGCTTGAAGGTTTGAAAGTATAACAGTAGCTGTGTGTCCATTGTTTTATTTCTGAGGTCGTTTATGTTCCAAGAGGATAATTGTAAATGGGTATTATCTGTTGGTACTGTTTTATTCTAAGTCAGGCGTTGTTACTCCAAATATTTATTATTCTAGCTAGCCAACCCAAATCATATGATGCTGAACTGCCAATCCTGGCTTGCCTCACCCTCCAGCCTTCAGTTGTCTCTTTGTGAACTGGGGATGTGCTTCATGCCCAGTACAGATTGTGTCTTCATCAAAGTGTGTCTGGGGCAGGGTCTGGCTGCTCATTATGTTTTGGTAGTAGGGATTCTGAATATTTTTTAGTAGGACATTAGTTTAATCCACCAGACATTTAGTTGTGATTGCTCATCCATTACCCTCTTCAAAGTTTCAAGGGATGACCAGTTTTTTTTTGTTACCTAGTTCTCTGGGAGATATTGTACTCTGTAAACTCAATCGATTACAGATCATGGGATCTTAGATCCACCAGTCTACTGATTGATGTTAGTAACCGCATGATATCCCCTCTATTGAGAATTATACTGCGAGATGAACAGAATATTACAGGTTCTGACTTTGCGTTCAAGTCGTTAAAGGAGTTGGTTTGGTATACTTGTCCTTCCAATATGGGGGGACAAATTCCCCTGTCTGTACTGATTCCAAGATGCTTTCCGTAGTTAAAATTAAAGTTGAAGGTTACTCTTGTGAAGCTACTATATCCCCCTCTATTGTAATAGTTGTTTGGTAGTCCTGGCCATTGGCACCCTTACTCTCTTGGGCCTCCTCAGCTGATTCAGTGTTTGTGTCAGGCGGGTTGAGGTATTTTGCATGTTTACTGTTGTTGTTTAACTGCACTGGGCTTCTTATCACTGGAATAGTAGAGCTGGTTTGGAAGTATGTTGTTATGTCGGTCTTTCTTTTTGCTGCCCTTCCTCCTCTGTTTACAGCATTGCTTTGCTGCAGATAGTGCTGTTGCCCCAGGCCTCATCCTTCTCTGACTGACCTGGCTCAGGGGAATCATTTCTGACAGCTGATTCCCCCAAGGATCTGGGTGGCTGTCCATCAGACTCTTGATTTTCAGCATCTGCATTTTCCTGAGAGTTATTATTTTGTTTTTGAGCATTGTCTTTGCTAGTTCCACCCCCCTGAACCTTCTCAGTTATTTCTTGTTTTATTATATTGCCCATCACAGGGCTGACCAGAGCTGCTGCCTTTGTGGTTTTAGTTGCTTCTTTTATGTCAGAGAGGAGATCCCCCATTGTGGATGGTAGTGTTGATAATTTGTCAACTATTGCAACAAAAGTGCAACATGGTTTAATTAGGTTTGTTTAAGTTTGAGCCCCTCTAATCAGATTGTTGATGTCAGTTAGTTTGATATCAATATTTGAGGCATGTATGGCCAGGATATTGAAGAGAGATAGTTGAATGTCCATTTTTGTCAGATTGGTATTGCATCGCATTGATGGGCAGTTGCATGGTGTTTAATAAAGATGTTCATATATGGTCTGTTCCATTCTGCTTCTCCTCTGTGTTTGTGATTTCAGGTGTTTTACTGCCTTTCTCCTGAGGTATTTTCAGGGGTATATGAAGCTACCAATTCTTCACACTCTTGCGTTGTGAGATATGATGTATTTAATGTATCACCATTTGCAGTCTCGGTATCGTGCCTCTCTAGGGTTGAATCAATATTGGGGGCACTGTTTGAAGCCCGCTTTGTGGAGTAGAGTGTAACCAGGTAGGTTCCCTGAGTTATCTCCATTGCTTGACTTGTCATATAATAAGTCAGAATTAAATATACTCTCTGGAGCGTCATTTAGATGTGAATAAGTTATGGTGCACAGGTAGTCTGGTTTGCTTCCGCCTAAGATCTTTTGCTTCTTGAAGTTGTGAAGTGGAGCTTGTTGTCGGTTTTTCCTTAGGGTAGACCTCCATAGAGGTTTGTTCATTGCTATGTATAGGACTTTCTGTTTCGACTAGGGGTATCGAGGGTGCACAAGGGTTTGATGGTGATTCCTAGGGGCATTTGAGTTTAATAAGATGATAATTGTTGGTTCAATTGGGGCCCTTGTGACCCCTGTCCTTTCTGAGAATGAGGTGTCATTGCAATTGTTTCTCTGTATAGTGAGCATTTCTGAAGCTGTCTCCGCTACTGAGTGATAGTGAAGGGCATACTTGTGTCTTCCAAAAGTGTGCTAATTGTTTGCCCTTTGAGCATGGCTGCTCCTTGGTTACCTTGGTGGCCTCCATTTCCCGGAAATTATTTTGCCTTGTTTGTGTTTCTTTCAATCAACATTACTGGCTTAATGCCTTAAGTGCTGGTCTAATCTATAACCACTGAGTGCAATGGGAGTGGGAGACTGTTGAGTCCCTTATTTACTTGAGCATAGCACATCCCCTGCATCTTTTCCTTTTAATTGGTTGCCAATGATCCTCTTTGCCTCTCTCTTCCTGGTATCATGTTGGTGCGATCAGCACTGTCAGTTCGCTTCCAAAATGTTCCTGCTTTGAGCCTCCTTGTGAGCAGCCTTAAACCCTGCATCCTTAGTTCTGTACTAGTATACTGGATTGCTGGATCGTTGGTTCACTCTTTTTGTATGCTCCTATTGTGCTCCTTTTGTACTCCTGTTGTGCGGTAATATTGAAGAGGCTGCTCTACTTAATTTGAATTGTTTGTGTTGATCTGAAGGGAGGGAGACAGAACTCTGGATAGGAGTTGGCAGGTTAGTCGGAGGAGCCTTGGAACCCATCAAGGAGCGTCAAGCACAGGCGTGCAGGGGAGTCCAGCCGCAAGCTTCACCCAGCCAAGACAAGCCATTTCCACGAGCCCAGAGGCTCAGACCTGAGAGCTCCTGCACTCGCCAAGCCCTCCTCACTGCACTCGCCAAGCCCTCCTCACTGCACTCTCCACTGCTGGCTGCAGGTGACTGCAGAACCCTACGAGGAGCCTCAAGTGCAGATGTGCAGACATGCAGGAGAAGTGCTGCTTTGAAGTGCAGGATGTTCCAGATGAACCAAGACCATAAGGAGTCTGGGACAATACCTCCACTACCCTGCCAAGGAAAATTAACAAAAAAAGATCAAAGGGGGAGGCATGAGCATGCTGTGTTGCTGGGTCACAAGCAGAGTAGCGGGAACTGATGAGAAGCTGGTGTAGGGCTGTACGCTAGTTGAGGGAGCATCAGGGAGTGTCAGATCCCCAAACATGGGCCAACAACAGGGTAGCAGCCAACTTGTCCACAGAATCATCAGAGCCATGTCAGTCTTTGAATAATATTTTGTCTGCTTTCTCCCCTCTCAACAACCGGGCAAGTAGCAGACCTGTTCAATCAAATTAAATCAGGGTTGGCTGTTGATCCTTTTCCACCCAGAGTACTACAGCTAGCCTCTGCCATTATCCCCGGTCACCCATTATTGATTTTTAATCAAATGTTCCTTTTAGGGCTCTTTGCCCAAAAATGGAAAATTGCATCAATTCTCCCTCTTCTAAAAAAGCCGAGCCTGGACGCAGATAACCCCAGCAACTATAGGCCAATTTCTCCGCTTCCTTTTCCGTCCAAGATGGTAGAGAAATCTATCAACACTGACCTTTCTCTATTCATCCAGGAACAAAAGCTGCTTGACCAATCTCAGTTTGGCTTTAGAAGCCAAAATAGCAAGAGTCAGCTCTGATAACAGCTTCTGAGTATGTCAGAATGACTGTAGACAATATTGTTAAATCTTTTAGCAGCGTTCAACACCATCAACCATGGACTTCTCATCAATTGTATGTTTGAATTAGGCATCAGGGGCACTGCCCTTAATCTCCTAAGATCCTTTCTCACTGATAGAGTTCAGTTTGTGGAATCCAATGGGTGCAGTTCAACATCTTTAACACTACTCTATGGTGTACTGTAAGGATCGGCATTGAGTCCAACTCTTTATAATTTATGCGTTACATCTCTAGCTTCACTGATGACAATTTTTGGTTTCTGAATGGTCTGTAATGCTGATGACACCCAGATCATAGTGTAGGTCACAGAAGATCTGGACAGGACTGCAGAATGCTTCCACAACTGTACGCAACAGATTTGGAGCTGGATGTCTAACAATTGTCTGAAACTAAATTCAGACAAAACCGAGGTGCTTCTCTTTGGCAATCACCCATCGTTCTGGTCTCCCAAATGGTGGCCTCAAGACATGGGAGCTCCCCCAATTCCTGTTCCCAAAGTGAAAAATCTGGGAGTCTAATTTGACAAAATGTTTTTGTAGTGAAGTATTATGGAATTAAGAGTAAGAGAGTTGGATACTTCAACTGATAGGTTTATTAGCCACAGCTGCTGCAGTCCCAGAGTAACTGTCTCACATGGAATCTCTCCACTCCAACCTCATCAGTACATTCCACATTCCAATGACATAACACCATGTCATTGGAATGTATGCTAGATCACCTCTTTAGGGTGCGATGTCTTCTTCTCTGGGCTGACTTCTTTTTCTTAATTTCTTCTTCTTTAAAAGGATGTTGCTTGATGCGTGGATCCTTTGCTGTGGCTAAAACGTCGCCAAATTGTAGTGAAGTATTATGGAATTAAGAGTAAGAGAGTTGGATACTTCAACTGATAGGTTTATTAGCCACAGCTGCTGCAGTCCCAGAGTAACTGTCTCACATGGAATCTCTCCACTCCAACCTCATCAGTACATTCCACATTCCAATGACATAACACCATGTCATTGGAATGTATGCTAGATCACCACAGTTTTCCTTTGTAGGACATGCAAGTGCCATCACCTCCTCATGTTTCTTTCTGTTTAAATCACTTAGGAAGGTTTTCCCCTATATTCCTCTGGACTTACGCAAGGCAGCGATCACTGCACTCGTCTTTTAAAAAATAGACTACTGAAATGTGCTTTTTTTAACCGCCCACAAGAAAGCTCTGCATGAGCTCCAGATGATCCAAAATGCAGTGGCTAGATTGTTTCTTGGGATACCAAAATATCAGTTGATTTCCCAATCTCTCCCTTTACTCCACTGGCTCTCGGTCAGAAAGCTGGTAATGTTTAAGTCTTTGTGCATAGCTTTTAAGGCCCTTCATCTTGACGTCTCGTAATCCATCAGACAGCTCTTTCAATGGTACACCCCATCTTGGACTTTAAGATCTTCCTCTCAGCCAATCTGGTCATATCTAAAATCAAGACAGCCACCTGTGGTGGTATGAGCTTTGTCCGTTTAGGCTATTTACATTCCATGATAAGAGGCATATTATAATTAGGGTTTGCCTATGAACTTTATTCACTCCACCTAAGTTTGCCTGATTCAACTAAAGTGCGCATGTCAAGTATTAAGAGACATATTTACTTTTTAGTTTTAACCAACATACCCTCCCATTGGTGCCCATCCCAATGCCCCATTGACACATAAAATGCTGATATGGGACAATTCCCTGAGTGCCTCTAAAACCTGTTTTAGTTTGCATGATTCTTTAACTTTACTCTCCGCTTACCTAGCTCGCACTGCCTGCCACATGTGGCCTTTCAGATATCATACCATCTTTTAACTGTTAGATCGGCAGCCAGGATCCGTTATTTCAGCACATATTACAAAAAGCTCACTAAGATTTTCCTAGCCTCTTTTTATTCAATCTCCTCCGGAAGGGTTCCTTATGTATTAAGTTGAATTCCATGTTCAAGATCAAAGTCCGCCAAGATTTCCAATACTCTAATTTGTAATAACTTTATTATATATAGTTTTAGGTCACTCCTTCCACTTCCTACAAGAATATATAAAATCCGTAGGTTATTTCACCTTGTATGATTTTCTTCCAGCTCCAGATTCTATAATATCGTGCTATCCTGTAATACAGTGTCATTGACAGGGTCAAAAGTGATTGGAGGTGGAAATTATAACCTATCTGGAGTCAGGGTCAGTCCTGCATTAACAGGTACTTCTAGTTCTCCAAAAAGCCAGACTAGTATTGTAGGTTTATTACCCATCATTTTAGTCTTACTCCCCTTAGTTTTAGGTCTTACCTTCTGGCATTTCTATGCTGGCCAAGCTACCATGTCAAATCTGTCTACCATCATATTCACAATTAAAGCTCCATTAGTTGCTGACATAGTCTCATTATATATCTCAGATTGAAAGTTTTGTAGAGTGATGCCTGGTCTCTTGGTCTCCTATATTTCACGAGTTTCTCTCTATAGGCTGTTGTATGTTGAAATAGGTTCACAAAGATGGAGTGTATCTCACTGTGTGTTGTGCAGGGAATGCCTGTATTATATATACCATTTCGAGCAGCAAGCCACCCAAGAAAAACTCTACATTTGACTGACCTTTTAGCCTTTTTATGGGCAATCCTTCTCTTCATTCTGTTTTTAATAGAAGGTCATCGTTTAAGTGATGCTCTGTTTAGTCTCAGATCTCCCTCTCTTAAAAACCTAAGCTGTCACTTTTCACCAGACCCCTCACTGTGCCTCAGATTTCCGTTAGTCTTCGGGTACATTATGCAGTCCTCTCCAACCCTTAGTTTTTTAATTTCTGTCTTCACTGTTGCTCTTGTTCCTTTGAACTGAAAGCCTTGCAGAGTTACTTCACTGCTAGACATTCAAAGTGCCTCTGCAACCACTGGATTTGATATCTTCTCTCTTGGTCACTCCCCACTCCTCCATTTATCTTCTTTCTCCCCCTTTCTGCCAACCCACTATCCACCTACCAGGTTTTTTGCAAAATTGGTGTTCCTATGGCTCCTGTTCCACTGGCCACACCCTATACTAATGTTGTCAACTGCTGTGTAACAGCAAGAAAGCATTATCCAGCCTGATTGATGTCCTCAATTTATTACATTCACTGTACACCCCAAGCCTCACAGTAATCCTTCTGGCAGAGACTTCACAGCCCAAAATTAACACTCCTACAGGTTATACAATCAGACATGGGAAAGCTACAGTTGTCTCACTTGGAGGACCTTTTATATTTCACTTTGGCAATCAGGACTGGGAACTCTTGAACAGCTGGCCACCATGTTCCAGTCAACTTTCCATAGAGTCAAATACTGAAAACCACAACGTTGCCATGTTTTGCATTTTAGCTACTCCTTCTC
This sequence comes from Triturus cristatus, assembly GCF_964204655.1. Taxonomy (NCBI): domain Eukaryota; kingdom Metazoa; phylum Chordata; class Amphibia; order Caudata; family Salamandridae; genus Triturus; species Triturus cristatus. The sequence goes on along the minus strand of NC_140589.1, from coordinate 410,366,983 downwards.
ATTTAGTTGCATTACCACTTACACTGTTTACAATGTGTGGGCCGTTGAGATTTATCACTGTAGATGCATTTAAATGTTTTTATTTATAAAAGAAAAGATGTAAAGTTATAGTTAAGGTGAGGAGCCAAATATCATAATAAACTGTATTTCTTCTAACAGCAATCACCTGTGGACATCCAGGAAACCCTGCAAATGGATTTACAAATGGCAGTGAGTTCAATCTAAATGATGTTGTTCATTTTACCTGCAATGCAGGGTATTTAATCCAGGGTGCATCTCGAGCACAATGCCGCAGCAATGGGCAATGGAGCAGCCCTCTACCAATATGCCAAGGTAAGAATAACATGAACTAATCTTTATGTGTGAAAGAAAATGTACTCATCCACATTTTTTTCAAATGTGTTTTGTGTTAAAATTCTTGTGAAAGTGTCTAGAAGCTCCTGTTGGTACTTAGGACCTTAATCCTGAGAAATGTATGAATCTTGAATGGCCTGCAGCACCGCCAAAAACCTCTTAGTGAGTCTTGATGGATGAACACCTAGTGGCAACTAGGAAATTATATTTCAGAGGAATGAAGAGTAAGAGTCAATGGACAAAATAGAGTTGATAGCGGAAATAGAATATCTAATCATTGATCTAAGCACGGAGTGCAAAAAAATCATCAAATAATCAAGAAAGCCGTTCAGGATTTGACCTCAAAGGCAGATGCAATAAGGTCCTTATAGTACCACATACTCTCCAGCAGACATCACCCAGATATGTGTTCCATTTGCCTATTCTTTCTGTTGTCTTCTAGTAGTATGTCAGTGATTTTTATTGAGGTTCTCCAAGTCATAAGGCAGTTGCGAAGTTGTCGCCCTATTATTTAGGTCTTTCCACTCCTTGGGGACCAACCAGCACATGCTCTATCTCTGCCTCTCAAATTTTCTGTCCTGGACTTTGTGATGGGGGACGCAGTGCCAGAGCAAGTGCAGTAGGGTGGCAATTCTGCCACAGCCCCTTCAGCGTTTCCCCGTATGCTCTAGGCACCAATTTTGAACTCTGGCAGGAGTTAGGTACCAGTACAAGGCTATTTTGTAAGCTACCTCCGTACTAGTGTAGTACTAGAGGCCCTCCTCTGTTTTAAAACCACGTGATGACCATCAACTACCATTATTTTAATTGACTTTTGGTGTTTACATAATTGTTTCCTGCATGTGCCTTTTTTGCCTTGAAAACATTTCTTTTGTTTCTCTTGTAGTTTTAAAGTGGGAGCTGTCACAGACTAGAACAGCCTTGCCAGGAATATAACGTGTGGGATGTGCATTTGAAGGCATGAGAGAGAGAGGTGTGGAATGTACTTCTTGGTCTTAAAGCGCAGTGTTATAAGCAGTGGTGCTCAAATGTTCATTATGTTGTACATTGGGAAATGAAGTGTGAGATGCTATAGGCAGTGGTGCAACAATGTGCATTGTGTTGTACATTGGGAGGTATTATGAAGTTCTTACTATTGGCTTTGACATGCCCTCATGTCATCTAGAATTCTGACTCTGTCTTGCTTGAGCTTTTTGCACGCACAGGCAGGCCCCCAGATTACTCAAGTTGTTTAGGTTATTCACGTTCAAGGTTGTTTAGTTTTTGAAGATTGTTGAATGTACTGCCGGAGACTTTCATAAGCTTCGTTAAGCTAATGGCTTGAACACATGGGAATTCAGAAGTAACCTGAGAACTCCTTTTCCTGTGGAATGCTTGCACAGAAAGTGGCCAATTCCAGTAAGTTTCCTTAGTGCAGAGGAAGGCCTCTCAAAACCCTCTAGTGTGTTTTTCAAACTATAAAGCTGGGGTTTGTTGACTTAGAAACTGGGATTGGAGCCTGAACATCAGACACGTCTTTAGTGCAGGAATCTGGTGGCTGAGTCTCCTGACCCCAACTGTGAATCCCTTAGTCTGGAGTGGGCCAGCTTGAAGTTTGCACTAGGTAATGTGTTATATTTTTATATGGCTATAACAGTCATTGTGGTGCGTGAGTGTCTGTGTGCACATTTCAGTTTCCAGTGGCTATAATCATCTGAGATGTTGTCTTTGAGTATTAACATTCTGATGTGTGAGTGTCTGTATGCACATCCAAGTTAATAATCTGATGTATTTAGTGTATATATCTTTCTGATTTCTTGCAGGACGTCCAGCATTTTCTGCTTGTGTTTCATTTTATTATTATCAGCTTGTGTTTAATTTCATTATTATCGGCTTGTGTTTTATTTCATATTAATATCCATGCATTTAACAGTTGCATTTCTCAAGTGTGCTATTATTGCGTGTGTGTGTGTGTGTGTGTGTATCTATATATATATATATTCACTTAAAAAACCATAGGTTTCACACATGTTATAGTTAGGTGGATATTTCACTCGTAAAAAACCAATGAAATTCCCCTGTTATAGTTAGTTCAGATAACTATAACTCGCGCGCCCGCAATCCACTGCTCATGACGTCACATATTACATCACTCATGACATGGTCAGTGGCATCACTCATGACATCACTGATGACATCATCCTTGTGATAGAGTGGCGGTCGCGTGAGTTATAGTTATCTGAACTAACTATAACGGGGGAATTTCATTGGTTTTTTACGAGTGAAATATCCACCTAACTATAACATGTGTGAAACCTATGGTTTTTTAAGTGAATTTGCAAGGTTTTTTAAATGCTAATTCCTAACTATAACGTGTGTGAAACCTAGGGTTTTTTCAGTGAATTTGTACGGTTTTATAAATGCTAATTTATTTATGTATTATTATTTTTTTTATATATTTATTTTACAATAAACTACGTATTAAAAATATATTTTTTTTTGCGCGGAACCCCGCGATTTTTTGAAAAAAAAATGATTTTTTTTTTCTGCCTTCGGGGTCCTTCAGGGACCCCCTGACAAAGGCTAGGGGATCAGGAACTCTCTACCCTGCCCCCTTTTCACATTCGCCACCTTCCTTTTTCACTCTCGCACTGAAAACAAACAAAATGGCGGCTGAGACTTCCTGATTTCTACCGATTCGAACGTTGACTAACATGTAACCACCAATCAGAATTACGCTCGCGCACGTTGGTTTTTTACGAGTGAAATGTCCAGCTAACTATAACATGTGTGAAACCTATGGTTTTTTAAGTGAATTTGCAAGGTTTTTAAATGCTAATTCCTAACTATAACATGTGTGAACCCTATGGTTTTTAAGTGAATTTGTACGGTTTTTTAAATGCTAAGTTATGTATTAATAATTTTTTTTTTCAAGGTTTTTCACCGTGCGCGCACCGTGCGCGTGCGTTGGGCACACGATGCGCTGCGCGCACCGTGCGCGCACCCCCGCGATTTTTTACAAAAATAATAAAATGTTTTTTTTACCCTTGGGGGTCCTTCTGTGACCCCCTGACAAAGGCTAGGGGGTCAGGAACTCTCTTCCCTGCCCCCTTTTCACGTTTTCCACCTTTTTTCCACCTTTCATTTTCAGTGTGACAGACAAAATGGCGGCCGACACTTCCTGATTTCGACCGATTCGAATGTTTACTGACATCTATCAACCAATCAGAATTTCGCTCGCCCACGGCACCGTGCGCGCACCGTGCGCGCACGGTGCGCGCATATAGATATTTTTATGCTTTTAAATGCTATTTTCTCAGGAAATACTGAACAGATTGACACCAGACCTGCAAAAGGCACTTCCCTGACCTGAGGACTACCTCTCTGCCAAATTTCAAGTAATTCTGTTCAGCCGTTCGGGCTGTACCTTCGACTAAAGGTCCTATGTAAGCCTGGGCAAAGCACTACGCTACGCTCGCGTAGTTTGCGAAGTTCGCGCTACTTCGCACTACGCGAATTGCACGTAGCACAGTGCGAACACGCGTAGCGTAGTGTTGCGTAGTGCTGCGGTCATTTTTTGCTTGCTCGCGGTCCTCAACAACAAGTTGGTGACCGCGAGCAAGCAAAATGACATCCCGGCGAGACTTTTTCCTCGTTCACGATCAGCAACATCAAGTTGGCGATCGCGAGCATGGAAAATAAACCTCCCGGCGAGATTCCCAACGCGAGGAGGTCAGGTTTCTCATTGCGAGTGGTCGCGTATGCTCGCGACCGCTCGCGATGAGAAACTACCAGTTCGCGTTGAGAAAGCTGCCGCTCGAGTAAAAATCTACTCGAGCAGCAGAAAACTACAGCTCGCACTGTGCAAGATGCCATTTTCAATGATTGCACAGTGCCGGTTGCTTGTCCGCACTGTGAAATCATTGAAAACGACATCTGGCACAGTGCGAACAAGGTACTACGCAGTTCGGGAAGTGCTACGCGTAGCTTGCGTAGTGCGAACTGCACTTTGCGTAGCTTCGCGAAGTGCTACTTCGCGAACTATGCCCAGGGTTAGTCCTATGGAAAAATGCATGGGGAAAACGCATTTTGGGACCCCCCTTTTTTCTCGGCCCCCCCTTGATGAATCACCCCAAGACTTTCAGGGTAGGAGCTGACCGGAGCGCCCCATTAGTTTTGAAAATTTCGCGAGGATTCGTCAACCGGCGCCAAAGTGATTCAAAATAGAATTGAGATTTCCTATGGAAACACGATCCTAACTATAACTATCTACTGGTGACCGCCAGTAGATAATATATATATATATACATATATATATATATATATATACAAATATACATGAATGTTGTTCATTTGACATCTGGGAAAGCCTTTCTGTTAGAGAGCATTGCATAAATAAAACCCCAAGCCTTATTCTGAATACAGTCTTTGATGTCTCTCATTTTATAAAGTGAGATCCCTTTCCTTGTGGTATTGTGTTGTGTTTATTGCTTCGTCGTGTGTGAGCCTCCATGTGGGAAGGTCAAGTACAGTACTCTGTGTGTGAAATCGTAATCACAGTTTTTTAGAGCCAACAAATAAATTGTGTATGCCATGCTATTGACATTACCCACCAGAGGGTGTGTATAATCCAGAAGTGTAAAGTAACTTTTAGCTGTAGTTACAATAGCGGAGTTCCCAAATTCCAATAATTGTCGTATATCATTACCTAAAGAAAAGGGTGTTGTTAAGAATTTTATTAATGACAAACCCATTCAAAACTTATCTCTTTTCTCCATATGTTATATCACCATTTTATTTTATCTAATTGGTATTTTTTGCAACTTCACCAGCACAATGTGTAATTTAAAAACACTACAATGACCAGAATGCTTTGCAAACTGTGAAACAGGAAGTGAAAGGCAAAATAGAAATAAATAATGTCTGGTCATTTTGTTGGTAACCCGTGATCAAGGTTCGAGTGAGAACCGAAACGCGTTGGGCCAGCGTTGTTTGGCTTGTTTGCTGATGAATTTGGCTTTGAATTAAAACAAAACTGCAACTGATTTCCGAGTGAGTGCGTGTTCCTACAACCTCTGGGCTCAGGGGTCTCTTGTTGCTATTTACACCGGCTGCCCTGCCGGGCGAACTGCGCACCGCCCCGAGTGAAGAGCGCCGACCCTCAACCAAGGGCACCACAGGTTCTACGTTAAACAGAGAGCCGGCAGCCACCGCGGATTCGAGTGCTGAGAGAGACAGGAAAATGATTCATGTATGCGCGCCTCTGACGAACGGACGGTAATACTTGAACTTGCAGCCGGAGGGACGCAGGAGACAGTGAAGCCTGTCCATTCACGAGGTAAGACGCGGCAGCAGTACAAGCGTTTATTGTTTCTCTAGTCACACGGCACTCGCAGCGGTACGGAGCTCTCGTAAAGCTAAATCGTGTATAAGTTACGACGTCAATTACATTTTCAAGGCAAAACTGAGTTGAGGCCACAGCGTAACATACACGTCTCATATGAACTTGCGAATAGACTATATCATCGAATCTACTTAATTCAATCAATACGGACTGGTTCATTGATTAAAAGTGATTTAATGACATTAACCTAATATCACTATTCGCATCCATATAAGCAAGAGAACTCGGATTTCCAAAGCCATTAACATTTCCTCAAAATAACAGCAACAAAACACAAGCCTAAACAACTACTATGGAGGAAAGAGAAGCTAAACGTAATGCTGAGGTAGCACAAGTGTTTGAAAGCATGTCAACTACATATCAACCCAAAGGCAAATTCAACATAAATGCCACAAATGACAATAAAGAGATTCTTAGATATTGGGAAAGATTGTCGAGAAAAGAAATCAATAAATGGTGGGAAGTGATCACCCTGAAAAAATATGTGGAAGTGAAGAGAATACCTCGAGGACTACGTCTCACATTAATGCCCAGTCATCAAGACACTAGTAGTGAACTACTGCAAGAATGGGGAGAACATCTTCTGGGCTCCTCCATGGGCCTCATAACGATCCTCATAAAACACACAGAAAAAGCACTCAACGACATACAAAAAGAATTAAGTGAAATTGAAGACTCCTTAGACAAACTCACGCTATCCGAAGAACATCAAAAATTAAAAGATTAAATCACCTAAAATCTGCAAAAACATGAAGACCGCGTTAAACAACGCAAGCAATTCAAATTCCAGAGGGACAAACTTGACTTTGAAGAAGGACGTATATTCACCTTCTCTAGGAAATATGAACAACAAAGAAGCAAGGAACAACTAGAAGCAGCCAGTATACAATCTTCCAGCTTTGAATCCCTGGCAAGCACAGATTTAAGTGAAAATGAAGGCACTAATGCCCCCCAACCTACATCTTCAACTAGCACCAAAATTCCTTTTTTAACCGAAATGCGCCTGGCCCTGCAACAACAAAGTTGGGAAAAAATAAGACCACCAGGCCGTGGGAGAGGAAGAGGAAGGGGCAGAGGACAGGGCAGAGGAGGAAGAGGAAAACAAGGCGTGGAAAAAGAGGGCAAGGGAGGCAACGATGCTTCAATGGAAACTCGGGGCAGGACAAAACGGACCTAGAAAAACCTACACAACAAGAAGTAATTAATCAAAGCGGTGACCTTCAGGAGTTGAATGTCATCAATCTCTCGAACCGCCATTTAACGAATTCAGAGGAAGAACTTCTCAAGAAAGGTCTTAATTTTTGCCCGAAAATTCACATTGACATCGCGCAAACACGCATTGATCTCTACAAATATAGCCGCAAAATTAAATTGGTCAAAATATTTGCGGAATGCCACGTCCTTCAGCAGTGAGCTATTAGTTGAAGACGAACAAGCCCTAATCACTCTTATAACCATGGGTGAGGAAGAACCATCAGACCCGAGTGAAAACTTAAGTGAAATACTTCCACCGTTAGGAGCCGGTATAAGCGGCAAGAAACCGAAATCCTACTTTTACCCCACTTTGCCACCTGGGAACAAGATTGATTTGTTTCATGAAACAATCATACACGATCTATATCATCTTAATCATCGTAAAACCAAGGACAATCTTTTGCCATCAGAAAGACAAGCGCTCAAAAACCTGCAACAGGATTCAACAATTGAAATCAAACCCGCGGATAAAGGCGGCAATGTTGTAATCCAAAATAAAGTAGACTACATATGGGAAGCCAACCGACAGCTGCAAGATGAATCATGTTACAAAGAGCTCAACACCAATCCAATCAAAGAAATAGAAAATAATATTAGTAAACATCTTAATGATTGGTTCAATGAGGGTCTGATAGACGAAGAAGAAAGAAAATATCTCACTGTGTCACATCCTATCGAAGCTACAATGTACTTCTTGCCGAAAGTGCACAAACGCTTAATCAGACCACCAGGCAGACCTATTGTCTCTGCCAATGGTTCAATCATGGAGCCCATCTCTAATTACATTGATTACTTCTTAGCTCCCATTGTTAAAGACCTTACCAGCTACCTCAAAGACACCACTGACCTCCTACAGAAACTAGAAGGAATACCTTGGAACCAGCAATACAAACTTGTGTCAATGGACGTAGTCTCCCTATACACGAATATTGAACACGAGATAGGCCTAAAAGCATGCAGTTTCTTTTTAGGAAAAAGAAATATCCAGTATAAACAGCATAACACCATGTTGTTACAAATGATTACTCTGTGTTTACAAAACAACATTTTTACCTTCAATAAAAAACATTTCCAACAAATGAAGGGTACAGCCATGGGCTTTTCCTTTTCTCCAAATTTTGCAAATCTGGTAATGGGATGGTTTGAACAGAAAATCGCATGGAATAGTGAAAACGACCAACATGTGCAAAAAATCATCGCATGGTGACGTTTCATTGACGACTTGTTCATAATATGGGATGGCACCAATGAAGAATTTGCAACATACTTCGAAATTTTGAATAACAATGAAACTCACCTGCAATTCACTTATGTGATAAGTTCAAACAAAATCTCATTCCTTGACATTGAAATTTACGTGCAGAACAACACCATACAAACCACCCTGTTTAGAAAACGAACAGCCACAAACTCAGTCCTACACGCGGACAGCTTCCATCCAACCAATCAAAAATGGAATATTCCTTATGGGGAATTTTTAAGACTACGCAGGAACTGCTCCGCAGATAACGAATTTGTAAATCACAGCAGAGCGATGCAAGCAAGATTTGAAAAAAGAAAATACCCTGGCAGGATAATCCAAACTAGTCTAAAAAAGGCAAAACAAAGAAATCGCACAGAGCTACTCAAAAACAAACAACAGACAAACCAGGAAGATTTCACTAAAATACGCCTCATAACAAGTTATTCCACTGAAACCAGCGATCTGGTGCATATCCTGAAAAAACATTGGGGCATCCTCAAACTAGACACCACTATTGCAGACCTCATAGGGGATCACCCTAACGTCACATACAGAAGAGCGCCTAACTTAGGTGATAAGTTGACTCGCAGCCATTTTAAATCCAAACCACAGAAACCATGGACTAACATCGAAGGTTTTTGGCCGTGCAAGAATTGCAAAGCGTGCAAAATTGGCATTCCGAAAAAAGAGGTTGCAGGCAGAAAAGGCGTAAAATGGAAAATTCAACAACATATTACCTGCAAAAGTAAATATGTGGTGTACGTGGTCGAATGTCCATGCAAGCTAAAGTATATAGGCAGTACAATCTGTGAAATCAAGAAAAGAATCCTGGAACACATTAGAGCCACTGTGAACTTAGATCGCTCTAATGCAATTGCTAAACACATGGAAAGTATGCATGAAAGCAAATGGGAACTGCTTAGGTACTACGCCATTGAACAAGTACCATTTCTGGAACGCGGAGGTAACCGAGAAAAACTTCTCCGTCAAAAGGAGTCTAAGCACATTGTTTCATTCAGAACCCTGACTCCTTATGGCTTAAATCAGGACGAGGAACTTTTTGTACATTTGTGAACTTTCTACCGGTTTTACTTGTAATCTTAGCATGACACAATAGTATAACAGTATAAGGCTTTAATAGTTTAATTGTTATTACTTTCAGTTCTGTGATTAATGGGTTCAATTAGCCAATTTCAGCATATATAAGAAAGTATAATGTCCAAACACCCACTAGAGGGATGCAATCCATTAGTCAAGTACAGTACTCTGTGTGTGAAATCGTAATCACAGTTTTTTAGAGCCAACAAATAAATTGTGTATGCCATGCTATTGACATTACCCACCAGAGGGTGTGTATAATCCAGAAGTGTAAAGTAACTTTTAGCTGTAGTTACAATAGCGGAGTTCCCAAATTCCAATAATTGTCGTATATCATTACCTAAAGAAAAGGGTGTTGTTAAGAATTTTATTTATGACAAACCCATTCAAAACTTATCTCTTTTCTCCATATGTTATATCACCATTTTATTTTATCTAATTGGTATTTTTTGCAACTTCACCAGCACAATGTGTAATTTAAAAACACTACAATGACCAGAATGCTTTGCAAACTGTGAAACAGGAAGTGAAAGGCAAAATAGAAATAAATAATGTCTGGTCATTTTGTTGGTAACCCGTGATCAAGGTTCGAGTGAGAACCGAAACGCGTTGGGCCAGCGTTGTTTGGCTTGTTTGCTGATGAATTTGGCTTTGAATTAAAACAAAACTGCAACTGATTTCCGAGTGAGTGCGTGTTCCTACAACCTCTGGGCTCAGGGGTCTCTTGTTGATATATATATATATATATATACAAATATACATGAATGTTGTTCATTTGACATCTGGGAAAGCCTTTCTGTTAGAGAGCATTGCATAAATAAAACCCCAAGCCTTATTCTGAATACAGTCTTTGATGTCTCTCATTTTATAAAGTGAGATCCCTTTCCTTGTGGTATTGTGTTGTGTTTATTGCTTCGTCGTGTGTGAGCCTCCATGTGGGAAGGTGGTATTCTCTATTATCTGGGAGTGCGAAGCAATACAACTAGCCATATTGTGTGCTGTCACTGTGTGTCTCACGTGATAATAGATTTCCTCACATTCTTTCTTTGTGCGAGTGCGGCCTAGCTCTGCTTCCCATCCTCTCTGCCCTGCAGTCTTATCTTATAGGGGTAGTTGCCCTAACAGTGCATATATCTCACTAATGAGGCATCTGCTATCCCATTTAAAAATTATCATTGCTTAAAGGGTGTTGGTGCACCTCTCAGCATGTGGTTTGATGGAAGGGTGTGTGACCCACTGTCAGATTTGTAGGTACTGGGTACAATCTGCTTTCTCCAGCCCATAGTCTATCCTTATGCAGTCAAATGGAAGGATTCTGTGGCCATTGAGCAGACAACCTAAACATTTGCAGCCCCCTTCCTGCCATCTGTGGAAGCTCTCACACTGCAGGCCAGTTGTTAAGTCCGTGTTGGCTACTATGGGGGTCACTGGGGAAGGAAATAAAGTCAACCCAGCTCAAATTGCTACTTCATCCCACACCTTCAGGGTTGATTTAGTGACAGGCGATAAGTATAGGCCAAAAACAACAATTGATGGACAGAATGCAGAACAATGTCATACATTCACCCCAGTACAGAGATCTGGGCCTAAATCCATCGTTTTTTTGCTCACCATGCCCTTCCAGTTTGAACCCAGCCATATGCAAATCAGTCTTGACCCTGTGCCTCATGGGAACAGTCCAGCACGAACTGCCAAGCCAGGTCCTCCCTGGACTGGAAACAAGGATCCTAGGACCGGTTTCAGGGTTTCACCCCTCTTCAGCCAGGATAGCTTGATTCCAGTGGCATAGAGAGCACGGGACTCACGTCTGAGCATACCCGTCCCACTCGGGGTGACAAATGCAAAAACAACAATTGATGGACAGAATGCAGAACAATGTCATACATTCACCCGAGTACAGAGATCTGGGCCTAAATCCATCGTTTTTTTGCTCACCATGCCCTTCCAGTTTGAACCCAGCCATATGCAAATCAGTCTTGACCCTGTGCCTCATGGGAACAGTCCAGCCCGAACTGCCAAGCCAGGTCCTCCCTGGACTGGAAACAAGCATCCTAGGACCGGTTTCGGGGTTTCACCCCTCTTCAGCCAGGATAGCTTGATTCCAGTGGCATGGAGAGCACGGGACTCACGTATGTTCAACACTCCGTCCATCATTTCCTTTGCTTTTTGCTTTGTTCGCCATAAGTTGGCAGGGTATGCTCAGACGTGAGTCCCTTGCTCACTTTGCCACTGGATTCAAGCAAGCCTGGCTGAAGACGGCTGAAATGCCAGAAACCGGTCCTAGGAAGCTTGTTTCTGGTCCAGGGAAGACATGGCTTGGCAGTTCGTGCTGGACTGTTCCCATGAGGCACAGGGTCAGACTGATTTGCATATGGCCATGTCTGAACTGGGGTGGCAGAGTGGGCTAAAGAACGGTGATGGATTAAACCCAGATCAGTTGACTGGGGGTGAGTGCTTGCAATGTTCAACACTCCGTCCATCATTTCCTTTGGTTTTTGCTTTGTTCGCCATAAGTTGGCAGGGTATGCTCAGACGTGAGTCCCTTGCTCACTTTGCCACTGGATTCAAGCAAGCCTGGCCGAAGACGGCTGAAATGCCAGAAACTGGTCCTAGGAAGCTTGTTTCTGGTGCAGGGAAGACATGGCTTGGCAGTTCGTGCTGGACTGTTCCCATGAGGCACAGGGTCAGACTGATTTGCATATGGCCATGTCTGAACTGGGGTGGCAGAGTGGGCTAAAGAACGGTGATGGATTAAACCCAGATCAGTTGACTGGGGGTGAGTGCTTGCAATGTTCAACACTCCGTCCATCATTTCCTTTGGTTTTTGCTTTGTTCACCATAAGTTGGCAGGGTATGCTCAGACGTGAGTCCCTTGCTCACTTTGCCACTGGATTCAAGCAAGCCTGGCTGAAGACGGCTGAAATGCCAGAAACCGGTCCTAGGAAGCTTGTTTCTGGTCCAGGGAAGACATGGCTTGGCAGTTCGGGCTGGACTGTTCCCATGAGGCACAGGGTCAGACTGATTTGCATATGGCCATGTCTGAACTGGGGTGGCAGAGTGGGCTAAAGAACGGTGATGGATTAAACCCAGATCAGTTGACTGGGGGTGAGTGCTTGCAATGTTCAACACTCCGTCCATCATTTCCTTTGGTTTTTGCTTTGTTCGCCATAAGTTGGCAGGGTATGCTCAGACGTGAGTCCCTTGCTCACTTTGCCACTGGATTCAAGCAAGCCTGGCTGAAGACGGCTGAAATGCCAGAAACCGGTCCTAGGAAGCTTGTTTCTGGTCCAGGGAAGACATGGCTTGGCAGTTCGTGCTGGACTGTTCCCATGAGGCACAGGGTCAGACTGATTTGCATATGGCCATGTCTGAACTGGGGTGGCAGAGTGGGCTAAAGAACGGTGATGGATTAAACCCAGATCAGTTGACTAGGGGTGAGTGCTTGCAATGTTCAACACTCCGTCCATCATTTCCTTTGGTTTTTGCTTTGTTCGCCATAAGTTGGCAGGGTATGCTCAGATGTGAGTCCCTTGCTCACTTTGCCACTGGATTCAAGCAAGCCTGGCTGAAGACGGCTGAAATGCCAGAAACCGGTCCTACGAAGCTTGTTTCTGGTCCAGGGAAGACATGGCTTGGCAGTTCGTGCTGGACTGTTCCCATGAGGCACAGGGTCAGACTGATTTGCATATGGCCATGTCTGAACTGGGGTGGCAGAGTGGGCTAAAGAACGGTGATGGATTAAACCCAGATCAGTTGACTGGGGGTGAGTGCTTGCAATGTTCAACACTCCGTCCATCATTTCCTTTGGTTTTTGCTTTGTTCGCCATAAGTTGGCAGGGTATGCTCAGACGTGAGTCCCTTGCTCACTTTGCCACCGGATTCAAGCAAGCCTGGCTGAAGACGGCTGAAATGCCAGAAACCGGTCCTAGGAAGCTTGTTTCTGGTCCAGGGAAGACATGGCTTGGCAGTTCGGGCTGGACTGTTCCCATGAGGCACAGGGTCAGACTGATTTGCATATGGCCATTTCTGAACTGGGGTGGCAGAGTGGGCTAAAGAACGGTGATGGATTAAACCCAGATCAGTTGACTAGGGGTGAGTGCTTGCAATGTTCAACACTCCGTCCATCATTTCCTTTGGTTTTTGCTTTGTTCGCCATAAGTTGGCAGGGTATGCTCAGACGTGAGTCCCTTGCTCACTTTGCCACTGGATTCAAGCAAGCCTGGCTGAAGACGGCTGAAATGCCAGAAACCGGTCCTAGGAAGCATGTTTCTGGTCCAGGGAAGACATGGCTTGGCAGTTCGGGCTGGACTGTTCCCATGAGGCACAGGGTCAGACTGATTTGCATATGGCTATGTCTGAACTGGGGTGGCAGGGTGGGCTAAAGAACGGTGATGGATTAAACCCAGATCAGTTGACTGGGGGTGAGTGCTTGCAATGTTCAACACTCCGTCCATCATTTCCTTTGGTTTTTGCTTTGTTCGCCATAAGTTGGCAGGGTATGCTCAGACGTGAGTCCCTTGCTCACTTTGCCACTGGATTCAAGCAAGCCTGGCTGAAGACGGCTGAAATGCCAGAAACCGGTCCTAGGAAGCTTGTTTCTGGTCCAGGGAAGACATGGCTTGGCAGTTCGGGCTGGACTGTTCCCATAAGGCACAGGGTCAGACTGATTTGCATATGGCCATGTCTGAACTGGGGTGGCAGAGTGGGCTAAAGAACGGTGATGGATTAAACCCAGATCAGTTGACTGGGGGTGAGTGCTTGCAATGTTCAACACTCCGTCCATCATTTCCTTTGGTTTTTGCTTTGTTCGCCATAAGTTGGCAGGGTATGCTCAGACGTGAGTCCCTTGCTCACTTTGCCACTGGATTCAAGCAAGCCTGGCTGAAGACGGCTGAAATGCCAGAAACCGGTCCTAGGAAGCTTGTTTCTGGTCCAGGGAAGACATGGCTTGGCAGTTCGTGCTGGACTGTTCCCATGAGGCACAGGGTCAGACTGATTTGCATATGGCCATGTCTGAACTGGGGTGGCAGAGTGGGCTAAAGAACGGTGATGGATTAAACCCAGATCAGTTGACTGGGGGTGAGTGCTTGCAATGTTCAACACTCCGTCCATCATTTCCTTTGGTTTTTGCTTTGTTCGCCATAAGTTGGCAGGATATGCTCAGACGTGAGTCCCTTGCTCACTTTGCCACTGGATTCAAGCAAGCCTGGCTGAAGACGGCTGAAATGCCAGAAACTGGTCCTAGGAAGCTTGTTTCTGGTCCAGGGAAGACATGGCTTGGCAGTTCGGGCTGGACTGTTCCCATGATGCACAGGGTCAGACTGATTTGCATATGGCCATGTCTGAACTGGGGTGGCAGAGTGGGCTAAAGAACGGTGATGGATTAAACCCAGATCAGTTGACTGGGGGTGAGTGCTTGCAATGTTCAACACTCCGTCCATCATTTCCTTTGGTTTTTGCTTTGTTCGCCATAAGTTGGCAGGGTATGCTCAGACGTAAGTCCCTCGCTCACTTTGCCACTAGATTCAAGCAAGCCTGGCTGAAGACGGCTGAAATGCCAGAAACCGGTCCTAGGAAGCTTGTTTCTGGTCCAGGGAAGACATGGCTTGGCAGTTCGGGCTGGACTGTTCCCATGAGGCACAGGGTCAGACTGATTTGCATATGGCCATGTCTGAACTGGGGTGGCAGAGTGGGCTAAAGAACGGTGATGGATTAAACCCAGATCAGTTGACTGGGGGTGAGTGCTTGCAATGTTCAACACTCCGTCCATCATTTCCTTTGGTTTTTGATGAGTATAGGCCCCCAGGCACTATGCTTACTTCGCAACCAAGGAACTTTCCACCACCTGGTTCATGGAGCACCAGTGCCTTTCTGTGGCTGTTTTTCTACACTCCACCGTAAAGCAAAGTTGTGTTGCCTGTTAGTATCTTGCAATCATAGGGAAACTCAGTCCTCCCTAAAGCGTTGTACAGTAAAAAAGATACTTTTGCATGTGAGGCTTTTTACTATCCCATAAAAATGTATTTATCCCTAGTTACAAGGACTGGATGGTGTTATGAAATGATGTCAATGTCAGGGTTTGAAGTATAAATAGTGTCTTGAAGAGGATGGTCCTCTTTATAGTCGCTATTCTTCCTAGCCAGCAGAGTTCAAGCCAACAACACTTAGCCAAGTTTTCCTGGACTTGCAAGCAAAGGGGAGGGTAGTAGACCTCTACTGTCCTATTTACAGTTTGGGACAGTTGGATCTAGTAATATGGGATTGTAGACCCAGCCCACGCAATGTGAAATGTGATGTGAAGGTGCTCTCCATGGAATGGAAGAACTGACAGGTTAAGTATTTGGGATTTCTGAAGGTTGACCTTGAACCCTGACATGACCCCCAAATTGGTGAAGACATGCCATAAAGGTGGGTAGTGATGACATCGACTCAGTGAGTGCTACGAAATAGGCGGATAGTGTGCGTGGCCCCTCCAAAGGGGATTTGTATGGGAATGGGCATTGACTGCACCACATTTATCTATCCTGGGAGGAGCTGTAGATGCTATGTATTCATCAGAAAAACATATCCCGAAGCTTAAATGTTTTAAAGTTACAAATAAGTAGTACTAATGAACTCTATCGAATGCTCTTTCTGCATCAATGGTGAGATGCAGCACTTCTTGGACCGGTGGATTTTGTGGGTAAGGTGGAGGATGCGTTTGTTGTTGTTTCCACAGTGCCTATTTGGAGTTAAGTCTGCCTGGTCAGGGTCGACCAGGCAGGACATGAGTGGATTAAGTCTATGTGCTAGGATGCTCGTGAATAGTTTATCATTGACACTGAGGAGGGAAATTAGTTTGTACAAGCTACATAGCTTGATTTCTCTAAGCTACCTGCTCCAGCTTTCGTGAGTGTAGTTATGCAAGCCTTCCACAAGTAGGGGTGAAGACTCTGAGCTGTGTATAACATTTTGTAGTAGTCATGAAAGACCCATGCTACTTGTGTGCCCCCATGAATCTCATTGCTGTCAACGTCGTGTATGGCTGTTGTTGTATCCTGTTGTGTTTTCGATCTGGGGCGATGTGCCACCGATATGAAGGTCAGTTCTGCTCTAACCACTGCCTTTATCATCTCCCAAAGGGTAGCCACAGGGGTCTTCCCTGTATCAATGTTCTTTAGAAATGTACAGGGGTGGTTCCCCCACAATGGCGGAAGAGCGTCACCCCACTGGCAGAGCCAGCAGCTAAAAAATAAAACAATATTTGATTATCATTTTCTTTAAGCAGTTGGCTCAGCCAGTGTGTAAAGGGAGTGGTGGGACCTGGGCTAGAGAGAGAAGGTAGTAGTAGGAGTGTTATATGCACTCTCCAAGCGCACTTGTGTGTTTGGCTGACCAAAACACACATGCGCACTTAGGTTTCTCCAGCATGGTTGCATTGAGCAGCCGGGCTGGAGAAACCCCACAGACTCTTCGGAATGGGAAAGAGAAGGAATCTCAGCCTGCCGTAAAAAGGAGTTTAATTTAGGCTGATTGATTTTAAGCTGATGAGAATATATATTTTGATAATGACGATGCATTATCGCACCTATTTTATCTGGATCGATTGTAGATTGGTGCGAGACCGGGCATTTTAACTCCCGAATTAAATTAGATGCTGCTTGTTCCTTGGCCTGCCAGGCCAAGAATCTCCCAGTGAAATTACTTTCTTCATATATTTTTTGATATTGAGTACGAAAAAAAGCCTCGTCCTGCTCATATAAAAAAGTGGTGTATTTTTGTTTAGCTTCATTTAATTGTTCTTTAACCGATCGTGAGGGATTTTGTTGCCTTAGAACGCTAAGTGTATGTATACGGGATTCCAGTAGTTTGATTTGAGCCCTGGATACAATTGAAATGGCCGCATCTTTCCCTATGATGATTCCGCGAATAAAGGCGTTTAGGGCGTCCCAGATAATACTTATGGGGGCGGTGCCCATATTAAGAGCTATAAAGTCTTTAATCTTGTTTTTTAATTCAGAGACCCATTTATCGTCATTAAGATGAGCTCTGTTGAGGACCCATCTTTTGGGGGATCTTCTAATATCCCCAAAAATGAACTCCCTAATAAGCAAAGCATGGTCTGAGAATACGTTGAACACCGTATTGCAAAAGCCGAGCTTAAGATTACGTGAAGCTATGAAAAAATCAATACGGGATGAGGATTTGAATCTACCCGACCAGCAGGTATAATCTCTTTTAGAGGGATTATCAACCCGCCAATGATCAGAAAGATCGAATAGTTTGATATAATGTGAAATGGTTTGAAAGACTTTCGGTTTGAGTTGTTTGGATGATTGAGATGATGTATCCAAATGCGGGTCCATTAACACATTAAAATCTCCACCAATCACAATATCACCAGAGACCATCTAAAGAGATTGGAACAAGTCTTCATACAAACTAGCATCGTCTATTAGAGGTCCATAGCAACATACAAAGATAAAAGGTCTCTGCCTGGTTTTAACTCTGCATGAGACCCAGCACCAACGTTCTGAGCCTCCCTGTTGTGATTGAATGATATCAGCACATAAGTTCTTATTCAAAAATATTGCCACCCCTCGCTGAGATACATCGCATGATGCGAAACACCGAAACGAAGCCCAGGATTTGAGCATTGAAAACCCATCAAGCTTGGAAGAGGGAATATGAGTCTCCTGTAACAAAATAACGGAGGGATTCTCAGCCTTTAACCAAACTTCCATAGCGCGCTTTTTCTCAATATTGTTTAAGCCATTAACATTAAGAGAAAGCAACTTCAAACTTTCCTTGTTAGACATTGAGATCGGAATTAAATTGACTAAAGAGAATTATCACCGAACCACTCTTGCCCCTGGATACAATGAATACATGTTAACAAATGGAAAAAATGAAGAAAAATAGTCAGACACCATCAGTTTCCTTTTTGTTTCGAGCCACCCACCACCACCCACAACCCAAGCAACCCCAACACCGCCGCCCCGCCCACCCCCCCGAACCCCGCCCATCCCCAAACAAACCCCACAGCACCCCCGTAGCCCCCACCCCCAACCCCACCAATGGCCGAGATTCCCCAGCCCACGCTGACCATCGGTTCCAACCCCCTGCCATTGCCATTCGGGTGACATATTGCACCCCCTGGGCCCCTTGGATTCCGCACTCCACCTTGCTCAACTGATCCTCCCCAGATGGATTTTCTCTGGAAGAGATAGAGGCGGTGGTAAAAGATCTTCCATCAGGGAAAGCCGCTGGTCCGGATGGACTACCCGCAGAGTTTTTTAAGGTTTTTTTTTCCTCTTTTTTTAATTTGTTTCTATTTTTGCTTAACTCCATGTTGTCTGGAGCCTCAATTCCTGACTCTTTCAGGGAGGGCACTGTGGTCAGCTTTTTGAAGAAGGGGAAAGATGCCACCGATCCTAACTCATATCGTCCCATTACTCTTTTAAATTCGGATTACAAGATCGTCACTAAATTATTGGCTATTCGATTTAACCGAATTTCTTCCGATCTGATTCATAAAGACCAAAACGGTTTTATTACCGGTAGACAGCTCATGACTAATACTCATTATCTGGCAGAAGCTTTGGATTACTTGGAGACACGGAGGATCCCTGCACTTATTTTGTTATTTGATGCAGAAAAAGCTTTTGATTTGGTGGTTTGGGAGACACTTTTTATTATTTTGCAGCACTTTCATATTCCATGTAACGTTATTAACTTCATTCGTAATCTTTATTCGGGTGCTAAAGCTAATATTATTATTAATTCACATTCGGTTGGATCTGTTTCAGTTAATCGTGGAACTCGCCAGGGGTGTCCCTTATCACCGATTCTTTTTGCTTTTTTTATCGAACCTCTCGCAATAGTTATTCGAAAGTCTGCAGAGATCTCACCCCCAATTCCATCTATGTCAAAGATAAAACTCTATGCTGACGATATCATTTTACTTATTAATTCCGATCTGCAGTCTCAAGCTCAGGCATTTCAGATTTTTGAGCAATTTGAGTCTTTTGGGGGCTACCGGATCAATAAAAAAAAGACTGAAATTTTGATTTGTGGCAATCATATTCCAGAATTATATCCCGATTTGCGTGGCTGTATAAATAATAAACCTAAACGATATCTGGGGGTGTTTTTTTCCTCTTCAGTTACAGATCTTTTCGGTTTGAATTTTGTTCCCCTTCTTCAAAGGGTTCGCTCGCTGCTAACTCGCTGGAATAAATTACCTTTATCTTTACTGGGTAGAGTCGCCCTGATTAAAATGTCTATTTTACCATTATTTAACTTCCTGTTTTCAACAATTCCGTGTTTTCTCCCAGGGTCTTTTTTCTCGAAAATAGAATCCTTATTTTCAAGCTTTCTCTGGTCACATAAAAAGCCCCGGATTGCGATGACTACTCTTTATGATGGTTTAGATAATGGTGGTCTAGCACTTCCAAACATTAGAGATTATTATTTCGCCTATTTTGCTCAGTATTTAACTCGTTTCAAGGTCCCTACTCCGAACCCAAATGATTATATTAGTTTTTTCTTCGATTTAATTTTTTCAGAGAGTCAAATATCCTCCCCTCTTCAAATACCTAAATCCCCAAAATTGGTTAGGTATAAAATATTAGCTTAGTTTTTTATGAAGCGTTCGGCCATGATTAGCAGATATTCTCTCTCTCTTTTTAATACCTCCTCTTTGCTGATTAATTTACTCTCCTCAAGAGGGCAGGGGGTAAGCTCGCATTTAATGTGCTATTAGACTAAGGCCGGCTTTAGCAAAGTGGGCCATTTTTTACATCTTTCCAGGTGGTTAACTCCGTCCGAGATGCGCCTACTACTTTCTGGAAATTTTTTGTTAGCCGGGTCTTATAATATAATTTATAAACTTTTGCAGCCATTTGCTCCCACCTCCTTTAATCAGATTTCCCCTTTTAACAACGATCTTTTTTTCAATAGTGCTTTAATAAGGAAACCTGGTGACTGGAAACGTCATCTTGCCCAGATTAAACAAGACGATTTAGGATCCAAAGCAGTCAAAAAATGGTGGGAACATGAAAAACAGGTTTTATCTTTAACGACATGGCGGACTATTAACAAATATAATTTTTCCACATTACGGGGAGCTAATTGGCGCAGAATGATATTTTTTGGGAAATGGCTCCTCTATTACACCCCGGCAGTAATTGCCAAAATGTTTAGTAATTATATACCGATCTGCTTTCGTTGTCAAAGTTTCGCCCCGCTAACTGGACACATGTCATAGTTGAATGTTGTATGGTCAAAGAGTTCTGGGGAGATATTTTTGCTTTTTTATCCTCTATTTTTCATATCCAGATATCTATAAATTCTATTTTGATGCTTCATGGTTTTGATCAGAATCTTAATCTCTCTGTCTCACTTGCTAAACTTCTATTCATTTGCATGGTAGTGGCCAGATCATTGCTACTTCAGAATTGGCGATCAACCCAGACACCATCTTTTTATGAATGGCTACGTAAAATGCGGAGAGTTAAGATTAGTGAGCGCAACTATGTGGCGAGGATTGGAGGGGGGAGAAAATTCGAAAAAATTTGGGGAAACTTTTTTTGACTCTCTTTGCATTAAGGTTATTTCCATAATTGTTTTTGTTATTTTAGAACGATCTTGGTTCATTGTATATGAGATGTTCTGGTTTTCGTAACTTTATATTTTTTCTGTATTGTACTGGAATGTTGTATGACACCTTTCAGTTTCAATAAAAATTAAAAAAAAAAAAAAGAGAAACCCCACAGACTCCCTGGTCTGAGCAGGGTGTCTTTCCTTCCCACTCAGACCAATACCCTTACCAGAGACAGGGACTCTGATGCAGCTCCAGTGCCTGCTGGGAAATGAAGTGGAGGCCCCCGGTGTGACGCAGGACGTGGCCGTCAACTTGAGGTGGGACCAATTTAGGCATGACACATGTTGACTTACCACTGAGGGAGTGACCTGAGATAGTTTCCCCTCCCACTACTATAGGATACTTCCCCTACCCAGTCGTGACATACTGATTTCCAGGGTTACTTCCAAACCTTCATGGTAGCACTTACCTGTCATAGGTTTTTATCTCTGAAAGGATGGTCCCCTCATTAAAGGATAGCGTAGTACCTACCTTATCAGTTTTAATTCCCTATCATATATCACTACTCCACCTCACTGATCACCTCACTTGCACTCATCATATGGCAGCCTCTCAAAGATCTCCACCAAAGTGACCCTTTGGGGGACCCATAGAGCATTGCAACACCAGCCCGATGAGGAGCATTGCCCTATAATGAAGCATGACATCCTCAAGAGCTCAAGAGGATGTGTGAGGGCAACATGAGACAGTCTTGCTGACTGTCCCCAGTATCTTGGTCCATGCAATCTCTACCATTTGAGCGAACCTGTTCTCTTTCCTTAGTGAAATTAGCCCATTTTTGAGTCTTTTGGTTACTTATAGGAGCATGGGCTTTGGACCTTCATATCTAGCCCCCAGTCCCCCCCTCTAGTGAGGCTACAATTTGAAACACGTTCAGGTTCTGCCGCCACAGTCACATTGGAGGGAATGCACATCATGATTGGCCCAGTGGGGAAACTGGCAGTCCTCCATCCAACAGCCGCTTTTGTCTATACCACCATCGGCGCGGTAAAGATTTACTGGTCGTGACAGTGAAACTGCAGCAGTCTTTCTTCTATGTACCCACTAATATCTAAATAAGGTGGGTGGACTGCCAAGGTGGGGGGTGGGAAGACCGCCAAAAGAGCCACAGCAGGATTTGACCGGCCAAAATCTAAATCAGAACAGCTGCCAAAATGTTGATATGAACAATCAGATGCAATGTATAATATGGTTCCAGAAGAGGCCTGGAAGGAGTATCATGAAAAACCGTATAGTATAAGATATGATGAATTAATGGAGGAAGAATATGAGTGATAATGAAAAATTGGGCTGGTTTTCTGTAGAAAATAATAAGAGGCTATTCTGTCCCTTAAACTTTCATGAGCAGCCAGACCAGATGATCCTCTGGCCATAATAGTTCAAACAAACTTCAATAGGTGGGTTTGATTTTTCTTCAGAATATTTAAACAATTACACAGGCTGGTTCTGTGCCAGAATGCTGGAAAGGGTTTATAATAAAGCTGATATAAATAAAGAAAATACTTCTGATCCTAAATATTATGTGCTAATAAGCCTCACCGATGTAGGGGCAAATGAATGTTCATATTTTTTTAGATATGTTAAAAGAATTAATAGAATTAAAGAGTTTAAGTCCAATAAAACAATGGGGTTTTTAAGCAGGGTCCTTCAACAGTTGATTATTGTTTTATTTAATGGTCAATTGCACAAAATCAGAAAGAGGTTAAAGCAAATTGTTTTGTTAAATTTACAGCCGGCATTGACTTGATTAATAGAAAGATTTTATGCAACACATTAAAAGAACAGGAAATCCCCAGAGACTTATTTGCAGTAATGACGGAATTGCATAGAAAGAAATGGGAGAGGGGTGAGTTAGATCATGAAGTAAATTTATCAAACCAAATTCAATTAAATAGAGGTTACAACATGTTTGTGTTCTGACACCCTCATTGCTTGCATTATACTTAAAGGATCTGCCTTCAATCTTGTCTAATACTGTTTCCTTTTCTCTTAGGATGGGAGGGCCTGAGTTGTTGCCTCATACCCAGATAATCTTGTAATTTTTTATAGGATCCAAATATGGTTTAAAAAAGAAATTGGAAGCATTTACATCTTGTTGTGAACAAAAAAGTTAGTTATTAATATGAATACGATGAACATTCTGTTATTTGGGAGTAGTAAAAAACAGTTTAGTTGGTTTATTAGACAAAACAGGGTAGATAGAGCTAATTCCTCTAGGTATTTGTGGATGTTTTTACAAATAACTTTAACTGTAAGATATTACAAAAGCCAGGCCACTTAAAGTTAGAAGAATATGAAATTTCAGTGCAGATTTTGGAGTACCATTTTTACAAGCTTTCAAAGCAATGATTCAAAGTTTATATATGACACTGAGGTTGCATTTTTAAGTAAGACACATTATTATGATAGGATTGTGGGCCATTGCTTGAAATGCTGGCCAAGTCTGCACAAACTATCAATGATACAGGCAATAAGGACTGAAACTAAGTTAATATCCTGCCAATTTATATTTATGAAACAAACCCTTGGATTTTGGAATAAACTAATAACATCGAATTGCAAACTTTTGTAAAGATGAAGCAATAAATGGTAGCCACCAACACTTGTCTGTTCACTAATAACCACCAGCACTAACCTGATAGAGGGAGAAGCCGTGCCTTTGCCCCTCACACCACTGGGGACTTCTCTTCCCAACATCCCTCACGCTTCTATGTGCATAAAAGCAGAACGCTGGCCTGCGGCACGGGACACGCGATGCGTGCGGATACATGCCAGGACAATGGCTGGGCCATGGGCAGTCTCATCCACGTCCGTCATCGCCCAAAAGAGGCTGGACTAGGCCACCCCCCCTAATACCTGGAATTTGGTGGGATGTTTGTGGGCAGAGCACCCCTTAAGTACGGAATGGCCAAGCAGAAAACTAAAACCAAAGATTCAGTTGGTGAAATAATTAGCACATTGGACTCCTTCCTGACCAGAGCAGCGGGCATGCTCTATAAAGAGATCGAATTGACGGAGCGATGCCTCTCATTGGAAGAGGTAAGAACTGTTTCGCTCCCAAACCAGCTTTGTTAAATTGTATTACAGTCTCTACTACCCCTGCCTCGCCTGGTATTTCTAAAGGCCTTGAAACTGACACTAGCCCAGCAATGGATTCCCCGGGCAAAAGGAAATGAAGAAGGGTCACAAAATCTACTATGACCAAGTCCACAAATCAATTATTTGGACAAATCTGTGGATACGCATTTGACCGCTGTTCCCAGACCAAACTCACTGTTAATGACCTATGTTAAAAACTGGAACTTATTCTTTCAATGCATCTCCAACCAATCTTCACCAGACTGGCCAAAAGTGAGGAGAGCATAACCTTACTCTCTAACAGAGAAACTGGTACTGTACAAGGGGGATGAATGAGGGCAGTCACTCTCAACCGCAACTACAATCTGGTTGTTTGCTCCACCCTACTGCTTCCACTCTGCTGCCAAGGGAAAGTGGGTCAATAGTCCCAGTTGGGAATGTGGCTGACACCCCCAGCATCCAAATTCATAATTCTTTGACTGAGGGCTTTCAAATGAAGTCTGCATTACCCCCCAACCATCACAGCCCCACACAATTCAAATGGAAGAGGGGCACCAAACGGGGAGGGTGGGTAGCAGTACTTCCCTCAATAGCAATAGCAAATGTATGGGCGGTAGGGTTGTTGCTGATTTTGACCAAGGGCATACAATCTTCCAGAGGACCCAGTCGTTTAAGCAGGAGAGAGTTTAGATCTCCCCCAGTAGAATCCCCCTTTGTGATTATCTTAGCCAACATTCCAGAACTGAAACTTACTCATCAGGAATCTACTGAGCAGTTAATGTATAAGGCTCTATATTGGCTGACTAGATTCTATATGGGTCGGATTGAGCTATACCAACATATCATTATTGCCAGAAGAGTAAACTGGTTGGGGTTTGCGACTAAAACCATAGGAGGGGATTAAATAGTTATAAATGTTAACAGTCAATGACTCGTAGGTGACTTATTGAGAATATTGCCTAATACTCCATCATTTGACACCAAGATATTTGTACTACCATTAGGTGTCTTCTACAAACCCCCTAAGCCCATCACAACTGTGCACACTAGGGCGAAGGCTTCTAACTCCTTCTGCCCTCTTCCCAACCCCTACTCTGACCAAATTAGTGCTGCCATACCGGTCAGCAATAGATACCCCTCACTTGGAGATCTGGAAGCGTGCAACTGACTTAATACATCTCTAGTAAACCTGTCTGAAAAAAGTGGTAAGGCCAGAGAAACTTGATTTAGTGGGAAGTGACCTCGAACCCTTAAAGAAAATTATTTCATGGAGTATAGCGGGTTACAGCCAGAAAAAACAAGCATTGCAAATGCAATAGGTCTCGCCTTTGATAAGTAAATGCCATTTACTTTGCTAATGGTATTGTATAGCAAAGCAAATGGCTTTAACTTAATGAAAGGCGTGACCTATTGCTTTTTTAATGCTTGTTATTAGATCGCAATTTGCATCAACATCCACTCAGGGTTACATGTCAGTCCCCATGGGACGCCAGTTTGAAGCCCAGTAGCGCGAAGCACTGCTTTGCTTTACTTTACGACTATTTTCTAGTGCAGGTTTGCACTGGAAAGAAAATTCCAATTCTACGTTTTGCACTGAGTAAACCAGGCATAAGTGTTAGTAAATCCACCCCAAAGTGTGGGCAACTTACACACCTGTGTAGGAAAACTGCACACATCATTCTTAAATTAAACTTAAATATGTTGCATATTTTACAGGCAAAAGTCAGATTTTCATCTTGAAATCTCACAGGTAAAAAGGGCTCAAAATGCATACATTTCACATGTCCAGCATATAACTATTTTATCATTTGGATTCCCATTGCAGGTTCCTTCTGACAGATGTAGTAAAGGACCTGCTTTACTGTTCCTTGTCACTTTAGGGAAGGGAAACTAGAGCTTTTCTGACCTGCAGACAACTGAAGACAAGTTTTCCTGTATGTAAAAAATGACAAACACCTCTAATGACTTCAGGAATTTCAACCACCCCGGGATGTGTTGGAAGTTTGATATTTTGGCATGGGACTTCAGCACCGAGCTTCACAGGGTCCGACCCTTGGGAAAGACCCAGTGAGATTAGTGGCCAGTCTCACCTAGGGCCCGGATTTCCTGGGCGAGATTCGGCACACCCTTAGATCCTGAGGCCTCCGGAAGGAACATTTGTGCCTAAAGGGGCAGTGAAGCAGTCTCAGTGAAAGCTGCCATCAGACAGGGAGAGCAGGGGGCCGGGAAGAAGTGGAGCCACCGCAAGCGGAAGTGACTCCGCTGTCAGCAGTGGGCAGCAGAGAGCCGCTCTCCCGGCCCGCTTTGTGCGCGTGTGTGTGTGTGTGCGCGTGTGTTGGGTCTGACTGGAGAGCCGCACACCCCCTGCACCTCCGCTGGACATGGCAGCGGCGGCGGCAGCCACTCGTATACAGCTGCCAGCCGGGAGCAAGCACTGTCTCAGCGGCTGAACCGTGATGCCAACATGAGCTGCGAGGGACCCCGGCATGAGAGCCAGAGCTTTGCATGAATGAGGGGAAGCCGGGGAGACAACAGCGAGCGGGTCCTGCTCACCACAGCCTCCGTCCAGCAGATGCCTCGGCAGCAGTGCCTACTGCAGCAGCTTTGATTTCTGCACACAGCAGAGCCCTGCGGTCACCTGGCAATCTTTACTAGGTCTGCTGGATCTTCAGAGGAGATACCCTCTGCCCGAGGAGAAAGGATATACCCCCTCTCTCCAGATAAGATGAGGTGAGTGTCCGTGAGCAGCTGGAAGCCCGTGCATGGGCAGAGAAGCCTGGCCCTGTCATGTGCAGAGCATTCCAACAGGTTAGAACAAGGGAGATTTGTCTCTGCTGACCAAAGGTGTGGCATGTGTTTTGTGCAAAGTCGTGACTTGTGGAATAGTGTAGTGTACCAGCCCCACAAACATGTTTTTTTTTCGTGACTCGATGTATTCTATACACTGTGTTGATGAGAACAGATGTGATGATGTAGAAGCAGAATGGAATGGCCTCCTCGCAAGTGTTGCAACTCCATAGGTACCCGGAAATATATTGTTTAAAGCAGCCTAGTTCTCGATTGCTGCCTCACATGGTTCATAATGCTCCCGGCATCAATCTAACGCCGTTGTTTCCAGTCTGAAATAATAAAAAACATTGGCTGTCCAGACGCAAGCTGAAAGACACGCCGTGCACGTGCCCATGTGCTGTCTGGGCCCAAGCTCACACAGACACCGTGAGCGTGCACATCGGTTGTCTGGGCACACACCTGTTTTGTCTCCCTTCGCACACCAAACCGACAACAATACTATCGCCAAGGCGAAGCAGCGCATGCGCTGCATTCGCTAGGCGAGACCTAATAACTCTGACTGGCTGGAACTGGTGACACAATATGATACTTTGAGCTTCCAAGAAACCCCGGAAATTGATAGGATTCATTTAGATGGGTACCCCTCTTATCAGACAGATGTGTGTGTTCTCTAGAGCGGGCCACCCCAGTGGGGGCATAGTATCCCTAGTAGCTAATACAGTTAGGCTTAAGGTAACACATTTTTTTAACATTTCATCTTATTACCATATTTTTTTGTGTGAGGGTCATAAGGGTCGGGACTGGAACCTTGTCAGTTTTTATAATAAGAACTTTGAAGGTAATATGGTAAGGGTGCTGAGACCACTGGATAATGATATTGGTCACTTTATGAAATCTCACCATAAAACCCTTGATGAAGTCTGGATGAGCGATTTTAATGCTCATAATTGTAGCAGGGTTGGCTTCACTGCATGTGGTATGATTGACGGTAATGGGAACTGTCTCCCTCACGTCCAGCACACTGATTATGGGAATACTTTGAATAGACTACTAATGAGTTATAGCCTTGAGATAATCAATTTAAATGATATTAAAAAGGGTCCAACTAGACTTTCCGATTTTTAGTCGAATTTACCACTCAATCCTTGATTACATACTGGTGTCAGAATCCATCAGAGACACTTTAATGCCTTTAGTGATCATGCTGCAATTACTTATCTTATGCTGTGTAGACAAAGATAAAAACCTTCTAGGAATCCTTTACTTAAGCCCAATATTGGAAGGAAAAATGATGTCACTCTGAAATGGGAAAAAGTTGACACTCCAATCTTTATTGGGGGAATCGTAGGTAAAATGAGTCAGTAAATGTCAAAATGTTTAGAGCCAAATACAACTGACGGTACCATATCAGTAGCTTTTGAGCAGATCCTAGCAGAAATTAAAGACAATTTGCTCCTTCCAATCTTGCATAAGAACTGCAGAGAGGTCACCTGGTTTGATAACGCTTGTTCAAAAGCGCAACAAATATTTCATGCCGCTTTGAGGTCTAACCCAAGAGACGCCAACCTGGTGAGATTATTGCGCCACTCATATAAAGAAGCTGGAGTAGCTAGACTGAAAGAGCTGAAGGAGGAGGCGTGGGAGAAATCACAAAGAGTGACAGCACTAAGGAATAGCAGGGACTTTGGGAGTATAATTAATGCCCCCTTCTTAAGAGAGGAGACTGAGATCACCCTAGAAAAGCATGTGACTGAGGAGGCATGGGTGGCGCACTTCAAAGAAGTATTTAGGAAAACAGGGGAGCTAACTGATCCATGTGTAGCCTTACCCATGTCTACCACAGGTGGTATTACACTCTTTAGCTTGGAAGAAACGAAATACGCTCTAAATCAGTGCATCAGAATAAAAGCACCTGGTCCTAGATAAATAAGACCTGTGGGCACCATTGCTCACAACGGTTTTCTACACTACAGCTCTCATACAGGTGTTTTGCCATCCTTGAAAAAAACAGTTATAATTGCGATCTATAAAAAGGGGAATAAGACTAACCCAAAAAAGTATTAACCGATATCATTATTGGATAGCACGGCCAAATTGATGGGGCGATTACTCCTGAATATTTTGGAGGATTGGGCTCTTAAAAGGAACATAATAATTCCTTCTCAATATGGTTTTAGGAAAGGAAATAGGATAATTGATCAGTGATTTAATTTAAAACCGATAATTGCTAAGTATAAAGCGGCTAAGGACGGCCATCTATATGGCCTTTATGGATCTATCGGCTGCCTTCAATTGCGTGGTCCATTCTAAGTTATAGACAATTTTGGGAATGATGGCAATCGAGTTATCAATAATTAATTTTATTTGTGAGATGTACTCCGATGCTACAGCTTGCATCCACCATTGGAGAGAGGATGAGTGCACAAGACACTTTAGAATCACCCATGGAATCAGACAGGGGTGTGTTCTTGCCCCTTTTTTTTCAGACTATATACTAATGCGTGGAACTGGCCCTGGCTGGGTCTACAACAGATGTCTCTTTCTTCAACTCATCTACTGTTCCAATACTCCTCTATGCTGACAATGCAGTGTTGTTGGCACGAACTGGCAATGCATTGCGGAGACTCATAGGGAAGTATAAAAAATTAATGAATAAGCTGGATCTGAGGGTACATTAATCCTTCGTTCTTGTGGCAGTATCAAAACAAAATAAATATCCCAGAATGCTTATAGTAGGGCGCAACTTCAACTACCAAGGAGTCATGTGTGATAGGGAAAACACCTGGCAAAATATGTGGTTTAATAGAGGGCTTGTAATGGAAAAAAGTATTGGAGGGCTTTTTAGCTTCACCAATTGAAATAATAAAAAAGACTTGTGAGGCAAAAGTAATATCTGTTGCCTTCTATGGGGCAGCTGTTTGGGGCCTAACTGATGTACCTAAATTGCAATGCATAGAGGATGGCTTTAAGAAAAGATTGATGTGTGTACCGCAATCCTGCTCTGCTTACAATTGTCACTCTGAGCTGAACTTGCCTTACATTACGGATCAGATCCGCATTGCTCCTACTCTACTGTGACACTAAATCTGGGGAAAACAATCATTAAACCTAACTAGAGACTTCTTGAAGCATTGCCTGAAGCTAGATGCAGTAGGTAAGATAAAATGGCTAAAATATAATGAGACCAACTTATGGGCAATTGGCTTAGATAAATTATATGAGGATCCGAAGCTATACCCGACAGTATCAAGGAAAGAACTGAAAGGGCGATTATTACATAGTCTTGGAAGACATAGGTGGGAGCTAAACTGTAATAAGAACATGGTTAAGCAATATCATGTAGCACCAAGGATAAATAATACGGTACCTTCATATCTATGACATTTGTCACAAACCCCCAACACAGATATGTATTACTGAGGTATGTCTGAAATACATCCAGGTTATTCTAGGCTAGCCCACTAAAACATATTCTATTGATGACAACGCTCCCTGCCCATGTGACGTACACCCCCTCAAAGTGATCTTCATTTTGTATTCTTCTGTAAGTTACACACTGAGGAAAGGATCACATATATTCTGCCGCTTATGCGTATACTCAACTTCAGACAATATGGTCCAGCCTTCTATTATCTCCAGTTATTCGGTGATCCCCTTGTATGCTGTTACCTGGCTTCGTTTTTCTGGTCTGCTATAAAAAGAAGGAGATTGATCTTACTACAACAAAATAAGGAGCAAGCCACCAATACTGTTTACATCCACAAGAATTGTCTGTTCTCTAACATGGTTTGTTTTATTCTTTTATGATTTTAAATGTACTTTTATCTCAAGCAGTGTATATTGTTATGTTTTTTAATCTAAAATGATTTTAATACTGATGATTGTTTGTTTCTTGAATACTTTTTATGTCATGTTTTTGCGGCAAAATAAAGTTATTATGAAGGATTGACTGATTGATCGAAGCAATGAAAAGTGAGTTGAAATGGGCTGCAAGACTAAGAGAACAATTGGAGAAAATTGCAATCTATTTTCTCTTGACTCTCCCATTTCAACTGCTCATTTCAGTATATCAAAGTTGGGATTATGGTTAAAATTGGAAATGTTATCAAGAGATATTGATTTTAAATATTTATTGGCGAAAAACAATATTATTTTAGGCTTCATGGACTAGCGATTTAGATTTTCCTTGTATAGAATTCTTGGTGAATCTGGAGATGAGACTGCAGACCATTTGAACTTATGTAAAGCTCCTGTAGAGGCCTTCCCCAAAAATGTAAAGCAGGTGTATACACAAGACTACACAGAAATTAGCCAATTATCACCACCTTCTTGATAACAGGGTTAAAACTCTTCCTGAATTCTGCACATCAATGGACAGCAAAGGCAAAAAACATCGTAATACAATCGAATCTGTATGAAAATCATTTAATTAGATAAGGATGGTTAATTGACTTGAAGGCTAGGGATACATGCTTCTTGTGAATTGGAGTATCAACAGAGGAGCTTTGGAGCATTTTTCAGGAATATCTTCAGAAGAAAATTGCTTGCTAGATGGCAGCTCCATCAAGTCTGAGGAATGATGGGCCTCCATGCTTTGTGACTTGCCTGGATTTTCAGGAGGGGAAGGATCATACCCCAACCCCTCTACGTTTTATAACTGATTAGCATGAGAGTATTCAGAAATGAAAGAGTTAACTATAAAGCTGTACTATAAATAACCTCTACTGCAGGTCAGTGATAGCATGAGGGAATCCTAAAAATGATCCTTTTAGCTTCTCAAATGGATGCCCCATACACATTTTCTGAGGAGCAAAAAATTACTTCACCTTACTTTGGTTGTTGTTGCTTAGGGATGGGTGAAATGTCCAGCACCTGCTCTGAATCAGATATTGGAAGGATGCAGAAATTATTCACCCTGGTTCATCATGAGTCCTTTGTTATTCATGCAGAATAATAATATTTATCCTGGTACCCTCTGAAAGAGTGAATGTGAATTAAACCTACTTCCTGCCACAATTGATGCACTCACCACCAGTGTTTTTCACTGGGTTATATCAACGTTGATGTCAACTTATAATTTGACTATGTTTACATTTTGCTTATGAACCCCTCAGTCCACTAGCTCCATGGATGATGGGATGTTCTGTCGATTGTTTGAGGAATGTTTTTGCTGTACATAATATGGGGATGGACTCTATTCTTTTCAAGGAATAGATTTTCCACCTTGAGAAAAGGTAGAAAACCCAAGTTATAGTGACATGACATGACAAGTCAACTCTCTCAGCCTTTTAGAAATATCACAATGTTATAAAGGATAGCATGACTCTTTTTACATACAGATAGGGTTTAGCTAATATGTCACCTCAAATAAGATACATAGTTGACCCTTGCTCAGCCCACTCACCTTTGTATACATTTTTGGAAAAAGTGACCATTTTATTTATTGACTAAAGAGGAAAAATATTCAGATAATTTCCATGGTTCTCTGTCAGTCCCTTCAGGACTTTGACTCACTAATAAAGCTGGAGAAGCTAGGACTGACTTTATTCAAATTCAGGCTATTTTCCGTGCTCTGCCCTAATGCTGGCAACCTGCCATATGGAACTGAGTGCATGAAATTAAATGAACAACAAAGTTGTTAATGGCACTAAACCCGGAGGTGTCAACGTACTAGAACAAGGCAATCTCCAACAGACATGGGCAGCATGGTGACAGAAGCAAGAGACTGTGAGGAAAAGAGCCAGGTTCGAAAGGTTTTTTGAATGCAGTAAAGTTTGGCAGCTGCAACCAAGATGGAGTGCCATCCCCAAATAGCTTTCCAAAATCTTCAAATCATCACCTTTTTACATTGTGAGGATCTGAGGGGCCTGCTGGGAGTGTATCAAGGGAAGGGTGTGTTCAGTTGGCAATGGGCCTTTCTGGTGAATGGCTAAAATGACCATACAAAAAGCCATGAAGGTAATCCACTTTTTAATGGGAAGCCAGTGAAGAGAGTGGATCCCTTCTGTAACTGAAAGAGGTTTGGAAATATTAAGGATGAGGCAGGCAGCCGCGTTCTGTGTGTAGCCACAAGTTTATTCAGGGAAAAGCTATTGAAGTTAAGATACAATGCATTATAATAATCCCAACATTATGTGACAAGATAAATGGTGACTGATTGGCACAGTTCTTAAGGAATATAAGGAAACAATTTTTTGAAACTCCTTATAATAAGGAATCACCCTCTGGAAGTGTGACTGACCTGAGAATCAAAACTCAAGGTATTATCCAAAATGACACCAAGATTGTTGGATGACTTAACTGGAAAAGGAAGAGGTCCACAAGCGTCCCGCCACCAGATGTTGGACCACATTGAATTCTGAGTGTCAAACAATAACACCTCTGTTTTGTCCACATTAATTTTTAAGGAGTTGTCTCTCATCCAGCTACTGATGCTGGACATACACTTGTTAAACTTCTCCACCATAAAAGGCAGGTTGTTGAAAATGGAAAAAATGTGTGTCACATGCATACGCTTGCTTTGAGACTGGACTCACAAAAACTCCCGGAAAACACAAAATGAGAGAATGACACTAACGGCCACAATTGACCTTACATCACAATCTAAATGTTCCTCCTATGGACTTTATGATTGAATTTTTGGGTTCATATCAGTACAAAAGGTCCCTTCTAAATATACTCCATTGCATCAGTGACCTTCTAGGCAGGACATGCAGCCTCATTACACTAGACTATTTTTTCCATCTTATAAACAAAGTCTGACAAAAAAAAAGTCTCTGGTACTCTAAAACTGCATGCTTCTGTGAGCTGTCCTTTCCTTATACATAGCAATTTCCGTCCCCATTGGCTTATTTGTAAAGTTTGGTTTCTCTGACTCTAGGGAGCACTTGACTTATTTAAAACTTGATCAAAACTAATGTGTTAATAGCACACCGCAAGTTGCAGTATTTTGGGGTGTACTACTTCTGTTGCCTTTCCACTTTGCACAAAATAGAAGTTGAATGTATGTTTAGCCATTCCAAGGATCATACACCTTGCTAGGTTTTACCTGGCAAATTTTATCCAGGCAAATTGCAATTTTCACAAAACATAAACTTCTATTCAAGCCTGATTCAAGATTTACCCAAGGGCTAAAATGAGGCACTTTCTGTATTTATGTTTCATGATTATTATATATAGTTTTCCTCTTTTAAATAAGGGGTATGGGTCTTATACATCTCAAAAAAATAAGTTTTGTGTGTAGTTGTGCTACAAAATGATGAGCCATAATTGATCCTAAGGGAAATTTTTGGGTTGTCACTATGCGGTCCCCCGGTCTGATGGTGTTGGAGCTTAATTACAACACATGCTAAGTTTGACCAAGTGCCCTGGTGAACTAATTATCTTTAACAAATTCATTATTTGTGAAGCAATATAGCATTAATTGGGGCAGCAAATGCCCCCAATCCTTATGGTGTGCCACTGTGCATGGGCCGTTGAATTGAGCCTGGCCACATGTATACTTTCAATTCATAACAATGTGACCGGCCAACATAGCAACATACCCCACTAAGCTTAGAGTGCTGGTGCGTATGTTTTCAGAGGTGGAACTGAACAGTAGAATTACAGGTTACATATATTTGGCATAATAAACACTGCTCCACTTGCCTCAGCCTCCTGAATCTGAGTCTTATCGTATTTTAATAGTGTCAATTGCCCAATGCATAAGAGTTTACTCAGCTCTGGTGAAGTTTAGTAAATATTCAAGTCCTCGAAGGAAGAGCACTGGTCAACCAGGTAATCAGGTCAGTTAGGAACTGCTTCTTTAGTGGGGAAAAGGTCGACACTTAGCACCATGCCAAAACCATGGCTAGCAACAACAGCTGACAGCGCAGTAGACATGAGTGTTTATATATATTTCTGCTTTGGTACACTTACTCTACACTTTCTCTGTCTGAGGAGCATCTACTTGGATTGTATATAGCCATCGTAAAGCCCAGCTGTGTTATCTTAGTACACACACTTATTAAATGCTATTTATCATTCATGCATTAGCGCATCAAACATTTTGTGCAATCGGTGCTATCTCTGTTATCATGAACACATTTTCCTTATCAGCCAGTGATACATGTACCATGTTTCTAGAAGTTCTCAAGACCCACTTCCCTCTGGAGCATCCTTCATTGGGACTAAATCCACAAAATAACACATCTACGTGCTGCAACTCTAACTGTACATCAAATAGTGAATTAATATTAATTATAATGACTCTCAGCTAAGGAGAGTATCTGCTGATGCCAACTTCAGTTGATAATGCAGCATTCAAAAGCAGTCAAGTACTTTTCCGGCACTCTGCTTCGGAACAGCCTAGCATAACAAAACATACTGTAAAACATATTGATATCATACATGAACTCATGATCCCTCAAGCCGAGAACGAACATGGTAGAAAAGGCAATGTTTGTCATAATCGCTTTCAGTCTGTTGCACACTTGTCCTTAGACATAATCGAATAGCTTCATATTGTGTTGTTTTTCTATAATTGCCATTTCGACGCATCCCAGCAGAAGTAAAGGAAATGGTGCAATCAGACATGCATATGAAATCAGTTGAAGAACAACTTTATAGTCATCTTGAAGTCCTTTGCAAAGAGATGTCAACAAAGGTGAACTAGATACATTGTTTCACATAGGAGAAGTATTTTCCAATTGGCCTGGAGTCAAATTGTGTTTCATGTCAACATGATGTATACTTCAGCAGGCTGGCAGTGATGACAGTCATCATGCTCAGTTGAAAAGTCACTTCTAGGAAGGTCAAAGACTGGCATTGATTGAGTGCATCTGCCTTGTGCCCAAAATAAGTAAACGAGAATATACAACAGTCATCCAGGCCATTGCTTTCATTTTCATGTTTTATATTATCTCGTAAATCTATTGCTATTGGGTATTTGGAAACATATGTCCCATTCCTGTATGATGGCTAAATATCTATGTGTATTAGGCATTTAAAGAGAAAGGGGATATAGAAAACACTGCGAATACATTCACATTCGTTCTGCTAATTTCATTGTTTATAATTAAACCACAAGGCACGAAATGACAAATAGATCAAAATGGAATGAACTTCATCTCACATGACACAGTTTATCATAATCTTTTTGCAGCATGGACAGATGTGTTTTTGGACGGTTAGATGGAAGTATTATATAGTTGTATCAAAGTCACCTTTTCTGCATGGACAAACTAGATTTTTGTCCTTTTTATACCCATATTATGACAATGTGCACTATGAAACTCCTTTATTGTGTCACAGAGTGTGCGTCTGAATCCATAAAACTGTACTGTTATAAAAGGTTTCACTCCATTGGTATATTTAACTTTCCTGTAATGCCATGGTAAATGGCTATGGAATTGAACCAGTGGCATGGAAGATGAATGCCATGTGAGGTGCAGTGTGCACCACTCAAATATATGCCAAAATCCCTCTGTACGATGGCCCCCTGTTTCGAGTCTCAATGGGGAATGATCATGATATAGCTCCATCCAAGAGTCGCTTTAAATTACTCTCTTGAAATGTTAATGGCCTAGGGGACCGAATCAAACAGGGAATTGTGTTGCAATATTTGAAAAGGCATGCCCCGGACGTGGTATCACTATAAGAAACCCACATTCAGGGGACCTCATACTGTGCACTCAATAGGTGGGGCTATAAACTAGTGGCCCACTCGGGATATGCTGGAGGATCCAGATGGGTCGGTATCCTAATGTGCAGCACATTCCCCTTTCAAATCCAAACAGTCGCACAAGACCGATTTGTCACAGTCTCGGGCCTATGGAAGAGCAGACCCCTTAATGTGGCCTCCCTCTATCTGCCACCTAAGCTCCATTCCACATCCTTTACCGATCTAGGCTCACACATATTGACTCTACCTGAAGGTGACCTACTGCTGGGTGGGGACTGCAATGCAGCCACCGACGGTGACCTAGATCGACGGCCGCCTAGACAGGGTGAGTCATCCGGGAAGCTACTGACGGACTTCCTTGGGGCCCTGGGCTTGATTGACGTCTGGAGGGTGTGCAATTCAATCAATCAATCAATCAGGGGTTTGTAAAGCGCGCTACTTACCCGTGAGGGTCTCAAGGTGCTGGGGGGAAGGAGCGGCTCAGTTAAAGAGCCAGGTCTTGAGGTCCCTCCTGAACGTGTGCAGGGTCGGGGAGCATCTGATGTTCACAGGGAGCTTGTTCCAGGTCTTGGCAGCGATGTAGGAGAAAGCTCTCCTGCCAGTTCTGTTCCTGCGGATGCGAGACCTCGGCCAGGGCGAGGTCGGCGGAGAGGAGGTGTCTCTTGGGTACGTGGAAGGACACTCTCTCATTGAGGTATTTGGGTCCGATGTTGTTGAAGGATTTGTAGGCGTGGGTGAGGAGTTTGAAGGTGACCCTCTTCTTGACGGGGGGCCAGTGGAGGCCCTGTAGGTGTTGGGTCATGTGCTTGTGACTCGGAGTCCCAAGGATGAGTCTGGCTGCGGCATTCTGGATGGTTTGTAGTTTATGTAGAAGAGTTCTGTTGATTCTAGCTTAGACGGCGTTGCCGTAGTCCAGTCTGCTGGTTATGAGTGCTGGGTGACAGTCTTTCTGCGGTCGGGGGGGATCCATTTGAAGGTTTCCAGGGACTAGACAATACACCTTCCTCTCCGGGGTCCATGGTAGTATGTCCCGCATAGACTATCTGTTTTCTAAGGCCACCCAGCTCCCCCAGTTTGGTGAGATCTCCTTTCTCCCAAGGGGCATCTTGGATCAATCCCCGCTACTGGTATATTATGGTGACACCCCTCCCCCCGCTCCAGCCGCGGTCGGTAGTAGGAGTAACTGCAGGGCGGTGATGTGGGGAGGGGGAGGGGCAAGGTGGGGGGTAGTAAACTATGGATTATGGAGGTTTACAGGTAAGTTAACATATAAATTAATAAAACGAATTTCGTTGCGTGCACTGCATCCCCAAATGCGATGCTGTGCACGCAACGAAATTCGTTTTATTAATTTATATGTTAACTTACCTGTAAACCTCCATAATCCATAGTTTACAATCGCCCACCCTGCCCCTCCCCCTCCCCATGTCACCGCCCTGCAGTTACTCCTACTACCGACCGCGGCTGCCCCGCACATCATGAAATGGTACTCAACCCCGGGTATCTCAAGGTGCCAGCAATTAGAGACAAACTGATAGACTACTAACAATTATTTTACTGAGAATGACGGTTCAGTTAATTCTGACGTGGTGCTCTGGGAAGCATACAAGATGGTGGTAAGGGCTAGCGGGGTGGCAACAGTAGTGGGTCATAAGAAAGAACAGCGGAGGCGACTTGAGGAGTTGGAGGGAGAGATCGCCCTTCTTGAGTGCAGCCTCACGATATCAGATACTCCAATTGACAAACATAAATTGCGTATGAAACAGACCGAGTATAGGAACATTGCCGAGGATGCAGCCAAGGCCCAATACCGGGCCTCTCAACATGGGGTTTACGACATTGGTGACAAGACTAGCAAACTGTTAGCCTAGTTGGACAAATGCAGCATAGAAAACAGGTGGGTGGCGGAGATTGTCAGCCAGGACAGTATGAGGCGACGAGGTTGTTCTGGGATTGTAGATGCGTTCGTGGACCACTATGGGCGGGTCTATACCTCCTCCCCGTCCTCCTCCCATACCGACTCGGCCGAGTTATTATCCACTCTGGGACTACCTTACCTAGAGCCACAGAACATAGAAGACATAGACGCTGACTTGACAACTGAGTGAGGAGATATCCAAGGCGATTGGTGCCTTACAATCCGGACAGGCCATGGGCTCCCGGTGGCCTCCCAATCTAACTTTACAAATCCAATGCCTCTACGATCGCTCCATATCTTATACGGATGTACGAGGAGAGTGCGACTAGAGGGGTCCAGCCGGAAACTCAGAGATCAGCTAATATTGTCGTCATACATAAAAAGGGCAAACCTCCTGAGTGGTGCAGCTCGTACAGGTCGATCTCCCTACTAGACCCGGAAGTGAAAATACTAGCCAAACTCCTCGCCCGGCGTCTCACGCCTTTCCTTCATAAATTGATCCACCTGGATCAATCCGGATTTATGCTGGCTAGAAACACCGCCCTGAACCTTTGACGCCTCTATGGGTTTCCAGGCAGGGCGTCCACAATTCAAGAAGATGCAGTGATTATGTCATTAGACGCCAAAATGGCATTCAACATGATCAAATGGCCCTTTTTATTTGCCACACTCAAAAGGTACTGATTTGTTCGTAAGATTTTATCTTGTGTGCGACTCCTTTATTCGACACCGCTGCCTCGTATTATAGTAAATGGGGGACGATCAGCAGTATTTGTGTTGCAGATGGGGATGAGGCAGAGGTGCCCCCTTTTTCCTTTGCTCTTTGACCTGGCTTTGGAACCCCTGGCGATCTGGATCAGGGGGGACCCCCTCATTAGAGGCCTCAATTGGATGGCAGACTGGAATGACTAAATCTCCCTCTATGCTGACGACATTCTGCTCTATTTAGTCAGGCCTAGGTTCTCCATCCATTGTGTTTTGAATATATGTGCATTATCCCATAAATACTCGGGATATACTATTAACTGGGATAAATCCCTGGTTTATGTCCTCATTGGGGGGTACCCAAGCCTGCCGGCGGGCTGCGGGGCTAAAATAGTCACCAAGGGCTTCCTGGATATATATGTCACCTTCAACCCTACATTATTCCATGAACGTAATCTTGCGCCCCCTCTACGCAGCTTTCGTGCTGACGTGGAGCATTGGAAAACATTGCCCCTCACGCTGCTCGGCAGGGCTGCCCTTTATAAAATGATGGCCCTTCCCCAATTTCTGTATGCTTTACAAAACACGCCTTATCTGGTTCCTCCACAGTACTTTAACGCCATTGAGTCAGAGGTACGCGCCCTGCTGTTGAATAATGGTACCCCCCGAATTGCCTTGGCTAAACTTACAAAAAGCTGGTACGATGAGGGCATTGCCCTGCCCGTGATTAAATGCTATTATTGGGATTCACAGCTGGTGGTCCTCAACCACTGGGTGCACCGCCCTATCACGGTTCCCACATATCGAATGGGCAGGCACAACATGCTCTCTGATTATTATGCTTGGGCACTCTACGAAGGGAAGAAACATGCACCAGCACACACTCCATCCTCCACCACAATTGCTACATGGCACGCAGCTATGGCCGCCCAGGGCTGGAAAGATAAAATAACACAAGTTACCCCACTGCTCGACGCACACCAGTTGGGCGTACTATCAAAGCGACCAGGGTTTGATAAATGGGAACTATTAGGCCTTTCGAAGGTGGGCGATTTGTGGGGAGGAGGCAAGGTGATCCCGTTTAGAGAACTTCAACGCGATTATCAATTGCACAGTGGGGAAACTTTTCGATACCTTCAGGCCCGCAGTGCACTACAAAAAGCAATACCCAAGGGGACGCCTTGCCAGTTTCTTCCCCATTAGAGGACAGACTCCCGGATGACTACCTCCAAGACAAAGGCATCTCACTGACATCCCACAAGCTACTTAACAATATGCAGGATCTCCTAGAGAAACTTTGCACTAAATGGGTGGATGATGTCGGAGACATCGATGACGAAGAATGGCAGGAGGCCCTGGCCTCTCTGCGTGAAGTGGCTATCCGATCCCGCTTTAAACTTATCCAACTCAAACTACTACATAGAGCCTACTACAGTAGCTCGGTTCTGGTTAAGATGGGTGTACGAAGCTCCCTCTCTTGTCCCAGAGGGTGTCGTCTAAACGGCACCCACCTCCACCAGTGGAGGGAATGCCCAGTTCTTCAGGTGTACTGGGGAGAGGTTACATCAGCGCTGTCTTTAGTTTGTCATAAATCTATCATGGTCTCACCCCGCCTATGTCTGCTTAACATCTGGGAGGCTACTGATTTGTGCAGACTTGAGAGGGTGTGGGTATCCCTCGGATGCATGGTTGCAAAACGGAATATCGCCAGAACATGGAAAGGATTGATGAAGCTAAAGTTCTCGGATTTGGAATCCGATATGGATTGGTACATGCAGGCAGAGAGAGTGATTTACGAAAGTAGAGGGTGCCCTCAGAAATGGGCTAAAATTTGGGGGCCCTGGAATATAAGTAGAGGTATGATATGTACTCCCTTTGATGACGCTCCCCCAGGATCAGCCGACCACTATGTTAGACTGTTGGACTATTGCCACGAGAATGGTGGGAGATAACTGATGTTTGCACTGCACTGTATTTTATTATTCTTTGTCAATGCTGCTTTGGTCTTTTTTTTGTTTATCTAATAAAAAGATTAATCAAAAAAATATATATGTATGCCAAAATATATGGTTGCTGGGATCAACAGTGTACTTTGACTGGACTTTAGTTTAATAGGGCTTCAGTGACACAAGTAAATGAAACTTGACTTAGCTATGCAGGAAAACCTAATAAGTCATCTACAATAAGTCCATATGGGTAGGTGCCTAATATATAGACAATGTGCCACACTACTTACTGGAAATAGCATTCTCTCACAGTGAAGAAATATCCCTAATCTGTCTTCACTGTGCAGGTGAAGATAGAATCCCAATAAGCAGGCCTATTTATATCCTCACCAGGTAAAATACTACCAAAATTATTCAAAATTATTTTCCACTTAGTTTTTGAGAATCAAATTCATGGTGAATGTTGATTATTTGGTAACAACAACTGACTTAGAAACAGTTCTGTCACTCAGGTCACAACAGAGATGACTACTAGGGGTGGGCGGAATTTGCGTAATCGCGTTACGCAAATCTCCGCGAAACGGTAAAAAATCTCCGCGAACACGCAGAAATTCCGCGAACACGCGGAAGTGCTTGTTCGCGATGCTTTTTTCCTGTTCGCGATCGCTGTTTGCGTGCTCGGGGAGAAATATCTCGCGAACACGCATTTTGAGAACGCGAACAAGCAAAAATTTCGCGAAGTCGCGGAAATCGGAATTTTGGGCAATTTCGCGTTCTCCGCGGAACGCGAAATTACCCAAATTCCGCAAATTCCGCGAACGGAACGGAATTTACCGCCCAGGCCTAATGACTACACATTCTTGGCTGGAATTACCGACTTGGAAAAGTGTCAGGCTACAGCCCAGTAAAAAGTTAGGGGTGTTGTCAACTACTGGTCACTCAGTACAATTAGCCACCCGGGAGGGGAGCAGGAACTGTTGGTAGACAAAGGACAGCCATCAGACTTTGACTTATGGCTTAGAGATGCCAAATGGGCCTGACATGATCTCCTCCCACTCATTTCGAGGGACCTACAAGATTGCTTGGCTCTAGTTCCAGCAGGGGGGAAACAATCCTTGACCTGACAGAGGGAGGAGACCTGATCTAAATAGGGGAGCAATTTATGAAGATACAGACCTCCTTCTTATGAAAGAAGCATTAGGTATTTTTGATTAGAGCATCTGGGAATTTTTACACTAGAGTAAAATAGAAATACTACTAAAGTAGATGGACATATGGTGAAAAAGTAGACCAGATTTAGGGGGAAATTTGCACAATCAGTTGCTTGTTCTCAGTATAGTACTTCACCACCACTTTTCCATCACATTTAT
The DNA here is from genome assembly GCF_964204655.1 of Triturus cristatus. Taxonomy (NCBI): domain Eukaryota; kingdom Metazoa; phylum Chordata; class Amphibia; order Caudata; family Salamandridae; genus Triturus; species Triturus cristatus. Next base: position 410,324,539 of record NC_140589.1, on the reverse strand, counting down.
GGACCTTTTAAGACTACTTCTGAAGAACAAGATCTCCTCTTATTCAAAGACAACTCAAGGAGTCCTGACACCTGCTGGCACCCAGACACTCAAAGGGCCCTCAGGGTTCAGGGGGACTAGCATTCTGGATGCCTGCTACAAGGACACGAAAAGCATAGGACCCTCAACTCCAAGTGGCTCAGCTGACCTCTGAGGACCGGATCCTGCAGGGAGATTGGAAGGTGAGAGATCTGGTACCTAGAAGCCTGTCCTGAGGACCAAGAAGCTGTTGAAAGGACCAGGAGGAACTTTCCTAGTACTTGAATGGTAAAGGAATTAATAATTATTTTGACCTCTGGAGGATGGTACCAAATGCTGTGGCCTTCCCAAAGTAATAGCACTTTAGATGAGCAAGAAAAACAGGTTTTTCCCACTCAGAGCTTTTTTGCCATGCTAAATTAGGTTCATTGGGATGTCACAATAATATTGCTAAGTCTCATGGAAGTCTACCAGGCTAGAGATTCCAACCTTGCCTACTTAAGTTTTTAAGAATGCAAAAGGTGTTAAAGTTCAGAGGTAAAACTTTCAACCGGGCATGCTGAAAATCTATACCAGTGGTGAACTGACCTCAGTGCCTACAAAAATCTATCCATGATCCAGTTGGTTCTTTTACCACCAAACACAACTACTTCGGTGTGAGCTCAACAACAATCTAGCCAGCTTTGAGGTACCCTTTCTGGCTTCAATCCTGAACCGTGCTTTGCTGGAAGATTGTGACTTATAAAAAATAGATTAAGTCAGAAGGTAATGAAATGTTACCACAATGAACTCTTTGGTTTGTTATTTGATCTCTACTCCATTGTGTTCAGTCAAAAATCATGTCTAGGTTCCAGTCAAGCAAGAACTGATACTTTTCAACAGTGCTTTACTTTTTGCCTTTAAGCTTTATCAGTTGTCTATCTTATCATCATGTGGCTTGGGAATTTCATTGTATAATTTTTTTAATTTCAAAATTGTTGGCAGTGCTTGAACTTAACACACCTTTCTTTGGGTAATAGCCTGATGCTTGTACTGCAGATACCAGTGGTTAAGTAGAGATTCACTGTGACATGTGTTAAGATCTATATTTTTTAAACAAGAGTGACCCATATTTCCATGGAAACTTGGGTATTAACACAAAGTTTAAACAAGTGTTCATGAAACTTATTTATGAGATATAAAGTAAGACAGCAAAATAACTGTCATGATTCAGTCTCTAAAGGAATCTGAAGAATAGCAGCCTGAGAGGAATACTTTCAATTAATTTGAATTTAATTTATTTTGAACAAGTGAATGCAATTAAAAGTATTCCTCTCATGCTCAGCCATTGCTTTTGGTAGGAATAGCTCAGAGCAGGAAGAGGAAAAGTTTGCACCCAGGTCTGCCATCACAACAGTCTGATACTTTCAGCACCTTCACCCTGCCAAAACCTTCACCTTGGCATTTAGTCGCTGCGATGGATCTCAGATTTCTCCAGTCAGGCAAAGCATCAGGCTTTATCCGAAGAGAGCACCAAGATATTAGATACATTCTTCATGAGGTCTGGCTGAAACTGATCTGTTGCTGCGGAGATGCTGTCAGTGCGCCAACCTTGTTTCTTCAGCCCAATGAGGTTGAGTCTGTATCAGATTGGCTTTGCTGATTAATCACTGTTCTCCAGTGACTGGTAGTCAGTGATAAGCCCCGTTTCCCTCTGTTCTTCACCTAAGGATCCCAAGCTTCAGGGGGATCTTTTATGACATCAGGTCTTTTCAGGGTCCAGTACATATACAGCTGCGACTGGACAACTGGTCATACAGGAAAAGCAGTTCTTCACCTTGTGTCCCTTTATCTACATGAGAGGTCAGCCCACTGACCCTTGGAGTTTGCTTCTTTGTCCAGGGTAAAGGACGGAGTAAAGCCAGACCTTCAGAGCTCCTCTCAGGTGATAGGAAGCAGAGTTCAGTCCTCTTCTGATCTTCTAAAGGTCCAGAAAGCCTTCTGAAAGGAATCATTGAATGCTACATTTATGATTGGCACTGGCCTGTGTATGTGGGTGACCCCTGGCTACTCCCTAATCAATGGGATAAATGTTTTCCCCACCACAGACAATTCAATGGTGCACCCCTAAAATCCATGATGGGGCAATCTTCCCTCACTGTGCAGAGCCTTCGTATCAACCCACAGGTGAGGCCAAAGAAACGACCTCCGGTTGTCCACGGCAAACTATTTTTGAGGACTGTTTTACTTCAGCTGAGTTGTTAGGCTTGGCATCCTTGGCGCGGTTACCCTTGACTTTTTACCTCTACCTGCTGCATTTTTTATGGTAAGCTGGATCTCGTTTATGCTGGCTCTGTTGCTTTGGGCTCTGTGCCACTGCTGAACAGTGTCAAAGTGCGAGTGCTCCCTGTATAATTGTTGTGATGATTGGTTATCCATGATTGGCATATTTGATTTACTGGTGAGTCCCTAGTAATGTCCATTGAGGGTGCCAGGGACTGTAAAGCAAATTCTAGCAGTGGGCCTGCAGCACTGATTGCGCTACCCACATAAGTAGCCCGGGAAAGGTATCTCAGACTAGCCACTGCAGTGTCTGTGCGCAGTTTTAAACTGCCATGTCAACCTGGCAAGTGCACCCACTTGCCAGGCCCTAACAGTTCCATGGGCAGGGTGCAGTGTATGTAAAAGTTGGAACATGCACTAGTGTGTTTTGCATGTCCTAAAAATGTGAAATACTGGCAATTTTGCTTTTTACTACTGAACAGCTATCTGTTACGTAGGCTAACATGGGAGTTGATTTGTAATATTTTTAAAGTATAACTTTCTTTAGGGGCAAGATGCAAAAGTGGAGTTTAGGCTGTCTGAACTCAGAATTTAATAACACATCTTTTTAGGAAGATGTTTTTTAAATTGTGTGTTTGAAAATGCCACTTTCAGATAGTAGACATTTTCTTATTGAACCGTTCTGTGTGCCTCTGCTGATTTGTGTATTGACTGTCTGGTTTTGGAGTGGCAGTGGCTGGGGATGTGCATTGACTGTAGACAGCCACAAGGGGGGGTTGAGGTGTGTCCTGCATTTCCTGGGTGTTCATAGCTGAGCCTAATAGACCTTGACTGCATTTAGAACAGTGGGAGGAGTTTCAATTAATAGACTGTGTCTCCTTTGCACAATGCATCCACACCCACTGTGGTCATGCTGCACCAGAGAGGACTGAACTGGTTTGGACTGGGCTCGGAGACCCTTGCCACAAACACAACAAAGACAAAATGGGGTATAAGTGGTGCACCTTAAGCACTAAAGAATTAGATCACTTTTGGACTCAAGAGGATCCTCTGCCAAGGAGGAGAGCTGTGTGGAGGAGTACTGTCCCTTTGCTGTGTGTGCTTTGCTGGGTTGGCCTGCAGGTGCTGCTTCTGCCACAGAGAGGACAAAGACTGGAACTTTGCTGTGAACCTGCTTGAAGAAGAATCTCCAAGGGCTTGTGTGTGCTGGCCTCATGTTCTAAAGTCTCAGTGACACAAAGGCTTCACCTGCAACCCACTGACCAGCACCTGGACTCATTTCAAAAGAGCATCAATAGTGTGGTTGGTGCTGCAAAGCACGAAAAACAACTCCGGCGCCGCCAGTGATGCCACAACCTGCACCAAAGCCGGGGGCACTGCTCGTGAAGTGCACGATGGACCGCCCTGCATGCACAGCAGCTCTGACACCCTTTGATGCCTGCCAACACCTGCACTGATTGGCCTTCCCGATGCCAGAACTTGCACCTATGCCATCACCGCCAGTGCCAACATCAAGTTGTAGCAAAGCCGATAACCAACGACTTTGCATCACATCACTGGAACCGACACCTCACCACCGCCGCGGCCGACTTCACCTGTTCTAGACTCAAACCAGTGCCTCCTCATGGACACAATGCCTCCTCTCCCTCGTGGCAACCAGGGAACCAGCTTTGACCTCAGCAACAATGCCTCACCTCCACGGCACCATGCATCATCCATATACTTCGTTTCCAAAGTACTGTTGTTTGGGGGTCCTTGTGACTCCATGCCTGATGCCGTGAACCTCGCAGTCGGCACTGTACTTTGGATTTATGCCTGTCACAATGTCGTAATAGACACAGGTGGAGCTATTTTGTTTCTACAAGTTCAATTTTTGCAATAGCTGTTCTAAAATGATATTTTGATACATGTATATTTGGTTTTTGTCGTTTTGAGTCTTGTTTGGTTTAGATGAAGGTACTTTATTTGTCTAAACTGGTGTGGTGTCCATTTGTGGTGTTTTCACTGTGTTAGTGTGTGTCTTGAATACAAATACGTTACACATTGCCTTTGGTATAAGCCTCATGCTCTTGGCAAGCTACCAAGGGGGTGAGCAGGAGTTATCTAAATTGTTTATCCCCTTACTCTGACTAGAAGCAAGGTCCCTACTTGCACAAAGGTACATACCTCTGGAAACCAGATACCCCCATTCCTAACATGGGTTTAGAACCACCCAGGCTTGTGTTGGCCCAGGGGACAAAGGATTGCCTTCCCCAGGTTTCAGTTTATATTTACTTGTGAAAGGGCAGACCTGTCTTTGCTACTATATGATTAAATGACATTCCTAGATACACCCCAACTGCCTTTCCTGCAAGGGTAGGAAAAGGCCTCTCTGCGCCAAGGCTATTGTCCCTACTTTGGGAGCAGTTTTTACACCTCGCTAATGCAAGCACTGGTGGACAAGCTGTCAGTAGGCTAATTTTAATTACCCTATTTGATGTTCAGGCAGTTAAACGTCAACTTACTAAAACTTACTTTTCCTAAATTTTAATAAAGTATGACTTTACCATTAGATTGCATTTTTACTAGACATTTAAAAAAGTCTTTGAATGAATTTCATAGCAGATTCCTGTCAAAAGTTAGATATGAAAGTTTATAATCTGTACTTAGACATTCTGTAGGATCCAGCCACAGCCTTTCCAGTGAAATTAGCTTTTGGAGCCTTGTCACTATAGGAACATGACAATTTTTATTTTTCACAAGTTTCCCTTTTAAATATCAGCAATCTTACCTTGTGGAAAAACAAAGTTCAAATTAATGTGATATTAATATTTAAAAGCAGGGTTCTCAATCTGTAAAAAATGGGTATTTTGTCAGGTTTATACAGCAGGTTTTACACAGGCTACATTGGGTAAAGCCTTGATGGCATATTTTCCCTGCCATTTTAGTGGATGGCCCAATAAGTGCTGCAGTCTAAAAGTGACACTTAACTTTCCATGCCGTTGATGCATTTTCTGATACATATAATGGCTGTACAGGAAAGTAAATATTGGTAAGCCAATTCACCCGCGTTTGAAGTGGGAGCACAGGCACTTGACTCCTGTTGAACAGGACTAAACTGCGCAGACTATTAAATCCAGCAAAACAAATAGGGCAAATATTGGAAGCAATTCACAGACAAGATGGCCATATCCTGCACTTTCCTACAGACGTTTGACTTTATGGCTGCAAGTAGCTTCCAAATCAAAGATAGTGCTTAAGACAGTCATGATTTTCATCAAGTGGTGTGGAATGCTGTTGACAGATAATTAAAATTGACAGAGATCCTTCTTAGTCAACATAGAGAAAATATCATTTCAGACATTGAGTCACTCACTCCTTCCCTTTTTCAAGGCAGATTGCTGAATAGGCAAACTAACTCGCACTTCCCCAATCTATGGAGTTTAGTTGCCAACATTAAAATATTTAAGTAATACGTAAAAATTGAAGTTGCCTAGAAAGCTTTACTTATGTAATAGTACACTCAACATTGTAGTTTAACATAGATAATATGCAACTGAACTGATTGTTGGCTAATGAATCCTTCAGAATTATTCACCTACAGCAATCGCTAGTGACAATCAGCTAGCAGTTTTTACTTGCTATAGGCATGACATAGAGGGATTTGTATTTATTTTATCTGGTTTAGCAACAGAAGTTAAAGACAAACAAGGAGTCCAAGGATATATAGGTATCGAAAGGTATAACTGGCAAAATGGTTTCAGCCACTTGAAGGTGTATTGTTTTGTTCAGTAGAGATCTCTAATGGCACAGGCACAGTTTGTATCTATTCGGAGAACAGTAATAGTTAAATGCATTCTCCTATAGCTCTCATGTGTGACCCTCTCCATGTCTGTAGTTGTAAAGAAATACCTTTATGCATTTTTGGGTCAGAGTGTATATTCTCAATTTCTTTGCTTCGCTTCACATTTATACGTGCACAACTGGCAATTATGTTTCGTGAAATAGGTATTCATTTATTTTGAAGAGGAGCGTCACGTTGTAACCTGTAGCAATTTCGGTAAACTTCAAATGGTGTCCCTGAACAAACAGTTTCTCAGATGTAGACTCGATAATGAGTTGCCTCCGGCAATGCATGTTCTTTGTAAGAGAAGCAATCATTTATAGATTTTTGGCAGAAACAACATTTAATCGAATATCTAACTTCATTTATCAATATTGAGAAGGGACATGAAGTTTTTTTAACGTATCTAAGTAGTATGGTCTTTGATGCTTTATAATGTTTGATGAAATATTAGAATTACTCTTTTGTTTTCAGTCCTGCCAGAACTGTACATTACATACAACAAGCTTTCAGTATTAATACACAATCAAAACAAACATATTGTATTGAACGTTTTGTTTGTAAAATTGCTTGATATCGTTTGTGCAAGTATGCAGTAGCCATACTATTCCCATCACCTAAATAAAACATCCATATCTTGCCCCGTGAGCAGCTAAATCTTACTGATATTCATTTATAACTTCAGTGCTCTGCCTGACCGCAGAAACTGACAGACCAAATAACATGTTGAGGGTTTATTAAATATACTCATCTCTGACTCTCAAGAGCATCACTGTAAACATCAAATAATTTTCAAGTAAATGTAAAATTCCAGTCAGTCACCCCATGTACTTGTATAAACTCATCTTTTTCAATGTGTAATAAAGCATTTGAAGATTTTATTACTTTCACTACAAATATAAAACGATCAAAATGATATATTTCATTTAAAACTGTATCATACATATAAAGATCATTCAATGCCATTAGATCTGTGTTTGCCACACTTTGCTTCACCTAGTATCTTGTTTAATATCAGTTTTGGACTGTATGACCATTTTATTCTTGTATATGGGAGACCAATGTAAGGAAAACCTACTAATAGTTGTAGGGCAGTTAGAGTATTACCTCTGATCAACTGTACACAAGAAGCAACTTTCTGCTATTGCCTGTTCCCCAATTCATGATTGAGTCATTTTTGTGCTATAAGCGGACGGTACAAGGAGGAAACCCGAGTTTGTTATTGTTACCTTTTTTGGCTGTAGGCATACACGGTGCTCCTAGTTCAGGCCATCCGAAGACGATAATCACAGATTGTAATAAGGAACAAGACATTCAATGGATATGTTGCACAGCCAAGTAGAAAAATGTTCTAGTTTTTTTTTGCCAAGGGAAATTCTCATCATCATAAATCGCTTTATCGGGAACCACCAGATCTCTTAATACATCACAGATGACTTTGTGATTTTCATACAATACACAATATATTTTATGACCAGGAGCTTTTGGTAGGAAGCAGTGCAATTCAGAAAGAATAGAATGTAAATGACATAGAAAGCAGTATATTACTCAGTACACCTTTTCTTTCCTCAGTGTTTCCGTCGACAGCACCAGATGTTGGATAATAACTGAATAATTAAATGCAGTAGTAGTAATTTGGAATGGGAGTGTTACTCTGAGGGCGCAATTGCGTACAAAAACTAGGAATCCCAATAACAACAGGTCTACCCAATTCCCTCATTTTCTGCAAAAGTCACCTGGTCAAAAGGTGCTTTGAAATCTATAATATGAGCGCTCATTGCTCCCCCAGTGACTGGTTGTTCATTGCTGAGCACCCTTTATTAAACTCTGCTTGTTCCTCCAGATCACATTGTCATCGTTAACTAAGTCTTTTAGCTTTGAAAACACTACACACATTTACTCATTGATACCCTGCACCTTACCTTACAGGCTCCCACAATGACTGGATAAGGACCTTTTTTTCCTCACTGCTGAATACCCTTTATTGTTCTTCTGAATTACGTTTTCGTTGTTAGCCATATCTTTTAGCTTTGAAACACTTGCTTTGTAAATGTTGTACCAGCAAGGTACAGTGAGGAGCATCATCTATATATTGCACAATCTTCCACATTTTCTCTTTTTAACAAACATAAAAAAAACAATATTCATGGTTTAAAGTGTTAGTGCATACAATCTGTTTATGTGTATGTCTTGCATCTAGACCTTTTGATTTTCAATACAGTATTCCCTAAACCCAAGTCAAAATCCTTGCATGAGCTTATCTATAGGGTGCCAAAGTGGGAAACCTAAGATTATATACAACAAAATACGGAGAGAGACTCTTGGAGTTTACTTTCCTATTTTATGAACTCATATATAATGTGTAAACATATTCTGTTCATACATATTGAATCCTGACAGGACATGTTAACATTCCTGCAAACAGTAGATTTTGTGTTAAACAGGGTTTCATTATTCCTTATTTGTTAGAATGCAGTCAAAGACAGATGTGTGATGCTTTTCTTCCAGATGCTGCAGTCTTTTTTTAAAGCCCCCTTTAGTAGAAGACCTGCAAAGAAGCAGAGATCTACTTACAGTTATGTGTGCAAAAGATGCTGCAATTAATAGCCCTGAAACCCTGAATGCTACAGGTAGGGGTTCCAGACATGGCTTATTTTCTTGGCTTTTGAGATGCTGTGATCAGTGTCTCAAACTAGTTAGTATAAAGACTAATCATTTATATGTAGATCGCCATAGACAACTGAGTTTTGGAATGGATGGGAAAGGGAAACTTTCTAAGGAAACAAAAAAGGGTAAAAGATACCCTCTCAATTTAAAGTTTTCATGCTGATTTTGGAGGCAAAAACTAGGAATGACGAAAGGGTGATGGGGGTACTAGCTGCAGCTCATCTGTGAGCAAAGTAAAACTGAAAGCTCCAATTATCCCATCTATGTTTGTTAGTTGTGACAGGCATGCCCAATTCCTGCTTTATCTAGGTTATATATGGAAACAGGTACATTGGTAACTCGCAAAGTCAATAGTTTTGGCATTTTATTTTCTAATTAATAGCACACAGTGTCTTTCCCACATCACCCTTTTTCTCACATTCATAGAGAACACACAACACATGTGAATGTGAAATTTATTGTGGTTACCAAGGCACGGATAGTATGAGTGAAAGTGGTAGTAGTGGTGGTGGTGGATTTGTAGTGGTTGTGGTGAAATCTGGTAGTACTGATAATGAATGTTGTAATGGTGCTAATCCTGGTGGTGGTAACTGTTATAGTGGTGATGGTAATTTCAGTTATCAGATTTATTTCCCCTGATATCATGTCAGGCCATTCCTGAGATCTAATAATCAGCCATTATTATTTACTCCGAAAATCTCTAAAATTGGAGCAAATGTTGTATGCTTCAAATACAAATTTCAAACAAATTGAACAGTGTCCAACTCAATAACAAACATTAGATAGTTGGCAAGAAGTGCCATAAGAAAATTGAGTGAAGCAGTCTCATAGTAGGGGTATGTACAATTTTGCTTAATGTTAGGGATTCTATGTAAAAAATGTATACATCAACAATCAACGAAAGGTGTTTATAAAAAAGACTGAGACAATAATGATCTCATGTATCACTGGAGTGACCAACAAAAATTGTCTGAATGTGTTCTTAGAAAAGGCAAATTTATCAATTAAGAGAACGAGTTGTTGGAGAAACCACAATCCAAATCTAGACTAAAGAGCAAATGTTGTTTGGAAGTAAACGAAATGAAAAGTAACCTTTATTACAAGATGGATGTCTGATCTTTGAATTAAGGTAAATGGTAGAATGAGGAATAAGCAAAAGCAACACGGTGATAAGGATACACAAAAGTGTCATATTGTAAGAGGTCAAAATCTACAAAGAAAAGTGGCTGGCAGAAGATTTAATTGACTTTCTCTGTTTCTTACATAAGGTAGCATAGTAAAAAAAACATAGTGTTATTACAAATTTAAGAAATGAGAGGAGGGAGACTGGAGGATGGTAAAAAATAAACAGCATTTAAAAAATATTTTTTTAAGTATTTTATTTTTTTGTATTAATGAAACCACCAAAAGGAAGTTATTCTATAAGAGCAGGCAAAAGAAAAGTTAGGAAGAATACTGAAAATTAGTCACAACAAGTTTAATGTTTAAAGATATTTACCCAAAGGTAATGAAAATACCAAGAATTAGGGGCCAGAGGTACCAAACATTCTTATGGTCACCAATGTTCCAACTTGGTGTTTGTGACCGTTAAAATACATTTTGCTGTTTTTCGAAACTTCTAAAATGGGATTCTGCATAGTTACCAATTCACTATCTGGAAGAGTTGTGTTGTGGGCATCCCTTACAAATATCAAATTGGTACCTGATATGTCAATATTTTACAACTAAAAACCGGTTGCGAAATATTAACAACAAAGAAGGTACTAAAGCATTCTTAAAAATGTAAGGGGTCCCCTTGGCCAGCCGCGGTCTGTGCAGGTAACAGCAGTGGGGGTGTGGGGCTGCGTTGGGGGTGATTTCGAGGGACAATGCAGAGGGAAAATTAAATAAATAATACATTTTCCTTTTGCATCATACCTCAAAATCCCCCCAACGCGGTCCCACCGCTGTTACCTGCACGGACCGCGGCTGCCCTTGGCACACCTTCCTCTTTGTGAATGCAAAAAAGTGTATTGAAGTGTAGTTAGTGGTCCAGTCTTTTTTTTCCTTTATAAATGCAGACAAGTTATGTTTAAGAAAAATTTGCTGAATTGATAAAAAGTTTGCTTTATTGGAAAGCAATTGCAGACATAGTGGTCTGTGGAACCCAGCAGACCATCATCTATGTGATGGCGTCCAAACGTAGTGATTCACAATGGGTGACCTACTTTATTAACCACTTAGCTGCTGAGTCTTTTCTAACCCCAGTGCAGAGCCATTTTTTGCTATTTAGGGTACTTCGAGCTTATGCCTTCTAAACTTTTTTCCACATACGGTATCCATGCCACTGATGCGTCCTTTTTTCCTACATCTTAGGAACTCCGCAGGTGCTCAGGCCATAATATAACTACATTGTGTTTTTTTTAGAATATGATGAAAAAGCGGTGTATGAGAAAGCATTCATGCTTGTTTCTAAAAATGGCAATAATGAAAGGTAGGCTGTGCTAGGATCCTCATCTTCCCATCTTTCAGGAATAAACAGTGTTGTATCAAAAACATTTTTAGAAAGCTTTTGCATTTTTTAAGAGTGTGTCCATTATTACTTGCCTCTGTGGTGGAAACAGGTGTGAAACCCATGGGTGATCCCAGATTGCTTTATATTTCTTAACAGTCGACAATATTCTGAATTCTGCAGGGGGTAATTTGTTTAGATCCCTGAAAAATGTTCCTAAAGGAAGAAAGAAACTAATTGTTGAAACTGAACAATAACATCCAGCAGACCCTTCTGGTCTCAAGGGTATATAAGAGTTTGAAGGATATGCACAAATGCGCAATGCACAGAACCAACAACTACGCTGCAGCTTTTAATCATTTTTCAACATGTGCCAACTATGCTGAAATTCATATAGTAAAATCTAATTAATTAAAATTGGATTGATGGAAACGCATGTATTTCTGAAATTTTTACAATATTTTGATTTTAGAAATATTTGGTTACCCATAATATCGTGTGATTCCGCAGGAATTTTACAAAATGGGTTCTTTCTTGCAAACTGGCTTACACTTGGTATCCCAAAATTCTGAGAAATCCAAAAATGCTGATAAATTCAATTGATATGTACAAATGTTCATCTATTCTATGTTTTCACACATTACCTGATAAACCCTGTATGTCACTTGTGTAGCTGGGCCTAGAGGCCACAAGACAAAATACCCAAGAATCACACAACATGACCTGGAGAAATCACATTTCATCCAGCAAATTCAGCCACCACCCACAGATACCTGCATTCCTGAAAACTACATAGTTAGGGGTGTCCAGGTCATGCAACTAAATGTGGATCATATTAGCTTTTCATAACCATAAGCAAGTGTAAACCTTTGGTAAAAACACACTTTCCTCAATTTTCTATGGGACAATGATCCAGAAGCATCAGAGATCAACAAAATTCAGCATTCCCACCCTTGTCCTGATAAAAAATGGTACCACACGTGTAGCTAAGCCTAGTACCTGTGACTCAAAACAACATGGAGATATAAAAACATCAAAGAGAGAAACAAGCTGGTTCCGTAAAGTGTGTAGCTGTGATCTTGGGCTATCTGATTCTGGGTCCACTCACATTGGAAAATGTAATTTCTCTGGATTCAAGTAAAGACAATAGCCTTTCTCTGGCTACTGATGCTAATTTCTTTGTGCAAGTAGACTTCAGACTTTTTTCTAAATGTATACTGTGTATCCAGAGTGGGAACCTGTGTGTTATAGTCACTCTTTATTCTGTTTATGGGTATATCATGTTAACATTATCTCTTATTTGTTTGTACCCAGCTCCTACAAAATGTTTTGACTGTAGTCAACCCTATCAAAGAGGAAGGAAACAATATTTTACTGAGACATACATATATTTCCTTGGAGGCTTCTGTGAAGGTGTTTGTGAGACTTCAGCTGGAGTACACATGAACATCTCTAACCACATTTGCATGCCACTTGAGTTATATTCTACAGGGATGCATATGAAATCTAGAGCTTCTCATTCACATTCGCTGAACAACATCGATGGAAGTCAACATTAAAGCCCAATGTAAAAGATTAGAAGAGAGCTTGCCATGTATAATGGAAAATACCTAGTTGCTCCAAAGTGATCCTTTAACATTCCCATAGTTTAGAATGGATTTGTGTCTACTCCAAAGAATGTGCACAGCAATCAACAGCTTTGAGCTAGGGCTCTATGAACCAAAGTTCAACAAATTATAGTTCCACACTAATGTTGTGTTCACAGTGTAATATCTAAAAATATTGTTTATAATACGACATGACTGTTGGCCTTGACCCTCTGCAGGGTTACCCCAAATGTTTTCCCTTCACCCTTCCTATTTTGCTTCATTTGCGACAAGTCAATGTGTTGTGCACTGCCTTCATACAAAAGACTTCACACCACTGCATTTTTCGGGCAGCCAGGCTGGAGCCAGGGCAAGAGAGGCAGGATACTACATGCACTTCAAAAGGAAATTTCTACAAAATTCTCCTGCTTCAAAGAAGACCCCAGGTATAAAAAAAGGACCCTTAGACCAGTAATTTGGTTCACTTTCTGGACCTGTGGAAGGACTCTCTGAAGACTACCTGCTGGTGTGGCTGTTGCGTACTACAGAAGACTGCTTTGCTGCACCTGGAAAGACTGCTCTGCTGCCTGAAGCCTGCTTTTAACCCTCTGAAGTCTGCCCTACAGCTTGAGCCCTGTTCTACCTCTTGATACCAAAGGGGATGACGGACGGACCAGGAAAGGCATGGCTTGGCAGTTTGGGCTGGACTGTTTCCATGAGGCACAGGGTCAGACTGATTTGCATATGGCCATGTCTGAACTGGAGTGGTGGAGTGAGCACAAGAATGATGATGGATTAAACCCAGATCAGTTGACTGGGGGTGAGTGTTTGATTTGCTCAAACGCTCCGTCCATCATCCCCTTTGGTATCGCTCTGTTCTACCTCTTGAGCACTGAACCACCACTGTGAATCCAAGGGCTAGTTTACTGACCTTCTCATCAAAGTCTCGGGGACAAAAAAGGTTCCACCCATCGTGAACCCACACCTGGTTCCAGCCTGAGTGAGTCTCAATCCTTCAAGTGGTGCCTTTTCATTCCTGGACCCTCGGAAGTGGTGCTGAAGGATCCCAGATAACTTGGGAAAATGTCTGGCTAAAATTTGCTCTGAGAAGCGGGAGGAGACAAGAACCTACCTACTCCTCAGTCCCTGTAAGCTGCACCGCCTGTTGACCTGACTTCTCAGCAGCTCCAGCTACATTCTTCTCTGTTGCAGCTTCAGGATACCAGGCCTCATGGAGCTCTCATCTGATACAGCCGCCAACCTCATCCCATAGGATTTTTTCAACTTCCCAAAAATTGCCTAAGTCTGAACAGGAAATCTTGACCACGACTTCGACCAATGACTCCCTGACCATGACGCCTCCTCCTCAGGCATGTGGTGTTTCCTTGCCCCGCTAGGCTTCTACATTCTACATAGACTTTTGCCTGGAATTTCTTCTAATTCCAAAGGTAAACACCGACCAGACTCAACCCACTTTTTGTATCTGACTCGCACTCCATCGCGGTCGTCTATATTTTTCGACTTTGACCCGGCCTCGCATGACTAGATGGCTGCAGTTTGCACTTTAAGAATTTTTAAGGCTCTAGTTTCCCCACACACTTTAAAAACAATTAACTCTGGTTCTACAGATGGGAATTTCGTCATTTTGGTTTCAAATAATATATTACATTTTTCTAAATTGGTGTGTGATTTTTCTTGTGTTTTCGCTTTATAACTGTGTGTGTTTACTTTACACATTGCCTCCAAGTTAAGCCTTGGTGCTTTTTTGCCAAGATACCAAAGGTTTAAGCACATTTTACTTTAGCAACTTTTTTGTTCTCCCTGACAGGAATGGTGGCTGTTGCTTGAACAGGGTTTTGGTAGGTTCCACTGTGACTCCTTAAGATCCGAGCGATGTGCAAAGGGTTCCACCTCCAGATGTCCCTGACTCTGGATTAAACCAACACAGAGTACTAGGGCAATCAGGCGAGGGAAAGGAATGAGGGAGGGGACAGCGGGGAGGAGGATACCTGTAACAAAAGAATGCAATATAATACACAGTACAACAAAAACTGCTACTCTCATTAGGTCTCACTATAACCGCCTAATACCTGTGTGTCTCTCTTAGCACACCACTGTGTTTCAATAAGTTCAGATAGGGATGCGCCTCCCCATAAATGGCACAGCGTACCCTGTACAAGAAAACAAAATCAGACTATCCATTCAATTCCCCCCAACTGGCCAAGAGTAAACACAGACACAACTGCCTGCCCGGTTGCTCCCTTCATTCGTAACAGAACAAAAGGTTGCCTGAAAGCCAGCGTTCCTTGTCAGCACTAGCGCTGCAGCTATATCAGGACGTGGTTCAATTAAGGACTCAAAAACGGAAGTTTATCCTTTCCCCCCAAAGTCGCAAACAAACATAAGGATTATTCCATGGGCTTCCTGAAGCCCTTCTCCCCTTGAAACAAGAAGTAAAGAGTCTCGAACAAAGCAGCTCCCACAGTACCTGTCTGGCAGTCTGCCTGCGAGGGTTGCCGTCCTCTCCGTAGCGCGGCAGATTTAATCTCTATGAGGAGCGAAAGTCCGCTTCTCCCGCAAACGCGGGACTCGACAAAACACCGATGGCGCTTCCTTCAACGCCACCTCGAAACCGGAATCCGCCGCCTTGTGAGTTGTCCGCCACATCCAGGTGGCGAAAAGAGCTCCTCCTTGTTCTCGCAGCTGCACGGAACACACCAAGGCCAAGTTCGGCGGCACTTACGTCAGTGCCCCGAAGCGGTCTCACCAGTCGCGGGAACCGCGAGAATTCTCAATGGAGGCCGGGCGTCCTCACGGCTTCCAACTTCAACCAGCAGTATAACGCGCACCTGCGAGGTCGCGTCGCCGGGATTTAAGGCAGAGGTCCCGCCTTCCAGCAGCTGGGTGTTCTGGGGACTGTAGTTCCTTGTCCTTCCAGAGTCCCGGTAGGCCCCCATGCTCAGCGCTTGACAGGTTTACACCCCTTTTCAACCAACAACCCAATTTCTCACAATGACCAATGTAGTTCACCAAAATATTGTATAAACCAATATAGTATTTCATAATAGAGTGTTTGCTACATGTGTACCATGTAACATAAGATAATGTACTTGTAAAATACATAGGTCATAGTGACCATATAAAAACATACCAAACCTAACCCGAGCCTTAATCCAAACCCGAACCCACATCCTAGATCTAGCCTTAATCTTAGCTCTGAACTGGAAACCAGAAAACCAACTCTTGCCCTGAGTCCAACAATATCCCTAAACAAAACCGGGCATGCACCATTTGTAACCATGAACCTAAGCTTAACCGTTACACTTACCTAATACTTACATTAAGGTTGACCTGACAATGTCTTTGCAGGCAGTATTTTGGCAGATCTTTTTTCATCCTGATTAGTCAATGATATTTCAGGCAAATTACAATTAAGTTATGATATTCTAGGAGCTCTCACCATGTCCTCTGTTATTTTTCTTTTCTCATCCTCTTTAATTTGCCAAAGAGATATTAAAAAGGCTTTACAAGCAATATCTCATGCTCATCTTATGGTTTATGCATGAACATCATTTAGGAGTCACCAGGCATTGCAGCTGCGACCCATGGCTGACCTTGGCAACCTCTGGCAGGCACTGTCTTTTCAACCCCTGGCCTCAGAGGTTGCAAAATCGGTGCCAAGGGTTGGCTCTGCATTCCTTATTGTCTGCCAACGTTTTATAGAGAATAATATTCTATTATTCACTATTAGTGTAATAAACATGGAGCACACTTATGTGAAACAGTACGTTGATGGAAGCTGTGGTAAGTAAAATGCTTTTAAATGTATGTTGTGTGAATGCTTGAGGGTGAGAGTGTCTTTATGTGAGAGAGAGCCTGTGCATGTGTGAGCATGTATGTCTGTATGTGCAAGAATGTGTGTGTGAGATTGAAAGTGAGTGGGAGTCAGTGAGAGGTAATGAGTGAGATTGAGTTGTAGTATTTATGAGTGAGTGAGAAACAGTGAATGAGATTAGAAGTGAATGCACGTAAGTGAGAATTAATACAAATGAGTTTAAGGGGATGTAAAAGAGCATGAGTCTGAGTGACAAAAAATAAGTGTGAGTGAGATAATAAGTGCGAATGAGTGATTGTGAGTGAGTGATTGTGAGAATGTGATATGATGCTTGCACGTTTTTCATTCACCCTGGCATACTGATTCTAATGACCTTTTCTTACAGAAACACCCAGGGCAAAAACTAGCACTGGAATACTTGAGGAAATTCTTAACATGACAGGCACCTATGGCAAAATAATGGCACTTGCAAACTGGTGTAATTCTTGGCATAAAGGTCATCAATTGAAAAGTACTGTTACTGGCACACTAAAGGTAATTGATGGAAAATAGTGCACAAATACAGGCTTCCTTGAGGAAACTCTTGGCATTGGGGCACAACTTACAACATGGTATTAATAGTGCACTCTAGGAAAATTGTTGAATAAAGGTGGACTACCTGACATATGGGAGGTTGACAACAATGACAAAATGCTGACCCTGACATACTGAAGTAATTTTTGGCATAAGAGCCACCTCATCTATGGTATATCAATGGCATAAATTGCAAAATACTGGTGGTGTCATATTTTATATCATTTTTAAAATAAAGTGGCACACATTACAAAATGTTGGCCTTGGCCCCACAGACTTCATGTTTGACATATGCAGCACATTTTGGAAAACAAAAATCGGGTCAACACTAGTGAACGTCATCTTTTATTAGATTGGTCACTTGAAAGGATTTGATTATTTAATGAGTGCCCACTTCAGAGCTTGTGGAATTTTAGCAAATGCATGTCAAGATGATACTTTAATTGCACTATTTCACCCCGTTCTTTTAAACTTTTTTCTCAGGGGGGAAACCCCTTATAAGAGGTCTACTTTGGTCTCACTTTAATTACGGGCATGTATTATGCCACAGAACTTTCAAAGATCAAGTCACCATCATAATATAGGAGGTATCTAAAATAGACATTTTTCTGTGTTACGTTGTTTTACTAATCATGCAGTTATGTGCAACTTCAGTGATGTCAGTTGTTGGGAAGATAGGGTCATGTGTTATGGCTTGCTGGAAATATCAGGGTCAAATGTCATATGTCAGTCATAAATCACATCCTGTGGTGTCATTAGGCTCAAAGTGTACGTGATGTAATTTCACTACATGACATGGGCATGCCCAGACATGGGTCCAGTGCTCACTGTGTCACTGGAACTAAGCTGTACCAGGCTGACAAGCTCATAACTAGGGCAAAACAAGCCCTGGGTTGCTGGTGTTCTGCTTTAGGGAAGACCTGGCTTGGCTGTTCGGGCTGGACTGCTTCCATGAGGAGCAGGCTCAAGACTAGGTTGCATATAGCTGCGTCAAACTCAAGGGCGTAACACAGGCCCCCGCAGCCCCCACGGTGCATGGGGGCCCCGAGCTGCAGGGGGTCCCCTCATCACAGAACTCAGGCCTGCGAGCACCTGCCAGGGGAGCCCCCTCAGCTTTCGTTATGCCACTGGTCAAACTGATGTGGCAAGGGGAGCAAAAGAACGATGAGTTGGAGTGCTACCCCGAGCGATTGACAGTGGTTAGACTTAGTGCAAGCAGTCTCCCATGATCTTTTGTGTTTCATGCCACTTCCACTAACCGTTTTAGATTGATAAATCTACTCCTGTGAGTGTTTTAGTTGCTATAAATCATGTAGATATTTAATTGATTTCTTGCACCTTAGAGTCAGTGTCAAGTGTATTGACTCTTACCTTTGTAAGGAGCTCATATTTAATGCATCGAATGGCTTACTGCCTCCCGTCCCCTCCTGCCCACACCCTTGCTGATGGTGATTGGGAGCAGTGCCTACATTGGGCTTGCTGTGGAATCAACTTTATACTATAAACAAAAAATAAGCATCAAACACATAACAGACTTGGACCAAATGTACTTGCAAATACTTTGCATAAAACACCGGAAATATTAATTTTTCAAAACATCTATATTTGTAACCAAAATATTTTTCCATGATTCCTTCAGTTTATATGGACTGGAAGAGAATCCGAATTTGTTATTACCAGGTAGATATATACAAAATAATAATTGAACAAAATCGACATCATGTGGATTACAGTATTTCTCTCTTTTTGTTTTAAATTTGTGGCCTAACGTTCTTAGAAGTAAATTGTTCAAATCCTTGCTGTTCCCAGCAAGAATTACCACTTTCCTCTATGTGCAAGGCAAGAAGTTCACCATGTACTGCTCTTTTTTGTCTTTGAAGGAAAGTGTTGATTAAGTGCAGTAAGAAGCAGTTCAGCCACCAACAGCAGTCAAAACCTTATTAAGCTTTGAAGTTGAAAAATCACAAACATCTATGCTCTGATTATTTTACAGTCATTTCTACTTAAGATTTTGCCAACCTTAATCCTATTTATCATAGCTGATTTATTTCCTTGGATTGCTTTCAAGACTTAGCTGATCTTGCAGGTGTTCAGCTTGCTGTCTGAAAGCAGATTTGTAGTTCCCTTAGATTAATGCACCTTTTCACAGTTATTCTTTATTCTGTTGTCCTGTTCTTTTTCAGAGTAGTTAAAATCTGTCATAACCATATGAAGGGTACTTTGCTGTTCTTTTTACAGCAAAACAATTTAAAACCAGTTGAAGGCTCTGATATAATTCAACGTCTTTTGACTATCCCCCTCACTTTCACTTAAATAATTGCAAGGCTGTAAGGCAGTTGAGAAATAATTATCAATTTTACGACACTCACCATGTGATTTGAATGAAAAAAACTGATCTAGTATGCAGTGTCCCATAAAAGTCCAAATCGCACTTTGACAAAAAGGGTGCTTTTCTCTGTGTGATGACGATTTTGGGCAAATATCTTTATTTGTGATAGAGTAATTCTTCTGCACTCTTGTAGAACCTCCAAATCCTGCTTTTTAATTAAGCCCATAACAACTGCCCACAATCTGTAGACATGGCAAAATGCACATCCAGAACCTCATGGATGTCTGCCTAATATTATGTGTTAAGCAGTGAAATAATATAAGGATACGTTGGTTCTACTTCAATGTAATGATCATACATACTGTAAATGTGCTGATTCTGTAATGAAGCTATGTATGCACGGAATGAATATTCATGGAGACACTTTCTCATTGTTATTCTGAATTGTAGGCTTGATAATAGAATGGCTCCTTTAGCCCAAAATATAGTTTATGTCGTTTATTTACTTCTGAATAAATAGTGGTATTAGATTTTTCAGACAAATTTAAAACAGCTAGAAGACAGGAACTGCTCAAAGTACACTCTACTGCTAATTTAACTACCCCCTTATGGCATAATCAAAGCTGACCCAAGAGGGACTGATTTCCGCAGGTCGTAATATTACTCCAAAGTGGACCTTTACTTGCATCTAGTATTTATTTACACATAAGAAATCAAACTTCACATATCAAAGTTGGCAACATGCTAGCAAGACAGGCCTTCCTAAATCCCAAATACAAACCACCCAAACCCCCAAATAAACGTAGCTAGGTTTTCAGCCAGATTGAAAGCAGCTCGCTTTTCTCTGAGATCATTGAGCTCCAATTCAGTTTGTTATCAATGGTCAGGCCCAAATAATGACATTTATCTTTTATTTACTGCTCTAAGATTGGGGTATGCACCATCATGGAACAGTCTGGATTTATTCTAGGATGGTGCACCTGACTGAATCTGAGGTGGCTGTTTGGTTGCATGGTACTAATGTCTATGCCTTTGACCCGATGATAATTTCCCAGGATGCTTCCAATGCCTTTGATTGTTTTGAGTGGACCTATTTGTTCCACATAATGGAAAAGATCAAATTTGGCCCTGAATACATGAAATGGGAAAAACTGCTCTATCATGAACCGCATGCCTGTGTAAAAGTTATTTAGTATATTCCAAAGTATTTCTGCTACAGGGATCGTGCACGGTTGCCCCCTCTCCCATTATTCTTCGCCTTAGCAATAGAGCCATTTGCATGCTGGGTGAGGGAGGACCCGTTGATTTGAGCCCTAAAATGGGACACAGAATGGTGGAAAGAATTTCCTTATACACTGATAACATTGTGCTATATCCCGATATCTCTGATCTCTGTGTGAATATGGTAATACATATGATTCAGATATTTGGTAGATACAGTGGATTTCGCATTAATTGGGCAAAATCAGTGATCAATCCATTAATGACCTGAAAACCCAAGAGTTCAATAAGAGTAAAGATGACAGTAAATAATTTGGGCTTTCATTACTTTGGGATGCTTGTACCTCACTCACAAGAAACCTTTAATAAAGAGAACCTGTATAATATCCTTGAAAAATTCAGAGAGAGGATGCAGACAGATGGAAGGCTCTGCCACTCTCGATGCTAGACAGAGGAGCTATTTTTAAAATTATAGTACCGCCTCAATTTGTCTATTACAGAACACACCCTAACAAGTCCCTGATAGTTTTTTCAACTTGTTAATGGGGAATAGAGACAACTACTATGAAAAAAGATAGGACCCCTAGAATCGAGTGCCCAAACTAATGCAGGGGTGTACGATCGTGGCATAGCCCTCTCAGATATAAGGAGTTACTCATGAACCATCCAATAAGTGACAGTCAATGACTAGGTATATGCTAGGTATATGCTGATTCCATTAGGTACTACAGATACTGGATGAGAACACAGGGATATCCATCAGAGCTTCACGGAAAACATGGTGAGCATTATTGGCTAATCTATAGAAATGTGATCATAGCGTGTGGGACATGGCAAAGCGATTGTTGGGTTGGCATGCGGTCTTAAAGAAAACGAATCGCTATCATGCCCTATATGCTGTCTGAGCTAATTGTAGTCAGGGAGCAGGATTTTGTAGTCCTAACAGATGAGAATTGGACCGAGGCACTACCATATCCAAGGGAAGTGACAATCAGGGTGGAGTTTACATTAATATAACTTAAGATATTTCATAGAGCATACTATACAAGAGCTCTACTGGTAAAAATGGGGCAACCTGATGGCAAGGATTGTCTCTGAGGCTTTGGCTGTGTGGGAATGTTTATCCTAAAATATATGGGACTGCCGGGAGGTTCTATCCTATTGGGCGGAGGTGGTGTGGGTTTTTAACACTATCACAGCATTAACACTGACTCTAGATCTAAAACTGTGCATTCTTGGAGTATGGGGAGAAGAGGAGGGTGCTAGGTACCAAAACATAATATACAATGTGGGCATGATGGTGGAATATTACAATAGTACAACTATGGGATTCACTTATGTGCCATCACTCGAACAATGGGCTAGGGATATGGACTGGTGCATGAGTGCTGAAAAATGTGTCTACCAGGGATGTTACTGCCCAAAAATGTTTGACAAGATATGGGACTCTTGGGGGAGCTTCAGTGGCAGGTGTTTGACTTCCCTTTCTACCTGGTCATTTAAACATCAGGGTGATGATGCATGTAGCACCAACAAAAAGGATTGGCTCATTTATATGATTGTACAATTATACACATGTTCAGAGGAAATGTGACTTGTCGAATGCGTAAACGTTCCCTGTACAAGGAATTACACAAATGTCTTTCTAATTGTATTGTTGCATTTCAATCTGCCAATAAAGAGAGTTTAAAAAACTTAAAAAACAAAATTATATATTTTTTTAAATATTCCCTTGCAAGGGATGGATGAGAAAGCAATTATGAAGCATTTGGGGAAAAGTCAGTGGAAGGGAAACAACAAGGAGTTGGCTGGTGTTAAAGAGAGTAAGTCAGTGGGGCAAGACAAAACAAATTAAAAAGCAAGCTTTGGAAAATGTCTCTTTTTAAGTGCTTACCCCCATTTGTTTTGACTGATTCTTTTTTATCTTACAGCACTGGAGCTTTGCCAACAATGCCCCCATGCCTGTGATTTGCATGTAAAAGTTTCATGTTAAACAAGTCCTTATAGTAAAGACATTTTCTAGGACATTTTCACAGTAGCAACAGTTATTTCTGTAGGAAAGCATTGAGAGGTAATAATAAAATTAAGCAATGTTATTGCTGCTCAGGAACCAACTACTAAGCTAATTCTTGGACTTTTTAAAATATTTATCATGCACCCAATTTGTAGGTAAAGTCAGATTTGTATTAAATATTTTACAAACTGTACTTTTAAAACATGCCCTTTTACCTCCATTAAGTCTCTAGAAGCCCATTTGAATGAACTTTCAGCCGTTATCCAAGAGGTGAATTCCACCTTGATGAGCTGTGAACTTGCTCCCAGAGCCGACACAAAGCCTTGGCTATGGGGAGGTATTTTGATCCCCTGACAAGATGACCATCTATATTGTGCCCATGAATTTAATTAACTTCAAAGAGTTGTCACAGGCAGATGTGGCTAACACCTAGGCCTGCCCTGTTCTTTGCCCCTCTAGTCAGCCAGGCACCGATCCAAGTGGGAGGGGAGCTTCCACCAGAACTGGTTTTGAGTGATAAAGGGCGGTAAAGTGGCCGCTAAGACCAAGTTTTTTTGCAGGGTGGTGGAACTGTCAAAAGTGTCTACCTTTCCTTATTTGTGGGTGTTGTTCAATGATCATGGGACCTGGGTTGCAAAAAGGCAACTAAAAAAGAATGCATTGGCAAGAGCAGTCTGGGTTGTATGGGATTTTGCTAAAAGGTTGGGTTCTAAACCAATACCTGCCCTGCTCAAGGTCTATAAAGAAAAGTGTATCCCTGTGGCGACATATGAGTGTGATATATGGGACTATAAAGACTTGAGAGATATTCAGGGGATTGAGAACAAATGTATGCGCTGCCTTCTTGCTATCCCCTCAAGTACCCCTGCCTTCATTCGGCATGATGAGCTTGTCCTGGGGTACATCTCGGATCACATCGCTGTTGCACCACTGATACGTTGGTTTAGGATCTGGTGGAGTCCCTTTACCACCCTGAACCAGATGGTTTTAGTGGACTGTATTGCCCTTGATAGGGCCCTTCGTATTCCGTGGTAAAAATATATTAGGGAGCAAATGAGGTGGCTGGGTTGCCCTAATATGTACAGCAAACCCAGACCCTTATGACCGGCAGCCATTAAGGATGTTAAATTGAAGTTTTTGGCCAGGCAGCAGGTGACCAGTGTGGGCCTTGAACTAGCCAGCCCTATTTGTCATTAGCCACCAATGTGCAACATCGTTTTGTTTTAACTGGATTTCGACTAAATCAAGTACCCTGGATTTTATCCTTACCCAAGGGGTATTCACTGCCAGGTACCCTAAAGCTGTGTCCTTGCGATAATTTCTCGGAACAGGACACTTTGCATTTTATTTTATTTTGTGAATTTTTTGCCTCCTTCCGTAAGAAATGTATACTTCCATTACTGAGAGAGGCTAACTTTGTTCAAGTTATGCCTGCATTATTATGTTTGTAAATGCTACCTTCCCCTGTGGTGTGCTTTGGAGTTGCGAGCTTTCTGCTAGGGGCGATGAGACTTAGGAAGAAGATGTCCCTGCAGTAACTGCGTAACATCTTTTTAAACATGGCTACGGCATTATATGCTTTTTTAGCACTTCTTAAATGCATAATTAAGGGGATTTTTAATCAAGCATTTATTATTATGGTATTCTATTTTGCCATATTTTCATACATGTATTGATATCTGCTGTCTCACTTTTTACAATGGATTTTATTTTAATCTGATCAAGTAATTATTTCTAGTATATGCAATATGTGTATGATGGGGTCTTTTGTAAAGGATACATGCACTTTCCTCCTCTCAATGTATTGACTGCTTTTTAAAGTTTTAATATGTCTTGATTGTTTGCTTTCATGGCTTTTATTGGCTGAATACATTATTTTTGACTTGACTTGAGTGACAACAGAGATGGGGTTGCTCAATTCTCTGACCACAACTAAAGGGATGCCACAGGACCACGGTGCATGGGAAGAAAGCTTTTTGCCATGTTGGATTATGGGAGTGAAGGGCACAGTGGTGTTGTTTGAAGTAGGGTTACTCTGGGAATGGTTTCCCTATTGGTTAGGGAGGGGCCTACCCCTGAGCACCTTATTCAAAACACTACTGTACCTATGGAAAACAGTAGAAGTACAGCAGATGCAGTTGAGACCTATATTGGCTGGGCCTGCTCCCAGTTCTATCCAGAACAAAGAAGTGGACTCCAAGAGTCAGTTGGCTGACCTCTTAAGCTACAGGGACTCAACAATCTGCTAGGAGCCCTTTTTCCTGAAGAGCCAAGCAGACCAGCTCCAACTGGACCTGCCCTGGACTCTGCTAGTGTTTACTGTAGGAGTGACCCCCAAGTACTCTTCCTGAGGTCCTGGAAACCGTGGCTGGTGTCATACAATGTGCCTCCTGCCTAACCTTAAAAGTTGTGACTTAGAAACTTTTTGCTGAATTTCTGCCTGGGGAACCATCTTGGGACCAGGATCAATCTGCCAGCCGATCTATGAAGGGTGCATAGGCTGTGAAAGCAACAAAAAGAGATGACTGGGCTGTTCCTTAGGACAGGAAAGAGGAAAAGATCACTAGGGAAAAAGGGTTAGTGCTCAATGGAGGACAACCCCTGGGTATCCAATTAGTTGGATATAATGGCCTCACACACCCTTGCGAGTGTCATGCTTCATCATCGGCAATGCTCCTCGTCGGGCAGGCGGTGCAATGCCCAACGGGCTCACCTCTAAGAGGGGCTCTTTATCGGAGATCTTTTATCCAACTGCCTATGAGTGAAGTGGGGGTGAGGGGCCAGGACAGAGTAGATAATGTGGGTGAGGATAAAATGTGGCCTAAGGTACCGGAAAGCAATTTTTATTCTGGTGGTCCTCTGCCACAAATAAAATCAAGGATAGCCGGTACTCAGGGGGACTATGGTTTCCCGGAATGGACCAGGGCTAGAGTGCAAATGGTGTGGTCAACATGTTTCTCGCTTCTAGTACAATGACTGCGATTCTTCAGGACCTAGTAAAAAACTACAATCTACAAAACATGACCTAATGATTAGTATCAGTTTAAATACATCACATAAGTTGTACTACCTGTATGACACTGCTCCTACCTAAAAAGTGAAGATAAAGGAGAACATTACCACAGGTAAGTAACAACATGTGACCCTGTAGTGACCGTGAACACACTGTGAAGAAGTGACATACTAGTGCAAATAGTGACTAGTATGTGATTAAAACCAAGTTAAAAAGCTGGTAGCATCAGTATCCATTAGAACTACTACACGCACCTATGGAAACGGTGATACTGTTACTCACCTAAGGGTTAGAGTTATAGGGTGTCAACAGTACCCGGTGGAACTGACATCAAGGGAGAAGCCATAACCTTTCAGGCTGGGAAGAAAAGGACAAAAGTGGGATGGTATTGAGAGGTAAACTCAAATGTAGGGCGCATATGTATCCTGCTGCCTCGGTGCAGGCGTTCTGTCTAGGAGTAGAAAGCCAAATGGTGGAAAATTGGCCAAGTAGTATGTGCTTGAGGCACTACACGGCACTACGTGAGAGTAATCTAAATATCCTCTATCCAGCCAGTGGTAACCAGTTGGTAGATAGTGGACTGGGCTGGGTTGGTATCTAACAATGGGGAGACGCTCCCATTGTAGTTGTATTATAAAGATATTGCAAAGATAGCGTCACAGTGAGTACTGGTCAAAAACGGATATTAATTCCTGGTAGCTGTAAAAGCGCACAATGCAAAACTGCTGTTTATTCCTCCCAGGGCCGCTATTAGAATAACAGGAAAATAGTTAGAAAATAGTCAGGCAATAGGACCCTGCAGTGCGGTAAAGAGGTTTTAGTCATAAGGGTTGGAAATCTGTTGGTTTAGAAGGCGGTACACTTACTTTCTACTGCTCGTGTCAGGGCCAGTCAAGCCTACCCATCTCACCGGGTCCGGATAGTGGAAAGCCGGTCGTGTTCCTTCTCATTAAATAGCACCCAGGGTGTGTTCCACAGGATCCCAAACAGGAAGTAGAACCCGCCCGTAGATCATGTGGTTTCCCTCACGAATCGGGCGGCCATGATGGAGTGGAGGGTATATAAAAATTAGTGAACACATTCAGGGTAATGTCACTAAAATGGCGGTGTCGCTCAGTGATAGGTGGGTAGTGATTAGCCTTATAAAGTGTGGTACGCCAAGGTAAGTGTAATGGCCATGATAACTGTTGTACGACCAAGACAGCAGGTATACACTGATCCCAAACAGGAAGTAGGATCCGCCCGTAGATCATGTGGTTTCCCTCGCGAATCGGGCGGCCATGATGGAGTGGAGGGTAGTGTATAAAAATTAGGGAACACATTCAGGGTAATGTCACTAAAATGGCGGTGTCACTCAGTGATAGGTGGGTAGTGATTAGCCTTATAAAGTGTGGTACGCCAAGGTATTTGTAATGGCCATGATAACTGTTGTACGACCAAGACAGCGGGTATACACTGAACTTAGCATAGTTCGCTGGGTGGATCAGGGATGTTTTGGAAGAGATGTGTTCACAGAGCACTCCACGGTATATCCTCATTCAATCCCTGGCTGTCGGTGGATAAGTGATGTATCCACCTCTGTTCCTTAAGAAAAAGACTGTGCTTGGATTTGTCTTGGGAGGATTCAAGAACTAACCAGGACAATGAGTCAGCCGTGTGGTTCTGTTCTAGGTAGTGCCTGCACATCTTGGTGTTTGTTTTCTTACAACGGAAGTTGCTTCTATGTTCAGAGATGCGGATTTTCACAGGGCGGGAGGTCATGCCTACGTACTGCAGACCGCATGGGCATCTCAACAAGTAGATACAGTTAGAAGTGTTGCAATTGGTATGGCCACGCAGTTCCCAGTGGAAAGTGTCCGTCAGGGGGATAGTTTTGTATGTGCTGGTGAAGGGGCACACACTGCAGGAGCCGCACTGATAATGCCCACGTACAGGCGGTAATTGCCACAGGGTGGTTTGTTTAGGTGGCTCTGCCTTCCTCGGTCTGGTATGCACCAGAATATCCTTAATATTCCTTGACCTTTTGAAGGCAAATCTGGGCGGTGTAAAACTGAGATTGCCCGTGTTCAGAATTTGCCAGTGTCGTTTGATTATCTTTTTGATTTCGTTGGAAACTGGCGAAAAGGTGGTGACACAAGTAAGAAGATCTGACTCCTGTGTCGTCCGGGTCTTGTATTCAAGTAGGGCCCCCCTATGGTTATTTTTTGCACGTTTGCGTGCCCTAGAAATTTCTCTAGTGGGGTACCCTCTATCCCTCAGGTTTCTGGATAGTAAGGAAGACTCGGTTTTGTAATCTGACAGGTGGGAGCAATTGCGCCTGACCCGCAGAAATTGTCCGAAAGGCAGGTTCAGTCTCAAGGCCTTAGGGTGGTGGCTGGTAAAGTAGAGCAAACTGTTGCGGTATGTTGGTTTGCGATACATAGTTGTATCAATTTTGCCCCCCTCCAGTCTAACGGTGAGATCCAAGAAGGCAATTTTGGATGCAGACGCCGTTATGGTGAAGTGGAGGTATTCGTTCAGCGTGTTTAGCCAGCTGAAGAACTCCTTGTATAGGGTTTCAGTGCCTGTCCAGAGTACCAGGATATCATCAATGAACCTCCTCCATAGTTTGATGTTCAGATGGTAGGGGTTCTCTGGTCCATTGATGTGTCTTTCTTCGAAGTCTGACATGTAGAGGCAAGCTACCGAAGGGGCAAATGTACTGCCCATAGAAGTGCCCTGGGTCTGGTGGTAGTATTGCCCTTTAAACTCAAAGTAGTTCTCCGTAAGGGCAAGGGTAGCACATTCCATAATAAAGGAAGGCGGCGTGGGGGAGCTCCATTCTTCTGCACTGAGGATTCTCTCGATCACTCCTAGTGTGGCCCTCTGGGGGATGTTAGTATAGAGGGCCTCCACGTCTAGGGTGATGAGAAAATCGATCTGGATATCCTCCTGTAGATTATCCAAGAGGCGTAGGACATCAGTGGTGTCCTGAACATATGAAGGTATTCGTTTGACCAGCGGCTGTAGAAAGTGGTCACAGAACTTTGATAAAGGCTCTAAGACAGAGTCGATGCCTGATACAATAGGGCGTCCTGGTACAGCACGAAAATAAGCTTAGTAGTGAATCTCTCTTCACGCCAACTTACTGCAGGTGAAGAAGAAGTGCTTCAAAAGGGACTTGGGTTCGTCCCCACACCCAAGATTGACAATTTCCAACAGAGCTGTGAAATCCAAAACTTTTTTCGTAAGATCAGGTTGAGAGCCTTCTTTAATGGTAAACCACAAGAGACCCCAACTGACTCAGGTCTCCACAACCCTTCGAACTTCACCCCTCATAGCGGGATGGTCCCTAATGAAATTCTAACGTATGAGCAGGCTGTGCTCAAAGACATTGGGTCTATGAGACCAGGCAAGAAACATCACAACCTCTCTAATTCTGAGAGACAGATGCTAGATTCCTTAGCCAACGATCAGACCATCACCATTAAGCAGGCAGATAAAGGCGGGGCGACAGTTCTAATGAATACCACTGACTATGACACTGAATGTCTTAGACAACTAGGGGATAGGCGATACTACACCCCCATCCCTTCCAACCCCACTGAACGTCTGAAAACAGCTATCACTGGGCTGGTCGAGACTGCTGAATGTCATGAGTGGATCTCCAAGAAGGAGGCTGACTTTCTATTTTTACATCCTTCCGAAAATACATAAGGGGACCACCCCTGTACCAGGACGCCCTATTGTATCAGGCATCGACTCTGTCTTAGAGCCTTTATCAAAGTTCTGTGACCACTTTCTACAGCCGCTGGTCAAACAAATACCTTCATATGTTCAGGACACCACTGATGTCCTACGCCTCTTGGATAATCTACAGGAGGATATCCAGATCGATTTTCTCATCACCCTAGACGTGGAGGCCCTCTATACTAACATCCCCCAGAGGGCCACACTAGGAGTGATCGAGAGAATCCTCAGTGCAGAAGAATGGAGCTCCCCCACGCCGCCTTCCTTTATTATGGAATGTGCTACCCTTGCCCTTACGGAGAACTACTTTGAGTTTAAAGGGCAATACTACCACCAGACCCAGGGCACTTCTATGGGCAGTACTTTTGCCCCTTCGGTAGCTTGCCTCTACATGTCAGACTTCGAAGAAAGACACATCAATGGACCAGAGAACCCCTACCATCTGAACATCAAACTATGGAGGAGGTTCATTGATGATATCCTGGTACTCTGGACAGGCACTGAAACCCTATACAAGGAGTTCTTCAGCTGGCTAAACACGCTGAACGAATACCTCCACTTCACCATAACGGCGTCTGCATCCAAAATTGCCTTCTTGGATCTCACCGTTAGACTGGAGGGGGGCAAAATTGATACAACTATGTATCGCAAACCAACAGACCGCAACAGTTTGCTCTACTTTACCAGCCACCACCCTAAGGCCTTGAGACTGAACCTGCCTTTCGGACAATTTCTGCGGGTCAGGCGAAATTGCTCCCACCTGTCAGATTACAAAACCGAGTCTTCCTTACTATCCAGAAACCTGAGGGATAGAGGGTACCCCACTAGAGAGATTTCTAGGGAACGCAAACGTGCAAAAAATAACCATAGGGGGGCCCTACTTGAATACAAGACCCGGACGACACAGGAGTCAGATCTTCTTACTTGTGTCACCACCTTTTCGCCAGTTTCCAACGAAATCAAAAAGATAATCAAACGACACTGGCAAATTCTGAACACGGGCAATCTCAGTTTTACACCGCCCAGATTTGCCTTCAAAAGGTCAAGGAATATTAAGGATATTCTGATGCATACCAGACCGAGGAAGGCAGAGCCACCTAAACAAACCACCCTGTGGCAATTACCGCCTGTACGTGGGCATTATCAGTGCGGCTCCTGCAGTGTGTGCCCCTTCACCAGCACATACAAAACTATCCCCCTGACGGACACTTTCCGCTGGGAACTGCGTGGCCATACCAATTGCAACACTTCTAACTGTATCTACTTGTTGAGATGCCCATGCGGTCTGCAGTACGTAGGCATGACCTCCCGCCCTGTGAAAATCCGCATCTCTGAACATAGAAGCAACTTCCGTTGTAAGAAAACAAACACCAAGATGTGCAGGCACTACCTAGAACAGAACCACACGGCTGACTCATTGTCCTGGTTAGTTCTTGAATCCTCCCAAGACAAATCCAAGCACAGTCTTTTTCTTAAGGAACAGAGGTGGATACATCGCTTATCCACCGACAGCCAGGGATTGAATGAGGATATACCGTGGAGTGCTCTGTGAACACATCTCTTCCAAAACATCCCTGATCCACCCAGCGAACTATGCTAAGTTCAGTGTATACCCGCTGTCTTGGTCGTACAACAGTTATCATGGCCATTACACATACCTTGGCGTACCACACTTTATAAGGCTAATCACTACCCACCTATCACTGAGCGACACCGCCATTTTAGTGACATTACCCTGAATGTGTTCACTAATTTTTATACACTACCCTCCACTCCATCATGGCCGCCCGATTCGCGAGGGAAACCACATGATCTACGGGCGGATCCTACTTCCTGTTTGGGATCAGTGTATACCTGCTGTCTTGGTTGTACAACAGTTATCATGGCCATTACACTTACCTTGGCGTACCACACTTTATAAGGCTAATCACTACCCACCTATCACTGAGCGACACCGCCATTTTAGTGACATTACCCTGAATGTGTTCACTAATTTTTATACACTACCCTCCACTCCATCATGGCCGCCCGATTCGCGAGGGAAACCACATGATCTACGGGCGGGTTCTACTTCCTGTTTGGGATCCTGTGGAACACACCCTGGGTGCTATTTAATGAGGAGGAACACGACCGGCTTTCCACTATCCGGACCCGGTGAGATGGGTAGGCTTGACTGGCCCTGACACGAGCAGTAGAAAGTAAGTGTACCGCCTTCTAAACCAACAGATTTCCAACCCTTATGACTAAAACCTCTTTACCGCACTGCAGGGTCCTATTGCCTGACTATTTTCTAACTATTTTCCTGTTATTCTAATAGCGGCCCTGGGAGGAATAAACAGCAGTTTTGCATTGTGCGCTTTTACAGCTACCAGGAATTAATATCCGTTTTTGACCAGTACTCACTGTGACGCTATCTTTGCAATATCTTTATAATACAACTACAATGGGAGCGTCTCCCCATTGTTAGATACCAACCCAGCCCAGTCCACTATCTACCAACTGGTTACCACTGGCTGGATAGAGGATATTTAGATTACTCTCACGTAGTGCCGGGTAGTGCCTCAAACACATACTACTTGGCCAATTTTCCACCATTTGGCTTTCTACCCCTAGACAGAACGCCTGCACCGAGGCAGCAGGATACATATGCGCCCTACATTTGAGTTTACCTCTCAATACCATCCCACTTTTGTCCTTTTCTTCCCAGCCTGAGAGGTTATGGCTTCTCCCTTGATGTCAGTTCCACCGGGTACTGTTGACACCCTATAACTCTAACCCTTAGGTGAGTAACAGTATCACCGTTTCCATAGGTGCGTGTAGTAGTTCTAATGGATACTGATACTACCAGCTTTTTAACTTGGTTTTAATCACATACTAGTCACTATTTGCACTAGTATGTCACTTCTTCACAGTGTGTTCACGGTCACTACAGGGTCACATGTTGTTACTTACCTGTGGTAATGTTCTCCTTTATCTTCACTTTTTAGGTAGGAGCAGTGTCATACAGGTAGTACAACTTATGTGCTGTATTTAAACTGATACTAATCATTAGGTCATGTTTTGTAGATTGTAGTTTTTTACTAGGTCCTGAAGAATCGCGGTCATTGTACTAGAAGCGAGAAACATGTTGACCACACCATTTGTCCTCTAGCCCTGGTCCATTCCGGGAAACCATAGTCCCCCTGAGTACCGGCTATCCTTGATTTTATTTGTGGCAGAGGACCACCAGAATAAAAATTGCTTTCCGGTACCTTAGGCCACATTTTATCCTCACCCACACTATCTACTCTGTCCTGGCCCCTCACCCCCACTTCACTCATAGGCAGTTGGATAAAAGATCTCCGATAAAGAGCCCCTCTTAGAGGTGAGCCCGTTGGGCATTGCACCGCCTGCCCGATGAGGAGCATTGCCGATGATGAAGCATGACACTCGCAAGGGTGTGTGAGGCCATTATATCCAACTAATTGGATACCCAGGGGTTGTCCTCCATTGAGCACTAACCCTTTTTCCCTAGTGATCTTTTCCTCTTTCCTGTCCTAAGGAACAGCCCAGTCATCTCTTTTTGTTGCTTTCATATCTGGGGCTACGACTGTGGCCGGACCTTCCATTCTCTTGTGAATGGTAATTAATGCCCTACTGGATCACAATTGATCCTTGTCTTCCCCTACCTTTTGTCATATGCATAGGCTGTGAGCCTGGCTTCCCCACAGGTCATGCTAGGTTCTGCTCTGCAGCAACAAATCTGATTAAGAATCCTGATTTCAACCAGTATCCGACAGCGTCAAACCTTCTTTGGACACACACCGCATCCTTGACCCGCTGAGGAAATTAGACTTTCAGAAATTACTATCAATCAATCATAGTATTTGTAAAGCGTGCTACTCACCCGTGAGGGTCACAAGGTGCTGGGGGGGGGGAGTTTCACTACTGCTCGAAGAGCCAGGTCTTGAGGAGTCTTCTGAAGGCAAGTAGGTCTTCAGTCTGCCGTAGGTGGGTAGGTAGGGTGTTCCAGGTCTTGGCGGCAAGGTAGGAGAAGGATCTGCCGCCGGAGGTTGTTCGTTGGATGCGGGGGACGGCGGCGAGGGCGAGGCTGGCGGAGCGGAGCTGGCGGGTGGGGGTGTGGAAGCTGAGTCTGCTGTTCGGGTAGGCTGGTCCGGTGTCGTGAAGTGCTTTGTGTGCGTGGGTGAGGAGTTTGAAGGTGATCCTCTTGTCGACGGGGAGCCAGTGTAGGTTTGTGAGGTGGGGTTGATGTGGCTGCGGTGGGGGAAGTTGATGATCAGTTGGGCGGAGGCATTTTGGATGCACTGTAGTCATCGTAGGTGTTTGGCTGGGATTCCGGCGTAGAGTGCATTTTCCGTAGTCCAGCCTGCTGCTGATGAGGGCCAGTGTCACTGTTCTTCTTGTTTCGGTCGGGATCCACTTGTAGATCCTGCAAAGCGTGCGGAGGGTGTTGTAGCAGGAGGAGGAGACGGCGTTGACCTGTTTGGACATGGAGAGGGAGGAGTCGAGGATGAATCCTAGATTGCGTGCGTGGTCGGTGGGTGTCGGTGCTGTCCCCAGAGTGGTCGGCCACCAGGCGTCATACCAGTCCAAGGGGTTGGGTCCGAGGATGAGGACCTCCGTCTTGTCCTAGTTCAGTTTCAGCCAGCTGCTCCTCATCCAGTCGGCGATGGCCT
The DNA here is from genome assembly GCF_964204655.1 of Triturus cristatus. Lineage (NCBI taxonomy): Eukaryota > Metazoa > Chordata > Amphibia > Caudata > Salamandridae > Triturus > Triturus cristatus. The sequence continues at coordinate 410,290,302 of NC_140589.1, read as the reverse complement.
TCATTCCGTCATGGATGTTGGTTTTGGCGGTGCGTGGGTCCTTGGTGAGGGAGAGGATGAGCTGATTGTCGTCGGCGTAGGAGATGATGTTGAGGTTGTGGTGGCGGGCCACTTGTGCGAGGGGGGCCATGTAGATGTTGAACAGCATTGGGCTGAGGGAGGAGCCCTGGGGGACGGCGCAGATGATGTCGGTGGCTTTGGATCGGAAGGTTGGGAGGCGGACGCTCTGGGATCTGCCGGATACCGGCTTCTTGGAGTGCGATGGCAGACTGTGTCGAAGGCGGCCGAGAGGTCCAGGAGGATGAGGGCTGATGTTTTGCCATTGTCTAATTGGCGCCTGATGTCGTCTGTGGCGGCGATGAGGGCAGTCTCGGTGCTGTGGTTTCGTCTGAATCCGGATTGGGACGGGTCCAGGATGTTGTTGTCTTCGAGGTGGCGGGTCAGTTGCAATCAGTCCAACAGTAGAAATCTTCACTAGACCCAGCTCCGAGGAGCATCTGATCGACATTGATGACTTCGGATGCCCGAGCTCTGGACTTTTCGAGCTCAGAGCTTTTCCCACCTTCGCTGATTGCTTCAGTGAGACCTCATCCTCCGTCAACCCTTCTTCGACAAATCCATCTTCTGGTCCAGCCTAAAGCTTTGCCCCATTGAGAATTCCACCATCTGGAAACATTGTATGTGTGACTGTAACATTTTGACCAGGACAAATCCAACCCTTGTAGCCAACTTGCACTACATAGAGGTAGTCCTTAAACCTTACCCTTGTTGCAGACTGGACTGATCAGTTGCTCAAGTTTAGTGCTTCGCTTTTTTTGGCACTGTTTTCATATAAAAAATAAATAACCCGTATCTTGGTTACCCCTATTGAATCTTTGGCCTTTTGGTGTAATTGTGTTCATTAAAAAAGTCTCCAAATGTATTAATTGGAGTGGGATTTTCAGAGTGTTCTGTTTTTGACTTTTTAGTTGTGGTGAGACTTGTGAACGTTTTACACAGTTTCTTAAGTAAAGATTGTCTCCTCGGTGACGCAGATGATAGCAAGAAAACACATAGACCTTCAAAAAAAAGTTGAAAGGAAAAGAAAAATGTATTTCCCGGAATATGAGCAGTGGAGGAATTTGTCTACAGAAAATACATGTGGAAAGTTTACATTTATGGGTGCTGTCTACCATAATTGACTTAATAAAGCAAATGTGAAGAAATCAATCATCTTGGACAAAAAGTTCCCTTCTTCCATGTGGAATAATTTTTTTTTAATCAAAGGCATTGAAGCCAAATTACCACCAGCCCTGGTGATCTGATAAAAAAAGTCTACTGGTTAAGCTATAGAAAAAAGACAATCCTTTTACAAACGTTTATAAGTTTCCCAATTAACTTTTTAAATGGCATCCGTCTAAAGTTTGCATTCATTTTCACCTTTTTTAAACTAATTTCTAACTGTGCCGGGTTTTTTTTAAACACTTACTTGACAATACATATTTGGTTTAGTCCTTGCAGGCTACTAAGGTGTTAAAACATGTTGAAAATATGAATTCATGTCAAACGTACAATGCAAATCGTCGATAGGGTATAGATAACAATTTTACCAGCACATTCGCAACTTACAGACCTCATCTTTTTCCAGCATAAATTAGCATTATAGTACTCTTTCCATACTGATATTAGACCTAAATCCAGTTTTAAATGCAGTTTTCCACAGTAATTACTAGAATGCCGATCCCCTTCAAACTATTTTAACATTTGTATTTCACTCTTTAACCAAACACAGTTCGAGGGAGTACGGCTCCTTATTTCTTCTTATTTTTCTGACCCTGTTGCTTTCACTCTACTCAAAGTAAGATTCCAAAGTCATCAGAGAGGGACAGACACATCCCTTTACATCTTTCTACAGGCTCAGTATAGCGTGCCAGTAGTCATTTCCCCATGTGACTCTTGACAGCTGTCATTAAGAAAAAGCAATCTCCTTCTACTCTCTTTCCTTGATTTATATCTGAGTCCCCAGGGTGAGGGGCAATCATGGAGTCCAGTGGCAGAGTTATTTATGCCAGCTTGTTCACAATATCTTGCTAACCCATTCCATATTTGAAATCACGCCAGGATAGCTATATCCCCATGCAATATTGACTGTGCCACCTAAGGTGCTTTTTACAATGCAATTCTAATGCGAGAATGGCCTATTTTGCATCGAAGAACGAATGTCCGATACACAATTTCATTGTGCAAGGCACACACAAAATTATACATTCTGCATGTATCCTGCCTTTTCACATAATTTGCTAGCTATTCTGATGCAGCAGGTAAAAGAATGAAAGTGGTGTATCAAATGGGCATATTGATTTTTCTTGAATGTGATTCATGCTGTAAAAGTGCCATGTTTCCAGCCTGCCCAGACGATTGAGTGTTCTTGTTTCTCATGCTTTGTAACAAACATAATTTAGTTAAAATTGCTTTTAGGTAGCCTCAGGCAATGCCTCTTCTTGAATCAGGGGCCGATCTGCTTAATTTTCTGTCACTTGCTTGTCCTAATGCAGTAGCTTGTGAGTGATGATCCTAAAGTCATATTTCAAACTTGTGAATGCGGGTTTTGTAGCACGCCTTGAAAAATGCGGCATATAGAACATTCTAATGGTATAAGAATCAATGTACAGATAAAGGGCTGAGAATGGCCACGAAACTGTAAACCTTGATTACTTCGTAAAGGACGGTTGATATTTTATAAATGCTTTATCAAGTAGAGAGTTTAAGCAGTTATTTTGCATCAAATAGGTTAATTTCTTGATAACAATCAGCTATTTTCATAAGCAGTAGTTAATTGTGAATATTTAGTGCTCTTCCACAGCCAGAAGAGCTTTGGTTTAGAATGTGTGAATTTCTAATACCGACACACGAAACAATACTATTACCATTTCATCTACCTGGAGTTTTTATGTTTTTTAAACTTTTTACTATGGGCGAATCTTAAAACTTGCTTCTCACTCACGGTAATCACATGATAAATGAACTGTACCTGTTTACTGCCGCTATACAACTTTTAAAATAAAGGCGTTGAGAGTCAGCTAGGGTAAAGGGCACCTGTCTGGTTAAACATGAACCAGCATGCACATGTGTGCACACAGGTGCGGGCTTCGTATGTGAGACTACTGTTGTGCATTGCCTGGTGAAAGAGGGTTTCTGCAAGGTTAAATGTTGACCTGGAGTAGGGCTTATACCATTACAGAGCACTTATAGGTCTTATACTTAAGGTCAGTAGGGTTTACTGTTTTATCTACATTATCACTGTATTATACACATGGGGAAAATCCCCTTAAAGTGCAGTTTAACTTCCCTTAGGCCTACAGAGTCCAGTTAGGTATCAAACTGAGGTGAATCATGAGCGGCAAGTGTAAATACGCAGATCCCAAGATCCTACATAAAACCTTGTGGGCCATCCACAATTGTTATATTTCTCTGGCTCAGGTCAGAATCAGATTCCAGGCCTTTTGTCACCCTGCTGGATCAAGTTAATTACTATTCTCCCCAGCAGAGGGAGTAAATACCTCACCACACAAAAGGAGTAATTAACAGTCCCTCACTCAGCTCCTGAGGAAGCAGTGGTTGGGGAAGGAAATTTGCATTGGTTAATTAGCGTTCCAGAATTAGAACAGTCCACGTTCACTGAACAAAAGAGGAAGCCCAGATCTCTGAAGGCAACACAGGAAGTGGGGGGGCTCCCCTTTGAAGTTTTTGTGGGAAAGCCCCTGGCAGTGATGTCAGGTTGTGGTGGAGCTGAGGAAGTGGAGGAGATGAAAACTGAGACCACTTGACAATCCCACCTTGGATTGTCCCAGCATGCTGTGAAAGAGTGATGGAACAGGGGTTCAGGAGTGATTTGGCACCTTAGGATTGGCCTGGGGTGTCTGACATCTAGAAATTTCCACCCCATTTATGACTTTTTTTGCACAAGAAATAGAAAGACAGCTAGACACTTGAATTGGATGGTAGCAATTCCATGGATAACTGGAAGGACAAGCACCCTGATGCCCTAAGAGACTGAGGACTCTTACTACAGTTGACAGCAGGATAAAGGGTTCTCTCAAGTACCAGGCGGGTTTCCTTATGCCCCAAGGCACCAGATACGGGGAGATCTGGTCTTCGTGACCCAGCAGGAAGAGAGAAGCACCAGAGACAAAGGAAAGGAGGAAAGCTGGTCCAGGCAAATAGTGGAACTGGTTTCCTGCAAAGTGTGGCACTTTAGAGGTAAGAAGGCCAACTGAAACTGCCCCCAATGGTTAGAGCTTGCCACCAGGAGAAGAATGAGCCCATCATTATCAAAATTGACTCCCGGTGTGGGCCATTGCCAAGGGGTTAGCACAAGCTTCTTTATTAATTAGTGAGCTCGGGAGGGCGAATGCATTGGGCTCCCCATCGCTCTCTGAGGCCCTGGTACCTCATCCCCTGAGCCGACTTAAAAAAAGGAGGAGCCTGGGACCCCATCATTGGGCCCTCAATGAGGATGAAGGAGTGGGAGCACCATCATACCGTTACAATAGAAAGAAAGTCCTGGGACCTCACCCTCACCCTCACGCCCCAGCAAGTGACCAGGAAGGGGGTGCACTGTCATGCAACCCACAATGGTGGTGGGCTCACCCCCACTCCTTGTGCCTATGTCTATTCGGAGCGGGGTGGCCACTGTGAGAAGAATCCTGGCAACATGAAGCAGGCAAGGGAGAATCCAGCTGTGACTCCCACACCAACAGTCAAAGAAGGTAGCATGGTGGCTCAGGAGTGGACTCCCCGTGCTGCCCCAACATAGGTACCAGTCAGGGAGCCTCGGTGGAACTGGTTAACCCCATCAAAGCAAAGTAAAGCCAAGAAGATACGGGCAGGAACCCCCTCGCAACCAAAGTTGCTAATTAAAGATACATGCTTCTGGAGGGAGCACCCTTTAATGCCCTGCAAGGCTTTCTTTTTGCTAAAGTTTCCCTGCTTGTGGTGGCCTCCAGAGGGCAGGGACAGCACCAACCATAAAACAAAGAATTGTGGGGGGACTATAGGAGCTGTACTAGGCCCCCCAAATACATCAAAAAATGCCCCTTGGCTTGCAGGGTCAGGGAAATGATGACTCCAACATCTTTTGGCCTGTAATTCAAGCATCTAAAAGGCCAGAGCTTTTGCTCTGCAGCTGGGAGGGAAAGGGCCTCCAGAAATCCATTCTATGGCTGGAAGTTTATAAGAAAGACTCAATCATGGTTGGTTTTAAACGCTTTCTTGAAAGATTATTGCTGATAATTTTTTCATAAACTTTTCAATGCTTTATTGGTAATGACAGCATTTAAACATAGATAATGATCACAGGGAGATGATGGTTGTTTATAACATGAAGATTATTGGTGTTTTTATGTGATGCACATTTAACAAAGTTACACAAAAAGGATTTTAGCTAACTTGAGATGCGATCCCTCTGGGGAAAGCAGGGCCTTCACCCACATCAAGATGTGGCATGCTTCATCATTGGCCGTCCCAATCTCAATGTGAGTGAGGACCTTTATTTTCCTAGAAGGATCTCTCCTCAAGTTAGGATTAATAGCTGAAACCTTTTTTTGTCTATATCGTAGTTACAACGCGAGGTGAAAGGGTTTTAGCTTACATTACCTCTCCCCCTCCTCATGTAAAGGAGTGGGACCTTTAACAAAGCCAATAGTCTTCCCTCATATACTGATATGATGATCTTTGACAAAACCAATATGCCTGACTTAATTAACTTGATGCCTCTCCTACATTGTGATGTTCTATCTGGTATAGGTGTGAGGAGCTACTGAGACTTTGGGTGCCATTACCCTTTAGGAGTCACATTTTATTTCAGAGTGTCACAAAGGGTATATTCCATCTGTCTGGTGTATATATTTGTAAATAAATGTGCAATAGTTTTTAGTGTTTGTGTAATAAATGCACTTTTCCTTTTTCGAGCAAGAAGTACTGAATGGACAATCATTTACTTGAATGGTGATTACTAGCTCACTCTACCTCTACTGATTATGCCTGTGACTGCTGTGCTTCCCTAACCTGAGAATATTAATTGATACAATGAAGTGCTTGAGTCCCAGTAAGGGAAAAATGTGGATCTATTACTTGCAGAGGCCTCTCATCCTACACATATAAAAAACAAATGTATTACATTGGTCCAGGCAACAATCACAATCCTTGTCAGGGAAACCACAAAAGGTACTAAATTAACCTGTGCTTTCACCTCTGCGAGCCTGGAACAAACATAGTCAAGCTTAACTCAGAGGCAAATTGTAAAGTATTTATGCAACACACAAACAGTAATAAAGTGAAATCAAACAAATCCCACACCAATTTAGGCAAATGGAGCGTATTACAATAAACAAATCAATACCAGAGCAACACTAATCCAATCAGTAGAACTGGAGATATTCAGTTTTAAAGTTTTAGTTAGATATAGCCCCTAAAATAGCAAAGCCCCATTTGCGTTCATCTGATTGTGCTTGACCGAGTGAAAGTCACAAGTATAGGCTGACTGCGATGGAAAAGGGGCCAGATGCTGGGACCACGTTAGGCCTGCTGAAAATGTTACCTCCTCAAAATCTGGTGCAAAGAGTTCCATTCATGGTGGAAGAGGCCATGAGGTGCAGGAATAAAGTAATGCAAAGAGCAGGCCTTGCATTGCTGACAATCATTGCTGAAGCGCAAAGATCTGGTCGGACCCTGCAAACGGTCTTTGGTTGAGCTTCCCATTAGCCGTCACCGTGGGCTGTCATTGCTGTAGTGTGAAATGCAGGTCTCATGTTGGCGGTCATCGCTGGTGGTCCCTGTAGCATGAATAGTTGGGTTCAGCGGAGCTTCTCATTGGTGCCCATCGTGCGCGTCAGAATCACAGTGCAAATGGGTACGTTCACAATCATGAAGGGTCCAAAACTTTAGGATTTCTCTCTCCTAATAACATCCTAAAATCCATCTTTAATCAGATGAAATCCCCAAGGTTTACTACATTAGACCTCATTAACCTCATTTGTAAATCCTATAATAATGGTCCGCAGTTGTAAACCAGCAACTATGGAATATAATCTAAACGCTTTTGCCAATTAAGGGGCCGATTTTGATGGGATTTGGTTTGCAGAATCCAATTCGGAACCCTTGTGTCTGAATGAATCATACACATTTCCCAATGACCGATTACGATCCCCTAAAACTGTTCAAAAAGTCCAAAGCAGTTCTAAAAAGCATTCGGACAGCCCGTCTTTCAGAGCCGATTCGTACAGCTCTATGGACACGGTTTCTGGACGAGCAATTACGATGACTGATTCGGACAGCCATTCCAACTCAGTCTGCCCGACACTAAATGGCTGTCAGAATCTGTCTTTTGGGGCACGTTGCTGGCCCCCCTTCCCTCAGAGGCATATGAATGAGGCCTGTTGGGGTACCCAAGGGACCCCACTTCCCAACCATGCATAATATGGTAGGCACCATGGGGTGCCAGCCACAGGGTGCAAGGTTTTCTCCAAATGCCCCTTTTTTCAAAGGGAGCCTGTGTTCACGTTCGGAACACAGGCTCCCATTGAATTCAATGCAAGTCCGAATGAACAATGCTGGGAAGTAAAAAATGGTGTTTGGCAACTTCTAAATACATATGACTAAATATAACCAACTTGTTTGAGTGTCGGGGTATCCTATTTGAAAAATATTGCAACACAAGGGCTTTGTCTAGTGTGCACTCACACCTAAGGTAGTGGGGTGTGGTATTACCCTGAATGGCACCTTTACCTTAACAGGGATAATTTACTTATACCTTTTCAACACTATTTGCCCATAAAGCGGGTTTGCTTTACGAGGTGCAGCCTCCTTTTCTCCACAGCACCTAATTTTTGCTGCATAGTATACCAAATGTAGGTAAATTATGTAGGCTATTGAGGAGCATGAGTCCTAGAGAAATAACTTGTTCATTAGAAGTGTTTTGACTTCCTTTTTAAATGATACAGGCAAGGGGTTCAGCCTGATTTCATGGGGCAGGGAGCTCTGGATCCTTGGGGCAATACCAGAGAAAGCTCAATTGTAGGTTTTCTTTTTACAGAAATTCTGTGGTTTTAGCAAAAAGGACCTTGAGCTTCTGGTACATCTACTGCCACCAGATAGCACCAGCTTTTGTGCCAGGTACAACGGGGTGTTAAGATGTAGTGCTTTAAGGATGCAATTTTTAACTCAATCCTTGCTTCAAACGGGAGCCAATTTAGAGGGAATAGATCAGGAGTGATGTGGTTGTATATTTTGGATCTGGTGATGAGCCTCCCAGCAGATTTAAAGGACACCCTTAAGTGGCCAGTGTGGATCTAGGTAGACCACAGAGAGTTGTGCTTCCATAGTCCAACCTGGAAATGACTAGGGCTTGAACCACTGTTTTGAAGTCGTAGAAGGGGAGGAAGGGTTTGATGTTCATTTGGAAGTTGGCACCTTTGTTTACAGAACTGATGTGCTCCTGGATACTCAGGTTCTTGTCAAGAGATATTCCAAGTGATTTTGTGGAATCTACATTGTGTGGAAGGCAATTTAGAGCTGTTACTTGCGTCATCCATTCTCCAATATCAACTGATTGTTTGGGAGGGGCAATTAAGAGAAATTCAATTTTATGTGCATTTAGTTGCAGTGGTTGCATGTAAGCCAGTTTTGAGTTTTTTTAAGAGTAGAGCTAAGAAATCGTATATCTTCAGGGGAAGAGATTTTCAGGCACAATTGGGTGTCATCTGTGTACATGTGATATTGAATATAGGATAACTTCAGGATTTCTGTTAGTGGCTCCATCAGCAGGTTAAACAGGTTAAAGAGGGTAGGTGAGAGTGTTGATCCCTGCGGAGCCCCCAGTGTGACAGGTGATGAAGTGGAAAGGGAGATGTTAACCTCGATTTTTTGGGATCTGTTGTGTAGGATGGAAGTAAACCAAATAAGGATGGACCAAGATATCCCATTCTCTTTTCCAAAAGGTCAAGGAGGCTATCATGTTTAACCTTGCCAAAAGCTGACAATAGGGCACGGAGAATTAGTAGGCAGGGTTCATTTCGATCCATCATCTACTATGTGCATGAGAGCCAATTTAGTGTTGTGGCCTTTGTAGAAGAAAGATTGGAATTGGTCTAATAATTGGACCTGTTCTATGTGGTTGGCTAGTTGGATGTGAACACATTTCTCCAGTAGCTTAGCCGGGGTTGGGATGTTGGTGATAAGGTGGTAGTTATTCAGGTCCGTATGATTTGCCTTTTATTTCTAAAGAATAGGAGATACTTGACTAGAACTTAAGCAATCTGGGATAGTGCCTTGACCCAGAGTAGTAGTAGGGACAGTTTGAAGTCATTAATGAAATTTAATAGCAGAGGGTTGTTGAAATGGCTTGAGGACTTAAGTACTGTGAGAATTTTGAGAATGTCAGTTTCTATATAAAATGTGAAAGATATCCACATGGTGTTGTTTTTGGGGGAAAGCCCTGAGAGAGCTGGGGGCTGTGTGGTCAAGGGTGGGGAGAGGTTTGGATGTGGAGAGTTCGGAAGGACCTCTAGAGCTGTCATTATCTCAATTTCATTTTTTTGTGCTTTTTCCAGGAAGAAGTCAAAATCCTCACAGTTTGGTTGCAGATTAGATCCAGTGGGAGTCAGATTGGGATGACTATTCGTTTGAAGTCTGACTATCGCAATCAGTTTTTTAGGTCGGCTTCTAGCATTATGAAGCTGTTGTCTGAAGAAGGTTGCTTTTGAGCTTCGGATGTGTTTGTTATAGGTGATGTCAGCTGCTTCAAGTGATTGAGGGACGTTGAGAATCCTTGTGCCATGGATTAGAATCTCTTTTTTTTAATGAATTTTATTCATGGAGGTTCCATCTCCATGAGCAAGTCTTAGTACTTGGCTCAAAGAACAGCCGCAGGTTCAGTCCTTAGTCCTCTAGAAAATTCCCCATAAGATAGTTTGTTACAGGCCTAGATGCCATTGGTAACTCCTCAGCATATGTATCCAACTGCTCATTACAATACACTAGATCCTTAAACCACATCTTCACCGTTGGCACCGTCTCCCCCCAGTGTTTGGCCACCAGTCTCTTGGCCAGTAAGAATTTTATAGCAATTAATTTGCAAAAACTAGATTTAATTGTTTTCAGCAGGTCCATTTAACACACCTGTGGTGTGCACACCACCTTTTCCATAGTCATCTGTGATATGAGTAGTACTACTTTACCCCAATATGCATAAACATGCCTACATCCCCAGGCCAAGGGCAGGAAATCAGCATTGTCCATCATGAGTGATGTCATCAGTGATGTCACCGACGATGTCATGAGTGATGTAATATGTGATGTCATCAGCAGTGCATTGTGGGGGCGCGAGTTATAGTTAGCTTAACTAACTATAATGGCCGAATTTCTTTGGTTTTATACAAGTGAAATCTCCAACTAACTATAACGTCCCTGAAACCTGTGGTTTTTCAGTGAATTTCTAAGGTTTTTTAAATGCTAATTTCTAACTCTAACGTCCCTGAAACCTATGGTTTTTTTCAGTGAATTTCAAAGGTTTTTTAAATGCTAATTTCTAACTATAACGTCCCTGAAACCTATGGTTTTTTCAGTGGATTTCAAAGGTTTTCTAAATGATATTTTTTATGTATATTGTCTCAGAAATATTTCTTTCGATTTTAAGATCTTAAAAGAATATTATAATGTTTTCTCTTTTTTAACTTACAAATATACGTATTTTTTTACTTTTTTAAATGAATTCGCGCACCCATCGTGTTCCTATCATGATGGGTGCATCACCGCCATATTGGTTAAGTCGTGTAGGATGCTCGTATCGTAAGCGATGGGTGCGCGGTTCTGGCCCTACGTAATGTCACTTGCGTGGCTCTGGCGGTCGCGCCGGGTGCACAAATCCATCGCAAATCTTTAAGTTTAAAAGTATATGTATATAACTTTTTTATATATATTATACCAAGACATGCATAAAGATATTTGAAAATATCATGTTTATGTAACTAGAATAAAGATATATTATTGTTAAATGTATTTTCTGGAAGTCGTGTAGGGTGCGCGCTGATGGCGCGTGTGGTGCGCGAATCCCATGTGACTTCAAAAGAAAGACTTTCATTGGATTAGAGGCTTTTGATTCTAGAACTTGAAGGAACCCACCCATTTTTTTTCATTCTTTTAGGACCATCTAAGGAGACAGACCTATTCTCTTTTAGAGCTCTGTTTTAAATCTCTTTGGAGTTTTTTTTGCACTTGGTAGAAATGGCAGCTGGACAACCTCCACAGCCGCTTCCACCAGAGGATGAGGAAAATCTCAGAGAGCCCAGGAAGAATATATTTGAGAGCGTTGTCTGGGCATTTTTTAGCATCCCACCTGGTGAGACAAAAGTAAATGCCAGGAAGGTAACTTGTACGATCTGCGAATATGTACTATCATGCGGACCTGAAAAAAAGTAGTTTTGTGGTACATCGTCTATGTTGAATCACCTCCAGATGATACACCCTCGCTGGCTCACAAAAGAACAACTGCGATGCCAGCAAGAAAAGGATGCTGCTGATAATAGCACTGGTGGACCCAGTACCTCTTCTGTTGGTAGAACAACTTCCGTCATCAATGTTCATCCACTTTTGTCTCAAGTGAAGCAGTGCTGCTTGAAGTGTGGAAAATCGTTGTGTGTAGGGGAGCAGTCAGTTAATGCAATCCTCATTGCAAATGAGAACCACAAGTGTTAGTTTTGTTTCTTTTTTTCTTTATGCAATGGGCATTACAGACACAGAACCAGACCACCACCCTTTGATACAAACACTATACATAATGCGTGGTGGGCTCAGACTCATCACGTGGTTTGGTTGCACTCTAGCTTACACCACACATGATCCACTTGCTGTGGGCAGAGACTCAACAAAAAAAGAGTTGGAAATAGTGCTCCATTCTCCCAGAAAAGTGTCACGGAATACTAAGTTCCAATATATTCAGCATTATATTCTTCATTGGTCTTATCTTACATCAGCAACACTTCATCGTATGTGTAGGCCTCCCTCTGAACGCCCCCGATGTCAGCAACTGGGGGCCGATATGGGACATATGTTTTGGAGCTGAACGTCTGCTCTGGCACTGTGGAATGCGGTTTCTGCAGTGCTAAGAGAAGTGACTGGTCGCACGTGGGTGTGCACCCTAAAGGGATCTTTGCTAGGGCTATCCAAATGCCCAAAAGCATCTTAGGCTACAGATAGGTTTATTGATTTAGGATTATTGATCACACGTAGGCTCATATCCATGCACTGGAAAGCTCAGACATTACCCAATGAAGCTCATTTGTGTAAGCTGACGCTTAAATGGGGAAAGGCATAGGCAGTGGGTTTTAGGTGGCAATAAGCCCAAGGGCTATGGAAGTACCCATACCAGCAGACTGTGAAGTACTCTTGGTGAACTTACAAACCTATAGCAAGGGTTAGTCGAATTAATGCATTTCCTTGAGTGCCTGGGGGACTCTGGCCCATTTTTCTTCAGCATAAAGCCGTTGATGAGCCTGCGATTGGGTTCCCCTATTGTCTCCCTATGTTGTTGTTTACCTTGATTGGCCCTCTCACGAGCTGATATCTTTTTACCCCATGCCCAGATGATGCCATGAAATAGTCTAATGGCTTTGGATGGTATGGCGGACACCATGATGAAACCCCAATGGAATTGTTGCAGACTTGGACTGGCAAGAACCCTACTGTTTATATATGTCCTGAACAGAAGTAGCATTGCTCCATGTTTTAATGAGTTTGGTTGGATATGTAAGTTCATGATATGAACCGAGGCTTCCTCTGACTTTGTACAATGGCACAAAAACTCTGTTTCTGTGACGAGTGTCCTCATTCTGTCAATGTACTATGTCAATGTGTTGCATTGGACGATGCTACTGTGTAAATGCAATAAAAATGTGTTTGTTTTTTTTTTAAATAGTGGAAAGGAAATCAGAATGGAACAATGCTTCCTAGTAGTCGAAACCCTAGTTTTACAGGAATAACATAATTTCCATAACATGACAAATATTTCATGGTTATGATATGAACCGTATGAAAAATGAAGTTTTAAGCCATTATTCTCTGTTTAACAAAACCACCCTCATAAGGTTTTTTCCAGTATTAATACACATCCATGTAATCTCAGACAAGAATTGCCATGATACAACTGAACATACTTCCCCATGGCTGTGATTTTTTAAGACACTATCAGTATTGGTAAGAGAAGACACATTGAAAGACTTGCAGGGAATAACCATTTGATATTGTAATAATGGGAACAGTAGTTAAAGATTGCATTGAAAAAGGTAGGCCTCTAAGCACTTCATCTAGACAAATGCTCTCAGGCTGTATAGCTGTGATACCTCTTTGGATAATGCAAACACTCTATGAACAAGCAATATTGTGTAAGGAATAAACAGTAGCTAATAGAAGTCTTTGGGATAGCACGGTTTTTTAAAAATATCGAGGACTTGTATTGCTATACCAACTTATCATTACAAATGTAGTGTCACTGAGCTGTTTTTAAATTATTTGAGCGTGTTGGAGAAGGCTAAGCGCTACCCAAACCAGAATATTTTACATACATTGTCTGCAACATTGGATTTCCAAAGCAACAAAACTGCTAACCTTTGTTGGAATATTATCACATCTCACTACAGACACAATGATGATCTAGCATATCACAGATCGTTCCTGTCTAAAAGACAATAATATTCAGAATTACTGAACATCATGCAAAAAAGGAATTGAGTTTAGTTCTACTAGAAGTAGAGAACATTGCATCCATTCATTAGAGTTTGTTTACTGATGTCAGATAGACGTGACAGACACTCAACATCTGCAATGAAAGAATATATCAGGAGGGTAATTTTGTCTATGGGTTTGGGGGTCTGTTATAAAACCAAACATTCATGGAAGAAATGTTAGATGACATTCAGACACCTTTGAAAAGTTGATCTTCTTTCAATAGTCCATAATACATATAGGTCTAGATTCACAAAGATTAGTCCATGAGTAGGTGTGACGTACTATTGTAGTGCTATTGGCTTGCTCCTGGAATTCAATAGTGAGGCAGAAGTACTTCTGACTTACTACTAATATTTAAAAGTATGTCAGAATTACAACAAGACTGCTACAAAAGTAAGTCACACTTATTCACAGACAAATCTTTGTGAATTCGGCCCATTATTTTGGAATGCAGGGAAAAACATATACACACCATTTCTAGAGATGTATTTGCAAAAGTAATTTATATGTGCACTGTTTTATGGATATAAAAACATAGGGGCCTATTTGTGAATGTGTATATACATACTCCGGTGTAAATTTACTACTACACCTAGTTGCAGACTTCCTTGTCTTCACCCACTTAAATCAGTGTGTAGAGCCACATAAAGCAGGATTTATGATTGTACTGTTACTACTAGTAACCTTGCATATGTAGGTGGAGACCTCTGCCACTATGGTTGAGCTATTCTTACAGGGACCTCAAAACAGCTCTCAGGAATCCTGCTTTATTGGAATTATAGGAGGTACCAGGAGAGTTCCTTGGCCCCAAAGGTCCCTTTGGAGTAAAGTAGACTTCATCCCGAACTAGTAGTGCACCAGGAGCATCGTTTGCAGGTTCCTTGGCACCAAAGGTCCCTCAGGACTTAAGTAAACTTCACCCCCCAACCAGTAGTCCACCAGGAGCTGTGTTTGCAGGGTGGTAGAGAAAGGGGACAAGGCCTCTGAAGACCTCATAGCAATCCCGTTGTGTGGGACTTACTGGAGGTAACAGGAGGGGAAGTTGACCTCCCAAGGGCGTCCTTGGGGGCCACCTACCCCTCCTGTTACCTCTAGGAAGTCTCACACAGCAGGATTTCTGAGACCTTGCAGGAGGCCACACCTCCTTCTCCACCACTCTTCAAACACACCTCCTGGTGCACTACTAGTAGTGGGGTGAAGTCCCCTCGGTTATTGAGGGTCCTTGGGGGCCAAATACCCCTCCTATTACTTCAAGCAAGTCCAACACAGTGGGCTATCTGAGAGGTTTTCGGTGGCTAGGCCCCCTTTCTCCAACACTCTGCAAGTGCGCCTCCTGGCCCACTACTAGTTATGGGATGTTGCTCCCTTGGCTTTTAGGGGCCTTGGGGGCCAACTAGCCCTCCTGTTACCTCCAGTAAGACAAAACAGAGATGGATTGCTGAGAGGTCATTAGAGGCCATGTTCCCTTTCTCCACCACTCTGCAAACATGCATCATGGGGCACTGCTGCTTGGGGGACAAAGTCCACTTTAGTCCTGAGGCTCTCAGGAGGCAAGGAGACCTCATCTTTCCACCAGCAGTGTGCTGAGAGGCGCATCTGCAGAGTGCTGGAAAAAGTGGGTGTGGATTCTGGCCACCTCTCAGCAATCCTACTGTGTGGGCCTTACTGGAGGTAACAGAAGGTCTTGTTGGCCCTCAAGGACCCTCAGCAGTCAAGGGGAGTTCACCCTCCAACATGGAGCACCGAAGGAGATGAGTGTGCAGAGTGGTGGAGAAAGGGGGGCAGGGCCTCCAGCGAGTTGCAGGCATTCTTTATTTTTGTTTTATATTATATAGGCGAGGGGGCCATGAGCCCCCCTTCCTTGGACAGTTTTGGGTCCCAGGGACCCCATCCCCAGGGTCTGACCCTTTTCAAAATTATTTTTTTATTAAAGCAAATAGGGGCCCAGGCTGTCCCCCTCTAAGTACTCATTTGGGCCAGGACCGGCCTTTATTCTTTTAATTATTTTCTTTTTTTAAATAGAGTAAGGGGGGCCCTGTGGCCCCCCTGCCCTGGGTGATTTTAGCCCCAGGGACCCCATCCCCCGGGGCCTGTCCTGTAGTGTGGGTGCCCTGGTCCCACACAGGGCACCCGCTTTTAAAATTATGGGGACCATGGGGGGAGCCTGAAGGCCCTCTCAGTCCCTGCCAGCTCCCCACATCCGCGGGAGTCAGCATTGCCTTGAGATCCAGGAAGCTTCTAACATGCAGCACCCTGAATCTCAAAGCAATGTGTTTGTTTCCCTGCTCATTTGACAGTGGGCAGGGAAACAGACATGCCCCGCTTTCAGCAAGCTATAGGAACTTCTGATCTCTCTTGCTTAAAAGTAGATTTACTCTAGGTTGGCGGGAGCACTCATAACAAATTACAATGTCCCCGGGCTGGCCACTCCGGGACATTGCTGGAGCCGGCCCTGGGCAGTGGTGGTCCCCAGGGCCATGTATGGCTCCACGAGGGGGGCCGTACATCCCATTCTATTGTAATTAAGCCTCCCTGGGACACATACTTTATTATAAAAAAATTAGAATATTTAAGGGAGTCCGGCCTCGGTGACCACCACCTCCCCATGGCAAATTTGAAGAAAGGACGGGGGTCGCCCGGGACATTGCAGTTTACAGTAGCACTGCTCTTCTCAAGCCATAGCAAACTATTTGCTTTCAGCAAGCATGAGCAGAAAATACTCTTGCTTGCTGAAAGCAGAGCAGTGTCTGTTACTCTGCCCGCTGTGAATCTTTGGGATCCAGATAGCTTGATATTCAGCAGGTCTCGGGGTCTCAAAACAATGCCGGCTCCCACAGGAGGCAGGGAGCCAGTAGGGACCCCTGGGGCTTTCAAGCTCCCCCCACAGTCCCATTGGTGAGTGGATGCCCTAGAGGCACCGACTTTGAATGGACAGGCCCTGGCGATGTGGTCCCCTGGGACAAAATTGTCCCAGGGAGGGGGGCCGTGCCGCCTCTCCTCATTTAAAAATAAATTATAATAGGAAATGGCCAGGCCCCGGCCCTGGGATGGAGTATCCGGGGCTAAAATCAGCCTAGGTTGGAGGTCATGCACCCCCCTTTCTTTTAGAGAAAAAAATACCTTAAAAACAAGAAAGGCCGGGCCTCAGGGGATGGGGTCCCTGGGTGTTGGAGAAAGGGGTCATGGCCTCCAACAACATATCAGCGATTCTGCTGTGTGGGGCTTACTGGATGTGACAGAAGGGGTAGTTGGCCCCTAAGGACGTCACGCTTCAACACAGACACTCAGACACCCATAGCGGTACTCAGACATCCAATCACTCACCCGTACAGAAACTATACCAAAGAACAGATAAAATAGGTCAGTTACTCAGAAAGTGTTATTCCTATCGGAAAATTAAAATACTACAATCTGCTATCTTCTAGGCTTACGTGTACTGTGGACCCAGTTCTCAAAAGTATAACTGAGTACATAAATGAAACTACCACATATGTTTTAAAATGCGTTTGAGAATTGACCTTTCAAAAGATCTAAAATCAGGACTTCAGGAAATATTTGTATTAAATGATCATACCTAATCAGACTGAGCTCTCTTTGCAGCTTTACGTAGAGTAATTTGGGAGATTCAGGGACAATTTGCATGCCTTTTGTGAACTGTAATTTGCCACTGTATGCTTTTAAGAAGAGATCACCAACATTGTGTAATTATCTCTAAAGTAAAGAAGATTAACTTTTTCAAACCTAACAAAATGCAGATTATCCATATTGCAGAAGCCAGTTGTGTGCGCATCAAGAGACATACAAGATTTCTATTCAGTGTACTCAGCAGTCATTTGGAACACATTTGTACTCAAGTTGCCAACTCCATTGCAAAATTCATGCAAGATAGTTGCTCAAAGTGTTGAGCAGTTGACTAAGTGAAATTTCCTATTCAAACCAGTCAAAAAATATAGAAAACGTGTACGGAAAAAACAAAGTTATGTAAAATATATGAAATCGGCTATTCAGGATTCATGCACAATTATACCAATGTAAATGAAAAAATACCCTGGCTTTTCTGCGATGCGGAAAATTTAAATAATTAATATAGTTTTTTTCTGTTCGAGTTGACTAAAACCGAGACTTCTGTTGGGAAACGCTTTACACCAGCAACTTATATTGTTTGCGATAACATTATTAAAAAAAAAGAGAGAAAGGGGCACACTCCAGTCACAAACATTATAAGTATATTATAAGTAATGAGTAAATAACAAAGTGAGTGTGCTGGGAGCAGAGGTTGCACAAAACGTGTAAGGAAAAACTAAAATTAAGGAAAATATAGGCAACTAAAAATAGGAAACCCACCATTCATGCAAGATTATTCTCACGTAAATTAAAAAAATGTCTACTACATCGACAATTGAAATAAAATTTATGGGGGCAGATTTACAAGCCCCTTGTGCCACTTTTGCGTCACTTTTAACATGGGAAAAGTGACGCAAAGGTGGTGCAAGGGGCTTGTAAATCAGCCCCATAGTTTTTCTGTTCCAGTTGATCAAAATCAAGGCTTATTTTTGGAAGCACCTTAAAATATCAACATATATACATCACTATTTTCTTAGATTCAATTATTGTTTGTGATAACATTATGATGGAGAGAAGGTTGCACACCTCATTCTTGCACATTTGATAACAGTATTAGTGATAGAAAGAAGCAGACCTAAGTCATGCACATTAAGAGAGTAAGATAAATAAAGAGAAAGAAACAAATGTGTTGATTGGTTTGTCTGATCTGAAGATGTGGGTGCCCCAAATGATTTGATTTAGTGTTACGGCACCATATTACATATGAAAAATATATTGTGGAATGAGAGGCCTACTTGTGCTAGGCAATCTAGAGATAAATTTACTTTAAAAAAAAAAAAACATTTTAAGATGGTACAAATTAGTTACATTTTATATGACTTTATAAAATGAAGCAGATTCTTAGTATGAAATTGCACATAGACAGCAGTAAGGTCAGAGAGACCATTATCGGATGTTATGTCCCCGGGGACAAACCTGCAGGCAAGTGTAAAAACCTTTTCTATCCCACGCAGTATTCGTTTTATGCCTGATTTACAGGGTAGACTGAATGGTACAGCAAGTATACTTCACTATAAAAGTGTAATTCAGCAAAACGATTTTAACGTCAAAACAAACTCTGAATGCCCAGTTATCAAAGATCTTTGGGCCTCATTTAAGAGGTTTTGTTGCATGGAAGAGCAAAAAGAAAACAAAAGGTCAGGAATGCGCCGTTTCTACAAGATACGGCGCATTCCTGTCCTTTTCCCCAGCGCCAGCGCACAATGGGCTGCCGTGCGCCAACGCAGGCACCTTTGCACCATGGTGCAAGGGGGGCCTGCGTTGCGGGGATGATTATTTTTGTACAGGAAGGGAAACCTTTCTGTACAAAAATAATCACAAGAGGCTTTTTCCTCTTTGTATGTGTGCTGCAGAATGCCCGCTGTAAAGCTTTGGGATCCAGATAGCTGCAGAACACTGCGTTGAAGGGACTCAAATTTACCAGGCAGAATTAGGCCCAAAAAAGTGGCTTAGTGCTGCCTGATAAATATCACGCAGGCTTCTGCGCCACGGAATGTCACAAAAACCAACGTTCCGATGGCGCAAGGGGCCTCATAAATGAGGCCCTTAATGCGATCTTCTCCTTTTTTTTTTCGGACCTCATTTGCCTTGTTAACACCTTACTTCTAACAATTTCGCCCTGGGTAATCGAACCTCATTTGCTGGAAAAACGTATGAAACATTGTGCGTGGAAACCCCCCCCCCCCGCCCCCAGAGAGCTAGACGCCATTGGATTCTACTGGGCGACCTTCTTCCACCAACAACCGGAGACACAATACCTTATCCTCCAGCACACACAGGAAGAAAAATATCACCAGCCGAGGCAGATGAAGGCTTAATCATTGGACTGATTGATTTTTCTTGAGTACCCCAACTTTAACCACACTAGGACAAGAAAGGAGCCCAAATTTCGTATCACTTTTTCATCCGGTCCGAAATATCCAACTTTGCAATAAGTTTCATCGATTGTATCCAGCCACCCTACGTTGGGGAGGCTAAGGAGACCCATAATTTACATAATTCTCTGCAGGCCAACAGCACAGCATAAAATACCAGCTTTGCAGTGTCTTTCATACTTTTACCTTGCAGATCAAACTTTACAAATATAAACAGTTCAACGCTTACCTTGATCTGCTGATTTAAAACACTCCACAGGCAATTACTCACGGCCTCCCAAAAAGACTGTATCTTCGGGCAATGCACAAGCATATGCAGATCATCTTTGTTTGGACTACAACACTTAGGACATGCCACCAGTCCACCTGAATCGAATTTAGACAGCCTCCGTGGAGTCCAATAAGCCCTGTGCAACGTAAAAAAATATTCCTCCTCAGATATGCAGGTTTGACTGTTTTGTTAAGCATAGACATTGATACTTGCCATTGGTCTTCCATCGCAGTCTCTGGCATGCATCTTCCCCACAGATCTTCCAGTAAAGTGAAAGCGCCATCCTCCGTCTCTAGCATCAGCCAGTACCATAGTGCAATTTCTATTTTAGAAATAACATTGGACATGAGTTTTTCCTCAAATTCATTCAGTCCTCCTATCAATCCCCCTGACGCCAAATACCAACTTTGAATCTTGAGGTACTTAAATCTTGAAAAGCTCTGTCCCAGCTCCTGCTCGCACCAACCCCACAAAATTAAATGGCCCTCTGGAAATAACTGCTTCCACCTTAAAATACCTGCCACCTTTAAGGGTCTAGCCAGTAAATCTTAAGTCCAAGACAGAGATCCAGGTGCATCCCAAATCGGAGCCAACTGACTGAAAAACAGAATCTTTAGGGACATTCTGATTCTATACCAAGTTTCCGCCATGCCCATTAGAACTTTTAACCCGACTTTCTTGAAATATTTCGGATCGGCATATTTAAACATAAAACCAGTTTCCGCTCCTTTTTCTTTCCTTAACATCTTGCCTATCTCTGTGTTCATAGGGGTACCTAATAACATCCTTCCATTCTTCAAAAGAAATGCCCATGAGTAAAATAACAAGTCTGGAAGAGCTAAACCCCCTTCACTAACCTCCTTCTAAGCTTTTTCCACGCTAGTCATGGCCCTTTTGACGCCCAGATGAAAGAACTAATTTCATCTTGCAATTTTAAAAAACATTCTTTCCTGAAAGTTAAGGGGATTGCTTCAAACAGAAAAGTTAGCTTCGGAAGAACCACCATCTTCACCAGATTTACTCGTCCAAATAGTGTAAGTGGGAGATGCATCCAACCTCGTAAACTAGCACTAATTTCCTTTGTAACCCTATCAAAATTTGCCTTAGTGAGTTCTGCGATTTTCTGGGTTATCCTGACACCTAAGTATCTCATTTCTCTTTTACATTCGATGCCCTCTGTCTCCATATTCCAAGCTATAACTTTTCTGCCTATTAATGTCATACCCCGAAATTTTACCAAACTCGATTTTTCTGTTCCAATCATAGAATTTAAAAGGCAGAATACCCTCACAACTCCTTATTTTCCTAGCCAGCGGCTCAATATAAAGATCAAACAAGAGTGGGGATAGGGGGCACCCTTGCCTTGTGCCCCTCATAATCCACACCTGCTGAGTCAGCACCCCATTAACCAGCACTCTAGCTACCGGAGCAGTATATATACCTTTTAACATTCTGCAAAAATATTCACCCAAGTTAAAATGTTTAACCAGGGTCTGCAGATATACCCAGTAGACAAGAGGAAATGATTTGGCAGCGTCTAATGCTATTACTGCCAACGGTAGATCGTAAGCCGTAGCCATATCTATAGAACCAATAAGAGAAAAAGCCAGCTCTTTCAAACGTCTGCTTCTGATAAAACCCTTCTGATCTTCGTGGACCATATGCGACATAATTCCATTTAACCTCCCTGCTATAACCTTTGTAAACAGCTTGTTATCAGCATTTAAAAGAGAAATCGGCCTATATGAATCAACATTTTGTAATGACTTTCCAGGCTTAGGAATCAAAGCTATATTGGCCTCTTTCCAAGAATCCGGCATAGGAGAGCCTGCAAGAAAGATGGTATTAAAGTAGAGTAGAGTAGAGTAGAGTTCTATAAACCTCCACCTGAAGGCCATCTGGCCCTGGAGTCTTTCCCCTTTTGCCCCCTCTGATAACCTCCTCCAACTC
This sequence comes from Triturus cristatus, assembly GCF_964204655.1. Classification (NCBI taxonomy): domain Eukaryota; kingdom Metazoa; phylum Chordata; class Amphibia; order Caudata; family Salamandridae; genus Triturus; species Triturus cristatus. Next base: position 410,268,324 of record NC_140589.1, on the reverse strand, counting down.
CTCAGCAGAGATCTCCCTATTCAACACCTCCATCACCTCCTCTGTTAATGGCTCCATATGCTCCAACCAGATCATCACATCCTCCTCCGTAACTACCAGATCTTCCTTATATACCCTTCCAAAATGTCTATAAAATGCTGATGCAATTTCCCTACCATCGCTGAGGACCACACCTGAATCTTCATAACTGATTTCTTTAATCAAACTCCTGACCAGATCGCTCTTTGTCTTCCAGGCTGGCAGCTTGCTACAGCCCTTGCCATATTCAAAATGCGCTAACTGGCTAGACTCCCATTTCTCCTTGACTCTATTTCTCAGGACTCCTGATAAACTCACTTTTAAATTTAGTATTTCATCCATCTCCTTTTCATGGCTCCCTGAAGTTATTAGAACTGCTTCCAAACCCTGGATCTGTTCTTCTAACTCCAACACTATGGATCCCATACAATCCGGTTCTTAGCTGAACCTTGGCTCCTCTCAAAAAATTCCTTAGTTTCCTCTTTCAAAATCTCCACCGTCTCATCTTCACACAGAATCGTACGGTCCAGCCTCCATATTGAACTTGTGATCCCCTCCCCTACCCTCATCCGAAGAAGGATATCTGATAAGTGAACCCCAATATGGTTAACCTCCAAAATTGAATCCTTCACAGCTCGGTTCACCAAAAAATAATCTATCTTTGACCTATGTTTATATTTTTTATTATAATATGTGAAACCCATATGGGAGCCTACCTTACATCTCCATATATTGCAAAGACCCCACTGCACCATCAACCTTCTAACCCTATCTGACATCTTGGGGTTTACTGATGCTCTGCTGTTCAAAGATCTATCTAGTTTGTGGTCCAAAACTGTATTGAAGTCCCCTGCCATAATAATATGACCAGAAAAACTCAAAAGCTCTTTTGCTAATTCGTCCAACGGACCTGTGTCATCCTGATTCGGACCATAGTAGCCCATCAGATTAAAGATCTGCCCAAGAACTCTTAATTTAACTATTAGACACCTTCCTGTCACACTCAAAACATTGCCTTCTATCAAAATATTCAAGCCATGCTTAACTAATTGGTTGGTAACTTGGTAATTTGGTAACTGCTGTCTGCCTCGCATAAATTGAATGCGCAACCCATCTCTGCCCTTTAAAGACCGCCCTGCTCTACTCCTGTCAAATGTGTCTCCTGTAGAATAATGATTTGTGCAGGAGAGTTCTTCAAATACTGCATTATCTTGTCCCTCCTACTCTTTACCCGAAGACCAATTACATTCCACAACAGGACTTTCAGCTCCTTTATTATATTCCCTGTCATCACCTAAAAAACCCTCTACCCACAAACCATTGGTGAAAACCGGACAAATGAGGAATTTTTATTTTTTCCACCTAAACCCCTCTCCCTGTTCAACCCACACCCCACCCCCTCCCTTGGAAAACCCTAACCAAATTCCCATGGCAAAAGCCCTGTGAGTTACCCCTCAGCGTGCAGCGCACTTACATATACACCTATACACCCCTAATGTGAATTTGAAAAATATGCAAAGCAGGAAATCATTTATCTGTAAAATACACCACTAAGCAGAAAAGAGACCCATCCTACTGCTTCCAAAAATATGAACTCTTAATGATTCCCAGCCCGAGCGATCAACCTCCTCAACGAACCGGAAGGAGTGCATCTTATTATTCAGCATCACTTTGAGTAAAGCCGGGATCTTCAGCTGAACCGAAGCACCTAGCTTCTTTAGTGGCTCGTTTATTTTCCCCCGCTCCCATTGCCTATTAGCTGTTACCACTGACAAATCTGATCTTACTTCAATTCTTACTCCATCCAGCTCCGTTTTCTTCTTCAGAGCTTTAGCTAAGATCTTTACCTTCAAGGAATAATTGAGGAAATTAACGAGGATTCTCTTAGGCTTAGATCTATTTATATTTAACCTAAAAGGATCTCTATGTATCCTCTGGATATCTTTAGCAATTTTCTCCTCAGTCTCTTCCAGCTGAAGCTCACTTCTGAGAATCTGAACCACAAAGCGTTTAATATCCCCTCCTTCCTTACCCTCAGGAACTTTTAAAACCTTCAAATTGTTCCTCCTTTGAAAGTTTTCTAATCTTTCTACTCTTTCTTCGTGCTCTCTCCCCCTAGCTCTGAGCCCTTCAATCTCTTTCCTGTTGACCTGTCTCTCCTCCTTAAGGTCCCTGACTTCGCCCTCTAATGCCAATGTTCTTTCACTCAAATCATCCATTTTTTTCTCTAGCACCTCACATGCAGACCTGATGCGTTTCTGATTTAGCTCTGAAGTCTCGAATTTTTCTCGCATCTCAAGGGAAAAGGTTTTAAGCCACATACTTATAGAAGGATCTCGACTCCCCAGACTTTGTCCCTCATCCCCCAAAGCATCTTGCCCCAACCTAGAGTCCCTTCCAGGATCTGACATGCCCTGTACCTCCTCCAGAATTAGCAATTTCCCTCCTTCCTTTGAAAGAGACTCCACTAGGGGATGAAGACTACTCTCTGGGTCGTTGAAATTGACCACATCCCTTGTGGCTCCCACTACCTTCCCTATCTCCACAGACAGCACTTGAAATCGATTTAGGCTTAAATGTGCAGATCAGTCTTCCAGATTTTTTATCCCCTCAGGGCTGCCCCCACCTCCTAATTGATCTCTATACTTTTGTTTTTGTTGAGGCTCCGCCACTGCTGCTGACATGGGGTTATTCTTTAACACCAGAGTTTTCGGAAGCACCTTAAAATAAGTCCTAAGGGATGGTGTCACCTTAATCTTGTGCTCCAGAGAACCCCCTTTCGCCAGCTTGTATTGCATCTTAGTATTATTATTGCACCGTCTGCCCCAGGACTTCACCACCTTCACCTCCTCCTCCTTCTTCGCCCCTTGCTTTTTTACCAGACTTAGATGGAAAATCCACCATCTCCGGGAAGTCCTCCGCACCCCCTCTAACCACACTTCTCAGTAAGTATCTTGAGAAACCAGTAGGCAGTCCAAACACCTCACCAGCAATACAACCAGCACTACAACCACTATCAGCCCTCTCTGCTGCTCTTTTACCCTCATCCACTCACCGGCTCTTTCCATTAATTCCCTGCTCTTGGGCCGGTTGAAAAAAGGGGCAAACTGTACCTCTGTGCTTTCAGCACCCAAAGATTGCTCTGATCTACTCTTGTAGAACTTCAAGTTCTCACTTGAATTCCAGGAGTAGGCAAAGAGTGCATTGCTATTAAGAGAGTAAGTAACACCTGATCACAGCAGAATCTTTTTGAATTGCCCCTTTATTTTCTTCCCTGTTACAATTGTAACGTGTGCATCGTAAAATGTATTTTTAAATGTGTATTTTAGAAATATGTAACATGAAAAATCACCATTCTTTTTGTAGTGGTGAACTGTTCAGATCCAGGATTTGTGGAAAACGCCATCCGTCATGGACAGCAGAATTACCCGGAAAGCTTCAAGTATGGTATCAGTGTAATGTATCACTGTAAGAAAGGCTTCTACCTATTGGGCTCATCGGTGCTGACGTGTAAGGCTAACGGAATATGGGACAGGTCGATACCCAAGTGTCTGTGTACGTATACATCAGATTATTTACCTTATGCAAACTCATTATAAACTCATGTCAAATTTCTATATTTCCCATTATGAACTTGCCTGCTGCTCATGACGCTTGTGTGTCTTCAACAGTCTATTCACGCACATCTTAAAAATGTTCTTGCAAATGTCAACACTGCAATCAAATCTATTTACACTGTGATTGGAATGCGATCAAGTAAACCAATACTTTAGCCAGTTAGTAATCCATATTAAACACACAATGGCTTAATCATGATTCCTGCATTACTTCCAATTATAATTAGTATTTGCTCATCTCTTCACTGTTTATTGGCTTTTACTTAGTCTATGTTATCCTTTCTTCTTCTTTTCGTTGATATTTTCAACCCCTTCAAGAGGAACATGTTGACCCTGGTGTTATTCAGTCTTTTACCAGGAGGAAGTTTAAAGACTGGTCCTGTCCCCATTTTCATCCATTTCAGTACATGACGAGGGGTAATATGCGATTTTAAACAATAATACCAGGACACAAATTAAGTGGCAAATGTTAGAAAGACAACTCCCATTATTAGCTAGCCAAAACCTTTTTTCATTGAGTAAAACATTAAGTTGTGGACATCAGAATTGGGCAATATTGCTAGTTATTTTCTGTGACCAGCCATATGTGCACTTCAGGCCATAGGTTAGGTGAAAGTGAATAACACAAGCTTTATCCTGTACCACTCTCAGTGCACTACAGTACACGGTATCATGATAGTTATAATGTAGCCTAAATTAATGTGTTCAATCTGATGTTATCACTACTGTCCCATGTAAAGCCCATTTCGTACTTCCACTCCTCGTTGTACCTTATATCAATAAAGACAGACCAACACTCTTACTACCATACATTAATATTTTATTCACAACTACTGTATCCTTCACTCTCAAGCTATAGGTGACCCTTCCATTTTTGATCTCTGTACTGCAGCCAGTAACATTTTGAGTTCCACCAAATAAAATTCTGAGCTCTTTCCAAAAGTAATAACAATTTGCATGCACCTATTGTTATTTTAAGTCAAGGGGGATATTGATTACTATTTAGGCTGGAGCTTTCATTGACTGTAATGAAAACATGTTTCAAATATTGCACAGGTAACGATGCATCTTTCCAAAACATCATGCAGAAGAGTGAGAAAACATGTCAATTGTATATGATTCATGTTGGAGCAGGCCCTTTCTGCGGGATCACCCTAGATTTTTGCCTTCCGTTGCTGAACTTGTAAATTAAATGCTACTAGTGGGCTGCTGTACTCATTGTGCCATCCACCAAAGTAGCACTGTAAGCCATCTTGCAGCCTGCTACTGCAGCCTGTGGTGTAGTTTTAAACTGCCATTTTGACCTGGCAATATAAACATTTTGCCAGGCCTAAACCTTTCACGTTCATACTTATTAATCACCCCTAGGGTAAAACCAAATCACACTTCGGGGCGGGGCAGGGTATTTAAAAATTATAAAATGTGTTTTTAAGTTTCACATATCCTGACAGTGAAAAATTCCAAAAGTTTTCTTTCACTGTTGTAAGGCTATATCCCCGATAGACGAATACTGGGCTGCCTTAACATACTTAATACGGGGTAGCTTAATTTTAGGATTAGATAGAGAAATGCTTCTTCCACTCATTTGAATTGTAATTTAAAATCATCTTTAATGCTAAAGTCTGATTTTAAATTGATATATTTTAGAAAGTTGACATGTTTCTGCCTAAACTAAATGTGCCTTTATAGCAGTGTCCAGGGTCACATGACTGTGAATGATTCTCCTGTGGTATGTTGTTTATTCCTTTTGGATTTGGGGATAATATTGCCTTGGGTAAGGGGTAGGATTTTTCTCTCCTGAGCAGGATGTCCTAGAAGGCTGTACTATGCCCTTCCTGAGCTTCAAAAGGTAGCCTCAGTGATGAATTTTAACAGCTGCCTACCCTACCTGAAAATGCAGCCCACATGTACGCCTGCCTGTCTTTTCCCCCTAGATATAGTAGAGCCAAACCTAGTAAAGAGAAGCAGGTTAAAGAGGACAACCCAATTGTGAGAAAGTCATCCTTTTGGCCCTGATCCCTATCATTTTTATGCTTGGTACTGGTGGTAACTGACTCTGACTGTGCCCTGAGCTCTGCTTTCCAGACCCAGGGCTAGTGCTCTTAAATTTAGGATATGCAAATTATGTGTAATTATTATTGGGACTGACACCCTAGCTGTAACTTCCTGGTGTATAATAGGGCATGGAGGTTTAGAGGCCTAATAGACCTAATGCACTTGAGCGTGCACTACTGTGTTGCCTGCTGTCCTTTTAAAGGAAGCACTGCTTTTCAGGCTACCTTTAGAATACATTTATATGCAAATTCAACTATGGATTTAAAGCTACTTCCAAAGACTTAAGGTACCTTATTTTGGGATATGTCACCTCTAAAGGCTCCCATATGTGCCGCTTGGCATGAACATTATAAAGGATGTTTTATCAACCCTGGTGAGGACAAAACTCCTGTCAATTATGTGTTCCCCATTGTAATGAATGACTAGCTCCAGAGGCTAACATTGTAATATTGTATTAAACTATAAATATTAATAGGAGCCATACAAAATGTGCTTCAATGTATCAAATTATTAGTTGAGATAAATTCAACAATCTGCCACTACAAGATTTATAGTAATTATTACAGAGAAGAAGCTATTAAACGTTCTTTCAAGTGATCCAAAGTCCAGCTTTCTATCTGCTCTCTCCTGATTGGCCAGCCTCTTCCCAGACTGTGCCTGTGCTGCCTGATTAGGTGTGAAGTGCCCTGTCAGAGGACACAATAGGCTTCCTTTGGGCATAGAAGTATATGCTTCAAGGCAGATTGCAGTGAGGGAGTGATGGGTAGCGAAACTGGTCTTCAAAGGGAGAATGTCACCTTAGGACAGCACAGCCCACCACCATATCCTGGTTTTTCAGGCACACGGGAGCCTCAGTGATTAGATTAGCGAGAGGTTGGAACGGGAGTGTTTAGGAAAATTAGCCACACCAGTAGGTTGGGTTAGCCTCATCCAACTCTTCTGGAGAGATTTTACCCATGTTGGATTTTGAGAGAGTGAGGCTTTCTGGGACAATAATATGCCACACTTTGAAGGAAGCATTCATACACGTGGGTGGCACCCTAGTTCCCATTGGTCAGGGGTGCAGGTACTTCCCATTGGTCAGGGTAGCCCCCCTGCTTGACGCCTAGAAACTATGAATAAATATGGGAGAGCTGCAAAGCTCCTTAGACCTGCTGCCTGAAGTGACAAGAAGAAGAAGGGTGGCCCTGTTGACTCCTTGGCTTTTACCAAGAGGACTGCACTCATCAGGACTTACTGCACCTGCTTCTCACTGGAACTCAGCAACAGAAGAACTTTGCCTAACTCTGAAAGTCTGAGGAGTGGACTCCCTGCCAATGACAGGTTAACAGCCCCGACCTGCATCATCTCACCAAGAGTCCCCATCCTGGAGTGCGTCCTGTGGTCCTTTAATGATTTGGCCAGGCGCATTGTTGGAATTATAGTCCAGGCCTTCCAAGTACCATCTAAAGATTCCAGACCCTTGGATTTGAGTTTAGGACACTTTTGACCCCAAACAGGAACATTAGGAAGGAGTTGCAGAAGTGATGATGTTTTGAGCAAGTTTAAGGTGACTGAATCGACATCGAGAGTCGAGCCAGCTACCTTCAACTGCAACCCAGCCTGGATTTCAGGTTCATCCCGCTGAGAGCTCCAGACTTCCAGGATTTTATTGCAGAAAGTCAAGCTGGCGAACCTGCACCGAATCCAGCCTGACACCGTACCTTGCTCGACATCGAGGAAAAAAACTTCAGAAAAATGACTAAGTGTGAATGTAAAGTTTTGACCGAGGTCTCCATCACGGATAGCCTCAAACTTTGACTTCATCCCAGTCAAGCACAACCAGATGTCCCAAAGTGGCGCTATATGTTTTTAAGGACTAGAAAGTATTTTTTTAAATAACTCATATCTTCAGTTCCCTACATTGGATTTTTGTTGTTTTGATGTTTACTTGTTCATAAAAATATAATCTATTTTATAAATTGGAGTTGGATTTTTATTGTGCATTGTTTTAGCTAATTATTATATTGGTGTACTCCTCCTGGACTTCAAGTGAATATTCAGACCCTTTGGGCTCCGTGCCACCGTAAGTGGGCTCCTTATGGCAAGGAAGCTCCAGTGACAATCTGTTTTTCACGTCATTGATGATTGTCTGCATCAACAATGACCACCACCTCTCCCACCAATATATTTGTTCAAAACAGTGACTGCCTGCATCAACTGTCAATCTGAAGCTCCAACGCCAACCGGTTCCTAATGCAGAAAACAGCCTCCTTGTGACCCCCGACAAATCACAGCTGTAGTCGAGGCTCTTTGCATGGACTTGGACTCTCAGAAGGTAAACTCCTCACCAGCGCAAACCTTGTCTGTGTTTCCGACTCTCGCCCCATCTCAGTTGTCTTGAATCTGGTATTTTGACCCTGTCTAGCATGAACAGATACCGGCAAGTGCTTTTGGGTGCTATTTTAAAACTCGTACTGTTAGGTCTATTGATTAGATTTGTTCCAATGTGGTGCCATTTTATCTAATAAAATTAACTTTATTGTTTCAAAGTGGTTTGGGATTTTTTCTAGTCATCTGTTTACTTTCTTACTGTTTGAGTGTTGCATAAATGCTTTACAAATTGGCTTTAAGTTATGCCTCAATGTTTTTGTGCCATGCTACCAGAGGGTTAAGCACATGTTTATTTAGTGCATTTTGTGCTTCACCCTGACAGGGACTATGGTTATTGGTAGAGTAGGGCTTTCACCCCACCCAACCAGTAACTCCATTTCTTACAATAAATATGTACATTTAGAATGTAAGAACTGACTGAAGATCAGGAGTTTTAAAAACATTTAAACAAGCTTCCCTCTACAACACATTCTATAAAGTGAATCAAATATTGGTACTGATGGCAATGTATACAAATACCTAATTTTACCTGTGATATGAAAAATACAATCAGATTTTGCTCCAATTGTGTTATTGTTTATTTCAGGACTTCTGAAGGCCACCTAGACAACATTATTACTCTATCATGCAAGAATTACCATCTTACAATTTTAATAAGTCTTCCTCCATTTCACAAATTGAGTCCATTAAAGGCAGGAGTTGGAAGTTTGTAGTGCCTCGAGTCCTCCTTAATTCAAATTTCTTGTAGTGTGAAAAAGTCCTCTGTTTGATCAGCAACAAGTTCACTCTTTACAGCCTTAACTAAGTTGGTTGCAAGACAGTTGAGTCAAAAAAAATCTAGCTTTATTTTTGCTTAGCGCAGTGTTACCTTTCTACTGTGTTTAATTTAGTGAGCATACCAAAAAATCTCAGCTTTGCTATTAATTGGAAATACTAGAAATCCAGACTGTATGCATATCCTGAGGATGTATGTCACAAATCAAACTATTATGGTTCTATAATTAACGTCACTTTGGCATGTGACATCATGAAGCTGAGAAAATCTATTTGTGGACAATCTAGATTAAAAAATGTTGTGTGATTGCTTTGTGTTAGTAAGCGAAGCACAACTCATAACTCAGATCAAAAAGCTTGGTGTAAGCACAACTAAACATAAAGATGACCAAAAAAAAGTAGTAATGATGCAGGCAGTCCTTCGATTTTATCTGCTTGCACTTTTTGGTTTAACGAAATGGACTTGTACCGCTGCATGAAAAAGTAGTCAAATGGGAATGAACATGAAAGGCTGAAGTATATTTGGAAAATACACTATTTGAGTAGGTTGTGTCTACTAGTAACTAAGGAAATAAAGTCCCTAAGGTACAGCTCCATCTCATGTGGGACCCGACTCCATGTTCATTCACAGAGGCCACCATCTTTCTTAACTTAGGCAATAGAAGCTGCCATAGTTCCTGATTTATGCAGAATCATTGTCAAGTCTGCCTTTTAGCTTAGATGTCACCAGACCATATCTTTCTAGGAACTGTGATAGTGCCAAGTTCTATGATTGATGACATAGCTACAAAATTTAATGCAACATTTGTCTGGGTCAAATGTCTGCTCCTCATCATGTCAAGGTTAATATAAATAATAACACATACATACATCTAACTAGAATAATGTAGTCTGAATTGATGTACTTTTGTATTGTATGAGTATAATTAAATGCCTAGGATGTATACCTTGATGCACATAATCTATACAAGACATTCCTAATCTTATGTCATAAATTCCAATTTCTAATAAGATTTAGAATATAAGGACTGCCATTTGACCACTTGTCAGGAGAGGTCCTTCACCCAGATTATCTCCCGTGATTCTACCAGAGGTGGTCACACCTGCTGCCAACACACTTCACAGATGATACATTTTGCCACAAGAATATACTAATAAAGCTAAGTCCTAGAGGAAGACTGACTGACTGCTAGCGAAGTGCGTGTTTGATGTTCGCGGAGAACACTGTCTTCAAGCCTTCACTGATAAAGGTAGTCTTTGTTGTCAACAAGGTATGAAGTGTGTCTTCTCTCCCTAAGAAACTCTAGATTGCAATTTACTTTGCCTTTCACGCTCTCATAGTATAGCACATAGAAGTAGGCATTAGGGTGTTAAGTTCAAGGAAATATTCAAAATTACAATTTCATAAATCAGGAAATGTTTATATCATTCTAAGTGTTTATAATGTGTTGTTGCAGTTTTTACGATATTCTATGTAGTTGTTTTAGATCTAGTGAGAAACAGATTGTCCCTGTAGTAATAAATACTTTCAAAGTAAAAGTGTTCATTCTTCTTATTACAGTGTGGGCCATACTTTGAAAACCACAAAAAGGTTTGTTGCTGGTTGATCCTTGCCCTTGATCCCTTAATGGGACTGTTAGTAATACAAAAGCAATAGTTCGATACAGCGCTTAATTTGTAGAAAAATAAGTGTCAGAGTTATCGTCAGGAGGGCACAGAAGCTTGCTCTACACATTGCCCCCGCCATGCTACCGATGATAGTAACCATTACACTTCTACAAGTGTGACAATTCAGACTATTCCAGGCCCCCAAAGCTACGGGAATGGCTTGAGTGACAGGTAATGGTAGTTTTGAGTATATATTGAATTAATAATTGAGTGTTGTTGTAGGCATCTCTAAATTAGCCAGATGGTGCTACCTTCTGGCAGACTGTCACATGTACCGATGTTGACAATTAATTATTGGTGCCTAGTGCTGCAAATCACCGGTACAAATTAAGCACTGTGTCTCTGTCAATTACCCGTTAAATAGCGTTTTGCAGAGCTAAAATAATTTGAACAATTTAAATAATTAAACCAAGTTCACCCGAGGGTAGGAAGGCACCCCTTGTAAAGTTACACCAACGTTGTAACATAAGAATTTTTTTTGAGTGTTTGCTCTGAAGTAATCTCTAGCTACATTGCTAATCTAGGCTAATATGTCTCTCGCCATACACATCCCTAATGTTAGAAATGTTTCATAATTTTTCTGAATAAAGTTAGTTTTCTTCAAGGTCTGCAGCCAGGTAAGCAAACATGCCAGAAATTAATCTTTATTGACTCAGGGAAGGAAAAGAAATATATGGTCAAGCACTGAAGATGTCCTAAATGTTAGCCCACTTTCCCAAAGGATATTGTTTCTTTACAAATTAACTTAAACTAAGTTGAGGTACTTTTTAAGAACAGAAAGAAATGCTCTCAAATGATTTGAGCATAAGTGTATTTTTCAGTTCATTCAAGTATAAGATTTACTAGTTTTTAACTCATTACATTTTCTCAAAGGGGGAGTTTTTTCTTTCTGTAGCTAGCATGTGGCATACAGTGACTTTAGCATTTTAATGAATTTTATGTTAAAATAGAAGTTTTGACTTTGAAATTTCTAGAAAAGCTTATTAACATATTTAACAGCTTCCCAAGACGATTGCTAGTAGAGATGGAACATAGAATGGACACATTTGTGAACTGTAGCAATTTCTTTTATGGTTCATTTATCACAATTTGTTAGTGATTATAGAAACATTATAGAATGGTCCAGAGACATTTAGTGGATGGTACTTAACTATTTCTCACAAAAGAAGATTGCAGTCATACACTATAAATAGTGTTAATTGTGGTTAGCTCAGTTACAGCTTGCCACTCATTGAGTGTAGTGCAATCACCGAAGGAGTTTGGTCCCCGTGGTCTATTTCAGGTGCCCATGGTACAATGGTTTCTCATATTTTGGTGTAGTTCCAACTCATTTCCCTATACTCTAGGCCTTCACTGTTTAGGAGGATCCAATAGAACCTTTTTAGCATTCGTAGTAGGTTTTCACCAGCATTTGTTCCAATTAAGAAGTGTGTCCTCACAGAGGCTTCTTTGAAGTAATAATTGTTAAATGTTTTGTGGATACTCAAATATTAATTACAATAAAGAGGGATTAAACTTTGGTGTCTTCATATTTTGAAAACAAAGAACATCTGAGCTGCCCAAAGTGACTATAAAACTAGTTCCCAGCTAAAGTTAGTAGTTTAGGGATGTCACTAAAACATTGTCTCTTCTTCCTTCTACTTTTTTTAGGTTTTGAGGTCTTTGGTCTAAAGATGCAGTGTTTAGAAGCATGTTTTAGGTCTTATTTAGTTATTTTATAAACTGTAGAGAATCTGGAAATATCAAAATCATATTTGATATTTTGGTTACATTTAGATGGTTTCATAAGAATCTTTCTTAATTTGTACCATCACATTTACCCACAGACAGGGAGTGGGTGAAATCCTTTGGTACATCAGCCCCCTTCTCTAGTGAGTCATTGTTGATTGCAAGTTAATTGCCAAACGACCCAAGCTTTAAACAATCAATGCAAGATGTAGGTATATGTGAAAAATATGTTGTCACCAAGCATCTGAGATAGTGGTGAAAACATAACACCGGACGTTTGGTAAAAATGGAATGCAGTGTCGCTTGGAATTCTGCTGAAAAAAGTTCCTACCAAGTTCAATAAAGATTGGAGAGATATTGTTTGTATTTGCAGTAATTCAGTTACGTATGACAAAAAGTTGTATGATGGTCTGTCTAGATCGATACTTGAGCTGAAGTGCTTCCCTGGAAGAGATCCTTGTCACTTGCTAGATGGTATGCTGAAAGCATCTTTATAATCTTCACAGTTATTAAAGAATGCTATTGACTCTGTAGTTCATTCTGGTGCAGTAAAAATGTATTTGGACCTCATATACCTCATTAGTGCAGAAAGCAAGCAATAATTAAAATTAAATAAAAAATTCATAAACACCGGAAAACACTGTTTCTGTTGGTTTTAATGGCGCGAAAATGTGTAACCGTTGATAACCACTGTTTTTTAAGGTATTGAAAAAACTGAAAAAGCCCCACCAGAATTTAACAAAAATAGAAACTGAAAACAGGAAAGGCTACTCATAGTTCATGTAGGCCCATTTTATTTTGCCTTGGTGTGCTTATCAAAACATACACTCAGGCCAAGAAAATAGAGTAAAATGCTACTCTGTGTTTCCCCTCGCAATTTAATATGCTCATAGTGTCTATTAAATATTTTTGGTCACATTCACTGATAGACACAATTATATCATCTAAATGCCAACAATATTGTCCTATACCTGGTCACAAATCTTTTGCTTGCCCTAAATTATTCAGTTTAAAAATAGATTAAAAAGAAAAAAAACGTAAAACTGCTGTCTCATATGATCCAAAATAAAGGAGTTACTAATTTGGCTCATTGTAAGATTTGTTGACAGATTTTACTGTGATATTATGTCAACTATTATTTATAATGCGTGTTGTGGCTGACAGAAAACAGCAGTTTTGAACCTATCTCAACTACTGAAAAATCTAAATTGAAAATGTTTCAATTCCAGAAGTATGAGACATTGAATTAAACATTACTAAGGTTGGTGGAGGGGGTGTGGCCAGCAGAGTGCCTCTGACACTACCGTTTTCCCTTCACACCACTTTCCTCTGCAGTCTCTCACTAAATGCCAGGGTCTATAGTGGAAATTTCCTTAAATATATAGTGATGTCAGGACATCATTTTAATCTTGCCTGAATCCCATTCGGTTCCAGCATATTGGTCAGGCCATGGAAGCTTAACTGAAGCAAAATGGAGATCAGCCTCACTTCATCTTCTACTGCAGCATCAAGCATTCCATCTCTGAATACTTTCCCTATAATCCTATTCCACTTCATCTTCTGCCTGTTCTTTGGTACAGAGGACCATCTTGGCCATTCCTTCCAATATAATGCTGGTCAGTAGATCTTGATACTAGTCAATTTAAATCTTTAGATGCAGTATGATCATGAAGACCACACAATAAAAGTCTGAGTCAATAACTTGAAATTAAAAAACAGACTGATATATAACAATCTCAAAACATAGTATTGAAATGCTAAATTACCAACGGAAGACCATAGCGTCGTACATCATTGGTCCTTAACAGCAAAGAGCATATAAGAAGTTCAGTGGCTGCAATAGAAAAGATAAGTAAAATAATTTGATGACTAGATGAATGGTTTTAATCCTTCTCCCCATACATGGAAAACATTTGCAACATCTTCTAAACCCTAAACTGAACTACGCATAGGGGAACCCTATTGAATCAAGGAAGCAAGAAAGGTGTCAGCATCAGAACCTCTGTAGAAGTTCTGTAGGTACGGAATCATGTATAGCATGAAGTCACACAAACAGAGATGACAAGAGAGGTCTGTACCGCTCCAAGTCTAAAGAGAATTTGACTAACTCCAAGGGGGGTTCACTAATTAAAATGCACAAAGAACTTTCGAGAAATTTGACCTCATACAAATCACAGTACCTTTCCAGTTCTCAGAAATAAGCTTTGTGCCTTGAACACTACTCCCATATGCCAGTCTCTGCTTCAAAAGCATCTTTGGGTTCCTCCCTTTGTCTGATAATACCAACTGGTAACACTCCCTTTGTTCTTCAATAAAACTATTCGACCTAGCCAGTTCTTCCTCACTCACAATCTCTGAAATACAATGTGCTTTTTACAAACTAATGAATGCATTTGGTCTGCACCCGCAGGGGAGAATGCATGCAGAAAACAACATTCATGTTCCAACTGTAAGCTTAAATCCCGCAATCATGCTAACTTAGCAATTTTCTTTAAATGCATGCTAATTCTACAACTACATATAACCTAATAAAATACATATTTAATAGGGAAATTAAAGCTATTTTACACTGTACTCTTGTATGAGGCATAATAAACTATTAAAGTGTTATTAAAGAAATTTATAAAGAAAGAATTGAACATACATATGATTTATTCTCACTAATCCCTGGTTTACCACCTTACAATCTACACTTATAGAAGAAGAATTTCAGCAATCCAACATTTTTTTAAAAGAAGAACAATAATAGGCATCACAAATATGTAAACAAAACACCCAGAAATGCACTTTCTATACTTTTAGTGCACCATATCTCACTAGTATTATTGCTTGACATGGGCAAATAAGGCCAAAGGTAAATATATGCATATATATATACATATATAAATATATATAAATATATATAGACTTGGAAAACGTAAAAGGAGGGAGCCAAAATTATGCTTCTCCAATCGACCAAGGAATCACAGATTACAATCATATCATTATCACATTAGACCAATAGACACCTAGTGATCTTGATCATCTTTCATCTAGACTCCTCTAGATGCTTCATATCATGATAATATTTGGGATGACCTTCTTCTAACTCTGTTCTCTTCCTCTTCATTACTTGTCTAACTTGTGCATGCTGCCGTTGCTTAAAGATCATGAATTGGAATATTGCACAAAGGGTGATTATCAAAAGAGATTTCAAAATTGCGCCCACAATTCCACTTCACAAACTTACAAACCATTGGCCTATCAAACCAAATCCATTTCCAGCGGCTTCTGAAGCACCTGTCACTTTTAACTCTTTCAAATCCTTCATCAACCTGTATATATTCTTAATATATTTCTCCAGGTCCTTACTTTCATCTGACATGTAAGTTCAGCATTGCTGAACTTTTATCATCCAACAGACTCCACCCTCTTTTGCAAGGAAAAACTCCCACCAAGTTGGTGCTGTAAAACCATAGACCTTATTACAATCATCTCAGTATTTACAAGTGAAAAGGAATTAGCCCTACTAGTAGCTATTTGTCCACTATTGTAGATAAACTTTACATTTTCAAATAATTTAGAATAACTCCCACAGATGGGATTAATGTACCACAAATATCACCTACTACTTCTGCTGCACTAACACCTTGTTTAGATCTGGATTTCTCTTCCCATACAGGATCATGAAACTATTCCACATAATAAATCTTTGGGAAAACTATGCCAAGATAACAGCTACCATGTCATCCATATGGCAATTTGAAATATGCATTCTGTCCACAAATAAAATAGACTCCTGGACACTCTCCTCAAGGAAACAAGATTTTTTCTCTCTCACTTCAAAAGTATGTTCACATTTCGCTCTCTCCTAGAAACAACAGATCTATATAACCTTGATTCACAAGTATCCACATTTTCCTTTGTGTTTCCAATCAAAAACGAAAGCAGGAAAATTTCTATTTTACTGACGTTCATTTTCTTCACTTCACCACTTGCGATTTTTATAATCCTTATCAGTTTCAGTTTGAGACTTTTGGTCTCTCCATCTATCCTCCATGAAATTCAAAAATGTTTTTTTGACATCTGACATCAAACAAGTTACATTATATCTATATATCTACGCACTTACGCAGTATCTAACAGCTAAAGAGATACAAAATATTTGCCTGCAATCTATGCACGTTTTAAAAAAGGTTCTTATTTGAATGTTTGATAAGGGAAGATTGTGGGAGAACTAAATCACAATTCAAAAAATAATATTGAAAACGGACTCTTCATAAAGTGTTGTTAATCCATGCAGGTCTGGAGCACCAGACGAGAATTTAATATTCAAGGGAAGATTTGATGAGACTGGATAAGCCTATCTCACCCAAATGTAAAAACAATGTGAATGCTGACAGGAAGTCATTAAAATGCCTGCACTGTAATTATAACCAAACGTACAGGAATCACTCCAAGAAACAGGCTAGGAAGTGGTTACTAATGCTATTAAACTGTCGGTGTATGACTAAACATAAATATGAGATCTGTGATATTCTAAAAGAAAAAAATCCAGATTCGTTATTTCTGACCTAGCTAAATGACAGCTCTGATCCTGATATCATGGACGCACTCCCAGAGGATTATGAGATTCAAAGGCAAGATAGAGAACAAAGAGGAGGGGATATCGCCATAATTCACAAATCCTTCTTGAAGTGTAGGGTAATGTAAGCAAACATAGAACACTGTGAAGCACTCCTCTTTAAACTCTCAGCGGCTGATGATATGACCATAGCAGGCTTCCTAATACACCGTCCACCAGGCCCAGCTAGCCAATTTATAGCAAGCTTAGGAGAAAAGACTGTTCAACCAGCCTTACGCTTTAGAAAGTTCTATATACTTGGCGATCTGAACATGCACTTCGATAACAAAGAGAATAAGGAAGCCCACTCCCTATGTATGGATCTTATGGCAATGAACCTTATCCAACAGGTGAAAACAACAACTCATCAAAAGGGCCATATTCTTGATCTCATATTTACTAACCAAAAGGAAATAGAAGTGGAAACACCATGGCCTATCCCTTGGACAGACCACTACCTAATCCCTTTCTCAATATCTATACCCAGCTTAAGGATAGAGGGTCCAGGTCCAAAAGTTACATACAGGAAATGGGCCGACTTTAATCCAAATTCCTTTTCATAGGCACTGGAAACAAATAAAGCAATTTTAGGTATGGATATAAACACTGCCAATACCCAATTTGAGGAATGGGTAACAGGTGCCATAGATGAGATAAAACCATAGAGTACTAGGGGTCCCAAGAGACAGAAGGCTACAGCACCATGGTATAATGAAACTCTTGCTAGAACAAAGAAAGAGTGTAAGAAGTTAGAGCGAAATTGGTGCAAAAACTTTTGCAACAAGGCCAAGGACTGTTATAAAAAATAACTAAAAAAGTATCATACATTAATTAAGGAAACAAGGTGTGAGTTTTACACGGAAAAAATAGAAAGAGCGAGGAGTTCCTCCAAAGAAATATTTTCTATATTAAAGTCACTCAAATCCTATGAAAATCATGAGGATGAAGAAACGCCCTCAGCAGAAAACTGCAATAAAATTGCTTTATACTTTGCAGAGAAGGTGGCTAAAATACATAGTGTTTTCCTAGCAGAAGCACACCAGGGGAGTAGCTTAAAACCTAGGATGGAGAAGAAATTCACAGGAGAAAGGCTCAATGAATTTAAAATGTTAGAACTAAATGAACTTAAAACGATTGACAAAGGAATTAAATCTGGATCCCCACGAGATCCTGCACGTCCGGAACAACTATTGATGGGAGCAGATCTTATCATGCCATACATCTCTGAGCTAGTTATAACCTCCTTCCAGAAGGGAGAAGTTCCTACTAGATGGAAACAAGTGATTGTTCATCCGTTGAAAAAAAAAAAACATCAATAGACCAAGCAGTTTTAGAAAATTTATTCCCAATCTCGCTGCTACCATTTGTCACAAAGATTGCGGAAAAATGAGTAAATAAACAGCTAACCAACCATATACAGAAAAATGACCTATTACACCCTTCCCAATCTGGCTTTTTTAAAAAAATACTTTTTTGTCCTCATCGCACCAAAGACGTTGGCAGATTTAACAAGCCGACTATTTTAGAACTGGGCGCCCCTCGGCTAACTGTTTTGTCTAGGCCATCATTGCCTTCCCCATGTTATTGGGGTCTGGTGTAATCATTGGACCCACTTTTGGCACCTTAATTTAACCAGGGATCAATCGAAGGTAACGTCCCCAGGTTAGTAATGGGGACCAGATGTTGTCAGGCATGTCCCCCCTGCTATCTTGATCTAGCTGTGCCATCCTCAGCGTGGCTTTTAACCAACTTTCTCTGTCCGGATGGGACGGATCTTTCCACCTAATGCAGATCTCCCTCCTGGCCAAAATTATAAGATATAACAATAAGCCTTTGTGAGACTGTATAGGTGACCCGTTTACTGGGTCATTTTTACCAACAATCACAAGATCGAGGTCGACCTCTATATCGATTTCAAAGATAGCTGATAGTGATTCCCCCACATTTTTCCAAAAAGAGCTTAACTCTGGACAGTCAAAAAAAATATGAATGTCATCCACATTATCTAGTTTACACCTAGGACAGGTTGGGGCGGGTACCAGGGCAAATTTGGCAATTTTGGCCGGGGTATAATATATGCCTGTTTAGCACAAAGAAGTGGTTCTTCTTTAAGTAGGCGGGCTTGATGTATCTGTGGAGTAACTTGAGGGAAGCTTCAAACGATTCTTCTATACCCCGTACAAGTGGAGTTGAGTTCCATACCGGTATTTGAAGATGAACCTCACTGTCCTCTGCTTCAAGGAGCCTTGTGTACCACAAAGAGATTTCTTTCTTTTTAGGCTGCGGGTCTTGTAGTAACTGAGGGTTCAAAGCGGGAGAAAATATTAAAATATTCCTCATCTCACCTAGTAAGAAGAGATATCCATTTAACTCCAGTAAAAGGTGTCTGGGCCGCAGAATGGTGAAATGAAAGGGGGTCGAAATATTCAGTTTATTTCTTGGAATGTAAACAGCCTGAGATGCCCAAGGAGACAGAGATTCATTTTTAAATATTTAGACCTGTCACCAGTACAGGTCTGTCTGTTGCAAGAAACCCATTTAAATCAAATAGAGGCACAGATCATCTTCTCTAAAATACCCTGGATACAATGCTTTTGCTACTCTCAACAATCAATAATTAATTGTGGGGTTGCAATTCTGGTAAAGAAAGGGGTTCCCTGCATGATCAAATCAGTCCAGACAGACCAAACAGGTAGATGGTTCATCGCACAGCTGTTTTTTGAGGGAGTAGAATTGACTTGTTCATCTTTCTACGGCCCTAATATAGACGATCCAACTTCTTTGGCTAGATTGCAAGATAAACTGATCAGGATGAATCCTCCCCTAGTAATAGGTGGGGATTTTAACATTAGGCTTGATCCCGTAAGGGATAGATCTAATTTGAGTCATGATAAAGGTAATCTGCGTTCTCGCAGGGTTATGAAAAATCTATTACTAAATCTAAATTTGGTAGATCTCTGGAGAGCTAAGATGGGGAGTGTGCAGGGCTTTACTTTCTACTGTAAAAGATATCATCACTCCTCCAGAATAGACTATGTTTTGATTAATAGGGAGAACTTAGATAATATTCTCAGTATATCGGTATTGCCTTCTCATTTATCCGACCATGCTCTCCTTCTGTTTTTATATTCTATAAATAATAACAGCCCACAATCAAGATGGACACTGAATAGAACAATGTTATTAGATCCAGGAATTATTCAGTCAATCAGAGACTCCTCTCTTGAATTTTTTAACATCAATGTAGGTTCCACATCTATCGAACTTGTGTGGGATGCCTACAAGGCCAGTTTCAGAGGGTCATTATATAGCTTATTAAGCTTCAAGAACAGAACTAAGGCCCTGGAACTCCAAACCTTGGAGAATAGGATATCTGAATTCGAAGCGGAAAGGAGGCTTATCAATCTGGAGGATATTGGGAAATCAACATTGATAGGGAAGAGATCAGAGGAGGCTGGGCAGGATCTTAGGACCGTCCTGGACTTGAAATGTAAGGCCCAGTGGCAAGTCAGTAATATGGAAGATTTCGAATAAGGCGAAAGAGCTGGATCCCTACTGGCCTGGAAAGCGAGGATAGACTGGGCCAAAAATTACATAAATGAACTTCTCATAGACAATGGCGGGACTAAATCTAGTAAACCAGAAGAGATGCAGAAATGTCTTCTGTCTCGCTTCTCAAATCTATATAAGGAGAACATAGATCCCTCTCACGACCTGATATTGTCGTGGTTAAGTGATAAGAATTTGTCTGTTCTCACTGATACCTCCAAAGACGCCAAAGACGCCCCATATCCATTGAGGAGATAAGAGACCAAATAAAGAGATAAAAAATTAAAAAAGCTGCTGGCTTCGATGCCCTCCCTAATGAAGTGTATAAATTACTACTTAACAAACTTCTACGTATACTCCACACTTTATTCAATTCAGTTTATAGCTCTATAGGGGTAATCCCCAGCTCCTGGAGGGAGGCCACGATTGTCTTAATATTGAAGCCAGGAAAAGACCCTTTGATGGCTGACTCCTATCATCCAATCTCCCTGCTGAATGCTGACTATAAGATCTTTATAGGCATTCTGGCAGGGAGATTGGCAAAATTGGCACCAAACCTGATCAACGCCGACCAGAAAGGCTTTATGGTAGGGAGAATAATCGAGGAACAAACCCAACTTTTGATAGGAAATATTGAGCTAGCTGAGACAAGGTCGGATTCCCTGGCGGTAGTGGCCTTGGATGCCGCCAAGGCTTTCGATCGTGTGTGTTGGAGATATCTTTGGGGGGGTCTTGGAGGCCATGGGTATTGGCCCCATCTTCGTGAAGATCTTAAAGAATTGTTATAAAGGGGCTATGGCGAAGATCTTATTGAATGGTTCTCTGACCCCCTGCTTTGACATCCAGAGAGGGACAAGACAGGGATGCCCCCTATACCCTCTTTTATTTAATATATATATTGAAACCCTAGCGCAGGCAGAAAGATTGGATGGTACCATTACTCCAATTAGATTGCAGAATTATCAGTGCAAAATAGCACTCTATGCCGATGATGTTATTGTGTATACTAGTGATCCCGATTCTACCATTCCGCGGCTTGAAAACACGTTGAAGGAGTTTGGTTTGATCTCAGGATATCTTGCTAACTTGGCTAAAACCGAAGTTATGTGTTGGAATATAGCTTATAGAGGTGGCCCCTAGCAAAGAATTCAAGTATCGAGGGGCTAAAATTGTTAAGGACCTGAACAAAAGCCACCTGATAAATCTGGCAAAAATTGAAAAGGAAATTGACTACCTCTTTGCAAGATGGAAAAACCTCCCTCTGACGATCTACAGGAGAGTCAATCTGGTAAAGATGTCCGTGCTCCCTAAGCTGGCATACCTTTTTAATGCAGTCCCTTTAACTTTCCCCCAGACAAATATTAGTAAAATCCAGGGTAAAATAGGAAGTTTTATATGGGGACAAAAAAGCTCAAGGATGTTGTGGAAAAAATTAAGAAGAAAAATTTTAAAAGGTGGGTTGGCTCTCCCAGATATTACCTGGTACTTAATGGCTTTCGAATTCAAGGGCATTATGATGATGCTGTTGACTACCCCAGAGGAAACCTCATGGGGCAGGTTACTTGGAGAAATGGCCTTAACAGAGGGAGGCAGTGGAGGTGGTGGGTTCTTATATAGATTCGGGGCACCCAGATTTTTCAAGCGTGTACGTCTTAAGGTCCTGAAGGCTGCTTTGTTGACCTGGTACAAACTGAGACGTATTTGGGGCATATGTTATTTCTCCGACATTGCCTCCATTTGGGATTCCCCGGGGACCCCCCCCCCCTGCCTGTGCGACAGCCTGGCAGTTCCGATAAAAAGAGCTGGTCTGTTGAGGTGGTCGGACCTGGTGGATCCAGATGGGGTCCTCCCGTGGGAGGTTTTACTAACTAAGATCGGCCCCACTTTTTCCAGGTTTAAGTTTCTTCAGTTAAAATCATGGTATGAGGCTGAAGCGGGAGAAATTAAAGGGAGATGGGAACTTGAACAGTTACTACAAGACTTGCAGCCTAAAAAGAAAGAAACCAATCTGGCTTGGGCAGCCCACTCCACCGAATCAGCTCTGCTCCTGTCCACAGACACAATGAGACGCTGTGCGGATGAGGGGCAGACAGCTGCAATGATCCTGTTGGACATAGGTGTGGTTTTAGATACAGTCTCCCATGGGCTGCTCTTGCACAGAGTAGAGGAATGTGGTGTAGAAGGTATTGCATTACGCTGGATGGCATCCTTCCTATCGTCACATAGTTTTCAAGTCTTACAGCAATCGCAAGTATGTAAGAGTATCTTATTGCCCCAGGGAGTCCCACAGGGATCAATTTTGAGCCCTATGCTATGCAATCTATATGTGGGACCACTGGCAGAGCTAGTGGAAAATCATCAGGTTACCTTCGCATCGCACGCTGATGATACTCAGCTAATTGTGACACTCTCGGGAAACAACAGACAGCGCTCAATTTTACTAGGTGCTTAGAAGGGATAGTAAAATGGATGTTCAATCATTTCCTAAAGTTGAACGGGAATAAAACAGAGGTAATGATAGTGGGCAAAGTACTGAATATATGGTCCTCTGCATGGTGGCTGGAAACATTGGGCCCAGTACCTACACCCAAAATGGAAGTAAAACATTTGGGAGTCTGGTTCGTCCCTAAATTGTCTTTCGATGTCCAAATATGGAAAGTAGTGGGTAAGTGTTTTGGCACCTTCAAAATGTTGAGAAAAATTCTGGACCTACTACCACCCAATACAAGGAAAGCCATAGGGCACGCTCTGGTGACTTCCCAATTGGACTATGGGAACGTACTGTATCTGGGAGCGCCAAAAAAGGGGCTAGCCAAATTACAGGTGGTGCAAAATGCGGCAGCCCGATTGGTATTGAGTCTTCCCAGAAGAGCTTCTGCAAAGAAAGACCTAGAAGACACATTGGTTGCCGGTGGAGAAAAGAGTCCAATTCAAGTCAATATGTTACTGCCATAAAATTCTTGCAAAAAAAGGTCCGCGATACCTGCACCCTCTAATAACACAATATATTCCTGGCCGCAATTTGCGATCGGAAGGAAGGTTGCTAGTGAAGGTTCCAAAAATACAGACCACAAGAATGGGGGCACGGTCCTTCAGATATCTTGCAGCAAAATCTTGGAACAGGCTCCCGGAAACCCTAAGAATGGAACCGTGCAAAACAAAATTTAGGAAAAATCTAAAAACATGGCTATTCTCCTCTGCATCCTAAAGTGAATGAAGGCAGCAGGAATGCATCTGTATTTAATTCTGGGCCGATTTTATGATCGTCTCTTACTAGTGAGTCCACTCAGTGAGGGGACATGCCGGTGGCATAACCAGGCGCTTTCGAAATTTATAAATGAATAAATAGAAGACTACCAGAAATACCGTTTGTCAGAGAGATGGTGGTATGTAATTCCCCTTGAAGTAGAAGTGTGAATGAGTACGGACATAACAACTTCTAGCATTCATCATGTCTATGCACTTGTAAAGCAGTCTAAAATAAACATATGAGGTATAATCTCATCTTGATACATCTATGTTTAATTTCTTAACACCCCACAACTGCATGTTACTATCAGACGAATGTGGCATGGTAGGGGCAAGAGTACACTTAAATTCCGCTGAGCTATCTGTAGCAGAATATAACCCTATAATCACTATCACAAATACTACAATTAAAGCAATTAGTGTGCCTACTATGATGTATCTACGCCACAACTACTAAGATTGTTTTCCATTACTTCATTGAACTCTAACCCTTAGGTGGAATGTCACAGATGCAGAACCTTCTCTGTAGATTTCCACCTGTTCAAGCAGTGAAACCAATTTTCAAATGATATGCAACAAATTGTATTCAGTAATCTTCATGAATCTTCTTTAGCCCTATTCTGTGTTCTTCTAAAAGACAACCTTAGGCTCCTCAAGTTTCCTAGAGCCTCAGCACTCTTCATTCTTCCCTACATTGTCTACAAAATATATTTAATAATAAACAGTACTAGTTCACTCACTATTAGTCCCAATGCTTTCTTTATTAACTAGCACAGGAAATTCATTTGCATAAAAAGGTAAATTCAGCCAGATCTAGCATAAGATATCTCAAGGCACTTGGTCAACAAGGGAAGTTCAAAGGCAAGATCAAACTGAAATCAAGTTCCTGAATTTTAAATTGAACTTTCATAGTGATCCAAATTTTACCAGAACTTGTTCTCCCTGTCATTTGCAAGAAAGTATGTCCATTCAGGGGATGCGCAACCTGCTTCAGGGTTCTCTCACTCGCTTTGACCTCCTAAGTGGTGTTTCTTCTCCTTTACTCAGATCTGAATCTTCTACATCCTCTGAGATAACTGGAAGATCAATTTCTCCTTGCGGGACCAGTCTACCTCTCGCCTAACAACGTTCTCCTGCTGCCAATCATAGTTCTCTAGCACTATGCCCTTCATCAGGGTCGTCTATCTCTGTTATGACCACTGGATTAATCTCTTCTTCACCAGTTTCATCACTCATCTCTCCAGAACCCTCCTCAGTCTGTTCCCCTTAACTAACCTGCTCCCATGATCTCTCTACCACCACTGGCCCTTCTGGAAGAGGAGCTGTTATTTCATCAAGGGGACATTGAACTCTGCCAGTATGGGCAGCGTAGTTCCAATTGGTGGGACCTACGCACTTCTCAGCAGTTGTAGTCATAAGTATGACTTGATATGGCTCTTGCTAACAAGGCTTGCGCCTTCATCAGCCTGTCCGTTGCTGAGTGGCAAATAATCATCTCCCTTGCAATGTGCTGAACATTTTATGACCACAACTTGTGCAGGCAATTTAAAGCCTCTAACAGTTTTCTCACCTGCTCACCGTTAAGTATTGGGGATCCAGACAAAGTCATAAATCCCCTCTGGGACCATAACTGCCTGAAATCCTGTGCCACACTAAAGCTGTACTGACTATCTGGAAATATAGTCACCTGTGATCTGTCTGTAATGTTGCTTGCTTGGGTCAGAGCAAAAAAATTCAGCCACTTGTACAGAGACTACTCCTTGAAGCCAAGCTGCTTACACTACTCAACTCTACTCAAACAGGTACAGACTTCATAAGCAGCTCTCAAATTTCCTTCAAGATCTAGCCACAAGCCACCCACAAACAATATGTAATCAGATTCAAGTAGTGGTTCATCTTGTATATCTGGTCTCGGCTTAGTGCATAAATCAGTGTCATCGAGTCAGTCATGCTCCACCTCACCATCATCAATGGCATTCTCAAAAGGGGTAGCCAAGGGGCAGGATTCAAAACAGAACACCTCTTTAAGGACACATTCTCAGCCGACTGTATGATCTGCTCATATCAGGTCAGGCGACTGTTCATGAGATGCTTTGTGCTTGTTCTACTTAGCAAAGGTTTGACAGAATGAGAAACAAATAGAGTTGAAGGATGACCCATTACTATACCTTCACAACTTTCGATGCTGACACCTCTGGCTGCCACCGCTTTAAGGCAACCAGGTAGCACTGCAGCCACTGGATATAATGTGTCTTTGAAGTAAGCAAATGGTCTTCGGGTACCTCCATGACTCTGTTTTAACACTGAACAAGTGCAGATCCCTCTTCAACTGCAGAAAAGCAAACATGTTGTAATCAGGCATTCCTAGTGCCGGGGCAAGGCAGAGACATTCTCTAAACTCTAGGAAGGCAAACAAACAGTCATTGTCCCAAGGGACCTGATCTGGCACATCCTGGTGTATCACCCTCTGTAAATGCTTTGTGCTAGGGAAAAGTTGGGTATCCACTAAGGACAGCAGCCTACCATTCCCCAAAACATCCTGACTTCTTTCTGTGCTGTTGGCAGATTCATTTGCATGATTGCCGAAATTATATCTTGTGACACCTTTCTCGACATGATGACCAAGTTAAGGACTTCTCTCAATCAGTACTGCAACTTATTGAGGGGCACTTCATGTCCATGCTCAGTCAAATGGTTTAGCACTGCAATAGTGTCATTTCTGCGTGCCTCACAAGTATTTGACACAACCAGCAGGTTTTTAATATATTGGACTAAGACTGAGTTACAAGGCATGTGGAGAGTCTCCAAATCTTTCTTTAGGACCTGGTTTAAAATGGAGGGGTTCTCCATAAACCTTTGTTGAGCTCGGCACGATCCCAAAACACGGTTCCCAAGCCTGAATGCAAAGAGGATAATGTATGGGTATGGAGAAGAATGTCTGGCACAAATCAACAATGGTAAACCAGTCAGCCTCACATGTAATTTGAAACAATATTACAACAGGATTCAATACCACTGGATAACAGGGAATCACAATGTTTTTGATATTAGGAAGATTCTGCACTATGCTGCACTTACTGCTAGGCTTCCATAGGTTCATAATGAATGAGTTACATAGACTCCCCATGATCCCCTTCAGTATGTCTTGATAACTGGAGTTATTCCAGCAATTGTTATAGGGGTCAAATTATACTGCAGTGTTTTAGGATATTCCACATTCAGCCTTATCTGTATATGGAGAGGCTCAACTCCTTTAATGAGTTCAATCTCTTTTCTCAAAGAATCCAAAACTTCTGGGCTCACTGAATTTCTGCGATCCAAGGGCAATTCTTCTGTCAGTCATCATTGGATGCATTCAAATAATTAAATTCTGATTTGTTAACTTAAAGGCAATGTCCTCATCATGAGTTTGTAGCTCAGTTCCTTTCGGGAAATAGAAAATGATGCAGTTCAGTTTGCACAACAAATTGAATCCTAACAAACTCACAGAACTCAATCACAAACCACAAATTGATGATTTTCCTCAGAAATGTCTATCTTTACAGGGATATCCCTAGTAATGGGGTTCTTCATTTGTTGATTAGCAACTCCAACAACTTTGATAGTTTTTCCCAAGAGGGGTAGGTTTGGGACTTCCAATAATCTCACAGTAGAACAGGTAGCACTAGTATCAACTAAAAATGATTGTTGTAATTTACCTCAGAATCTATAAATGGGCCACTATGGTCTATCTCCAAGACTGCTCCACTCACACAATTTTCCTCCCTCTTAGGGACTGTCAGGTAGACTGATCGATGCCAAAACTTTCAATTGTCTCAAACATGGGAAATTATTGGTATGGACTATTATTCTGGAAAGCATTCTGATTCAAATTTGGAACCTGGTTTGAAGAAAATCTGGGAACATTTACATCTTGCAGTGGCATCGGGGTTTGGAAACGGGCATCACTGGGGCGTATGGTACATTAAAAATCAGAAATCTAGGGCTTCGTACATCCTATGACTGCATGGGATTACGATTCTGAGGTGGTACAAGCCCTGGATTTTGACCTTGATTTTTGGGATTTAGACAACATTCTCACTTTTAGTGCCCCATCTATTGGAATAATGACATAGGTTAGACTTCTTTATTGCAGATACATCACTTCCAGTCCTTGGATGATCAGGGACACCCCGGCCTCTACCTTGTGACTAGAAACCCCCCTGCCCTCTGCGGCCCTGGAGCTCCCTGTTGATACACTCCTCGCATCGGAGGGCAATTCCCCACAAATGGTGGATTTTGAATTGCTCTCTGAGCAGCCTTCATTTGTATCTCCATCAGCTTTTTCTTTAACTTTTTTTGCCTAATTTCAATTTCATCATTGCAATATTTAGCTTATCACAAAAGCTCATCTACTGACTTATTCTGACAACAAATCAAATGCTGTTGAATCATCATGCTAATCTCATGCCTCAATCCTGTCATAAACCTGGATACAAAATGTCCTAGATCTTTAGGCTCCAATGTTTCAATTACACTATACTGTTTGAATGCCTGTAACAATCTCTCATAGCATGCATTAATCATCTCTTTTGCTTCCTGGGTCATCCAATCGATCTTGACCCAGTCAATATCTTGGGATAGCACCTTAGACTTCAGCCACATCATTACTTGATCATACTTCCTTATCATTATAGCTGAAGGGCAGGCACAGGATCTCTTGTTGGCTCTCTCTCTCTGGCCGCTCTCTGGCTATTTTGTACGCCGCCATAAATCACTTGCCATGACTATATCTAATAAGGTATTCAAATCAGTCCACAAAACCTTTACATTTTTTGCAAACTGCTCAACTTGTTTATACCACTCCACAGGCTTATCTCTTAATTTGGAACATTCATTTGTAATGCCACAAGATCACTCCTACTACAAGGTACATATATGTAGTCTTCACTATGTACCTCCTGTAAAGGGAAGCTAGTAGTTTGAATCCCTCCCTTTATGGGAGGAGGCAGCTCTCCAGTTGTTCTCTTGGGCTGTCATTCTTTTTGAACAATTAACTTCCCACTTCTCTAGTTCACTCAAAATTCAGATGCTGTAGATTACATTTCTATCTTCATCCCTGGTATTGTCATATGTTTTGGGTTCTGATCACTAAAAGTGAGTTGGTGGCTCTCCTATTAAGCCTTTGTCCACTCCAAATCTACTGTGTATTTCTGAGGAAATTTGGATAATTTGTCATGGGCTTGTCTTGCTCTCCTATGAACATCCTTAGTCATGAACAAAAGTTCACTCTGCTAATAAGTTTCTCTTCGAGCCAATGTAAGACAATAACTTATCTCATCCAATTCCAACCTTATCTTTCACATATCCACCAAATTTACTTTCAAAGTGGACTGAAGAGTTCCCTGACTAATTTCCGTACTCCCACTCTCATTCCCTGTAGCATTAAGAACTTTCAAAAATTCTTCTACTTCCTGGACATTAAGACCAGGATGTACTTCGGGGGCTCCAGATACTGCCTTTACTTTAGGTGTGCTACTATTCATATTTAAAGATGGTTCCCAAGTAAGTGAACCAAGATTTGGTAAACCAGCGAACAACCTTACAGGTTCAATCTGATGCACTGATGGGTCGGCACTTGAACCACAAGGAGAATTGTAATAATATGACTTAAAGGAACAAATTCTTCCACCCTCTGACTCATGGGTGTCATTTCTGATACTTGTTGTTGAGCTGGGACAGCTAAGTTTTAAATCTAATTTCCCTTGAAACCAGGTTTATATATAAAAATCACTGGTCAAATGGTAATAGGATTTGTAGGTGCACCTGGAGCTGTACATACAGTGGAGGACCAGGAAGTGCCTGGTTTCCATCCTATCATATTTTGAGTTACTGTAACTGTCCCCATCACACTGTGGTCCATCTTCACAGGAGAAATCCCTATTGTTTTTAGACTCATATTTACTGGTGCAGTAGTCAGTCCAAAATTCCCATCAGCAGCCTTGCTCCCACCTCCCTCTGTTTGAAAGTCATTAAATGAAGGTGGTCGCTCAGACATTAATAAGTCTAAAAGACCGTCACTAGTATCAGTATTTTAATATTTCTCTATGTATTCTCTTGTTTTATCTTTCTTTCTCTTTTTGGTCCCTCTTTCTACTTCTCCACTTTGTAATAATAAGTATAATTTCGCTCCAACTATCATGTCAGTTCTCCACCATCCACCCTCGCATCTACATAGGTATGCCCTGCCTTTTTTACTCTGCACTGATATTTGTGTTTCTGCTCTGGTGTGAGCCACATTCTTCCAAGCATTAATTACTTCAAAATGTGTTGGTCTAGGTTGTGTGTACATTGCATTCTCCTCAAATTATTTATAATTCTCAGATTAAATGTACCATAACATGGAAATTCCAGTGCACCTTCTTTCTCAGTGCTCAAGTGCCATTGTTAAAGCCAAATAAATATGTTTAATCCAACATTAATTGCCATATAATGACCTGCAGTGTCTTTGGATGGGCTTCTACCCCCCTCTATGATGTATCTGAACATCTCCTCTAAACAAATCTCATACAACTTTAAAGAATTTCATTTTCAGTTAGGAATAATTTGTTTCAAAACAAAAATCATATTTTACTCAAGTCTAAATCCAATCCTCAATAACAGTGCAGCACCTCAAAATGTGGGCAGCCAATAAAAGAGAGGCTTTACACCAACCGACCTATCCCAGAACGTCAGACTATTACAACAATCTCCCTGCTCACAGCAGCTCATTCTCCTTTACAATTTTAACAAATGCACTCTTTCCAGCAACACACTTGCAATTAAAAACAATTCAGTAGAAAAAAGTAACAATTGTCTTCTTTATAAAAGAACCAGCAGAAATCAATCATACAAAAGTAACACAAACATGCATTCAAATGAAACCTTGTTCTGCGGGTAATCACTCTGATCAGTACAGCGTTCCTCTGCATGAAAGGTCATACCTCACTTTTACACAAAAGATAAATGTCCCTATCTCAATTGAACTGTCAATGACTTCTCACGACACACTCCACAAAATCTCAGCAGACAATTACTATACAGTGTCTTCTACACTTTTTAATATCATCCCGGGACCTGAAGCCATGTCAGACCAAATAACAACTTCTCCACAATAAGCGCTACACTCACACCATCAAATTACCAAATCCTGTCGCGCAATCTCTGCGAGACACCACACAATTGCCGCAAACATAGTAAACTAAGCGTATGCTTTTTACACACAACCTGATTGATTCTCATTCCCCCGCTGTTCTCTTTCGAACCACTGGAACAACACTAATTCTCCAAGTCGAAACATCAGCACTAGGGACGGAGATTGAATCTGGACTTATCCAAAGTAAATGTTTTTTAACCTCTCCATTTCAGGCACTAACCGTCCTCGGTATGCTACCATCTGAGAACACTCTGGGCTGTTTCTTCTAATTTAACACTGGCCAAGAGAACTTGATAGAAGCCGGAGAGTATAAAGGGGTTAACAGCAACCTAAATCTTAAGATACAGTGTAATTAAGACCACACAATAAAAGTCTAAGTCAATAATTTGAAGTTAAAAGGTTTATTAAAAACTCAAAGCCAGACTGATATATATCAGTCTCAAGAACATAGGGACCGATTCACAGAAAAAACTTAAGACAAAATCATAAACTTACTATCATTTTGGTATTCACAGAAGGCACTTACTCATTTTGGTATTCACAGAAGGCGCTTACACATTTTGGTATTCACAGAAGGCACTTACTCATTGATGAGTAAGTGCCTTCTGTGAATACCAAAATGAGTAAGTGCACTTACCTATTTTGGTATTCACAGAAGGCACTTACTCATCAAAGAGTCAGTGCCTTCTGTGAATACCAAAATGAGTAAATGGTAGTAAGTTTAGGATTTTGTCCTAAGTTAGTTCTGTGAATCGGGCCCACAGTATAGAAATACAAGATTACCAAAGGAAGACCAAAGCATCGTACAATATAGGTCTTTAACAGCAAAGAGCAAATAAGAATTTCTTTGGGTGCAATACAAAAGATAAGGAAAAGGATTTGAATACATGATGAATGGTTTTGATCCTTCTCTCCATATATGGAAAAGATTTGCAACATCGCCTAAACCCTACACTAAACTAAGGAAAGGAAAACCCTATCGAAACAAGGAAGTAAGAAAAGTGTCAGCACTAGAACTTCTGCAGACGTTCCATAGGTAAGAAGTCCTGTAAATCACAAAGCTACACAATCAGTGATGTCAAGAGAGGTCTGTACCTCTCCAAGTCTAAAGGGAATCTGATGAACCTGAAGGGGATTTTACTAACATTAACGTTAGCATTAAATTCTTGAATGTGAGCTTAAATCCCACAATCATGCTAACTCAACAGTTTTCTTTGAGTGTGTATTAATTCTACAAGCGAGATATATTCCAATAAATAAATCTTTAACAAAGTAAAATTAAGCTACTTTATACTGTTCTCGTATACAGAACAATTAACTATTACATGTAATATTAAAAACAAAAACTGGTCACAATTTAAAAACAAAGCATTGAAAACAAATATGATTCATTCTCACTATTGCCTGGCAAGTGCACCGCATTGAATGCATTTTAGCGCTCTGCCTTACACTCTCAACCTATAGAATATTAATGTCAGCAATCCAGATGTTTCTGAAAGGGAAAAACATGAATATGCATGCACATAAAGTTAAAAAACATACAATAAATGCACTTTTTACACCTTTGGTGTACCATATCTCAGTAGTAGTATTGCATCACAGGGGTACATAAGGACATAGGTAGATATACATATATATATATATATATATATATATATATATATATATATATATATATATATATATATATATATATATATATATATATATATATATATATATATATGTGTCTTAGCCAAAAGTAAAAGGATGGAGCCACAATTATGCTACTCCAGCTCTGATATTGTGATAAAGTGTACCCCCATCCGTGACATGACTACTATATCCATCTTTGACCATGCAATAAATATTGTCATATGTTATGTTATAAAAGGTTTTATAGCGCACTCAATTACTCGAGAGTATCTTGGCGCGAGCAGTTATCGGAGAACCTGAGAGACGGGGAGTTTGAGTAAGTTAATTAAAAAGAAAGGTTTTAAGTTGTTTCTTAAAGGGGCCAAGCTCCTGAATGCTCCGAATAGTCAGCGGGAGCGAATTCCAAAGCGACGCTGTTTTGACTGAAATGGACTGACCTCCCAGCCGAGATCTGCGAAAACGAGGAATGATCATCAAGCGTTGGGAGGCTGAGCGTATGGGTCGATTGGGAACATAAAAGCTGAACCTCTTCCTAATATACGCAGGACCCAGACCATGCAGTGCTCTATGGGCCACCATAAGAGCTTTAAATTGCACTCTGTGCGCCACAGGAAGCCAATGCAGATCACGCAGATGCTTCTTCACATTGGACCTTCTAGAGATGTTGAGAAGAAGTCTAACTGTGGCGTTTTGAATTATTTGCAATTTACTCAACAGATAGCCAGGAATGCCACAATAGAGGGCATTAGCATAGTCTTAGCGAGAAAGAATGAGTGCCCGGGCAACTGTTTCCTTTGCTTGGCTTGACTAGGAAGGAGAGAAAAAAATCTTCTAAGAGATTTAAGTATACCAAAGCAGGCACCGGTGAGCTTCCTAATTTGAACCATAAAACGGAGATCGGTGCCAAACCATATTCCCAGGTTTTAAGCAGACGCACCCACAGTCTTTGGACGAGGAAAGTCATTTGGCCACAGATTTTCTTAAAAGCCCGGTGGAAAGGAGCCATATAACAGGACCTCAGACTTATCCTCGTTACATTTCAATTGGGCGCGTGCCAACCACTGAAACACAGATGAGAGGCAGTTCTGCGCTTGAAAGGTAGACAGGTCCCCATCATTCCAGGTGAATAACAACTGGGTATTATCAGCATAGGCGATTACTTTTGCCCCCAACTCCTCTGCCAAGTAAATGAGGGGTGTCAGATAGATGTTAAAAAGTAATGAACTCAAGGTAGAACCTTGAGGAACACCAGAAGCCACATTCCTAACAGTAGAGGAGAAGGGAGGTGACCAGAGTCATCACCTAGCATTTCCCAGCTCTTGTTCTCAAGGTGATGCAGTAACAGTTCTTTTTTGTTCTTAGAAAATAGCTACTTCATCCTTTGCTACTTTGCTTGAAACCTGTAGAGCGTGCATTTGCTGTACTACTAGGTTTGCGCTATAGAAATATCACATGCATACAAATATACATACTCTTTTTAACAATCCATTTCTCATAATAGTCAGCCATTAGCTTTTTCTTGGTCATCCTCGATCCCTCTTTCAACCCCCAGAATAAAGTCTCAAAAATGTTGTGCCTCACCTAAATAAAGTAAGTTAATTTGTTTAATTGGGCTTACATTTTGCAGAAGCAGTTTACATTACAGCATTGTTAGATCTGGGGTTCTCTAGTTGGCAGGGTAGGTACCACAGTCCAAGTAGGGACCCTTGCTTCTAGTCAGGGAAAGGGGGATACACTGTTAAGATAACCCCTGCTCACCCTCTAGGTAGCTTGACCTGAGCAGTCTAGGCTATCAAAGGCAATGTGTAAAGTATTTGTACCAACACTCACAGTAACACAGTGAAAACACCACAGATTTACTCCACACCAGTTTCAGAAAAATAAGGTATCTTTACTAAAAACTTCACAAGACCAAATACTACAGAAAAACCAACATACAATAAAAAAGGTTACTTTAAATATAGTTCAAGAGTTTGCAGAAAGTACTCCAGGATGTAAAAATCAGTGTCCTGCACAATGCGACTCTCAATCGACAAAATGCGACACTCTCGTGCCCAACAGTACCTGTAGTTGCGCTAAGGTTCCCAAAAGCTATAACAATGAAGATGGCAAAGGCGATGCGATACTCCTGAGACCTTGGGGAGGCTTTGCAGCAGCCCTGCTTCTCGCAGCAGAGGTGGATGCGCCGGCTCCGATCTGTAGGGGGAGGATGCGATGACTTTGGCTTTCGTTGCATAGGTTTCTTAGGGGGAAGCTTCACACACAGGTACGATGCGACGATCTTCGATGCGGCGCGATACGCGGCGCAGCGCTGACTTCTGGCGCTGCAACCCTCGATGCGTCACGGGACGGGACTCTGCGTCGACACACGCAGCGACTGGATACTTTCACGCACCGGCAGTGGTGCGGCCCGCTAACTGCTTCTGCGACGTCCCTCGCAGCATCAGGAATCTTCACGCACCGGGCCGATGCTCGACGCACTCGACGATGCGGGGCCTCCGGGTGCTGCGATGACGCCGCGATGAAATTCTCCTCGCACTCTCGCTCTTGCGACTCGCAACCGGATGATGCGTCCCTCAAATGGATGATGCGATGGGTACCAGTTACTCTTGTTCACACTTCTGCTTTCCAGCTCCCAAACACAGCAAAACGACCTCCTGAGGCCCAAAGACTAGGCAAGCACTCCAAGGCAGGTCAGAACTCCCTCAGCAGAGTTCCAGGGGAGCTGGTGGTGAAGTCCTTTTGTTCCTGGGACTTCTTAACAGGGAGCCAGCTCTCCTCA
Organism: Triturus cristatus; assembly: GCF_964204655.1. Classification (NCBI taxonomy): domain Eukaryota; kingdom Metazoa; phylum Chordata; class Amphibia; order Caudata; family Salamandridae; genus Triturus; species Triturus cristatus. The sequence continues at coordinate 410,233,099 of NC_140589.1, read as the reverse complement.
GGCCCTTGGAGATCAGAATCAAAAGAAGGGGACACAGCAAAGTCCTTCCCCTGTCCTTGGCACCAAAGCAAAACAGCAAGCAGGCAGTCTTCTCCTCTTCAGTTCCTTCCAGCTTTCTCCTTGGCAGAGGTTCCTTCTTAGTTCCACAGTGATCTAAAGTTTAGGTGTCTGGGGTCCTCTTCTTATACCCCTCCAAGTCTTTGTCTCTCTTTGTTTCAGTGGGGGGATTCCCCTGTTCAAACCGGTTCCTGGTTGTGCTCTGCTCTGGAGCACCTGGTTCCTTTCAGAGTGAGGGGCAGGGTCGTTAGACGCTCAGCAGGAGGTGGAGCCTTCTTTGTGCTGGCAGAGGCAGAGTCCTCAGCCTGGCCAGCAGGGGGCAGAGCCGGCATTGTGCTGGCAGAGGCAGCCCTACTCAAACCCAGGGGCTACTCCTCCCACCCATTTAGAGCAGATCTCCCTATTCACCCTGCTGCTGACTCTTCCAGACTCCTGGAGCCACCTAGCCCATCACATGACACCTGTCAGCCAATCTGCACACAGGCATACAGGAAGGTTAAACAGGAGAATAGCTACTTTCTAAAAAGTGCTATTCTCACACAGTGAATTTAAAAACCATCTTGCTAAAAAGATGTATAATTAAATTCTGAACACAACGATACCAAACTTGGATGTTCTATCTTGCCTTTAGGGGAAGATAGGCATGTAAACAGCCTCCCCCATTCTGTCCTATGGGCAAGATAGCCTCTCAGCAGTGAAAAACGAAAATGGCTGTAATTCACTACCAGGGTATGTTACACACCTCAGTACATGCCCTACCTTTCAGATACACTGCACCCAACCCAGGGGGGTACCTAGGGCCACCATAGGGATGCCTGACATGTACAGAAAGGGAAGGATAAGGTCTGGTCAGTGGTTGCACTGGCCAGGTGGACATGGCAGTCCTGGACTGCACATAGGCACAGCAAGCAGGCCTAAGACATCATTTTAGTGCTACTCCTGTGGGTGGCACAATCAGTGCTGCAGCCCACTAGTAGCATTTGTACTACCAGCCCTGGCACTCTCAGTGCACTTTACTAGGGCCTTGCAGGAAAGCCAATTACATCACAATTTCCCCTGGGAGCACTTGCACCTTGACACTGATCAGCAGTGGCAAAGTGCCCAAAGCATCTATACCAGTAAAAACAACATCCAGCATAGCATCAAAAATACAGGAGGTAGAGGCAAAAAGTTAGGGGTAATCACGCCAAAAGATGCCAGGTCTAACACGTGTCCCCTCCAGCTGAAATGTGGGGAGAACTACCCACCCTCTTGGGAGTTCTCATCACTAAGGAGGAAAAACCTGGACAGACCGTCAGCGTGGGCGTGGTCTGTACCGGGACGGTGTTCCACCGTGAAGTCCATCCCCTGTAGGGAAATGGACCACCTCAACAGCTTCGGATTCTCACCCCTCATTTGCATCAACCATCTAAGGGGCCTGTGGTCTGTCTGAACCCGGAAGTGAGTCCCAAACAAGTAGGGTCTCAGCTTCATCAGAGCCCAGACTACAGCAAAAGCTTCCCTCTCAATAGCACTCCACCTCTGTTCCCTGGGAAGTAGCCTCCTGCTAAGGAAAGCTACAGGTTGGTCCAAGTCCTCATCATTTAGTTGTGAGAGCAATGCTCCCACTCCATGCTCAGAAGCGTCTGTCTGCACTATGAATTCCTTGGAGAAGTCAGGCGCATTGAGTACAGGTGCTGTACACATGGCCTCCTTCAGGGCATCAAAAGCTTCTTGGCAGGCACTGGTCCAAATCACTCTCTTGGGTAACTTCTTGGAAGTTAGTTCTGTCAAGGGAGCAACAATGGTGCCATACCCCTTGACAAAACGGCGATAGTACCCGGTAAGTCCTAAGAAGGCTCTCACCTCTGTCTAGGTCTTGGGGGGTTCCCAAGCCCGGATGGTATCTATCTTGGCTTGTAGGGGTGCCACCTGGCCGCTTCCTACCTGGTGTCCCAAATACACCACCGAACCCTGCCCTATCTGGCACTTACTGGCCTTGATAGTGAGGCCTGCACTGTGCAGAGCCTTCAACACTGCGCAGAGGTGTTGCAAGTGTTTTTCCCAGGTGGAGCTGAACACAGCAATGTCATCCAGATATGCGGCGCTGAATTGCTCCAGCCCGGACAGTACCTGGTTGACCAGTCTCTGGAATGTGGCAGGGGCGTTCTTCAACCCAAAGGGCATGACACGGAACTGGAAGTGCCCCTCTGGCATTGAAAACGCAGACCTCTCTTTGGCCCCATCAGTTAAGGCAATCTGCCAGTACCCAGAAGTTAAATCAAACGTACTGAGGTAGTTGGCAGCTCCCAACCGATCCAAAAGCTCATCAGCTCTGGGGATGAGGTGTGCGTCAGTCTTCGTGACCGCATTGAGCCCACGGTAGTCCACACAGAACCTAAGCTCTGGAGTGGCACCTGGCGCAGCAGCTTTTGGTACAAGTACCACTGGGCTAGCCCAGGGGCTGCTGGAGGGCTCAATTACCCCTAGTTCCAACATCTTAGAAACCTCCTTCTTGATGCTGGCCCTGACCTTGTCAGCCACCCGGTAAAACTTTTGTTTCACAGGCATGCTATCTCCCGTGTCCACATCATGGACACACCAGTTGGTGATACCGGGGGTCAGGGAAAACAGAGATGCAAACTGACCCAACACATGGCGACAGTCCCTCTGCTGTTCTGGGGTCAGGGTGGGCGAGAGGACCACTCCATCCACTGACCCATCTTGCTCCTTAGCTTTCAGGAGGTCAGGAAGAGGATCGCTATCCTCCTCCATCCCTGCATCTGTAGCAAATAGCATTGTTATTTCAGACCTCTCAAAATGGGGTTTGAGGCGGTTCACATGTAGGACCCTCATAGGGTTCTTGGGAGACCGCAAGTTGACCAGGTAGGTCACTTCACTTTTGCGCTCCACCACCTCATATGGCCCAGTCCACTTGTCTTGGAGCGCGCAAGGCTCCACTGGTGCCATCACCCACACCATCTGCCCAGGTTGAAATTCCACCAGAGTGGTATGCTGGTCATACCACCTCTTCATCTCATCCTGGCTGGCTTCCAGGTTCGCCTGAGCGAGTGTCCTGAAGCGCTGTGTCTGGTTGCGGATGGCCAGCACATAGCTGAACACATCCTGGGGGTTTTTCCCAGGGGATTTCTCCCAACCCTCCTTCACCAGACTGAGAGGTCCTCTAACAGGGTGCCCGTACAAAAGCTCAAAGGGACTGAACTCTAGAGACTTTTGAGGTACCTCCCTGTAGGCAAATAATAGGCATGGCAAAAAGACGTTCCACTTCCGTCTCATGAACTCTGTCAGCCCCATGATCATGCCCTTAAGGATCCGGTTGAACCTTTCAACCAACCCATTTCCTTGAGGGTGGTAAGGAGTGGTGAACTTATAAGTTACCCCACACTCCTCCCACAGAGACTTCATATACCTGGAGATTAAGTTGGTACCCCGGTCAGATACCACCTCTCTGGGGAAACCCACACGGGAAAAGATCCCCATCAACGCACGGCCCACCACCGGGGCTGTGGTTGTCCTGAGAGGGATAGCCTCCGGGTACCGGGTGGCATGATCCATCAGGACCAGAATGAACCTGTTGCCCAAGGCTGTCCTGGGGTCCAGTGACCCCACAATATCTATCCCCACCCGCTCGAAAGGGGTGCTCACTACAGGAAAGGGCTGGAGAGGGCCTTTGCACTTCCCTCCAGCCTTGCCACTTGCCTGGCAAGTCTGGCATGATCTACAAAAGGAACCAACGTCCGTCTTCATCCCGGGCCGGTAAAAGTGGGTGGCAAGCCTTTGTCGGGTCTTGTCCTGCCCGAGATGTCCTGCAAGAGGAACGTCGTGAGTCAGACCCAGTAGGAAGTCTCTGAACCCTGCGGGTACCACCAGGGTACGCGATCCACTGGGCTCAGAAAACCTAGGCTCACTGTACAACAAGTCATTCTCCCAGTAGAGAAAGAAGTTCTTTGGCTCAGCACCTGCTGCCTGGTCTGCAGCCTGGTGCCGCAGACCTTCAAGAGTAGGGCATGTCTTCTGCGCTCGGCAGAACTCCTCTCTGGAGGGACCACCCTCTTGCTGCCAATGGGTCAGCTCAGGTATGTCTCCCAGCTCAGCTACCTGTTCCCCTGTAGGCTCCAGGGCATCCCCCTCAGGGTCTGCTCCTTCCTGGACCGTGGGAACAGCGGGGGTGGACGCACCACGCCCCTTGCCCTTCCTCTTTCTGGCAGGGACCTGGGCCACTGTTTCAGGCTCCAGGTCTGCTTCACAACCCTGTCTGGCTGCCATGGACCGAGTGGTCACACAGACCCACTCAGGCAAACCCAACATCTCCAAATGAGCCTGGCGTTCCACCTCCTTCCATGGGGAACTCTCCAGGTTATTACCTAGCAGACAGTCTACTGGCATGGATTGACTCACAACAACTCTGAGAGGCCCTGAGACCCCCCCCCCACTCAAAGGCAACATGTGCTACCTTGCAAAGGCGCACTGAGTTGTCAGCTGACACTACAGGGTGAAGTACATTGGGAATGATGAGCTCCTCAGGGACCCACTGACACCTGACCATAGTCACACTGGCTCCAGTGTCCCTGAGAGCCTCCACCCTCTTCCCATTGATGGTCACCCACTGCCTGTACTTCTTAGTGTTATCAGGGACAGGGGTTTCCTGGACCATCTCTGTGTCTCCTAAAGAGACAAGGGACATAACTGCTAATCCCTCCAAATCACTAGAAATTAAATCCCCTCCAAAAGCTACACTAGCTATACCCGGTGTTGGAGCACCAGAGGGTGCCTGGGATTTCTTGGGACACACAGGGGATTTGTGACCCAATTCCTGACAGTGATAACACTGGATGGGACCCCTGTTATCCGACCTGCCCTTAGGGGGCCAGGTTGGTTTGGGTTTTGACTTGGGGGGCTGGGACTGGTTGCCCTGGGAACTGTTTTGGGGCCCTTGTGAGAACTCCTTTTGGTTACCCTTGTCCCCCCACTCTTCTGCTGGGGACCCTACCCACCTTTGGCTGTGGTACCCACAAAACCCCTATGGACCCAGGTACTGACCCAGCGGTCCGCCTCCTGTGCAAGCTCAAGGGGATCAGTAAGCTTGCGGTCTAAAAGATGCTGGCGCAGCTCTGGAACACATATACTACTCAAGTGCTCCCAAATGATCAAATTCAACAACCCCTTATAATCATTCACCTTGCTGCCCTTTATCGAACCTTCCAGTGCACGTGAGAACAGATTCACAGATTCCACCCAAGTCTGGGACCCCTCCCTCCTGGAGTTCCTGAACTGTACCCTGTACTGTTCTGGGGTTAACCCAAACCTGAGGCATAAGGCCTCCTTCATATGGGGATAGGTCAGATTACCGGCTGCTTCCAAGGGCTCTAGAGCACTCCTCCCTGAGGCCTCAAAATGCTTCCACAGACCTGCACCCCAATCTTCTTCAGGCACTCTTTGCATTTTACAAGAAATCTCATAGGCAGAAAACCACCCATAGATATCATCACTCACTCTGTAACTCTGAACCACATCCTTGGGGATATATACCTTACCCCCTTTCACTGGCTGTTTGCTGCCACCATTTGAGCCGGTCTCCACCTCTCTGGCTTTGATCTCCAGCTCCTTCATGCTCAACTCATGAGCCAAAAGCAATTTTCTTTCCTCAAAAGCAAGGGCATTCTTCTTCTCCTCCTTTGCCATTTCCATGTTCATTTTCAGTTTCATTACTTCCAGCTCATGTTCTCTGATTCTTTGATTCTCTTGTAACTCCTCTGCTGGGGAGAGACCCCTGCTGGAATGGTGGCTCCCCGCTCTGCTGGTGGGTTGCCCACTGGCAAATCATTTGCCCCAAAGCCATTCCCTTCATTATCATCATCTGCTCCCTCAGCCTCTTTAGCCTCCCACCAGGCTTTCAGAGCCTTCTGCAACTCCTCCTTTCTGAAGTTGCTTTTTATGGGACAACCAAAATCCTTGCAGAACCGCTTGAGCTCCTCCACCTTGTACGAATACAAATCCTCAATGGTGAACTCTAGCTCTATTTCTACACTGGCTGCTTTCTCACTTGGAGCCATGATAATTCAAGAGTTACCTCAAAAATAGAACCAAAAATCAACAATCAGCAGTATGTGGCTGTGTAATGGTCTGCTCTCCTAGTGATGTACACCAATTACTGTGGGTCAAGTACAAATACAAGTTCAATCCTCACCGCTGACCACCAATGTTAGATCTGGGGGTCTCTAGTTGGCAGGGTAGGTACCACTGTCCAAGTAGGGACCCTTGCTTCTAGTCAGGGAAAGGGGGATACACTGTTAAGATAACCCCTGCTCACCCTCTAGGTAGCTTGGCCTGAGCAGTCTAGGCTATCAAAGGCAATGTGCAAAGTATTTGTACCAACACTCACAGTAACACAGTGAAAACACCACAGATTGACTCCACACCAGTTTCAGAAAAATAAGGTATCTTTATTAAAAACTTCACAAGACCAAATACTACAGAAAAACCAACAGACAATAAAAAAGGTTACTTTAAATATAGTTCAAGAGTTTGCAGAAAGTACTCCAGGATGTAAAAATGTGTCCTGCACAATGCGACTCTCAATGCACAAAATGCGACACTCTCGTGCCCAACAGTACCTGTAGTTGCGCTAAGGTTCCCAAAAGCTATAACAATGAAGATGGCAAAGGCGATGCGATACTCCTGAGACCTTGGGGAGGCTTTGCAGCAGCCCTGCTTCACGCAGCAGAGGTGGATGCGCCGGCTCCGATCTGTAGGGGGAGGATGCGATGACTTTGGCTTTCGTTGCATAGGTTTCTTAGGGTGAAGCTTCACGCACAGGTACGATGCGATGATCTTCGATGTGGCGCGATGCACGGCGCAGTGCTGACTTCTGGCGCCGCAACCCTCGATGCGTCACGGGACGGGACTCTGCGTCGACATACGCAGCGACTGGATACTTTCATGCACCGGCAGTGGTGCGGCCCGCAAACTGGTTCTGCGACGACCCTCGCAGCGTCAGGACTCTTCACGCACCGGGACGATGCTCGACGCACTCGGCGATGCGGGGACTCCGGGTGCTGCGATGACGCCGTGATGAAATTCTCTTTGCACTCTCGCTCTTGCGACTCGCAACCGGATGATGCGTCCCTCAAATGGATGATGCGATGGGTACCAGTTACTCTTGTTCACGCTTCTGCTTTCCAGCTCCCAAACACAGCAAAACAACCTCCTGAGGCCCCAAGACTAGGCAAGCACTCCAAGGCAGGTCAGAACTCCCTCAGCAGAGTTCCAGGGGAGCTGGTGGTGAAGTCCTTTTGTTCCTGGGACTTCTTAACAGGGAGCCAGCTCTCCTCAGGCCCTTGGAGATCAGAATCAAAAGAAGGGGACACAGCAAAGTCCTTCCCCTCTCCTTGGCAGCAAAGCAAAACAGCAAGCATGCAGTCTTCTCCTCTTCAGTTCCTTCCAGCTTTCTCCTTGGCAGAGGTTCCTTCTTAGTACCACAGTGATCTAAAGTTTAGGTGTCTGGGGTCCTCTTCTTATACCCCTCCAAGTCTTTGTCTCTCTTTGTTTCAGTGGGGGGAATCCCCTGCTCAAACCGGTTCCTGGGTGTGCTCTTCCCTGGAGCACCTGGTTCCTTTCAGAGTGAGGGGCAGGGTCGTTAGACGCTCAGCAGGAGGTGGAGCCTTCTTTGTGCTGGCAGAGGCAGAGTCCTCAGCCTGGCCAGCAGGGGGTGGAGCCGACATTGTGCTGGCAGAGTCAGCCCTTCTCAAACCCAGGAGCTACTCCTCCCACCCATTTAGAGCAGATCTCCCTAGTCACCCTGCTGTTGACTCATCCAGACTCCTGGATCCACCTAGCCCATCACATGACACCAGTCAGCCAATATGCACACAGGCACACAGGAAGGTTAAACAGGAGAATAGCTACTTTCTAAAAAGTGCTATTCTCACACAGTGAATTTAAAAACCATCTTGCTAAAAAGATGTATAATTAAATTCTGAACACAAAGATACCAAACTTGGATTTTCCATCTTGCCTTTAGGGGAAGATAGGCATGTAAACAGCCTCCCCCATTCTGTCCTATGGGCAAGATAGCCTCTCAGCAGTGAAAAACGAAAATGGCTGTAATTCGCTACCAGGGCATGTTACACACCTCAGTACATGCCCTACCTTTCAGATACAATGCACCCAGCCCAGGGGGGTACCTAGGGCCACCATAGGGATGCCTGATATGTACAGAAAGGGAAGGATAAGGCCTGGTCAGTGGTTGCACTGGCCAGGTCGACATGGCAGTCCTGGACTGCACATAGGCACTGCAAGCAGGCCTAAGACATCATTTTAGTGCTACTCCTGTGGGTGGCACAATCAGTGCTGCAGCCCACTAGTAGCATTTTTACTACCAGCCCTGGCACTCTCAGTGCACTTTACTAGGGCCTTGCAGGTAGAACAAATATGCCAAACATGTATAGCCAATTACATCACAATTTCCCCAGGGAGCACTTGCACCTTGACACTGATCAGAAGTGGCAAAGTGCCCAAAGCATCTATACCAGTAAAAACAACATCCAGCATAGCATCAAAAATACAGGAGGTAGAGGCAAAAAGTCAGGGGTAACCACGCCAAAAGATGCCAGGTTTAACAGGCATCCATGTGTTAACATAATCACTGCGATTGCTCTCTAATTCGTTTTTTTTGCTTCAAGTGTCTCAAAACTATAATGCCCCAGTAATAAAATAGATTCCCTCAGGACAATATGGCTATCAAAAACCACATGGTTCAAAATCCCATAAATGCACTCTCTGAAGTTCTGTACTGCTGCCACTGATGCTTAAGAAGGCTCCTGGAACAAAGGCTGATTGCATCACTAACTCTCAGACATTTTGTTTTGTAATACCTTGTTCGCCCAACACCTTCAATTCACTTTTAACAAAAATTGTAATATGTATATAAAAAAAAAGATCATCAGTATCCTGGTTTATGAAAATCAGTAATATTACCAACATTATTTCCGTGTAGTATTTCTCTTTGAGAAGCTGTCAAATAGAGAAAAATGAAACACTTTGTATTTTATTTTGAAAACTGTTATATTTATATCTGTCCATTCGAGATGTTTTAAAAATCGATATCTTATTATTGCTTTGTTTCCCTAGCCTATTGTAGACCAGTTGTAAACATGTCTATTCTTTTCTCTGTAGCCGTAACTTGTGGCCATCCGGGTGCCCCTGCTAATGCTGCATTGACAGGAGACGTGTTTACGTATGGAGCCGTCGTTCGCTATGGTTGCACAGCTGCTCATTCTCTTGTAGGAAATTCAACAAGGGTTTGTCAAGATGATGCTCGTTGGAGCGGCACTATGCCTCACTGTTCAGGTATACATTTTTGATGAAGAAGAGTTGACATGTATAAAAGTAAAATCTGACTTATGCACATTGTAAAGATACATTTTTCAGATCCTATGCTTTCTTGTCAGTGAAAGGGCTAAAGCATAAATTAAATATTGCGTTCATCTGAGTGACCAGTAATTCACAGTATGTACCCACGAGACAATGAGTTTATGATTACTTTAATCTATTTCAGTCACATAGCGCTGATTGACAAGTATCTCTTTTTAATCTACTGATTATTGGTTTTCAGTGTGTTTTATGCATATATTTATTGTTTGAAGGCAATCTTTGGTAAATGTTTTTAAATTGACTAGTTAAAACAAATGGTCATTTTTCCCTATATCTTCATATACTCTTTGGGTAGGAGGGGGTGATCAATTGTAGAGACACAGGATTCCTTTAATCGCTGTCTTTAGCTCACAAACATATTTTTGGGACGATTTTCCTATGGTAGAATGAGGATGACTCACGCAAAAAACATATTCTCCTTCTCCTGCCTTAGATAACTCATCTCTCCAGCACGCTCTTTATTTACAAATTCTAGGCTAATGAATAAACATACTTTTGATGAGCTTCAGAGCCTGTGGTGAATGGTGTGGCAGTAGAGGAAGGCACCCTCATAGATTTGGGCATGTGGGCCAGACACCAAGCCATATGCCCAAACCTTACTCTGCACAGCCATAGAAAATATGCAGCGGGGACAGGCACAGAGCTTTGTCAGAAGTCAAGCCTTCAGTGAACCCCAACTGCTCAATACCTGAAGCCATGCTAAATGGGATTTGGTGCCACGGCTAATTTAGCGTGGGACCTGGCCATGTGTAGCAGGGATTGGTCACTGGCTTTCTCTCACTCATATTGAAGAGAAACATACATCTTTCACTTTTTTTTAAAACCATTTATTTTGTACTTTTTGGGGAGAGCAAAAATAGCCGTGGTTTCTTAACATTGCTATTTTTTTAAAAAAAGTAAAAAACGGGGAAAAAAGAACTGGGGTAACTTAATAAAAATGCCTGCCACTTGCTGCTAAATCCCAATGCACGTGGCTTTTGACACTGCACACATGGCCTAGCTTGTGGTCAGGCCCTGTGCCAACTATGGCACAAGCAGGCAATTACTAGTAAAAATTGCCTTATGTTTCTGTGTTTGCCTTCAGGGCCCAACCTGCAGGTAGGTCCTATAGGCAACATGATGCAGACAGACACATTTCTTTGTTTTTTGTGGGTGTTTTTTGCCTTTGTTTGGTTGAAGGTTCTGATTGTGAAACCCTTTTTGTTCAACTTTTTGTTTGAACATTTTTGATAAACTTTTTTAAAACTATTTTCCTAAACTTCTTATTTTTAACTCTTCACTTTTTTATAACTTTGATAAAAGTCCTTATGATATTTCTTAAGTGTGGAGTCATTGCCGAGGAGATTACATTATAGCTCACTTCCCCTAACAAATGACCTTGCATTCATTGCGGTATGTTCAGAAAATAATTAGCCTTGATCTTCTTTCTCTTCTGCTCCTTGAAGGGATTCTGCTGGCAGAGTCTCCTCATTCCTTCCTCCTGTCCCTTCTTCTCCATCGGTGTTCGGGAACACTCAGTCAGGTGCAACGTCCTGGCGCCGAATGAGTATACCTCTGGATGTCTGTGCTGCATGACCTGGTCACATAAAGTGCACTTGAACTTACGCACATTAATTTTCTTCTATTCTGCGGGGTGTGTAAAAACAAAAATCCACATCAGAGATTCACATTTAGATTGTGGGACACAGCAAAGATGCGCCATGGGTCCTGCCCTCATCCACTGTAAAAGGGCCCCGGCTGTGCACAATGCGTCCACCCTGGCTTTGTGCCCCACCCACCTCAAGCAATTCGTTTGCAACAGGGGTGGACTAGGTTAAGTCTTGTGCCCCATTTTGGGTCTTAGCCATGCTGTATAAAATGGTAAATAATAAACAATACAAGAGCAAAATTCCGCATTCGTAGCATTCATATATATTCTTTAATGGAAGTCAACGTTTTTATGGATACACGATTAGCCCTTACTTTGTTGAATATGCAGATTATTCCCAGCTTGATGAATCAATAATTGATTACATAGATTTAGACTATTTCCCTCTCCAAAATCTACCACTCATGGTCTTTTAGCCGCTAGATAGAGCTCAATATTTTTTGCTTACCCTCATAAATAGATGTCCATGACCAGCACAGAAAATATATGTTCATCTGTCCCTCAAAAGATGAGCACTCGGAAACAAATTCTGAGCATGCAGCACAGCATTAGTGATGCAAACACACATCAGCCTCTGAATAAAAAAGTGCAATGAAGGCATGGATCTGCTGAAATACATAATGTTGATTAAGAGTGTTAATGAGCTACGGAGGGATAGGCATCACCTGACTCAGGCACATTTTGGAAATAGTGTACAAAGATAGACATTAACATTTTAATCAGCCATATATGTAAATACAAATTAACACCAAAGAACCTACATGTTAAATAAAGGTATCAACAATTGGATCTAAAGTTTGTAATAGAAGATGGAATAAATATTGCACTGGTGTGAATGACACATAACACTATCTAAGCAAAAGGAACAGCATGCACATTTCAAAAGAGAGAAAGAAGAAGAGATCAGTTAGAGGTTTAATTCAGTGAGATGATCCAGAGTCGGGCATATAAGACATATAAAATGCTCCTATGAGATAAAAAAAGTTATAGTCAAGACGCCAACATTTCTAATGCCAATGGTAACTACTGTAAATGTAATGCAATGTGGTATTTTCTTGCCAAAGAAATGTGTTTAACTCTTCCGATACAATGAGGTTAATTTGTGCTATGTGTTTTATTTTAGATTAATTTAAATAGGACATTTATCAGCATACTTTTAAAGGTAATATTCATGTTTCATTTAAAGGCAAAACCCCTGGATTTTGTAGTGATCCAGGAATCCCAGCACATGGGTCAAGAATTGGGGAAGAGTTCAAAATAAAGAATCTTTTGCGCTTCTCCTGTGAAATGGGTTACCTCCTCAGAGGATCACCAGAACGAACATGTCTACTGAACGGTTCCTGGTCTGGAACACAGCCGGTCTGTGAAGGTAAAATTGCACTTTCTAAAACTGAGTATCACTTTGGTGCAGCGTTATGGATTTGAATGCTTCTATGACATATGGACAGTGAATAGTACTACTATATATAGGTCACTAAAAATTGCTTGCAAACATTGTCCATTTACATGATAACTTTCATCTTAATTCAATTTAGTAACTAGGTTAGCAAAGTGCGTTAACAACATCTGATGAGTGATTTTAGGATTTGAGTTAAAAACATCTGCAACGCTAATGTGAAAGAGGTCGCGATGGTGTATTTCGTCTTCAAAGAAAAACATGACTTTGTCTCCAGCATGGTGAACATGATTAATTGATTGGTAGACCCTAGGCGAATTAGATGTCTAGTGTTTTTGTAAGAGATCAGTGGTAAAAGGAACATTTCAAAGAAGTGCTTCACTGCAGTTCAATTCTCTGTGAAAGTCACTGATTCTCCGAAGCACCTCTTTTACTTTGAAGGAGAAACTGGAAGTTAATGATGAAAAATGGAAAATGTTTTTCAAATCACGTTAATAAGCTTATGAGAAATCCATTAAAATCCCTCTAATCCTAGCTCACTTGTATACCTCCATGAAAAAATAATTGTCCAGAGATTTAGATTTTTGATTTGTGCTTTTGTATCATTAGGGAAGTAATTTAGCTTGAGTAAACATTGCTAATCTGGGCCGAATTTATGTGGACAACATTTAAAAAATGGTGGATGTGTTGCAGTGATTATGTAATTTTTCATGGATCATCAGATCTATATACTTAATGTAGGTGGTTTTAAGGGTCAGGTAGTGTTATACAGACAGAAAATAACTCCTCAGAGCAACCCTTCCGCCATTTTCCAAAATGCCGGCTATAATGGAGGTAGAAGAGACCTATATAGAAATGAAACAAATAATAATGGTTGTTAATCCTTTTATGTATACACTAAACAATGTTTGCGATCTGAATTTGAAAAAAATGTTTATTACTCCTGTTTTAGACACATTTTCATGGTTCACTTCGTTTGTTTCTGCAATTGCTCGTGGTAGATTTTCATAATTTTGAACATTTGAAGAAGAGCATATCAAGAGGGATATCTTTTTGTAGCACAGGTTTTGCAAGTACTTTTACGTGTAAGTTATGTGGGCAGAAGCTTTAGAAATTTTGTATGAGTTAGCACCCCATGAATATCTTGCCAACCAAAATTCACATGGATCTTTATCTTCATATGCGTGATCCAAAACATTTACACATCTTCTGATCAAGTAGAACGTTTTTTTAATGGGTCCACGCACAGAATATGATGTCGGTGTAAGGTCACTTAGCGGGACTGATCTCTTGAACTCACTGTTCCGAAGATCATCACATGTGTGACAGTCAGAACTCAATTTCCACACACACACAATGTATTTTTTTACATCTTTAAGGTCATCTTCTTGTGTCTCAGCAAATTCTTTTAGAAACTTCACAGATTCAGCAGCTAAGCTCCAAGAGTTGTTCTAGTTTTGCTCATAGTGTCATCACCGGTACGAATATGTGCCTTGATGTGAACATTAGTCATCTCTGGGTCTAGTTTCTTGCACAGAATATGAAGCAGTATTAGCTGTCTTTTCTTCCCAGTTGCAAACCTTTTTTTACAGAGGTATATCAAGGGGCCGGGACTACTAATGCAAGCCTGTCCAATCAATAATACAATCTTGCTTCATATTGGGAAGGAAGTTGTATGTATAAATATTGTAAATAAGAGCCTTGGTGTTTAAGGTGCAAGCATTTGCGTATTCAAATACATTTGCCAGAAATTTCACACATGGTAATATTTTCTGGAGAAAATATGAGAAATCCATCTGCCTATCAGTGATGCCAGGACTATGCGCTTTCTTTTTCCAATTTTGATTTCAGTATAGCGTCCTACAAATTGAAGCATTGCATTTGTATATCAGTTCTGATAACCCCCCATAAAACTGATGCACCATGTGAAACTTATAAATAAATGAGGTACCCAATGATAACTATAACGTGGCTCAATCTGCTATTCCTATGTTTGATCTAGAGGAGGTTTCTAAATGGCAATGTGTACCCATAATACAAACTAATGATAATCACATTGTTCTACTTACTTCTCTAGGACACAGTGCTGCCAGAGTCCTTAATAAACTCTGCAAACTCATAGAGCCTGATTCACAAAAGGCCTCCGCCCTCATGTCAGAGGCCTGCAGTAGTGGGGTACACTTCGCACTCAGGGCAGAATCTCTGCATTGAGAAATCTCATTGCAGAAATTCCACCTGATTGCTGATACTCCCCACAACCGTGGGGCCTCCGCGACATGTGTGGAGGTCCTTTGTGAATCACACCTTTGCTACAAAAATGTCTTATGAGCATTAGGTGATGGAGGAGATAATGCTATAGCTGATTGTGTTTCTAAAGTGCAACCACCCCTGACAAGTTCAAGATAAACCACTCCATATTCATAAACTTCAACTTTATTCCATTATTGATATATAATTCGAAAGGTATATATGTAATTCCAGGAAAAAAAGAATAAATACATAACACCAACATTATTAAAATGAATGCAAACCAAGACAATTAGTTAACAAAAACATACATTTTCATCAGTGAAAGTCAGTTGGTTAGGTTGAGGGCTTCTGCTAAAAAGTATTTGATCTTTATGACATTGTATGTAACGCACATAGTGATCCTATCCTTAGCATGGTTAGGATTAACAATAATGCAAATGAGTCAAAAAACAAAAAAATGCCATGGCAAATAGCCAATTTTCAAAAGGGACCCACCACTATGCAGACTTCAGGCCTAGCAAGCATTTGTAATAAACAAGGTGCTGGTCTGAATCTATCAACACCATATCTGTTACGTAGGGGGAATAGAAAGTGACACAAGAAAGGTTGATAAAAATGACAACTATACAATAAAATCCAGCCTGTGCCATATTGGCCTGGAGGAAAACAAAATTGCCATCAAATGATCCCTAATCCGAATTAAGTAAGGAGTGATCTCTCCTAAGGGTGTATTACAGTTTCTAAGTGTGGTCTCAGGCCCTGTGGTCTGGCTCACCTTATTGGGGCTCACTTGTGCTTTTTTCAATTCTGTCTCTCCTCTGTTCTCCTGCCTCACTGCTAAGAAGGACAGCTTAACTCAGGGGTTGTCCTTAGCTCCTATTGAAGAGGGTGTAGTGAAGGGCAGTCTGCCAAGCTCCACTATTGAACTATAACTATGACAAAACTAGGAAATATTAAGAGCATGCTTATAAAATAAACAATCTTCACTTTTTGATCTATTTATTGAGGCATGATTAATATTCCAAATTGAAAACCATAGTAACAAGGTGGATAATTTTACCTGGTCCTCAACAAAACCCAACCCCAGCTCTTCATATGCAAAGTAGTGTGGGCTGCTCGGTGGAGGGGCAAGGTGTCGACAAACACTCTTTTGTTCCACTTAAATGCTACTCACATTACCATGCCCCAAATGCCAGCGCCATATATTATAATGGAAAGGCATTTCTGTTTATAGATTTCTAACAGAAGTGCAATGGGCATTTTACCATTGTTGGAAGCTAAGTTTAGCAAAAATCCCACCAATTGGGCAAATTGTTGGTTCCTGGGTGTAAGACTGGGGTCCAGCAGTTAGAGGTGTCAAAAGTGAGAAGTGTTATAAACTGGGTTATTGGGTGAGGAATTTGGAAGCCCAGTCAGACAATAACTACAATCCTTTCCAGGGTAAACACAACTCAACACAAGACTTCACATTGCGGCCCTCACTGCTCCTCATCAGAACCATCACAGATTGGCTCTACATTAGGCCTGACTGACTTGTGCCAAGCTACCAGAGGGTTAAGCCCATGTCAATTTAGGGACTTTTTGTTGTACACTTTAACTAGGTTTGTGGTTTTTGTCTGTGCGGAGCTTCCACTCCCTTCAACCAATAACCCAATTTGTTACAAAAAGTGACTAATTTTCCTAATGGGCTTCTCGATACTGAGAAACATTGTGACGTCTGGATGTTGGGGCCACAAGCCTTGCTAAAAGTTGTTGCCAAATTTGTCTCTAGGTCTAAGTTCTCAATAAAGAGAAAAAAAGGAATCCATTCGTTGTTTCAGACCATTCGGGGTAGTGAACATTAGCACTGCATTGCCTAACTATAGCAGGGCAAGCACAGACTCCGTTTTAGCTACTGGCATGTCCTCCACATTTGCAATCAAAAAGAATTATATTTATTAGCATACAACAAAAATAGAATGGTGGACAAAGCACAGCCCTTCTGAAAGCCACAAGCTAATTTAAAAGGATTGGTACATTCCCCGTGCTCACCAAACCTGACTGAAGCAGTTAAATCACTATGTAGAACCACAAACAAAATCCACTAAGGTGGGATCCAATCCCATTGAAGTTCAAATCCCCCACAGCTTGGACCTGTTCATGCAATTGAAGGCACTGCTAAGGTCCAGGAAAGCCAAGAGCATTGTGCTAGATTCGGCAATGGTGTACTTACTTATCAAGTGCAATATTTAAACATTGTACTAATGTCTCCTGGCCATCCCTAAATCTCAACTGGACTTCAGATAATATCGAAGAGTTGGTTGTCCATGGTATAATTCTATCTAGGATTTTCTTACAATGATCTTTACCGCTGAGTCCGACAAAAATATGGGTTAGTAGCAATTGCCTTTTTTTCAAACTGCCCAAATTATAGCAATATGCCTGGAATTGGGAAATGTACTTTTGCAAGTGAAATGTAAAATGTTTGTAATGAGCGAGGTTCAGAGTTCAATACTATATATATATATCTATATATATATATATTACCTACTGGCGGTCGCCAGTAGGTAGTTATAGTTAGGACCCTGTTTCCATAGGAAAACCGCAACATTCTATTTTGAATAACTTTGGCGCCGGTCGACGAATCCTCGCAAAATTTTCAAAATAGGTGGGGCGCTGCGCTCCGCTCCTACCCTGAAAGTCTCGGGGTGATTCGTCAAGCGGGGGCTGAGATAAAAGGGGGGTCCCAAAACGTGTTTTTCCCATGCATTTTTCCATAGGACCTTTAGACACAGCTACAGCCTGAACGGCTGAACAGAATTCCTTGAAATTTGGCAGAGAGGTAGCCATAAGGTCAAGGAAGTGCCTTTTGCAGGTCTGGTGTAAATCTGTTCAGTATTTCCTGAGAAAATAGCATTTAAAAGCATATATATATGTGGGCGGAGCCTAACCACACATCTCGTCCTGAGATCTGATTGGCTGTCAGCACTTCATCCAAGAAGTGTTGGCAGCCATCTTGGGACCAATATACATGATAGCACCTCATTAAAAAGCATTGCAGTTAATAGAAGGTTTTAAGACTTTAGTTACATTATAAATCATTTGTTGATGGTACCATACTCATTTTAGGAATTGTGGTATGTTCTAAGGTGATTTCACCATGTGAAAAAGCCTTCTGCTGGGATATCATGATTGAGAGAAAAATATTTACTCATGCTTTTACCACAGAGGTTTGGAAGGTGATCTATAAGCTAAACTGAGAGCTTATTTTCTGTAAATTCACATTATCTTTCTCAGTCATGTGAGAATGAAGTCTGACATTCTCAGTAAAACATGTACATCCAACAAGGGCAGAGACTGTCAGTTGATTCCTTTGTGTTCTACTGCAGCTTCCCAGAGTGTTCCAAAGAACTACTAGAGCGCTAACAGCCCTACTTATGATAAACGTATGGCACACCTGAAGCCATCTTGCTTGGATTAAAGTGGTAACTCTTAAAACATTTAATTTAAAAAGGAACAAAATGAGGGGGTTCATTTTTCCATAAAAAGTATGATTAGTGCTGCAGAAAGAAAAATTAGGGCACATTTTGAGTGACTTCTCAAATCCTCTTCTATTTCATTAAAAAATTCTGACATGCAGACTGAAACATGCATTTTCAATACCAGCAGCAGTTTTCCCTGGTGAGCAGTAGCTTTACTACAGTGATCTAATGAGCAAAAAGAGTGCTAACATTCTGAATTTATGGCAAATGTGTGACACATCTGAATGCCTTCTTGATGGAATCAAAGTAAAAAACTGAAAGTATTTCCTACTGAGGAGACTGCAGTAAATGAGGAAATTAGGAAACTTCATAACAAAGAAGTCTCCCAAGATGGCCACCAGAGACAAAAGAGCCCAAATGTAGCCCAAATATCACCCAGATGTAGCCCAAGTATAGCCCAATGACAGAATGTCCCAGAATGTTCTTAAAAACAACTAGAGCGCTTACTGTCTTCATTATGACAAAAGTATGGCACACCTGAAGCCATCTTGATTGGAATAAACTGGTAACACTTAAAACATTTAATTTAAAAAGGAACACAATGAGGGGGTTCATTTTGCCATAGAAATTATGATTAATGCTGAAGAAAGAAAATGAGGGCACATTTTGAGTGACTTCTCAAATCCTCTTCTATTTCATTAAAAAATTCTGACATGCAGACTGAAACATGCACATTTAATACCAGGAGCAGTCTTCCATAGTGAACAGTAGTTTTACTACAGTGATCTAATGAGCAACTAGAGTGCTAACATTCAGAATGTATGGCAAATGTGTGACATATCTGAATACATTCATGATGGAATCAAAGTAAAAAACTGAAAGCATTTCCTACTGAGGAGACTGCAGTACATGAGGAAATTAGGAAACTTCATAACAAATAAATCTCCCAAGATGGCCACCGGAGACAAAAGAGCCCAAATGTAGCCCAAAATCACCCAGATGTAGCCCAAATATAGCCCAATGACAGAAGTGTACAAAACACTTATTATTTTGTGTTTTTGCAGTGTTATATAGTGCAGACTTGTCAGGTATTGGAGTGCTTTACATGAGCATTGGTTAAATCACACAAGAACAAATTCATTTTGGTTGTAGACATGGGGAAACTAAGTGATTTGACCAGAATCACAGAATGTCGAGCTGAAGCAGAAACATCAACCTGGTTCCCCAGTTGCAAAGTCTGCAGTTCTGGAAGTAACACCACATCCTCTCCCCTAAGTGAAACATTTAATCAAGTGGTCAACTGGATAAAAAAACATAAAGATAACAAATAATTTAAAAGTGCTTTGTCGCTATTTGAAAACTCTGAAAATATGTCCTTATTTTAGTCTTTTAGAGCACTAACCATAATTTTGATGCCAATAAGACCTTCTCATATATGTAATTTCTAAAGGAAATGCTCTAGGTATTACAGTTTTGATTACATCAAGATGATGTCAGGCGTTCCACACTTTTGTAATAAATATAGAATGTTAGCAATCCAGTTGTTCATTAGGATACTGTTGAGAGGCAGAGGCCAGGGGCACGGACTCTGAAAATTGAAGGCAGGTAGGAGGGTGCAAAGGCAACAATTTAACCACACTGAGCAGGCAGGAAGGGCCGTGGAAGCACAACAGACTATGGAGGGCAGTGGAAAGGGGGGCAGGGGCAACAAACCAACAATACAGGACTTGCAAGAGAGGCTGTTGGAGGGAAGATCTATTACGGGTCAAGGAAGCTAGGGGCGGTCCCCAGAGCCCCGGGAGCCACCACAGAGCTGAGCAGGAGAGTGAGTCAGGGACAAAAGGGGCACCTTAATTTGAGCCGGGGTGCCTAGGAACGCTTGCTCCAAAAATGAAGAAAACAGACATATGAGACATGGAATTGGAGGCAGAATACAATGGCAGTTTAATGAGAAGATGCAACTTCAAAGAAACCGCAGAATAGAGACATAAAGTACAAAATACAGAATCCAGATAATCATACAGCTGTCATGATATTCTCTGTATCTCAATTAATGTACTGACAGAGAGAGAGAGAAAACCCATCTATAAATGCATCATGAGAAACAAGTTACACCAAGGAAAATGTTACCTAGGAACACTCACGTTTACTCTTAGAGCAAGCATTCCTGCAATTACAATACAAAATCTTTTAAATGCAAAAGTAAAGAGAACAATGGTTGAACATAACATGACATTTCATATAGGTAAAATAGAATAAGATACTTCAAGCAAAGCAGAGCAAGACATTTTAAGCAGAGGAAGACAAGAGCTCCCAGCTCTTGGGGAAAACCTGCACAGCCTGTTAACCTACATACAGACGGCGAGGTAGTCCCTCGATATCTGTGGGTGCTCCCTTTTTATATCATTTTGTGGGCTCCTTTGCACGCTACATCTACCTACGTATGCTACCCAAAAGCTTCGTCTGCAGATTTTACCAGACATTTCGTCATTTACCCACTTAATGCTGACAATGGACTGGGTGAAAAGGTCAGTCTCTCAGGCCAATCGCTTATCGTAAGTTCCATAGAGCAAGCAGAAAATAATGGGTATTGTACGGGAATTCAATATATTCATGTATAAAATCTTCTCAGTTCTCCTAACTTGACGCTCTGCGGTTGCCACTTCCTTAAAAGCGGGAAACCTGCCCAGGAAGCAAGTACCAGTCCAGGATGCAGCCTACTGTATATCGACAGCTTCAGGGGGATGTTGAACTTTGATACCGAGCACGGAGCACTCGGGTAGGGTGGGGGCTACTAGTTTGGAGCAGAAGGCCTCGCTGACCTGCCTTCAGACTGCTATACACTAAAATTGCAGAGCTATGGTCAATTTAACAAAGAGGCCTACATATTGAACAGAAGGGCCTACACAGGGGTTTTATGCTGGCTGAGTGGTAAGGATGTCTCAGGATAATTATATAGCAACACAGGACCCGCTGGTCAATTTAATACGGCCTACAAATGCGGCTGGCAGGGCAAGGACAAGGGTCTCATACTTCAGGTGTGGACAGAACGGGCCAGGGGCCCCCTGTGATACAAAATCTACCCTCCTTCAAGGCTGTGGCAATGTAATAGACCATTGTGGGCAGAAGGAAGAGGCAATGGTAGTACAACCATACATGCCAACAGACCCGATTCAGCCAGGAAACGTCCAATGTTTTTAAGCTCAAATGGGCTTTATTTGACTGTCTCCTGTCTACAATATCCTCTTTTTCAATGTAACTCAAAGGGGAAAATCAATACCCCAGATTTTTTTCAAAATCTCCCTCTTACCAAGTTCAAAATTTTTGCAAGTATGGTACATTGGATCATGGAAGGAAATGGGATAGGGACATGGACTTGGATAACAGAGGACAGGAGGGACATGGAGAGGTGCACCAAACTGATCCTGCAGGGCAGGCATCAGGGTTTGCAGCAGCACAATACACCACACAGGGCATGCAGGACGGGAGTGCAGCACAACAATCCATAGAAAGCAAGAGGGAGGGGACAGGACCATGCACATGGACAACAGAGAACAGAGGGGCAAGAGGCAATGGTAGCTAGCTGACCATAATGGACAGACAGGAGAGAAAGCTGCAGCATAACAGAACATAAAGGGCAGGAGGGACGGATCAGGGGCATTACAATGGAACAGACAAGCCAGGAGGGAGGGAGTAGGGGTCTGCACATGTAAACAGAGGGCTGGGGGCAAGGGGGCAGGGCAGGAGCAGCAAGATAGCCATGGAGGTCAGGCAGGATGGGCACTAGAAGCAAGACACACCATGAAGAGCAACAGTGAGACTGTGATGGCATTCACACAGACCATGGAGGGAAGGTGGGAGGGGGTCAGGGGCAGCTAACTGGCCACCCAGGGAAGGTGGGAGGGGCCATGGCAGCACAGAAGACCATGCATGGCAAGTGGGAGGGTTAGTGGCAGCACAATGGCTATGATGGGCAAGAAGGAGGGTGCAGGGGCATGCACAAAGGACGATGGAGGATAGAAGGGAGGGTCAGGACCTGTGCACAGACAAGAAAGTTCAGGGGAAGGGACCTCACAACAGACCACACGGGGCAGGCAGGAGGAGCAGTTGCAGCACAACAGACCAGGGAGGGCAGAAGGGTGTGGCAGTGCAATGGACCATGTAGGACAGGAGGAAGAGGATAGGGGCATGGCACGTGGACTGGCAGGGTGGAGGTGGCAGGGACAGGTTACAGTCATCTGACAATGCTAGGCAGGTGGGAGGGGAGTGGCAGCTCAACAGAACACTCAGAGTAGATAGGAGTGGCAGGTCCATGGAACATGGTGGGCAAAAAGGATGGAGCAGGGGCATGCACAAAGACATCGGAGGGCAGGGGGAAGGAGAATAGGGGCAGCAAGCTAAGCACAGAGTTTAAGCAGGAGGTCAATGATGGGGCATAGAATTGGGCAATGGAGGGCAGGAGGAGTGGACTGGTACATCATACTAAATTGAGGGCAGTGGCAGCACATCAGACCATGCATGGCAGGAGGGAGGAGGCTAGTTCATGGATTCACACAACAGAGGATAGGGAGGAGGGGGATGGGGCAGCAAGCTAACTGTTCAGAGAAGGCGGGTATTAGGAACTTTATTGGTTTTAAAACATTGTGTCTGTGCGAACTACTTAAAATATGAACAAGTATGCAGCATAATCTCACTTTTATTCAGGAAGAAGAGGACGTTTGTGACTGTGACTCCGGGCTCACTTGGCAGAAACACCCCCTGACCCTCCACCCCCTATCGCAAAATGTAATGCCCGTGAAAAGGGTAGGTGAACACAGTGTTATATAGAACATAGTCCTGAGAGCACGATTGAAAATGAAAACTAGATATAGTGTATGGTATAAACTATGCACCAAAAAGTGTGATATAAGATGAACCGGGCGTGAAATATAATATGCAATACATTGTGCGCAATGACAGATTCATTGGAGAGCGCGAGATAGCACAGGCACTAGCGCGTGCTATGCGATATGCGCCTTGGAGCGTAATATGCACAGGGCAGTGTTGTGCAACCCAACTAGTCTCTAAAGTTGTAATATAAAATATGTGCTGGGGAGTGTAACGTTGCATATGCACTGTGACAAAGATATGGATCCCAGATTATAATATGTATGACATAGCACTGTGCGTTATAACATAGGCATCGAGGAAGGCACGTTAGATGGGGCAATATAACCCGTGCGAAGACAAGTGTGGCATGACATATTCACGGGGTGGTGTTACAGTGCACATGGGCTAGAGAGTGTCATAGCATATGCACTAGCTAGTGGAATACAACACAGAGGTGTGTGGCACTCGGCAGGCAATGGTGGGTGTAACACAGCATTGGGCTCTGTCAGGAGCGCGCTGTGACTCTCAAGTGATGTTCATCCCCTTTCCAGAGAGTAAAATAAAAAGTATTACACATCCGGCAGTGGATGTGTGTTTTATTAACCATGAGGGGGGTTTCTTACATAGTTTTGGTCGAATTTTTGTCGAATCCTCTTTGAATGGCTTGGTGTGCATGTGTATTAAATGTGCCCGTCAATAGCTACCCATGTTTGTATAAATAAACGACAAGGGTGTCTACCGGCATTAGGCACGGTAGGGCATCAGACATGTCAGAGCTTTACTAGTGGTGTAAATACATTCCACGGGGATTCATTGCATGCATAGTCGCCTTTTAATGAATATCACGCAAATCGTCATGGTGATAGGTACGTACGGTTTGTCCAGCATGTCCTAGGTATGTCTATAAATATATATTTTTTAAAAAAAATAAAAAAAAGTGGCCGGCCCTGGGGATTGGGGTCAAAAAAATATAATTAGGAGACAGGCCCTGGGGGATGGGGTCATCAGGGCCTATAAATTAGAATAAGAAGGGGAACCACACAGCCCCCTTGTTAAAAAATTAAAATAAATAAAAGACTGGCGTTGTGCCGGAGGCCATACCCCCTCCGTGCAGCACTCTGCAAACGCGCCCCCAATAGGCATCTCCAGTATGCGCCAGGGAGCTGCGCTGCAGACAGGTGTTCTGAGGCCAAGCCCCTATTTACACCTCTCTGCAACGCAGCTCTGTGGCGCTTACTGGAGGTACCTAGTGGTCTAGTTTGACCCTAGGGACCCTTAGGATTCAAGGGGACTTAATCTCTCAACTTAGAACAGCCACAGGGCGCGTTTACACAGTGGTGAAGGGAGGGGACGGGGCCTGAGGTGACGTGTGCAAACACGCACTATGGCACGTTTTAAATTGGGGATATAATTTCCCTTCAATACTGAGGGCCCCTGGGGGCTAACTAGCCCACCAAGTGCTTCCAGTAAGCGCCACTGAGCTGCATTGCAAAGAGGTGGTCCAGGCCGTGCCACTTTTTACACCTCTCAGCAACGCAGCTCTGTGGCACTTACTGGAGGTACCTAGTGGGCTAGTTGGACCCTAGGGACCCTCAGGATTCAAATGAACTTAATCTCCCAACTAAAATTGGACACAGGGCGTGTTTACACAGTGGTGAAGGGAGGGGACGGGGCCTGAGTTAACGTGTACAAAAACGCCCTGTGGCCTGTTTTAAGAGGTAGTTTTAATCCCCATGCCCTATTATATACTAGGGGCTTACAGAGGAGGTCATGCTAATCACAGGGGGACCCCAACGCATAATGTTCCCTAGTGTATGTAGGTGTTTTCACTGTATTCTAAGTGTCTTTTCACATAGCACTGGCTCTAGGACTGGTTAGTCAGACTCAGTTACCACCAGTATCCGTCTGAAAAAGTTGAGGGTACAGGATGATTTTGCAACAAGGCTTCTTTCTGCTCTTCTTTTTGTTCTTTCTGCACGTTATCCTTCTTCCTGCACTTATCTTCGTATTTGAGGACTTCTGTTGCTTCTTTCTGCACTTCTTTTGTTTCTTTCTGTGCATTTTTTCTTCTTTCTTCACATGTCCTATCTCTGTAGGCATAGTTAGAAATTAGCATTTAAAAAACCTTTGAAATTCACAGAAAAAACCATAGGTTTCAGGCACGTCATAGTTAGGAATTAGCATTTAAAAAACCTCAGAAATTCACTGAAAAAACCATAGGTTTCAGGGGTGTTATAGTTAGCTGGACTTTTCACTTGTACAAAACCATTGAAATTCCCCCGTTATAGTTAGTTCAGCTAACTATAACTCGCGCGCCCGCAATGCACTGCTGATGACGTCACATATTACATCACTCATGACATGGTCAGTGACATCACTCATGACATCACTGATGACATCTCAAATGACATCACTGATGACATCATCCTTGTGATAGAGTGGCAGACCTCCTCTCACCCTAATATAACCTTTGATACACACATTCAGAAATAGAGACTAAAATTTTCAAAACAATGGACATACCAATACCAGTTACAACAACCTCTTCAGTAATTCTAAGATCCACATACACATCCACTCATTCACCAACAGTCCTATACAGTCACTCATACATGTACTCACTCATCATATGTACTCATACACCTATACATCCTGTTACACAATGCCACTCATCCATAGAGTTACTCACACACATAGTCACTCATGCTAATAAAGAATCAAACATACATTTACTTGCATATACAGTTATACACACACCACCACACTTACCTCTACGGAAACTTACACATACTTAGTCTTTTAAACAATCACTTATAGAAACACATACTTATTCATACAGGAACTCTTTCAATCTCTCACTCTCACATATACTCACATATATACACCAATAGTCACATATACTAGTTTAAAACATATGTAGTTACTCATAAAGACACTATTGAGACAGTCATTCACTCACTAACACACCCATACACACACTCATCCACCCATACAGTCCTGCACACATGCTGTGTTCAACACATACAAACAGTGAGTCACTCATTCATGCACCTATGCACTACGTAATACCCCCCACCGAACCATGCAGACACTCAGACTGATACTCAAAAAACCAACTAATAACCTATATAGACACCCATGTAGCTACTCACCAACCCATGCAGCCACTTATACACAAAGTGAGAGACTGATACAGATATTTACATATTTAAACATTACTCACTAAGCCATGTATTCACTATGATACACTTAATCAGTCAGTTACACAATCCATTTTTCAAAAACAAATCATCCATTTAGACACTTATATACCCATTTATTCTTCCATCGACCTTGAGATATACATATATAAAACATATTTAATTTTCAGAAAAACACACATTCACTGGATGATGTCATCAGTGATGTCATTTGAGATGTCTTCAGTGATGTCATGAGTGATGTCACTGACCATGTCATGAGTGATGTAATATGTGACGTCATCAGCAGTGCATTGCGGGCGCGCGAGTTATAGTTAGCTGAACTAACTATAACGGGGGAATTTCAATGGTTTTGTACAAGTGAAAAGTCCAGCTAACTATAACACCCCTGAAACCTATGGTTTTTTCAGTGAATTTCTGAGGTTTTTTAAATGCTAATTCCTAACTATGACGTGCCTGAAACCTATGGTTTTTTCTGTGAATCTATATATATATATATATATATATATTCACTGAAAAAACCATAGGTTTCACACACGTTATAGTTAGGAATTAGCATTTAAAAAACCTTGCAAATTCACTGAAAAAACCATAGGTTTCACACATGTTATAGTTAGCGGAAATTTTACTGATAAAAAACCAATGAAATTGCCCCGTTATAGTTAGTGCTGGCAACTATAACTCACGCGACCGCAATCCTCTGCTGATGCTAATACTGTATTTAGACACTTATTTGCCCATGTCTTCTTCCATACATTTTTAGCTATACATATATTACAAATATTTTTTTTTATAAAGACACATATGTCATCAGCAGAAGATTGCGGTCGCGTGAGTTATAGTTGCCAGCACTAACTATAACGGGGCAATTTCATTGGTTTTTTATCAGTAAAATTTCCGCTAACTATAACATGTGTGAAACCTATGGTTTTTTCAGTGAATTTGCAAGGTTTTTTAAATGCTAATTCCTAACTATAACGTGTGTGAAACCTATGGTTTTTTCAGTGAATTTGTACGGTTTTTAAAATGCTAAGTTACTTTACGCCATTCGAGGCGTGCGCGCCCACTTAACGCAGTGCGTTCCGTGCACGGTTTTTATCAACTTTAATAAGCCCTGTACATTTGGTGGCCTTCGGCCACCAAAAGCACAGGGGGTGGGGTCAATGTGGATAGTGTTTTTTTTATTTCGATTTTATAATTTCATGTTGCCAAAATATAGTTTTTTTACTGATGTAATAAGCCCTGTACATATGGTGGCCTACGGCCACCAAAAACACAGGGGGTGGGGTAAGTGTGGATAGTGTTTTTTTTATTTCTATTTTTTACCGTACGCTTACGGTAAGCGTACGGTAAGCGTACTCGGCGAAATTGCCGAAAAAAAAATAAAACCGTTTTTGCTCTTGGGGGATGTTTGGGGACTCCCTCAACATGACTATGTGGGAGGGAGTTGTCAAAACAGCCCCGTAACATGTTTTTGGGCATCATGTTTGATAAATAACACTCAGTGCGAGAGACAAAATGGCGGACGCCGCTTCCTGGTTTCGGCCGATTCGAATGTTTACTAAGATCTAAGAGCCAATCAGAATCGCGCTCGCGCACGCCACCGTACGCGTACGGTAAGCGTACGGTAAGCGTACCGTAAGCGGGCTCAGATATATATATTGATTTAAAGGCTATTTTCTCAGAATCTACTGAACAGATTTACACCAAACCTACAAAAGGCACTTCCTTGACCTACGGACTACCTCTCTGCCAAATTTCTAGTAATTCTGTTCAGCCGTTCGGGCTGTAGCTCGTTCTAAAGGTCCTATGGAAAAATGCATGGGAAAAACGCGTTTTGGGACCCCCCTTTTATCTCAGCCCCCGCTTGACGAATCCCCCCGAGACTTTCAGGGTAGGAGCAGAGCGTAGCGCCCCACCTATTTTGATAAATTCGCGAGGATTCATCGACCGGCGCCAAAGTTATTCAAAATAGAATGTTGCGGATTTCCTATGGAAAAGGGGTCCTAACTATAACTACCTACTGGCGACCGCCAGTAGGTAATGTATATATATATATATATATATATAGATATATATATATATATACACACATATTAAATCTCCATGGTACCCCGCCTGGGGCATACTAGAAGGGCTTTTAGCCCCTTAGTTGCTGAAAGATTTTCACCTCAGTGCTGAGCCCTTTCTTGGCTATTTGAGTTTGAGCTTAGACCCCCATAACCTTTCTCCAAATAGGGTATCCACATCAAATTTGCCTCCTCTTTTTTCCAACATCCTGGGTATTTTAAAGGTTACACTGGGTTTTTTAATTTCCCTGGGCGAGGCAGAGAATGGAAGCAAAATATAGCTACATTTTGGGTTTTGTTTTGGGGGGAATGGGAAAAAGTTCTCCAAAACAAAGTCTGTTTTTTCAAATCTCACATTCATGAAAGGACTGTTGTGCTAAAATCACCATCTTTCAACACACAGAGCTGTACCCAAAAAAAAATTTCCCACAGTGTTTGCATTTCTTTAATGGACAGCCCATTTTTCCTAATGTTTGTGCTTCCAACCAACTTCTAGTTTGTGGTGGAAACTGGCGTGGAAACCATGGGAAGTAGACAAAATTCTAAATATATTAAGGGGTCATTTGTGTAGATCCATCACGGTTTTCCCAATTTAACTAATTCTTCAAATATAAAAATATTGAAAATGAGTATGAAAAAACAGCCATTTGTGACAAAGGTTTTATCTGTAACTTCTTCTCACCATGGTGGATTTACAAAAGTAATATACCATTATGTCGGCCAAATTGTTTTGGTTACAGGAATGTATATGGTTTGTTGGCTGTCCAAGAACCTGTGGTACACAGAGCCAACATTTCATTGTGTACCGATTATAGAGCAATTCATATGGTAAAATGTAAAGAGGGAAAAATGGTTATGAAGGATATCTATGTATTTTTGAAATATGCACCAGGTACTGAGTTTAGGAGCAGTGGTTTTTCGTACATCACTGAATTTGTAGGCAACCTTTATAGCATGTGATTCAGAGGGCATTTTTCAAGATGTCTTCTTTCCGAAACGTTGGCTTACATTTGGAAGGCGAACATTCCCAGCAATCCAGTTGGTAATAGCAGAGGGCCTATTACTCAGTGTTTCTACATGTCTTCGATAAAAATGGTACCTCAATCGTGTGGGTAGGGCTAGTATCCACAAGAGGAAAGGGCCCAAATCACAACAGAGACACATTACAAGTCCCTACTGAAAACGGACCCCTTTATTTGCAGTGTGGGTAGTTGTGGACTTTGAGCCCTAGCTCAGCTGGCACCTAGGAAAACCTAGAAAACCTCTCGTGTAATTTTTGAAAACTAGATACCAGACGGAATCTAGGATACAATGACTTGCTTGGCTCTGGTTTTCTTATCCAGATGCCCTCGCAAACTTCAAACTATCACTAAGAACACACATTTTTTCACACATTTTCAACAAGCAAGTATTCCCCCATGAATCCTGATAAAAATAATACTTCACTTGTGTGGGTAAGCCTAGAGAGCACAACAGGAAAGGGCCCAAAATGCAACAAGTACACATCACATTTTTTGACCCATTTTTTGCAATGTGGGTAGGTGTGGATTTCAGGCCTTAGCACAGCCGGCACCTAATGAAACCTAGTAAACTTGCACATTTTAACAGCTAAACACCTGGGTGAATTCAGGGTGGGGTGACACTAGGTTTTGTTACCCAGACCTCAATCATAGTCCAAACCTCAAACTTTCACTAAAAACATACATTTTACTCACATATATGTGCAGGAAAATTCTGGAATCTGAGGGGCCCCCTTTTTTCATACCACTCAGAGTTCCTACGTTTCTCCTGATAACAGCGGTACCCCACTTGTGTGGGTGGGCCAGCATTTTTATGACACAAAAGGCCCTAAAGCACTATTTGTAGAGGTAGACAATAGGGTTACCAGGAGTATGTGGGGGCTTCCAGGGTATTGAGCCTTGCATGGATCCCACAGGGTTTTCTTACCCACAATGCCCTGCAAACCTCACATTTTTCCTAAAATGACAGAGAGGGGCAAACCCCCTCTCTGGACTCTGAGGAGGCCAAAATACTGGTTTGTCCCTTTTTGAACTGGGGGATTGGCTAATACCAGAGTGCAACATATGACCCTCTAACTTTTGCCCTAAATGAAAATTCCCCTGGTGTACAGTGAACTTTCTTCCCCTCGGGGGGCATATTTAGGGCAATCCCCTTAATTGGGACAAACCTCCAATCTCCCACCAAAGGGACAGAAAGATACTATCGTCCCTTCTTGGATGGGGCAATGGCTCAATGCCCAGGTAGGCCTCCCCTGCTTTTGTTTGTTTTAGTGCCAGTTTGAAATCCCTGGTGTCTAGGGACTTTCTTCTCCTCAGAGGAAAATTGGAGGCAAACTCCCAGCATGTCCCTGGGGCAGCAGAAAGACTTTTTAGTCCTTTTTGGGGTGGAGAAATGGACATGTCCGTGGTGGGCAGCCCCCAACCTTGTGTTTTTGTAACTTAAATTCCTTGGTGTCCAGTGGGCTTTCAGTACCCCAGGGGGCAGATTATGGCAAAAGCCTGATGGACCCTTTTTGGAGTGAGGGCAAGGCTATACCCATAGAGGACAGCCCCAAACTCTGTGTTTTAACAAAAAAAACTGTCGCTGGTTTCTTGTGGGCTTTCTGCACTCCTAGGGGAGGCAGATTAGGCAAAACCTTCAATCCTACCCCTGGGGGGCAGGGTGGAAGGACTGTTGCACCCTTTTGGGGTTGGTGCATGGCTATGCCCATGGTGTGTAGCCCCCACCCTTATGTTTCTTTAAACAAATATTTCCTGGTGTCTAGTGGGCTTTCTGCACCATCACAATGGGGGAGGCAGATTGGTGCAAACCTTCAACCTTACCCCTAGAGGTGGCAGAAAGAAGGATGGGCCGTTTTTGGGGTGGGGCATGGCGATGCCCATAGTGGACAGTCCTCTCCACTGTCTTTTTTTTCCTGATTCCCTGGTGCCCTGTGGGCTTTCTGCCCCCTGGTTTGTAGCAAGAGGCTGATGACCCCATCCGAGCACCCTAGGCGGGAAGAAAGACTGAAACATTTGGTGGAGCGCTTGGGGCGTGGGAGCAAAAGTCATTACCCTAGGGGCCACTCCTTAAGAGAAAAATACCTGATGTCTAGTAGTTGTCTTCTATTCAGCCCTTTTTTCCTCAGACACCTGTTGCCTACATTTTGTTGTTTAACTGGTTTGCACCACTTTCAGATATAGAACTTAATAATTGACAGGCAGAGTTTGAGTCTCTATTAGCTGACCTTAACAAGGAGTACAACGTTTCCCACCCAGTCCTTCATTTTAAAATTAATCACTTGGAACATAGCGGGTATATCATCAAACTTAAATGTTGTTAATTGGTTCAAATTAATAAAACTTTATGATGGAGTTAAACTGCGGGATAGACAGTTAAATTGGCATACTCATAAGCTTTCTCTGCTCTCCATGTCCTTGCAAAGTAAATCCCAATTAACATCATTACACATATATGTTTTCTAACTACTGAATTAAATCAACCTCTTAGCTTCCTATGGTCCAACTCATCATCATAAGTAGATTGTGATAGCAAGTGACATTTGTATTCCTATTATGTGCCTTTCTGAGATTCCTTCGCATTTTGTTAGCTGACAAACCCTTAGAATCATCCATGAAAAAACATTGTAAGACTGTTCTTTCCTGCCGATGAATATTCTCTCAGAGATAAGCAGCAAAAGCATCTACATAATGTAAAGTTAAGCCCCTTGAAATTAGGATCACTCGAAATCCTTAAAGTGCCTAACTAAGATTGAGGTGTATATTCACAAGGAAGTGGTGGAGAGCGGCATTAGCCTTCTTGGCTTAAAGCCTCTCTCTGCCACTGCGGAAAAGCAAGGCTCCACCATGTTCACAAGGACATGGTGCAGCCTTGCTTTTCCCCCTGCAATGACGCTAAGTTTCGCAATTTAGCGCCAACGCAGGAACCCTTGCACCAGAGTGCAAGGGTGTCTGCAAGCAAAGAGGTTTGTTTATGTACAGGAATGTGTCCCTTCCTGCACATAAACAAACCTAAAATGCCAGTTTGTGACTTACATGTGTGCTGCTTCATGCAGCACACATGTAAGTTACAAAACGGCATTTTAAAAAAAATGATTGTTTATGTATGCTGCACATGCAAAATCTAGGCAGAATAAAGCATTTCTCCTCGTATCCCCAACTTAAGACCAGGGTTTTCCTCGTCTTAAGTTTGGCGTTAGCTTCTATTTACGCTGCCCTTGTGAATAGGGGGCAGTGTAAATATCAATGGGTGTTGGGGTAAAACGCCCACAACAACACCCACTGCATGCCCCTTTCACACTAAACACAGTGTGAAAGGGGGCCTATTTACAAGGCAGCGTTAAGCCACATTCAGTGGCTTAATGCTGCCATGTGAATTAGGCGAGGCCCCCATCGCCACCACAAGGTCACTGAAAGTGACGTTGTGGTTATGATAGGGGCTTGTGAATATGCCCCTAAGAATCTTTACCCTTTTGTACTCCACCACTGGCAGGTCCTAATGATTAATATCTGTGCCACATAACTCAAGCATCTCTTAACACTAATAGGTTTTGTGAAACATCACAGCACCATGAGGCCAACACTGAATAAGACTCTGGCAAACAAAATAAAGCAATAACCATGATTAGTGTTATTTTCAAATACAGTCCAGTGACTAATCATGGTGTCTCGCTGATTAAGGGTAACACAGATAAAATGAGGTTTTATGAGCCATTAATGGAGCTTCCTTAAACCGTGTGTATACAATATTAATGTTTGGGATGAGTAACCACTAATTAAGACATGCATACAGACCTAACAACATTTATACTTTTAAATCCAAGAGTGTGCTGTCGGATGAAAAGTTCACATGTAATTTAGCAGACCTTCTGATCTCAATTTATTTAATGGCATAGCATTAATCTATACTTTGTAGCAACGTCAAATGTTCTGAGTGATCTCCTCAGCATGTTTGTCTCCTTATGCAATGTTTTTGCTGTATAGAATCCAGTAATAATACACTAGTTATACTTGTTTTCCTTCCCTCCAGTGTTATGAATTAAAATTCTCATGAGGAGTGAAAAAGGTGATCAACCAGGAAATAGCAGAACAAATTCTGAAGGAATTATCAGGAATATGCCATTTAGGAGTAGCCAGGATGAGGTGGTATCACAAAGGACCCAGGCAGATGGAAAGCCTGGTGTTTAATAAGGCTTTAATGAAGTGAGCCCTCTCAGACATTAATCTCTGCTTCCATTAGAAAGGAAAGCTGTTCAAAGATCAGGAATGTGGTGTGTTTCTCATTACCATAGGGCTTAGAATGGGAGATGTATAAATGCTCTGAATAAGGGGGGCTGATATCTGTTATATCAGCGTAATACTTACAATATGATTTACAGACCAGTGAGGCATGAAGTGCTGAAAAAGTGATGGGGCATATTTACTAATATTTCACGAAACACAGTGCAGCAAAAAAAGTTGCTGCACTGCACCGAGAGAAATACATTTCTGCTCTCTTCTTGTTCTGATGGCGAGTGCAGCCTAGTGACAACGTAGGCACCTTTGTGCCATAGAGCAAGGATGTCTGTGTTATGGGCAGGTTTGTCTATTGCAAGAAGGGACACATTTTTACTAAACAAAGTACTTAAAGGCATTTTCCTCTTTCTATGTGTGATGCAGGTTGCAATGAAGAGAAATGAAGATATTTCTACCTGGGGAAGGTATAGCATTTTGATGCATTCCCAGGTTTACTAGCTTTAGTAAATTTGAGAATGTTCCATAATCCATGGATGGATGCATGGGAATGCCCATGCTCTGCACATGGAACGCCTTGCAGCTTGAAATGTAACATAATGCAGCACAAGCTGCTGCATTGCATCAGATTTGTTTGCAAAGCCATGTAAGGTGACACAAATTGCCCCTTGTGTTGCTTTGCAATTACTACTGAAGCCTTTGAGTTGTCCTTGTTCTATCTCACTGCATTTTTTTCACGAAAAACATCTTCAGTGGGACCTTGTGTTGGACTTGGCCCTTTTTGCAGGGTCATCCCTAAACTTTTTGTCTTTCTCCTAGTATTTTTTCTGACATGGTGTTGGTGGTTCTAGGACTCTGGGCACTTTAGCACTGCTGTCCAGTGTAAAGTGTGTGTGCTCTCTGTGTTAAATATGATAAGGATTGGTCTACACCTGTTTTGGCCTATTTAATTACCTGTCAGTCCCTTGTAAAGTGGTATCTCATATACCCAGAGCTGGTAAATTAAATGCTACTGGTGGGCTTGCAGCGCTGATTGCGCCACCCACCAAAGTAGCCTTTCAAACCTATCTCAGGCCTCTGCCATGTCAGTCACCCCTAAGGAAGGCCCCAGCTACCCCTATGGGCAGGGTGCATTGTAGGTAAAAGATAGGACATGTACTTTAAGTGTGTGACATGTCCTGGTAGTGACAAACAGCCATTTTGGTTTCTCACTACTGTGGGGCTGCAATCCCATAGGAATGCCTTGGGGATTCCCTGATAAGTGTTTCAGTGGGAATTCCCGATATGAGAAGCGCAGCGTGGTCAGGTTTGATATGTTTGAAATAGTAATAATAAATGGTACACAATGGTGTGCGCATATTTGTTATAACTATTTTAGAAATGCCACTTCTAGAAGATGGCATTTCTGTGTGCTCTGTGTCTGCCTGCCTGATGTGAATTGCATATCTGGCTTGTGAGTGACAGGGGCTGGGAGGTGAGTGTGGCTCCAGGAGGGGCAGGGTGAGTCAGCACTAGGCTGAATGGGACATCTGTGTTGGGAGTAGTGGGAGGAGTAATCCCTGGTCCCTGAATAGGTCAGTGTCTGGCCTCTACAATGCTGGCTCCGTCCCCTGGGGTGTGTCTGATGGCAGAGCCCCATCTCTGAAAGGAGGGTGTGAGCACTGTAAGCAAAGTGCTTCAACACCTCCCAGAACCAGTTGGAACTGTTTTCCCCCAAGCCCTGTGCCAGGGCAGATAAAGAAAATGCTGGTATAAGTACTGGGGCTGTGACCAGATGAAAGGTGTGGTTGTTCCTGTGCTTCCAGGTGACCTGCTGTGCTGGTCCCCAGGAGGAACCACCACAAGGACTGCCTCCCTGCTGGAGGGCACTGTGTGCTGGCCTGCCTAGGGCCCAGCCTTTGCCCTGGACTTTTTTGGGGCATAGCCCCTCGTGAGAGCTATATCATTAAGTTGAGGAGGGAATCCTAGTGCTTTGCAGTGCTGAGCTGCATCATCTACAGAGGGAATCCCGATGTGGGGATACCCCTGCATCACGGAAGGAGAGCAGGTGCCCACTCTGCTTTTTGCATATTCAAACAGCGGGTGCCCACCCCGCGTTTCTGCTGCTTTTGAACAGGTGCCCACTCATGGTGTTGATTCAAAGCGGGTGCCCACCCCGCATGCGGCGTTCATTAGCGGGAGCCTACCCCGCAATTGTCTGTATTTTACATGGGTGCCTGCCCCGCAGTGATACTTTCGGAGTGGGAGCCCACCCCGTATTGCAGCCGAGGAGAAAGTGAGCTGGCGAGTGAAAGGACCGCCGGGCTGCTGCCAGCGTGACCCGGAAGTCAGGCGAAGCTGCCTAGTTGGGGGCAGGACCTCACGCCGTGCTGGAAGCTCTTGGAGGGAAGCTGAGAGGAGTTGTAGAGGCAGGGCTCCCGCCGCCGCGGTGTGAGACCTGCATGTGGTGTCTTTTACAACGGGGATCCCGTGAGCGTGAGAGAGCCCCGCAGTGCCAGAGGAGCAGACCCTAGTGCAGGACCAGCCAGTGGGTGTCCAGAGGAGATTTTGCCCCACCCAGAAGAGGTCCCGTGATCGGGGCCTGCCGGTGATGTATCCCAGCCTGCCTTCAGCCAGCAAGAGGAGCAGAGAGGAGCCTGCAAGGTCCCGGTGAGTGGGGTCTAAAGGGAGGCAGCTTTTTTGGTTAAGGAGCCCCGTGGGGCTCACACAAGCATTGCCGGTGCCTTTCCACCTGCAAGAGAGACGGGAGGTGTCTGAACCAAGCCTTGGTGAGTGGGCCATCTCTTTGGCATTGGAGGAACTGATCGAAGGTTCCCAGGGCACCGTAGTGTCAAAGCAGTTCCCCCAGCTGCCCTACCTGACAGTGGGCAGCTGCAACGGTTGGGCGCAATTGTAGGAACCAACTGAGGGTTCCCAGGGCACCATAGTGCCAAGACACTTTCCTCAGCTGCCCCACCTGACAGTGGGAAGCTGCAACGTTAGGACATTTTTTGTTTAGGAGCCCCAGTGGGGGGTTCAGAGGGCACTGAGGTGCCAGTGCCCCCTTTATTTCCTCAGTTGCGCCACCGTAGCAGGCAACTGTCATGAGGGGGCCATTTATTTTGTTGAAAAAGGGGTGAGTTGTCCCCTATGCACCAGCGCATCTGTGCATCCTTGGATGTTGCAGCATTTGCAGCCAAACCCTGATATTTCTGGACGTAGGGCATTGGAGCCCTAGAGAAGACCAGTTGGTCTGGGGGGTCAGTTTTATGTGGTAGGGCGCAAGGCCCTAAGGTGATGCCTATGGCATAATGTGATTTATGTGACATGGTTTATGCACCCTGATCTATGCCTCTGGTGATGTTTATGGTAATGAGGTTTGGGCCTAATGCGATTCCTTGCTTGGTGTCATGCTATAATGTTTTAGGATGATGCCAAATGTGATTCATGCGCCATGATTATTGCATAATGTGTTTCTGCTGGTGAGGCCTATTGCGTAATGTGTTTATGCTTAGGAGGTTTGGGCCTAATGTGTTTTATGCCTGACGTAATAATGCTGAGTTCATTATTGTACCAGTAGTTACTGGTTGTGTTTTGCATTTACTTACCTGTTCTGATGGTTCTGACCATGGCCCGATTGGCCTGGTCCTGTATATAAACCCCTGTGAATATTGCCTAGTGCCAGTTTGCACAGTGTAAATGTGTGATTATGTTTCTTATGTGTTTATGACAATTCAAAGGCTATTTTTTATATAACCTTGTGTGGAGTTCCTTTTGTGGTGTGCCTAGTGTGTTGCTGCTGTGTGTGTTTTGGGCAAACGCTTTACACATTGCCTCTGGGATATGCCTGACTGCTCGTGCCAAGCTAC
The DNA here is from genome assembly GCF_964204655.1 of Triturus cristatus. Classification (NCBI taxonomy): domain Eukaryota; kingdom Metazoa; phylum Chordata; class Amphibia; order Caudata; family Salamandridae; genus Triturus; species Triturus cristatus. The sequence goes on along the minus strand of NC_140589.1, from coordinate 410,195,617 downwards.
CAAGGGGGTGAGCAGGGGTTATCATCAGTGTGTAACTCCCTTGCTCTGACTAGAGTGGTGGTTTCTGCATGGCTTAGGCGAAACCCTGGCCAACCAGAAATCCCATTTCTAACACCTTGCTTTATCGATCTTGTGGAGTCCTTCCCAGAGTTTAGCCTTCAGCCCTCTAAAGGAGTTTTCCTTCCAGGAAAACAACTAAGGGGTAATCTACATCATGACTGGTGGACCACCACCGTTGCCAAGTCTCTTGCTGTCGCAAATAAAGTCACCTCTGCAGCTTCTCCATTGAAGGCAGAGAAACATTGCCAAGCAGGCCCCATGTTTGATGCACCACTAAGCAAAGTCTTTGGTTTCCAACATAACGTCCCAAAGCTGGAGCTGATTGTTGAAAAACTGAAAAATAAAACAGTGAGAGTCAGGCAGTTTGCTCCATGTATCAGAGGTCATTGAGGAATTTCTCTTTCCTTAACAGTGTGGATGAATATTATAATAATCTGATATCTCTGTGTTGGATGGGCCATCAAGTCATGAGATTCCATGAATGGAGTGGGGTCAGTTGATAGCCCAACACATCCCCATGTCTGAATAGAATGTGTGATATGCAAGTTTGGTGGTCCAAGAGTACTGCCAATTTATTACAGCCTCCTCTTTCCACCAAAATTTAAATGACCCCCTATGTCCCAAGAAAACATTGTGATCAGTGTGACCCACAATCTAACCCCACCTCTATTAAGGTCAGCCAAAAACAATGCTTGGATCCCAGTCTACCACAAATGTAGGGGTGGGCGATAAATTCCATTCCCCCGGCTGTGTTCACAGAGTTTTATCCATTCTGCGTTATGTTTGGAATGCAGACTTCTAGCCAAACTCTGCCAAAGGCCATGTTGTTGATTTTTTTCTCACACGATGCTCGCCAATGGTAAGTTTGTGAGCACGAGTGAGAATTGTGGTAGCCCTAGCATGATTTTCAGGCTCTTGACAATATTTTCTCTGTGAAACATGTCCCAGGCCTTCCACTGCAGCTTGCAGTGCAATTGTAAACTGTAATTTTGACCCTGCAGAAAAACCTTTTACCCTGCCTAAGCATTCCTTTTTAATCCTTATAAGGCACCCCTATGTTAGTCTCTAGTGGCTCATATGGCAGGGTACATGGTGTTTAAAAAGTAGGACATGTGATAAAGTTTTACATTCCGTGACAGTGAATCACTTCTAAAGTCTTTTTTCACTTTTGGAAGTCCTTTCTCTGCCATAGACTAACCCCGGGTTACCTTATTACATGTAATCAATGCTAACTTCAAGTTAGGAGCAGATAGAGAAATTAGATTTATAATCAAATTAATTGTAAATTAAAATTAGATATTTAGTTACAGTTATGAAAATGCCACTATCTGATAGAGACTTCTAGTCGTAGATTCCTTACCTTAGAATTATCCCTAGATTAGGATTGTGGGCAGATTTGTTTTTGTGAGCAGTAACCTTGCATGCCGGTAGGTGGGTGTGTCCATCGGCGGCACCAGAAGTGATGTGCACAGTGCCTATATAGATGCCACCTCAGTGCATTGATGAAAAGTTATTTTCCCCATCTACTATGGGTAAGAAGGCGGGATCTATATTTGCTATGGTATTGAGTAGGGTGGCCAAGGTCCTGGACCTTCAGCTTCCCTCAGTCTTTGTAAAGATAAACGTCTTGTCAGAGGTGCTTCAACTGGGAGTCATCCTTTCCAAACAGCATCTCCGAACTTAATGAAGCCCTCATGGGGTCTGGTTCGTACCCTGCACAGGGGCTCCTGTGAATAGGATAATTGCCCACCACTATTGCCCTGCTCTAAGGGACCCCAATTTCCTCACCCAACACCCCACCATGGAGAGCTTAGTGGTACAAGTGTCCACTTCCAGAGTAAATCCTAGGTGCATTCCATACCACTCCACCGGACAAGGACTCCAAGAGGCTGGATCCCTTCAGAAATAATATGTTTCTTCTAATAGCTTGACTCTGCGGTTGGTGAACACTGAATGCCTTTTGGCCCAATACTCCCATTCATTCTGGGACTCGGTTGTGATGGTGCTGCCTAAGGTCTCGGAGGAGGCCCAAGCCATACTCTCCCAAGGTACTGCTAACGGGAGGGATGTAGCTAAGTTCGCCATATGCTTTTGTCTGGGCATGACCAACACACTAGGTAAAGCAGTTTCATCATTGGTGACCCATAGGCACCATGCCTAATTGAGAACCATTGGCTTTTCGTGGGATATCTAGGCCTCACACATGGACATGACCATTGATGGCTCTCATCTCTTGGGAGACTAAGCGGCCTCAGCGCTGGACCACTTCAAGGAAAGCAGAGCTATAGCTAGGTCCATGTGCCTTAACATGGCCCCTTGCAAACACCAGTCTGCCTTTTGCCTCCTTTGCTGGTTATGGAAGGGGCTCTACCTGCTCAGCCACCATAGCATGCACGCTTCCCATCCTCTGTGCTGAGGACACAGTACCCACAGACCTTGTGGGTCAGGTAGCAGAGGTCGGGCCAGTTCCCCAACCCCCAGCAGACGCAGCCTTGAAGGCTCTTTAGTTTGCCCTCCAACCATCATGGGCACCCAGTGAGAGGAAGGATACATCATCATTTGCACCACAGGAGGTCTATAACATCCTACTTCTGGGTCTCCAGATTGTCAGAAGGGGCTACTTCCTCCCCTTTGTGACTACCCCACCACCAATGCCAACCACGTGTGACAGGCTGACGGAGGAGCGTACCTCCCTATTCCATCAGGAAGCGGAGTCTCTCTTGGCTAAGGGAGCCAAAGAGAGGGTGTCTGCATCAGAAGTAAGTTCTAGTTGCTATTCCCTCTTCAAGAGTAGACCAGGCATTCAGATTTGGTAAAGTTCAGGAACTGTTTGAGATGCTAGATCCCTAGAAAGAGGATAAACAATGCAACATATTGTATCTTGGGTGATGCTTAATTCTTGTCCATTATCACAACCATTGAGTAAAGCTTCAGAAAGATGGTCCTCTCTCTCCAAAGTGCTTTCTTACATATTCTCAAAAACTCTCTCTCTCTCTCTCTCTCTCTCTCTCTCTCTATATATATATATATATATATATATATATATATATATATATATATATATATATATATATATATATTTTCACTGAAAATACCATAGGTTTCAGGGGTGATATAGTTAGCTGGACTTTTCACTTGTACAAAACCATTGAAATTCCCCCGTTATAGTTAGTTCAGCTAACTATAACTCGCGTGCCCGCAATGCAGTGCTGATGATGTTACATGTTGCATTTTTAAATATATTTTTGCGAAGTCGGGTGTGTGCATCGTGAGTGCAGAAAACCAGGTCAGCAGAGCTGCTGTAGAGCCTAAGAACTAGGTCAGCAGAGCTGCTCTAGAGCCAGATAACCAGGTCAGCAGAGCTGTTGTAGAGCCAGAGAAACCAGGTCAGCAGAGCTGCTTTAGAGGGAGAGAACCAGGTCAGCAGAGCTGCTTTAGAGCCAGAGAACCAGGCCAGCAGAGCTGCTTTGAAGCCAGAGAACCAGGTCAGCAAAGCTGCTTTAGAGCCAGAGAACCAGGTCAGCAGAGCTGCTCTAGAGCCAGAGAACCAAGTCAGCAGAGCTGCTTTAGAGCCATAGATCCAGGTCAGCAGAGCTGCTTTAGAGCCAAAGAACCAGGTCAGAAGAGCTGCTCTAGAGCCTAAGAACCAGGTCAGCAGATCTGCTCTAGAGCCAGAGAACCAGGTCAGCAGAGCTGCTGTAGAGTCAGAGAAACCAGGTCAGTAGAGCTGCTTTAGTGGGAGAGAACCAGGTCAGCAGAGCTGCTCTAGAGGGAGAGAAACAGGTCAGCAGAGCTGCTCTAGAGCCAGAGAACCATGTCAGCAGAACTGCTTTAGAGCCATAGAACCGGGTCAGCAGAGCTGTTTTAGAGCCAGAGAACCAGGTCAGCAGAGCTATTGTAGAGCCAGAGAACCAGATCAGCAGAGCTGGTCTGTAGCCTAAGAACTAGGTCAGCAGAGCTGCTCTAGAGCCAGAGAACCAGGTCAGCAGAGCTGCTTTAGAGGGAAAGAACCAGGTCAGCAGAGCTGCTTTAGAGCCAGAGAACCAGGCCAGCAGAGCTGCTCTAGCTGACACTGACTGACTGACAATGACTGACTGACTCTGACTGACTGACACTCACTGACACTGATTGACTGACACTGATTGACTGAAACTGACTGACTGACACTGATTGACACTGACTGACTGACACACACTGACACTGATAGACTGACACTGACTGCCTGACTGACACTGACTGACTGACACTGACTGACACTGACTGACACTGACTGACTACTCTCTACTACTCTACTACTCACTCTCTACTACTCACTCTCTACTACTCTACTACTCTCTGCTACTCTCTCTCTACTGCTCTCTACTATTCACTCTACTACTTTCTACAACTCTCTACCACTCACTCTCTACTACTCTACTACTCTCTCTCTACTACTCTCTCTCTACTACTCACTCTCTACTACTCACTCTACTACTCTCTACTACTCACTCCCTACTACTCTCTCTCTACTACTCACTCCCTACTACTCACTCTTCACTACTCACTCTCTACTACTCGCTCTCTACTACTCTCTACTACTCACTCTCTGCTACTCTACTACTACTCTACAACTCACTCTCTACTACTCTCTACTAATCTCTCTCTACTACTCACTCTCTACTACTCATACTACTCACTCTCTACTACTCTCTCTCTACTACTCTCTCTCTACTACTCACTCTCTACTACTCTCTCATAATCACTGTCCACTACTTACTCTCTACTACTCACTCTCTACTACTCTCTACTACTCACTCTCTACTACTCTACTACTCTCTACTACTCTCTCTACTACTCACTCTCTACTACTCACTCTCTACTACTCTACTACTCTCTGCTACTCTCTCTCTACTGCTCTCTACTACTCACTCTACTACTTTCTATAACTCTCTACCACTCACTCTCTACTACTCACTCTCGACTACTCTCTACTACTCTCTCTACTACTCACTCTCTACTACTTACTCTACTTCTCTCTACTACTCACTCTCTTCTACTCTCTCTCTACTACTCACTCTCCACTACTCACTCTCTATTACTCGCTCTCTACTACTCCCTACTACTCACTCTACTACTCACTCTCTGCTACTCTACTACTCTCTACTACTCACTCTTTACTACTCTGTCTACTACTCACTGTCTACTACTCACTTTCTACTATACTACTCTCTACTACTCACTCTCTACTACTCTACTGCTCTCTGCTACTCTCTCTCTACTGCTCTCTACTACTCACTCTACTACTTTCTATTACTCTCTACCACTCACTCTCTACTACTCTACTACTCACTCTCTACTACTCTCTATTACTCTCTCTCTACTACTCACTCTCTACTACTCACTCTACTACTCTCCACTACACTATCTCTACTACTCGCTCTCTACTCGCTCTCTACTACTCACTCTCTGCTACTCTACTACTTTCTACTACTCTCTCTACTACTCACTCTCTACTACTCTGTCTACTGCTCACTCTCTACTACTCACTCTCTACTACTCTACTACTCACTCTCTACTGCACACTCTCTAATACACACTCTCTACTACTTGCTCTCTACTACTCACTCTACTACTCACTCTACTACTCACTCTCTACTACTCCCTACTACTCATTCTACCACTCACTCTCTACTACTATCTACTACTCACTCTCTACTACTCACTCTCTTCTACTCACTTTCTACTACTCTACTACTCCCTACTACTCTCTCTCTACTACTCACTCTCTACTACTCACTCTCTACTACTCTTTACTACTCACTCTCTACTACTCACTCTCTACTACTCTCTCTCTACTACTCTCTACTACTCTCTACTACTCTCTACTACTCTCTCGCTACTACTCTACTACTCTCTACTACTCACTCTACTATTCGCTCTCTACTACTCACTCTCTACTACTCTCTACTACTCACTCTCTACTACTCTCTACTACTCACTCTACTACTCATTGTCTACTACTCACTACTACTCTCTCTCTGCTACTCACTCTTAACTACTCACTCTCTACTACTCTCTCATAATCACTCTCCACTACTCACTCTCCACCACTCACTCTCTACTAATCTCTACTACTCACTCTCTACTACTCTACTACTCTATACTACTCTCTCTACTACTCACTCTCTACTACTCTACTACTCTCTGCTACTCTATCTCTACTGCTCTCTACTACTCACTCTACTACTTTCTACAACCTCTACCACTCACTCTCTACTACTCTACTACTCACTCTCGACTACTCTCTCTCTACTACACACTCTCTACTACTCACTCTCCACTACTCACTCTACTACTCGCTCTCTACTACTCTCTACTACTCACTCTACAACTCACTCTCTGCTACTCTATTACTCTCTACTAATCTCTCTACTACTCACTCTCTACTACTCTGTCTACTACTCACTCTCTACTACTCACTCTCTACTATACTACTCTCTACTACTCACTCTCTACTACTCTACTGCTCTCTACTACTCTCTCTCTACTACTCTCTACTACTCACTCTACTACTTTCTACTACTCTCTACCACTCCCTCTCTACTACTCTACTACTCACTCTCTACTACTCTCTATTACTCTCTCTCTACTACTCACTCTACTACTCTCCACTACTCTCCACTACTCTATCTCTACTACTCGCTCTCTACTCCTCTCTACTACTCACTCTCTGCTACTCTACTACTTTCTACTACTCTCTCTACTGCTCACTCTCTACTACCCACTCTCTACTACTCACTCTCTACTACTCTACTACTCTCTCTACTACTCACTCTCTACTACTCTCTACTACTCACTCTCTACTACGCACTCTCTAATACACACTCTCTACTACTTGCTCTCTACTACTCACTCTACTACTCACTCTACTACTCACTCTCTACTACTCCACTACTTTACTACTCACTCTCTACTACTCACTCTCTTCTACTCACTCTCTACTACTCTACTACTCCCTACTACTCTCGCTCTACTACTCACTCTCTACTACTCTTTACTACTCACTCTCTACTACTCACTCTCTACTACTCTCTCTCTACTACTCCCTACTACTCTCTACTACTCACTCTCTACTACTCTCTCGCTACTACTCTCTACTACTCTCTACTACTCACTCTACTATTCACTCTCTACTACTCACTCTCTCTACTCTCTACTACTCTCTACTACTCACTCTACTACTCATTCTCTACTACTCTCTCCCTGCTACTCACTCTCCACTACTCTCTCTACTACTCTCTACTACTCACTCTCTACTACTCTCTACTACTCACTCTCTACTACTCACTCTCTACTACTCTCTACTACTCACTCTCTATTACCCAGTCTCTACTAGTCTCTACTACTCACTCTACTACTCTCTCCTACTCACTCTCTACTACTCTCTCCTACTCACTCTCTACTCTCTACTCTCTATTACTCATCCTCCACTCTCTACCTCTCTACCTCTCTCTACCTCTCACTGTACTACTCTCTACCTCTCTACCTCTACCTCTCTACCTCTACCTCTCTACCTCTAACTCTCTACCTCTACACCTCTACATATGCACATATATATATGCATATGCATTTATATCTATGTATGTGTATATATATATACATACATAGATAAACATATATATAATATGCATATTACCTACTGGCAGTCGCCAGTAGGTAGTTATAGTTAGGACCTATTTTCCATAGGAAATCTGCAACATTCTATTTGGAATAACATTGGCGCCGTTTGATGAATCTTCGTGAAATTTTCCAAACTTTTGACCGGTCCGCTCCTATCCTGAAAATTTCACGGTGATTCGTCAAGCGGGGGCCGAGAAAAAAGGGGGGTCCCAAAACACATTTTTCCCAAGCATTTTCCCATCTACTACTCACTCTCTACTACTCTGTCTACTGCTCACTCTCTACTACTCACTCTCTACTACTCTACTACTCACTCTCTACTGCACACTCTCTAATACACACTCTCTACTACTTGCTCTCTACTACTCACTCTACTACTCACTCTACTACTCACTCTCTACTACTCCCTACTACTCATTCTACCACTCACTCTCTACTACTATCTACTACTCACTCTCTACTACTCACTCTCTTCTACTCACTTTCTACTACTCTACTACTCCCTACTACTCTCTCTCTACTACTCACTCTCTACTACTCACTCTCTACTACTCTTTACTACTCACTCTCTACTACTCACTCTCTACTACTCTCTCTCTACTACTCTCTACTACTCTCTACTACTCTCTACTACTCTCTACTACTCTCTCGCTACTACTCTACTACTCTCTACTACTCACTCTACTATTCGCTCTCTACTACTCACTCTCTACTACTCTCTACTACTCACTCTCTACTACTCTCTACTACTCACTCTACTACTCATTGTCTACTACTCACTACTACTCTCTCTCTACTACTCACTCTCTACTACTCACTCTCTACTACTCTTTACTACTCACTCTCTACTACTCACTCTCTACTACTCTCTCTCTACTACTCTCTACTACTCTCTACTACTCTCTACTACTCTCTCGCTACTACTCTACTACTCTCTACTACTCACTCTACTATTCGCTCTCTACTACTCACTCTCTACTACTCTCTACTACTCACTCTCTACTACTCTCTACTACTCACTCTACTACTCATTGTCTACTACTCACTACTACTCTCTCTCTGCTACTCACTCTTAACTACTCACTCTCTACTACTCTCTCATAATCACTCTCCACTACTCACTCTCCACTACTCACTCTCTACTAATCTCTACTACTCACTCTCTACTACTCTACTACTCTATACTACTCTCTCTACTACTCACTCTCTACTACTCTACTACTCTCTGCTACTCTCTCTCTACTGCTCTCTACTACTCACTCTACTACTTTCTACAACTCTCTACCACTCACTCTCTACTACTCTACTACTCACTCTCGACTACTCTCTCTCTACTACACACTCTCTACTACTCACTCTCCACTACTCACTCTACTACTCACTCTCTACTACTCTCTACTACTCACTCTACAACTCACTCTCTGCTACTCTATTACTCTCTACTAATCTCTCTACTACTCACTCTCTACTACTCTGTCTACTACTCACTCTCTACTACTCACTCTCTACTATACTACTCTCTACTACTCACTCTCTACTACTCTACTGCTCTCTACTACTCTCTCTCTACTACTCTCTACTACTCACTCTACTACTTTCTACTACTCTCTACCACTCCCTCTCTACTACTCTACTACTCACTCTCTACTACTCTCTATTACTCTCTCTCTACTACTCACTCTACTACTCTCCACTACTCTATCTCTACTACTCGCTCTCTACTCCTCTCTACTACTCACTCTCTGCTACTCTACTACTTTCTACTACTCTCTCTACTGCTCACTCTCTACTACCCACTCTCTACTACTCACTCTCTACTACTCTACTACTCTCTCTACTACTCACTCTCTACTACTCTCTACTACTCACTCTCTACTACACACTCTCTAATACACACTCTCTACTACTTGCTCTCTACTACTCACTCTACTACTCACTCTACTACTCACTCTCTACTACTCCACTACTTTACTACTCACTCTCTACTACTCACTCTCTTCTACTCACTCTCTACTACTCTACTACTCCCTACTACTCTCGCTCTACTACTCACTCTCTACTACTCTTTACTACTCACTCTCTACTACTCACTCTCTACTACTCTCTCTCTACTACTCCCTACTACTCTCTACTACTCACTCTCTACTACTCTCTCGCTACTACTCTCTACTACTCTCTACTACTCACTCTACTATTCACTCTCTACTACTCACTCTCTCTACTCTCTACTACTCACTCTCTACTACTCTCTACTACTCACTCTACTACTCATTCTCTACTACTCTCTCCCTGCTACTCACTCTCCACTACTCTCTCTACTACTCTCTACTACTCACTCTCTACTACTCTCTACTACTCACTCTACTACTCACTCTCTACTACTCTCTACTACTCACTCTCTATTACCCAGTCTCTACTAGTCTCTACTACTCACTCTACTACTCTCTCCTACTCACTCTCTACTACTCTCTCCTACTCACTCTCTACTCTCTACTCTCTATTACTCATCCTCCACTCTCTACCTCTCTACCTCTCTCTACCTCTCACTGTACTACTCTCTACCTCTCTACCTCTACCTCTCTACCTCTACCTCTCTACCTCTAACTCTCTACCTCTACACCTCTACCGCTCTACCTCTCTCTACCTCTCTCTACACGTGCACATATGCACATATATATATGCATATGCATTTATATCTATGTATGTGTATATATATATACATACATAGATAAACATATATATAATATGCATATTACCTACTGGCAGTCGCCAGTAGGTAGTTATAGTTAGGACCTATTTTCCATAGGAAATCCGCAACATTCTATTTGGAATAACATTGGCGCCGTTTGATGAATCTTCGTGAAATTTTCCAAACTTTTGACCGGTCCGCTCCTATCCTGAAAATTTCACGGTGATTCGTCAAGCGGGGGCCGAGAAAAAAGGGGGGTCCCAAAACACATTTTTCCCAAGCATTTTCCCATCGGACCTGTTGACGCAGCTACAGCCCGAACTGCTGAACGGAATTACACCAAATTTGGCAAAGAGGTAGTCCTCAGTTCAGACTCGTGCCTTTTGCTTAAATGGTGTAAATCCGTTCAGTAGTTTCTGAGAAAATCAAATTCCCATATATATCTGGGCGGAGCCTAACCACACATCTCATCGTGAGATCTGATTGGCTGTCAGTACTTCATCCAAGAAGTGTTGGCAGCCATCTTGGGACCAATATACATGATAGCACCTCATTAAGAAGCAGTTAATAGAAGGTTTTAAGACTTTAGTTACATTATAAATCATTTGTTGATGGTACCATACTCATTTTAGGAATTGTGGTGTGTTCTAAGGTGATTTTACGATGTGAAAAAGCCTCCTGCTTTGATATCATGAATAATGTTTGAGAGAAAACTATTTTCTCATGATTTTCCCACAGAGGTTTGGAAGGTGATCTATAAGCTAAACTGAGAGCATATTTTCTGTAAATTCACATTATCTTTCTCAGTCATGTGAGAATGAAGTCTGACATTCTCAGTAAAACATGTACATCCAACAAGGGCAGAGACTGTCAGTTTATTCCTTTGTGTTCTACTGCAGCTTCCCAGAGTGTTCAAAAAGAACAACTAGAGCGCTAACAGTCCTACTTATGACAAACATATGGCACACCTGAAGCCATCTTGATTGGAATAAAGTGGTAACTCTTAAAACATTTAATTTAAAAAGGAACAAAATGTGGGGGTTCATATTGTCATAGAAAGTATGGTTAGTGCTGCAGAAAGAAAAATTAGGGCACATTTTGAGTGGCTTCTCAAATCTTCTTCTATTTCATAAAAAAATTCTGACATGCAGACTGAAACATGCACTTTCAATACCAGCAGCAGACTTCCCTGGTGAGCAGTAGCTTTACTACAGTGATCTAATAAGCAACTAGAGTGCTAACATTCTGAATTGATGGCAAATGTGTGACACATCTGAATGCCTTCTTGATGGAATCAAAGTAAAAAACTGAAAGTATTTCCTACTGAGGAGACTATAGTAAATGAGGAAATTAGGAAACTTCATAACAAATAAGTCTCCAAAAATAGCCACCAGAGGCAAAAAAGCCCAAATGTAGGCCAAATATCAACCATATACAGCCCAAGTATAGCCCAATGACAGAATGTCCTAGAGTGTTCTAACGAACAACTAGAGCGCTAACAGTCTTACTTATGACAAAAGTATGGCACACCTGAAGCCATCTTGATTGGAATAAAGTGGTAACACTTAAAACATTTAATTTACAAAGGAACAATAGAAATTATGATTAGTGCTGCAGACAGAAAAATTAGGACACATTTTGACTTCTTAAATCCTCTTCTATTTCATAAATAAATTCTGACATGCAGACTGAAATATGCACTTTGAATACCAGCAGCAGACTTCCCTGGTGAGCAGTAGCTTTACTACAGTGATCTAATGAGCAACTAGAGTGCTAACATTCAGAATTTCTGGCAAATGTGTGACACATCTGAATGCCTTCTTGATGGAATCAAAGTAAAAAACTGAAAGTATTTCCTACTGAGGAGACTGTAGTAAATGAGGAAATTAGGAAACTTCATAACAAATAAGTCTCCCAAAATAGCCACCAGAGACAAAAAAGCCCAAATGTAGCCCAAATATCACCCATATGTAGCCCAAGTATAGCCCAATGACAGAATGTCCTAGAGTGTTCTAACGAACAACTAGAGCGCTAACAGTCTTACTTATGACAAAAGTATGGCACACCTGAAGCCATCTTGATTGGAATAAAGTGGTAACACTTAAAACATTTAATTTACAAAGGAACAATAGAAATTATGATTAGTGCTGCAGACAGAAAAATTAGGACACATTTTGACTTCTTAAATCCTCTTCTATTACATAAATAAATTCTGACATGCAGACTGAAATATGCACTTTGAATACCAGCAGCAGACTTCCCTGGTGAGCAGTAGCTTTACTACAGTGATCTAATGAGCAACTAGAGTGCTAACATTCAGAATTTATGGCAAATGTGTGACACATCTGAATGCCTTCTTGATGGAACCAAAGTAAAAAACTGAAAGTATTTCCTACTGAGGAGACTGCAGTAAATGAGGAAATTAGGAAACTTCATAACAAATAAATCTCCCAAGATGGCCACCAGAGACAAAAGAGCCCAAATGTAGCCCAAATATCACCCAGATGTAGCCCAAGTATAGCCCAATGTCAGAATGTCCCAGAGTGTTCTAATGAACAACTAGAGCGCTAACAGTCTTACTTATGACAAAAGTATGGCACACCTGAAGCCATCTTGATTGGAATAAAGTGGCAACACTTAAAACATTTAATTTACAAAGGAACAAAATGAGGGGGTTCATTTTGCCATAGAAATTATGATTAGTGCTGCAGACAGAAAAATGAGGGCACATTTTGACTTCTCAAATCCTCTTCTATTTCATTAAAAAATTCTGCTATGCAGACTGAAACATGCACTTTGAATACCAGCAGCAGACTTCCCTGGTGAGCAGTAGTTTTACTACAGTGATCTAATGAGCAACTGGAGTGCTAACATTCAGAATTTATGGCAAATGTGTGACATATCTGAATACCTTCTTGATGGAATCAAAGTAAAAAACTGAAAGCATTTCCTACTGAGGAGACTGCAGTAAATGAGAAAATTAGGAAACTTCATAACAAATAAATCTCCCAAGATGGCCACCAGAGACAAAAGAGCCCAAATGCAGCACAAATATCACCCAGATGTAGCCCACATGTAGCCCAATGACAGAAGTGTGCAAAACACTTATTTTTTGTCTATTTGCAGTTGTATATAGTGCAGACTTGTCAGGTATTGGAGTGCTTTACATGAGCATTGGTTACATCACCAAGATCAAATTCGTTTTAGTTGTAGACATGGGGAGATTAAGTGATTTGACCCAAATCACAGAATGGTGAGCTGAAGCAGAAACTCCAACCTGGTTTCCCAGTTTCAAAGTCTGCAGCTCTGGAAGTAACACCACATCCTCTCCCCTAAGTGCAACATTTAATCAACTGGTCAACTGGATAAAAAAACATAAAGATTACAAATAATTTAAAAGTTCTTTGTCGCTATTTGAAAACTCAGAAAATATGTCCTCATTTTAGTTTTTTAGAGCACTAACCATAATTCTGATGCAAATAAGACCCTCTCATATATGTAATTTCTAAAGGAAATGCTCTAGGTATTACAGTTTTGATTGCATCAAGATGACGTCAGGCGTTCCACACTTTTGTAATAAATATAGAATGTTAGCAATCTAGTTGTTCATTGGGATACTGTTGAGAGGCAGAGGCCAGGGGCGCGGACTCTGAAAATTGAAGGCAGGTAGGAGAGTGCAGAGGCAACAATTTGACCACACTGGGCAGGCAGGAAGGGCAGTGGCAGCACAACAGACTATGGAGGGCAGCGGAAAGGGGTGCACGGGCAACAAACCAACAATACAGGACTGGCAAGAGAGGCTGTGGCAATATAATCGACCATTGTGGGCAGAAGGAAGAGGCAGTGGTAGTACAACCATACATGCCAACAGACCCGTTTCAGCCAGAAAACGTCCAATGTTTTTAAGCTCAAATGGGCTTTATTTGATCTGTCTCCTGTCTACAATCTCCTCTTATTCAATGTAACTCAAAGGGGAAAATCAATACCCCAGGTATTTTTTCAAAATCTCCCTCTTACCAAGTTCAAAATGTTCGCAAGTATGGTACATTGGATCATGGTAGGCAGGAGGAATTGGGGTAGGGACATGGACTTGGATAACAGAGGACAGGAGGAACATGGAGAGGTGCACCAAACTGACCCTACAGGGCAGGCATCAGGGTTTGCAGCAGCATAATATACCACACAGGGCATGCGGGACGGGAGTGCAGCACAACAGTTCATAGAAAGCAATAGGGAGGGGACAGGACCATGCACATGGACAACAGAGAACAGAGGGGAAAGAGGCAATGGTAGATAGCTGACCATAATGGACAGACAGGAGAGAAAGCTGCAGCATAACAGACCATAAAGGGCAGGAGGGACGGATCAGGGGCATTACAATGGAACAGACAAGCCAGGAGGGAGGGAATAGAGGTCTGCAAATGGAAACAGAGGGCTGGGGGCAAGGGGGCAGGGCAGGAGCAGCAAGATGACCATGGAGGTCAGGCAAGATGGGCACTAGAAACAAGACACACCATGGAGAGCAACAGTGAGACTATGATGGCATACACACAGACCATGGAGGGAAGGTGGGAGGGGGTCAGGGGCAGCTAGCTGACCACACAGGGAAGGTGGGAGGGGCCATGGCAGCACAGAAGACCATGCATGGCAAGCGGGAGGGTTAGTGGCAGCACAATGGCTATGATGGGCAAGAAGGAGGGTGCAGGGGCATGAACAAAGGACCATGGAGGTTAGAAGGGAGGGTCAGGACCTGAGCACAGGCAAGAGAGTTCAGGGGAAGGGACCTCACAACAGACCGCGTGGGGCAGGCAGGAGGAGCAGTTGCAGCACAACAGACCAGGGAGGGCAGAAGGGTGTGGCAGTAAAATGGACCATGGAGGACAGGAGGAAGGGGATAGGGGCATGGCAAGTGGACAGGCAGGGTGGAGGTGGCAGGGACAGGTTACAGTCATCTGACAATGCTAGGCAGGAGGGAGGGGAGTGGCAGCTCAACAGTACACTCAGAGTAGATAGGAGTGGCAGGTCCATGGAACATGGTGGGCAAAAAGAATGGGGCATGCACAAAGACATCGGAGGGCAGGGGGAAGGAGAATAGGGGCAGCAAGCTAAGCACAGAGGCTAAGCAGGAGGTCAATGATGGCCCATAGAATTGGGCAATGGAGGGCAGGAGGAGTGGACTGGTACATCATTTTAAATGGAGGGCAGTGGCAGCACATCAGACCATGCATGGCAGGAGGGAGGAGGCTAATCCATGGATTCAGACAACAGAGGATAGGGAGGAGGTGGATTGGGCACCAAGCTAACTGTTCAGAGAAGGTGGGTATTAGGAACGTTATTGTTTTTAAAATGTGTGTCTGTGCGAACTACTTAAAATATGAACAAGTATGCAGCATAATCTCACTTTTATTCAGGAAGAAGAGGACATTTGTGACTGTGACTCTGGGCTCACTTGGCAGAAACACCCCCTGTCCCTCCACCCCCATTGCAAAATGTAATGCCAGTGAAAAGGGTAGGTGGACGCAGTGTTATATAGAACATAGTCCTGAGAGCACGATTGAAAATGAAAACTAGATATAGTATATGGTATAAACTATGCACCAAAAAGTGTGATATAAGATGAACCGCGGTGTGAAATATAATATGCAATACATTGTGCACAATGACAGATTCATTGGAGAGCACGAGATAGCACAGGCACTAGCGTGTGCTATGCGATATGCGCCTTTGGAGTGTAATATGCACAGGGCAGTTTTGTGTAACCTAACTAGTCTCTAAAGTTGTAATATAAAATATGTGCTGTGGAGTTTAACGTTGCATATGCACTGTGACAAAGATATGGATCCCAGATTGTAGTATGTATGGCATAGCGCTGTGCGTTATAACATAGGCATCGAGGAAGGCACGTTAGATGGGGCAATATAACCCATGCGAAGGCAAGTGTGGCATGACATATTCACGGGGTGGTGTTACAGTGCACATGGGCTAGAAAGTGTCATAGCATACGCACTAGCTGGTGGAATACAACACAGAGGTGTGTGGCACTCGGCGGGCACTGGTGGGTGTAACACAACATTGGGCTCGGCCAGAAGCACGCTGTGACTCTCAAGTGAGGTTCGTCTCCTTTCCAGAGAGTAAAATAAAAAGTATTACACATCCGGCGTGGATGTGTCTTTTATTAACCGTGAGGGGGGTTTCTTGCATAGTTTGGTCGAATGTTGTTTCTTTCTGCATTTCTTTTTTTTCTTTCTGTGCATTTTTTCTTCTTTCTTCACATGTCCTATCTCTGTACGCATAGTTAGAAATTAGCATCGAATTTATACGAGAGTGTCAGAGCATTACAATTGAGGCTACATCAATTTTTGTATAAACTCATAAACCATATGAGATAAGTACGTCACTAAAGCGACAGCAAATAGCCGTTTATCAGATCGGATCTTTCATCCCACAAGATTTGACAGTCTTTTGACTCTTCAACCAGCTTCATCTATAAAGTATTGTCACGCATCTATTCAGATGTTGTAGCGCTCATAATCGGACAAATATAATACCGTCTAGGCAGTTATTCCTTGAGGACAACAACAGTCTTCTGATTTCTAGTAGCTCTATTTTTGGAGCACAGGAATTTCTCCTGATGAAGGCGTAGCTCACGCCGAAATACGCGTCAAACAGTATATAGTCACGCCATAACATCGTCTATATATTCTTCATGTTCATTATCAATTTTATGAATGTTATGATTTTAATTTAGATATGTGTAGAATACTATGATATTTTTATGTAACTTTTCTATGAACAATTGTAATTAACATAATAAACACACATATATTTTTATGCTCATTGTTGTTTTTAGTTTTCTCTACTTGACCGTATGACACACAATTCGTTTTACCTTCTATGATTGCCTAGGTTGTTATTTTTCAAATATAGTTTACCCTGTCCTAGGAATTGGAACTATTAGGGGTCCTTGTTTTATTCGCATATGTGTGCATGAGTGTGGCATGCGTGTTACACACTGTATGTGTCTTAGTGAACCAGAGTGAGGAAGGCCTGTGTGTTCCATTTTGGAAGCCCATTGCCTGCTCATGCGCACATGATTTAGGTAATGTTACTTTCCCAGACAGTTGAGGGTATTGCTGACATTCCAGATTCTGGAGGGAGAAGGCTTGGATACAGAAGTGGGGAAATATCAGATAAGGTCCCAATAGAACTCCACAGTAGTCATTTTGCTGCAAACATCTGTTGATCAGGCTCTTTGAATAGTGTCATTTTGGGGGTGGTTGGGGTGAAGGGTGGAACTGTATTTATTGTTGGAGTTTGAATGATCCCTCAGAAAAGATTGGTATTTTTCCTCTCCTCCTGATCACTGTCAATAGTAACTATTATAACCAGGTCCAGAATGCTCACACCTTTTTGTGCATCTGCAATGGGTGCTCCTGCATGGAGATGGACCTACTTTTAGCAATATCACTCTATGCAAAGTTTGAGTCTGAAAAACAGCGCTGGAGACAACAGAGGAAAAGAGAACCAGCCCAACTAATTCTCAAAATGAAGACAGAGAATATACATCCCATATTTGCTTAACCTATATAAATGTGGGAGCCATTAGCCAATTTCTTCCAATTCCATGTTCTCTTCAACGAAAGCAGTGCTCCACAGAGTACTCAGTGCGCTACTCGGCAGACCAGAGATTCTATCTGCCTGACAGCCAGCTTCCCAGAGGTGAGGAAACATCATATGGAGTTGGGCCTTGGTGGAAGAAGCAGAATGTCTAGACTAGCCATGAAGCCAATCAATCTGTGGCTGAGAGAGGAACCCAACTCTATAGAGTTGTGATTGACCTGAAGCTCCAAAGCTGCTTGACCCCTGAGGCTGTGAAGGTCTGCAAGCTGAAGGAAGACTTGGCAGATAGATCTTCATGTCCTGAGGTTTGTGGGCAGCACTCTGTCTATGTATGCTGTTACTGTGGGAAAATGTGATCAGTTGTCATTGCACTGCCATTGAAAAGTGATTCCACAGTGTGCTGCCATTAAGGAATTTGCTTCTGAGACAGAGTGCACCACCATTGTTAGACTAGGCATCTTTGGCGTGGTTTTCCCAGACTTTTTGCCTCTGTCTCCTGTATTTTTGATGCTGTACTGGAATTCATCTTTGCTGGCTTAGATGCTTTTGGCACTTTGCTACTACTGATCAGTGTCAAAGTGTAAGTGCTCCCTATGTAAATTCTTATTATGATTGGTTCTTCCTCATTGGCATATTTGATTTACTGGTCAGTCCCTAGTAAAGTACTTCTAGTTGGCCTGCAGCACTGATTGTGCCACCCACATGAGTAGTTCTGAAACTGTAACTCAGACCTGCCACTGCAGTGTTTGTACTCAGTTGTTAACTGCCATGTTGACTTGCCAAGTGCACCCACTTGCCAGGCCCTAACCTGCCCTTTTCTTACATGTTAGTCACTCCTAAGTAGGCCCTAGGTACCCCTGTGGGCAGGGTGAAGTGTATGTGGAAGGTAGGATATGCCCTGATGTGTGTTACATGTCCTGATAGTGAATTGCTACCAATTTAATTTTCACTATTGCAAGGCTACCTGTTTCCATAGGACAGAATGGGGAGTTTGTTATAAACATAACTTCCCCTGTGAACAAGGTAGGAAAATAAAGTTTATTATGTCTGAGCTCAGAATGTTAAAATGCGTCTTTTAGTGAGGGCGATTTTTACATTCTTTGCTTGAAAATACCACTTTTAGAAAGTAGCTATTTTCTTGTTTAGCCATCCAGTGTGCCTGTGCTAGGATGTGGATTGACTGTCTGGGTTTGGAGTGTCATTGGCTGGGGAGGAGCAGTGGACCTGGACTGCATTTAGAGTAGGAGGAGGAGATTTCCTTTCACCTGAATGGGCCTGGTCTGCTTTCCACAATGCTGTCTCCACCCCCAACCAGGAAGCTGCACCAGAGATGACAGAACTGATTTTGACTGAGCACAGGGCTTCTCTGCACAAAGAGAACAAAGACATTTTGGGGCATAAATATTAGACCTAAAACCCCTGAACTTTAGACTACTTCTGGAATCAAGAGGAACTTTTGCCAAGGAGAAGAGCTGGAGAAACTGAGGAGATGTACTGCCCTTGCTGTGTGTCTGGAGTTGGCCTACAGTTGCTGTTTCTGCCAAGGAAAGGAGAAGGACTTTGCTGTGTGCTGTGTCCCCTGCTTGAGGAAAGTCTCCAAGGGCTTGAGTAGAGCTTGCCTTCTGTTTTTGAAGTCTCAGGAACACAACGACTTCACCCCAGCTCCCCTGAACTTCCTTGCTGGGAGTTCTGACCTGACAAGAAGCGCATGTGACTGTGTGGGGCCTCCCGAGGATGTTTCTGCTACTGGGAGCCGGAAAGCATGCAACAACAAGAAAATCGTTGCATCTCCCTTCTTGTGACAGTTTTTCCGACGCAACACCATGGTGCAAGAAGAATCACCCTGCACCGCCGTGCCGTTGATGAAACTTACGCAGCCCTGCTCGACATCACTGCATCGTTCGCTAACGCATCTCGGATTTCCACGCATTGCCCCTGTGCGGCAAGCTTTCCCCAACACATCACCCGCGGATCAGAGTTGTCTCAGAATTGACGCATCGCTTCCCCCTACAGACTGGACCAGAAGCACCGCTTCCCTGAGCCAAGCAGAACTGTTGCATCGCATCTACGGAGGTCTCAGGAATCGACCCATCTCTTTGTTTTTCTACGCTTCCCATCGCTGCAGCTGTTTGGCTTCGTAACTTTTGTTTCAACTACAGGTACTTTGCAAGAAATCAAACATCCATAGTTTTTTATGGACTCAGTTGCTAAAACCTTTTGAAAGTCATAGTTCTTAATATTTGTATGTTGGATTTTTGTCGGTTTGGTCTTGTTGAGTTTAGATAAAGATACTCTATTTTTTCTAAACTGGTGTGGTGGCCATTTGTGGTGTTGGTATCACTGTGTTAATGTTAGTGTTGGTACGAATACTTTACACATTGCCTTTGGGAAAAGTCTGTCAGCTCGTTTCAAGCTACCAAGGGGGTAAGCAGGGGTTATCTAGAGTGTGTATTCCCCTTTCCCTGACTAGAAACAAGGGTCCCTATCTGTACAAAGGTACCTGCCTTTGCCAATAGAGACCCCCATTTCTTACAACCAAGAATTATATGCCTGATATGGAGTACAATGTCAAATAGTTGTGCCCGAGGCAGCATGCACCACCACTCAGACGTTATGCCTAGGTGGACCATGCCACCAACATTCAAGCCTGTGCTTGAGGAGTGCTGCGCCACTGCAACCGGTACACCAGTGCACTAGCCTCATACTGCTGTGACCTTTGACCTTGGTGGCTCGCCTACTACATCTCACTGATTACCTAGAAGAGGGTCCACCTTGACATAGTCAGCACCTACATTTGAGGATGTAGAACAGCATCTCCCTCTGTTATCCATCTGCCACCCTCATCTGGATTGCAAGTTCAGCTTCCAGTCAGCATTTCTCCTAGCAGAAGCGGATGGGAAGCAAAATGTCTGCTGCGTGTCAGTGCCATATTCCATGAAACGAACATTGAAACTGACACTTTGATGGCTGCACAAGACATACTTGAGACCTGTGAGCTAGAACTGAACTTTGCGAAATCTAAGAATTTATATTTGACCAAACCCCCTGGAGTGAAATGACTTCCTAGACACAATAACCCACCACATGACATTGCATTCTAAGAACACTTTTCACTCTACTTCGTATTTAAAAAGGTGAATACTATGAAGATCAACTGATTTTTAAAAATGTTTAGAATGAAATTGGATGTAGCGATCGTAAGTTGGAGCCTCTTCTTTAAGTAGAAACCGTGGAACATATAACATATTGCATATAGGAACCACATTACCATTCAGGTAACCTCCTTGCATTGCAAAACACATGTCCTTCTTTGTGGTCTTCTGCCTAATAATTCTTGTTTATTAAATATTTCAGTTTAGTGTTTTGCAACACTGTCCAATTTCAAGTTAGTAACTCGATGTAGGTGAACTTCAAGCTGATGATATGAGCTAAGACATTATGGGGAACACATTTTGAAAGCTGGGGGCATATGTATCAAGTTCCGTTTTTGCAATTCTCAAATAGCGATTTTTAGGGAATCGCTATTTGTGAATTGCAAAACGGGATGTAATAAAACATTCGCAAATGTTTTGCGATTTCTTAGCATTCCTTAATTGCCATCAGCAAATTGCTAATCGCAATTAAGGAATACCTTCCCATTCATTCCTATGGGCCAGGAGGCCAATAGGAATGAATGAGAAGACATTCTCAATTAGAGATTCACAATTAGAGATTCGCAAATTGAGAATAATTTCAAGGGTGCAAGGGTGTCATAAGGACACCCTGATGCACCCCTGAAATGAGCATGTGTGCGCAGTCTGTCTTAAGTCTGTCTTAAGTCTGTCTTAAGTTTGTCTTAAGTCTGTATTAGGTCTGTCTTAAGTCTGTCTTAAGTCTGTCTTAAGTCAGTTTTAAGTCTGTCTTAAGTTTGTCTTAAGTCAAACTTAAGACAAAATCCTAACTTTACTACTACTAAATGCCTTCTGTGAATACCAAAAGTAGTAAGTTTAGTATTTTGTCTTAAGTTAGTTCTGTGAATCGGGCCCAATGTGTATAGTATTTATGCAGCACACAAATAGTAACAAAATGTGAAAACACAATACAAGAAACATCCCAGACCAATTTAGGAAAATAGAATAAATAAGAATAAAAAAAATGGTGCCAGAGTGACAAAAGTCCAATCAGTACGACCAGTGATATTGCATTTTTCAATGTTTTTTTGTAAAATAGCACCAAGAAGTAGAAAGCACTAACAGTGGGTATCTGGTTGTGCTGGATCAGCACAAAGTCACAAGTCTGATTGCTCATGGAGCGCAGGCTGGACACAGGACCGAATTCGGCTGTGCTATGAGGATTTGCGGGGCTTTGGTGCCTCAACATCTGTTGTGTTGAAACTCTCAGCTGGGCGGTGAGGATTTGTGGGGCTTTGGGTTACCCTACATTGGAATCTGTGCAGCTTTCAGATGTGATCTGCACGGCAGGGCTCTGAAAAGCTTTGCATCACTCTGCTTTGGTTCCAGTAAAGCCTTTGGTTCGAAGCTGTATGACTTTGCCTTCAGTTAGGGAGTGAGGAGTGCAAGCCAAGGATCCAGTAATCGGGGGCACCTCTGGTCAGCTAGGCAGCTGCAGGCAGCCTTCTGGAAGCTTGTTGTTTCCCTGTAGCTCAGAAGAGGTCTGCCCAACTGAAAGTTGCAGTCACTCTGGGTAGCCTGGGAGCAGGCAAGGAGGTCCAAACTTCTTCTTTAGACAGCAAGGCAGTTCTTCCAACAGCAGGGCAGTCTCCTGAATCATCCACAGGTGCAGGAGTGTTCTGGTGTGGGGTCGGAGAGTGCCTCTTTTATCCCCAGTGGCAGCCTTTGCATGGGGGCCAACCCATAGCCCCCTCCCACACAAGTTCCATCCTGTTCCCCTGCCCTTCCTGCGTTTAGCTCTTCACTGACAGGCCTAGTGTCAGGTTCCTTTGTGTGTGCTGTTGGCGAAGCCCTTTGAAGTGTAAGTAGGGCTGGGCACAGCCTGTCCCCAGCCATAAAGCCAAGATGGACCATACTGTCCATCCAAATTCTTTTGTCACCTTGTATGACAGGAATCAGCAACCTGTAGTGAGGATACGGGATTCACTGCGGACATTGCTAAGTTAGCATATGTTAGTACATGCTTTTCTGCCATGTTGCTGCTTTTGCATAGGTTTCTACATGACTTTGTTTTCGCAAATCCTCTGCTTGTACTCATTCACATGAGAACCGTCTACCTTTGACGTTTCCTGCTGTACTCTGTGGGTTTCGTCTGCACATCGTGTTCAAGGTCGAAAAACAATGTCCCTTGTTAATCTGCCTTGGTCAGTCCACCGCATGTTAGACATTATACACACACAGCTGCACTACTGAACATCGAGTGATTTTAATATGGCATTGCATGCATGTTAGGCACTTCAAGAAAACCTTTCCAGAGAGAAGAGCTGTGCTTGAACGGAGATGTAAACTTTTGCATCTAAACCTGGAGGTATGGGGTCCCCCATGACAAAGCCCAGAGTTCTACTATTTCTATAATAAACTAGTTCCTAGCATGGGGAGGGTGGCAAGGCACGGTAGTCCTTTTTCCACTATCTTTATAGAATGATATCCCCGTTCTTTTTCTATGGAATTGTAACAATGCTTACTATCTTGTGTTTATGCATTTTGCTGCTAGTATTGGCTCGTATACTGCATTATAGAGCACATTAGTTAAAAGAAACTTTTTAAACTATACAGTGTCTCTGATTATTCACGTTGTCGACAAGTATGAGTGAGTGAATGAAAGAGGGTTCTTGCTCCCGCGATTCCTGGGAGAATCTGAGTTACATGTTCTACCATGTCTAATCATTGGTAGCTTCGCTGTAGTACGGAGAACGAATGAGACACTATAGCTCTTCGGATTCAGGTTCCGGGCACTAAGGTGGGTTGTTGCTACACCACTATACACTGAGGTCCATAGTTCTGTATATGTGCAGAATTTCTGCAACAAACCCATCACAGTAGAGACAGCCACAGCAATGTGACCCTGCTTACTGGCAGAAAGGGAGTTGGTGTGGGTGCCAAAAAACACAACTTTCTAAAAGTGGAATTTATGGAATTGAAACTTAATATCCAACTATACTGTTCAGGAGGATTTTACATTACAATTAATTTCATTATACACAACATATCTTTATCTGCCTTCAATCTTAAGTTAGCACCTATTAAGAGTAATAAAGTCACCCACTTTTAGGCTATGGGAGAGTGAGCCCTTACAATAGTGAAACACAACTTTAGAAGTTGTTTACTGTCAGGACATGTAAAATTTAAACACACATGTCCCACTTTTTAAATGCCGTGCACCCTGCCGTACGAGCCTTTATGGCCTATCTTAGAGATGGCTTATTAGTAGTAAAAAGGAAGGTGTAGTTCTAGGAAAAGTTTTATTTTGACAGGTTGAAACTGCAGTCTAAAAGTGCACTACCAGCAGCACTGGCTGTCCTGAGACATGTTTTAAAAGGCTGGTTATGTGGGTGGCACAATGTGTGCTGCAGGCCCATTAGTAACATTTAATTTACAGGCCCTGGTTACATATGGTACCATATACTAGGGACTTACAGGTAAAACAAAAAAAAAACATTTACCAATCAGGTGCATGCCAATTTTACAACTGGTTAGCAATGACAAAGTTCAGAGTCCTAAAAGCCAACAAACATGGGTTCAGCAAAGGAAGGCAGAGGAAAGCAAAATAAATCTGAGTCACCTTGCAGAAAGGGCTACGTCCAAAAATTGATTTCTTCATTTGTGCCAGTGATCTGTTATATTTACTCTATGATGACAATGGGTAATGTTTAGCACCCCTAACTGAAAGACACAGAGAGATCCTTCACTGTTTCCCAAAATCAGCCTATATTAGTTTTGAAGGCAAGCCATCTAACTCTCTGTACGTGCAAACCGTGAAGGACAGAGACATCAGAAACAAATGCGTATTCTATACTAATACTGATGTAATACAGGCACTTTCACATCTCGGAGCACCCTTTCTTTAAATGAATCAATTAGTTGAAAGCATACTTTCAAATAGATACTATGCAAGTAGTCACCAGGCTTCTCTGTCTCAATTAATTCGTCAACATTTCTTGTTTTCACACTCGTCCAGCATATGTGCATTGCCAAATGAAAACTATATTAATGAATTTGAGTTTAGTAGTCTGCTGCAAATGCCAGCCTCTCTGAAAGTACTCGTTTCTGGACCATAGCCAGGACTTGAACATTATCTGTAATTTGTTTTATTAGCATTTAGACTGGAAATGCTCCAGGTAGCTCATCTCAAGTGCCGAATTCTCTTTGGAAAATGGCTTCTCTATGTTGAGTAAACTACTTGATTTCATTTGGTTGCCAAAAGATCACTTTCAATGCTGACTCCAGAAATCAACTAAGCAGTGTTCATAGCATGGTATCCAGTAAACGCCATACGCTTTTGATGTTTTTTTTTCGTTAGATGATTGGAACACAGATCCTATTTTTTTAATACCTGGGATTTTGCGCGCAATACAGACATTTATATAAGGCTCTCTTTTTGTTCCATGGCAAAGACATCACGAAAAGAAAATATTAGTATCGATATTGTTGATGCATACTTAATTTTCTTAATTATTCTCCATTTATATGTTATTGCAAAAGTGTATTTGACTAACCATATTCATGAATTTAGTTTATTTCATTTAAGCATCAACATTGATTACTCGTTCTTCATGTTGTGATATATCTGATGCCATATTTCCGTTTGTTTACACTGCATTATGACCAACTGGTTTCTATACACATATGCTTCAATTTGCATAGATAAAATTGGATGATAAAATTTGCCTATACCCCTTTGGTTTCAAGCATAGTCTTAATACTTTTTGAAAATCTTTAAATATAATAAATATACTCGTGTTTTGGCTTTAAATAATTCATATTGCCATCAATGAAGAAAACGGAACAGGATCTGTGACAGGAGTTGGAACTGCTGTAATAAGATATATAACATTCTATGGTTCGGTTTAAATAAAATGGTAATTTGGAAATCTACGATATTTAGACATCTATCTTTTCCACATGGATTGACCTCTAAAGCATTCAAAAAAGTATCAAGCAATAAGGGTTAATCATAGACTAATGTGCTTTTCCACTCATGAGTATAAAGATGTGTGGCTCTGTAGTGATGTTATTTTTTTCCTGATTTGGAAACTATGTTTCCTATCGGAGAAACCCATATATCAGTCTGCGATTCATGGGACATATTATCAAGAACGGCTATAACATTATCAAACCATGATATATCTGTGTGAAGAGCCACAAACCTGGGCTTCTATTGGAATTGTCTACGGCATATTATCAAGTCCCTTATCACCTATTTAGCTGCAGTTTCCTGCCTTTAAAGCGGCAATAATATTATCGCTGTTCTTGATAATATGGCCCTAAGTATTTACTGATCTTTAAAGGAGTGGCTTTGTATGTATTTCTAGGTGCAAATTGCCCTTTGCAAAACTTATGAGAATCAATGAATTTATGAGTATGTGGGTGCACCATCACCACATCATGAATCCACTTCCCTGTCTCTAGACTTATTCCGTGCTGGAGCATTTTTAACCCTATACGTTCTATCTGTATGTTTGAATCTTCAGATATATTTATTCAGTGGTACTGGATCTCAGGATGTTTATGCAGACTTAGGTGCAGTTTAGGTGCAACTAGATTCAACCTATATACCAACAAATTCTTGAAAATTTTGCAACTCAGATTCAATAAAGATAGGGGTGCATTCCTGAGGCACACACAACTTGTAAAATGCCTCAAAGACCTTCTGAATGCATCAGGCTGGCCTGCTAACTGGAGGCTGGACTAACACACCAATGCCCACAGTAGCATCACAGACAATAAGGAAAACTATACCAAAGAGTATGTTTGCCAGGAAGAGTCACTAGTCACCCTCATCCTGAACAGGAAGCAGCTAATCACTGGTGACGAGGTCAATAGACTGTAGCGCATCGTGGTGACTAAGGTTATTTATATTACTTGAACAGCCCATCAGTACGGCCTGTTTCTCTGCTCTACTTAGGTTGGGTTGGAGCTTGCATACAAGTAAGGAACTAGAAGAACAGCCCAGGAGATTCTCAGCAGGGACTTTGGTTTCAGCCTTAGCCAGGAGGAATTGGGCATACTGCGGTTAAGCACTTTGGGCACATCAACTGCACGGGTGTCACAAGGTTCAAGTACAAAGACTTGCAACACAGCTCCAACCGAAGTCCAACTACAGTTCGGAATTCAAGCCACCACAGTTGTACAACACTTTCCCTAAGTACTGAAGTGTCTGGGTACATCTTTTCTCCAGATTTTTGGTGGGATGTTGTCTAACTGTAGAGAACCAGGCACCACTTTGGAATGGCTGCTATGTTGTTAATTTAGGTGAACTCTCTCCAGAAAGCCACTAAACAATTAGGAAAAAGGAATAGGAACTTGAAAATTATACATTCATCATCCATCTTGGAAATTACATTTTAACATCACCAAGTAAGTGTTGGCGGTTTGAAACGACACCCTGGATTTCTTGTCTGCTAATAAGAGGTAAAGTGCTGGTGCTCCTACTTTGAACTTGGTAAAATTGGTATACAACTGAATTGTTTATTTAATTTACCTATAAAGTCCTAGCAGAAGGTAACAAGTTTACACTGGGCCCGTAAATTGTATGCTGTCAGGGGACTGCAGCATTCATTATGCCATCCATTTCAGTGGCACTGTAAAGCCTGTCTATTGTAGCCTAGCTGTGCAGTTTTAAACAGAATTTTCAAAATAGCAAAATAATCACTTGTTGACATGCCTAAAGCTTCCTTTCACATGTTCGTAAGTCAATCCTAAGTAAACCCCATTGCCCATAAGGAGGGTGCATGGTATTTAAAAGTAAGGCTTGTAACGGTTTAATATTAAACATGTATAAAGTGAAAATGCCCCAAAAGCTATTTTCACAGTAGCAGGGTTCGCGGTTTCAAAGAAAAGCATACGATACAATAATATTTTAATAAATGTCATCTGCAGCTAGGAAACATATATATATATATATATATATTTAAATTTTGGGGCTTTTTGAAGTATTTGTCATGAGCCCAGTTCACTGGCGAAGTGGGATTTGCAATAAATAATTTGGAAAAGAGACTTTTTTCAGAAAGTTAAATTTGTCCTCCCTAAAGCTAAATCTGCATTTTGCTCCAATAATTAGCATTTGAGTAGGCATGAATCATGTGAACTTCGCTGACAGGAGCAAACAATAGGGCTGAGATGACATATCGTAACCTGACAGATTTGACATAATAGGTCTGTGAGATCCTTTTTGACTTTAAAGTGTAAAATCCTGCTTGACAGGTCTGCTGGGGTTTTTCATATGGCTCTTGGACACACTTGAAAGAAGTCTTCCCTATCACAGGCAAATGATAGCTGACACTTAGGCAGGTCCCTTCTTTTGTCCATCGAGTCGGATAGCTCTGAATCATAGACGACCTCTTTTTGACATTGCAGCGTCAAAGACATTTTGACACATCTACTGGGTTTACAAATAACATTTGGGGTGCACTTCAAAGGAGGGAAACAGGATGCCAAAACAATTATTGAGTATCCCGTCTGGGTTGTATACTTCTGTCTCCGAGGTGTTTGTGTGTACAGGGACTGCCTCAAGCTGTATCTTAGTTTGAGAAATAGAAGTATACTAGGATTATCACACACCCTTCACAGCCAAAGTTTGGTGTGGCTGAAGACATTGGCAAACTTAAAAATGCCCAAAGTGGGTATGGTTAGCTACAGGAACCTTTACTCCACTGGTTAGGAATCCCTAGGCGTCATTCCCATCCACTAGCCTATGTCAGGCATATTTGTGGCATCTCCAGGCATCCTCTTCAGAACACACCTGGACCTGAGAATGATCTGAAGAGGACTTAACGAGCTGTCTACAACCTGAGAAGGGCCATGAAGGACTGGGACCTGGTCTCTCTCTAGTACCCAGGACAAAGAAAGACTGACTCCTATTCAATCTACAGGGATACAATAAGCTCCAAGAGGCCTTTCCTGCAAATACCCAACAGATCAGTGGTACCTGGACATAGAATGGACTTTACCTGCCACTCTGTGACTCTCTATATGCCCCCCCCTGAGGTCCTGGGGAGCTTTAAATGTGTACACCTGTGGTGGATTGAGGATTCATGGACTAAAGTGAGAAGGTAAAGTCTTTTGGCCAGGGTGAATTTGGTTGGTGTATCTGATCCACACTCCAACTTGTTCAGCTTCAAATTGTGCCTAGGTCCTGTTCTATGGCAACCATTGACTATCATTGGCACTTTGTATTTGTTGGAGCTATTACCACCTAAAACTTTATTGAATTTTTGTCAGTCTTGTATCATTTTGTTTATTATGTTTGTTTAATGTATTTTTGAAGTTTGATTATTTTGCATTTTGAGATTATTTTGGTACTGCATAAATGCTCTACACATTGCCCTAAGTTAAGCCTGTCTGCTCTGTGCCATAGCTACCAGTAGATTGAGCTCAGGTTTATTGAAGCATCCTGACAAGGATTATGAATAATACTTGTGGTGGATACTTAACCCCCTAAACTATTAACCCAGTTTCTTACATTCACCATCAACTCTAGGTAATGGTAATTACAAGTGTACTTGCTGTGTTCATGAAACATTTGGTAAAATGTTTGGTATAATGCTAATTAAGTATTAAAGCATTACAATTCAGTCATTCATTCAAGGAAATCAACATGAAACACTCCCATCTAACCCAAACCACAGAAACAAATTTACCTTGGAGGGCAACACCCCCAGGTGACATTAGGCATCAGAACATTTAAGAAGGCTTGTGCACTGGAGAGCAAGGAGCAGTACCTATTTTAGGATGATGGATGGGGAGACCAGCCTAGGGTGTACCCTTTCATGACTCAGCAAAAGAGAGACCAAGAAGAGCACTAAGGGACTGAGGACGATTCAGGGACATAGGGAAAAATGGCAAAATAGTATGGCACAACTTCACATTGTGTTGGGGACATTAACCTTTGGACCTCTAAATCACTTTTACATTTATAATCTAGATGAAATAGAGAGGATGCTAGAATCATAAAGGTACCAGGCAGCTCAAAATATTAAGAAAGGCTGAAACATATTATTAGGTTGTGCTACTTATCAAGATATAAAAAAATGTTATACTAGCATCAGAATTGCTTCTTGAGGAAAATATCCAAGGAGTCATATGTAGCTTGTGTTTCAAAAAAGTACGTATTGATTGTTTGGTACCATGTTTGGTACAATTTATGAAAATGTTAATATTTGGGCTAAAGTTCCCCCCATTTTCCTAATTGAGGATGCTGTCCTGCCGTCTTTATGTTGTGTTCACACTGTATGCAAGATATAGTGGATTATTGCACTATAATCTACGGCCTTATCCTTGTTCTTCAAATAATATTGACTCTCCTTTGCTTGCTGGTAACTGCAGGACTCTGCCAGTAGCTATCCATGCCTTTAGTGTATTGTCAAATTCAGATAGTGTACCGTGCTGCAGTTGACCACCTCTCCGCCACAAAAAGAATTACATGTCTAGCTGCTGAGGAACACCAAAACACAGATTTCTGCATATGCCTCTCTGACCCAAAGTTCAAGCCTAGCTGCAGAAGAAGTCCACAAATACTGAAGATAGGAACGAGACATTAATAGAGTCTGTTCCAGATGCAAACTTTATTTAAGATCAATGTCTAGATTGTGGTGGGGACTTTCAATGACTGGGCACATCCAATGCCAATTATTTCTCACAAGAGGTTAATGGGGCCCTCCAAGGTCTGCAGTCACAACGCTCCACAGTACTTTCTCTGTACAATAGATGCAAATGATGCAAAAGGTTACAGATGTTTACTTGTAGCAAAAAATAGATGTGTTCACATTTTTTTAATGACTTTCTTTTATTCAGCACAACCTTTGATTTCAAGCAGTACATAATATTATTTTATATAAAATATTATTACCAATACCTGTTGTCATTTTCAAAATGAAATTTCCAAATCAAAGTTATTGTTTTTGTCAACCATCTTCAGGTTTTAATATTGCAAACATAATATTTAGATCTGAAACTTAATTTCTGAATGTTGACTTAACATTTGGATTATCTATATTTAAACCTAAAAGCCAGGATAACAAGCAAGTTAAATATGGCAATTGGGTATAAGCCAATTCTGTCATGTTTTTAGGAGAGGGCACAGGCACACTGGTTAGCAGTGTTAAAGTGTGCATAGTCCTAAAGCCAGCAAAAATTAAGTCAACAAAAAAGGAGGGTTTAAGGCAAAAAGCTAGGTGGAAAACCACGCCAGGGAGGCCAGGTCTAACATGAAGTAACAACAGTGATAAATTCACAAAGAAAAAACAGCACTACTAGTAATTCGCACCAGCCCAGAACACTAAATAAAGGAATGTTGCAATCCAATATAGTATTTTTTAGTGAAATGTATCATTACTGAGTCATTTCTTTTTTAAATTGGGGGGAAAGAAAAAAGAAAAACTTGATTTGTAAAAGTTACAATTAAGGGATTGCGGCACGCAGCAGAGGAGATGTGTCCATTCTGATGGATCCACAGATGAGCCGGCAGATAACCTTCAGGCCCATTTCTAATGTTCCAGGCCTTGGGTGGCACCACTCAGCAGGGTAGGACTCAGATGGCAGAGTCCGGTGCTGGGTTCAAGGTTGTTTGAGCCTTCTGTCCCTGAGGCTGTAGTCAGGAGGTGAGACAACTAGTCCTTGTAGTCACTCCAGGGCCTGGGTTGAACATATGCAGGTCCAGTACATTTCTCCCATTGAAGAGGACAGCAGGCAGAAGGTCAGCACAGCACGGTAGCAGTCCCAAGCACAACCAATGCATCGCCTTTGCTATCAGGATTCTCTCAGTGCAAGAACTCCTCAATGAACTCGCAGTCCACATTGGTATCGCCCCTGTGTGAAGCTCCACTGACACAGGTCCTCGCATCACAAATTGCTCATTGCTGGATGCCTCAACAACGACTTTGGTTCTTGCATCATAGCTTTGCAGCTCTTCAGAACAGAGGCCTCGAATGCACAAAGCATCCTCCACATGGGAAACCCCTCAATGCTCCACAAGCAGGATTGAAAGTAACAAGCTCCATTGCAGTCAAGCACAACTTGTGACTTTGTCCTGGCCTGGTGCTACCAGATATCCACAGTTGTCCATTTCTGTTTTTTGCTGCTAGTTTCACTTAAAGCTTTAAAATAGCATATCTCCGGTTCTGCTAATTAGAATTATTTTGTTTTGATCTTGATTTATTCATTGAAATGCACTCTATGTTTCTAAATTGGTGTGAGGTTTTCTTGTGTTGCCTTGTCACTTCATTAATGTTTGAAGTGCTGCATAAATACTTTACATATTGCCTCTAGGTTAAGCCTGCCAGCTCTTTGCCAAGCTACTAGAGGGTTGTGCACAAGTTAATTTGGAGTTTGCTTGTGCCTCGCACAGACAAGAATTGTGCTTGCTACTTCAGTACGGTTTTATCCCCCAACTAGTAACCCAAAGTCTTACACAGAAATATATTTTTGAGCCAAATCCAAATCTTGAATGCCTCTACAAACCTGTTTAAAAGTAGTGCACTCTTTATACTTTAGTCAGCTCATCCAAGTCAATGAGATAATAACATTGTCTTATCTGCTTTTTGCTAATATGTGATTAGAATAGAACAGGTGTTGAGCATAGTGTGTTTAGTCTGATGATTGTTTTTGATTTTTGTTTGAGAAAAGGTGCTTTAATCATATCTGCTTTGCAAGCAAATTAAACAATGTAAAATCTTTTACTCTGTGGAATGACACTCTCTAAAACAGTTTTTGAGTGGTACTGCAATGCACATTAGCAAGAATGGATGGGCATCTTTCGCCCACCTCATAGGAAAATAAAAAAATCAGAAATGTATGTCATGCGTAAAACAACAGTATGTGACTGAAGTCCTAAGCTATTTTACTTCCACCAAGTCTACAATTTTCAAAATCACAGTTTTTGTACCACAAATCGCAGTTTGTTAAAGTATGTATCAATGTTTTGCAACGAAAGAAATTTTACTGACGCCTCAATGGAGTGGGTGGCCTATTCGCATATGAGAAGGGTTCCTCTAGGGATCCTCTTCATCTTTGCCAATGTTAAAGGCTTGTTGTGGAGTAGACAGCGATCCATGGAACCACTACCAACTATCAAACAATCTATGAAAATGTTTTCTTTTTAAATGCAACCCCGATTCCTTTAGGGGAAATTAGTTGCATTCTGAAAAAAGTTGACTTTATTAAAAATGCGATCAGAGATATGATGATCTGCTGAACCCTGCAGGTCAGCCTGTGATGGCATCCAATGGCAGTAAGTCACAATTTGTGACACACCTCATAAATATTGATGATGTAGGTGGGATTGTGATTTTCTGAATTTTGTGAACTGACCTAGTAGTATATAGGTTGGTTGCAAAAATTAATTTTCATTCTAAAAACGTTGGTGTACAATTTAAAATCACTTTTTTTGCAAATGAAAACTTTGTACACCAGGCCCTTAGGTTTGTTGAAGTGTTGTTAGCTGATATGATTTCGAACGATATAGTATTGGAATATGTTTATTCTGTAGCATAAGGTTGACTGTGTATATTCATTAAAATGTAAGGGCTCATTTATTTTGGCAGTAGTCGCTGTGTTGTTTTTTGTTGTTATTGTATCACTGGATAAGTGTTTTCAGGATATAACCTTTTAAGTGTATTTCAGTTTTAGAGCTTTGTTGCATAGAATGCCTAGCCAAGGTGGTACTTGGACTGCAGCGATTTTTCAAGGGACGTTTCACAGAATGAACAAAATGTGTTGGCACTAGCAAGATCAACATTGCCAGTGACAGGGGTAGTGGCTCTATGCTGGTTGCCTTTGGTCAGAGAGTTTCAACATCTTTCCATGGTTATTATAATTCCTTGGAAGAGCTATACTTGCAAAACATTACCAACACATTCAGGGCTGAAATGAGTTGGCGTCAGTTATTTACTGCTACGTTATAGTGACAGGGTCTGACACAGAATTCAGGTTGGCTGCTTCAGTAGAAAAACATCTTAGTTGAAGTAAGGCGTGATAGACCTTTCTCACAAATATCTACTCGTGCTATACCAGAGGCAACAGGAGAATACAGCCGACAAGAAGCGGATGTCTACATAAAAAAGAAAATGAATATTCAAGTTCCCCATGGCTTTGTTGAACATCTTTTTTCATTATCAGGTTTGTCTAAACAGTACATACACTTTGCACTGGTATGAAAACAGGATCATTGTACCTTTCTTGTGTAACAGTGATTCGAGAAGACATATTTCCTATGATCCTGTGTTACTGATTTTTACACAAACTCAAAAATGGAAAGAAATGTATTCTGAAACAAATCGCACGATTGTATAACATATGTTTTTCTTATTAAGTCATTTTATGTGCGTAATATATATTCTAACAAGAAACTTTAGTTCAAGAATACTTCCTATAGCAGACTAATTTTCATTGTTTTTTTACTAACATCTTTTGCTACATAGCCACATCGTACACATTTTAAAATTGATGAATCATAATTTTTTTCGACACAGAGCTGGCACTTTGAATTTTTTGAGGATAATTGTTCTATATTAATCTGTTCATCTTTTCAATATTTATTGGCTTGGAAGGTCTCCTGCTTGTAGAGAGAAGAAGGGAGTCATGTCTTGCTCCCTGACTATCTGTCTTTGGTCATCTTTCTGTCCAATTCATAAATTAATTTACACATGTGGCTATCTCTATTTCATTGCCAAAGAATTAAGTATGGACCAGATACGCTCATCACATATTATACTAAAGAAGTTAGCGGAACATTGAATCAGATGCTAAAAAGATCATTGTTTTTAATATCTGAGATATAATGGCAGTTCATTTAATATGAGTCTGATTCTCAAATTAAGCAGTGTATTTAGGCGACGTCATATTAATGACTGTTTTGTGAGCAGTATCATAATCCTCTAGTAAACACTCATTCATTTAAACTCATCTCATTTCTCATTTAACGCAGTGCGTTAAACATTACACTTTCTTTTTTCTTTCAGCGGTATCTTGCGGAAACCCAGGCACTCCAGCCAATGGCATGATACTAAGCAGTGATGGGATTCTTTTTTCCAGCTCAGTTGTCTATGCCTGCTGGGAAGGTTACAAGACATCTGGGCTAACTACCCGACATTGCACGGCCAATGGGACTTGGACTGGGAATACGCCGGAGTGCACAGGTTAACATCTGACTTTATATCTGAACTGCTTTGAAGAGTGAAAAATGCCATGTTGGTTATGGAGAAAATGACTATTGATTTTTCAATAAAAGTTATTTCCAGAAACTATTATGTCTGAATTTTAAGACATAGAAAAAATGTATTTGACCAGAATCATGGGGGTCAATCCCTCCTATTGGCATCACAAAGGTCTGAATCCTGATATTTCAAAACCCCCAGAAAAGCCGTTTTGCAAATCTTTTGTTACACAAACAACAGTCAAAGCTCTCTGAATCTATCTTTCATGTTCAAATAGGCGAAATTTAATATTATACCCTCTCCGTGTTGTATGCAGAACTATAAATGAAGGTGCATATATACTGGTTGGTTTGCATCGGATATGCACCACGCAACTGGCACATGCACAACTCACATCTTACATGTGATTTATGAAGCCACTGAAAACCACTTTGCATGCCCCTGAGTGGCTCCATAAATCTGGAGAAAGGCAATACAGCACAAATTGCTGAATTGCCTTACTCGCTCATGAAGACAGTTCATGGTGGTTACGTGGTTGTTTCAACTGAACTCCCATGGTTTTTGATGCATTCCCAGATTCACCAAAACTGATAGTCCTTGGAATGCGCCAAAAAGATACGCCTTCTCAGGGGAGGCTCAATGAAGAAAAATATCTTCATTTCTCCTTGTTACTTCACAGAAAGAGAAATATGCCTCTCAGGATTGTTTTTTTGCAAAAACAATCCTGCATGCAACGCATGCACCCTTGCTCCATGGTGCAAGAGTGCCTACATTGGAGGTAGGCAGCCCATTGTTCACCAGACCTGGGTAAAGGACAGGAATGAGCCGTATTGCCTTAAATAAAGGGCATTCCTTCCCTTTCCCTGTGATGGAGTGCAGCGCAGCAATGTGACTTGCTCCGCTGCACTGTATCACATTCTCTTGTGAAGCCAGAGAGGATATCAATATTTTAAAAGAGTTATTGATAGCAAGTTGTTAATTAGCACACTTGATAAAAACATCATACTAAGCCATAGAGTAATGTACAGTTATGGTGAGCATGTCTTATTGAGATATCTCTTGTGCATTCTCAAATTAAAATTCAAAACAATTACAGTTTGCACATGTATTTATGGAACAAAGTAAACCTTTGTTTGTTAAACATGTAAAATTAATTTTTGACATGACCTATAAACTGTCTAGCTGTCAAAGCATAATAAAAGTACCAATAATGCACTCATTGTCTAAGAATTCAAAGATAAGATGTAATCTCATCATGCTTGTGAAATGGCCCACCAATGCTTAATTTGTAATAATATAAAGGCTGTTCCCCAAATTCGGAGACATGCTTTACCTGTGCAGGAGGCCTGCCCATCAGCTGTTTAGTCAGGCTGGTGGAACAGCAGCCTGCGCACCAGCCTAGAGACAGAGCACTACTTCTCCTTAATTTTCCATTGTGGTTCATTGAAATAGAAGAATACTACCAATATAAGGAAATGCCACTGCATTAGCAGTTTTGTTTCTATTTCTATGTTTGTTGAAAATATAAAAGATTTATCCGCTTTTTCCTGCTACTCAGAGGGGGACCATGACAGTGTAAAAGATGGCAGACTATTGGTGCACTGAAATAACTGCTGGTGGTAATCCCTGAAACAAATTGACCACTGACTGAATGCATGTGAGCATGGACACTTCAGCAATTTGACATACTATGCACTCTACTCTAATCTCCGTTATATTTGGATACATTTCTTAATTGTATCTCTGAATATTCAAAACATGATGACATTTACACTTTTTAATGTTATTACTGTAAGTATGTAGTCTTTCCTTTC
Organism: Triturus cristatus; assembly: GCF_964204655.1. Taxonomy (NCBI): domain Eukaryota; kingdom Metazoa; phylum Chordata; class Amphibia; order Caudata; family Salamandridae; genus Triturus; species Triturus cristatus. The sequence continues at coordinate 410,158,455 of NC_140589.1, read as the reverse complement.
GTGTCACGCTGCATTCACATATACATTGTAAATGTATCTACTTAGTTGGATGTGGAAATGGGGGATCAATATAGGTTGCAATTGCTTTGCCTACAATATATTTCAGAACAAAACCTTTGTCTGATGATTTCGTAATGTGAAACATTGGTCTTCAAGCAGTAAGCCAATGGCCATACTACGAAAGCCTAATTTTACTAATTATCACCTGATTAAACATGCCAGAACTTGTATTTATTAATTGCAGCTATTTTCTGTCTACACTGCTTAATATAGCCAGAAACTTCCAACTCTCTGATTGAAGTAAACCCGGCTAGGGCCATTATTCGTTTTTACACTACTATTGCTACTCTGTGTTTGACAATACTTTGTTAGTCTAGGTTTTGACTGAACAGACACATTGCTTACAATATACTTATGTAGACTTTGGGTCTGCCTCCTTCAACCGTTAGCTATTTTACCAGACTGCTAAAGCCATTGTCTGGAGACTTTTCAATCAGATCCAGGCTCAACCAAGAATAGTGTTACTCTCACTCTCAATGCTATGAACTGGTAGTGTGTATTCTTCCACCTCTATTGTAGTGCATGATTAAACTGCATGTAGGACTATGTTTCAACTATAGCCATCTCTGCCAGCTATTGCTTGCCCCCTCCCAAGTGTCTCACAGTGTTCCTCATCATGCTCTGTGTCCCACCTGTGTGCCACTTCCTCTTGTTCCTCTTCCCCACCATCCCCTCTTTTCATGTACATTCCATGTTCCCTCCCTCGTACCATTGTGTACTCCTTGTTACCCCATCCTCCAGCCCCTTTATCTCTTCATCTGCCCTTCCTCCATACCATGGTCACTTTTTGTTACCACATCCCTGCTGTCCCCTCTTCATTTGCACCTCCAACCCCTTGCTGCAGCTTCTTATACTTGCCACTTGGACTGGTTACTGAAAAAACAAATCCATGGAAATTAAATGGGAGCTATACTTGCATACAGAACCATCCTCATTTAGTTTGAAAGTCTATTCAAGGTTGGGTGGCAAGTGAGTCTTTATTAGAGCCCGTTCATTTCATTTTCTGTGATAGGAACTAAAGAACAATAATAAAGGTTCCATGTTGCCCAACCTTTAGTTGGCATAGGAACAAAGACTATGGTATTGAAGGCTACGGAGACTTCAATAACAGACTGGCTTTTGTTTAGTGACTGGATTTAATATTCATACACTACATGCATTAGAACCCAAATATATTTGCTTTGCCAACAATTGTAGCTTGTTATATTGCAAATAGAGTATTGAGTTAAACATGACTAAGACTTGAGGTTTTGCATCTAAACTGAACAAGATGAACTTTACACATGGGTGGAGCCTGGTTTATGTAAGTGGATTTTCCTCATTTGATCACTATGATCATCTTTCTTCTGATATAAAATGTGTATTTGATCTCGAGTGTACACATACATATACAGTGAATTGCTTACATGGTTTGAAGTTTCATTCCAATTGGGTGTCGAAGAACCAAGTGGCTCAAGATATATGGTCAGGAGCAACATTACATTGTTGTTTAAACTTCATCTAAAATCATTCTTACATTTTCAGAGGTCATAGATGGCAAGGATTTGTCATTCTATGACTTTATGTGTGCTATATATTCCAACTTTAGTAAGACTGGTGATAATGCAGATGTAAAAGGGGAAATGAACATGTAAGGAAATAATTTTCAGATTGTATGTTTACAACTGTAGTTTCTTAAAAAATCTGTTTATATGTTTCCTATCCACAGTTATCAGTTGTGCAGAACCTGGGACCCTAGCAAACGGAATTCGTTTTGGAAGTGATTTTACATTTAATAAGACAGTGGTCTATCGATGTAACCCTGGCTATGTGACGGAACTTGGAGCATCAACTGCCATGCTATGCACCAAAGATGGGATGTGGAATCAAAGTAAACCAACTTGCAAAGGTTTGTTTAGAAACACAATCTCATTTGTTTGCAAATAACTGACAAATGGAATAAGCATATTTAAAATAATGATAACCGTTTGAAAAATTGTCTAACCGCAAGGTATACATAAATAGAAAGTTAAGTATCCTCCTAGATTTGTCACTAATAGCTGAACAATAATAGTGTATAAAGAAAAATGATATGCCCCAAAGGTTGGTTGAAAAAAATGTAAGCTTTATTTAAGTTATGACTTATGACCTCAGTGTGACAATATAAGGTCACACACCTGCTACAAAGTGCCTGTATACACTTACAGGTAAACAGTACACAGTAATAACACAGATGACATAACATCGGGTGGAAGCATATATATATGTCTTTTCATTTTATGGCAGGACCCCTCAGTTCAAGGGGTGCATCATTCACAGAACCATGCACCTGCCAGGACCCCATGAATAAATAAATGACGTTCACATTTGTGGCACTACGGAGTTGATAATTTCACTATATTATACTGTTTCAATTCTAGAGGAATTATAATTACAAGCATAGGAAATCCTCTGGTCATCAAGACACAAGAAACTCAATAAAAGCATAATTCCAAGATTTAACTATTGATAGGGTTTAAGCTTCAAATGTGTGGGAGAAATGAGATTTATTCATATAAATATTTAATTCGTGCATTGTTTGGTTAGCTATTACATTTTCTTTGCTTTGAAATCTGCATAGTTCCATTTATTTTAATGTTTGTCCTTTTTTAATTAAATGTTCACTATGACCACGGAGGTCTTTTGGAGGGGTGAAAATGATCATTTGGCTGAAGGTTTTTGTGTTCCCTAACTGCATTGCTCTTTTTGCATTTTATTGTTTTCATTTTTCTTCTTGCTGCTCACCTTTGTTATTCATGAAATAAATTGTTTTGTTTTCTTGTCTCATCTCATTTTCTAAATATAGCCATTATCTTCCAAATAATATCAGTGCATGATTATTTCTTGGCGCAGTTCAGTTGTTTAATAATGCTGCTTTGCCATGTTGTTCTTAACTGATTAAAATTGGATTGCTTATTTTTTGGCATCAATTTTACTAAGGATTTGCACTATCGCAAAACAACAAAATTGTCACAAAGTGACTCATTTGTATTTACTTTCTAACACAAAATAAATTGTGTGCATTTAATCTCCATGTAAAAAGTGTTTTGCACTGGTTAGTGTTACTTTGTGTCCAGGGGAAGTTACTTGGGCGGGTCAACATATATACCAATAGAGTTTGACACAAATTCTGATCTACTAAAATAATCTGATTCAATTTGGCATCCAAACGCTAATGCCTCCTTGAAGCAGGAATTAACAAGTGGAAATGATCTGGGGGCATATCATCAAGAAACTGAGTTAAAATTATTGCGGATTTAGCGGCAGAAAACTGCCGCAAAAGCAGCGATAATGGGCTTGATAATATGCCCTTGAGAATTCACATAGAAGCCCATGTTTTAGTGACAACATGGGCTTCTATGGAAATCCTCAAGGTCATATTATCAAGCCCATTATCGTAGCTTTAGCGGCAGTTTTCTGCCGCTAAAGCGGCGATAATTTTAACTCCATGCTTGATAACATGCCCCTTAGTTTCTCATAAAAACCCACTCATTCCACGTGTGCTGTAACAGCATATATCCAGTGCACAGTATCCTTCTTAAATGTGTCTTTCTACACAGAAAGTATATGTTTTTAGTGCACATTCTATGCTAGACAGTGCATGCTCACTTCTGGACCTTTGTGTAAGGCTATGTGTCACACAAGGAACCCTAATTAGAATGCCAATGTAAGGAATAGATGACAATAGCAGCAGGCACTACATATGATCCTGTGCTGTGTTATCTCCGTTGTACAAAGGAGCACAGACATTGTGATTGCTATGCTGAGTTGTAGGAAAAATTGAAAACCTACCCCTTAGCCTCACTAATTGGTAAGTGTGGTATTTATTAGAAAATCAAGGGAATACATTTAACAAATTTACAGTTGTTTGTAGATTATGTATACACTAATATTGCTGCACTAAAAACATTCTTAACGTTATTTTAAAAGCAAGTGAAGTTCTTCCCTTTATGTATTGTCCACAGTCCTCTATAAATTAGTTTATTTAGGCATTGGTAGCTTAGCTATTTTCACAGGTTGTTCTAAGTGTGGCTAGTTATGTAATATGAATCTATATATGATGCTACAGATCACTGAAGAAAGGTGAGGTTCGGGGAGAATAGTACAGAGTAAGATGGACAGCAAGAGTAACCTATCCTGAGTGTTAAATCTCACAATTTACAATTGTCAGTGCCTTCCTGAAGGGTACAATATAAGGGGCTAGCAAAAAACAGGTAGTGAGAGAATTTCAGAATCTAGAAGTATAGCAAAATGACTTGATGCCTTCTCTTTTCATTCTTATATTTTCTTACTTTGAACCTCTGGAGGTTGTTAGTGTGAGTGTTATTTAGTCAGTTGTGGATATTGATTTTGCTTTTCAATTATAGTTGTGTGGTTGGTAGACATTCTATCAAACTTCCGGACAAGCCTGATCAGCTAGCCAGATGAACATTGTTCAGTGAACTCCAAGTTCCTTTTGAGATGAAAGTAAGCAGCTGTAAACCTTTCTCAGTTCAGTTCAAAATGCTTTATTCGGCAAGTATATACAGCCACATAGCAAACATAATAACATACAACAATCATACAATAAAACTATAAAATGGCAGAGTATAAACCAATTACATGATTAGGCACAGAGCAAGAAAAATTGTTATACTATCCCCGAAAATTAATTATATTTCCATCCCCGTAAAAGAGCCAGTGCAGATAGGATTAGCAATGTAGAACAGGTAAAATAATTCTGATGGGCTTAAAATTTATATAGTCTAAAACTAACATGCGGTTAATGTACAAAATATACAAGGTAAAATGCAATTCGCAGATTCTGGATATGTGCAAAGAGTCACTTATGGTGCTTGAAGACTAACATGCCGGGTAATGTGCAAAATATGCAGGGTAAAGTGCAAATCGCAGTTCTGTGCATGTACAAGAAGTCACTTATAGTGTTTAGTAGAGTGATAATACAGCTTACTAGAAACCTTTCTCAAAAAGAGATATAACCAGTACTTGCATGGCTGCTGTGAAGTCTACTTCTGGAAAAATAGCTATCATTTTACACAGTCTGAAGTGTCAGTGATAGGTTGTTTGCATTCTTTTTGAGCTGTGCATTTTGTATTTGATATAGTGAACTAGTTGCATAGTGTAGCAAAGTTGCCTTTTCTGAGTGGTCACCACAGATGTTTCACCTTTTCTGGACACTATTTTTGCAGCACTAGAACTCTGTTACCCCGCTAACCATGAGTAAAGTTTCTATTCTCTACCTTTCAACATGGTTAAACTGCCTTATCTACTTATTGAACTCGCCCATAAATCCCCAGTGTATGGTTTAGAAAATATACAAATGACCCGGAAGTTAAACACTACCTATAGACTGCAGCACCTATTGTGCTACAAAGTGGGCTTACAAAACACAGCTCCAGGTCTGTCATTGTAGATGGCTACTGTAGTTTAAAACCTACATTGCAACCTGTTAAAATAACCATTTTTGACAGTCAAAAACCTCCTTTTAAATTAGATTTTTTAATTAATTTATATATTGTAAGTATTAATAAGTCACTCCTATGTCACCACTATGCAGGCTGTGGAGCCCATAAGGTAGGGTGCATGATATTTCAAAGTGAGCCATGCAGAAAATTAATGTCAAAATGTCCCTAAAATGGCAAAGCCCTAAAAACATTTTTCAGTGTGGCAGGGCTGGATGTTCTATACAGAAATGCGGAGTATAGATTAAAATATTTATTCTGCATCTCTGGTTTGGCTCATCTAGAAAAATAATTCATTTGTAATATTTATTAAAAGCCAAATTCAATGGTGAACTTGCATTCTTAATAAATATTAGGAAAAGCTACTTTTAGAAAGTTACCTTTTCCCTGCCTGAAGCTCTTGGAGGCTAATTCACAAGATCTCATTGACAGCCGCCGATCATGTGCTCGACCTTAGTGAGGTGCAAAAACTGTTCCCATAGCAGGGACGATGGTCTGGGAATAAAGAGGTGTTTTTTTCCTCTGGCAGGAATACCAATTGGCGTGGGTCCAGGAACTTGATTAACTTCAAAGGGGCCTTTCCTATCATAAGTAATGTCAGGTGATACCTGGAAAGGCCTAGTCGTTGTCCTCATATTCAGGCTGCCTCAAAACTCAGTGTGAGGAAAGCCATTTCCAGAACTGGCTTTCAATGACCAAGAGGGGTGGACTGCTCATCACCCTGGCCACACATCTAGGTAGGTACACAGGCTCTGTACAAGGGGAGATGGATAGCCCCGTTTTCAGAATAAGGTACACTGTGGTATTGTTCACAGTAGGGCAATCACAAACCGCTGCAAAGAAAGATAGGCAGCCACTTGGAACGTTTACCCCATTGGTCAGAGAGGAGGCAGCAGTTCTCCCTCCACCCCACTATGTGATTCCAGGCAATGCTTTGGCACCCCAAAGCAACATTTTCAAAACATTTTCTGAACCTGTTGAAGAACATATGAGGACTGGACCTGCTGTCTGTAACTGAGAGGAGCCTTGAAGGACTGGAAATGCTCCCTTTTGTACCCAGGACAATGATGTTTGCTCCAAGGGTAAGTTGGATGACCTCCTTTGTAGCTACAGAGACTCAGCAAGCAGCAAGAGGACTTTTATCATTGAGATTCTACTAGTGGTAGTAGAACCTGGGCTGGAATTTGACATGGGCTTCTGCCTGAGAGCCTTAGAGTCTCCTTGTACCCTCCCTGAGGTCCTGTACACCTTAGAATTCTAGTCCTGTGGTTGTTTCGGCACCAGAAGATTTTTTTGAGAACATTTCCTCCAGACGTTCAGTTGGATTTGCCCAAAAAAGTATCCAACTGGCTGTACTACAGCATCAGATTGAATTTCAGCTTTGCTCTTTTCCAAGATCCCTGCATCTCTGAAAAAGTGACAAAGTCCCATTACAAAGAGAAGGACAAAGTTCAATTCTTTAAAACATATTCACTGACAAATTTCCAAAGCTTTAGAGCACCAGCTGGACCACTTCAGGTATCCGGACTTTGGCAACTACAGTTTCAGCGGCATCCAGCTCAGGGAGGAATGTTTTTTGAAAAAATGAGAAAGTCCCATTCTGCATTGGTACTTACATGAAGTTTCAATACCTTTAGAAGAAATGTTTTTTTTTTTTTTTTTAGTGAAATATTTCCTTTCTGAAGTGGGGCTTGGAAAATGTGTTCAACTTTTTGACTTTCAGTAGTACCAATCCACTTGATGCATCCACCTGGCTATCCTTAAATATAGTTTATATCTTGGTCTAAAGGTTCCTTAGACTATCACAGGTGCTTAGGGCTTTTGAAGGTATTTTTTATTTAAAACTTCAAGAATTAATATCTCTGAATCTCCTTATTTTGTTGTAATTATGTTTATTATATTTTACTCGATTTGTTTCTAATGTGGCTTCGGATTTTTATTTTCTACTATTTTACTGTTCTGGTACTGCATAAATATCATACAGATTGCCTGTTCTGTCTCATATCTAGCTGGAGGCTGAGCTTTGATTAATATTAGTGGCTTTGAGGACTCACTTTGGCAAATGCTGTTATTACTCTTCGTTATCATTACTCTTTGAGGTGAGCAATCACTCACCCCAAATAATAATAATAATAAACACTTTCTTCCAAATAGCAACATCTTCTGGGTTTTTTAATGAAATACATTCCTTTTCTATAGATGGTTGGTGTCCATTAGCACAAACTGTGTTTAAGTAAAACTTATCCAGGAATGAGTGGCCAAAGTGCAATCCTTGAGCTGAGCGATGTTATTTGCTGATGTTAGTCTTAGTTAGTGTTTGTTGTCACCACTAAACTGATGTATTTTGATATTCCTATTAAAGTATTAAAAATAACTAAAATTACTTCAGTTCTCTTAAATACTGATTAACACATGGCTGATTTTCCTTGTGGTAATCCCTTTGCTCCCTTGGGTGATTCAGAAGTTGAGCAGATAAATGTTATAACTGAAGTCATTGAAGGTACAAACCATGGACAGCATTCCATTGATTTGCCAGTGTCTAGATGTCCAAATAATACTGACACTAACTCTAAAAAAGTATTTCTTATCCCCTTTCTTTAATCCATAAATTAGGAGGTGGTCACTGTAAAAATCACTCCTTTCATCTTTAAAGTAGATAATCAATACATTACTAACTCCTAACAGGCCTTCAGTAACCCCTAATCTTTGCCTGGGCTCTCTTTCTTTCCCTGGGCCCTTGGGCTCTACACATAACCCACTAACTAATCTTGGAACACTTAATATAGATAGATTCCTACCCTCATCTAAACTGCAGTCCTGCAAAACTGTGGGTGGTGGATTGACCACCAGTGGCTCCATTTCCTATGGCATCAAGCTCCAATCACACTGGGAAAATATCTCCATCACCAACTGGGCTTATGTTCCCAGGAACCTCCATGGTAATCATGCAAAGACTAATCTACCATGAAGCATGGGGAAACATCCAGTATATGGTTACATTACAATGATGAACATCCCCAAGCTAACACCATGCTTGATAGTAGACATAGAAGAGAGTTTAAGAAATAAGATGGTCTATTGGAGCTGTCATGCTCGGAGGTGTTGCTTTGTTATATGAGACAACATAGTTAGTGTTAAAAGGTTTAGTTGTCCTAATTCTGGTTGTGATGTACTTGAATTAGTTTTGGGTTCTTCTGATGTGGCTGACAATCCAATCTAGTTGACCTTTATCTTAGCACTAACCACCAGGCAATTCCAACATACAATTCAAATATACTAGACCTCGAGACCCTAATGGCACCAATGGCCCTGCTTCACCTCCCCGTCTCATAGATTGACTTGGAGAAGCATCCTAGATAGACATACTGGAGACCCACTTATTGGTACCCAGAGCAAGTGCATTTTATCAAGGTGGGGCTAGTACAGATTCAGACCCGCGTCTTAATTTAACCTTCATAACTACCCCTAGTGCACTTACCCCCACCCCAGATAATGCTTTCATGATGTGGTGGAAGGTATGGAAGGCATGGTGTTGCACCAGAAACTTGTTAGTAAGGAAGGTCTCTCACTGATTTCCTGGAACCTGGCTGGAGTTAAATCAAAACTCATTGAGCAAGAATGGTACTCCTTTATTAGAAAGTATGATGCCTGATTATTTCAGAAGACCAGGGAACTGGACAAAATGTTTATTCAGGGATTTGTTTCATATAGCATGAAAGCTTTACCACCAAGAAATTCAGGGCGGGTGGTAGGGAGCTTATTGATAGTGGCAAAGACCGACATTATGTGTACCTATGAATTGTTGAAAGTAGACTCACCTGATTTAATGGGGGGAATTCTTGAATTCCCAATGGGTCGGAAATTGCTGTTTCTAAATTTATATGCTAAGTCTATGCCTTCAACTAGCGTAGCACCGATTACATCTCTTTTAGATGATTTGATTGTTCAGTTCCAGCAGAATGCGAAAGTGATGGTAGCTGGTGATTTTAATTCTTCATTTGAACCCTTTCATTTTCTTGGTATGATAACTGAAAAGGAGGATGAGCAGTGGTGTATATCTACCCTGAGGGTAAATCTTATCATTGTTTCTCCTTGTTGCTCTACAAATTGCAGCTGTGGTGGTGGGGCAACATTTGATAGCATCTAGTGGGAGAACCCACTCTGACCAAATGAGAGCAGCTATGTTTAAGAGGGGAGTCACTACTATTGTGATTGACTATGTATGGAGGTCGCGGGTCAATGTTTACTGTAATGTAAACTACCTTCCAAGATAGTTATTTACTCACAGCACTGTGGTCCCTGAAACTGTTGTGGCCAACAACTATAGAAGAGTTTCTTGGCCTGGGGTTAAACTAATGAGAATATCCTTGTCAAGATATATCAGTGGTCCATACATTTTTTACCTAACTATGAGAATTCCCCTGAGGAAGCTATACCAACTTAGATATTCATGGTATTTCTGTATAAAAAACCAAGTGGTAACATATAAGCCCCTCCCAAATACACAAGATGGTATTCGCCCGACTGTGACCAGCCCAAGAAATTGCTGAGAAGCGCTATTAGGGGATGCAATTGACTTGAGATTAGCACAGCTCGTCTGGAATACAAGTAAGCAATTGATCATGCAAAAAGGAAGTAGGAGGATGCTGATTCGCAGGACATGCTCCAGACCCTTAACTTGAATGATTACTGGACAATTTGGCATATTATTGCAAACTGAAAGCTTAAACTACAGGATGAGAAATATAACGCCAGGAAGATGGGAGGAACACTTTGCAAGGTCAACAAGCTGGGAAATGGGAAGACTGTTGAGATTTTTTTAGTCTATAGAATACCCTCTCTGCTTAAGGCACTAAAGGCCTCTGGCCCCAAAGCATTCCTTGTGACCTATACAAATCAGAACCTGGGCTGTGGGCTAGTTAAGTGAGCATCCTCTCTAATGCAATAGCAAGGGGTGGGGAGCCTGGAGGGGGGGTGGAAATAATCCCGATATTTAAACAAGGAGATGCCAATTTTCCATCAGATTATAGGCAAATTATAGGCCTATTATCCTTGTAGATAATCTCAGGAAAATATTCTCCAGGCAGATTTGAAATAGAGTGCAAGAGTGGCTGGAAAATCTGAGGATTTAACTCCCTTTCAGGCAGGATTTTGTGAAAAAGTTAGTACTTTAGATCAGGTTTTTGAATTTGCCCTCCTTTTATTGGAAAAATGTTGTGCTGTGTAACCAAAAACTCTATGTTTCATTTGTTGACCTGCGTGCTGCAGTCGATTTGATACCCCAGGAGAGTCTCTGAAAAGTACTATCGGACATGGGAGTTCTAGGTTGGTTAATTGGGTTACTAGCTAGGCTGCATGAAAAAAACTACACACAGGTTAGGTGGGGTGACGGATGTGAGTTGACAAAGCACATCCCAGTCACAAGAGGGGTTCGACAGGGGTGCGTTCTGGTCCCCACCGTGTTCACCTTATATATAAATGATGTGGCCGAGTAAGTGACAAAATGTGTTAATTATTCTCTGACTCTCAATGGGGCTAAAACAGGTATACTCCTGTTTGCAGACACTTCAATATTAATCTCCAAGTTCTCGACGGGGTTACAAAATCTTCTAAATACATTTCTGGAGTTCTGGGATTACAGGGGTTTGTAATGGAATGCTGCAAAAACCAAATTTATGGTCCTTTGTAACAGCGCTATTAAGAGCTGTTCAATAATGGGTGGACAGGACCATTTGAAAAAGGTCTTTAGTTTTGATTATTTGCGGGTGACCCTGTTGGACAAATTTAGGTTGGTTCACAAAGTAAATAAAGGAGCCTTTCTTATAGCACATAGATCTAAGGTAATTTTAGGTTTTCAGAAGAATACATAGCCTATCACGTGAAGCCCCAAAATGTTGTATTTTATGGCGCAGAAGTTTTGGGTTATACTCATATGACTAGGCTCACTGTGATGGAGAACCCATTAGTAAGATCATTGCTCTTGGTCCCTGTAAATACCCCCTTGGACTATGTTCTGTTATGTTAACAGAACTTCTAGCACATGCAGCTACTCCAAGGAGTGTTCCGGTGCGTGCCTTACAAGGTGGTTGGACAGCACAAAGAGGTCGATTTAAAAAGTGAGGTCTTCAGTTTCTTTCTGAATGACCTCAGATCACTCACAGCACAAAGAACACTGGCAGTGGATTCCAAGCAATAGCCCCCAGCCATGCAAAGGATCTCCCACTGGCCCTCTATTGAGGACTATCCCAGAATTAGCTGAATATAGAGATACCTTGAGTGATGTAAAGAATATGGACCATAACAGAAAAAATGTTTTAGCACTCCAACTTGTTTTGAGTCTATTAGAATATGGACCATGCCTTAGAGCAGGGGTACTCATAGTACGGTCCGCGGGCCGCCAGCGGCCCGGCAAGCCTTTCTTGGCGGCCCGCGGACCTTGCAGACATCGTACCGGTGTTTTTTTTTTTAACAATGTCAGCAAACACAGACTCTGCTCTGTGGGGGCCCGGGGATTCAAGTGATAGTCCGAGTGGAGCTGCTGGGGACCAAAGAGGTGAAATACAACAAAGCCTCATTATCATGCAAATGGTCTCTTAAAGACCTGTGAAGTACTCGGGTGGGGCTGTGTGTGTGCCCTGGAAGGGAAGCTGCCTCAGCTGCCACACAAGCAAAGGGGGGGAGGGCAGGGGGGGAGAGGTGACAAAGAATGACAAGAGAACAGCAGGGTGTGAGAATCTGGTCAGGGGACAGAGGGTGACAGAGGGCAGTAGGGAGAGACAGAAACAGACAGAGACAGATAGAGATAGAGACTAACAGAGACAGGGACAGACAGAGACAGATAGGCAGAGACAGGGACAGACAGATAGAGGCAGAGACAGACAGAGAGGCAAAGAGACAGACAGAGAGGGAGACGGAGAGGGAGACAGAGAGGGAGGGCGACAGAGCGAGAGGGAGACGGAGAGAGAGAGGGAGACAGGGAGAGAAAGGGAGACGGAGGGAGACGGGGAGAGGGAGGGAGACGGGCAGAGAGAGGGAGACGGAGAGGGAGGGAGACGGGGAGAGGGAGAGAGACGGAGAGGGGGGGAGACTGAGAGGGAGGGACACAGAGGGAGGGAGACTGAGAGGGAGGGAGACTGAGAGGGAAGGAGACGGGGTGAGGGAGGGAGACGGAGAGGGAGGGAGAGAGGGGAAGAGGGAGGGAGATGGAGAGGGGGGAGACTGAGAGGGAGGGACACAGAGGGAGGGAGACTGAGAGGGAGGGAGACTGAGAGGGAGGGAGATGGGGAGAGGGAGGGAGATGGAGGGAGGGAGACTGAGAGGGAGGGAGACTGAGAGGGAAGGAGACGGGGTGAGGGAGGGAGACGGAGAGGGAGGGAGAGAGGGGAAGAGGGAGGGAGATGGAGAGGGGGGAGACTGAGAGGGAGGGACACAGAGGGAGGGAGACTGAGAGGGAGGGAGACTGAGAGGGAGGGAGATGGGGAGAGAGAGGGAGACGGAGAGGGAGGGAGAGAGGGGAAGAGGGGGAGAGGGGGAGGGATGGAGATGGAGAGGGAGGGAGACAGAGAGGGAGAGTGAGAGAGGGTGAGAGAGGGAGAGAGGGAGGGAGGGAGACAGGGAGGGAGGGAGACAGAGGGGGAGACAGAGAGGGGGAGACAGAGAGGGGGGAGACAGAGGGAGATGGAGAGGGAGGGAGACGAAGAGAGGGAGAGAGACAGGGGGAGAGAGAGGGAGGGAGACAGGGAGGGAGACAGAGGGGGGGAGACAGAGAGGGGGAGACAGAGGGAGACGGAGAGGGAGGGAGAGAGGGAGAGAGAGAGGGGGAGAGAGAAGGAGGGAGACAGGGAGGGAGGGAGACAGAGGGGGAGAGAGACAGAGGGGGGAGGGAGACAGAGGGGGGAGACAGAGAGGAGGAGACAGAGGGAGACGGAGAGGGAGGGATACAGAGGAGGGAGGGAGACGGAGGAGAGAGGGAGACGGAGGATGGAGGGAGAGGGAGGGAGACGGAGGACGGAGGGAGATGGAGGACGGAGAGAGACGGAGAGGGAAGGAGAGGTAGAGAGGGAGGGAGAGGGAGAGAGGGGGAGGGAGACAGAGAGGGTGGGAGACAGAGAGAGAGGGAGACAGAGAGGGGGAGATGGAGAGAGACGGAGAGGGAGAGAGACGATAGAAGGAGAGAGGGAGGGAGACATAGGAGGGAGGGAGATGGAGGAGGGAGGGAGATGGAGGAGGGAGGGAGACGGAGGGAGAGGGAGGGAGACGGAGGGAGAGGGAGGGAGACAGAGGGAGAGGGAGGGAGACGGAGGAGGGAGGGAGACGGAGAAGGGAGGGAGACGGAGGAGGGAGGGAGGGAGATAGAGAGAGGGAGAGAGATATGTGTATGCCGGGTACGGTGGCTCAGTGGACGAAGGCATCCGCTGCAAGGACCTGTGTTCCACCTCATGGTAACAGTTTTTTTTTGTTGCTCTAGCCCCGCCCCCTCCCCCAATGACCCTGCCCCCAAGGTGCGGCCCTCGGCCACAAACCACACTGTAAATTTGGCCCCCAAGAGAAAGTTTGTGAGTACCCCTGCCTTAGAGAGACCCTGGTTAAGGTTTTTTCTCGACTGGTGTTAAAATGTGGGTTTAAGCAGAGTGTGGTTCTCACCTGAAGTACTTTGCAAGGCGGACAAGCAGGGCTTAAAATCAACCTACTCGTTACTAGTGTGGCAAAAAATAACAACCAGAGGGACTATGGCCATTCTTACCGAGCAGTTCTTGGCGTTTAACCCCACTCCTGTTTCAGAAAATTACATGGACAATCAATATACCACCAGTGGCCAAGAGCATGTTTATTACATTTAGAACAGACTATATGGGTCTTCGATTGTTAGGTAAAAATTGGAATAAAAATCTCTTGTCTGATTCATGTCCATCTTGTGGCATGAATCCTGAGACTCTTGACCATATCGTGTTTGTCTGTCCTGAATACCATTGTGTGCACAGAGAATGGTTGCGTCTGATCTGTTTGTCCTTGGAGGTACCACATTTTAGAGAGGCAAAATGAGTCTTGACGACCGACACAATTGGCCCGGCTATTTTTTCTGTGAGCTGGTTCTTATTCAATATCTGGATAAAAGAGGAGAAGTTTCTGAAATCATTGTAAATTTTAGTGCATGGGTTGCCCTGTGGAAACCATTTAAAGTATTAATGTATTAGGTATATATATTTGTGTTTTATATAGTTATTTCTTATCGGCCAGCCCATTTTAAGCACTTTGCAGAACATTGCACTTTATAAAATTGTTGTTGTTTAATGTTTTGTGATTTAATACTACACATGTACTCTTTGTATGTAGACTATTTTGTCCCTTTTTGGTGCCTGAGTATACATTAAAAAACCAAAGAAAAGTTATAAATAAAGTACCGATGCAAGCGAAAATTGATCGTTTGTGTGAGCGTGAATTAAAAGACGCTTTTTTAAAATAAAACAGGTTCAGGCCCTTTCCTTTGCTTAATGACTTTCTAAAAGTGTCATTTTCAAAATTGTAATTTAAAATATGACTTACATGAACTGTATACCTGTTTGCATTTTGAAGTTATGGCTTATTAAATATAATAAGGTAAGTCCAATGTTATCCTATTGGAGAGGTAGGCCTTACAATTGTGAAAAGCAAATGTAAGAGTTTCTCACTACCAGAACATGTAAAACTAAAATGTACATGTTCAACTTTATAAATAGATTGCAGTCCCTCCTTTGGGTTGTACGGAGCCTACCCTAGGGGCGACTTATATTTATTAAAAAGGAATGTTTGGGCCTTGCAAAAGGTTTATTTTTCCAGGTCGACATGGCAGCTTAAAACTGTACACACAGGTTGCAATGGCAGGCCTGAGACATGTTTAAAGTGGTACTCAAGTGGGTGGCACATTCAGTGCTACAGATCCACTAGTAGCATTTAATTTACAGGCTGTAGGCACACGTAATGCCACTTTACTAGGGACTTACAGGTAAATTAAATACGACAATTGGGTATCAGCTAATCTTACCATATTTTAAGGAGAGAGCCCAAGTATTTAAGCACTGGTAAGCAGTGTTAAAGTGAGCAGAGTCAAAGCCAAGCAAAAAAGAAGTCTGCAAAACAGGAGGTCTGAAGGCAAAAAGTTAGGGGAAAACCACACCAAGGTTGCTGGGTTTAATAGTTTTCCATTGTGTTCCAATAATGTATGGCCTGAAATTCAAGCATTACAATGCCATTGATTAGTTGCAATCAACATCACCTTGGATGTAAGGCTTTATCGGGCAGGATTGTAAATAGAAAAAAGTCTCTTATATAATGAAGACATTGTAAACAAGCGAATCCTGTGCCAACTACGTTCCATACAAAGAATATTTTGGTAGTCGAAGTTTGTGTTACAAGAAATAACTATTTCACGATATACTTGGCTAGAAAATGAAGTATACATGCAGAACATAGGGCATTTGGAATGCTAGGTAGCATCTACAGTACATTCTCTTCAGGCATCAGCGCAGATCAACAAGGCTGAATGGCAGAACTGTACTGCGATTCACTTAATGAAAAACAATGTGCCTGATTGCCTTAAAACACTGGAGTTGTAATTTATTTGATTGTGTCCTGCTGCGTTATTGTGAGAATGTTAACCACAGCTGTCACATAATGAGTGAAGTTCTATGTTGCTGGAACCTGTAAAGAATACCACAGTTAGATTGTTTTTTTAATTAAGTAATCTCCAGCCAGATAATTAATTTGCTGGTGGTTTTAGCTGGTCATCGAAAACACTGCCAATAATAACTCCCAGCAATATGCATAGCCTATCGCATTTGAGTAATGATTAATGCAGGACTGATGGCTAGATTTCAGCTGGCTGTTTTTGAAAAAAGCTATTGCTTGTGGAGCAAAACATCTCTACTGAAAGGAAATATTATATTTTGAAAGAATATTAATTTCACTCTTGTCTGATCACAATAGGAAGAACATTTATATTGTAATGTCCTTCTTTCGATTCATATAGTGATCTTTCATCTATCGGATCCGCTTCTTTGTTCCAAGTACTGTCTTCAGCTTGGGACAACAGTCCAAGCATGCTTTTGTTAGAAAAAATGCCAGAATACCTTTGGTATTTAATATTTCAATCCAGTCATTTTCATAGATAAAATATTAACTAATCAGAACTACTAACATATTGTTTATAACATTCAAGAGTTTCGAAGTGGGAGAGAATGGTGGAAGAAGAAAAAGAATAACATGTACATGATGTTATAAATACAATAAAGACCATTCTAATACGTCTGGAACTGTTTCCCTAAAGGCTTTGAATGTATCGACTTAGCCTGTTATTTAGCTAGAGACATTTTCCATTGAAGCAATGCAGAGCACTAGTTCCAACCAATGAACATCGTCTGGTTATTTTCTTTCCTGTAATCAGGGATTTTAAGAACCATACTTTCAACACAACTGTGACCATATTCCCAAAATTCGAAACACATCAAAAAGTGCCATCTTTTGTTTAATCTCTATACCCCACACTTAATACAGGGTCAGATATTCTCAGAGGCAATAAAGACATTTTCATGCAGTATAGGACACCAACCAATTATAGAATTACGGGTATTAATTAAATCCTTTTTACAGGAGTGAATCGCTTTTCATGGTTTGTAGTATAAAATGTATTTGGTACTACAGATGCTCGAGCACCACGTTCGCTAATATCGGTAGTAGAATCAGAATTAGAAAAATACTTGATTCGATTTAAACACAGTGCATCATAAAAGTAAAGAAGACATAAAATACATTGAAAGCCCTCCACAACACTGGACCCCAATTCCTCAACGAAAGAATCTCCTTCCACACCCCCAAGAGAAACCTCCGCTCTGCTGACCTAGTCATGGTCCCCCGCATCCGAAAGACCGCATCCGGGTGGCAGATTCTTCTCCTACATTGTGGCAAAGATCTGGAACAAACTCCCCCTCTGCATCAGATGAAGCTCAACACTACACCTATTCAGAAAAGATCTCAAGACCAGGCTCTTTGGATGACCACAAAGCCGCTCGTACCCCCGCCCTCCCCTGCAGCGCCTTGAGACCCTCACGGGTGAGTAGTGCACTTCAAATATTCCCTGATTGAATGCTTGCTTGATATATACAAGCATAAAATGTAAAATCTCATATCACCTTTCAGAGTGAAAAAATAAAGTAGTACATTGGCTCACAAGCAGATTGAGGTTTGTAAACTGTCTACTGCATGAGGAGATAATTATGGTGCGAAGGATGGAGTGGATTGGAGCAGTAGAGAAAGCCGGACAGGAAGACTGTATTGAGATCAATTTTAACAATCAATGGAGGGTGGGACAGATTTTGGCCAATGCCAGGACCCCTCCCTTATGGAATTCTGAGATTACATTGCTCCCTCTGGGTTACTTTTACCCTCACAACAGGACAGGAGCAGGGTGGTATCTTAGGGGGAAAAGGCCACAGGCATCGAGAGACCTATTTATTCCAAAGAGGGAGGATACCCAGACAGCCTCAATAGTTTAGCTTAGTAATAGTTTTACTCCTTTGTCAGACCTAAATGAGTGAACTGGCTAACCACTTATGATATTGGAAATGAGGAGAATCTCAAAACAACTCGAAGTTCTTGCGACTTCTATGCTGGAATGTAGCAGGGGTTAGGTCCATATTGATCGATGATCTGGAGGTCAACTTTCTTAAATTCTTTGAGATTATTTGCCTGCAAGAGACTTGGGATAGCCAGAGGGGCTCTTGTTTAGATGGTTATGCACATTTTCACACTCATGCTGTACCTCCTCCCCACGGAGTAGTTAATGGAGGGTTAGTAACCTTTGTGAGTCTAGGTTTATGTTGTGATATGAGGATCGTTCAAGACCCAGCTATTAATGTTTCAGGGGTGCTTTTAACTTTCCCTCATAATATCTTGATGTTAATTATTAATGTTTATAATTCACCAAGTTCTACGAAATGATGGAGGGGGAACTCAGATCTCTTCTTAAAGGTTGGTTCACAACCCATTTTACAGCATCAACAATTTTGTTCGTAGCGGATTTTAATTTTCACACCTGTATCGTTTGAAGGCCCAACTTAGGGTAGGACGACTCTTGTATAGAGAGGCAGCAGTCACATTTCACACATACATGTCAAGAAGGGGTTTTTAACACTCTTCTCTCTGAATGTAATCTTATCAATATGTTGCTCAATCAATCATATTGCCTTTATATATTACCTACTTATAAGGGCAGGGAATTCAGTTCTATTGTAGGAAGTCAACTGAGCCCTAATAAATAAGGGCACGTTTGTCATGAAACAGACATAAGGCGTGGAGGCCGAGGGTAATTGTAAGATGACCCTTGGAGGTTGAAAACTATTTGATATCAAGGGGAACTTGCAGGGCTGAGACAACTCTACCCTTCTGCTGTTCAACTCAGTAGAAGAAAGAATTAACACCAGTGACTTATCCCACCCTAACAGACTGGAAGCACTGTCCCTGTCCCATATTGTTAACTATGTTTGACTGAATTTGGGCCAGTGATCCAGAACTGCCTGAATGGGACATGGTACCACTCTTGAAGTGTCTTGGATTGAGGATTGTGACATGGCAGGGTGGACTCCAGGAGAAGGAGTAGCCCACTGACAGCTACCAGTATCAAGTCTTCCAAGCAAAAAGACTGATTTCCTTAGTTCACCCTCTACCTTCTCCATCCTTTCCTCTAATTTCCTCCGACAATTATTAAGAGGGGCTAACTCACTTTAGGGAATCCTTTGGTGGGGTATGCATAACAAGGGTGGGCAATTAGTCTCTACCTGAGTTATTTCATCCTCAGGCACTCCCACAACATCATTAAAGAAGGATAAAATTGTATTTGGAGTTCTCGGTCTCTTTTCTCGTTTCCCTATCTGTAATCAAGAGTTACACTGGGATCCTGGTGCCCACAGACAAGCCAGATGTCAGTATATGGACTAAGACAACAAAGTACTCACTGGCCCTTCAACATTAGAGTGGTGGGCCAGCCTCCTCCGGGCACTGA
Source organism: Triturus cristatus (assembly GCF_964204655.1). Lineage (NCBI taxonomy): Eukaryota > Metazoa > Chordata > Amphibia > Caudata > Salamandridae > Triturus > Triturus cristatus. The sequence continues at coordinate 410,138,883 of NC_140589.1, read as the reverse complement.
CGGGCGTGGGACAAGTGCTGTGGATGATGGTAGGCACTTTAAGTAAATGACGTCGGCTGTCATCTGTCAGCTGCAATGGCTCCTCCTCCTTGATGATGACAAATGACAGACTGGGACAGGGAGTCCTGCAGTAGCCATAATTCTTGAGTATCCCATGCTGCCGGTGATGGTAGGCTCTCTAAGTAGCGTAGCACATGCTGTCAGCTGCAATGGCCCCTCTTCCTGCATGATGACAGATGGCAAGCTGGGACAGAGAGTCCTACAGCAGCCATAATCCTCAATTGCCCCGGATCCTAGTTTTAAGAGAGCAGAACTCAAGCTTGTCACATTTAATGTATTTGGCAGGAATTGCACTGGGGCAGGGAAAAAGGTCCAATGGGGTCGGGTGATATGAATAGGGAGTGGAGTGCACGAGGGTGGACTGATGTCAAGCTGTGGGACCGGGGCAGCAAGCCGTGGGGGAGCCAGTTACATAGGCACTCTGCCAACACAGCATCTAAGTGCTTTGTCCTCATGCAGCATGCCATGACATCCCCGCTCCGGTTCTTTGGTTGGCCTCCCTGGTCCATGGTTCACGAGACACACCAAGACTGCGAGATGCCAAAATGCAAGGGGCGGTTGTGACTTATGTGACATTGTTTGACTGCCACGTTGCAATGCTGTGCTGTCCTTTTTTTCTGACCTCTGCTCAACTCAGCCAATGGAGCTGACGGCACACTGGAGGCGCACTGAATATGACTGTTGCCTCCCACATAACCCCTATGACCTCCTAAATGCACTTTGGCTCTGGCGTCCCAGGCCCCACCTCTTCTTCTGTAAGGTAAACATTATGAAATACAGATTGGTGTGTGCCCCCCATACAAATAAGGGAATGCCTTTGCCCATTCAAAGTTTTGTCCGTGCCTCTGGGTCAGATCACAGAAGCATTAGCAAGGAACAGTTAGGGAGGAGACCTAGAAAGTATCAGTGACACTCCAAGGGACATATATCGGGGTGCCAAAGTAGAGACACTAATAATGCAACGATGTCACCAGCAGAACGTTTTATTTTCTTTGTAGAACATGTGCACATAGAAAAGATTTGGAAACGCTACATTTCCAGAGAAAATATATGCATATATTTCCTAACGTGGCTGCTGTCAATACCATTAAATATTAAATTGCAACTTGAAAAGAAAAATATCCTCAGGGGAAGGTGTCCCAGGATTTTAAGTTTCTGAAGGTCAGAAAGCGAGGACTAAAAATGTTTTTGCTAGTAACAAAATCACTTATCAATCCACTACCAGATGTGGTATTTGTTTTACACTATAGTTTGTGAGGGCGGTTTCATGATTTACATCTGGGCATTGAAGGCACGTAAAACTGTAATATTGTAGATCAGAACGTTCATAGACATTTCCTTTTGGAATTGGCACTACATGTGAGAAACAACGTATGGCAAGCTCTGTGTCTATCGCTTGAGAAAAAATATAAATATGGTTTACAAGTGTATAGAGACGTTCAAACTATAGAATTTTAATTTTCAAGGTGTAACAAAAGATGTTGTTATGGCAAAAGAATGTAATAGAGTATATCGGCAAACTAGTTCATAAGCTTACAATGAAAATATTGTATATGTTACTTAGGTGCATGAAAGATAATTACATTAAGGAAAGGTACAACACAATAAGTTTTCTACCTCTTGAACTCCAAGTTTCAGGAATAGGAAGACGTCATATTTTGGAAACTGGACTCTGAAGAAGCACATGAACAATGAAGGTTAAGCAATTCTTTTAGCAAGTGGAAGCGGGCCGTAATTTCCAAAGGCTGCTGAAAGGAATGTACACAAATTGTACCTTTTCCAAAGTAGTTAATGAAAACCATCACATTTATTCGAAGGGTGGGTGGGCGGGCTTAAGAGTGCAGTGTCCAATACTATCTGACTGGAAATTATATTTTTGGCGAGACTAATTAGAAAATGTACGAAGCCAACGTAGATGCCATACAATATCTCCCTTTGCACAGTATGGTCACATACTGATAGGATCCACTGTACTAGTTCTGGCAGTTCATTGTCTGCTCTAAAAAGCAATCATTGTCGGCAGGCTGCTAGGAGCGGGACAGAAGCATTTACCTTCATTATAGCAGAGGCTCTGTTCTTTAACGAGTTCAAAAACGGCTGATAACTCTACACAGTTATACTCAAACAGCAATCATTTGAGGTGGTGCAAAACCTGAGAATTGTACCCTTCTGTGTTTAGAATAGAACTGCAATAGATAACAGTTAGGACAGTATGAGGAGTTTCTGTGCGTTCATTTTAACGTGATTTCAATTGAGTTTAAAGCAGTTTCTTTAAAAAAGGTATAATCAACATAAACAGACATAGACAGCAGCCGACAATAACCCTATTTACAGCTTTCCAAAGTGCCTCAAAACAAATGGAAAAAAGAACAATATCAAAGAGGTTTGTTGTATGTTAAACACTGTTTAATGTGTGGACACTTAACAGGGTGCTCACTGACAATGTGGAAAAGACAGCACTACAATACATATCTGCTTTCTCACAAATGTTTAGTTAGTCTTTCATTGTTCACTCATTTTTCAGTAGCAAATAACATTTAGGAGAATCCAGTGAAAAACAGCGTACTGGTTGTGTCTAAAATGTTGTAGTCATCTCACCATAATGTCCATCATGCTAATGATAAACAGTGGAGTGTTTATGTATGTTTGATCTGCCAAATGGTTGCTTTGCTCCTGTAGAGAAGTTGTGTAATTTGGGTAACAAAGGAGGCTGCACACTAATAAAGATATATGGACTTTTACTGCCTGTATTAAAAAGGCATGCCTCCTCCACAATGGAAGAAGGTTCAATCTTTGCTGGCAGAAGCCTGCTTTAACTGAGGCTTGCAACTTACAATTTATTGGGGCTGACCCTGATATTGTAATATAGAACACTGACAATGGACAGGGGGTTGTGGCGCCTATTACTTGAGTTGTTCTTTAATATAAAAAAAAGTAGGCCTGTGACTTGGGTTTTCTTTTGAGAAGCGGTGTGTAAAGCGTGACTGCAGCTAGTGATAACCAGCTTTATACAGCATTTCTAAGAGATATGTTTGAGGTTGTCATTACAAGGATACATGATCCTCATCTTCTTCCTTTGTTCTACTTTAAAGCATACATTTGACTAAATGAATACTCTATTACCTTGGAAAATCATCAGTGGTGTTTTGGTTGATGAAATCAGGTGCAAAACCACAGGAGTGTTAATGTTATCTCATTAGAACCGAGATGCTCTACCCTCTCATCCACTGGGCTGTTTAATCCCTGATTCCCTGGAAATTTATTTTATTTTGCATTTCATAAGTCTGTCCAGTGGTGTCATGATAGCCATTCCTGACTTTTCAGCGAACATCAATTGGCATTGTGGGCCCTGTAGTTTCGCTTTGAACACTTTCTTTATGTGCTCAAGACACCAGCATACAACGTGCAGTTAGATAAAATGCCAGAGTCGTGTTACCCATAACATTACCCACTTGCCAGCTATGTTTTAAGTATTTCCCAAAAAGTCTGATCCAGTTAAAAATATGCTTGTATCATGTGTCCCATAATTTGTAATGGTACATTTCATTTGTATTATCCATTAAAACGAGCATGCTAATGCAAAGTGCTTTGCCTTTTGTGTATTGGAAAGTTTTGTACCTAGGTACGCAATACAATACAGATATAACATGGATAGCAGCAGTTCAATCTACCTTCCCTCGAGGAGTAAGTAACTGAAAGGTGGCATTTACAGTAGGAATGTTACACGATTCTCGCACATATACAGTACAGATAGAACAGAGGTAGCTCAGTTGTGTAACAATAGCCCCTGCAGAGTGGGCGGCGGGTCATGGATTCCAGGGTGCCCCATCCGGCACTGTGCATGAGTGGGTGGGCCATGGCCATAGGCTCTTGACTGGGTCCAGTGCATAGGGGAGCCCCCTCCGTGAACTGGGCAGGGGGCCCCCTCAAGTTTCAGTACCCCACTGAGGTAGCTAACAGACTAAAGAGGGAGTAGAGGAGTTAAAAGACCGCAGCATACAATCTCATTAAGTAGGCAAACATAAAAGAAGTCGAAAGCTCTTCAAAGAAAAGTCAAATCTCTCACTGAATTACCAAATATTCATATAGGAAGACCAATCCTCACCGACCTGATATGGCAAGTATCCCAGCAGAACAAAGAGGCAATTTACAGACCTCTTTTCAAAAGTAGGAAATCTGCTCATTGCAAGTTTACTCCTACGATTTCAGAGAACTCCAACTGTTTAGGATTTTCAAACAAATAATGGCAAACTCCGCATTTTATGTGATAGATTTTAATAAAAAGTCTTACTGTCATGCAATTACTTTTACAGACAGTCCTCAATTTCTGCGAATGGCTAAAACTGTACATTAGCATACCATAATATTCTCATTTTTTTCGATCAGAACAAAGTTTTGCCAAGTGAAGAAATCTCTTTCACAACTGCCACATGTCGTATGTGAGTGTTTCGAAGACTCTTGTAGCCCATTTCATAATTATTTACACCTCTTTTGGTTTTTGTTCACCCATCTATATGTACTGTACCTTTTTTGGAAGGTTGTTTTCATGTATAAAAGTGGTTAAAAATGACTTAGTATAAAATTCTGTGCACATAAATGTCCATAGATTTTGTGGCATTGTAGATTTGTGGCAATTGTTGATATTAAAATTACCTGATGCAAGCTCTTTTTAAGGGCCACCACATTTTTGAAAATAAATAATATTAATAAGAAATTCATCCTTATATGATTTGCTAGGATATGCATTATATTTTAGAATACTCACCAAGGTGTGTAGAGCAGTTAGGGCATGCCGGAAAATACCTGTAAAACGAGGGGGGAGTAAAAAGGCTAAAAGAGTCCAATTACCTTCTACAGGTATAGTTGGAGGGGACGAGATTCAAGAAAAAGAGTGCCATGCCCAGTTGAACGGTTGTATGACGTTACAACGCATGCTGTTACAACGCATGCTGTTACAACGAAAGTTTTACAACGCGAGTGCATTGACAACGCAGGACATTACAACGCAAGTCTTTACATCGACTTGCACTAGATGGCATGCTAACATTAAAAAAGTGTAATTTACTATTCCAACTCCAGTCCACGTAACAGTAGGGAAGGTGTTGGGATAGTAAACTACACTATTTCTAATGTTAGCACGCCATCTAGTGCAAGTCGATGTAAAGACTTGCGTTGTAATGTCCTGCGTTGTCAATGCACTCGCGTTGTAACAGTTTCGTTGTAATGGTAGTGCGTTGTAAAAGTTGCGTTGTAAAGGTTGTTCCCCCAGTTGAACCCTGAGCAATTTAATTTGCTGTTTAGCTATATTGACTCCAAGCTGGATGAGGTTATTTTACTGTTGGTGGCTAAATCAGATCAGATCTCGGTAGAAGTAACTAGATTGGCCAATCTCTTGGATACCTACACCACCCGGGTAGGTATTCCAATGACTACCGATGTAAGTCACAACGTAAGGAAAGAGGTAGTAATTTCATCTGCGGAGGGGTCCAAGGTTAATCAATTAGAAGTAACATCTGTGGGGGGGACCAGGGTCACCCAAATAGCTGTTCCTGCCCAACTGCACACTGCAAATCAAGAAAATCAGGTTACCTCGGTAACTGAAAGCAATGTGGGTTGGACTGAGGTAAGGAGAAAGGGTTTTGTTAACCTTCTCCCTGATTGTGCCCCTTATGTGGTGGTTTTAACTAACGTACCACGGGTTGAATCAACTATGCCCCAGTTTCAGTATGAATCTCACGATTCCCTGAAAAATAAAACTGTTGCTTGGTTGCATAAGCAATGTGGATTTCCGACGGCCCTCTCTAATGATATCTTAACTACAAGAAGGGTCAATTGGGTTGGTAATTCTAGAAAGACCTGTAAAGGTGACTGTGTTATTGTTAATTTTAAATATCCTCAACACGTCACTACAGTTCTGCTTAGATCAGCCTCCCTATCATTGCCCGATCACGGTATTTGTCTATGCACCCTCGGCTTCTTTTATAGCCACCTTATTAATATGCCCCCTAATGATCATAACTCTTCCTGGCTACCCCCGCCGAAACAGCAGCGGGGTTTAGCCATTCCCTTGCATAATCGATTTTATGCCCTCAACAGTTTGGATTCTAATGACTGACTTAACCCGGAGAGTCCGATTTCCCCTTATAAGGCTATGTATAAGCGGGGCTCTGAAACTATTAATGTTAAACCGGTTCCGGAGCCGCAAATGGAGGAAGTTTTTACTGATAATAACTGTAGGGGGTCAGTCAATGAAAATCCAATGGAAGGAAATCCTCCAACTGTATTTACTACACCAGTTAGGGTCAATGCAAGGGGTAATGGAGTAATTATAGCCAGTTGGAATGTTGCAGGGTTAAAATCTAAGGGGAAGTTTCCGGGCTGGCAGAATTTCATTAATTTCTTTGATATCGCATGCTTCCAGGAGACATGGTGTAAGGATGAAATTAATTATGAGGGGTTTGCGTCATATAATCTGGTGGCAAAGGGTACTGGGCCTGGCAGAGCAAAGGGGGGTCTGTCAATATTAGTGTCAATCCATCGCCCAATCATAGTAAAAAGGTATATAACAGTGGGTGAACATGCCCAGATTCTCTGGTTGTTAGAGGAACAGGCCCATAATATCCTACTGATTAATTATTATAATAATATTTTTGATAGTTCCAGGGATGTAGTCGTCCGTGATTTGGCTAGTGCCATCGAAAATCTAAACCCAGAAGCTAATGTTTCTTTTGATCTCATCTGGGTTGGTGACTTCAATATCCCGTTATGTGAACTGTCAACTGAAAATGTTTGTGGATTTACCAACGATGTGGGAGTGGAACATCTACATTTTCGTCATAACAACTATGGAGATTCTTTAAATTATTTTTTAGGTTACTATGATTTGGAAATTCTTGGTCTCCCGAGAGAGGATTCGGGACAAATTATCCCTACTTTCAAGGGTCATCATTCTTGCTCAGTTATTGACCACGTGATTGTTTCCTCTAATATCGCTTCATGTTGTGCTTCACCTAGGATTGAAGTAACTACCCTAAGCGACCACAACTGTATTATTTTGGAAACAACTTTTTGGGCCGATAGCCGTGTTGAAATGGGCATTGTGGTCACTAATATTGAATCATACAGACCAAATGGTGTTCGTTTGAGATGGGTTGAGGATAAAGCTAGTGATTTAACTGGCCTTATTGTGAGGGACTGCTTACCCAGCATTAGTATTATTTTTGAAAACTTTACTGACGAATTACAGGTTTTATATGCTTTTATGGACATTAATTTAACCATTGAGGCCAGATTTACAAAATCTAAGGGGGGCCAACGTAGCAATGTTCCAAGATGGTTTGACCATGTGTGCACTCGTTCATTAATTGAATTAAAAATTGCGCTTGCTAAAAAACCTAGGGATACTCAGTCTATTGTAAAATTAAGGCTGGATTATAAACTTGCTCTAAGGCGAAGGAAGAGAGAGTTACAGCAGCTGGCATGGGACTCACTCAATCAGGCAGCGGAATCATCTAACAGTACTTTGTTTTGGGCCACTGTCAATTCTCCCTTTATTAGGGATGAGAATACCCCAATGCTAACCTCCAATGTTTCGAGTGACGGCTGGGTTACCCATTTTTCAAATATCTTTGATTCTAACAGTTGTACTGACACTTGCCATAATAGTTGGCCTGTCTTACCTCTAAATATTACTGTTAGCGAGGTTGAAGCCGGTATTTGTGCTAGCAAGGAGGGTAAAGCCCAGTGCCCAGACGGGGTCCCTATTGATGTGTATAAAACGGCCCCCGATATATGGAGCCCTCTCTTGGCTATAGTTTTTAACGCTGCCATATGTACTGTGCCCCCCGAAACATGGGGGGAATCTATTATTATTCCTATACATAAAAAAGATAGTAGGTCCGATGTCAAAAATTATCGACCCATCTCTCTTTTAGACTTGTCTGTTAAGATCATGAGCAGAATTATGCTTGTGAGGTTAGAGGAATGGGCCGAGCAAGAGGGTCTCCTAGCTGATAGTCAGTACGGATTTAGAAAGGGTAGGGGTGCACTTGATCAGTGTTTAAATCTTGACCTTCTGATCAGGAAATATATAGATGCTAAGCTAGGCTCACTCTACCTTTGTTTTGCGGACCTTAGCAGCGCATTTGATTTGGTTGACCATTCTATTCTATGGTCAACCTTGTTACAGTTAGGGGCGCCAGAGGGAATAATTTATTTTCTGGCCAGACTGTATGGGAATCTAAAAACATGTGTGCGCTTTGGGACCAAAGGTGAATGTTCTCCCAAATTCAGTGTAAAAAGAGGCATTAGACAGGGCTGCGTATTGGCCCCCTTCTTTTTATTTTATTTATTAGAGGAATCGACGCAATTTTAAAATCAATCCCAGCAGATGCCCCCCTGATCAAAGGTTGCCCCGTGCCCGTGTTATTATACGCTGATGACGCTGTCCTACTTTCTAGAGCTCCATTAGGATTGCATCATCTGATTGATAGATTCTCTTCCTTTATTAAGGATAGGAGGTTGACTATCAACAAGAAGAAAACGTATATTATGACCTTTGGGGCCAAAAGCGTAAAGAAAAGTAAATCTGCAAATTTTTCCTTTTTTATAGATAAGGATAAGGTGCTTCAGGTGGATACATTTTGTTATCTTGGTATTACCTTCTCTAATGATAGAAAATGGTTAAATGAATTTAAAAATATTCGTATTAAAATGGCCAAAAATGCCCATGGCGTTTTTAGATTTGCTGCGAAGGTTGGGGACCGACGTACCAGGGATATGCTTATGATTTATCAAGCCAGGTGTGTCAGTATTGCTCTGTATGGGGCGGGTGTTTGGGGACATTTTCCTGCCCATTTTTTGCAGTTAGAGGAAAATGCTTTTTTTAAAAAACTCTTATCTTTACCACCCACTGCTTGTACTGACCTCATCCTTCGAGAGCTTGATATTAATTTTCTTACTGAACAACTATCTCTGAGGCCACTTATGATTTGGCTTTCTATCTGGCTACAAGAAGAAAAAACCTTTAATAGACTGGTCATCGAGGACTGTCTCTCGCTGGATAAATTCTTAAATATACCCTGGTTAAAATATGTAGTCAGATGTTTTTCTGAGATTTTTAATTTAAACATCTTGGTGGACCCTAACGCAACATCTTTAATTACGAAAAAAGAGTTGAAAACTATTTTTTGGGCATTTACTGCAAGAAAACGGGCCATTGCTAACGGTTCTCTATCTACTGTTTTGTTTTATAACAAGTATAAGCTTGATGAAGGTTTACCTATTTATTTAGTATGTGTAACGAGGCCATCCCATAAGTTTGTGTTATCCAGACTGAGGTTTGGTATTGCTCATCATTTGGTGGCATTGCCAACACAAAAGAAATATCTGCAAGGGCCTTGTAAGTGTGATGGAAACTCTAAACAGAGCACTGTGCACTTTCTTCTTATCTACAAACTGTATATGAATTTTCGTATTGCCTATTTAAAACCTATGTTTTGTAAATATGGTATACGTACAGTTAATCAAGCAATGAGTTTAGTTTTTAACTTACAAAACGCCGATATCTGTTTTTTTACTGCTATGTTTTTACTTCATTCAATCAAGGCCAGGAAAAGTATGTGTTTTTAAGCTTGTATCATTTGTTATTTGTAGCTTTTGAATTGTTATTTTGCTGTATCTGATATTGTAGTGCATTTTTATGGCTGTGCTTTTATGGTCATTTTTCATGCACCGAATAAAGCTTTATGAAATGAAATGACACTCTTGCAGGCATGGTTTGATTACGTGGTCAAATGTTTGAATAACGGTCTTTCCTCTTCTTTTGTTGAGTTGTCGACTTTTCATAAACCAATTAAAAGTAAATACACTAAATACACTGTATTTCACTATCAGAACATGTCACACACATCAGTACATGTCCTACTTTTAACATACATAGTACCCTGCCCAAAGGGGTATCTTGGGCCTGCCATAGGGGTGACTTATATGTAAGGAAAGGGAAGATGAGGACCTGGCAAGTGGGTGCAGTTGCCAAGTCAACATGGCATTTACAAACTGCGCGCAGACTCTGCAGTGGCAGGTCTGAGTGACCTTTACTGGGTTACATCTGTGGGTGGTACAAACAGTGCTGCAAGTACCATTAGTAGCATTTGATTTACAGGCCCTGGCACTCTCAGTGCACTTTACCAGGGACTTACCAGTAAATCAAAAATGCCAATCATGGAAACACCAATCCATAACACAATTTACAGAGAGAGCATATGCACTTTAGCACTGATCTGCAGTGATAAAGTGCCCAGAGTCCTAAAACCAACAATGACAGGTGAGGAAAGAAATAGGAGGATGAACCAAAAGGTGTGGGGATAACCCTGCAAAAAGGAACATTTCCAACATTTGGTCAATCCAAAAATTAACTTGCAGTAGACTCACAGATGAAAGAACATTTTTATTTGCTTTGAAAGTAGTGTTACAATTGAAAAGATGTGTTTTTCAGAAACATAATTGATTGTGTGAAATCCTATGTATTACTAAACACTTATGTGAATATTTTGCATTGAGATGTTATCTTGACAAATTCATTTTTATTCCTTATTAAAACAGCTGTTGTGTGTGGTCCGCCTCCCCAAGTGGTGAATGGGAAAGTTGAAGGATCAGATTATCACTGGGGTTCCAGTGTGAGTTACAGCTGTGTGTTAGGCCACCACCTCTCAAGTCCAGCTATTATTTCATGTGAAGGAAGAGGTACATGGAGAGGAGAAATCCCACATTGTTTACGTAAGTTGTTCTATGGGTAATTTACTGTTTCATAAAGCAATCAATAGTATGGCATATATTTGTTTAATGTCCTGGTAAGCCAACAGAGCACTAAAAACCTGGTTGGAAAATTCATGACATTATCCATTGGTATATAAGAAGATAGCAAATGTGAATTTTTTTTTAATTGTAATGGCTGTTTGTTAATTTTTTGATGCAGAATCTGGTAGCAAGTATGATTGTACTTCCGAGATATGCTTCAGTTTTTGGGGTTATATGCCTATGGCTTTTATCAATCCAATGTAGACTCATTTTTATAAATGTGTCATGCACAACTCTTATAAAGAGCCCCTATTGTTTATTTCAGTTTCTATATATGATGATTCACAGCTATGACCAAGAAAATAGTTGATAACAAAACTCGTGACCCACTTTTACTACTTCATAAAAGCCTTCCAAGCCAGTGTGATATTGTTTTCATGGAGCACAGCCCTGGTTGTCTGCTGTAAATGAAAGAAAGCACAGCTTCAGGAGGGGGAAGGAAGGCATGGAAGGTGCTTGGGTTGGTCAAGGATGGCAGGGAATGTATTTTTTTAAAACCTTTGGGACAGAAATTCATAACAGTGGCTATGTTTTGTATGGCTCTCCCATTACCCCTCTGCCACTGTGTAGCGATTAAATGTAGGGGAAGATGATTTTGGGGTCATACATAACATAAAATTATAGATGGGTAAAACGTGAAGTACAGTGATGTTTTTCACCCTGCGATTCAGCGTGACATCAGAGACAACTTGAGCTTTGCTCTCATTGTCTTTTTTATGTCAGTCAGAGCCCCGCGGTGAAAAACATCCCCATAATTCACTATGACTGGTTATGTATGGCACTGGTAGATTGCCACCAGCATGAATACATGGATTCAAATACAGTAACTCACTGCTATGATGCATCAACAGTTATTAACAAAAGCTTTCCCACTGTCGCTACATCATACATGAATTCCAGGATGCTTTGACAGGCCACTCTGAGAGACTGTCATAGCAGCTGGAGAGCAGGTAGCACAGCTTCCGCATGGGGGGAGAGAAGGGAAGGATGGCAGGTATTCCAAAAAAAGATTTGTGACAGAAAGGAGAGGCCATGTTGTGTATGGCACCCCATTATTCCTCTGCGTAACATTTGATGTCAATAAAAAAACGCTTGATTAAAAACATCCCCCTGACTTCACTATTGGCAATCGATAATTCTATATTCATTCAGGCTATATAGCAATCTGAAACATTTATACTGTACCTGGTTTCATATAATGTTTACATCATGGCAAGACAGCACATACATTGTCTAGAAAAGATAAGTTGTAAATACTTGTGGGCTTCAGCCCACCCATAGACTTCCCAATTGCTTGCTCCATCATTGTTCTCCTATTCTTTTCCTCCATTTGTCCATAGCATACATCCGTTGTGCCTCTTCCTGTGTTTAGCCCCCCAAGACAGCATGGACCAATTATTACTATCGATTCACTGCTCCCATTTTAGCAACTGTTTTAGGAACTACTTTTTTATTTGATATTGAGCTCCTTACATGAGCGCTCATGTTTTCACTTGCTCCAAGCACCCTTTCTGTAAACAGGCCTGTAAACCTTGTTCTTATCTCATACATTTGTTGTATATTTAACAACTGAGATCAAATGTCAGACACTGTTTTCATTTGTGCCTCTTTACTTTTCTTGCTCTGACTTCAAAGTGAGAAAATTCCCCGGTGTTGCTTGCCAGTCCTCCATCCCCCTCGCGCTTTGCTGCTTGGGTTGTCCTCCCACCCCCTTCCTCATCGCTTCTTGCCTCCTCCTAGATTGCTTCCTTCATCCATGTCAGATAAACTTTTTATATACACAACTCAGTTCACTAGATTTAAAAGAGTACAGGCTGCACCCAATCCCTCCTTTGTCTATTTTTCACCTGGATTTGCTTACTTTTTCACATTAGTTACTTTTGCTTTTACTCCGATAATATTTCAGAAGGAAAAGCTGGGCATGCCAGGGGTGCTAATCGGTTGACTTATGAACTCTGCACATGTCTCTTCCTGCATTAAATAAAGTATGATCTCAGCAATGTCAGTTTTTTCAAACAATCAACACCGGATGCAAAGTAAGAAAAGGGAAAGTCACTTTCTGTCAGCAGTGTACACCACAGTCGCAGGCACTTCCGCACTCTCACATATGTCAATGCCTGATCTAAAAATGCATGCTCTTAATATTATATTGGCTCACTCATGCATACCTGGCATACAGGCATACGTGCACAGCTAGAGCCATGAAAATCTTTGGCGATTGAACCTGGGGGTCTGTATCAAGAGCTGGTCGGACGAGCGAAGCTGTCTACTAGGTTTATAAAAGGCGAATCTCTTCTGAATATAGATGGGGCCTAGACCATAAAGGGCCCGATGTGCAATGGACAGCATTTTGAATTTTAGCCGAGATTCAACTAGGAGCCAGTGCAAAATAAGCAGATGGATGCGAACACTATGTCTAGATGATAGTCCCGGTAGCAATCTGGCTGCTGAATTTTGGACTACTTGCAGTTTCCTTGCAAGGTAACCTGGACTGCCAACCAAAAGAGCGGTGGCATAGTCCAATCAGGACAGGATCTGAGCCCGGACCACAGTTTCCTTGGCACTATCAGGCAGAAGAGGGAGAAACTTCCACAGGATTTTCAAAGTGCCAAAGCAGGTCCCTGCCAGTTTCTTCACTTGTGTCGAAGTTCAAGTTTTCGTCGAACCAGACACCAAGGTTTGTAGCAGTACCCTTACCCACGGTGGGTCGGGGGAAATCAGGAGGCCACAGCCTTTCTCTGAAGTCCACTGGGAACAAGCTGTAGAGGAGCACTTCAGATTTTCCTTCATTGCCCTTCAACTGTGCACTCGCCAACCAGTGAAACACAGAGGACAAACAGTGCTGCGTCGCCACAACAGAGCCGTCGCCCTTCCTCCAGGAAAACAAAAGCTGCGTATCATCCGCGTGGGCCATCACTTTAGCCCCCAGTGACTCTGCGAGATAAACCAGCGGAGTCACATAGATGTTAAAAAGGAGAGGGCTGAGTGATGTCAGTTGTCAGCTGCATAGGCATAGAGGCACAAGGAGGGAGACAAACCTGCTGCAACCTATTTTCCAAGAAGGACCTGATCCAACACAGCGCCAATCCAGAAATACCAATTTCCACTAGGCGATCAAGGAGCAAAGAATGAGGGATCGTGTTGAATGCCGCTGAGAGATCAAGCATAACCAAGGCTGCTCTCCCGCCGGCATCCAGACACTCCTGGATCGCCTCTGTCACCTCCAACAGTGCTGACTCCGTGCTATAGGATGCGCGGAAAACAGATTGTGCTGGATGAAGCAAGCCAGACACCTCTACATAGTTAGTGAGCTGAGACGTGACAACCTTCTTGCATACTTTAGCCAGACTTGGCAAGAGCGAGATGGGACGGTAGTTCCCAGGAAGCAGAGGGTCAAGTGATGGCTTCTTGAGGAGGGGGAGAATCAACGCCTGCTTCCACGATAGTGGAACACACGCCTCGCGGAGCGACTTGTTGACCATTAGATTTACTTCAAAATTAATAGTGTCTGCCACTTCGGACAGAAGCCTAGGCGCACATGGGTCATTAGGTGATCCAGATTTAAGTGTGTTAAGAATTCTAAGGGTACGAGGCAGATCAACAGGCAGATCAACAAGTCTAAATGCAAAAAAGATGTAAAAAATTTCTATCACTTGCTTCACCAGCGAGGAGGCAATAGACTTCCTGGATGTGGTCGAAAAAGTATCCTGTATGCAGAGAATTGGGTTCTTACTGCAAGGACGATTGGATTAAATCCTTCTCCCTACTCTACAAAATTGTGAAACCAGCATGGCTCAGACGGAACCATTTATTTACGGTACACCGGGCCTACCTTTCCCCGCTAAGACTCTCAAAGTATCAGCAAAATAAAAAATGCAATAAATGTAATCTTCCCAATGCATCGGATGTTCATATGTTCAAAGACTGCCCTTCCATTGCACGGTTTTGGGAAGAAGTCATTACATCGTTGAATTCCATTCTAGACACTAATTTGGCTATAACTTTGCCATTAATTGTTCTTGGATTAGATCCTAATGTTACGGGCCAGGCCAGATCTTTTTTATTTTATGCAATGCTTCTGGCCAGAAGACAGATCTGTAAAGTCTGGGTTGAACCATCTGTGCATCAGCATGCTGGCTGGCTGACGTCCTTAATCAAGACATCAAAGGCAGATTTAGCCAGGCCAGGTAACAAACGTAATCGAGCATTTTGGGACTTCTTGATTCATTGGAGATAGGGTGCCGGGGTTTTTATTTATTTTTATTTTTTCCCCCGGGTCCTATGATTATGCCTAAATTACTCCAAGGATCTAGGGTCTTCGATCTCCGGTGCTTTCCAACAAGATCCTACAGGCTGTAACACACCTAGTTGGAGTGAGTGATTACTCTCTTTTTCTGGTTCATCATCATCCGCCAATATGACATCGTGCCTAGGCTCGGGAGAGAAATTAATCTTGTTCTCTTTAGGGGGGCACGCGAGGTGGTTGGTGTATTCAGAGATGAGAGATTTGGCAAATGAGGACTAAAAAAAAAAAAAAATTGCAAATTTTTCTTTAGAATTATTATTAGCCCGATCAATGCGAGTGGGAAAATGCCAGCCTTTGGCCATTCCAATGGCCGCATAGTAGAGTTTCTGTTTGGCTCTAAGAGCAAGTTTGGCAATGGAGCAGTAGCCACTGGAACGCCATGCTCTCTCCAATACCTTGCAGGCACTACACTAGAATAAAAATCCAAAACAACCGTAAGATGATAAGGTGAGGCTTAATACACATATGTTCAAAGGCAAAAGTTGAACTTTTTTTTAAAGAAGTTTTAGGTGATGCTGTCTGCTCAAAAGGGTTAAGTTGCATGCAGGATTAAAGGATTTTCTATCAATATGATGTAACGGTCCATTAAAATGATAGTGATACACATTGCTTGCAATTGCCCCATGGAGTGCTTACTAAGATACAGCTCCAGACTCTCTGTACAGCCACACAGCAACCCTCAAGACACTGTTGATGACCTGCCAGATCTGGATTGCCCCTATTGATTCTTATTATATTCTCAGGTGAAGCAGATCTATTATTTCTCATCTACCCCTCAGCAAATGGTCTGCCTCTGCTTGCTCAGTAAAATAAACACAGGGCAGAAAAACTGCAGGCAAGGGGTGATCTAAGGGATTTCACTGCATTCATCAGATAAGCCCATTTCGCTGAATACCCTTGAAGCTTGGAGCATACTCATGAGTCCTGATTCCTAGATTTTGCTTATGACTTACTCTTCATCTTGTAATGTTCCACAACTTTCAGCCATGATGAACAGCAGCCATGCTGCTATGCCACTTGGCTAAAAGTAATTGACATTGACAAATCCAAAAGCTCTCACATTGCCGAGATCGATGTCTTTGCCAGTGCTTGATTTCTAAAGAAGTACACAACAAAATACCAGATCATATATAGCTCTGCTAGATAATGTAATTTTAGTTAGAGAAACACTTATTGGGACTTGTATGTAATTGAATTCGAACCCAAAACAATCTATGAACAATTGTCATTCTTATTAAAGGAAAAGATTGTTGGATGTTATAATCTTGTCTATATGTAGCAGGTGCATTTATATTTAAAACAAATGCAAACATTTTAAATTCCATTTAATCAAATGTAGCTGAAATTAGATGTTTGGGTGAAGAATTTCATAGTGATGAAAAAGAGCATTTGCATAAACATGAGTAAAATGAACAACCCAATCAAGGAAAATATGAGTTAATTCTAAATTTGCACAGTGAGGGGTCAACAAATTGAGTGATACCATTAGCACAATAAAATACTTGAGACAACTATATAAAGCAACGAGAAAGGCTGCAGTCACATGAAGATGTTTTGTAATGATCATATATTTTGAGAAGCAGAGAAAGAAGATGCATTCTGGATATTAATCACAAGAGTATTGCATATTGCTGGTTCATTGTCTGAGAAAGATCTGCACATGATTCATTCCTTTTGAAAATATGTGGTGCAGAGAGACCTTTCATCATTTGAATCACAAGTGTTGTGGATCTCAGGACATGGATAATCCTACATAAATGAGAGTAGTGAGAATGTGTAAAATGAGGTGAGCAGTTCTCATTGTGCATCTCACATAAATTTAAGAAAGCAAGATCTAGTGTGATATTACATTTTTTTTTGTGGGCCTCTGAGAAGCATGTAGGACAGCTCTATGTGGAGTCAGTCTTTTATTGGGGAGGATAATGAGATAGGATAACTCATAATCAATACAAAAAAAAGTTAAATCTAAGTTAAAGTTAAAATCTTGCCAATATTGCCATTGCCTGATTATATTCCTTGATGTGATTTTCATCCATATGGAATCCGATTGGATTTGCAAGTGGAGTCGATTTTTGAGTATTGCCAGCATACCCAACTTGTTTTGGAGAAAACAATAAAAACACAGGACAATTTGTTTTAGGTATCCATTCCCCACCCATTTTTCATAGCCTGCAGAGCTGGTCTGATTATGAAGATGGATTAGTGAGACTTTAGTTTAACATTCATCTGAGAGTCATTGGTGTTCTGGTGAAAGGATGTGTCCACTTCTATAAGAAGGTCTCCGATTATTTTAACCTAAAGTTTGAAGAGGTAGATATGCCAGTTCAAAATTAATGGGGAATACACAGCAACAGCTGAAATAGCCAGATAAAGTACAAGGCTAAGACAAATACATCTTCATACTGAAATGCATTTTACATTTTCTACCTGTTTTTCTATTCATCTCTACTTCATTTGCTTAATTCTCTAGGGCATTATTATCTTCCTTTCCCACCATGCCTTTGGTAAATCACTGTTGGCATATTTGACAGAAAGGCACTAGTGGATGAAAGGCAACAGAAATAGGGAACCACAAGGGGCCATGGTCTTGTTTCTTTCAATTTTCCTATTTAATGAGGTATTTAAAAAGGCTTAGTAACAAATTGCTCTAATAATTATTTCACATTCAAAAGGAATGATCACGCTGCTATATTTAAAAACATGTGAACAATTTCAACAAAATTTTAAAATGTAGAATTAATTTCACCAGATGTAAAAGTGCCCATTTATTAGAATGTTCAAATTTGTTGCTCGAATGAACCTCGTATGTTTACTCAATGGTTATCTGTCAGTAACCTGTATACCTGTACTTTGTTTATTAGCTGTGTTTTGTGGAGATCCTGGCACACCCACACATGGACAAATGAATGGGAGGAGCTTTACTTTTAGGTCTGAAGTAATGTTTCATTGTAAACATCCTTACATATTGATTGGATCATCAAGAAGAGTTTGTCAGTCAGATGGATCTTGGAGTGGGGTTCAGCCTGCTTGTATAGGTAAGTTGAAGGCAATATTAAATATTTATTATTAAAGTAAAACAGTTTAAAATCTATTTTCTGCAATAACTGAGTAAACACTGGAGTGTTTGCACACATTTAGTGATAATGCAATGTTATTTTCAAAGGAATTGTATAACACACTAGATGAAAGTGTTGAATGTTAGGTCAGGTTAGGTGAAGTTGAGACATTAATAATGGTAAAATGCCTGCAATATCTTGCAAAAGTATTGACATTTTTTTCCAAATTTTCTCTGAAAATATATTTCCTAGTCAAAATGTT
This sequence comes from Triturus cristatus, assembly GCF_964204655.1. Classification (NCBI taxonomy): domain Eukaryota; kingdom Metazoa; phylum Chordata; class Amphibia; order Caudata; family Salamandridae; genus Triturus; species Triturus cristatus. The sequence continues at coordinate 410,120,342 of NC_140589.1, read as the reverse complement.
AACATTGAGAATAAGGATGTTGCAAACAGATGACATTCGACTATTGAATAGAGAATGCATAGGGTAAAAATATTGATTTGGTTGCACAGTAGACAAAGTCGTATTTCTTATTCCATCTACGTCCAGCAATTATAATGAAAAAAATGGTGTCCCTTCAAATTTTACTTCCACAAACATTTTTTTCCCATGCTTCAGCCCAATGCATCTCTTTACCTTTCACCCATTGTCTCTGCCTGTTATCTACTGTGAACACCACAATGTATTGTGTGTATTCGCAAAACATACCCATACAAGGTTAATTGCTCTTACGTGACTGCCAGGGAGCCCAATACAATCCCCATAAATAGCATTAGAACCTAATATATATAAGAGATCAACGGAACATTAAGATTACATTCATATTCAGATATAAGTAAGAAATAATTTAAACTGCACCAAATCAAACGGTAATCAACATACTCAGATGGTTAACAAACTAGAATCTAGATACCCATCATCCAGGATTTGTTTTATGAATTATCGCATAATTTGTTACACAGCAATGTCTGTTATTTTCAAAAGATTTAGCTTTATGGAGCAAACAAGAAAAGATGCAAACAGACAAATGCTTTTGCATAGTTTTAAAAAGCTCTGTTGAACCTTGGACAAAGATTATGTGTTCATATATATACATTTTCACAATGATGCTCCTACAGCTCCTTAGAAGGATTGCATTTTTCAGTGGAACAAATTACTTTTTTTCATGTCATTAGTTATCTTCCAAGAGAAACTGTTCCTACTTCAACTCGATTATACTACCAAACTCAAATTAAAAGGTCCAGATCAGAGCAATTCTTATTTAACTACTCCTCATTTAAAGAAAAATAAGATCCAAATGTAAATGTATCTTCTCATTGTACTTTTTCTTATTACAAAGCTTAACACCCTTACAAAACAATTTAGAAGAGATATGGGAAAGTGAAGATAAAGGGATATGAAGAGAATCAAACAACTGAAGAAAAAGGGGAAATATATATTTTGACAAGGAACAGCACCCGTCCCTCAAGCTTTGTCATTACATGCCCTATTTTCAGAAGAATTTTCATGTTGGTTTCTAATTGTGAATTGATTGCACTAGTGGTAATATCGGTAACTAAGTGGATCACCAGAATCCACTTGTTTCAAATACGAGCTATGCATGCTTAATGTAACTGGTATTAAATAACATGTATCCATTGTCAATTAAAAGCAAGCTGCTTATTAGGGTTAAAATATACAGAAAGGTTTCATGAAAGAACAGCATTGTAGTAATGCACAAACTACCTCATAAAAATGTGGATTGCATACATATTTTTTCCAAAGAATTACAATAGGTAATATAGTCTGTGTGTTCTCCCAAGTGATTAATAATTGTAAAGAGGAGATAAACAATCCTTGGAGGCAACAGACATTTTGTAACCTGTGAAGAGTAGAGTCTCTTTTTCTGAAGTATTCTCTTTGCTTCTATCATCTTCTGATGGAGAGTATAATAGAGGAATAGGGAGTAGCATATTTCTCTGGGTACAAGGCTAAAGGACTTTTCCTGTAAAGGACATAGGGGCAGATTATCAAGACAGGCGATAAAATATTCGCCGCTTTAGTGGCAGAAAACTGCCGCTAAAACGGCGATAATGGGCTTGATAATATGCTCTATGGAATTCCAATTGAAGCCCATGTTAGATGTGAAGGACATCTAACATGGGCTTCAATGAATTGTGGTTGCTGCTTGACTAAGGTTCAAACCCCACTCAGCTATCAACCCTGTTTCTCACAACTGCTTTCTGCTGCACACTTAAAAAGAGAAAAACACCCCTAATGATTGTGTTTGTGCAAGAAGCGGTGCCTTCCTGCACAAAAACAACATTACCTGCAATGCAGGCACCCTTGCACCATCATGCAAGGGTGGCTACTTTGGCGCTTGACAGACACTAGAGCTCCAGCTCAAGGAGAGAGCAGCAATGCTCTAAATCTTGGTAAATATGTCACATTCCTGCCCTCTCCATTTGACACAGCTCAACAAGTTATCTTGATGTGTTGTGCTGCTTTAAATTTTGATAAATCTGGCATGGATGTACTGCCTCCCTGATGCATCTTTTAAAATTAGTAAAATGATCTGTAGTCATGCTTCCCTCCAGATTACATTCTGACCATTCCCTCTGTTTCCTTGCTCGAAGCTGCTCTAACATTGCAAGTGGAAAGCTGGTGCCACACTGACAGAAGCTCTGTTTTTCCTGTCAGCACAGGTCTGCAGAGACTGTTGACTCATAGTGGAGATTGCAGTTGGTAGCACACGAGTGCCACCTGCATTCCACCACCCCTCCTGAAGTTTCTCAGGGAACTTGGGTTGACGATGATTCAACATCAGAAAGAGCATGGGCCTTGGGTTTGCAGTGTCAGTGCTCTGATATTAGAGCAGTAAAATAATACAACAATCTGACTTCTAGAGGAAGGTTTCCTAGAGAAGCCATATATAACAGATTGTACCATACTATTGGAGGGGGTGCCTATGCTGTAGAATATTGCTCAAAGAGTTTCCCAGAAGCAAATTTGGAATCCTTTTAGAAAAAGGTCTGTGAAATGTTACCCGTTGCCTGAAAATTACTTTTGCAATCTTTGAAGGTGAACTAAATGTTATTTCAAAAATCCCAATTCAAGAATAATATCTGAGAACACAGAGCACCATCACATGCGGCTAGGGAATGCGATTTTCTCAAATTTTGCGTATTTATCGTTATTCCAGGAGGCAGATGTTTATGTGCTACATAGACAGTAAAGAGGTTTGACATTCTGGAGCGCTCGGGGTTTCAAAACATATACATGATAAAGAAAATGTTTGAAAGTACAGACACAATCAACACGTTTTATTTTGCTGCGTGTTCTTTAAATGCTCCGTAGACTTACTTTTTTCCTGCTGTGATTAAAACACAAGTCGTTATACTTCATTACCGATATTTATCAGAACATTGTGGGCAATGCAAAAGGAAATTCTGTATTCACAGATATTTGATGTCTTCTCCGCCCCACTCTTCCAGCAGGTGGTATTGCTCACTCCAATCAGTTATAATTTGTTGCTGGTGCTTTCTTGGAGGAACTTCAAACTCTCATTTCATTATTATATATCATAGTGGGAAGGATTTCTTTCATATTTTACTGACATTCTTTTTTTCCTGTTCCTATTACCATTGTTATAACGGCGTTCAAGCTGAAACAGCATTGATTGCTCAAGTACAGCATTTATGAAATCATGTCTTGGGTTTCCATCTGTCTAAGTCTTTACGCCTTTAATATTCCATTCAGCTAGTTATTTATTCTGGTGATGGAACTATGCAGCCGACTGCCTTCCTTTGGAACACTTTGCTCTAGATTGGTTATTTAAAAAGTGACACCTAAAAGTACTGCCTTTAATGCCTACTGCCAAAGACAATTTAAAGCGTATGCTGGGCATATGTTAAACAAAATATATAAAAAAAGTAGGGTAAAGAGGTAATTTTTGTTCTGTATTTCAGATCACTGAAATGCTGCTATATTTATCTAAACATTTCGTTTGGTCACATGAAGGTTTTATGTGTGAGAATTGATTTGTAGCCATAACACCATACATAACCGTCATAATTTGAATAATGTATTTCAGGAATGATCTCTTTTGAAAATTCTTGTATTAAATATAACATGTAATAATTGTCTTATAACTTGAGAGAATATCAAGAGGTACCAATCCATAGATGGGAAACAAATATTAGCATAAATAAATGTCTGTAAAATTTGTAGCGAATAAACATTACTAGCAACAAAACGTGATAAAAAGTAAACAAGAATGAAAACCAGAAGAGTGTACTCCAGAATTACCGACCACCACACATAAATAAACTGAACGAATTTCCTTGCATATTTACTATTTCTTTTCATCTGTGTGATATAGGGTTAGCTGCACCTGAGCCCCTCACTTCTTCTTCCTCTTCCACCTTCACTGTCACCAGGACTATCGGATGGGAATTCACGAAAATTCCCTGAAAAACAAAACCCCATAGATTGCACCTACTTGGGGTCCTATAATAACGAGACCCTAGTGTACGTCGTTGGAGCCGAACAAGGCTTGCACTGGACACACACCTCTCTTAGGAGGCAGTCCTATGAACCAATTAAGTTAATAGGAGGTTTTAACTCTGTGGATGCATTTGGAGGGGGTTTCGACCTGAAGGCTAAGATTGTGAATCCAGTTTAAGGAAGACTCCCATTGACCCAAGTCTGCAAGAAATCTGAATGTGGACTACATATCGACATCAAGGTTAGATGCCTTCTCTCTTCTGGGGTGCAGCTTCTGCGTCATGCCTCCATTCAGTGCCCCGGCCAGCCAGAACTTCTAGACATGCAAAAACGGAGTGATTAGAAGCATTCTCGACCCCTCACCAAATGCCAGAGGAGGGCTGCCCTATAACCACTACTCCCAGGTGGATATGAGCTACATGCTCATCACTCAGCTTCCCTGTGCAATATGTTCTTTACCGTTGAGAGAACCCTTCACGCTTTTGATACCCACTACCCTTCTGTAGCATGATTTGAGAGGAGACCAATCATCTGCCGTGGATACATCAATACTTGACAGCTTTCTGCCACCACAAATACAAACATATGTCTTCCATATCATGGGGCCATTGGCCTTCAGTCAAAAATAGATATACTAGATATACCAGGGCAGATTTTGAAGCTCCGTGTGACATCTTTACGACACCATTGCATTACTTCTGTGACGCAGCGTCGTCATAAACAATGCGCCAGTATGCAACATATTTACAATATGACGCATCTAGGGAGATGCGCCACATTGTAAAGCCCTGAGCTACATTATACCGTCGTCAGTTATAATGTATGCAGGGTGGGCACTCAGTCGCAAGAAAGCCTGATAAAAGTGATGCAGTGAAATCTACAAGATTCCACTGAGTCACTTTTACGACCCCGCTGCGTCAAAACCTTATGCCTGCTTGTAGCAGGCGTAAGGAGTGACGCAGCACAGCAAGTATAGGCTGCCCCTGAGCAGTGCTGGAATTGCGTCACCCTTGCGACACAACTCCGGCACTGCGTCACCTTTACGCTGTCAGTTCCGTTACGCATCTGTCTAAACTTCGCCACGGTGCACCGCATTGTAAATGAGTAGCATCCATGGTGGTGCTAGGGTTTTTTCACATCACACAAAATAACTAGCGCATCCCTGCTAATATGCAGGGATGTGCCAGTTATTGTAAATCTGCCCCATCCTTTCTAAAGCTATTAGCAGAACCACTGCCCTAAACCATGAAAAATAAATATCTTCCGTATCTATTGACTTTGAACACTGAGGCACTGGATTCCACACTTTTTGGTATTGTGATTAGTTAGCAAATGTGAGCAGTGTGTAAAACGTTTCCCTGTTGGTGTGCAGCAATCATACTCCTCTCTATTTTCTTGGGCCAGTGTTCACACATCTCGGTTCATTTGAGTTATTTTGTTGCATGTGATTTTATTGTACATTTACTTATATATTTATGTTATTAAATATAAAAAAATTGTTGTCTCATATAAAATACCAACTTTGGCTATACATTGCTTGCTGTCTGCACGACACCTGCAATAATTCTGTTGTACTTTGCCTCAACTCAACTTACAAACCATCTCCTATTAGAAAAGCGTTGAATACTGAAGTGTGCACTGTTCCAACCTCCTATATACTGCATGTTTCAAAACAGATATATGCCCTGCCTGTAGCGCCTAACGAAGTACATATGCAGACACAAAGCAGCAGGCATGCACTCCATCTGCAAGTTGATCCTTCTCTAAAATGAGTAATGTTTGTAGGGAAAGTGCATGATTATGTGCATACAGTTCTGCATTTGCCCCACTGGAAAAATGTTCTCACATATAAAATCCTAATTTGTAGATGCTGTCAATAAAATCATATTACGTAATCAAATATGATTTCAATTAAGTCTACTAATAAGATTGATAAATGATATTTATCAATTATTATCAATGAAAAACATGTCACCATTACTAACTTAAAAAAAGGAAACTAACTCAACATCATATTTGAAAGCCAAGCAAGAGTGACTCTATGGTTTTGAATAACCATACAAGTAGTTCATGAGCCAGCTGTCAAAAAAACAGGCATGCATAAACCTCTAAGCACCAGCATCAGCATGGAACATATGCTCACTGCTCAAAGGTGGTATTTAGCTTAAAGAAAATAAGTCATTTCAAAATAATTATGATTCAAAATCCTTAGCCAATAACATAAGTTAATAAGTTGTAGTGTGTGAGAAAGGCATCCTTTTAGCCTTGATCACCCCTATTTTTGACTGATACTGACTCTTATTGTGCCCTGGACTCTGCTAACCAGACCCAGGGCCAGTGCCATGTGTGAAAGGTCTATGGTAATTAGGTGTGATTACAATTGGAATGACAACCTACATGTAAGCCCTTAGTATATGGTAGGGCGTGTATGTTAGAGGCCCATCAGATTTAATGCACTTACGTGTGCACTGCTGTATTGCCTGCTATCATTTTGAAGGCAACCCTGCTTTGCTGGCTGCTTTTAAAACTATATTATATGCAAAATCGACTTTGGAAAAAAAGGTACTTCCAAATTCTTAAACTACTTATAACTCATGCCTCCCTAAGTGACCCAGGGGTAAAGTGCCTTGTAACTATAAGCAGGGACATTTTAAATGATGCCTTATATGCCCTGGTGAGGGAAAAACCGCCAATTTCGCTTTTGCCCATTGTAGCTCAATAGCTCCATAGGCTAAAATGTGAACACTTAATAAAGTATAACTATTGATACAATGGAGCTAAAAAATATTTTTCAAAGACCTAAAAATACAGAATAAATTCAACAACTTGCTAAGGTTATATTTCTTATAAATATCACAGAAAATAAGTTATAGAACTTCGTTTTTTTATTAATCCAAATCCTGCCTTTCAGTGGCCCCTCCGGATTGGCCATCATTTGACAGGCTGAGCCAAACTGCTTTGATGAGGCGTGAAGTGGCAAGCATAGAGACAAAGGACATCTGGTGGGAGGAGTTCTGCAGCTACAGAGCAAAAAGCAGGATGGCGGTGGAGGAGCCAAACTGGTCTTCAAAGAGAGAATGACAGTTAGGACAGGACACAGGCTCACCACCACACGCTGCACCCCGAGCCAGACAGGATCCCCAGTATTTCAATTAGCAGAGAGGGTGGAAGGAGAGTGTTAGGGAAACAAATGGCGTTGCAGCGCATGCAATGTAATTCATTTAATTAATTAATTTATTTATTTATGTACTTACCTCTGGTCGGCCGTATGCCGGAGTATACTACCACCCACCCTGCCTCTGCCCAGCCCACCGCCGGCAGCACACCCACTACGAACCGCTACTGGGTATAGCTCAACTAAAGATCACTGTGCTACAATCACAACAAAGGCATCAGAGATTGGGCCAGTAGGCTCCTGGTTAGGAGTGAGATGAAAAACCACATCCACGGACCTGTTAGGATCAGTAGTGTTGTTGTTATGCTTAAATTAAATTAAATAGCATATAATAATTTATGCTGAAGGAATCTAATAGCCTTCTACACTAAACAGAGGGTATTGCGGTACTCACCCATCCATTTTCATAAACAAGAAATACTTTGTTAGTTAAAAATAATTGGATTAAGTTGTTGAGGCATAGCCCAAACTAATTGGGTTATTTTTCTGTACAGAGGAAAGATAATAAAAGGAGCATTGCATTAGCAGGGTGCTCAAGCTCAAGTCGAATAGGAGAGCTCAAAGCATTCAATCAAAGAGAGGCTGCACTGAGGTGCCACTGTGGTGTTACCTTTTTTGGCACCTCCGTTAAGGACTCGCAGCTTAGCACTTACGACGGAGACAGAGTCTAAAAATAGGCACCGAAAAGGTCAGTGGGAATGCTGCTGTGGTAATGTAGGGGGCACAGTCACTAGCTGCTGCCTGCCAGAAAGCGTGCATGCGTCGGCTAATGACAATGTCAATGGGGGAAAAAAGCTATTGGACATCACCGTAGAGATGCAGGCATGAATACAACCATGCGACAATTTTATATAAACAAGGGGGAAACGTGATCAATGGTATCATGAGTATGCAAGAGTCAATATGACAAGTGGTCACCAGTAGATAAGTTACATAATCCATATAATACAATACAACAATTTTAGATGATATTGCAACAAGACCAAATATCGCAAGGGTTAGTAAGACATTAGGATGGTTAAAAAAAAACAGTATTTAAGCAGTTATGCTAGAAACTGCATTCTTAACCATGTGTATAAATCAATTGATGAGAAGACCAATATTAGGAACAGAGATCATAAATCAGGAAATGTACCCAGCCTTTTGTTCTATATATATGCAGGAGTACTAGTGACAAATCATAAATTACACATGTAAACTCAATATTCCTCAGTTGATATGTAATACAGGCTGAGACGAACAGTACAGATTGGGACATGCAAGATGGTAAACAGCATCAATAATTTGTTGCACAGTAGTGGGGAATGGGGTTATATCATATGCAACCCATATTGAGAAGAGACAACTAACTAGAAATGTTCATTCAGCCCTCGGTTTACAGTTCCAAAAATGTGCATCCATTTGCACTCACGTCAGTTAAGTATGCTTGCTATATTACCTCCTTTTGGGCCCAATGTTACCTTTTCAAGGACTAACCATTAAAGGTTATCTACTGGGTGGTTGAGTGTGTGGAAGTGTTCCTCTAATGGTGCCCCTTGAGATTGCCTGCATTGAAATGTCCACATCTACAGTGTCCAAGGTCTTTAGGTAAGGTCCACATAAAATGAATAGAGGGCTGTGGGGGGCCCCCCAAAAAGGAACAGACTATATGATCCCTTATGCTTTTCCCTTTCTTGAAGTAATGCATTGGTGGCTCCCTTATGTCAATTTCATCTGAGATCAATCTCCAATAGCTACTAACGATCCGTCTTATGTCATTACTTCATGTGCAGTCAGTGGTGACGCAAATCATCTTGTTCATGTTATTGTCAGAACGTGGTTTAGGTTCCAGACGAGTTTCTCCAGGGTAAAACCAGACCCTCTTGCACACCCTCTTGAGTAAACTCTTTGGATATCCTCTTTCAGTCTGTGTTGTAGATCTATTGATTCCTTGAAATATTCTTCCTTATGGGAACAATTCCTACATAATCTAAGAAATTGCCCGGATGGCTGGGGTAGCGAAGGAGGGTATTCCTTTTGGTACTTTATCTGAACACAGTGGTATAAAGTTGACCTTCCTCTGCTTTGAAAGAGACATCTAGGAAGTCAATGCTGTAAGAGTTATTGTATTGTAAATTTAATGTCCTGTGATCTGTCATTCAGCCATGTATGGAAAGCTTTGAGGTCCGACTCATTACCTGTCCATTTGAGAAGGACATGATCAATATATAGATTCCAAAGGGTTATGTTGTTTCGATGTGGGTTGTCCTCTTTTAAACTGAAGTTGGTTTCAAAGTTGTCCATATACAACGGTTCAGTGCAAAGCTGGCGACCATTGTAACTCCTTTGGTTTATAAATAGTAATCTCCTTAAAAAAAGAAGTAGTTTTTCATCATGGCAACTTCCAATAATTGTAGAATGAAGTCAGTCAGGTTGTGGGCTACTATTAAGGACTGTCTTGATAACTTCCAACGCTAGCCTCTGTGGGATACTGGTGTACAAGGATGTAATGTCCATGGTTACCAGTGGTTGTTGCGTGGGGTTAAAGGCAAGTTTATCAATCAGTCTGATGATTTCCTTTGTGTCTCTTAAGTAGGTTTTAGTGGACTCCGCACAGGGTTACAAGAACAAATCAACATAATTATATAAGGATTCCAATATGGACCACAGCCAGACTCTATGGGGTTGCCTGGTGGGTGTTGTAGATTCTTGTGAACCTTAGGACGGGTATAAGTCATTGGCAAATGGGGCTGGTTTTTATTATGGAAATCATATTCCAATTATGTAAGATACCCCACATAAAGACCTGTATAAGTGATATCCTTGATTAGTCTTCTGTGCCCATGGACGTGGTGTCAACCTACATTGTAGGGAAGTTGTGCCTTGATTAGCTTGGCACTTCAACATTATCTTAAGTTAAACAACTCTTGTCCCTTTTGTCTGATGACCTGAATCTCGGGGACTTTCTATTGAGTTCCCTGAAGCCACGTCAAAAGCGCTTCTTGTATGCCATATACAACAAAATACGGACAGTCTCTCAGCAGCATGCTGCTGAAAAATTGTGCCCTTACCGTGGTTGACAATGGTAGGACCACCTCATCATCTAGGATATACTCTTTGACAAATATAGTATTTTCTGCAATAGACTTTGTTCAACAAGACATGTCAGAGTTACAACATGGGCAGTCATAGCTTAGGTCTATTGTGCTATTGAGCTGGACATTACAAACACAACATTCTGGCCACGTGCCACGGTGACACATCAACGTTGCAAGCCTGTTTTCCCCATAGCATCTTACAGAACAACAGATACGTATGGCATGCAATGATGCTAAATACACCATGTTACACTTAGGGAAGCTAGAGAAGCTTCCTTTCACCATTGCTGAAATAACATCTGCCGAATGGATAATCCATGGGTATATTACACTGCCAATTTCAACATTCCATTTTCAGTACTGCCTATTCCATCACTAAGCTGGCAGATATAAAGCGTTAGTAGAAGGGTTTATAAACAAGTTGGTGTCAAAATAAGTGGTCTGAAGTGTTTCTCAGCAATTCTGACTGTGAGAGTGCTTTAAGTGGATCCTTTGTTTGTTTGCAAGGACCTTTCGTTGCACAGGCTTGTATTGCTTCTGGGTGAACCTATCCTACTACTTGAAAGGTTCCCAGGTGGCTGTGATATTTCCGACTTTCAGATTGCTCTCTAATGGGTTTTACCTGATGTTGAATGGTCAATGTTGCTGCAGAATGAAGCCGGGGGTTTCTTCCGTCGTTACTTGTTCTACACAAGTATTGTTTACATCTGCCTGTAGAGTTGAGGAGGGGACAATGTGGCCTTTGATTAATCTTACCACTGTGCATTTTGATGCTCTGAGCAAACTCAAACCCTTACTGTTTCAAAAATATGTGGCCTAACTTCTGCTAAGGAGACGTTTGCTCTTCAGGTGGCTAGCTCCTCTTTATAAATACAGCTGCTACTCTGCACTAACTTCCCATGACATTTTGGAGAGCTGGTGCATTATTTTTAACATGTCTGGTACAAAGGGAATAGTGTGTTGTTTCAAAAGTATGGGCTTTAGATTGGTTAGCACCTTCCAGAGAGTTTTCAGAGTCATTCCATCTTTTATTCACTCCGTCCTCTGGAGCATCTTTGGAGGACTTCCACTGGTCCTGTTCCTGATTGCCAGGACAGTCATTTTAATTATTTTGCTCCTCAATGGATGTCCCATTTTGATATCAATGGAGCTGGCACTACCTCATGTTCTACTGTTTCAGGAGCGTTGGCACATCCTTGCTTTAAGAACTGAATGAGCATTGGTTCTTATTATTTTGGCATGTGCGGCTTAACTGGGTGCACCCTGTGTTCCGCTGTCTGCTGTGCACTTTCGAGTGTGCCTTGGATTTTTGCCTGGGGTCGCAATTGTTTGAACTCTCCGACATAGGCGTGCTGGTAGACCCCTTAAATGTTCATATGTATAGTTGTCCACTGAGTATTCCATTGCTCCTGGCTGCATTTTACGAGCCTCCCTCGGATGCTTCTGCACCGGATAGATTGGACCTTGGGTTTGGTTCCGCAGAAACTGGCTGTTTTTAATTGGCTTTCTTTGTGCTTTGGGCTGAATCCATGATTGCCTTTTAAACATCCTTTTAGCTTGATCTTAAGAAATCTAGTTTTTAGATTTCCTTTTACTGCTGCATTTTCTAGCAATAGGATTTGCTAGTTGAGTCGACTCACGTTCTAGAAGTGGGTGTCATGTGTTCCAGTTAGGCCTGGAGGGAAACAATGTCATTTTTACATGGACACAGGTTTCTTCCTAAGGTTGCCTTAACTTTCACACAATTACCTTTGCCGCAAATTTTGCAAATGTGACAATGTGGATTCGTTTCTTGGAAACTGTACTTGCTTACAGAATCTGCTTCACAAGAACAGTATCATACAACCTTGACACTGTGTACAAGGTTTATACAAATGTAGTGCAAGTGTGCCTTTTTGTTTTCATACATATGGTGACATACCTATCTACAACACACAAACAATCATAATCTCGGCCCAAGGCAAGGATGCCTTTTGTTATAAATGAACATCCATTTCCAGGAGTTGACAGAGGAACACATTGCTGTCATTTGCAAAGTCTCTACACACTGAGGCTTTGGCCCTGCAGCTTGCTGACATCTCTGCGAGGGGTGTCCAGCTCGTGACCACGATGGGAACTTACATTCTTTTCCTTCAGGTAAAAAGGTTTGTATCACCCAGTATGCGGATTCTTGTCAGAACACACACGCACACCCTAGATGCTTAAGTAAGGGACAGCAACGCAGAGGTATGCCAGAGTTTCATATTTTTATATGTTTGCATATATACAGTTTTTTTCGGACAATGGTGGAAATTTTTATTCAGTTCACTGTCCTTATACTCCTTATCATTTTCATCTGCTGCTATCTTTTGATCATCACAGCTGCTGTCTATTGATCATCGAGCACATATATTGTTTTACAAGAATCATGTTGGTTAAATAAATGTTGAAAATGTCCCACTGTATATTCCTTGTATATTTCTATGAGAGTAAGAGCGCACAGGTGACTGAGCAAAAGGCTGTTAGATATGTTACCATGATTCCTGGGGGATCAGGGTTGTCATGTTCAGTGGTTGCCAGAACCACTTGCTACCTTACAAAAAAACAATAGCCCCAGCAAACATCTCGTATCAGGGTATGATGGCTGTAGCCACAGTAAGTCAAGAAAGTATAACAAGTATTAGAATGTGTTTCTTTTGTTCTTATTTCTTCTTCTTGTTCCTTGGTTTTCTGTATATAACACAGGGTAAATGCCATACAGGTTACAAGTCGACATGAGTTTCGTCGCCAGCAAGGGGATTAGCCCGTGACTTTTTCAAGGCTGAATAAAATACAGAATGCATAATCAGCACACAAGTTGTTCATGGCGCAAACTAATACAACAGTATTGACCCGAGTATGTAAAAAACAAGTGAAAGCCGGGAATGCATACCCACCACAAATAATAATCACAATTTCTTGTCAGAGTGAACCACAAAAGTCCTTAACCACAACCTCTGCTTAGCCTTTAGGTAGCTTGGTGCAAAGCAACTGGGCTAAGCTTTGAGGCAATATGTAAAGTATGCAGTACTTAAACAGTGATAAAGTGAATACACAACACAATGCAAAATCCCAAACCAATTTGAAAAACTAGAATACCTGTAAATAAATAAAAATGTCAAAAAAATGCAATCAGTTGACCTGGAGTTAATTTTTTCTTAGCTTCAGACCAACACTAAAAAGTGTTTTGCTCCAACAGCAGTCATCTGGTTGAACTAGACTAGGATTAAGTCAAACATTAAGGCTGAGCACAATGGAGCGTGGCTCTGATACAGTGGCCGGGTTTGTTCTGGGGAAATGTTTTACCTTTGGACTGGAATGGAAGTCAAACATCCTCAATAAGACATGGCAGCAGGCTCTGGCTGTAAGTCTCTACTTCATCATAAAGCCACTAGGTGAGGTCTCGGTGAAGCCGTTGCCTTTTGGTGGGAAAGCTCTAAGTGTGAGAAATTTAAATCTTGTGTCCAGGGCAGGTCCCTCCCCTATATGATACTTTTTGTGTCGTCCCCCGCAGAAGATTTCTACCTTTGGATTAAGTCACTCTTTTGGAGCTTGGATTTTTCCAATGGGGCAAGACTGCAGGATGTAGAAGAAGAGGGATCCACCATTCTCAAGATCTTCTCCCACTGAATCGTATTTGCTGATGCAAAAAAGAACAGAGTGTAAACAACCTGAGTCTCTGGCATAGTGGAGATACACCTTTGGTGCATTGGCTTAGCAGCTTGGTTGGTTCTTAGATCAAAAACCTGTCAACATTTTTTTAAGTGCCAAATTGCAGACTCTTCAGGAGAAGATCACTTTGACTCAATCCAAGGGTCCAGGACCTTTGGAACAGCACTTGGGGGTCAAGACTCACTCCAGAAAAGGCTGGTCAAAGGTTCCTGTGCAGGTACAATTGGGAGTGTTCTGATGGGAATGCAGGAAAAAAGGCATCTTGGAGATTGTTGTGTCCCTGTAGCCCAAAGAGGACGTAAGCCTTACAAACCTTGGAGTCCTCTTCTTTGTCCTAGTTATTCAAGAGGGAGACCAGGTCCAGTATTCGAGGCTCTTCTCAGGTGACAGATAACAGTCCCAGCTCTCTTCTGTACTTCTACCGATCCAGAAGTAATCTTAGGAGGGCACCACGGTTTTTGCCCAGTGCCAGTCAGTGGGTGAGAGACTCAATACCACTCACTAATGAAATGGGGTAAAAGATCCCTGCATCACCTCCTTTGTGTTTTTCTATTATTCCACAGTGTCCCTCTCTACCTAAAACCAACATGGCTAGACCTTTCTTCACCTGAGCAGAGCTTACTATGCCTAACATGATTTGTGGCTATGGGAAAACCCTCCCTTTTGTTACTCCAAACCAGTTCAGAAGGCATCTTCCCTCCCACAGGGAGTTGTGCCTTGCTGGCTAGCATGTCAGTAGAGGAGACAGGCCAAAATGTGAGCACCCTTTGAAATAACTTAAGTTCCTGGGTACAGCTCAGACGGTCATCCTGCCATCGGAAGGTCAACTTTTCTTGCTTTCTTTCAGCTCTTCAAACAGAATCAAGGAACCACTCAACTTCTGGGTGACAATAAACAATGAAAGAAAGGCACATTTGGCTTAGGCAGGAAAATTACACATTTCCTAAAGTGTCATTTTCAAAATAGTCATATATGATCTGACTTGAACATTAAGTTGGAATATAAATTACTAATAAAATGAGTCCTAGCTGTTCCCAAACAGAAATTAAGCTTTCCAAGTTGTTATAGGATAACCTGGGTTTTTCCTATGAGAGGGCCAGCTCGCCACAGTAAAAAAAGATTAGGGTCAAGTATTTCATATGTTTTAAGTGTTTTAAGCTATAACTGTGGCTTTGGCAGTACTGCTGTACTCCTGAGGTATTTAGTGATGACAAGTCACTAACTAATTGGCTAATTACTGGCTTTGCTAAAGTTAAAGGTAGCCATGTTGTTTTCACTTCAAGTATCCCTGTCATTTGCGTTACGCCTTAGAATTTAGTTAAGTATTGGTTTTGGCAATTTTTCCAATGCCTAGTACCACTTTATTAAAGTGGTAGTAGGTAGTGAGAAATATTTATAGGTTTATATAGATATATTTTTTTTAATAATAGAGTACCGCAAAAATATAATGGTACCAAAACAAATGTGTCACTTTAGAAAAACACTATGGGCTAGATGTATGACACATGATGGGCCATTTGTGACTAGTAAAATTCAGTTTCCTATGTACCAGCCCTATTTTGCAAGTCGGCAACCTATTACTGCCTCACAAAATAGAGTTTGCGGGTTTCTAATAGGAAGAGGCATGTAAAGGGTGAATCGCACTGGTATGTATGAATGTTATGCAACCGTAAATGCGGTCACAATACATTTGCAGATTACTCCAATTTAAAATTGGTTGTAAGCCATTCACAAACTGGAAGAGGTCCCTTACCCTTTGTAAATGGGTCGTCAAATTTGTTTCAGAGCAGGCACTGGTCCCACGTAACATTGCCCACTGCAAAAAAATGAAAAGAAAACGTTTAATTTTTTAAATGCATCCCGTCTTCCTTTAAGGTAAATGGGCTGCATTTAAAAACAACCTGCTTTATTTAAAAAGCAGACACGGTGGTCTGCTGACCCCAGCAGGCCACCGTCCCTGTAAGTGCCAGCCATTCCCAATTGATCGCAAATTGCGACATGCCTCATAAATATTAATGTGGCATGTCCCTTGCAATCCTTTTGAAAATCGCAAACAGTGTAGGAGACAGTGTTTTACATCATGTTTTGCTACTCACAAATTGTGAGCCACTATAAAGCACAATTTTGCGAGTTGCTAAACCTGGCACTCATACATGTGGCCCAATATTTTGCAAATATAGTACGCTGAAGTGTATTGTCCAATTTCAACATATTTAAATATGCTGAAAAAAGGGTACAGAGTAGCGGATTAATAACTAAAAATTACAGCGCTACTTAAAATAAAATGCTGTTGCCTGTACAATGCTTCAAAAATATGGAGACATTTAGAAATAATGGTAATCTTACAAAATAATTTGGTAGGACTATGTTAGTACAGCTCAAGTACATATTTATACAAAAAGAACATAAAGAAACATAAATATTTAGCAAAAGCTTTTCCCACTTTAGTAAAGTGTTGATAGGAAGAGAAAAAAAAACCAACCAATTACTTACCTATATTTGAAGGTGTAACGCAGAACACAGGAAAAGTACACCTAAAAACAGCATGCCGGCCTTAAACTTTTGTGAAGGTAGTCATTAGCCAATCAGATAATGATTTGGAATCACTATGTACAGTGTTAGTACAGCGAAATACACCAATTTTTTGAAAATATACCACGCAAAGGGATCTCACAACCTTTAAATAAATTATAAGTTAGAAAAATGTCACACTACTTACTTGCACTACCCAAAAAAGCTTCTGCACACCGTAATATCTTATCCGGCCAGGTTTTCATCAAATCCAAATGAGAGATTTCGCAATACACACCTTGAAGTAAATTAAGCAACATCCATTGAATGTAAGCGCCTTTTGGGATCCCCACAGCAGTTACATATTTTGTGGAAAACATTTCCATCTTTGCACACACTTTAACGCTACATTTCTTGTTATTTCGACCCTCCTTTTTATCTCCCTCCACTTTCAAACACTTTAGTTTATGCCGCTGTACTGTGCGGAATTTGCATTATGCTACTCCACCTTACAACACTACAGTATACCCCAATACATTGTATGTTACTCCACTCTACTCAGTCCAACTGGACTGCATACCAAAGCAATGTACACCGCTATACTCTAAACTATTATACTTTTCACCACTGTATCCTGTTACACTTTTGTGTATGCCAGTTTAGTGGATGCCCCTAAAGTGCAGTGCTCACAACTCAATGTTACTACACTCCATGCCACTGCATTTTACTGAAATACACAATATGCCACAGCACTTTACCACAATCAATTGTATGCTATTTCACTTTGCACAAGTACATTCTGCACCCCTCAACTAAACCATACTTCACTGTACATGACTACACTGTATGCTTGTATAATTAACGCAATTGAGTTGGACGGCTTTGTACTGTGTGCTACTCCACTATATAGCACTTCACTCTACATTTAAACACATAGCGCCACTAACCTCAACTTTATTACAGTAAGCACTACTATATTCTATGGTAATTCACCCAATCTCACTATAGTTTATGCTACTCCACTATATGCTATTGCACTGAACTGTATTACACTCTACCCCACTGTAGTCTACAGTATACAGCTCTGCACCACTGCACTATAACACACTCCAATATACGCTACTCCATATTACACAATTTAAGTTTACCACACTATACTCTACCACACTCCACTTTACATGCACCCAAAGTACACCACTACATTTTAGGTCACACCACTGTCTAACATTCTAGTGTACCCAACCCAGTGTATGCTAATTCAGTTTACACCACTCCGCTCTACCACACTCTACCACACTCCACTGTACACCACACTACATTAGATAGAACTCGCCACTCTACCATGCACTGTGTTCTGGCTAATAATATCATTTTCCATGTCATAAGTGTTGTACTCACTACAATGAATTCAAAGCCTATTACTTAGGTATTACCCAAGGGTATAGGTAGTGCATGGAGAATGGGAGAGTAATAGCTAATATAATGTGGCGAGTGAGGTGATAAGACTGTGTACAGAAGTCTGTAAGTTGTTTTAATTAAAAGGTGGTGTGTAAGTCTAAATGCGAGTGATAAGTATGCCTTACAGCAATATGAAAGCAGTGCATAAATGATCATTTCAAGAGATAAGTCTCAGGGCACGAATACAGCTTAGGCGGTGTGGGAGCCGGGCCATCAGGCTGCTGCCCTGCTCCCTCACCGCCAAAGCTGTGTGAGCACCATCTGCCACAATACCTGTTTTCTCGTGTCTGGCGGGTGTTTCTTTGGCAGTCGCACAGTGGTGTCTCTGAAAAAGAGCACTGCAATAGGACCGCCAAAGGCAGTTCCTGTACAGCATGAGGTCTGCGTACAATGCCATGTAGAAACAGTGGTGCATGCCCACAGGGGGTCACAGCATGTGCCCCCCTGCATGCAAACCATGGCCCTGAGGCAACAGGGGGTCCTGTAGGACCTCCTTTACTTTCTCTCCACCACAGTTTTAATGGCCGGCTCACTGCCATGAGAACTGTGGCAGTGGGGAAACTTGTAATATGCTTGGCAGTGATGCAGCGCCGCCGCAACGCAGCCAGGGATCTCTGATCCCTGGCATTTGCAATGGTCCTATGGTTGTCCAACTGACCAACTTGTGATAGGGCATTCAGACCGCTGATGCTTGTGGTGGACCATCAGAATGCTATGGTCATAATCAGGCCCTTAGTTATGAATTTGTTATGGTTATGCAATGTAAGGTGTGTTTGGCAGGAATATGTGTGTAAGTGGTGCATGAACAATAAAATTAAGAGATAACTGTAGAAAGTCTAATGTTTGTGGAGCTTAACTTAGGGATTTTATAACAAACCTAAATACGGTTTCCCTAAATATAACTGACTTGTAACCATTGTTTATTGAGTGAATAAATATATTGTTATGCCCAGCACAGCCCCACCACCCAATAGCTCCTGAACGACAGGTGTATTTTCTGCAGTGCAGAGAACAGTCATAGTATTATTTTTATATTAACAAAAATACAATACAAGGACTAGCTGTGTCATCACTGAAGCTATTCCTGCTATTATGTCTTTAGGTCCGTAGATATAATAGAACTACTACTCTGACAAACTGAAGATACAATTTCTATTATGTCTGTGGCACTATACACATACTTCAAAATTCAGCTTCTCTTATGTATGCTGACATGCACAAAATGGCAGCTAGGAAGTCTTGGGTATGGGTGATTGACCACTATGTAGAGAACAATATATCCAGTTCTTCTAGGGCCTTCCCTATTTATCAGGCCATTTAATTCCTAAAATGTTTATTTTTTAACAAATTCACAATATCAGATTTTATGTTGGCCCGATTTTGACAAGACCTTCGCCAATATTTGTGGATCAGATATTATTATTATTTAAAACAATTTCACTTACAATTTTATATACGAACAAATATGAAACCATAGCCTTTTAAATGGCTTACCAAAAGTTCAGCCTGGTAGAGCTTGACATGGAAGTGTTAAAATATGGCTTTGTGTGAAAGCCGTCAGTAAAGTAGGACGTGAATTGCCTGATTTACTATATTTGTGAGACTTGCCACTGAGTAACGTTCATTCTGTACGCTAGATTCGGGTTCATTGGCACACATATATTGGCATGCAGTATAGTATACATTTCGAATGGCATGTTCAATTACAGTCTTTCATATCTTTTTCTTGACCTCAAAATATGAAGAGTTTACAGTCTGACCTTTCAAGAAGTGGTTGCGACACACTTAAGGGGAATGGAAACAATTATACAGCGTTTATTATATTTTTTGGCTTGTGTATTCTGTTCTTTATATATTTCTGGTATATTGCAGAAGTTCTTTGGCGCATCAAACCTGAAAGAATATATTTCACAGAGCAGACAACATTAAAAAGCTGACTGACTTACAGTTTCCATGGTAACAATATCTTATGTTTACATTTCAAACTTCAGGTCCAGCTCATAATGCGTGCACGGATCCCGGTACGCCACTTTATGGAATACAGAACAGTTCCAAAGCCTATGAGGTAGTCACTTAGCATTTTAATTATGTTTCTTAATTCACAACGACTGCGGAAATTGTTTTCATATTTTTTAATTCATAAATGATTTGAAATGCATGTTGTTTATTATTTTCTTAATTATTTCCTTCATTATGAAGACAGCATATCGTGCTGTCTTGTATATACTGAGAAGCAATGCATGTTTTCCAGCCGTTATAAATATTCTGTTACATTTCTGTACGAGTCCGCTATTTTTAAAAGTACTTGAAAACCGCGTGTGTATATACATAGTATTATTAAAACAATCATAAGCACCCACACACGTATTTCGCTTTCTCTCAATATTGCTATTTCATTATGCCTTGCGACTCTTTCATTGACAGTTATTTATCAACAAATCAATACAACGTTTTTTCCGGTATGGGCCAGAATTGCACCTGGAAAAAAGACAAAATAAGTGTACTTTATGCATCATTTACACAGCAAGAAACTCATTTGCATGAATTCCTGTGAATTAGCTAGCAGGCATAAACCTTTATCAGAGCGGTGATTCCATATCGACACTTGTGTAGAGGAGGAAGAGGAAAGCTAGTAGGTCTGGCTAATAACTGAAAGTGCACGCTTTAATTATTTGCCTTGCCAATGCTTTTTTATTAACAAAGCATCGACATTGTGATGTTTTTCTCTATGATTTGTGCTATGCTGTATTGATGTTGGGCTGCTCTTATGTTGTACTTCAAATTCAGTCTGTCTCGAAGATCTGCAGGCACTCCTTACACAATATCACAATCACGGACCTGCATTCATTGTACAGTGATAAACAACACGATGGCAAAACCACAAGAAAATACTACACAATGATACATGAACAAAATGCTTAACCCATTAAGTGCTGAGGAGGTTTCATCACAGTGTTAACTGTGTAAGTTAGTATGCGTTTTTTGTACAAATGACATCAACAAAAGGTTGGATTTGCTCAGATCTCCCTTCTTCCAGCTTTCAGAAGAGGTGGTGTGGAAAGAAATTACTTTTGTTTTGCAGTTTTTCTCAATTTTAAGTGGTGGTCAATATTTCCTATTGCGGTTTCCATCTCCTTGCAGTCTTTGGGGAAAGAGGTATAAATGCATGGGTCAATCCGGAAAGTTGCACATCTCTGAAAACTAGAAAAATTCATTAATTCAATAAGGTTAATGTGTGTGGTTTGCTCAAGTTCTTTCCAGAGCAGCTTATTATAAAATAAATAAAAATAGTAAACTTAAGTATGAACAAACAGAAGTAAGTCACATTGTTTTTACCTGTAAGATTTTGCACTAAGGCAGGCATACAATGGGTAAATACTTTAATGTTTGCAAACTCTTCCAATCGTATAGTTATATAGGAGCCAATTACGATGTAATTTGGAGTTGCTTCCAATCGACAAGGGCTCGGGACCCAACGACCTCCATTTGGCAGTTTCTACCACCTGATTACGAAGCGAACAAACAATGTTCAGCCGCATACTCACTTTTTCTATGGGAGCTTGTGCCACGGCAGTAAACTAGCTGTAATACAAGCTCCTATAGAGAAATGGGGCTGTTTAATTCCCAGCACCCTGTGGCTGGCTCCCCATGGTGCCTGCCATACAATGCAGAGTTATAGAGGGGGGGCCCTAGGTACCCGGTCGGCCCCCAACCGTAGACCGCACAGGCAAGGCGGCCATACTAGGGGCCCCCAAAGTCAGTTTCCCGACAACCTTTCTGTGTCGGAAAGGACGGCACGAAAAGGTTGTAGGACACCAACTTCATAATCCCAACAGAGGAAAAGCCATCCAGAGGGTAGGGCGTGCGGTTCCGGCCGCCAGCAAGACTCCAAGAGCTAGTATTATCACCCCAGTATCCAGGCACTGAGGTATGGGGGCCTTAGTAGAAAAGCCAGGTTTTAAGTCCCTTTCTGAAGTCAGCGAGTGAGGGGAGGTTCGGAGGTGGAGGGGGAGGTTGTTCCAGGACTTGGCAGCGAGGTAAGAGAAGGAATGATCTTCTGAGGTGGGGATGATGCTGGTTCATTTGGGGAAGTCAAAGGTGAGTCTGGTTGAAGCGTTCTGTATGGTTTGTAGTAGTTTGAGGAGAAGGTTGTTGGTTCCGGCATAGAGTGCATTTCCATGGTCCAGTAACCAATACTGTGACCATTTGAAGTCAATGTAGTGTCAATAGGATCTTCAAAAATGTCACACTTTTGGCCTGTTCTTGTCATGGTCAGTAGCCTCCTCCACATATTTGAGGGGAGCTGCTATTTGCATCTTGATGTGCTGCATAGTGTTGTGCAAGCAACTGCTTGAACTTAAGGTACATCTGGGCCTCTGTGACCTTTCCTTCACATTGGACCACTTCTGGGAAAATCCACGTTTGGCTCCCCAACCACAACGTACCCTTCAAAATGAAGCCTACTGCTGTTTTCTGACATTGTATGTTCAACATTTCTATGAATCCATATGCAGGGTATTTATATTTGGAAATCCATTTTTGCTCACTTAAAATGCACTCATGTGGAAAAATGTATTTTTGTATGGGACGATGTGCATTGCAAATATGCATGTCTCTTTATACATTTAACCCGGTGCCATTCTTTGTTTTGAATTATTCTTTTTGTAAATAAATGTCCGCCATAATGCAATTGGTCATTGTATTAAACAAACAATCATGAGTTTCACCTCACCCATGCATTTGCAGGTTGGAAGCACAGTCTTTTTCAAATGTAAAAAGGGATATCACGTCCAGGGCTCTACAACTCGTTATTGCTTAGCTAATTTAACTTGGACTGGATTGCAACCGGAATGCATCCGTAAGTATTGTTCTACTTTGTATTGCATGCTCATTTCACTTAAGTAAAACATGACTTCATTTTACATGGTTTTCACAACATGACTATTGCCCACAAACATCATTGACATTGTTCCATAAGCATAATTACATGTAATCTGATGAGATGTGCATCATTTCACGTAAACAGTGATTTGATATAATCTTTAGCAAACAAATGAATCTTTAAAATTGTACAAGTGAACAATGATGAGCTTAAGTTAATGGTATGGTATTATCTTCAGTATGAAGTTCACAACACATACGTTAGTTACTCTTCAATTATAGTTAAATGTGATACCTTGAAATGTGAATCTTTTCAGATTCATGCGAACAATAGAGAACACATGAAAAATAATATACTTAGATACAAGTAAAGAATTCTGTGCAGTTAAAACGTGAAATATATTAACATTATTCTATCTTATGAGCTGTCTTTCTAGGAATGTTATGCAGTGATTGAGCCTGTTGTGGGTGTCCAGTTTATCAAACATATGTGTTTAACACTTTCGCTGCTAGGCCTTTCCCCTCCTCTGCTAATCTTTTTTTTTGGCTATTTATTGCAGTTTGCGCTTAGGCCCCTGTAACTTTATGACCACATAAGGTATCCACACCAAATTTGTGTCCTTTACTCCCAACATCAGGGGGATTTTAAAGGCTTCCAGGGTTAGTTGATTTCCTCGGAGGGGACTTAGGAATTAGCCAAAATACAGCCAAACTTTGTTTTTGGTGGGGGGAATTTGAAAAAAACTACTGAAGATGAAAGCGTCTGTTTTTTCCCTGCAAATAGTATCAACAAAGGGTTTGTGGTGCTGAAATCACCATCTTCCAAGCTTTCAGGGATAGACTGACTCTTGTCAGAAAACCACATTTTTTGACACAGTTTTGGCATTTTACTGGGGCATAGCCTATTTTTGCTATTTTTTGTGCTTTCATTCTCCTTCAAGTTGATCGCAGAAATGGGTATCAAAGCCATAATGGCTCCTAGAAAGCTATACATTTAAAAAAATAGACACAATCCCGAAGTCAGCAAGTGGTCATTTGTGTAGATCCTTCAAGGTTTTTTAATAGAAACTAACAGTTGAAAAAAGGACAAATTGAAAATGAGTTGAAAAAAACAGCCATTTTTGGCAACGTTTTCACTTGTAACTTCTTCTGCATATGACAGATTTTTTAAAGTAATATACTATTACATCCGCAGGACCCTTCTGGTTGTCGGGATATATAGGACTTGTAGGTTCACCAAGAACCCAGAGTCAATAACTGAGCAGCGTCTTGCAATGGTTTTGTTATTGTGCACCAGGTGTATAGCAATTAATTCAGGAAAATATAAACAGTGAAAAATCGGTATGAAAGACACCTATGTATTTCTGAAATGGGAACAAAATATATAGTTTAGAAACAGTAACTATTTGCACGTGGGTACCCATTCTTGCATGTGAATTATAGGACATTTTTCAAAGTGATTTATTTTTTACCCATTGTCTTATATTTGGAAGGCAGTAATGCATCATAAGTCAATAGGTAATAACAGTTGCTCTACAATTCTGTGTTACCCTAAGTCTCCAAATAACATTGGTACCTCACTTGTGTGCGTAGGCCTAGTGCCCATGACAGGAAAAGGCTCAAAACGCAACGTGGACACACCACATTTTTACAGTGAAAACTGACCCTTTTTACCAAAGTGCCTAGCTTTAGATTTTGAACCCTAGCTCTGCCGGCACCCAGGAAAACCTAGCAAAACTATACATATTTTAAAACTAGACACCCAGGGGAATCCAGGATAGGGTGACTTGTGTGGCTCTCACCAGGTCCTCTGGAGAATCACTCGCAAACCTCAAACTTTGTAAAAAAAAACACTTTGCTTCACATTTCTGTGATGGAAATTTCTGGAATCTGCGTGGATCCACAAAATTACACACCCCAAAGTCTTACTATAAAAATGATACCTCGGTTGTGTGGGTAGGCCTAGTGCCCGTGACAGGAAACTGCGCTAAACGCAACGTGGACACCCGTTTTTTGCAAAGTGCCTAGCTGTAGATTTTGAACCTTAGCTCTGCCGACACCTATGGAAATCTAGCAAACCTATACATTTTTTTAAACTAGACATGCAGGGGAATCCATGATGGGGAGACTTGTGTGGCTCTCACTAGGTTCTATTACCCAGAATACCTTGCAAACCCTTAAACGTTGTAAAAAAACACATTTTCCTCACATTTTTCTGATGGAAAGTTCTGTAATCTGCCTGGATCCACAAAATTCCACCCGCCCTGCATTCCCCAAAGACTTCTGATAAAAAAATGATACCTCACTTGTGTGGCTAACCCTTGTGCCAGCGCAGGAGATTACCCAAAATGCAACGTGGGCACACCACATTTTTACAGTGAAAACTGACCCTTTTTTGGCAAAGTGCCTAGCTGTAGATTTTGAACCCTAGCTCTGCAAGCACCTAGGGAAACCTAGCAAATCTATACATTTTTGAAAACTTGACACCCAGGGTAATACGGGATGGGGTGACTTATGTGGCCCTCACCAGGTTCTCTTACTCAGAACCCCTCCCAAACCTCAAACTTTGTAAACAAAAACACATTTTCCTCACATCTCTGTGATGGAAAGTTCTGGAATCTGTGTGAATCCACAAAATTCCACACACCCCGCATTCCCCAAAGTCTTCCAATAAAAATGATCCCTCACTTGTGTAGGTGGGTTAAGTACCTGCAAAAGACAATGGCCCAAAACGTATTGTGGAGACATCAAAATCACCTATCACAAAACAACCTGGTTTTGCAAGGGGGAATCACCTGGGATTTTGGCCCCCGGCTAGCGGCCATCTAGGGAAACCAACCAAACCCACACATTTCTGACAAGTAGACACCTTGCGGAGTCCAGTGAGGTATGGCTTCCGTGGATCCCCCAAGCTTTCCCTACCAAGAATCCCCAGCAAACCTCAAATTTACCTGAAAAAAATCACAGTGTCCTCAATTTTCAGTGTGGCAATGTTGTGGGATCCCCCAGAAATCCCGATAAAAATGGTGCCTCACTTGTGTTTGTAGGCATAGTGGCTGCAACAGGAAATGGCCCAAATCCTACTGTGGAGATTTCAAAATTCCCTATCATAAAACTACCTGTTTTTTCAGGGGGGCACCAGATTTTGGCCTCAGGCTCGCGGCCATCTAAGGAAACCTACAAAACCCACACATTTCTGAAAACTAGACACCCTGGGGAGTCCAGTGAGGTATGGCTTGTGTGGATCCCTCAATGTTCTTTTACCCAAAATTCTCTGCACACCTCAAATTGTGATGAAAAAATGTAATTTTTCACACATTCGGAAAAAAGTCAATGCCTATTGGGCTTTCTGCCACCCTGTTGAGGGGGGAAATCGGGGCTATTGTCCTGATATGCCCCCAAGGGGGGGCAGAAAGACTGTGGCTATTCTTATGGGGGCATTGCGATGCCCATTCTGGGCAGACCCACCCCTACTTATAAAAAAGCCAGCATAATCGCTCGCGCCTAGTGGGCTATCTGCCCCCCTGGGGGGATGATCAGGGGCTCCTGCCCCCATCTGTTTACTGTGGGAGGCATCTTTTTTGGAGGGGTAGGGGCATTGGCATACCCATTCTGGGCAGCCTCCACCCTAAACTATGGGAAAGAAAATCCCTAGTGGCTAGTGTGCTTTCTGCCCCCCTGGGGTCAGATAAGGGGCTATTTCCCCATCTGCCTGCCAGGGGGGCAGAAATACTGGAGCATTTTTTTGGGTGGTGGGGGCATTGACATGCCCATTCTGGGTAGCCCCCATCCCTCTGTATATAAAAAGATATATCCCTGGTGATTAGTGGGCTTTCTGCCCCCGGGGGGCAGATCAGGGGCTATTGCCCCATCTGCCTCCTAGGGGGCAGAAAGTCTTTTGTTTTCTTTAGGGGGTAGGGTGGGGGCATTTGCATGCCCATTCTGGGCATTCGCCACTCTGGGCCTTTAAAAAATTCATCCATGGTGTCTAAGGTGCTTTCTGCCCCCCCAGGGGGCAGTTCGGGGTGACTGCCCCATCTGCCCCCCAGGTGGGGCAGAAAGACTGGAATTTCATGGGGGGGTAGGGGTGGAGGCATTGGCATGCCCATCTTGGGCAGCTCCCACCCCTAAATTCATTGGGGGAATAAACTGGAGTCTAGGGGGCTTTCTGCCCCCCTGGGGGACTCATTGGTGGCAACTGCCCCATCTGCCCCAGGAGGGCAGAAAGACTGTAGTTTTGTGGAGGGGGTGGGGGCATTGGCATGCCCATATTGGGTAACCCCCACCCCTAATTAAAATAGGAATAAAACATCCCTGGTATCTAGTGGGCTTTCTGCTCTGCCCAGGGTAGATAGGGGTCTAATGCCCACATCTGCTCCCCAGGGGGGGGGCAAACAGACTAAATTTACCCAATGTAAAATGGGGGGAGCAAAGGCCCTTGCCCAAGGGGAGGCTCCCTCCTCCCTTGTGCCTAGTTGGTGGATCCCTGCTTGGAGATCACCCTCCTGTGGCAATCTCCAAGCTGGGATCCACTAGGGAAGGGTCCCATTGGAAAGGGGAGACTCACCCCTTTCCAACAATACCTTTCATGACGTTCTACATGCTCAGAGGGTTGGATAGCCCCCTGAGCACGTAGAAAGTGAAACTGAAATGAGCCGCTTGGCTCATTTCAGTTTCGGTTTCACTGAAATTACGTCAGCGCGATGTGCACGCCGATTGTCATTTCAGGGAAACCTAAAATACAGCCTCAGGAGCTGGGGAAGCGCTTCCCCAGATCCCGAGGCTGTTGGGGGGGAAAATGGAATCCTTCTGGTGCTCGCACCAGAGGGATTCCGTGTGCCGTGGCGTCGGACATGCAGGAGCAGTGCGACACACATGAGCACTCATGTGTCGGACGGCTTCCGCGCATCTGACATGGAAGGGGTTAAGCTAGTGTTGAGGACTGAATAATATGTTTTCTGGCTAAATGTGTAAAGTCACCTTCTTTGAAAATGTCATCCGCTAACTGTTGACTGTGTTAGTAATACTTCTTTTGGTTGCTCATAAAGATCTGATAATACATGCTGTAGCTCCATTCATACATGTTTCTAGTGATTCTGAATAACTGTACCCAGCAGACAGTGTCAACAAATAGCCAGTGGCTGCTCCTCCGCTAAGGCGAAAGAGCGTTGCCCATTGCTTCAGCTGCAAGCTGAATACAAAAAATAAAATGATAACAACGTTCTTCATTATCATTTTGATTTTTGTATTAAGCTTTCAGCTGAAGACAGGCGGCCCGTGCTGGGGTGGTTGCTGAAAACTTTGACCCTGTGGCGGGCACCCCATGGTGCCTGACACACTGTGCAGGCTTGCAAAGAGGGGTACAATGGGTACTCCCACGGGCCCCAACCGGAGGGCTCTGGGTGAAACGGGCCAACTACAGGCCACCAAAGTCAGTTTCTGACAGCTTTCCGTGTTGGACAAACCGATTCAGAAAGGCTTTCAGAATCAGACATCATAAGACGTCGGTTGGCAACCTGGTCCATAGAGCTGTACGATTCGGCTCGCACCGACTCAGAGTCTGTGAATGCCGGTCGGCACCGAGTCGGACAGACCGAAAGGTTACCTACCATTATAATCGGTCGGTCAGAAATGTTTCCGAGCGGGTTGGAAACATGGGTTCCAACTTTGGTTAGGAAAATCTGAATACCTTTCAGTGCCTTTCATACCGACATTGTAATGAGGTCCTAAATAGTAATATCTTGCAGTCTCAGAAAATAGCATGTTGCCAGAGAAATGTAATAGGCACATATTTGCTCTAACTTCCAGAAATCTGTCATGATAGCAGACATCAATGCTGCAACAGAGCGCATTTTCACAACGTTGAATAAGTTCAGCATCTGCAAATCCCCAAATACCTGCCCCATATATCACTGTAGATATGCATTTGGCTTTATAAATAGCTAGTAGCTCAGGGACAGGTCTACAGCCTAATTTCCTTGAGAAGTTAATAACCGCACCTATTGCTCTTGTAAACATAAATTTTCTTGCCTGCATAGCCGCAGTCCAAGACCCAGTCAGATCGAAATTAATCCCCAGATAGGAGAACTTTTTGCGTCCACACCATGATAACTGCGTCGTCCGCATAAAGTAAAATGGGGACAGGGGTATTCTTGATGATCGGGTAGTCCTGCCGGTGCTCAATCAAATGTTGACCAAGACTGTTAATATCTAGAGAAAAAAGGAAAGGGGAAAGTATACAACCTTGCCTCACTCTCATATACGAAACTTGGCTGAGCACTCTCCATGCCTCCCATAGCGAATCCTGGCCCCTGCCTCCCTATACAATTCTTTAATAAATAAAAGCAACGGCGGATCTACTTCCATATCTTTAAGGACACTCCACAGCTTATCATGTTTTATGCAGTCAAACGCTGAACTAAGGTCAAAGAATGACAGAAAAAGTTTTCCCTCCTTTGCTAGTGTATATTTACTTATGATCAGTGTTAAGTTAAGCCCTTGTTCGATCGTACCGAGCCCCGCTCGGAACCCATATTGTAAGTTAGATAGAACACCTGTCTCTTAAGCCCATGATTATATTCGGCTAAGAATCACCCTCCCTACTACTTACAGGAGGGAATCTAAAAGGGAAATTGGACGATAGCACCTCGGTTCATTTCTGTCATCCTTTCTAAAAATGGGGATCACTATTGCATCCGACCATATAGGAATAAAACCTTGTCGACAGCAGCTATTTAGAACATTAGTTAAGAGTGGGGCCCACAGCTCAATATTGTTTTTATATACGTCCATGGGGATGCCATCTGGCCCTGGTGCTTTACCAGAGGCACTCTCATTTATGGCCCTAATAACTTCCTCTAAGGAAATTCTAATGTCTATAGGGAATGCCGCAGTCTGTGTACGATCATTGGTCATCATATCTGTAGAGGATGCCTCATTTTGTCCAGTGATATCATCATTATAGAGACCCGAGAAAAATTCAACCCACTTATCCTCCGTAATAGCGATATCTATCAAATCAGTGTCCCTATTAGTAAAGAAAGGAGCATTAACCGCTTTCCAAAAGCCGTTATTATCTTTCCTTACGCATGCCTGATATAACGACTGCCACGCTTCTAATCTCAACTGTGCTTTACGCTTTTTCAACACTTGTCGATAACTGGTTCCAGCCTGTCTTATATCCTCCCTGGATCTAGTTACGGTATGCAGTGCCTTCTTCAGGTGGGTATGGGCCTTACTACATTCTTTATCGAACCAGCCCTGTGACTTATGCAAACCCTGTTTCTGCTTCCTCGTTAATAATTTCCGAGCATCACCTGAGATGTTCGAGAAGGCATTTAAAAGCTCTTCGTCATCCCTATCCTCCGAAAGACAGGTTTCAAATTCGTCACTAGGCCTATTTACCAATTCCTTAATAGAAAGTACGGGATCCACTTTTGCCTACTTTAGGGTATACCCGTTAGCGCTAGCGAGATTGATATTAAAATTGCAGTGTAAATCCTTTTGATACTTGTTTCTATCTGTCCTCTCTAGATTAAAGACCGTGCTAATTGGATAATGATCACTCATTCAAAGGTGAGGACATTACTTGAATATGTATTTGAAACTAGAACATAGTCAATAATTGGATTACAGCCCCTATCGTTAAAGCTGGGATCAAAAGGTACTAGAGGAGTGCACACTTCATTAGCATATCTCAGGTCAAACTGAAAGACACTTTCAATTAACAAGTCCCCCAGAGTTATATGGGAAAATGGGTCATTATATCCTCTTTATCCTTACCTACACCACAAATACCCCATTGACTATATTGGCATAAGAAGCAATTAAAATCACCACCCTAAATAATACACATGTCACCAGACATTTTCTCTTTTAGATTACTCAGTGTGTGACGTAAATTCATTAGCACACTCATAGTCTGAGTTTTGGGGATATTATTATCAAAATTAATTAGCGCTGTACCCTTTCCTCCTATCCTATGCATTAATAAGATTTGATAATATGCAGTCTCAATTAAAAAATTTGTATTAGTCACCCCAGCCATTTTAGAAACATATATGCATAGAGCCCCTTTGTTACGCCCCTGCTCGCTAGTAATTGCCGGTGTATGGAAAGATCGGAAACCATTAATATGGTTTTCCTTAGCTGTCCAGGTTTCTTGTAAACATATTATGGAATATTGTTCTACAAAGGTTAACCACTGAGAGTCTCTCAGTTTAGTGGATAAACCCGCAATATTCCGAAGAGTATTTTACATACCTCGATTGTGTCTTCCTTTACCTGTCCCCCTCCTAGCGTGTTAATAATCGCATCTCCATAGGAGTTGTCCCCTTCCATAGTAGAAGTTACTACAGGTTCAGAACTAGGTTCAGTATTGCCCTCAGAAATAATGTAGTTTTCAACCATATCCACACCCTCAGTTTTATGGTTTAAAATCACATTGCAATCTATCCCATTTTCACACAAGATATCTTGGCCAAGGTCCGACTCATGTGAAGAAGTACCTGGGAACAATAGAGATTCCAACCTCGCTTGTCCGACCCCCCACATATGCTGTGTTCTTGGTCAATCTATGTCTTCTATGGTGGTTAACAGATCAAAACAATTATGGAGCGGGACATTACATGATCTCATAGTGTCAGCATAAGCGTCCCTTACAAGAGTTTTGAAGTTATTCACAACTGCGGGAAAGTAGAAAGCAGCTAGAGGTAAGACATTCATTTCAGTGTAATTGAAGCATGTGTTCCCTGCCCTTATAAGAGCTGCATACACTAGCATAGGATCGCTGAAAGTCAAAACAATACAGTCTCCCTGAAGGTTTTTCTGTCCTTTTCCCACCCATGTAACCCATCTGACCATTTTAAAGTTATCAAATAATCAGTAAGACCGTTTTTTTTGCCTAGCCAATAAAGAGAATTATTACGAAGACCCTCCCATGTTTTGTGTTCTGATGAGTGCAGGGGAGGGGCATTGGCTAAAATTACTACGTATGGTGTAGCTGCTGGCGGTGATTCAAGATGTTTAAAATCTAGATTCTCACAGAAAGCCCTTGCCCCAATTCGATGTCCCCCAGATCTAATATTAGATCCTATCTGTTCTATTGAAGGCTTATTATGGTTATTATAAGGATGCAATTTATTGTTAGGAGGAGTGGCTCTTTGGGTGGGCAAACTGGTAACATCATGCATTGTATTTTCTTTCAAACTTTCTACGGATTTGCTCCTGATAGGATGAGTCTCTGCCTGTGCGATTGAGAGTAAACCTCTGGGATGGTTAACATTGTGTTGCGTGTTCACCCACCCTACAGTAACTCTGTTATCTCCTCTTAGACACCCCTCTATGTTAGCCACTCTGTCTGCTATTTTCCCTAAGGCTTCGACCACATAGCTATGGAATTCATCGATCTTCCTTTTGATTGATTGCCCAAGTTTTTCTTTTTTTGGGGAATTGACTTTTTACTTCGAATCACCAGGCTTTTCCCAACAGAGTTTACTGCTTCTGTCCCCTCCCCAACATCAGGATTCTTAGAACGTTTCTGGGGTGGTTGGGGGTTCTCCTCTGGCTCACTCACATATAAAAGATCTGAAATCTCCTGGATACACCCATTTTGAGCACCCTGAACAATTTGCCCCTCACATGCGAGTGTAGCGGATTTAATAAGAGAGCTCACATATGTATTACTTCCCGTAAGCGTACCCAGCCTTCCTTGAGTAAGAGTCTCTTCTACTGTGTTAATTTGCTCTTCAATGGCCCCCATAGCACCAGTCAAATAAGTCATTAGGGATTTTTGTCCTCCCGTTTTTCCAGCTAAGGTGGTAGTGTGGCCCGTTTTCCTTTTGCCCATTACTTTGCAAAGCTTGACGGTCAAGATGAGAATCAGGAATCAGGAATCCTAAGCACACACAGAAGACGGTAGACAAGTCTGACCCACCTTAGAGGGGTGGCCCGGCCTGGCGTCTGTCGGTCAATGATGGGGCCCATCTTCGCCTGGGCCGAGCCCGGGCACACCCCGCATGTGTCTCGCGCTGCGGGACCGCGTCCGGTTACTTATGGCATCTCTGCCCCTCCAGGGGCCGTAAACAAAGAGCAGCGTGCACTTGAGGGTCAGACTCCAAGGACAGCAGCAAAGTTCAAGGGCTATCGGTCTCCCGCGCTGCGGGACCACGTCCGGGTACTTATGGCGTCTCTGCCCCTCCAGGGGCCGTAGACAAAGTGCAGTGTGTGTTTGAGGATCAGGGTCCAGGGACAGCAGCAAAGTTCAAGAGCTATTGGTCTCCCCTTTCAAGGGCTATCGGTCAAGAGTAATATGCTGCCTCTTTCACTCCAGCAGAGCTGTCTTATCAAACTGTAGCTCACGATCCTGACAGCAGTATAGTGTAAAATGCCTGCTATGTGTTATAGTTACTTGGTACTAAGGTACAAGGCTGAAATTGATATTGTTTTATTATTATTTCTTCTGAACCTCAGCATGGTATGATTAGACCATAGCACACTATGACAGATATACAATTTCTGTAATAAATGGAAAGGTTTAAAACCAGTCTTTCTCTTTGCAATCTTTATGGTAGGTCAGTATACACCACTAGTGAAATAATTTCAATGGAGTTGTTTTGGAAATGGGAGTCCCTAGTTGGCAATTGTTTGCACCTTTGTCCAAATAGGGTCCCTTCTTTCTAGTTAGGATAAGCGGAATACACTTTTAAAATAACCCCTGCTAACCCCCATGGTAGCTTGGCACCAGCACACAGGCTTATCTCAGGAGGCAGTGTGTAAAGCATTTGTGCTTGCATACAGTAACACATTGAAAACACTACAAATGGACACCACACCAGTTTAGAAAATAAGCAAAACTTTATCTAAACCAACAGGACTAAAAGCAACAAAAATCTACCATATAATACTGCTGATATAATTACTGTGCAAAATAACCTTTAAATTACTGGAATAACGTGAAAACACAGTTCCTCCGACTTGGTAGCTCTCTTTGGGGATACCACAATACTGAACACAGCAGAGTCTAACAATTCCAACCAACCGCGTCGGTACGGGTCAGCTAAAGCATAAACCATACTTGGCGATAGTACCTTTCTTGTTGCGGCCAACCCACTGATGTGAGTCGGTCGGAGCAACCATCGCGGTTGCAATGTGAGATGGAAGCGTTGCAGCGTGTGGTGTCCTCATGGCTCGGTGCAGGCAGTGGCTCGTTGATGAAGTTGGTGAGACCAAGGCTTGCGTTGCATGGTGAGATGATGCTCGATGCGGTCCTGGCAAGTCACGATGCCTCGACGAAGCCGGTCGATGTTTGAGTCGGGCAGTGACGGAGTCAGTGAGGTTTGTGCAGCATGTAGCGAAGCAGTGTGGAGTGCGGTGCCCACAGGATGCGGTGCAAGCAGTGGCATGTTGATGGAGTCTGTTGGACCAGGGTTGTGTTGCAAAGCACTGCTCTCTGTGGTGCCTGGCTGCTCTTTTCTTTTGCAGCGACTGGAACCAGTGGAACCGGAGACGCAGCCGAGAAGGATAGTGAGGTCTTTGCTGTTCCTGAGACATTTTAAACAGGGGGCAAGCTCCTCTTCAAGCCCTTGGAGACAGTATGCAAGCAGGATACACACACAGTTCCTGTCCTTGGCAGAAACAGACACTGCAGGCCAGCCCCAGACAGCACACAGCAAAGGGGCAGTACTTCTCCTCCAGGTTCTTTAATCTATTCACCTTGGCTGAGGTTCCTCTTGACTTACAGAAGCAGTCTAATGTTCCGGGGTCTGGGCCGCAATATTTACACAGCCAAATCCTTTGTTCTCTGGTGACAGAGAAGACCTGTGCCCCGCCAAAACCAGTTCTGTCCTCTCTGGTGCAGCTTTCTGGCAGGAGGTGGAGACAGCATTGTCCTTGGAAAGACCAGGCCCATTCTGGTCTGAAAGAAATCTTCTCCCCCTACTCTGAATGCAGCCGAGGTGTATTCAGACCATCCCTAACTCACCCTGGAAAGGCAGGACACACCTCAACACCCCATGTGGCTGTCTGTACAGAAAGCACATCCACAGCCCCTGTGACTCCAAAGCCAGACAGACAATACACAACCCCAGCAGAGGCACACTGGATGGCTAAGCAAGAAAATACCTACTTTCTAAAAGTGGTATTTTCAAACTCAGAATGTAACACTCACCCTCACTAAAAGATGCGTTTTAACATGCATATCAAACTATATTTTCCAATCTTGATCCCATGGGCAGTTATGCTTATAATATGCTATAAGCAAACTCCCCATTCTATCCTATGGGGACAGATAGCCTTTCAATTGTGAAAAACGAAATTGGCAGTATTTCTATTTCAGGACATGCCACACACATCAGGGCATGTCCTACCCTTCACATACACTGCACCCTGCCCACAGGTATACCTTAGTGACTAACATGTAAGTGAAGGGAAGGTTAGGGCCTGGCAAGTGGGTGCACTTGCCATGTCGACATGGCAGTGTTAGACTGCATGCAGGCACCGCCATAGCAAGTCTGATATCTTGTTGCAAGGCTGATTGTGTAGGTGGCACAATCAGTGCTGCAATCCTACTAGCATCTAAGGAAAAGTAGGTTCTGTCTGGAGTTAGATAATTGCTTTAACTATGTCTTAATCTTCTGTACATGAAAGGGAAAAAAGGACACACACCTAGATTGATGTAATCAATACCACTTATATTAGTAAATTAATTCTTTTTTGGGAGCTCAGACGAGCCTCCAAAAATTAAGTAATTTACTGATAAAAGACAATTTGGGTGCACTTACCTCTGTTCTCTCAGTGAGGTGAAAGGGGGGCGTAGGCATGTCCTGGCAGCATAGAAAGTAGCCTTTCCTGTGTTTGGTGGATTGCAGCGATGGTAGCTTGTTGATTCAGCTGTTGTCTTTCGCTGCTAGGCTGTAGGCAGGTGTGTACTCTGTTCTCTTCTCATGCCAGTTTTGTGGAACCAGTAACTTTCTACACTTTAGGATTTTAAGAATCCATGTTTTTATCTTCTTTAGTCTCCTGATGGGTGTAGCCGGAATAATATGTTCTCCTGAAAAAGATGGCAGCCATTGTTGATACATCATTTTATTTACCTAGCCAAAATGGTTTACAATGCACTTTAAGTGGTAATTTCCAACTTTTTCCATACAAAAGCATTCATGCTCAGAGATTGATCTATCACAATACATTAACGTCTAGTTTTGGGATTTTCATCACCCCAATAACAGTACAATAAATAGGAATAGAAGGAGAATATCATATTTATACAGTATTTGCAATGTGAGATCAAAAGAGCGTCTATCAGAACAAACTTGTAAAGGAACAAATCAAGGCTTCCCAGCTGTGTTATTCCTGTCAAATACTAACAACATAGGTTACTACCTTCCATGTGAGGACATATATTTCCCTCAAAATCACCTGAGACAAACATAATATGGCCACTTCATGTTACATAGCACACTTTACGCAGAAAGAAAATAAGTAAAATATAAAAGATGTATTAGAAATGGGGTTTCTGGTTGGCTATGGTATGCACCTTAGTCAAGCAGAACCCACTAATCTAGTCTGGGTAAGGGAGTTACACACACAAGATAACCCGTAGTCATCCCCTTGGTAGCTTGGTAGAGCAGTCAGGCTTTTCCCAGAGACAATGTGTTAATCATTTGTGCAACACATGCACACCAGTGACACACTAGGCACCCCACAAAAAACAGACTCCAAACAAGATTATTTAAAAATATCCTTAGACCACAAATCACTTGAACCACTTTGCCAATAGGATATTGTCATGAAGGTATATAGGTCACAAACAATATGAATACCTCTACCAACTAGGCAACTGTCATACGAATAAAACACGTGCACATAAAATAAATGTTCTTAAATGCATATGTCATACACAAACCACTTTGTAAATAAATAAGCCTTGTCAATTTTGCAAATCTAACATCACCTTCTGTGTACTGGAGCCAGTGTACACCTTTTGCCCATAGATCACTTTTTAAATAAATGAGTGTTGCTAATCACCAGAAATAACATCATATCCAGTGCACTGGAGTCAGTACACAAACTGTTACACATAGATCACCTTGTATAGATGCAAGCGTTACAGTAGGACCCTGCAAACAGGGCGCTTGTTCTCTGGTCTCATAAACGAAAGGGAGAAATAGCCACTAATGACCTTAGGACTCCGGCAAGCTGCCCACCAACCATGCAGATTCCATTACGCTGGTCTTGCTGCTGAGCGGACCCACCCATACTCCACCGTCATTTCCTCAACTGGGGACCTCACCGCACAGCACGGCTGGTGGTGCCTTGGTTGTGTGCACGTCATGGTGGGAAGGGGAATGGCCCAGCAATATGGCGCTTTCCAACAGAGCAGCGCCAGGGACTTTTGAGCTGTAACAGAACCCAAAAAATACTCAACAATGTAAAAGGCACAAGGATGCTCTCAGCAAAGTGAAAGCACAAGGATGCTCTCAGCAAAGTGAAAGCAGAAGGAATTTCCAGTTTAAGTGAAAACAGCAGGAATAATTGATGTCCACGAGTCTTCTAGAACAGGAGGCCAGTACACACAAGCCACAGCAGGGCAAAAAGAGTCAGTCCTTTTTGTCCACCACAGACAGAAGCAGCAACTGCAGGCCAATCCACCACTCACACCGAAAAGGCAGCTCTCCTCATAAAGTCCTTCCGCTCTTCTTTTTGGCAGGGCCTGCTTGTTTCTTGAAGTAATTTAAAGTCGATGGGCCCGATTCACAGAACTAACTTAAGACAAAATCCTAAACTTACTACCATTTTGGTATTCACAGAAGGCACTTACTCATTTTGGTATTCACAGAAGGCACTTACTCATTTCGGTATTCACAGAAGTTAGGAGTCCTAACTTTAGGACTCCTAAATGCCTTCTGTGAATACCGAAAGTCTTAAAATTAGGATTTTTCTCAGTTTAGTAGTAGTATAGTTAGGACTCCTAACTTTAGGACTCCTAAAGGCCTTCTGTGAATACCGAAAGTCTTAAAATTAGGATTTTTCTCAATTTAGTAGTCCTAAGTTTAGGACTCCTAACTTTAGGACTCCTAAATGCCTTCTGTGAATACCGAAAGCCTTAAAATTAGGATTTTTCTCAGTTTAGTAGTAGTATAGTTAGGACTCCTAACTTTAGGACTCCTAAATGCCTTCTGTGAATACCGAAAGTCTTAAAATTAGGATTTTTCTCAATTTAGTAGTCCTGACTACTAAATTGAGAAAAATCCTAATTTTAAGACTTTCAGTATTCACAGAAGGCATTTAGGAGTCCTAAAGTTAGGAGTCCTAACTATACTACTACTAAACTGAGAAAAATCCTAATTTTAAGACTTTCGGTATTCACAGAATGCATTTAGGAGTCCTAAAGTTAGGACTCACAACTTCTGTGAATACCGAAATGAGTAAGTGCCTTCTGTGAATACCAAAATGAGTAAGTGCCTTCTGTGAATACCAAAATGGTAGTATGTTTAGGATTTTGTCTTAAGTTAGTTCTGTGAATCGGGCCCCTGGGGTTTTAGGTACAATAGACCCCATTTTGATCTCTGTGTCAAAGCATGACCACAGGGAGAGGAGACAGCATTGTGAAACAGTAGATACAGCTCTTTCAGGTGCAAGCAAAACTCCTCCCACCACTCTAAATGCAGACCAGGTCTATTCAGCCCAGCGCTGAGTCACCCAGTGAAGGCAGGGCACACCTCAACCCCCCTAGTGACTGTCTAGAGTGACTGCACATCCACAGCTCCTGTCACTCAAACACCAGACGCTGAATACACAATCAGCCAAAGGCACACAGAATGGTAAAGTAAGAAAATGCCCTCTTTTGAAAAGTACCAAAACTATAAGGGACCTAGGCCAGATGTATGACCATTGGATTTAGCGCCTCTCAATTTGCGACAAATCGCGAGTCGCAAATTATGAGGTGCTAAATCCAATGTACAACAGTGTCAGAGACACTCTTAGCGATTCCCAATGGGGTCGCAAAATGCGAGGCTCATCAATATTTATTAGCCATTTGCAATTTGCGACCCCATTGGGAATGGCCAGCCTCACAGGAATAGTGGCCTGCTGGGGTCAGCAGACCACCATGTCTGTGACTGCTTTTCAATAAAGCAGTTTTTTTTACATGCAGCCCATTTTCCTCAAAGGAAAATGAGCTGCATTTAAAAAAGAAAAAATGAAACGTTTTTGTTTCATTTTTTAAGGGCAGGCAGTGGTCCCAGGGAATGGCAGTAGCTCATGAACAGTAAATTCCCTGTTGTCAATAGTGAAATCTTCACAGTTCCTTGGCTCATTAAAACACACTGAAGCACTTTCTTCGGGATGGCTAAGGATAGTGCTTTTCTTAGAGTCTCTAATGACCAGACTTCTTTACCATTTGGCAGTTCAAAACTCTTAGTCAGGGCAAATAGGCCAGAGATGACTTGGTCATGGGTGATATTTTAATTTTCTTCTGCATTACAATGTGGTACTGGTCCCTCAGAGCATACAGTACTATAATGTCCTGACTTTTCAATATGTGGTGTGCTTGAAGGCAAAAGAATAAACAAGTGGTCAGGATTTTGTTTCTTCTCAGCGAGGATGTTAGCTTTTGTCACAGCAGTTAGATCAAGAGCGTGGTCTGAGTCAAAGGAAATTGCCACATCAGCGATTATGTGGGGCACTGGTTCAGGCTTTGTCTGTATGTTAATGGCCTGTCTATGGGTTATCTCTGAGATAGAACTGACCTCACTACCAGGAAAAGAAAGCAAGTAGATGTTTTTGTGTCTTGCCTGGAACTTGCTGTTCCTCAAAACTGGAGGGACACATCTCAGATGTAGCACCTAGATGTAATTTAGCACTAAAAGACAAAACAGATGAGTTAGAAAATTCTGAATTCAAACAAATACTTTCCTTAACTGCTCTTTGGGACATGGTACTATGGTTATTCTGAGTGGAATCTGAGTGATCAGCCACAGTATTATTTACATAATTACTGGACCAGCTCTGAGGGGACCGCAAAAGAGTGCGCAAGGTTTAATTCTCCATTTTTAAGGAGGCTAACGTAGAAGCTGAAAAGTAGTCTTGTACCAGGGTCTTAGATTCCCACTTGAACTCTGGGTTATAGTTTTTTAACAGAGTCTGAAACATTTGATTCTCTTGTTGTAATTCCAAAATCTTTGATTCCAATATCTCCTGTGAAGATTGTAGATCTTTTTCTACAAGGACAGCGGTCGACTTTGAAACTTCACAACAAGCAACAGAACTAAATCTTGGATTTTGTTTAAACTGGCAATTAGCTGTCTGTGTTCTAGTATGTGTTTTCTCTCTTTTGTTAATCTGATTTTTACTTTGAATGTAGCATTAAACATTGTCTCTTTAGTATC
Organism: Triturus cristatus; assembly: GCF_964204655.1. Taxonomy (NCBI): domain Eukaryota; kingdom Metazoa; phylum Chordata; class Amphibia; order Caudata; family Salamandridae; genus Triturus; species Triturus cristatus. The sequence continues at coordinate 410,080,101 of NC_140589.1, read as the reverse complement.
AGGGACTGTGATCTTCACTGGGTCACAAGACTGAGGTATATTGGTTGTATGGAAAACAGAGGTTATATAATGCATCTGCTTTTTCTTTGTCTGTTATGTGGTTAAACAAGCTTTAACTGGTATCCTCGAACCACTAGTTTGGTAATGTGTCGATAAACACTGTGTCTGAAAATTGTCTTCAAAGAAACATTGTCTTGACAGGGTGTCTCTGAGTTACAAACTTCAGAAAAAATTCCCCTAATACAACAACTCTCTAATTTACTATTTTGTCTTTCTGCTGCTAACAAGGCTTGCATAAATTCATTTTCATCCTGTAGGTCACAGGCTGACATCAGGTGAGGATCAGGGTTACAGATGGAATGAAAATCAAACATAGCAGAATCAGCCAACCAGAGTATAATATTCAGCACTTAAGAGTCTGTTTTGTTCCATGAATATATCTCTAGAGTCTAAGGACTTTCTAATAGGAGGTACAGAACTGCCCTGCCTTGGCAATTGATGTCTGCCATCATATGCAGACTTTCTGTTTCTGATGCTAAACATCTTGACAAGAACAGACAGGGTGGGTTTAAAAAAAAGATAGCTAACTGAATACAAAGAAACCTCACAAGTGACCCCGTAAATGTGGGTTGGTCGTTCTGTCAGGGACTATAAGAGTACAGCTCTGCCCAGGATCATACAGTAAGTCAGAGGAGAAAGGGATACAAAGGGGAAGCGTGCAGGGAGGAACAAGATGGCTAAGACTGAGAAAGGACAGGCACTCATGAGGTGTTTTAGCATTCAGAAAAACTACACCCAGGACGAATGTGCAAGACATATATATGAAACAACATTAACAGTAGAGGGGAGTGTGGGGTAAAGCACTCAGGAGCTCCACACGGTAAGACTGAAGCTCAGTAAGTTTCTCACCCACAATTGCTGTTACAGATACTGACTGCAAATACCCACAAATAGGATATGCATGCAAAGGCAGGGTCTGTGGAGCTTATACCTATGGTGATGTTATAAATGTAACTCAAAGACAGTACTCACAGTGAACAAGAAACACCACCTAGTTAGTCAGCTGTGCCCATGGATCCAGGCTATCAAACAGTAACAGCAAGGGGGTAGAACTAAAGACAAGCACAATAAAGAAGGAGCTAGCAAGGAGGAGAGCTTAATAGGAAAAGAAGGAAATCACAGGGCACACGTAGCAGAAAGCAGGTAACAAACATTTAAGGGAACAGAAGCAAAACAGCAGAATAGAAAGACAGCAAACTAGGAACTGAAACCAAGGAAATGAGCATAAAGGCTGGGACTGGAAAAGGATATACAGAAGGGGAGGCTACAAGGGTATACTAGAATAGTGCTGGATGAGGAATCAAGAAAACAAAGTAGCACTGAAGGCTGGTATAAGGGAAACTGCTGCTGGTTCAAGCACAAGGAATAGCTATAGCTCAGGAATTAAGGAACAAGGATTAACTATAGCCCAGGAATCAAGGAATATCAAAGCTCTGGAAACAAGGATCAGTCTCACAGGAATACAGCTACAATGGCCAACCTTCGTCGAAAGGGAGCTGGGGCTTAAAAGAGCTCACAGTAATCACATGCATCAGGTGTGAGCAGGCCAGGAGCAGACAGCCACAGGTGAGCTGAATTCCTCCACCCATTCTCGGCCTGCAGCGGTGGATATGAAGCAATGAGCAGGAGATCATAGGTAATGGAGTTTCCAGCTTGAGCGGACAGGCTTCCTCAAAACACTGCATGGATTGGGAATGGATGTCAATTCGTAAATAGAGTCCAAATGCCTGGAAGTCAAGATATGCATGCGGGGCAGTGTCTGGAAGCATATTAGAACACTGGGAAGCCCCGCAATTCGGCCCGCTGTTGGTGGGCACGAGAGCACAGGGAGTAAATCCTGACACCTAGCTGACTGTTTTGAATGCTGTTTTTGATTTTGACTTGTAACTTCAAACCAAATGTATTCAATGTTTGTGCACTTTCAGTGTTGTTGAAATACCAAATCTGTCGGTTTTGATTTTTGTGTTAGATTATTGTGTTAATTTGTATGTCTAGAAAAATACAGTGTTGCCAGATCTGTTGTTCGTGAAGTGAAAAAATGACTGAATTTGAAATTGGTCTAAAGAATTGACATAATAAATTATGTAGACTAAGACAGTTGTAATTTTGGTCTGGGTCTCTTTAAATTAAAAAACAGCATTCAAAACAGTCAGATAGGTCCCTTATAGTTTTGGTATTTATTGGCCCATCCTAGCTGAGTGCAGAGGGCCCCACCCCATACTTGTATACACTTTCTAAAAGTGGCATTTTCAAAAAAAGATTTTAAAAACCACCTTTACCAAAAGGCGCAGTAATAAATCCAGAGTTCAGAGAGCCTAAATTCTATTTTTCCATCTTCTCCCTATGGAAAGCTACACATGTAAAATGTTACAGCACAACCCTAATGATAAGCCAATGAGACAGGCAGCCTTTCAATAGTGAAGAACAAAACACACAGTATGTCACTAGCAGGATATGTCACACACACCTGTACATGTCCTACCTTTCACAAACAATGCACCCGGGTGTGCCTTATATGTAAGAAAAAAAAAGGTTTGTACCTACCGAGTGTGTGCACTTGCTAGGACAACATCGTAGTTCACAGCTCTGTGCACACACACTGCGGTGGCAGGTCAGAGTTACCTTTGCAGGGCTACTCATGTGGGTGGCACAAGCAGTGTTGCAGGTCCACTGGTAGCATTTGAGTTACAGGCCCCAGCACACAACGTACACTTCACTAGGAACTTACCAGTAAATCAAACATGACAATCATGGATAACCAATCATATCACAATTTATATAGAGCATATGCACTTTAACACTGATCAGCAGTGGTAAAGTGCACAGAATCCTGTAGCCAACAAAATGGGTTCAGAAAAATAGGAGGCAAAAGGCAAAATGTTTGGGGGAAAAGCTGTCAAAAGGGCATGGTCTAACAAGATGTGATGATCTTTTGTAAAAGAGCTGCACTGAAAAGTGCTGTCCACAGGTGAAATAATGCCAATTAAGTTGTCCAAAAGGGTGATAACCAAAAATGTTATAAAGACAGGGTTGGGCATGTCCTTGTTGTTTCATTCCACTAGTGCAAAAGCACTTATCTCTGTGATATTTTTTCCGTCAATATTCTTGTTATGAAATTTGGTCTTGTCGATATTCTGCCTTCGATATTCCTTGATGCAACTCTTTTGCTATTTGTCTAACTATGGAATGGGAAGATTAGGAAGTGCCCTAATGTATATATTTTAAGCATGCTTACTGAGTTCAAAATTGCAGCCAAAATGTAAGGGTAAGTCTGTAGCTATGACTGAATTAATAAATGTAATTTGCCCCTCATACCTCCAGATATCTGATAATTGTCCAGATATCTCAACATTAGCTCTAGGATTACCAAGGAACAAGTCAGAGGTTGAGTATTCAGCACAGACTGACTCATAAATGATGTTCATCGTTGTGTGTCTGCCATAACCATTTTAAAATATTAATATTATAAACGAGCTTAACGTGACTTTATGCATAGAGTACAGAAATAGAAGTAACATTTCACTTTAAATAAACCATATTTTTTTCATTAATTGAGCCTTTCACATTCTATTACACAGAAGTGAAAAACAACAAATAAATTGATTTAGCTGCTGCCCATTCCATTCTATACTACACAAGTTCAGCTTTAGGACTAACAATAGGTAAATCTGGAGTTGGGGGGCTGCTCTTGGAAATCCCTAAATAATGCCCATCAACTTTCCCTTCCGTAACCATATTCAAATTGTAATATGTGTGACCAGTTCATTGTATTGACTAAATTCAGTAAAAGAAATTGAAGACAGTGATGAGATATCCATATTCCAGTTAGTCTTTCACAAAATAATCTGATTTCACTATTTGACATTCCATTGCCTATTACTGTTTGAAGGTGTCAAGCCGACACACAATGAAATAAAAAGAAAATGATTTGACTAAAGTGAATACAAGATTAATACACTTTATATGGGGATCCATGATGTCACTAAAAATTAACAATTCATGCATTTGAAAATCATAAACTGTAAATCAATGTTTGATTTCCCGATTGCATTGCATGCATACTGATATTTCAAGCACTATTTAACTTTTCATAAATAATACTGATGGATATTTTGGTATTGGCAGTATGTTTAACTTGATTTGTTTCTTTCACTTATACTGATAATAACAATACTATTCAATGGGCACATTATTTAAAATTACTGAGATAATGCAGAAAGTTTCAATATTGGACATGCTTGGCAAATCATTATTTATAGTAACCTAAACATAATAGATAGCAAAATATTCACAGAGTAATGTTCATTACTGTTGAACTTGGCCCTTTCTGAAGGTCAACCCCAAATGTTTTGATTTCACCCTCCTGTTTTCTGAATCAGTTCTGTTGGCTTTTAGTACTCTGGGCACTTCACCACTGCTAACCAGTGCTAAAGCACTTATGCTCTCTCAATAAAATATGATAAGATTGGCCTATACCCAAATGGCATATTTATTTACTTGTAAATCCCAGGTAAAATGGTACTACATGTTCAGAGGGACTGTAAATTAAATGCTACAAGTGTGTCTGCAGGACTGATTGTACCACCTACTTAAGTATCGCTTACAAGCATGTCTCAGACCTACCATTGCAGCCTGTGTGTGCAATTTGAACTGCCATTTTGACCTGCCAAAAGAAACCTTTTGATAGGCCCAAACCTTATTTTTTAATGCATATTAGTCACTCCTAGTGTAGGCCCTGTATAGCCCAGAAAGCAGGGAGCAATAGATTTAAAAAGTAGGATATGTACCCTTACACTCTACATGTCCTGGTTGTGAAAGCTCTCAAAGTTGTTTATTACTACTGCAGGCCTACCTCTCCCATAGGATATCAAGGAAGTTATTTTATTACATGTATTAAGCTGTAATTTCAAAATCAGAGCAGGTAACCAGTTCATGTTTGGTGTCTTTGTAATAGTAATGAAAAATCCTAACTTATGGTGGAAGTTGGAATTTAAATTGCAATTTAGAAAATTTCACTTTTAGCAAGTTTGTATTTTCATCCCATAGCCATTTGGTGCCTGTAGCCTGTTTCCTGGTCACATGACTGGTGTAGCTGACAGTAGGGATTTGTATATTCCTCCTAGGTAGCCACACACAATAGGAAGTTCAGGTGTGTCTGGATGGGTCATCACGGGAAGGATGGGAGTATGGTGTGTCCTGCCTCCACACAAAAGGCTGCATACCACCTGTAGTAAGTCTGGAGGCAAGGAAAGGAAGACAGGAAACCTTTGCACTTCAAAGGCATGCCTCTAGAAGCTTCTCCCCATTTCAAAGTGTGTATAAATGTTGGACGTCAGACACCAACTCTTAAGGACACTTCTGGACTTGTAGATACTCTTCCAGGAAGAAGGACTGCTGTGCTGCAGAGAAGACGTCCACTCTGCTGGACTGCTGCTATTAAGGGCTGCTGCCCTATTGTCTGTGGTAGAATGACTAGACTGTTGAACAAGGACTCCAGAGTGACTCCAAGGTCTAGTTGGCTGGCCTTCTGACTTGAGCCTCAGGGACAGAAGGCACCAACAAGCTAGACCCCAGCACCTGGTCTCTGCTATCTGTGAGTCTGCCGTACCAAGTGGTGTAACCCCAGTCCTTGACCCTTGGAAGTGGGTCTAAGGTGCTCTGCCAGCCTCTGTGGATCTAGTAGAACTGATGCTTCTTCTCTGCTGCACGGCACAACCTGAAGCAGAACCGATGCATTACCACTTCTGCGTGGAATGGACCAGCTGCAAATATCTGAATTGCATAGCAGCCCGTCACCTCATCAGATCCACTGCTGCATGAAGCACCCTCGACGTGGGCCCTCACATCCCTTATTGATGGCAGCCTAGATGACAACGCCAGACTACGAATTGCAGCCTTAGCAACTCCTAGTAACCGATACATCGATCTGACTGCACGATGCATCTCTGACACTGGACTTAGCATTGTAAGCCGTCATCGACGGAATGCTCAATGATGTTGCAGGGCCTAACACTGGAGCCTCCCTACATCTCTTAACTGATGCAACACTTCACCTACGCAACACATCTTTGAAGCAGATCCTTGCAACACTCACTCTGTTAAGCGGACCTCACTGGGCCATTATATCTGGCCCGCACTCCATTGCGATAATCCAGAACTTGTGACTTCGTCCCAGTCCAGCATGACCAGATATCCCAAGTCGAAGCTTTGTGATTTTGGCTTTTTGGTGATATATTTACTGAAATCTTTAAACCAGAAGGTTTGGATTTTTGTCATTTTGGTCTTGATTTACTTATTAATATTTATTCTATTATTCTAAATTGGTGTGGGATTTTTCTTATGTTGTGTTTAGAAGTGCTGCACAAACACTTCACACATTGCCTCTAAGATAAGCCTGACTGCTCTGTATCGAGCTACCAGAGGGCTGTGCACAGTTTGGATTTTGCTTGTGCCTCATCCTCACACGGAATGTGGTTACTGCTTGAATAGGATTTCTTGCTCCCCCAACCAGTTACCTATTTCTCACATGAGAAAATTCATATTTTCATTTTCTTTCATGGTATTTCTAATTTTACAAAGAGGGCCATGCAGCAAAAACATTCCATTAAATCAGGCTCCGCTGCACATCGCACATTTTGTCTTTGCATTTCCTGCTTGGACTACTGCTTTATCAGGAGCTAATGTACAGGGACATTTTGAAACTACAAAAGGCAATGTAATGCTGTCACGCTTTCTATATAAAATCTTTTTTGTGGAGATCAATGTAACATTGTAAATTAGGAGAACCCTCTTCCATTAATCTTCTTTAGGAAATATCCATCATGATCATTTTGAAAATGCGTTTAGCATTATTTACCAGAGCAACACAGTGCTAAATGACTGTATGCTTCCATTGACCTTCTTAACTATAACAAACATTCCCTCCAGATTATTATTCCAAACTGATACACAACATTAGGATCCATTTGTACCTATTAAGGTCCACCTGTCATTTAGTAATATTCATTTCCGTGGTAGTGTGGTGTTACTATTTGTGCCAATTAGATGTCCTGCATTTAGAATGTGGTGATGTCAAATGCATAACTTCATTTAATTATGCATAAAAGAGATTCCAAGAACACATCTAGTGATCAACCTGATCACGAACAAGGACAGACAATACAAAGTGTTCAGCACCAATTCATGCCAATATATGTCTCATTTTAGCTCAAAATGATTCAGTGCAAAAACCTTTTAACTTTTTGACAGTGATGACACAAATATTATGTCAGTCTATACATTTGTCATATAAAAAATCAAAGACTATGAGGAAATTTACCTCAAAGCATGTTCTTTATTAATTTCTTCTTAAAAACAGTAACCAACGCGATTCATCCTCACAGACTTCTTCAGGGCTTTTGGCAGGTCATTCCTTTTAAGAGTTGATGTAAATATTGGCTAGTGTTGGTAGTGTTGAGATCCCATTGAGCATTCTGTCTCGAATATCTTTAGTTCTTGACTGGAGTACATCAAGTCGTTTAAAGGATCAATGTCTTGTGAATTTCTGACTTCCAACCTGTTCAGGACTGGCCAGTATTACTTAGCTAGATCTATGTCCGGGTGCATGTGCATGGATGCAGCAGTTCATCTCTGCATGTCACCAGTATTGGTAAGAAAGTACTAGGATAAAAAGTTAGTTTATGTGTGGATTCTACTTAGATTTCTAATTCTGAGTTTTTTGTCAGATCAGTCAGCAAACTCTACCTTGTTGTATGCTAAGTCAAAAAGTATCATTGATTTTACTCTTTTAGACTGCAGATGTTTTTCTTTGTGTCAAGAGTATCAAATTGTTCCAAGACAAGAAAGCAATCACAATCCACAGTAGATAAACTTGGCTTTCAATTATCATACCTGGAGGTCAGAAGATCAGTATTTAGATTGTACTAGTAAGTCCTCCAATCCTAGCTCAATAAACTGGAATGTCAGTTTTAACCATAAATTAACAATATGAAGTAAACAAAATGTTCTAAGTTTTTATTTAACCCAGCAATCCCTCATATGGTATAGTGATTGGTTGAATCTGTTACAGGACAGCTTCTATATTATTTCTACTTATACAATTAAGAGATCATTAATCTGTCCTAAAAATACATATCATTTGATAGCAAAAATAAATAATTGAAAACTGTTGAGGGATTCCTAATGAAATAGAGAAATATATTGAGAGACACTGACATAAATAGGAAGAAAACGTTATCGGGATGAAGTCCATAAAATCTGCAAAAGGTCTCAGGATCTGACTTGTGAGAAACTGCACAACTCTATGAAAAATCTGTATTAAAAGACAATTTTGGACCAAGGTCGGTTGGGTTATCAGTGCCATAGAACCAGTGAATGACTTCTGCATAAGTTATGAGGAAAGGAAAGTTCATGTGGATAATCTCTGTGCTAGTTGTTGCACCACTTTCTTCAAATTACTATGTTATCATAACATAGACCTTGGGATTTCCAAAGAGGAAATAGTGATGCTAATAAAATAATCTCGTTTTTAGAAAGTCCCGGGTCCCCAGTGGGTTACCGATCGAGATGATCACAGCTGATCTTCTGCTTTGGGGTGAGCTACATTATAAAGTATTTAATAAGTCTTGGAATGAGGAAACTTAGCGGTCTCATGGAACAGGGCTATTCTACACCTCCTGCACAAAAAAGATTTCAAGCAAAATCCAAGTAATTTTTATCTCATCGCCCTGTTGGATGGTGATGGAAAACTCTTCACAAATTGTGATTGGCCTCTGATTCTCATTCAATCCCTATGGTGCAATCTTGATTTAGACATGGTTGTTTCACTGTTAAAAATAACATTGCACTAAAATATTAGCAAAAAAAACTTTGAAAAGAAGGAACCCTGGGCGTAGTTCGCGAAGTAGCATTACGCGAAGCTACGCAAAGTGCACTTCGCGAGCTTCGCGTAGCACTTCACGAACTGCGTAGTACCCTGTTCGCACTGTGCAAGATGCCATTTTCAATGATTGCACAGTGCGGACAAGCATCCGGCACTGTGCAATAATTGAAAACGGCTTCTTGCACAGTGCGAGCTGTAGTTTTCTGCCGTTCGAGTAGATTTTTACTCGAGCAGCAGCTTTCTCAACGCGGACTGGTAGTTTCTCATCGCGAGCGGTCGCGAGCATATGCGACCACTCGCAATGAGAAACCTGACCTCCTCGCGTTAAGAATCTCGCCGGGATGTTTATTTTCCACTCTCGCGATTGGCAACTTGATGTTGCTGATCGCGAGCAAGGAAAAAGTCTTGCCGGGATGTCATTTAGCTTGCTCACGGTCCCCAACTTGATGTTGAGGACCGCGAGCAAGCAAAACATGACCGCTGCACTACGCAATGCTACGCTACACATGTTTGCACTGTGCTACGTGCAATTCGAGTAGTGCGAAGTAGCGCAAACTTAGCAAACTACGCGAGCGTAGCATAGTTCTTTGCCCAGGCTTAAAAAGAAGTCTCACTTATCAACATATTTAAATCTTGCTGAGACATTAACAGCTATGTTAGAAGGTCAAACAATATGTTATTTGGCATATGCCTATGATATCATTCTATTCTCATTAACCCCATCAGTACGCCAGTCACAGTTATGGAACTTACAAAAAAATTATAGTGACCTACTACTCAATCTCAGTAAAACAAAAGTAATGCACTTTGGCAAAACTCAGAACCACGTTGAACTAAAAATTGTTGAGAACCTTCTGGAAAAAGTTTCAATGTCTAACAATCTGAGCCTTATGTTTGATAATAACTTAGTATGGACAAGGCATCTCTACAACCTGAAAACAAGGCCCATATGGTATCACTATCAGTGTAAATATTTGTGAAAGCTCATAGAGGATACGTGGTTTGCCAATCTTTAAAGGTGTCTGTAATTAAATTAGTTTCTATCTTACTGCACAGAGCAATAGTGCTCACTGAAAAAATCTATCAATGACTTGAACACAACTTATATAAAAGAACTTAGATCTTTATTGAATCTTTGTTTATCAGTTTCACATTGTAAATTGAAACTTGAACTATCTCTAATTTCATTAACTGTACGATGTTCTTCAGCAATGTTAAACTAATATCGTAATTGTGGGATTGCAAACAAAGACTCATTGAGATTTTTTATTTATAAAGAGGTAACAAATTACCAAGAGATGTTTCTTGGGTTGTACTTGGCATCTGTAAAAATAAAGTAATTGTGGAAAACAGTCTACTGTCATTTTCAGATCTTATTCAATTGCAGCGCAAGGGGCTAATCAGACAAAATCACTAAAGAAATGCTAGGGCCGCAGACTTGTCAACACTACAGACATATAGACATGTTTGTTACATAATGGAGTCGTATTCTAAGAATACTTAGATTATAACTTAGACCCAGGATGCAAACTAAAATATTTGAGATCCGTCTTATGTTGATGCTGATAACTTAATTTGAGATGTCCTGGAACACTATCTGTTTACCCTTAAAGGCTTGTCGTTTTTGTAATTCTAAGGAGGATTCGATTGAGCAATTAATGTTTGTCTCCTGCTCTTTTAGATTTGAGGAAGAAATATTTGAAGAATGCTTTTATTTTAAATAATTATAGATCGGTTAAGATGGCTGTTGCCGAATATTTTTTGCAAACGTTTGTCAATTTATTGGACAGCTAACAACAGTTTTAGACTTTGTTTATCGTCGTCTTAAGGAAGTGTAAATGAAATGCAGATTTTATTGAAGATTTATATCATTTACGATTTTATGGTATTTTATTATTGTGATTAATATTTTAACATTTTTATACAATAAATCATTTATTCATTTCATTCAACACTGTCCACTTTTGCAACAGTTCCTGTTTGTCCCACTTTTAAAGAATCCCACAGTGTAGCTTACTTCTAAATCCAAATGGGGTACCCTTCCTCCCTTGCACATAGTCTGTGTGCCCACCTAAAGGTGTGATCCCTCAAAACCAATTCTTGGGTTAGCTCCCATATCATTGGGATTGCTGCCAGCCATAACTGGGGAACAAAGGGTTGCTATCTTCTGGTATCACCTTGAATTTACTTGTGAGAAGGCAAGTCCCTTTTCAAGATAACAAAGTTCGTGAGTGCAACACAAATGGCTTTCCTGAAAGGGGAACAAAAATTGTTCCGCACACCCAGGACATTTTTTCATATCTGGGTGCAATTTTCATATTTCATTAAGCTGAAACACTGGCAGGTCAACTGCTGTAGAGCCCAAGCAAATAAGCCTTGAGGAGATTCATGCAGAGAAAAGGTAACTTCCTAAACATTTATTAAAAATCCAACTGCACCGTTGAATTAGGATTTTGATAAATATTAAAAATAGTGGTAGAACAATTCTTCCAGGTGCTCCCAAACCCAAGGTAGCATAATTACATTCCACAAAGCCTCCCACAGTAAAAATAGTTTGTCAGGGCCTATCCCTTCCTTGTCTATGGTAACATTAAATGTCCCATTTTTAATTGCCATGCACACTACCTTGGGGGCTACAAAGCCTATATTTGAAAGCAAGGTTTCTCCCCTACCAAATGGTTGTTATGACAGGCTGGGCTGCAGATTTGAACTGCAGATGTCATGCTACAATAGTAGACCTGAAGCCAGGTTTCCTTATCATATTAGTAAATGGCACAATAAGTGCTGCAGCACATATGTAACATTACCTTTCCATGCCATTCTAGTTTCTACACCATAAAACAATGTTTTGTATGGGAGTTCAATATGCTATTCAGGGATTAGCCAATTTCTACATGTTTTACAGGTCAGAACACATACTTTGGGAATTGCCCAGCAGTGCACCAGTGTGCAAAGTCCAAACACTAGTAATACAATTCAGAAATTAATGGAGGTGACCATGCAAAAGGGGGCATTTTCTCATGGACTCTAACATGATCTGCTACTATCCATTCCTAGGTGCTGACCAGCTGTTTGCCTGCTCCATGTACACAAAAAGCAAAATAACTCCAGATTCAGGACAAGAGACAAACAAGAAGTAGCACTACTGGTTCCAAGAGCGCCCAGCTCACCTAGCTGACCATACTGGACCGGACTGTGCAAGATACATACCTAATGCCTTTAGGCCTGTCCTGATGACTGAGAGTTGCAGAGGAACATTACCGGCAAATAAGGGTGGGTGGAATTTGCGAAAGTGCCTTTCGCAAAATATCGCAAAATGGCAAAAATCTCCGCGATCACGCGAAATTTTGCGTGATCGCGGAGATTTTTGTGTGCTGATTAATGCGTTACTAAATATGACCTTCAATTCGGGCACCTGCTTTATTCATATCTGTAAGACTTACAGATATAAATAAAGCAGGTGCCCGAGTTGAAGGTCAAATACAAGTGCTTCCTGTTGGGGTTTAATTTTTGTGACAGGAGCATCGTGCCAGAATGAATCCTGCCCTGCATATTTACACAAGAAGATGCCACTGTTTTGTGCAATACCTCTAGTCAACTGGAGTACTTTCTACTGGCTAATCAGTAAGTGCTACCTCGTTGGGCAAATGTAGTGCTTTTCCTACACTACAGCTACGTAAAGGGCCAGAAAAGTTGTCTCCAGCGACCATGTGTGTCTGTAACGTTGCCACAGCACCGACGGGTACCAGGGTCCCTCGAGTGAGCTGTCCATCATAGTGGGGGAAAGGGCGGGAAGACAATGCACACCGCTGGTGTGTGGGTCGGGGCCAAACGGGAGGGGCTTCCATGCAGTTCACATGCCTCTTGTTTATAAAGGTCCAGAGACGGATCAGAGCAGCAGATGAGGAGACAGAACCTCCTGGTGTCAGGAACTACATGGGGATTGTGCTCGAGAAACTCATGGATGCACAGAGCTCCATCAAGGATTACAGCAAATTGTTGACAGTAGTAGATATGGGGAGAAAGCACACCTGCCTAGGCGACAGTCTCCGTTCCCTCGCGGATCGCGGACGTTTCGACATTTTCGAGTTCCACGCGGAACGCGAAAATGCCGAATTTTCGCGAGCGGAACGGAAATTGTCACCCACCCTTACCGGCAACTGGAGAAAAGTGCACCTCAGCATTTTTTTTTAAACTCCTAGTGATATTGTTCGCGAAGGGTGAACCGAATGCGGTTAAGAATAGCAGGGTTGTCCAACTCAGAACTTTTGGCATCAAAATCAATGGCTTCAACTGAGGGGGTTGAGCAGATTTTCACTGAGACTTTTTTTTAGCATATCAGGGTAAGTTTTTAAGTTGCTGATGGCCTGATTACAAGTTGCTCATAATATTCTGGCCCATGCGCAAACTCCTGTGCATGCATTGTTCCGAATTATGAGTTTAAAGGTAGTTAATGCATACAATATTTATTGGATGCATTAAATATCTCAACAATCATTACATTTTGGTAGGTCAAACTTGCCATAGTTTAGCGAGGGAAAACATATGGTATTCACCGTATCATGTGGATTTTGCTGTGTTAAAAACCAAAATCTCATGTTATTCCCCATAAACTCGTAATGTGTTTTATTTATCACAACCGATAAATAACTTAGCCCATGGTATTGTTATTTATCAGGGGAGATAAATAATGCCTTCACTCATAATCAGGCCCTTAGAGTCCCCCATTCCAAAATGCATAAAACTCTTTTTTTGCAAGGCTGTTAAGAAATGTCAAAAGCAGAGCAACCTAGAATTAATATCCATATTTTAAAAAATAGAAGATCCTGAGTCTGACTTGATAAACCCACCTTTCCACAGGAAATCACCTGTGATATCTGCTTTCTGAGTTAAAATTACAACCTTGTCTAATTCTTGGCACTCAATGAATTAATGACAGCTACATAATATATTTAAAGCTCGGAAAAGGGCATAATACAAACCTGTATGTACATTGAGCTGAATATATTTTGCCAATTGTAAAAAGGCCATAAACAATGGGAATTTCATTAGAAACACACGTTTGCTCATGAAAAGCTACTGCATCATTCATTATGCTACAGTTCACACACATTCACTAAAGCCTGCTTGATTTCTCACTCTTTAATTCACCCATGGCCAGAGAACCCTGGTACAAAACCTATAGTTGACATCATAAAGAAACAACCCATGTTAAAAAACTGGATCTATCATGTCACCTTTCTTATTTAATTAAATAATTGTTCTTTCAAGGTCAATCTGGCTTATGAGATATGGAAAACTGTGAGTCTTAATTAGATATAAATGATTCATCATCACTATGTGAGGTGCATAAATTTTTGACATCTCCTTCAAATGGTATTGTAAGATATATACAAGCAATATTTTTCAAATCACAGACATGCATGAAATATAGCTCTGTATATATGGTACCTTGCTTATTCCTAAGGTCCAGAACTGATTTGTTTGAGGGAGTGTGCACCAAAAGATCAAACCTTATGAGGTTCCATCTTTATGAAAATATCTTTGTAGAGATCATAAAGTGAGAGCAGTGGAGCGTACTTATTAACTGAGGAAGTTCTTATCTGCAAGTTGCTGTTGTCAACTCACCAGGAGTCTCTATCATTTTTGTTTTTCATTATGGTATATCTATATTATTTTCAAAGGATTGTTTGAATTTCTTATAATTTTTAAGAATGGATCCTAAACCTTGATATATTTGATATTTTGTTTTCTTTTTTCTGACACGTCTACAGCTCATGCATGCAGACAACCAGAGACACCCACCCATGCGGATGTGAGATCAATAGATTTGCCTACCCTAGGTTACACGCTGATGTACTCCTGTCAACCAGGATTTTTCCTTGCGGGTGGTTCAGAACATCGAACATGCAAAGCTGACATGAAATGGACTGGCAAGGCACCAGTTTGTAAAAGTATGTTCTTATTCAAATATTATTTGGTACTGATCAGCCTGTGCTAATATTATAGTTGTAATTTAGGCATGGATCTTCCCTAGTGAGTGAGCTCTGATTTCTCCTCCCTGCTGCTTGTGAAATTCACGAAGGACTCAACCTGATAATACATATGAATCCTTAAAAACCACCAGAAATGAATGAATTGCAATGAAAAACAGAGGCACCAATAGTAAACATCCTAATGCAGGCTGCATTATGTGGATTTAAAGGAAAAATTTACACATAATTGCGTTCTGGAATTTGGTGTTATTTTCTAATTTTAAGGAACTTCTGGCCTTATTTATAGCTTGGTTCAATTGAAAACATGGTGGAAATCCCATTTGTTGTATTTGAAGTCATAGGCTATATGCACTATGGTAGACAGGATAGCTGCCCTATTTCTGAAGGAGTATCCTGTCCACCAAACTCGAAATTAGGTTCTATGTTTTTATAGAGTTTTTACATGGTTTTTGCTAATGTTATCCTTAAAAATTATACTCCACTTTCTCTGTAGCATTAGCTAGCTCTCAAACGTTTTCCAGTAACTGTACACATTACTGCAGAGATATTTGCCATTTGAAATTATAGACTGAATAAAATGTATTGAGTTAAAGGAAATATATACATTGAAAGTCAAGAGATAGCATTATGGAAGGAAAAATATCTCATTCAGGGAGGACTGAAATGTTGCCTTTCTCTAAGGTATGCTTGGAAGTTTGTTTACTTCATGGTTTGTATTTTGTGAAAACTGACATTTAATTGAATTCTAAGTATAGTGTAAAATGTTATTACTTTAATTGACTGGTGTTGTAAAAAAAAATGATGTCACTGCATAAAATAGATATATCCAGAATAAAATCTATACAAGCGAATAGCCCAGTGAGGTACCAGTGATCTTCATTACGCTTCCTTGTCACATTCATTACACTATGAGCAATTCTGTCCCACAAACAATGTTTAGCTAGCTCAACCAAATCAAAGGCACTACTCTCTCCCATAATTACCCAAAGAAAAATTACCCTACCACTTTCTGTGTGATTCACTATTCATTCAAGAATGGCAAGAAAGGGAGAGAGGGTTCAGTACTATAGTTAGGAAGATCTGGACCTTGACTAATGAAGATTATTGATAACTAACCAAGTCATTACCTCCTCATTTATCTCCATTGTGTAGTTGTTACACCATGTGATAATACCAATGCAGAAAGACAGAGGGACTCATTAGTCCATTCAAATGATTATAGAGGCACAACAAACAAATAATTCTACAACCATGAATTTAAAAGTAGTCAAACAATTGTATTAAGTCATAGATTTTCTTTGAATTGAAGATAATACATAAGCACTAAAATCTGCCGACAAACAACCAAGCACACAAATCAGCAGAAAAACAACCAACCAAAAGACATCCACCTCTTTGAAGACAGTGAATCTTGTATGTGTGAAGAGATGACCAGGTAGCAGAGCAACCAATGTCTCTTGTGGCAGCTTCCTAGCCACCCATTAATATTATTATTATTATTAAACATTTATAAAGCACAACTATCACCCAGTGGGCTACTTGGCGCTGAAAACTATCAGTCTAGATAGCTTCTATTAAGAGATTACATCTAAGGCTATTTAGCTACACCTGTCCTTTGCAGAAGAAAAACAAATGTTTTAGTTTTTTTCTGAAACTTAACAGGTTTGTATGAGTTCTAAGATAGAGTAGCATGTTGTTCCATTGTTAAGCTGCTCTGACCTGGAAGGCTTTGCTTCCCTGTCATATCTTTTTAAAAGGAGGTAAAGATACCAGGCAGGCGTTGGATGATCTCAGCTTTCCTGATGGCCTGCAGAGTTTAACCTTTTGCTATAGAGACTTAGGTCCCGTAACATTTAATGGCTTGTGTAGTATGCAGAGGGTCTTAAACTCACACTGATCCTTTAATGGAAGACAGTGGAGTTCCTGCAGCATTTCAGTTGTGGAACCCCTTCTCTCTTTGTTTAGTGCTCGCTTGGTAGCCAGCATCTTAATCTTTTGAAGCCGCTTAAGCACATAGTCTGGACAGCCTAAAAGTAAGGAATTGCAGTAGTCCAGCCTGCTCACTATAGTGGCCTGTACCACAAGTCTCATGAATGGCTGTGGAAGCATAGGGATAATTTTCTTTAAGTTTCTTAGGAGTCCATTGCATAATGCTACCATTTTATTGACAGGAATCTCCATTAAGAGACTTTCATCAAATTGAAATCCATGATTTAGTACCAAATCCAGATCTGACTTCATTTGTCACAGCCAAAAGTTGGATGGGAAATGCTGTTGTAAATTCCCTGGCAAGCAACATAGAAATTCTGTCTTGTCTCCATTCAATTTCAGCATGTTCTGGTGTAGCCACTGCGCCACCTCTTTCAGACATGTATGGAAGTTGTTTATTTGATTTATGTCCAACTTGTCTAGTGGTTTATTAGTTGGGCATCGTCTGTATAATTTACAAATTATATCCCAAAGGACTTAATCAGGGTCAGCAGAGGTCTTAAATAGACATTGAATCGAATTGGGCTCAAGGCAGAGCCCTGAGGTACTCTATGCCTGATTTCCTTGTATCCTTGCATTCAGATTCAATGGAAGGGAGAGTTACTGCTTGTCATCTTTAGGATAATAGGATTCATACCATTTAGGCTCCATACCTCTGATTCCAATCTCTTTTAGACATGCTAAGAGATTTTGGTTGTTGATGGTGTCAAATGTGGCCGATAGGGCCCACAGGACCAGAATCACCAAATGATCACTGTCAACTTGCATCCTCAGTTCATTTGAGGCTAGAACCAGGGCTGACTCTATTCCATGAGCTGGCCTAAAACCCATCTGTTCTGGTTCAAGCACCTATGAGGTAGCCATCTTCCTGGTAGGTCTTCCCAAAAAAGGGCCTGAAAAATCTACCTCACACAGCATAAGCAGTGTAAATTGTAGTTTAAACCATATAGAAAGGGGAGATGAAGAACGATAAAGACCACAAAGAGAGAATTGACTTGCCTTAAGGACGCCATTTGATGTATGTAAATGGAGTGTGCCCTATGAACATCAGGAGCGTGTAAACTAACCTGTTACTCAGATGATGGATTTAGGACAAATGGTCCATTATACAAGTTGGCTTAGATATACAGTATTTGTGGAATAGAATAATTGCTCATGGTGCAAGAACATTTCAAGGAAGACGGGCGAGGAGGTATTATAGTCATTATTATTGCAACATGAAGATTGTGACCAGAGAATGGAGCATATGGTTTGTACACACCAAGGGCATAATTAGGATGCCGCCATCCAGATGAAAAATGGGAATCCCGTGGGGGAGATTAGGATGCACCTGCCACACTGGCGGGCGCATCACGCATTTTTAACATTGCGGCGGGCGATGCTTTCAGCAGCACCCGCCACAATGGTAAAAATGCATTTTATGCATATGCATGCACAAAGTGGCAGGCACCATACAGTGCCTGCCGCATTGTGCATGCAGATGCAGGGGGGTACCATAAGTAACCCCATGTGCCACCCCCAACACCCCCAACTTCCCCCAATTGAGAATTCCGCATGCCTTTCCGTGGCCAAGGAAAGGCTGCTCTCCGCCTGCATACTAATATGGATGGCGGTGTCTAGCAGACACCGCCACCATATTAAACCCTTTTCCGCCAGGTCGACTCACCGACCGGGCAGAAAAGCGGCAGGCGGTCTTTCTGTCCGCCCGGGTCCCCCCGCCGTACTAATATGACGGGGGGAAATGGGTGGCAGGTGGGGTAGGATGCATGGCGGTGACGATCTGCCCTACATCCCAATGGACTCCTAAGACTCGCATGTCTAATAAGATTTTCAAATTGCTGTTGCTTTTAATCAAACATACAAATGTTTTGAAAACATACATTCTTCTCAAATTTGTATTATGTTGTTATTTTTTTTCGTTTGTAGGCAAAGGAGTCAGAGAAATCAATGTCACAGTGCCTAAGACTCCAGGTATGCAATGTTTTTCAGAATATTTTCATGTACTGTGTGCAGTATGTTGCTAAAGTGCAACCTTCGTAATGTAAAACACATGTTGCAGGATTGTCTTGATAGTGTTGCCCCAGTGTTTGCTCCAGCATTGCAGGATTGAAATCCTTTTGTGAGTGCCAGGACTAGCCTACCCTAAATAAGGCTAGAGTAGATATAGTGAAGCAGCATAGAAAAAAGATGCTGCAGTATACCCTTACAATGCCATTTTAATTAATTATTTATGTTGTTAGATATAACACTGATATGTCACCATAGAACCCTTTCTGAGTACTTAATAAGACACTGCACTGATGAATTAGTAATAGTTTTGTTTCAAGCATAGGGTAGCAGGAATGCATGGTTTCTGATGCATTCTTCTTTGTTTTTAAACTTGACCTTGATCAGGATTTATATTGTCTCGCTATTACAGCTGGAGATTTGTCAATAAGCAATGCTGCTTCTCTTTCCTGCTAACATCATGTGCTGCTTTCCACTTTCACTCATTTGGTTAGTCTGTTTGATGGAAATAGGATTTTATGACCAAAATGAATGAAGAAATGTGCACAGTTCCTTACAATGGAGTGCGGACATCTCAATGAATTCTCTACCAAACATGTTTGCTTCATCTTAAGGCTTCGATTTTTTACAAGAGGAATATTGGGACTCTAGCAAAGGGAATTCGGACTTATTAAATCTCTTGGCATTTCTCTTATAGTGCTGGCTGCTTTATGGTATTTTGTCCTGAGTAAGTGTCTCCCTTTGTAAGCTTTCCTATAGTTGTGAGGGAGTGCTAACCACCGGTGGCCACCTTATAGCACAGCTGGGTAAGAAGCTCTGTGCTAAGCATGTCGGACTACTGACAGCTTCAGCCTGTGTTGTATGGATCTATATAGCTGGCATTTCTATAGATCAAATCTAGCCAAAAGGCAGTAAAGGGCTGTATGTGGTCAGTGTTAGACTTGGTCCTCTCTGCAGTTTCACCCCCAAACCTCTTACCTTTACCCTAACTACTTTTCTGAATTCATTTTTGTTGGCATTAGAGCTCTATGCACTTTACCACTGCTAAGCAGTGCTAAAGGTTTTTTAAATTAAATCTACTAGTGGACTTGCAGCAGCCATTGTGCCACCCATTTAAGTGGCACTTTGAACATGTCTCAGGCCTGCTATTGCAGCCTATGTTGAAGTTTTAAACAGCCATTTCACCCTAGCCAAATAAAGCTTTTGCCTGCCCCAAACCTTCCTTTTTAATGCATATAAGTCACCCCTAAGGTAGGTACTAAACAACCCATAAGACAGGGTTCAGTGTACTTAAAAAGTGGGGCATCCATCTGTTTTCTAGTTTTACATGTCCAGGGTCTATTTATCCTGTGGATTGCATTGGTTTACCTTCTTATGTTTAATAAGTGATAACTTTATTTCAATTGGGAGCAAGTAGGAATGTCGAGTTGGGTGTCTAAAGAATTACAATTTAAACTCTTTGAACTCTCTAATGATAAAGTCTAGCTTTAAGTCACAATTCTGGAAATGAAACCTTTAGAAAGTTTGCATTTCCTTTTCCCAACCATTTGGTAGCTGCAGCCTGTATCCTGGGTCACATGACCAGGTATAGCTGGCAGTATGTCTTTGGGCAATGCGCTCAGATATTTAGACAAAGGGGGAATAAGTGTTGCAGAATGGCCCATCTCTGATAGAGGGATGAAGCTGTCACCTATACACACAAAGACTCCACCTCGGCACTCACACAAAGCTTTTGACACTAGTCTTTTGTGTCCCCAAACACGCTGAGGACAGGGTAGGAATGCAGGAAATTCCAAACACCTCTTGTGGTGGAAACCGCCAAAACATTCTCCTAATTCAAAGATGGCACTAGATATAAATATTGGACCCTCAGACCCAACTCTTCAGTACACCTGTGAAGTCTCAGCAGGACTGCTGTGCTGCTCTGCTACTCTGCTGCAATTAGTAGTGCTACTCTTCTACTCTGCTGCCTGAGTAAGTAGGACGCAACCTCTGTCTTGAACGGAGGACCTCCAGAGTGACTCCAAGGGTGAGTTGGCTAGCCTCCTGATCAGATCCTCAGAGACAAAAACGGCTCCAACCACCTTGAACCCAGTAACTGGACTCTGCCTACTTTGAGTCTTGCCTCCCAAATGGTGCCTCGCCAGTTCTGGTGTCTTGGAGGTGGGCCTGAAGGTGACCTACTAGCTAAGCTTTCGTCTCTTGGGCAGAACACCTGGAGTGCGATGCATCACCTTGCAGCTTCACATTGGCACCACCTCTGCACAGTGCATCTCTGATGCAATACCTTGCATCACAGCTCAATGGAACCACTTCTGCGCAATGCTTCCTAGACACACAACTTTGTATTGGAAGCTATAATCGATGACATCCTCAACGACGATGCAGGACCTCGCATCTCTAGCCCCTTTGAAGGCTTCATCTGAACTTTCTCTGCACAATCGCAGCCTGCAGCTTCTTGGCACTGCTGCTACACAGTGCTTCCTTGGCGAGGGTTCTCGCAATGCCCTAACCAGGATTTAAGCTGCTTTGTTCATCAGGCCTGACTTGGTCCCTGTATACAGTCCACACTCCATCGTTGGCAGCCTGCACTTGTGACTTTGTCTCAGTCTGGCACAACCAGATAACCACTGTTGGTGCTTGGTGGTTTTAGGCGCTGTTTTCACTTAAAACTTTAAAATTGCATATCTCTGTTCTAGTGGTTGGATTATTGTCATTTTGGTCCAAATATTTTAGTACATTTTACTCTATTTTTCTAATTTGGTGTGGGATTTTTCTTGTGTTTTGTTTTTACTTTGTTACTATTTGAAGTGCTGCATAAATACTTTACACATTGCCTCTCAGTTAAGCCTGACTGCGTTTGCGCCAAGCTATCAGAGGGTTAAGCACAAGCACAATTTAATTTGAGGTTTGCCTGTGTTTTGCTTTTGTATTGTGGTTGCTTCTTGAGTAGGGTTTTACCCCCCTCGACCAGTAACCTAATTTCCAACAGCTGGCTAATTTGCTTTAACAAAGGATCAGCACATCAACCACAATAATTTATCAATAACCGTATTGCAAAGTATCACATATAAATACACACATGGTAATACATAAACATACGTAAAATAAAGCATTTTTGTCCAAAGCAAACATAAATGTGTATTTCAGTCTTTCTTTAAGACACTTCAGGCTTCTAAATACAACCATAGAAAAAATCATAAGGTTCCTCTGCACACCAGTTGAAGAGCCTGCAGCTCCAGCTTGGATTATTTTAAAAATTATGGTAATATATTCTGCTGTAGTCCATGAAATGACCCAGAAAAATTATATTTTATTTTAAACTTACCTTATGGCAGATGTGCTCCTTCCAACCCCCCACATCTATTTTATAATTTGCTTGTGGCATATCTGCATCTCATTGAAGCACCATGGCAATCGGAACATATAAAAACAAAGACCATGCAGGACATTGTGGGGCATTCCCCGGAGGGAGCAGTGAATAATAAATAAGCAGCCTGCCCCATTTGATAAAGCAGTGGTGAGGCTGAGACTATGTTTGTAAAATGGCAACACGAGGAGCCAACTCCAGCACTGCTGTCTCATTTTTTATTTTTTCCTGTAGGCGCCCTGGTCCCATCCAGGCACCCACAACGTTCAGAGCCCTAGCACCCATCGCAGGTGCTGGTGGGACCAAGGTTTGTTGTTTGCTCCCACCTGTCATGAGCAAACCTATGTTCTCTGCCCACAACAACACTGACATGGAGTTAGGTTTCATGTTCCCTGCCCATGCTCTTGGCCAGTAAACAGCTCAGTGCCATGGAGAATAGATTACTGGGACACTGCCTGTCATTGGGTCATTGAGATGAGGCCATTACATGGCTTGGGCAGGGGGATCACATGCCCCTCCTCAACAAATGTCTCCAAGAAGTAGAACCATAAACCCCCATCCTCTTAAAATAACAATGAGAGGACCCCTCCATCCCAGGGCAGAGGCCCATCCCTTTTTTAAATACGTTTTCTGATCTACTGAAAAATGTTTTTTTTTCATTGTGGCCCCCTTACATCTGGGACTTGTCACACGGTCTAGGGAGTCAGATTTGTTTGGGGAATGGAATCCCCGATTCCTAAAATGGCTGACAAACATCTTTGGTGATGTGAGGCAGCCAGTCAGATCGTATTCTTTGGTCTGCCCGTCATGTGGTAGTCCTGTGTCTCTAGATATCTATACATTTTGAGCCTTTTCTTCTCAAATCGTAGTAAACAGATTTATAATAAATGACAGAGAGCATGCTTTCTGGGTAAAAATCTAGCTTCTGCCAAAATTGGTATAATTCCATCCACTGTTTTGGTTGTAACAGTGGCTAAAGTTCCTATCAGAAATTGCATGGGGAAAATGTGTTTTGGAACCTCCCCCTTTATGTCGGCTTGAAATATCACCACAAAACCTTCCAGGAAGGAAATGAGGTGTATGCACTATTTTTTGGAAACATTGTCATTGATGCTTCCACTTTTGTGCCTACGTTGCCTGAACCTCTGCACTTAATTGAATTCCTACCATATGAACTCAACCCATGGCAGAGGTTTGACAGTGAACTTGAGGCTGTTGTTGCTGTGGATTAAGTAACAGCCAGCTATAGTTTTGGTTGCTGCTGCAGACACTGAGAGCCAACAGAACACTGTTTTTGTAGGTTGGAGGCTGCACTTTAGATCTGCCATGGCATCTAATGTACTAGGATTCTTCTAGATTACCTGCTTTCTGTTGCAAGTTCTGTAGATTGAGACATCCAATTCTGAGAAAGAAATGAAAGTGGCCAGTGTTTTGTTGTACCATGATACAGATGTACTCTTGGGAGGCCACAATCTTTTTGCTGCACCTGATTAGTGTTTAAGTGAAGGATAATGCTGCTGACTAAAGAAGCTGCTTCTTCATTGACATTGGAAAATGTTTGTTCTATCTTTTGCAAACGGTCCAGCAGAAAGTGCAATGGGGGGATTGCTTGTATCATTGTTCTCTCCACTTTGGTGACTTCCTGTGCTATAACCTTGAAAGTGAGTAGCATTTGGATCAGGCACTCCACTAACACCATTCGTCCACCACCTTAGTCATGACTGTGCTAGTTGAATCCTTTCTCATTTGAGTTACAAAATCATTGCTAGGCCTGTGCTGCTCCAAAAAATGTTGATTGTCAAAAACCTCCAGGCTATCCTCACTGCTAGTGGACTAGCCAATGTCTCCAATTTTTTTTCTTCGAAATAGGGAGAAATTTGGGTGATCATTTAGTAAGGGTAATGAGTTGGACACCCTCGCAGGCCACTACTGCATCAGTATTAGGTTTGAGGACCTATGATTGGGCATTGTAAATGTTAGAATTGTTTGGTGTGCTTTTCCCACACAATTATGTGTTTATATTTTTAAAAATCTATTTATTGAGTTTTCTTATTATATAAGAGACAAAAAATCTTAACATATTATTTGTACAGAACCAGTATGCATTTACAACAGTCAGGTCATTTGAGACCATCCTATCATAAAAATACCAAGAGAAAAGAGAAAAATTAAAAAATAAATCAACCAGATTTCTCCCGAACACGACATATGTGAACAAAACCCAATACAATAAATGCAGATCATATTAGTCAATCTCATCCAATATTCCAGTAAATAAACAAAATTATAGGTCTTATACTGTAAATAATTGAGTCACGTCTACATTTCTACTAGTGATTACACCTGGCCCAGCCGTACCATCAGGGTTGTTGATCAAACAACTTTATAGATAGCAATCAAACCTTGAATAGTGATCAGTTAAAGAAAGTCAAAAGGAGAATGAAAAAAGCAAGGGACGAAGGGAGCGGCATAATAAGATGGAAAAACATTTTGCGTCCATCATAAAAATACCAGTGTGACAAATCCCAGTATGGCTGCTTGAGTTGCAAACTGCAGCACAATGGGCGAGTGGACAGTAAACATGATTTATATCTCTTAGCACTACACTAACCAAACACGCTACCGTGTATGTACTTCCCATATTTAAGAAACATTGGAAATGTCTACCGGATCCTCTGGAACTTTAGCCACCTGAAGAGCCATCAAAAACATGCTCCAGGCAGTCGAGATAGGATATTTGCGCAGCCCAAGTGTATCTTCCCGAGAGAGAGAGAGAAAGAGAGAGAGAGAGAGACAGCCTCAGCTTTGGCCCAATTTAGTATGGTTTGTATCCAGGCTTCAAGTGGTGAGGGGTCATCAGCTTTCCACCGCCTCGTGACAAGCTGCTTGGCCACCGCCAGCCCCATATCCAGAAAACAAGAAGATGCTATATGCTTTTTACCTCTGTAAAATATTCCCACAATATAATACAAGACACCGATGTGTGCAGTATAGTCCTATCTGTGCATATATGTAGTAGTCTAGTAACACCCTGCCTGTAATCTCGCAACTGGGGACACAGCAAAAGCATATGCAGGAGGTCCGCATCCACTAATTTGGAGCACGGGCAACAGGCATCTGTTCTGTTAAAATACCTATTGATTTTGTTTGGGTTAAATACGCCCTGTGGATTATGCAAAACTAGATTAACTTGAACCTAGCGTTTCTAGGGATATTTTGGGGCTCTCCAATAAGGTGTCCCATTACTTAGACGTATAAGGCATAGACAAGTCCGCCTCCCATTTATTGCGTAGATCAGTCATGGTATGTTCGCGAATTGATTCAACAAACCATTTTGTAAGGTGGCGTCCCATGCCCAGCACATGTATGTACTGTATCAGGAGATGCGTCAGGAGCTCCTGTATCATGTTGCCCCAATATCGTCCCATCATCGCCATCCATCTGGCATGATTCAGGAACTGCCCAGGCTGAAAACCCTCTTCGTCAATCAAGGAGAGAAAGGGTCGTAATACACCTTCCTCATATAAATCTCCCACTGTGCAAATGCCTGCCGCGTGAACCCTGCCCCTGCCTCTCAGCATACCCAATAACGGGAGCACTGGTGCACAGGGTATGACATGTTTTGTAAGACGTAGGGCTCTGCAGAAGCATTTTTGAGCTACTTGCAGCAGTAAGGGAAGAGAAGTGTGTGGTCTTGTGTAAGGGGGAAATACAAAAAAGAGCCTCTCCAGTGTGTATGGAGGATTGCCCTCCGCCATATCCGTGAGATATTACTCTGCCCATTTCGCAATCCATTGTATTTTTGATACCAGGTAATAGTGTTAATCCTTCTCACGTGCTTGGCAAATACAGCTTAACCAATGTCATCCGACAAAGCGTGTTACTCCAAATGAAGTCCCTCATCATGCCTTCTAAAGGTCGAAAGAATGAGGCTGGTAAATACAACGGAAGGTTAGCAAAATATTACACCAATCTGGGCAACATCCCCATTTTAATCAGCACCACCCTACCTGCCGCCGAGAGGATGATTGTCTTCCAAAAATCTATCTGAGACCGCTAGGCAGCTATTGCTCTGGATGGATTCCCATCCAGGAGGTCCCGATCAGTATGATATATCCTGATCCCTAAATAGCTGAACACAACCGACTGCCAAGCTGCCAGCGCTCTATCCACTACCATATGTGGAGCCTCCACGTCAGGAGTGAAAGGAAACAGACAGGACAGGCCAGATACTGATGCAAACTGTTTAAGTATGTCAGGTATAACCGGAGTACCACGCATCACCTTAAATTACCTACGGATGTTCAGAGTGGTGTTATGACCCGGGACAAAATCATTTTGGTCTGGGTGAACTAGATTTGGAGTGCCAGAGGACCTGATAGGATGCCTGCCAGGACCTTGTAGTCCCCATTCGGCAGGGCCAATGGTCAGTAGGCACTTGTTTGTATGGGTTCTCTGTCCAGTTTTGGGAGTGTAATTAGCCTAGCTTCCGTCAGGGAGGTCAGGAGAGGAGCGCCCTCTAAGGCTTCGATAAATACCTTCAGGAAGTGGGGACCCAACAAGCCCAACAAGTCTGCAAAAGCTTTATAATATTCGTGAGGGAAACCATCAGGTCTGGGGACCTTTCCAGATGGCAGAACTTGCATAGTAAACACAAGGAGATGATGGACGGAGCGCTGAAACTTTTCAGACATTCACCCCAAGTCACAGATCTGGGTTTAATCCATCATCATTCTTTAGCTCAATCCGCCACCCGAGTTCAAATATTGGCATATGCAAATCAGTCTAACCCTGTGCCTCATGGGAACAGTCCAGCCCGAACTGCTAAGCCATGTCTTCGCTGGACCAGAAACAAGCATCCTGGGACCGGTTTCTGGCTAATCAGCCGTCATCAGCCAGGCTAGCTTGAATCCAGTGGCATAGTGAGCAAGGGACCCACGTCTGAGCATACCCTACCAACTTATGGCGAACAAAGCGGTACAAAAGGGGGTGGTGATGGACGGAGCATCAGAACAAATCAAGCACTCACACCCGGTCAACAGATCTGGGTTTGATCCATCACCGTTCTTTAGCCCACTCTGCCACCCCAGTTCAGACATGGCCATATGCAAATCAGTCTGACCCTGTGCCTCATGGGAACAGTCCAGCCCAAACTGCTAAGCTATGTCTTCCCTGGACTGGAAACAAGCATCGTGGGACCGGTTTCTGGCTAATCAGCCGTCATCAGCCAGGCTAGCTTGAATCCAGTGGCAAAGTGAGCAAGGGACCCACGTCTGGGCATACCCTGCCAACTTAGGGTGAACAAAGCAAACACAAGGAGATGGTGGATGGAGCACTGAAACTTTTCAGACACTCACGTCCAGTCACAGATCTGGGTTTAATCCACCATCATTATTTAGCTCACTCCGCCACCCCAGTTCAGACATGGCCATATGCAAATCAGTCTGACCCTGTGGCTCATGGGAACAGTCCAGCTCGAACTGCTAAGCCATGTCTTCCCTGAACCGGAAACAAGCATCCTGGGACCGGTTTCTGGCTAATCAGCCGTCATCAGCCAGGCTAGCTTGAATCCAGTGGCAAAGTGAGCAAGGGACCCATGTCAGGGCATACCCTGTCAACTTAGGGCGAACAAAGCAAACACAAAGAGATGATGGACGGAGCTCTGAAACTTTTCAGACACTCACCCCCAGTCACAGATCTGGGTTTAATCCATCATAATTCTTTAGCTCACTCTGCCACCCCAGTTCAGACATGGCCATATGCAAATCAGTCTGACCCTGTGCCTCATGGGAACAGTCCAGCCCGAACTGCTAAGCCATGTCTGCGCTGGAACGGAAACAAGCATCCTGGGACCGGTTTCTGGCTAATCAGCCGTCATCAGCCAGGCTAGCTGGAATCCAGTGGCATAGTGAGCAAGGGACCCACGTCTGGGCATACCCTGCCAACTTGGGGCAAACAAAGCAAATACAAGGAGATGGTGACAGACCGCTGAAACTTTTCAGACAGTCCCAGTCACAGATATGGGTTTAATCCATCATCATTCTTTAGCTCACTCACCACCCCAGTTCAGACATGGTCATATGCAAATCAGTCTGACCCTGTGCCTCATGGGAACAGTCCAGCCCGAACTGCTAACCCATGTCTTCCCTGGACCGGAAACAAGCATCCTACGACGGTTTCAGGCAAATCAGCCATCATCAGCCAGGCTAGCTTGAATCCAGTGGCAAAGTGAGCAAGGGACCCATGTCTGGGCATACCCTGCCAACTTAGGGCGAACAAAGCAAACACATGGAGATGATGGACGAGGCACTGAAACTTTTCAGACAGTCACCCCCAGTCACAGATCTGGGTTTAATCCTTCATCATTCTTTAGCTCACTCTGCCACCCCAGTTCAGACATGGCCATATGCAAATCAGTCTGACCCTGTGCCTCATGGGAACAGTCCAGCCCGAACTGCCAAGCCATGTCTTCCTGTACCGGAAACAAGCATCCTGGACTATTCCAATGAGGCACAGGGTCAAGACTGATTTGCATATGGCTGGGTTCTTACTGGAATGGCATGGTGAGAAAAAAACGATGGATTTAGGCCCAGATCTCTGTACTGGGGTGAACGTACGACATTGTTCTGCATTCTGTCCATCAATTGTTATTTTTGCATTTGTCACCCCGAGTGGGACGGGTATGCCCAGATGTGGGTCCCATGCTCTCCATGCCACTGGAATCAAGCTATCCTGGCTGAAGAGGGGTGAAACCCCAAAACCGGTCCTAGAATACTTGTTTTCAGTCCAGGGAAGAACTGGCTTGGCACTTCGGGCTGGACTGTTCTCATGAGGCACAGGGTCAAGACTTTGATTTGCATATGGCTGGGTTCCTACTGGAATGGCATGGAGAGCAAATAAACGATGGATTTAGGCCCAGATCTCTGTACTAGGGTGAATGTACGACATTGTTCTGCATTCTGTCCATCAATTGTTGTTTTTGCAGAGCTCGCATAGTACCCTTAACTGCTCCAGTGTGTTTGGTGTCTCCAGCTCTCTGCCTTGTTCAGTAGTGAGGGTGGAAAATGGAGGCTATTCAGAAAAGAGCATATTTCTGCCTCAGAGCCATTTGAGGCGACGTGTACAATTTTGTAGAGTGCGCCGTCAATATGCTATGAATTTCGTGTTGTGTATATTTAAGGCTACCTTTCAGAGACCGAAGTCCAGAAATGGGTCCATGGCTTTGTCCTGTTTAATCAGCCAAGCTAGTAAAGGCACAGGCCTGTCTGCTTTTGCATGCACCAACGCCGAATGCACCGCACAATTCAGGCACCCCTAGTGCTTGAGAAGCTCTGTATGTTTCATACATGCCTCTAAAAGCCGAGCCAAGTCCGATAAGTCCACAGCAGCCTGAGATTCTAATGCCAATAGCTGTTTTCCTGTACCCTTAGTTCCAGTTCTCTCTGTTTCTTAAGGCGATCACCCAATCCCAGACACTTCCCCCATATTGTGGATTTCATGGCATCCCACTCAACCATAGCAGACAAGGTAGACCCTGCATTCAGAGTGAAGAGATCGTCTATGGCCTCCCCCAAGGAGTCCCGGAAGAGGGGATCTTCTAACATTGCCGGCTGTAATCGCCACGTGGGTATATCAGGTGTTCCCCTCTCCCAGGCCAGCATGATGTAATGCGGGTTGTGGTCAGAGTGTGTACGGCCCCAGAAATCTGAACCTTTCATGTGAGGAAGTAGAGGGTGTGAACTCAGGAACCTGTCCAGTCTTACATATAATGTTTGGAGTGCCTAGCACTGTAGAGTTAGCCAAAGCAAACATACATCTAAGGAGGGGAAAAGATCTATCCAGACTCGTATCTAAGACACTATTAAAATCCCCACCAGTCAGCCACGGTATCACACCGCTTCGCTAGGGCCAGGGAGAGCAAACCAAGAAGAGCCCCCTGCTCTCTGTTAGGAGCATACACATTGCCCAACAGAACATAACGCCCATCTAAACGACCCTTCAGAAAAACCTATCTGCCATCTTTGTCAACCAATACCTCCTCTGCTGTGAATGGCATGCCGGGCAGAACCAGACAAAGACCCCCCCACCCCCGCAAAAAGAGAAAATATACCCTTCCCTTCCCTTTTCTTTGCAGCAGGGACACTTCGAAATTGTTTAAGTGTGTTTCCTGCAATAAGGCAATGTGTACATTATGTTGCTTGATATAAGAATAAACTGCATACCTGCGAGATGGTGTACGAAGACCCCTTACATTCCAAGTAGGTATGGTTTGGTCAGTCATAACAGTGCCTTAAGCGAACCATAAGTACAGTCTGCCCTATGTGTGTAACTGTGTATGTGGATCGGCGAAACATGACAGCCCTCCCACAGGAAACCTAAATAGTGCAATGAAAAAATATATGAAAGAACCCATCCAACAATCAAAAAACGTTATTAGAGCAGTCCACCTGGGGATAGAGGTACTGTCCAAACCCTGATGGAGAAACAATCCGTCAGAACAAATTAACTGGTTACCTTCAGTGAGAAAGGTATGAGGGGAAGAAGGCCACACTTAGCCTACCATCCTAAAATCCCCAATGGACTCTGATCTGAGCATCAGGACATACATTTCTGCAAGGGCAGCCTGCCAACAGTGCTTTCAACTCAATGTGCCCACACATTCATACCAAACCCCCTTTGTTCTGGGCAGTGTCAGGCTGTAGAGTTCCAATTACACCAGGAGACAGTTCCATAACTACCCTTCAGAGTTAGTGAAATGGTCTCCACTGCTTATACAATGCCATCCGACATCTGCGGCATCACATCTGGCATCCACAATGGGTCCCATCCTTAGTTCATCTTAGGTTCATTCAAGGATGACGCTGGTGAGTGGTCCGACAGGAGGGGTTAAGGCAGCTATTACTGCCCCAGCTCCTCCCTAGACATGCCCAGCACCTTAGACATTTATTTCTTGGTAGGAGGGAAAATCGTGGGAGAGAGTGCATGAGGAGCATCCCAGCTCCTCCAACCAATACAGTCAGTGCTCCAGCAGCAGAAATGAGAAGGTAAGGATTGGAAGGAAGGGACTTGGATTGCTTAAAGTCACTTCCCTTCCAGTACCTGCTTCCTGGTTCAAGTTTGCACAGCTATTTTGTCTCGCCCAAGCTTCTTTATGCAAGAGAATTACTAGGAGAGAAAGGGGCTGTGTGTCTGTGCCCCAACAAGAGCTGAAAGCTTTTTGGATGTTCTCTAGTCAAAAGAAATTGCAAGCAGGGTTTGACTCCTTTCTAGGGAACTGATACACAGTTCTATACTCTATCAAGGAGCAGATGTTCTTTAGATGTATTCTTATCCTAAGGAAAAATCCAAAGTGGCTGGAATTTTGCTGGGATATGCACACAATATGTTGTGCTCCAGTGATAAATTTGAATCAGTTTGGATATTTTCTTAATCTCTGAAAATCCTGAAAGCATTTGGCTCCTTGCTGGCACACATATGTCTGAAATTCAATGAGAAACCTAATTGCTTGTGTTGATATTTTTATCCTAAAAAGAAATGCATAAGTATTTTTGGCCCTTATTGGGGAAGACATACACGCCTGTGCCCCATTGAAAAGCCCAATTGTCTTTTGGATTTTTTTCTTAGATTAAGTAAGATTAAAAACAGCATCTGTCACAGAAACACATATTAAAATTCTACCACACAGTAGTTCTTCTATTCTAAGTATTAACCCCTTCCCTGCTCATGACGGAACCACTCCGTCATGAGCCACGGTCGCGCTGTGCTCATGACGGAGTGGTTCCGTCATGCTGCGGCCGCTTGGCGGCCGCTCCGCCCACGCGGCGCCTTTTCCCCGCCTGTGCAGGCGTGTAACGTAAGTGGGCAGTGCCGTGACGGAACCACTCCGTCATGAGCACAGCTCGCCCGTGACTCATGACGGCGTGGTTCCGTCATGAGCACAGAGGCGCCGCACTCACCGAACAACTCCCCCAGCGCCGCGGCGGAATTCGCTCCGCGGCGAAGGGGTTAAAACAGCATCTCACATATGTGGGTGAACCTATCATAATTGAGAAGAGAAAACAAGACAAATATGTGCCCATGTAAAGTCAATTTAGTGTCACTATGGTCTTCACATGGTCAGAAGTTCTGTCTATACTTGCCCGATACAATAAGCACACCCACACATGTGGGAAACTGATTTTATTGGAAGAAGTTTGGGGATATTGTAGGTAGTACTTTTGCCATTTGTCTGAAGTTATGATGTTTTCTGTCACAAAAAAGGCAATCTGTGTGATTTTTGTATCCATACATTGACAATTGCAGAGGATTCTAGGGAACACACATGTTGGGAATCATGCAGTCCATGTCACTGTGGATTCCCCTGCATCTCTTGTTTTTAGAAATGTTTGAGCCTGGTAGGTTTCTCTGGGTGCCGGCCGACCTGAGACCAAATACTGGAGACATCCCCAACGCAGTTCTCAACAAAGCGTTCCCTGGGATCTAATGTGTGGATTCCTGCTCAAACCAATAAAAGCCCGACATTCAGAAGACCTTAAGCAACACAGATTTGGGTCAAGCCTTGGGAGGGATATTGTCCTGTGTGAGGGAGTCTGAAAGAAACAACCATATTTTAGGGACAGAAATGATGAACATCTCCAAGCCACCCGGTTAAAGTGAGGAATATCTGGCACCAATCGATTGAAATCTGTAGGTGATACAAATATATGGTCGTAGTAAGTTTTCATATAGCACATTGGTGATACCTGTGACTGAAAGAAAGGTACCCATATCTGACATTTAACTTGTAGCTTCTCTTCAAATTTCCAACAAACTTCCAGTACCCCATGCTATAGAGACTCAGCTCAACACAGTTTAGGATCGAGCTACGGCAGGGATGCATTTCAGAGGAAGTAGACTTGGGGAAACTTTCCATGTTTTTGGAAAAGCGCAGAAAAGCTGACAAACATCATGTTGAGTGCAAACCAGTCCATGAGCGTGAGGGAGATCTCATATCAAATGATAGAGCCCTTAATATGTGTACATGTAATAATATATGGTTGTGGAATCTTTCCATTCTGCGAATTATGCTGGCTGCTGCTTCCAAGTTTCCAAAAGACACTCAACCCAGTTTATCTGCTGTGAGCAGTGGGTCATTTGGGCTAGTGGGTGTCAGCGGGCTAAGCGACATTCATTTCAAGGGACTGTTTCCCTTTGGTCCATCCTGAGGGTAGCAGCCCACAGGCACACTAAATAAACTGCCTTTTGACAGTCCATTTGTGTTATGTACACCGAGTGGGGATGCTGCAGCCCTTTTTACAGTACACCAATGGGCTGTCTGTCATTGCAGCAGGAGAGAGAGCCAATAAGTTTGAGTTTGTTTTGAGAGCAAGAGAGTACATGTGACTTCTATGTGTATGGGTCTACCATGCAGCCCTCAAGAACACCAGCCGCAGGCACCACAAACTCATTCGAAGGACCTCCTTCAAGGAACGCATCGACAACAACGCTCACAACAGCAAAGAGCTCTTCAACATCGTGAAGGAACTCGCCAACCCCAGCTCCAGCTCCAACGACATTCCGCCATCACAAGATCTCTGCGACTCTCTAGCCACCTTCTTCCACCGCAAGATGATAGACATCCAGGACAGCTTCAACACACAGGCCCCTTCAACAGCCGCCGACACCTCAGACTCACCGTCCCCCAGTCACACCGGTCTTCTGACCTCCTGGAGCCAGTTCAACGACAAAGACACCCTCAAAACCATGAACACCATCCACTCCGGCTCACCGTCAGACCTATGCCCCCACCACATCTTCAACAAAGCAAGCTGCATCATCGCACCCCAACTCTGAAAGATCCTCAACAGCTCATTCCTGGAAAGTGGGAAACATGCAGAGATTACCGCCCTACTCAAGAAACCCCAGGCAGACCCAAAGGACCTCAAGAACGTCCGGCCCATCTCCTTGCTACCTTTCCCGGCGAAAGTCATCGAGAAGATCGTCAACAGACAACTGATCCGCTTCCTCGAATAGAACAACACCTTGGACTCATCACAGTCTGGATTCCGCAGCAACACAGCACCGAAACCGCCCTCATCGCCGCCACTGACGACATCAGGACCCTGCTTGACAATGGCTAAACCATGGCCCTCATCCTCCTAGACCTCTCGGCCTCCTTTGACACCGTCTACCACCTCACCCTACGCACATGCCTCCTCAACACAGGGATCCGCGACAAAGCCATGGACTGGATCACCTCCTTCCTCACCGACAGAACCCAGAGAGTCCGCCTCCCACCATTACGATCCGAAGCAACCAAGATCACCTGCGGCGTACCCCAGGGATCATTCCTCAGCCCGACCATCTTAAACGCTTACATGACACCACTCGCCAACATCGTCCGATCACACAACCTCAACATCATCTCATACGCCGATGACACCCAGTTGATCCTCTCCCTCACCAAAGACCCCGCCGCCACCAAAACCAACTTTCACGAAGTAATGAAGGCCGTCGCCGAATGAATGAAGAACAATCGCTTGAAACTGAACTCGAACAAGACGGAAAATCCTCATCCTCGGCTCCGCCCGCTCCGCCTGGGACGACTCTCAGTGGCCGGCCTTGCTGGGAGCTGCACCAACACCCACCGACCATGCTCGCAACCTGGGGTTCATCCTGGACTCATCACTGTCAAGTCAACGCCATCTCCTCCTCCTGCTTCAACAACCTCCGTATGCTTCGCAAGATTTACAGATGGATCCCCACCGGAATCAGAAGGACAGTCACCCAGGCCCTTGTCACCAGCAGGCTGGACTATGGCAACACCCTCTACGCGGGAACCACGGCCAAACTCCAGAAGAGACTCCAACGAGAATAGAATGCCTCCACATGCCTCATCCAAAACATCCCCTGCCACAGTCACATCACTGCCCACCTGTGGGACCTGCACTGGCTCCCTGTCAACAAGAGGATCACCTTCAAGCTCCTCACCCATGCTCACAAAGCACTCCATGACCTTAACAAACGACTCAACCTACTCACGTTCTACACTCCCAACCGCCAGCTTTGCTCCACTGACCTTGCCCTTACCACCATTCCACGCATCCACTGAACGACCACCGGCGGCAGATCCTTCTCCCACCTCGCACCAAGACATGGAACACCCTCCCCATCCACCTGCAACAGACCCAGGACCTGCTGACTTT
Organism: Triturus cristatus; assembly: GCF_964204655.1. Classification (NCBI taxonomy): domain Eukaryota; kingdom Metazoa; phylum Chordata; class Amphibia; order Caudata; family Salamandridae; genus Triturus; species Triturus cristatus. The sequence goes on along the minus strand of NC_140589.1, from coordinate 410,044,614 downwards.
CAGGAGACTTCTCAAGACCTGGTTGTTCGAGCAGTAGCAGCTCCCCCCACCTCAGCGCCTTGAGACCCTCAAGGGTGAGTAGTGAACACAATCTTTCAAGTCCCACCTTTAAAAAGAAACACATTGATTTCTTTCTTATCAATGTATGTTATAATATGTTAGATAATTCAAGTCAGAAATACATTCATTGTTAATTTTCACATGTTTCATGTTATATGTGTTCATATTGTTGGTTTTCTTCGTTATTGTGAACTGTGTTTACTTTATGTTTCTGGTGACTTCAGGAAGTGGATGGATATTTATGACCTTGCCCTGCTAGAGGAAAGCAAAAGCCATCTCCAGAGTGTCTCCACAAAGAAGACAAACTGATCCCCTAGGCACTGGGATCACCAGGACAATAATAACTCCCAAGATTGTCCCTGTAACCCTGTGTGCGAGGAACTGCCTTGATTCATCAAGACTACCACGTTCTATTGTCTCTACAAGCTGCTCTGCAGCGCTGTATGTGCGGAGCTAATTTTATCACCCCTAAATCATCGCCGCCACCCAGGACCTGAGCGCGCTGTGTAGCACTGAGAAAGAACTGAAGCGCTGGGAGCCGAATCACCGCTGTAGGCCAGGGTGCCCAACCTCATTATAATCTGAAACACTGTGTGCCCGTGAAGTCACCACCGCGCGCCCGGGACCTGAGTGCACCATGAAGCGCCGTGACAGAGGAGCACTGTGGCAGAAAAGCGCTGGTTTCCCAAGGATCACCGCTGCAGGCCTGGGCGCCCAACCGCATCCCAAACTAAAAGTCCTGTTGGCTCAGAAATCACCACCGCCGGCCCGGGATCCCCAGCGACGTCAGGAGAGCACCGCGCTGGGATTGGTGCTACCGGAAGCCCTCGCCTACCGACCGGGACTCTACAGAGACACGTCATCACCGACGAGGGAGAGAAGCCACACGTGCCCCTGCTAAGACTGGCCAGCCATCCGTACCCCGTCGCAAAAAGCTCCGACTTCCAAGGAAGCCCCAAGCCAGCGCCGGCCCCAGGTAACGGTCCATAGAGCAAGTTCTTTCCCCCTCCACCTCAGCGCTCGCATTATTCAAGGCCCATACTCGCATTGTGAAGCATTGCGGTACCGGGGCCCCGTGATTGAGTTTGGTGGCATACTGCCATGGACATTAGCCGCATTCATGTTCTAAGTGCGGCGGGAGCCCATTAACGCTGGCAGCCTCCAACCTTGTGGCAGTATTTTTAACCAGGGACTGCACCCAGCCGTTCTGGGCCGTATAGGGCATCTCAGGAGCACATACCTATTTACAACAATCAGCAGACACTAACAACAAGGGCAGTGCTTAAGCTGATAGTGCCTCTGGGAGCCCAGCAGTACAAATAAGACTACCACGTAGCATGAAGGGCACTGCGCATTAGGGATAGCGCCAGCCTCAAAGGACCTCATTGTTCTACACCCCCCATTGAAGGACCTCTTAAACCTGAGCCACAGCTCGCTTTTCCCATGGGACTTCCCCCCTACCTAAGACTGAACTGGGGATTACAGGACCATTGTCCCAAGAGACTCACAGAACCTGCACATCTCTTCTATGGTTATACTGCACAAGGAAAGTCCTGAGTACATGTGCATTTCGTTATTATTGATCTTGCCTGAAACTGAGATAAAGATACCTTTATTTTTTTATAGAAACAGGTGTTGTGTCCTTTTTGGTTTGGTTTCACTGTGTTGGTGTGAGAGTGTGTTACACAAATACTTTACACATTGCCTCCCGAGATAAGCCTACCTGCTCTGTGCCAAGTTACCAGGAGGGTGGTCTAGGGTATTTTGAGACTCACCCTGTCGGAACCGGTGGTCCCTATTCGGACTAGGGTACATACCCTTGCCAACTAGAGACCCCGTTTCTAACATCGCGTAAATGTAATTTTGTTGTTATTTTTTTTTTAAATCGTTCCCTAATGCGTAGTTTCAGCCTGTGAAGCACATTGTTGTTATAGGATTATATAGAGGTCAAAAAGCTTTTGTTTGAGGTATTCATTCAACATTTTGAGGTTGGATCATGAGGTAACATGTTTTATAATATGTTGAAAAGGGCAGAGAAATAATACGTGACCAAAACGACCACGCGCTCTGCAAGATTAATGCATTTTACTTCACCTGAGCCACTACAAACTACAAACAAGATTAAGCGTCGTCGGGTGTTTACAATCCTAAAATCTTTCGATTTCGTGGGAAAGATATTTAATCGATTTTTGCTGCAGGGCCGACTCTTTTTAAGCTGCATTGATCTGTTCATAAATAGATGCAATTAGGAGGTCAGGTTGTAACACTGCTTCGGAATGATATTAACTAAGGAAGCATTCTGGAATAGGTCGGGGGAATGAGATGCCATCTTTTTTTTTAATGTATTAAGTACTTGGATGCATTGATGTAACAACAGATAATGTATGATATTAAATAAAGATGTGGATAAAACTGTGTAGTACATTATTAGTTTCCAGGGGCATGGCTAGGCCTATGTCTAATGCATGACTTCCGCGTGCAAAAGAGTAGAGATTGAGCTAGAGCCGAAAGTTATTATAGGCCATTTTGTATCTTAAATGTCCTGCTTATCTTCGACCATACCAAGGTCAAACTCTAATCCATAAATCGAAAGAAAACTTGCTCCTTTCACAAGTCATTGGCTTAAATAACACTAATAAAATAGAGGCTGGAGATGCCACCAAGATGACAACTTAATCTAAAAGGCACATAAAAAAGAAATAGGTTGTTGTGTATCCAATATACAGCCATAAACATGTGGACAGTCTACTAAATGATGAGTGGGCAGGCACATTTCGTATCTAGAGTGTTGCTCCGTGCTTACCATGAGGTTAGACTAGAGGAGGTGAAGGCAGAACAACACGAAGTCTGCTCCAAATTACAGAACAAAAAGGCACACGTCTACGGGTGATTGTGGGTTGGCATTGTGTAATCTGATCAATTAGTTCTATATTGCTTAGCAGATTAGTGACATTTTATTTTGTTTTATTTATATTTAACCATCAATTTAGCACAGCTCAAACTGTATGTATCAAAACACAATTGATTCAGAACATGAAAACGAAATAATGCCTAAAGATAAGAATACACTCTATAGGGTATACTGCATGAACAGTCTACGACAATCAAACCATATTTCAAAAACAGAGATGTTGAGAAACTATATTTTTGATGATTTAATTTTACTACATATCCAATTGGATATCCTGTACACTATTAACTTTCTCACTGTCAGGCATCTACTGATAACATACTTGTATACATTTCTGTTGTTAGGTATTGCCAGAAAATTAGGTGGTTAGTAGAATGTAAGATAGCAATTGTACGGGTATGTCCTGATTTGAGTGGGTTTGCGTAAAATAACCACTAGTAAATGTAAATGTACAAATCATCCCGCAGAGTCTTAACATTATCTGGTCTACTAGGATTATGCTGCATGGAGGACCAAATTAAGTGGCAATGTTTCCCTAATTATGTAACAAAAATAATTACATTTGTGGCACATTAAATTACGGAGCATGTTTTATCAACAGTTTATTAATGTATAGCAAACCTACATATTCTACTAGCAATCAGTGCTAATCGATTGTCAATTTGTAAAAAACAGCCTTCTCAGGACAGCTCCCCAGAAAAAAAAACATATAATATAACCAAATACATGATGTGCAACGTGTTATATTGTCCTACATTGCCATCTTGGGGCTCTGCTGACATTTAGAATCCCCTCAGTCTCAGATATAATGGCATCACCATTGTCCCTTGAGGGTAATAACGTCTACATTACACAGTTACCCATTATTTACATTTCTTTCTTCATAACTACCTCCAGTGTCATCACTGCACACTCTCTGGTGAATATGAATGATAATCTCTACTGGGATTTTGTAAATTTATAATATAACAATAAGGTAAATATAGCATTAATTAACAACACTTCTAACTTCTCAAATGGCATTATTTGTGGCAACACAGTGCATGATAGAAATGCAAGTCATTTCTAATGGTGTCTGGTTAGTGAGCTGAAAAGAGTGTTTAACGAGGTCCACTACTTATAATAATTTGGAGGTTGTGGAGAGTTATACAGTAATCAAGGAGAAGAGAAGCTTTAAAGTCCACCTCAATTCAACATGTTCTTGTTGCAACCAAGCAGAATATCTGGAAGTCTTAGGATTATCTTGTAATGGCCATCAACATTTCAAACATACCCTCCCAACCCTTGACACTACCCCCACCCCCTTTGCTTCAATTCGCCTACGCAACTACTATTAACAGGGACCTCTCATTCCTCTCCTTAGCTTGTGAGAAGGTCACCCGGACTCTAAATGTCCAACCGTCTGTCCCACTGAGCCACTCCTCCAGCCCATCTCAGCCACCTCTGCACTCCCTCAGTCTGATACCCCCACTGGAGCATCATCCAGAGGTTATACCACTGCTTCTAACATAGTCCCCCAGGAGAACAAATCATCTACCACCTTATCATCCCTATGGGTCTGCCTCATGTGGGCCTCCTCTGTTGCAGCCCAGTCAAACAAATGCCAGCACCAGTCCCATACTTTGGGGGCCTAGGGTGATCCAGCTATTCCTAATCCACTATTAGTCTTTTAGCAACAATTAACCCCAACTTGTAAACCGGCGGCTCAATTTTTTTTTGGGGGATTATCGGGGAGGAGGTCAATCACATAGTGCTGAATTGTATAGATCACCTCTCACAGGTGAGTTAGGATCCCAGTCCAGTATATCATTATAATTGGGCAGCGATACACCACATGAAGGAAATCTGCCATACTGGCCCCACACCTTGGGCAGCCTGCAGATCTATGTCATGTGCACCATATTAAATTGTATTAATTTGAACTGTGCACTAACTGAGACCCTTCATATACTGCTGCATGTATCTTTGACCAATCATGAGGCACAAATGTCTCTCCACTCACGCACTGCCAGAATGTCTGCACCCGAAGTGGAGCCAAACAGCTAACAGCAAAGAGCACACTGTAAATGTGTACTGAACTTACATCCTCCCACCATAGAAATTAGGGTCATCAAAGTCTGTGAGGGCTCTGGACCCCAGGGAATGATGGCCAAAGCTGTCGGGCTGTGGCTGCTATTTTAGCATAATAGAGAAATTGACCTCCCCCAGTGCGAACATCTCCATCTCATCTGTCAGAGTTACAATGCGACCCTCCAGATACAAATCAGACTGCATAATACAAGCTCCCTCTTCCAACTGGTCTATTGCCATTATACAGGACATCTTCTCAAAAGGGTGCACTATCCAAATATCTAGTACTGGCGCATAGGGCGCACTAACTATTACTCATTGCACCACTCTCTCCCACAACCAGCCATCTGGTGAATGAGATACGGAAACAGATCAGGCATGACCCAATGTGCATCAGCCACTCTCCCAGCTGGTGGCCATTGTGGGTGCCATCGAGCAAATTTCTCTCCCAATTCTGTTCAAACCTAGCCAATGTATAGCGTGTTGCAGATGTACCGCTAAGTATTATAGTTCCAGATTGGGGACCTCCATTCCCCTCCTCTCCCATTCTCTCAAGAGGGTTCTCAGGCACACCCTACTATGCTTAGCAGCCCAGAAGAATTCCAAAAGCAACCGGTCAAGCTCCCAGAACACCTTTTTCAGTATCTCATACATTGTGACATTGTGCACTGCAGTGCATACAAGCATCGAGGTAGGATGACCACCTTTATGAGGGATATTTTTCCCATCAGGGAGAGTCGCAGCATGTTCCAGAAAGCTATAAATGGGCACAGATTTGCAAAAACCCTCCTCAGATTTAAGTCATACATCTGTTGTTCTCCGTGGGTGATGTAAATGCCTAATTATCTGCCTCGGTATCCATGCCTCTGGCAACTGGGAGAGTGTTAATCTCTGCAATCGTCCCAGGGGAAAGAGGGCTGACTTTTTGCTGTTAACTCAGTGTCCCAAAAATTCAGAGAATTCCTCCATTACATTAAGCAGTATGGGGCCAGAGATATTGTGCCTGCGTAAATATATCATAGCGTCATCTACATAGTGTGACACTAGAACATGGTCTAAGCTGCCAACCAGAATTCCCCATATCCGTAGGGTCGGTTGACTGTGACACGCTGGTGGCACCATGGCCAATGAAAATATCATGAATATATCTAATTGTTCATTCTCTTGCCCTTGGGAAACCATACAGGAGCCGTTTCTAGTGAATATAGTTGTGCCCTAGCCCTGCCTTATTCAGGACCTGCCAGATGTAGTCTCACCTCACCACTTGCTCTATGTCCAAAAAGGCCAGAGCATACTGGCCCTCTTCTAGCACCCAAGAATGCATCAAAATATGTCTCAAGTGTTGGATGGTTTGCATTGTATTTTGGTGTAGAATAAAACCCAATCAGTCTGTATGTACAAACTTGGGGGGATGCAGGAGCAATCTAGCCAACAGGGAATGGCTGAGTATATTTAGTTCTACATTCAAAATCGAAAAAGGCTGATATGAACTTACCTCTGTGGCTACTCCCGCAGTTTTGTTATTAGGACAATAAGTGCTATGTTCATGGAATCCAGGCGTATACCCTTCTCCAATGTCTCATTGTGCAGTGATAACAGCTGGTCCACCAGTGTCCCTGCAAATGTTTTGTATGATTCTGCTAGGAGCTCATCACCCCCAGGCAATTTAGCATTCTTCATGGCACCTATGGCCGCTAGCATTTCCTGCTAAGTCAAATGTGCCCCAATCAATTCTCGGTCCTCATAGGAAACATCCAGCAGCTGCAGACCCTCCAAATACTCTGGAAGCTGGGAAAAACCATCCTAGCAAGGTGTTGCTGTATAAACTGCCCTAAAATATGTCGAAAGACATCATTTATCACCTTCTGGGTAAAGTCCGTATTTCCCACCTTGGCCCTAAGCTCCATGACCAAGTGGACAGCCATCTACGACCAAATCAGGCATGCCAGAAGGCGACCTCATTTGTCCCCCTTCATGTACCAGCTCCTCCGTCCAGTATGAATGATATGTTTTTCCAGCTGATCCCATAGCTCACATACTTAACCCATATGCCCTGCAAGGCCTGATAATTGGAAAGAAGTCTCTCCAGTCTTTACAACTCAGCATCCTGCCTCGTTAAGTCCCCCTTTAATGTAAGGCATATGCTTACTGTGGTAGCCATGCTTAACCCACTTAGTACCACCTTCATGGCATCCCACTCAGTCTGCCCCCTCCTCTGTGCTATTCCAATTATCCTCAAAGTATTGCCCTATGGCCTTCGACACCACCTCTTGGATGACCTGGTCCAAAAAGGCCTCTGCGTTAATGCGCCACAAGGGTACCTGCGGCAGCAGCTGCTCCAAAGCATAGGTGATTATAAGCGGTGAATGGTCTGTGATATATCGGGATATGTAATGTATCTCCAGTACTCTATGTGTGGCATCTATATGTATCAGATATACTCCAACTTGCTGTATGTGTGTGCTACTGGAGAGTAACATGAATACTCTAGGGCTTGTGGAGGACAAAGTCGCCAGACATCAACTAGCTCCAAACTTGTCTTTTCCCTACCTCAATGCTGAGGTCATACAGCTTAGTGTTCTGATGCGGAGGTGTTCTATCCACCAGCCATTCTAAAAGTCAGTTCAAATCCCCCGTCAGAAGGACCACCGTTGTCAATGTTAGGAGAATATACATTAAGAAAGCAAAGCTCATGGGCATCTAACATTCCTTCCACTATAGCATGCCTCCCATTCCTGTCACTCTGTGTGCGGGTGTATTTAAACAACACTCCTGAGGCAATCCATATCAAAACTCCTCAGTCATATCTGAAGTATGACATGGCATACAACTGTCCTCTCCAACCTTTCCTCAAGTACTTAAAACAATCCCCCCCAAAAGGGGTCTCTTATAAGAAGGCTTCTTCTTCTCTGTATTGCCAGAGGTAGGCATTCAATCTATTGCACTTTACTAGATTATGGAGACCTCGCACAATCCAAGTAAATATTTTAAACTTAGGTTAATTTACACAATTCTTCAGTCAGGATAAAGATACATGCGAGGACCCTCATCTAATGCAGCCCATAACACAATTCAAGAAATCGAACAATGTTGGAAGCACCCCATTTATGCAACTCAACTGTAATAAATGTACCCCCAAAAATCCCTCCCATATCCTACCCAGAGGCAGTATCTGTGAACCCCAGCTGACTCAACAAATGGGCACAGATGACCGAAAACCCTGTCCCAGTCTCCCACCCTTCCCTCTCTCACTTATGTGCCTACAAGCACTCTATGCAGATGCTATTGAGGTGCCCAAGACCTCCACGTGTCACAAGCCCCTAAGTGGTGCTCAGCAATTTGCGTCTTCCTCACCCCTGGTCTCACCCGGCCAAGAAGGTGTACACGCTTTGTACATAGCAAAAAGAAGATATTTGTACATATCCTTACAGTCAGCAATAATATTATTTCAGGATCCCTGCTTGCTAACACAGCTTAGTTCATAGTCAGTAGTATACTGTCTCTCCTGTGCCCACTAGTTATTGTCAACCATTGGACATTTGCTCATTCCACCTCAGCGCTGTCACTTTGTGTCTACAGGATACAACTCAGTTGCGAGAAAGGGCTTTGTGTTTCCAAGGACTCCAGCACATTCCTCAGTGTGTTATCTTCAGCAACCATGATACTTTCTCTCTCCAGCGATACTGAGGAGCTATGTCGCTCCTTGGATGTTGGTTTGTTGTGCTGGAATTGATACCACCTCTGGCGATCTTCAGCTCCTGCCATGCCATTGAGTTTCTTTCTCAGCCCAGACCGAGTGATTCTAACCAGAGGACGGCCGCCGTGGGTGTGTAATAGATGTGTACTTTCCCACCATATTGGTTACACAGCCTGGTTGGATATATCAGGCTGTACTTTATGTTGTGCTCTCGCAATTGTTGTTTAACAGATACAAAAAGTATTTCATAGGTCCTTGTGTAATCCTGAAAGACCTGTATGCATTTGTCTTCATAACTCAGAGGGCTGTGGGTACGCACATGATGTAGTATTACGTCTCGATTCCTGTAGTTAAATATGCGGGCCATTACTGCGCTAGGCAGTGCCCCTGAATACTGCACCACCATCAGAGCTCTGTGGGCCCTGTCTATTGAGAACAAGTTTAAAAAGCACTTGGGTATAAGTGAATTGGTGACTCCAGGAAAAGGTCTGCAGATGGACCCTCCGCCTTCCCTGGGAAACCAATAACGCATAGATTGCTTTGCCTGGAGCCTCCCTCGTCATCTTCCACACGTTTTTCTACTTGTGTCGCACTGCACTTGAGGCCTGTCACTGTGGATTTAAGGTCCAAGATTCACCACATCTTCAGTGGTGGTCACCCTGTCAACCACCTTACACAGATCATGGCGCAGATATTCAATGTCAATGAACATTGAATTTATTTTGGTTTCCAGTGCCTACCTGACTCCCTGGATTGCAGCCAGTACTTCAGTGGTGCCCTGGGGTTGGTTCAAAGGCACCTGCACCATATTATCCTTCGACCCCTTTTCCTGGGAGCCCCGTCTGGGGACTGTGCAATCCTATTCGATTGCACCACCTTTCATCCTTTATCTTTCACCATGGTTAGTTCATTTGTATGATTGGATACAAAGGAAATCATGCTTGGAGTGCCTTCACTGGAAAGTAATTGCTGACAATGCCAGCTTCTATCACTTGAAGTTGTCTAATTGCGCAGCAGGTCTCTGTGCACGCAGCCCGGAAGTGGGTTTCGCTATTGACTTTCTGTGCTCAAAGCTGCTCAGCACCAGGCCCACAGCCCTTCCAAGGGAGCAGCTGCCCTTTGCTCTCTACAAGTCTGGTAGGCGTAGGTGCCAGAACCACAGGAACTGCACCACACCTCTGCGACTGCAAATTGGGTGTCAGTTAGCCTATATTACACCTCTGCCAGCTGCGATCTCACTACCCAGTTTCCACACCTGGGCTGTGCAGCATCTCATTGTCGCCTGGACAAACACATGCAGTTGCCACTGTAGTGCTTCTTTGCAGGGTTAGGCAGGCTGCTCCACAACACCTCCAGCCAGGCTTCAGAGCCCAATGCCACCCAAGAGGGTAGGACTTTTGCCATCCCACAGTCCACACCAGTCATCAGGCAAAGAAACACATGTGCAGTGTACACTTACTGGCTTTTGTGTCTCACACTGGCCCCCCAGGTAAGATCCCCTCACTGAGGGTGCAGCTCTGTGGTCAGACCGTCCTACCGCCTCCCATGAGGTACTCCCCCAGTCACCAGTTATTCAGCCAAAACCCAGCAGCCCCTGAAGGGTCCCCTTTCAGTGACCCCGCCACTAAAAACTATGCTTATTGAGTTACAGTGTTTCCACACACCTCATTGTAGTTTCTGCTGTGTCAGTAGTCCTGGCATCCAATCAGCCCATCCAGGCTGTGAGAAATATGTGTTCAGCACCGCCTGGCCCTCTCAAAATCCAGCCCGCGAGCCAGCAAGCCCACATGTTATGCGGGCATCACCTTGGTGTCAATGGCAGGCCCACGATTCACTGTCTGGCAGCAGCCTGCATCCACAAGTTTCAGACCCCAGGTGGCTCCAACAGAAGTCCAGAGTCCTAGTTGGGAAATCTCTGTGATTTTGTAGGACTACGCTCCTCTTAGCCGTAGTGTCACAGATATGCGTTTAGCCAGATATCTTGGTTGGCCACTTATAGTTTGTGTAGTTTCAGCTTGGTCTGTTTTGGGAATTTTTTTCCGAACTACAACAAAGATTTAATCTTCATTTTTTTCATTGAATTTCAATGTTTTTAAAACTATTTTAATAGAAATGTCTTTCAAATTGGGGAGTCTGATGTCGCAAGTGGGGAGTTGCTATGTGGAGTATTGTACAGTAGAGTGGAGGAGAATATTATAATGTCTATTGTCATAAACTGAAGTATTATAGATTAGAATAGTGTGGATTAGAGTGGAGTAGGATATCATACAGTGTAGTAAAGGTTTATATAGTGTAGTGGCATGGTATCTCATATAGTGGAGCCGAGTATTGTTAACTGGAGTAGCAAATTGTACAGTGGAACGGCATGTCAAACAGTAGAGTAGGATGTTGTAGACTGTTATAGAGCGGAGTTGAGTGTTTTACTGTGGAGAAGGGCGAAGTAGAATGCCATATAGTGGAGTATTATCATGTGGAGTGCCAAAGATTACAGTGGAGGAGAGTGTCATAGAGTAGAGTGCTGTGTAATATAGTGGAGTGGCATATCGTAGAGAAGTTGAGTGGTGCGTTGTCAAGTGTCATATAGTGTAGTACAATGGCTTAGAGTGGATAGGCATATAGTTTCATAGAATGACATAGAGTGTAGTACAGTGTGGTACAGTAGAGTAGCATACAGTAGAGTAGAGTGTCAGACAGTGGTGTGGCAAAGAGTGGAGTATAGTGCACTGGCATACAGTGGGAAAAAGTGTAGTAGAGTGGAGTAAAGTGTAGTGGAGTACACTGGAGTGGGGTAGTGTAGAGTGGAGTGAAGTGTAATAAAGTGGAGTGCCGTGTCTTAGACTATAATGGCGGAGAGTGCAGTAGAGTGGAGTGACATTGCATACAGTTGATTAAAGTGTCACAAATTTGAGCACTTTGTTGTACAATAGAGTGTAGTGGGGTGTTATGCAATATTAGAATGTGATAAAGATTACAGCAGTATACAGTCTAGTTGATTTTGGTAGATTGGAGTGGTGTATAGTACAATACAGTGCTGTAGAGTGTGGTACAGTGTATTGGTTTCACAGAGTTATAAAGTAAAATACCGTGAGTGGCATAGAGTGGAATGGCCTACTGTGGAGTATTATGTCAGAGTAGAGTGGAGTTAAGTGTTATACAATGGCATACAAAGAGTTGCCTATAGTAGACTACAGTATCATAACGTGGTGGACCCTCATCACCCATCACCTCAAGAGGCTCCACTAGCTCCCCATTGGAAGAATGGAACTGGTAGTAGCTTACTCTGACTGTCCTGGGCTCTGCTAGTCAGGCCCAGGGACAGTGATAAGTTGAACACAAACACATACATTGAGATCCAATTATAATTGGCATAGAAGTCCCTAGTAGATAATAGGGCAAGGGGATGATAACTACCTATAAATCCCTAGTATATTATAGGGAATGGCAGCTTAGAGGCCAGCAACCTTTGTCGCACTTGCATGTGCACACTGCTGAGTGCCTGAGGTTATTTTAAAAACAGCTCTTTGTTGCAACACTCCTTTTAAAAGTAAAGTTCACTGCTAACTTGGTGGTATGGGCACTTTAAAAGTGATCATCTCATTTATGTTGACAGTGTGGGTACCCCAAGGTCCCTGCTAGGTGTTCCAGGGGTGGGGGGTTATGGAACTATAAATAGGGTCCCTACAACAGATATTTTGTAAACCCAGGAGAGCGAAAGCTGCTCATTTTATTTTTCCCCAGTGTAGGGAATTCGCTACAAATTCAACTTTAGTGTTGTGGGCACTGTGAATTAATAAGCAAAATTGTTTTTGCTTATTAAGAGCCCCCAGGTTTTATAAACCCTGGTGAGGAAGAAATTGCACATTTAATTTTCCCCATTGAAGATCCTTGGCCTTGTATATTTTATGGACGCATAACTGTTGATAGGAAAGTATGAAATATAATTTAGAGACTTAACAGAATGGTATTGATAATTGCAACTAATTGCTCCTGTTGAATTTACTCTAACTTATATAGAAAAGAAGTTATACACTTTCTATAAACCAAAATCCAGGCTTCCTGCAGTCTTCCCTGATTGGTCAGTGCTAACAAGCTTAGAAAGGATGCCTTGATTAGGTGATACATGGCTATCCAGGGAAGCAACTATCTGCTGGAGAGGGCTCTGTAGCTGCACAGGTATGCCAGGGTAGGGAAGAAGGGTGGTAAAGCATGAGGATTCAAAGGAGGATAGGACAGACAGGGAATGACAGGTCAATCTGCCCCTAGTCTCCTGTGCCTCAGCCAGCTAGCAGGCTTAAGGAAGGAATTTGCAGATGGTAGGGGAGGAAAGCTGCACTGAGAGTTGGTTTAGTAGCTCTTGCTGCTCTGCTGAGATTTCAGCCATGATGGAGTTTGGAGGAGTAGTGCTTTTTGGGAGAAGAAGATGCCACACTTTGGAGGAAGTGGTCATGCGCCTGGGTGGCACCCTGCATCCCATTGGCCAGGTGTGCCCCACTTTTTAAGCCCTGATGCTCAGATTAAATATGTGAGAGGTGTACAGCCTCTCAGTTTTACTGCCTGAAACTACAAGAAGGAGGAAGATTATCCTGCTGGAATCCTGAACTGCACACAAGGACTTGCCTGGTGAAGCCTGTGCCTGCTGCACTATCCAGGACTACAATTTGGAGAATTTTGCCTTGCTTCAGGAAGGAGTAAGAAATTGAATCTTGGCAGATTCAGGTTAACAGAGCTTACCTGACCATCTTGGAGATGTCAGACCCTTGGATTTGTGTTTTGGAAACTTGAAACTCATCAGGAGACCTTCCCGGAGGACATCCAGAAGTTTGGGAAACTTTTTGGAGAAAGCTCAAGGAGGTGACCGACCCAACCACGAGAGCTAAGCAGGCCACCTTCAACTGCAACCCGACTCGATTCCATGTTCATCCCGCTGAAGAGCTCCGGAGGTCTGACTTCCAGAGTTGGACCAGGAGTGCCCTGAAGGTCAAGCTGGCTTACCCTCACCAAATCCAGACATGTGGAGAGCAGCAGGGGCCCTCAGCGGAAATAATCTCGAGAAACGTTTTCAAGTCCAAAGGTAACATTTTGACTGAGGCCTACCAAATTGTGTATCCGAGTGAGGCTCTATCACGGTTGACCTCAAACTTTGACTTTGTCCTGGTCGAGTGGGACCACATTTCCAGAAAGGGCACTATTGGTTTCTAACCAAGAGGAAGTGTTTATTCTTTAGAAATTCAGATCTCTGCTTCACTCCATTGTGTGTTCATGGTTTTGGTGTCATTTTAAAGATACAAGTATTTCCTATTTTTGTAAGTTGGTGTGGGATTTTTATTGTGTGTTTTGTCTTACTTATTTACTGCATTGGTGTTTTAAATGATGGACATGTCTATCTCCTAAATTAAGCCTAATTGCTCATTGTCAGCTACCAGGGGTTGAGCAAGGGACTAATTTATAGAGACCCTATTTAGGACACAATACTGTTTTAGTCGGCTTGTTGCTGATCTTATGTGCCTATCTAACATTCCTAGTAACTCACATACCAAAACTACTCAACACACTAGATATACGTCATGCAAGGTTTCAGTGGAGAGGCCAGTCTCTCCCCATGGTCAATTAGTGGGGATTGTACAAGGTAAGTATTGTAATGAAAATAAATTTGAATGTTTCCCCTACATTCTTGCAAGAATCTCGCAGGATCATATAAAAAGGGGGAGGAAAAAATCTGGTGCATGTAATTTGCATCCATTACAACAGGATTTGTTCAGTGAAAACCCTGGAGAGTGAAAGCTCAGAGGCATGTGAGAGTCAACCACATTATATATGAGATCATCAGTACAAATGACATACAATATGAAAGTATAGTGTAGCTCAGAAACTGCTTCTTAAAAAAAAATGTATTTTTTTGTTTTTAACATTTTTTATTTTTTTGTATTTATGTTAATGAGTAAAACCAAAACAAGAAATTGGGAGTAAATAAAAAAAATCTCCTTCAAAACAAAGAGGAGAAAAAAAAGGACAATTTTTTCTAAAAAAACTACTACCTGGGTGGGCATTTATGACCGTGGACAAGCCTGTCCTATGAAAGCTTGTCTCAAAAGAAAACATGACCTTCTTGCATTAGCAGCAAAAAAAGGCTTTGTTCAGGTATATGCTTAAGCAGCGAATACCAGGGCAGGCACAATGTCACCAGGTTGAAAAGATGTGGACACCCCTGATGAGTTATCAAGCCCTGCGGCACAGGCTAACTCATCCCGAGCAAGGATTTGAGGGTGCATGGTCCTCAAATGTGCTGCACACCAGTGATACTCATGCTGTATTGGTTATTCTGTCTCTTCCTACAAAACTCCTTTTTGCATATTTTGCAAATCACATATTTCACAGATATCTATTCCTAGGTGGCCTCATTTGAAATAATTCCTACAACAAGAACTGTGTGGGAGGCTGAGTTCCGGGAAGAGCAGTAGGGTTCTCATCTGAATCTGAGGATGACATTTTGGTGACAGAAAATCAACAATGTCACAGAGCTAGCCAAAAAGGACTAACCACAACAAAACCCAATAGGTAAATGAAACATCAAGAAAGGAATCTTGCTTTGCTAAATAAAGACATCCTAATGAACCAGTCATAATCCTTCCTTGGGATGTCTTTCCTCTCCTGGGTATTTCACAGGTGTCTTGCGAGTGGTCTGCAAGATTGTAAAAACAGAGAACTTTCTTAATATCTCAAATGCAGTGATTGTACTTTAAGCAACACTTCTAATATGTTACTTTTTACAAAACAATAACAATACACAGTTTTGAACTTAATTCCAAATATACGATCTCATAAGCGGATAGGTACAGGAATAGAGCCCCATCATAGTCCACACAGAGGATTGTGTGTTCGACTTCTACGATCATCTTACGAGAGCTGGAAGTTTGTAAATTAAACAATTAATACAAAATACATACTGTACTGACTTTATTGTTAAAGATTAGCATTGAATAATAACTGACCACATGAAAAAGATCTCTGTACTATAGATCAGAATGAAATTTATAACTCTACGATCGAGGGAGCCTCCCGCGATAGTGATCACACACCTTAAAAATGGATGTACATACTGAAAACACATAGTTTATAGCATAGGGAAAACTGATCAGTGTCTTTTTTAAATATACATATGAATTTTACGTAAAGATACAACAAAGAATATAGACACTATGCTGGGAATATTTCTCTATATGTGACTTGCAAAAACTAAGAAGTTGAACATTTTCAGCACAAACATTGTTGTATTAGTTAGTTTCTAAGTATTTATAAATAGATTTATACATTTTTTATAAACCTAGAATTTCACTGAAAAAACAAAGGTTAAAGTAACATTATTGTTTGGTGTAATAAAAATATGTTTAAAAAAACCTCCTTCAAATCCACTGAAAAAAACAAAGGTTAATGTAATGTTTTAGTTAGGTGAATCTCTCAGTGATAATATTACACTTTTGAAATAAAAAAAACACAGGAATTCACCAGTTATAGTTAGCAGCACTAAGTTTAACTTGTGCCCCAGCCATGCACTGCTTATGACCTCCCATTTAACACCACTAATGATATCACTGATGACATCTCAATTGACACCTTTGATGACATCATCAAATAAGTGTGTAAGTCTGTTTTATGGTTTACATAGTGACAAGTAACTCCCATATTAGTTCTACGTAATTTTGTACAGCTTGGGTGCAGCTACTTGGTGTAAATGTTTACAAAATGTGTTTGCTCCTAATGCACCATAGATGTGTAAATGGATTGAATATGTTTTAATTGTTTGCAAGTGTAACTCTGTGTGCAGGCGACAGTTGACTTGTATTTATTATGCTCCACATAACCTTTTGGTTCTGCAGAAAAGGTTTCCTACAGGAGAAAGATTCTAAGTAGTATATTCTAACTTTTGTGTGCAGCTTTGAGTTATTAGAGAGAATCATATCACCATGATAATTTATACTAGACATAAAAGAATGTGTGCGCCTATGCACGCATGCTTATTTTGCTTCAGAAGAAGGTCTATCTCTTAAGTTTTAACTACAGTTTGACACATGCAGGTAGTATGATAATTAGCACTTTCAGGTTTTGGTTGATTTTAGCAAATATCGTTTTTTAGACAGCTGTTGCATAGAATGTGCACTGTTCTTAGTAGATTATTTTGAATACTCGGTGGTGTAGTTCTCATGAAAGTTTCAATGTTTGCAAACAGTGAGCTATAGAATGTAATCCCTCCATAGAGTAAACACTGTTTACAGTACTTAGTGCTCTACTGATATCATCTTCATTTCCTAATGTATGTTTGTTGTGTGTCAGGGGTTTCATGGAGATAACAGCTGTCTGTAGTAGGGCATTTGTTTTGAAATTGGAATTCACTACTTTGGCTTTCTCTGAACAGTTGTATACAGTTTGTACACCGTACTCAATGAGCATTTGCCATATATGTGTTGTTGATTGTTAATGTTAAGTATACTACGTGTAAAGTCATAGTAATTTATGCACCAATATGTGTGAAAACGAAGCTTGGATGAGGTCTTGAATGATGTCATAAAACATGTCATGAGTGATGTCATATGTGAGGTCAGAAGCAGTACATGGCGGGGGCACAAATTATAGTTAATGACGCTACTGATAACTGGTGAATTTCTGTCTTTTCTTTTTAGCTCAAAACTTTAACATTGTCACTGAGAAATTCACGTAACTATAACTTTACTCTAACCTTTATTTTTTTCAGGGAATTAAATCAAAAACACATATTTTTATTACACCTAACTATAACATTATTGTAACCTATGAGTTTATTAGTGAATAGGGTCTTTCAGGAAGCTCTCTTCAACTATTGATCTTTTCACTGTCACTCACTCACATTTTCTTCCACCCACCATATGAATAAATTTGAGCAATAGATCAGCCCACTTCAGCCATTTGTTCATTTCTCAGTACGTGACGACATTCACACCAAAGCATAATTTAATAAAACACAGAAAATAGCCCCTTTCATTGCTGGAGACTTCTGGGCCATTGTGTCCCTTTGTTTATTTTTTTTTAACTTGTGTTAAAATATGTATGATCCTAGTCAGCTCCTCTAGCTACTGTTACTGGAGCGTCACCGCTGCTTGCAGTACAGTGCAACTTATGTGCGCGCAGGTTTAGACAGTGATGTTTTAGAATGGGCTTTCAAACAATGTCAAAATGGCTGACAGGCATGTGTGGTTCTGTGTACATAAGGGAAGCATCATTGAGGTTTTTGTTAAATATTTTAACAAAAATATTCAATTATGTGAGACAGCACCTGTACATGTACAGATAGCCATCTTTGAATTTTTTTTATTAATCTTTATAACAAAAACAGTCACAAATGGTGACTGATGAACCAACACACATGCCCACATGACTGGCCATTTTTTTAAAAGTTTAAAGAAAATCTTATTAAAAACTGCCAAAGACAATGGGCTGGCACTCAATGATGGACACTGTTGGCCTTGCCAATGCCTATTTCTTGCACACATATTTTTGATTTTTATAAGTAATCATCCTGCTAATGGACAGGTAAAGCTCTGTGGGAAAGCAAAACAAGTTTATTGATGGGAAGAGCTTTTATATATGTTAAATGTTTGAATAAATGTAGAACAATGTTTTAATGAGCAGACCAACCATAGTTTTTACATTTAGGGCCTCCTTACGATGTCGGTCGGAAAGCAATCCGACCGACTCCTTGTCGGAATCGTTTCTGATCTACTCGCGTTCGGCAAGTCCGACCGACGGATTACGATGTTTCCGAATACCGTTTGGTTGGACTCCCATTGACTTCAATGGTAGCCTGTGCTTCGACCGACAACACAGGCTACCACTGAAAAAAGGGGCGGTTGCGAAAAATCTTGCACCCTGTGGTGGGTACCCTATGGTGCCTTCCACACTGTACATATCCCAATGGGCACCAACCAGAGGCCTCTGGGTGAAGAGGGGCCTACTACTGATCCCCAAAGTCAGTTTCTGACAGCCGTTCCGTGTTGGACAAACCAAGTCGAAAATCCGACATTGTAATACGTCAGTCGGACACGCAGTCCGTACAGCTGTACGATTCAGCTCCGACCGATACAGAGTCTCCGAATGCCGGTTGGAACTGAGTCGGAAAGACAGAATGGTTACCTTCCATCATAATCGGTCAGCTGGAAATGTTTCTGAGTCGGTCGGAAACATAGGTTCCGACATGGTTTAGGAAAATCAGAATACTGTTCGGAGCCTTTTCGACGACATCGTAATGAGGCCCTTTGTGTTTTGGCTTAATTGTTAGATTTACATTGTATGTCTAATAGGACTTACGTTGAAACATCTTAAAGGGGGCAAGTAACCAATGGAGAAAGGCACAGGTAAGTATGTATGAAATGTATCATTCTTGCACATATCTATCTATCTATCTATCTATCTATCTATCTATCTATCTATCTATCTATCTATCTATCTATCTATCTATCTATCTATCTATCTATCTATCTATCTATCTATCTATCTATCTATCTATCTATCTATCTATCTATCTATCTATCTATCTATCTATCTATCTATCTATCTATCTATCTATCTATCTATCTATCTATCTATATCTATCTATCTATCTATCTATCTATCTATCTATATCTATCTATCTATCTATCTATATCTATCTATATCTATCTATATCTATCTATATCTATCTATATCTATCTATATCTATCTATATCTATCTATCTATCTATCTATCTATCTATCTATCTATCTATCTATCTATCTATCTATCTATCTATCCTTCAAAAAGTGCCATACATATTTTCAATAGATACGCAACCATTGTTCCAGATTCTATATTTCATTTAAATCTTTTTCTTAATCTCCTGTTTCCCATTTAAATCTGAATTTCACAGATCATTTTATCATTTGAAAAAATGTATTCCACAAGTATACATTAATGCCACTTCAACTCCAGCACTCTATCTTATGCCTAAGGCAAGCCCGTCTGCGCCCGTCCGCGACTGGCCGGGACTAGGGGCTTATCACTCTGCTCCGCTTATCACCTATACCCCGGACCAACTTCGCTGCTGCCAGGGCCCCTGGCCTATCCCGGCCTCTATTTGCTCTCGTATCTCCTCCCTTGGTCTCTCTCCTGCTGCTCCCTTCCTCTGTCCTTTCCCCACAGTGGACACCCCTCCCGTGTCTTGCAGCACCGCTCCCTCATCATCCCCCAAAGCCCTCACAGCCTATTATCTCAACACCCGGTCTGCTGTTGCCCATGCACATGAACTGTCAGTCTTATTGGATCTCCATGCTCCCGACCTCCTTTTTTTAACCGAGACATGGTTTTGCGATGACTCCCTCCCTGCCCTACTATCCACCCTACCGGCCACCTACTATGCCCTCAGGGCGGACCGCCCTTCTGGTAGGGCCGGGGGCGGCGTGGCGGTCATCGCACGCACCAATCTCCTCTTCCAAACGTTACCTTTACCTGACATTGCAACCTCCGAATTTCTGGTGATCCGCACAGTCTCCACCTCTCCCCCCCTGACTTGCTTCCTTACCTACCGTCCCCCTCAGTCCCCCTCACAGTTTCTCCCCGACTTTTTGGAGGTCTTGGCCACCATCACAGTCAACAACTCCTCCATTCTGCTCCTTGGCGATTTTAATTTCTGGCCCTCCGACTCCGCTGAGTGCCCTTCCTCCAAGGAATTCTCCGAAACCCTTCACTCCCTCAACTTCATTTCCCATGTCCATTCCCCCACTCACATCAAAGGTCATATACTCGATCAGATGTGGTCCCTGAACTGCTCGGTGGATTCACTCTCTATTACCCCTTGCCCCTGGTCTGATCACCACTTGATCTCTTTCCTTCTTCCCATTCTCCCTCCAGCCAAGCCCCCCCGGCCTAAAAACACCTGGGTCCGATCATGGGGTCGTGTCAACCTGGAGAATCTCTCTTCCCTTCTTACTTCATCCCTCCCCCCCCTTCAGGGTCTTCCTACACTTTCCCAGGTCGATGCCATAGATCAGTGGCTCTCCCACGGACGCGACGCTTTTGCCCCGCTCAAGCGCATTACCTCCAAACGCGACAAGGACGCTAATCGGTGGTTCACCGAAGAGCTTAAGACCACCAAATTAACAGTACGCCGCGCGGAGCGGGCATGGAGAAGAAATTACTGCCCCACTCTAAAACTGGATTACACTAACATCCTAAGCCAGTACAAAAAAGACATCTTGGAGGCAAAAACATCCTATTTCTCCTCCAAAATTTTAGCCGCGGAAAACCAGTCCAAGGAGATATTCACCATCATCCACAACCTAGCGTTCTCGGACAGATCCACTCTTAAGCCAGCCCCGTCCGAAGAACTCTGTCTTTCTCTCAACAACTATTTCATTCACAAAATCATCACTATCAAGGCTAATATCCCGCCACCCTCCCCCTCTTTTGTCGACCCTCAATGTCCCCCCCCTAAAGGCGTGCTTACCTCACTTCCCCCTATCACTCGAGAGAGCCTGATCACCTTGGTTCCCCTGGTCAAATCCGGCTCTCCTTTAGACCCCTGTCCCGCTCACATTCTCCGCCATATCTTTGTTTCCTGCCCTGACCCTCCCCTTCACCTTCTTAACAGCTCTCTTGCCCAAGGCATCGTTCCCAAACCCTTGAAATCGGCGGTAATTGTGCCCATCCTAAAAAAACCCGGGGCAGACCCCTCTGTCCCCGCCAATTTCCGTCCTATTTCCCTCCTACCATTCCTGGCCAAGTTGCTCGAGCGCCACGTCACCTGTGCTCTGAGCTCTTTTGTGGAGAATCATGGTGCTCTTGCCCCCCGTCAAGCCGGTTTCCGCCCTGCACACTCTACGGAGTCCGTTGTCCTGTCGGTCTTGGACACCCTTAGGGAGGGCATGGACACTAATCAGCACCAGGCCCTTGTACTCCTTGATCTCTCAGCCGCCTTCGATACGGTGGATCACACCATCCTTCTCTCCCGTGTCGGAGCGGCGGGGATCGGGGGGACTGCCCTGGTCTGGCTGTCCTCCTTCCTGAGTGACCGCACCCAGGCTGTTCGCCTGGGTGACTTCACGGCGGACGTCCGGAAAGTTCAGTGCGGGGTTCCCCAGGGTTCCTCTCTTTCTCCCCTCTTGTTTAATCTGTATATTGCCCCCTTAATCTTCTCGCTTCAACAGATGGAGGTCGGCGTATTCAATTATGCGGACGACCTCCAGCTTGTCTTCAATCTATCCTCTCCTTCCTCTGTTCTAAACTTTCAATCTGTTATGCTTCACATCAGGGACTGGATGAACCACAATCACCTTAAAGTCAACCCAGACAAAACCGAGTTGGTGTTGACGGGTGGTTCATCCAGCCCCTGGTCCCCTATCTTCTGGCCCCCTTCTCTTGGCCCCCCTCCTACCCCCGCTTCCTCAGTCAAGACACTTGGTATAAAACTCAATTCTCAACTCACTCTGCACTCCCAGGTGAGCTCTGTGGTGTCCTCGTCTTTTCTTTCACTGCGCACTATACGCAGGGTGTCCCGTTTCTTCACTGTCTCTGCTCTAAAACTCATCATCTTGGCCATGGTGGTTTCCCGCCTGGATTATGGCAACGCCCTGTATGCCGGTATCCCCGCCTACAGCTTGCATCGCCTACAACAGGTCCAAAACCAGGCGGCCCGTCTGGTTTTCAAACTCCCCAAATTTCACCACTCTACCCCGCTCCTAAAATCACTTCACTGGCTCCCTGTGCGAGCCAGAATTCAGTTCAAGCTTGCCTCCATCACCTTCCGGGCCCGACACGGACTCGCACCTGCGTTTATCTCCTCCGAGATTGTTTCCTATGTCCCCACCAGGGTACTTCGTTCATCCTCCCAGTCCCTCCTCACCATCCCACGCTTCCGGAGAAAGAAGTGGGGAGGCTCCAAATTCGCTACCCTCGCCCCCACCCTCTGGAACTCCCTTCCCCTTGAACTCCGTACCATTTCTCTCTACCCACAATTCCGCAACCAACTTAAAACCTACCTGTTCACAAAATATTTCGATTAATAAACTTGCCTGTCCCCCCAGCTTTTTAATTTAGGATCCGGTTAGTATCAGCGCCAAGAAACCGCAGGTATACGTGCGCTTTATAAGAAATTTTAAATTCAAATTCAAATTCTATCTGTAGCATCTTACTCTGAAGCAAAGCATCATAAACATACCTACTTAGACCTTTCTCTACGTTTGTTTCATGAACACCTGCACATTTTGATTATGACTGCCCGGAAACAATATTTCACGCATTTCTTGTTTCAGACCTTGTCAGCCCTCACCTTCATCTGTATATATATATATATATATATATATATATATTATCTACTGGCGGTTGCCAGTAGATAGTTATAGTTAGGACCGTGTTTCCATAGGAAATCCGCAACATTCTATTTGGAATAACTTTGGCGCCGGTTGACGAATCCTCGCGAAATTTTCAAAATAGGGGGGGGGCACTCCGCTCCCCTCCTACCCTGAAAGTCTCGGGGGGATTCGTCAAGCGGGGCTGAGAAAAAAGGGGGGTCCCAAAACGCGTTTTCCCCATGCAATTTTCCATAGGGACCTTTAGTCCAAGGTACAACCCGAACGGCTGAACAGAATTACTTGAAATTTGGTAGAGAGGTAGTCCTCAGGTCAGGGAAGTGCCTTTTGCAGGTCTGGTGTCAATCTGTTCAGTAGTTCCTGAGAAAATCAAAAGTAAAATCATATATATATGTGGGCGGAGCCTAACCACACATCTCATCCTGAGATCTGATTGGCTGTCAGCACTTCATCCAAGAAGTGTTGGCAGCCATCTTGGGACCAATATACATGATAGCACCTCATTAAAAAGCATTGCAGTTAATAGAAGGTTTTAAGACTTTAGTTACATTATAAATCATTTGTTGATGGTACCATACTCATTTTAGGAATTGTGGTATGTTCTAAGGTGATTTCACCATGTGAAAAAGCCTTCTGCTGGGATATCATGATTGAGAGAAAAATATTTTCTCATGCTTTTCCCACATAGGTTTGGAAGGTGATCTATAAGCTAAACTGAGAGCTTATTTTCTGTAAATTCACATTATCTTTCTCAGTCATGTGAGAATGAAGTCTGACATTCTCAGTAAAACATGTACATCCAGCAAGGGCAGAGACTGTCAGTTGATTCCTTTGTGTTCTACTGCAGCTTCCCAGAGTGTTCCATAGAACAACTAGAGCGCTAACAGTCCTACTTATGATAAACGCATGGCACACCTGAAGCCATCTTGCTTGGATTAAAGTGGTAACTCTTAAAATCTTAAAAAATTTAATTTAAAAAGGAACAAAATGAGGGGGTTCATTTTTCCATAAAAAGTATGATTAGTGCTGCAGAAAGAAAAATTAGGGCACATTTTGAGTGACTTCTCAAATCCTCTTCTATTTCATTAAAAAATTCTGACATGCAGACTGAAACATGCACTTTCAATAGCAGCAGCAGTTTTCCCTGGTGAGCAGTAGCTTTACTACAGTGATCTAATGAGCAAAAAGAGTGCTAACATTCTGATTTTATGGCAAATGTGTGACACATCTGAATGCCTTCTTGATGGAATCAAAGTAAAAAACTGAAAGTATTTCCTACTGAGGAGACTGCAGTAAATGAGGAAATTAGGAAACTTCATAACAAATAAGTCTCCCAAGATGGCCACCAGAGACAAAAGAGCCCAAATGTAGCCCAAATATCACCCAGATGTAGCCCAAGTATAGCCCAATGACAGAATGTCCCAGAATGTTCTTAAAAACAACTAGAGCGCTTACTGTCTTCATTATGACAAAAGTATGGCACACCTGAAGCCATCTTGATTGGAATAAACTGGTAACACTTAAAACATTTAATTTAAAAAGGTACACAATGAGGGGGTTCATTTTGCCATAGAAATTATGATTAATGCTGAAGAAAGAAAATGAGGGCACATTTTGAGTGACTTCTCAAATCCTCTTCTATTTCATTAAAAAATTCTGACATGCAGACTGAAACATGCACTTTTAATACCAGGAGCAGACTTCCATGGTGGACAGTAGTTTTACTACAGTGATCTAATGAGCAACTAGAGGGCTAACATTCAGAATTTATGGCAAATGTGTGACATATCTGAATACCTTCATGATGGAATCAAAGTAAAAAACTGAAAGCATTTCCTACTGAGGAGACTGCAGTACATGAGGAAATTAGGAAACTTCATAACAAATAAATCTCCCAAGATGGCCACCTGAGACAAAAGAGCCCAAATGTAGCCCAAAATCACCCAGATGTAGCCCAAATATAGCCCAATGACAGAAGTGTGCAAAACACTTATTATTTTGTGTTTTTGCAGTGTTATATAGTACAGACTTGACAGGTATTGGAGTGCTTTACATGAGCATTGGTTACATCACACAAGAACAAATTCATTTTGGTTGTAGACATGGGGAGACTAAGTGATTTGACCAGAATCACAGAATGTCGAGCTGAAGCAGAAACTCCAACCTGGTTCCCCAGTTGCTAAGTCTGCAGTTCTGGAAGTAACACCACATCCTCTCCCCCAAGTGCAACATTTAATCAAGTGGTCAACTGGATAAAAAAACATAAAGATAACAAATAATTTAAAAGTGCTTTGTCGCTATTTGAAAACTCAGAAAATATGTCCTTATTTTAGTCTTTTAGAGCACTAACCATAATTTTGATGCCAATAAGACCCTCTCATATATGTAATTTCTAAAGGAAATGCTCTAGGTATTACAGTTTTGATTACATCAAGATGACGTCAGGCATTCCACACTTTTGTAATAAATATAGAATGTTAACAATCTAGTTGTTCATTAGGATACTGTTGAGAGGCAGAGGCCAGGGGCACGGACTCTGAAAATTGAAGGCAGGTAGGAGGGTGCAAAGGCAACAATTTAACCACACTGAGCAGGCAGGCAGGGCCGTGGCAGCACAACAGACTATGGAGGGCAGTGGAAAGGGGGGCAGGGGCAACAAACCAACAATACAGGACTTGCAAGAGAGGCTGTGGCAATGTAATAGACCATTGTGGGCAGAAGGAAGAGGCAATGGTAGTACAACCATACATGCCAACAGACCCGATTCAGCCAGGAAACGTCCAATGTTTTTAAGCTCAAATGGGCTTTATTTGATCTATCTCCTGTCTACAATCTCCTCTTCTTCAATGTAACTCAAAGGGGAAAATCAATACCCCAGTTATTTTTCAAAATCTCCCTCTAACCAAGTTCAAAATGTTTGCAAGTATGGTACATTGGATCATGGAAGGAAATGGGGTAGGGACATGGACTTGGATAACAGAGGACAGGAGGGACATGGAGAGGTGCACAAAACTGACCCTGCAGGGCAGGCATCAGGGTTTGCAGCAGCACAATACACCACACTGGGCATGCGGGACAGGAGTGCAGCACAACAATCCATAGAAAGCAAGAGGGAGGGGACAGGACCATGCACATGGACAACAGAGAACAGAGGGGCAAGAGGCAATGGTAGCTAGCTGACCATAATGGACAGCCAGGAGAGAAAGCTGCAGCATAACAGACCATAAAGGGCAGGAGGGACGGATCAGGGGCATTACAATGGAACAGACAAGCCAGGAGGGAGGGAGTAGGGGTCTGCACATGTAAACAGAGGGCTGGGGGCAAGGGGGCAGGACAGGAGCAGCAAGATAGCCATGGAGGTCAGGCAGGATGGGCACTAGAATCAAGACACACCATGAAGAGCAACAGTGAGACTGTGATGGCATACACACAGACCTTGGAGGGAAGGTGGGAGGGGGTCAGGGGCAGCTAACTGACGACACAGGGAAGGTGGGAGGGGCCATGGCAGCACAGAAGACCATGCATGGCAAGTGGGAGGGTTAGTGGCAGCACAATGGCTATGATGGGCAAGAAGGAGGGTGCAGGGGCATGCGCAAAGGATGATGGAGGATAGAAGGGAGGGTCAGGACCTGTGCACAGACCAGAAAGTTTAGGGAAAGGGGCCTCACAACAGACCGCACGGGGCAGGCAGGAGGAGCAGTTGCAGCACAACAGACCAGGGAGGGCAGAAGGGTGTGGCAGTACAATGGACCATGTAGGACAGGAGGAAGAGGATAGGGGCATGGCATGTGGACAGGCAGGGTGGAGGTGGCAGGGACAGGTTACAGTCATCTGACAATGCTAGGCAGGTGGGAGGGGAGTGGCAGCTCAACAGAGCACTCAGAGTAGATAGGAGTGGCTGGTCCATGGAACATGGTGGGCAAAAAGGATGCACAAAGACATCGGAGGGCAGGGGGAAGGAGAATCGGGGCAGCAAGCTAAGCACAGAGTTTAAGCAGGAGGTCAATGATGGGGCATAGAATTGGGCAATGGAGGGCAGGAGGAGTGGACTGGTACATCATACTAAATTGAGGGCAGTGGCAGCACATCAGACCATGCATGGCAGGAGGGAGGAGGCTAGTCCATGGATTCACACAACAGAGGATAGGGAGGAGGGGGATGGGGCAGCAAGCTAACTGTTCAGAGAAGGCGGGTATTAGGAACTTTATTGTTTTTAAAACGTGTGTCTGTGCAAACTACTTAAAATATGAACAAGTATGCAGCATAATCTCACTTTTATTCAGGAAGAAGAGGACGTTTGTGACTGACTCCGGGCCCACTTGGCAGAAACACCCGCTGACCCTCCACCCCCTATGGCAAAATGTAATGCCCGTGAAAAGGGTAGGTGAACACAGTGTTATATAGAACATAGTCGTGAGAGCACGATTGAAAATGAAAACTAGATATAGTGTATGGTATAAACTATGCACCAAAAAGTGTGATATAAGATGAACCGGGCGTGAAATATAATATGCAATACATTGTGCGCAATGACAGATTCATTGGAGAGCGCGAGATAGCACAGGCTCGAGCGCGTGCTATGCGATATGCGCCTTGGAGTGTAATATGCACAGGGCAGTGTTGTGTAACCTAACTAGTCTCTAAAGTTGTAATATAAAATATGTGCTGGGGAGTGTAACGTTGCATATGCACTGTGACAAAGATATGGATCCCAGATTGTAATATGTATGGCATAGCACTGTGCGTTATAACATAGGCATCGCGGAAGGCACGTTAGATGGGGCAATATAACCCGTGCGAAGACAAGTGTGGCATGACATATTCACGGGGTGGTGTTACAGTGCACATGGGCTAGAGAGTGTCATAGCATATGCACTAGCTAGTGGAATACAACACAAAGGTGTGTGGCACTCAGCAGGCAATGGTGGGTGTAACACAGCATTGGGCACTGCCAGGAGCGCGCTGTGACTCTCAAGTGATGTTCGTCCCCTTTCCAGAGAGTGAAATAAAAAGTATTACACATCTGGCAGTGGATGTGTGTTTTATTAACCGTGAGGGGGGTTTCTTGCATAGTTTTGGTCGAATTTTTGTCGAATCCCCTTTGAATGGCTTGGTGTGCATGTGTATTAAATGTGCCCGTCAATAGCTACCCATGTTTGTATAAATAAACGACAAGGGTGTCTACCGGGATTAGGCACGGTAGGGCATCAGACATGTCAGAGCTTCACTAGTGGTGTAAATACATTCCACGTGGATTCATTGTATGCATAGTCGCCTTTTAATGAATATCACGCAAATCGTCATGGTGATAGGTACGTACGGTTTGTCCAGCATGTCCTAGGTGTGTCTATAAATATATATTTTTTAAAAATAATAAAACCCAGTGGCCGGCCCTGGGTATTGGGGTCAAAAAAATATAATTAGGAGACAGGCCCTGGGGGATGGAGTCATCAGGGCCAATAAATTAGAATAAGAAGGGGAACCACACAGCCCCCTTCTTAAAAAATTAAAATAAATAAAAGACTGGCATCGTGCCGGAGGCCACGCCCCCTCCTTGCAGCACTCTGCAAATGCGCCCCCTGGCGAGTTGTAAGTTGGGGAATTAATTCCTTTTCAATACTGAGGGTCCCTGAGGGCCAACTAGCCCAACGGGCATCTCCAGTATGCGCCAGGGAGCTGCGCTGCAGACAGGTGTTCTGAGGCCAAGCCCCTTTTTACACCTCTCTGCAACGCAGCTCTGTGGCGCTTACTGGAGGTACCTAGTGGTCTAGTTTGACCCTAGGGACCCTTAGGATTCAAGGGGACTTAATCTCTCAACTTAGAACAGCCACAGGGCGCATTTACACAGTGGTGAAGAAGGGGACGGGGCCTGAGGAGACGAGTGCAAACACGCACTATGGAACGTTTTAAATTGGGGATATAATTTCCCTTCAATACTGAGGGCACCTGGGGGCTAACTAGCCCACCAAGTGCTTCCAGTAAGCGCCACTGAGCTGCATTGCAGAGAGGTGGTCCAGGCCGTGCCACTTTTTACACCTCTCTGCAACGCAGCTCTGTGGCACTTACTGGAGGTACCTAGTGGGCTAGTTGGACCCTAGGGACCCTCAGGATTCAAATGAACTTAATCTCCCAACTAAAAACGGACACAGGGCGTGTTTACACAGTGGTGAAGGGAGGGGACGGGGCCTGAGTTAACGTGTGCAAAAACGCCCTGTGGCCTGTTTTAAGAGGTAGTTTTAATCCCCCTGCCGTATTATATACTAGGGGCTTACAGAGGAGGTCATGCTAATCACAGGGGGACCCCAACGCATAATGTTCCCTAGTGTATGTAGGTGTTTTCACTGTATTCTAAGTGTCTTTTAACATAGTACTGGCTCTAGGACTGGTTAGTCAGACTCAGTTACCACCAGTATCCGTCTGAAAAAGTTGAGTTGAGGGTACAGGATGATTTTGCAACAAGGCTTTTTTCTGCTCTTCTTTTTGTTCTTTCTGCATGTTATCCTTCTTCCTGCACTTTTCTTCGTCTTTGAGGAATTCTGTTGCTTCTTTCTGCACTTCTTTTTTTTCTTTCTGTCCATTTTTTCTTCTTTCATCACATGTCCTATCTCTGTAGGCATAGTTAGAAATTAGCATTTAAAAAACCTTTGAAATTCACAGAAAAAACCGTAGGTTTCAGGCATGTTATAGTTAGGAATTAGCATTTAAAAAACCTCAGAAATTCACTGAAAAAACCATAGGTTTCAGGGGTGTTATAGTTAGCTGGACTTTTCACTTGTGCAAAACCATTGAAATTCCCCCGTTATAGTTAGTTCAGCTAACTATAACTCGCGCGCCCGCAATTCACTGCTGATGACGTCACATATTACATCACTCATGACATGGTCAGTGACATCACTCATGACATTACTGATGACATCTCAAATTGCAGTTAATAGAAGGTTTTAAGACTTTAGTTACATTATAAATCATTTGTTGATGGTACCATACTCATTTTAGGAATTGTGGTATGTTCTAAGGTGATTTCACCATGTGAAAAAGCCTTCTGCTGGGATATCATGATTGAGAGAAAAATATTTTCTCATGCTTTTACCACAGAGGTTTGGAAGGTGATCTATAGACTAAACTGAGAGCTTATTTTCTGTAAATTCACATTATCTTTCTCAGTCATGTGAGAATGAAGTCTGACATTCTCAGTAAAACATGTACATCCAACAAGGGCAGAGACTGTCAGTTGATTCCTTTGTGTTCTACTGCAGCTTCCCAGAGTGTTCCAAAGAACTACTAGAGCGCTAACAGTCCTACTTATGATAAACGTATGGCACACCTGAAGCCATCTTGCTTGGATTAAAGTGGTAACTCTTAAAACATTTAATTTAAAAAGGAACAAAATGAGGGGGTTCATTTTTCAATAAAAAGTATGATTAGTGCTGCAGAAAGAAAAATTAGGGCACATTTTGAGTGACTTCTCAAATCCTCTTCTATTTCATTAAAAAATTCTGACATGCAGACTGAAACATGCACTTTCAATACCAGCAGCAGTTTTCCCTGGTGAGCAGTAGCTTTACTACAGTGATCTAATGAGCAAAAAGAGTGCTAACATTCTGAATTTATGGCAAATGTGTGACACATCTGAATGCCTTCTTGATGGAATCAAAGTAAAAAACTGAAAGTATTTCCTACTGAGGAGACTGCAGTAAATGAGGAAATTAGGAAACTTCATAACAAATAAGTCTCCCAAGATGGCCACCAGAGACAAAAGAGCCCAAATGTAGCCCAAATATCACCCAGATGTAGCCCAAGTATAGCCCAATGACAGAATGTCCCAGAATGTTCTTAAAAACAACTAGAGCGCTTACTGTCTTCATTATGACAAAAGTATGGCACACCTGAAGCCATCTTGATTGGAATAAACTGGTAACACTTAAAACATTTAATTTAAAAAGGAACACAATGAGGAGGTTCATTTTGCCATAGAAATTATGATTAATGCTGAAGAAAGAAAATGAGGGCACATTTTGAGTGACTTCTCAAATCCTCTTCTATTTCATTAAAAAATTCTGACATGCAGACTGAAACATGCACTTTTAATACCAGGAGCAGACTTCCATGGTGCAGTAGTTTTACTACAGTGATCTAATGAGCAACTAGAGTGCTAACATTCAGAATTTATGGCAAATGTGTGACATATCTGAATACCTTCATGATGGAATCAAAGTAAAAAACTGAAAGCATTTCCTACTGAGGAGACTGCAGTACATGAGGAAATTAGGAAACTTCATAACAAATAAATCTCCCAAGATGGCCACCGGAGACAAAAGAGCCCAAATGTAGCCCAAAATCACCCAGATGTAGCCCAAATATAGCCCAATGACAGAAGTGTGCAAAACACTTATTATTTTGTGTTTTTGCAGTGTTATATAGTGCAGACTTGTCAGGTATTGGAGTGCTTTACATGAGCATTGGTTACATCACACAAGAACACATTCATTTTGGTTGTAGACATGGGGAGACTAAGTGATTTGACCAGAATCACAGAATGTCGAGCTGAAGCAGAAACTTCAACCTGGTTCCCCAGTTGCAAAGTCTGCAGTTCTGGAAGTAACACCACATCATCTCCCCTAAGTGCAACATTTAATCAAGTGGTCAACTGGATAAAAAAACATAAAGATAACAAATAATTTAAAAGTGCTTTGTCGCTATTTGAAAACTCAGAAAATATGTCCTTATTTTAGCCTTTTAGAGCACTAACCATAATTTTGATGCCAATAAGACCCTCTCATATATGTAATTTCTAAAGGAAATGCTCTAGGTATTACAGTTTTGATTACATCAAGATGATGTCAGGCGTTCCACACTTTTGTAATAAATATAGAATGTTAGCAATCTAGTTGTTCATTAGGATACTGTTGAGAGACAGAGGCCAGGGGCACGGACTCTGAAAATTGAAGGCAGGTAGGAGGGTGCAAAGGCAACAATTTAACCACACTGAGCAGGCAGGAAGGGCCGTGGAAGCACAACAGACTATGGAGGGCAGTGGAAAGGGGGGCAGGGGCAACAAACCAACAATACAGGACTTGCAAGGGAGGCTGTTGGAGGCAAGATCTATTACGGGTCAAGGAAGCTAGGGGCGGTCCCCAGATCCCCGGGAGCCACCACAGAACTGAGCAGGAGAGTGAGTCAGGGACAAAAGGGGCACCTTAATTTGAGCCGGGGTGCCTAGGAACGCTTGCTCCAAAAATGAAGAAAACAGACATATGAGACATGGAATTGGAGGCAGAATACAATGGCAGTTTAATGAGAAGATGCAACTTCAAAGAAACCGCAGAATAGAGACATAAAGTACAAAATACAGACTCCAGATAATCATACAGCTGTCATGATATTCTCTGTATCTCAATTAATGTACTGACAGAGAGAGAGAAAACACATCTATAAATGCATCATGAGAAACAAGTTACACCAAGGAAAATGTTACCTAGGAACACTCACGTTTACTCTTAGAGCAAGCATTCCTGCAATTACAATACAAAATCTTTTAAATGCAAAAGTAAAGAGAACAATGGTTAAACATAACATGACATTTCATATAGGTAAAATAGAATAAGATACTTCAAGCAAAGCAGAGCAAGACATTTTAAGCAAAGGAAGACAAGAGCTCCCAGCTCTTGGGGAAAACCTGCACTGCCTGTTAACCTACATACAGACGGCGAGGTAGTCCGTCGATATCTGTGGGTGCTCCCTTTTTATATCATTTTGTGGGCTCCTTTGCACGCTACATCTACCTACGTATGCTACCCAAAAGCTTCGTCTGCAGATTTTACCAGACATTTCGTCATTTACCCACTTAATGCTGACAATGGACTGGGTGAAAAGGTCAGTCTCTCAGGCCAATCGCTTATCGTAAGTTCCATAGAGCAAGCAGAAAATAATGGGTATTGTACGGGAATTCAATATATTCATGTATAAAATCTCCTCAGTTCTCCTAACTTGACGCTCTGCGGTTGCCACTTCCTTAAAAGCGGGAAACCTGCCCAGGAAGCAAGTACCAGTCCAGGATGCAGCCTACTGTATGTCGACAGCTTCAGGGGGATGTTGAACTTTGATACCGAGCACGGAGCACTCGGGTAGGGTGGGGGCTACTGGTTTGGAGCAGAAGGCCTCGCAGACCTGCCTTCAGACTGCTATACACTAAAATTGCAGAGCTATGGTCAATTTAACAAAGAGGCCTACATATTGAACAGAAGGGCCTACACAGGGGTTTTATACTGGCTGAGTGATAAGGATGCCTCAGGATAATTATATAGCAACACAGGACCCGCTGGTCAATTTAATACGGCCTACAAATGCAGCTGGCAGGGCAAGGACAAGGGTCTCATACTTCAGGTGTGGACAGAACGGGCCAGGGGCCCCCTGTGATACAAAATCTACCCTCCTTCAAGCCTGTGGCAATGTAATAGAACATTGTGGGCAGAAGGAAGAGGCAATGGTAGTACAACCATACATGCCAACAGACCCGATTCAGCCAGGAAACGTCCAATGTTTTTAAGCTCAAATGGGCTTTATTTGATCTGTCTCCTGTCTACAATATCCTCTTTTTCAATGTAACTCAAAGGGGAAAATCAATACCCCAGTTTTTTTTCAAAATCTCCCTCTTACCAAGTTCAAAATGTTCGCAAGTATGGTACATTGGATCATGGAAGGAAATGGGATAGGGACATGGACTTGGATAACAGAGGACAGGAGGGACATGGAGAGGTGCACCAAACTGACCCTGCAGGGCAGGCATCAGGGTTTGCAGCAGCACAATACACCACACAGGGCATGCAGGACGGGAGTGCAGCACAACAATCCATAGAAAGCAAGAGGGAGGGGACAGGACCATGCACATGGACAACAGAGAACAGAGGGGCAAGAGGCAATGGTAGCTAGCTGACCATAATGGACAGACAGGAGAGAAAGCTGCAGCATAACAGACCATAAAGGGCAGGAGGGACGGATCAGGGGCATTACAATGGAACAGACAAGCCAGGAGGGAGGGAGTAGGGCTGGGGGCAAGGGGGCAGGGCAGGAGCAGCAAGATAGCCATGGAGGTCAGGCAGGATGGGCACTAGAAGCAAGACACACCATGAAGAGCAACAGTGAGACTGTGATGGCATACACACAGACCATGGAGGGAAGGTGGGAGGGGGTCAGGGGCAGCTAACTGACCACACAGGGAAGGTGGGAGGGGCCATGGCAGCACAGAAGACCATGCATGGCAAGTGGGAGGGTTAGTGGCAGCACAATGGCTATGATGGGCAAGAAGGAGGGTGGAGGGGCATGCACAAAGGACGATGGAGGATAGAAGGGAGGGTCAGGACCTGTGCACAGACAAGAAAGTTCAGGGGAAGGGACCTCACAACAGACCACACGGGGCAGGCAGGAGGAGCAGCTGCAGCACAACAGACCAGGGAGAGCAGAAGGGTGTGGCAGTACAATGGACCATGTAGGACAGGAGGAAGAGGATAGGGGCATGGCATGTGGACAGGCAGGGTGGAGGTGGCAGGGACAGGTTACAGTCATCTGACAATGCTAGGCAGGTGGGAGGGGAGTGGCAGCTCAACAGAACACTCAGAGTAGATAGGAGTGGCAGGTCCATGGGACATGGTGGGCAAAAAGGATGGAGCAGGGGCATGCACAAAGACATCGGAGGGCAGGGGGAAGGAGAATAGGGGCAGCAAGCTAAGCACAGAGTTTAAGCAGGAGGTCAATGATGGGGCATAGAATTGGGCAATGGAGGGCAGGAGGAGTGGACTGGTACATCATACTGAGGGCAGTGGCAGCACATCAGACCATGCATGGCAGGAGGGAGGAGGCTAGTCCATGGATTCACACAACAGAGGATAGGGAGGAAGGGGATGGGGCAGCAAGCTAACTGTTCAGAGAAGGCGGGTATTAGGAACTTTATTGTTTTTAAAACATTGTGTCTGTGCGAACTACTTAAAATATGAACAAGTATGCAGCATAATCTCACTTTTATTCAGGAAGAAGAGGACGTTTGTGACTGTGACTCCGGGCTCACTTGGCAGAAACACCCCCTGACCCTCCACCCCCTATCGCAAAATGTAATGCCCGTGAAAAGGGTAGGTGAACACAGTGTTATATAGAACATAGTCCTGAGAGCACGATTGAAAATGAAAACTAGATATAGTGTATGGTATAAACTATGCACCAAAAAGTGTGATATAAGATGAACCGGGCGTGAAATATAATATGCAATACATTGTGCGCAATGACAGATTCATTGGAGAGCGCGAGATAGCACAGGCACTAGCGCGTGCTATGCGATATGCGCCTTGGAGTGTAATATGCACAGGGC
Source organism: Triturus cristatus (assembly GCF_964204655.1). Classification (NCBI taxonomy): domain Eukaryota; kingdom Metazoa; phylum Chordata; class Amphibia; order Caudata; family Salamandridae; genus Triturus; species Triturus cristatus. The sequence goes on along the minus strand of NC_140589.1, from coordinate 410,009,169 downwards.
AGTGTTGTGTAACCTAACTAGTCTCTAAAGTTGTAATATAAAATATGTGCTGGGGAGTGTAAGGTTGCATATGCACTGTGACAAAGATATGGATCCCAGATTGTAATATGTATGGCATAGCACTGTGCGTTATAACATAGGCATCGAGAAAGGCACGTTAGATGGGGCAATATAACCCGTGCGAAGACAAGTGTGGCATGACATATTCACGGGGTGGTGTTACAGTGCACATGGGCTAGAGAGTGTCATAGCATATGCACTAGCTAGTGGAATACAACACAGAGGTGTGTGGCACACGGCAGGCAATGGTGGGTGTAACACAGCATTGGGCTCTGTCAGGAGCACGCTGTGACTCTCAAGTGATGTTCGTCCCCTTTCCAGAGAGTAAAATAAAAAGTATTACACATCCGGCAGTGGATGTGTGTTTTATTAACCGTGAGGGGGGTTTCTTGCATAGTTTTGGTCGAATTTTTGTCGAATCCCCTTTGAATGGCTTGGTGTGCATGTGTATTAAATGTGCCCGTCAATAGCTACCCAAGTTTGTATAAATAAACGACAAGGGTGTCTACCGGGATTAGGCACGGTAGGGCATCAGACATGTCAGAGCTTCACTAGTGGTGTAAATACATTCCACGTGGATTCATTGCATGCATAGTCGCCTTTTAATGAATATCACGCAAATCGTCATGGTGATAGGTACGTACGGTTTGTCCAGCATGTCCTAGGTGTGTCTATAAATATATATTTTTTAAAAAAATTAAAAAACAGTGGCCGGCCCTGGGGATTGGGGTCAAAAAAATATAATTAGGAGACTGGCCCTGGGGGATGGGGTCATCAGGGCCAATAAATTAGAATAAGAAGGGGAACCAAACAGCCCCCCTTCTTAAAAAACTAAAATAAATAAAAGACTGGCATCGTGCCGGAGGCCATGCCCCCTCCGTGCAGCACTCTGCAAACGCGCCCCCAACAGGTATCTCCAGTATGCGCCAGGGAGCTGCGCTGCAGCCAGGTGTTCTGAGGCCAAGCCCCTTTTTACACCTCTCTGCAACGCAGCTCTGTGGCGCTTACTGGAGGTACCTAGTGGTCTAGTTTGACCCTAGGGACCCTTAGGATTCAAGGGGACTTAATCTCTCAACTTAGAACAGCCACAGGGCGCGTTTACACAGTGGTGAAGGGAGGGGACGGGGCCTGAGGTGACGTGTGCAAACACGCACTATGGCACGTTTTAAATTGGGGATATAATTTCCCTTCAATACTGAGGGCCCCTGGGGGCTAACTAGCCCACCAAGTGCTTCCAGTAAGCGCCACTGAGCTGCATTGCAGAGAGGTGGTCCAGGCCGTGCCACTTTTTACACCTCTCTGCAACGCAGCTCTGTGGCACTTACTGGAGGTACCTAGTGGGCTAGTTGGACCCCAGGGACCCTCAGGATTCAAATGAACTTAATCTCCCAACTAAAAATGGACACAGGGCGTGTTTACACAGTGGTGAAGGGAGGGGACGGGGCCTGAGTTAACGTGTGCAAAAACGCCCTGTGGCCTGTTTTAAGAGGTAGTTTTAATCCCCATGCCCTCTTATATACTAGGGGCTTACAGAGGAGGTCATGCTAATCACAGGGGGACCCCAACGCATAATGTTCCCTAGTGTATGTAGGTGTTTTCACTGTATTCTAAGTGTCTTTTAACATAGCACTGGCTCTAGGACTGGTTAGTCAGGCTCAGTTACCACCAGTATCCGTCTGAAAAAGTTGAGGGTACAGGATGATTTTGCAACAAGGCTTCTTTCTGCTCTTCTTTTTGTTCTTTCTGCACGTTATCCTTCTTCCTGCACTTATCTTCGTATTTGAGGACTTCTGTTGCTTCTTTCTGCACTTCTTTTGTTTCTTTCTGTGCATTTTTTCTTCTTTCTTCACATGTCCTATCTCTGTAGGCATAGTTAGAAATTAGCATTTAAAAAACCTTTGAAATTCACAGAAAAAACCATAGGTTTCAGGCACGTTATAGTTAGGAATTAGCATTTAAAAAACCTCAGAAATTCACTGAAAAAACCATAGGTTTCAGGGGTGTTATAGTTAGCTGGACTTTTCACTTGTACAAAACCATTGAAATTCCCCCGTTATAGTTAGTTCAGCTAACTATAACTCGGGCACCCGCAATGCACTGCTGATGACGTCACATATTACATCACTCATGACATGGTCAGTGACATCACTCATGACATCACTGATGACATCTCAAATGACATCACTGATGACATCACTGATGACATCATCCTTGTGATAGAGTGGCAGACCTCCTCTCACCCTAATATAACCTTTGATACACACATTCAAAAATAGAGACTAAAATTTTCAAAACAATGGACATACCAATACCAGTTACAACAACCTCTTCAGTAATTCTAAGATCCACATACACATCCACTCATTCACCAACAGTCCTATACAGTCACTCATACATGTACTCACTCATCATATGTACTCATACACCTATACATCCTGTTACACAATGCCACTCATCCATAGAGTTACTCACACACATAGTCACTCATGCTAATAAAGAATCAAACATACATTTACTTGCATATACAGTTATACACACACCAGCATACTTACTTCTACGGAAACTTACACATACTTAGTCTTTTAAACAATCACTTATAGAAACACATACTTATTCATACAGGAACTCTTTCAATCTCTCACTCTCACATATACTCACATATATACACCAATAGTCACATATACTAGTTTAAAACATATGTAGTTACTCATAAAGACACTATTGAGACAGTCATTCACTCACTAACACACCCATACACACACTCATCCACCCATACAGTCCTGCACACATGCTGTGTTCAACACATACAAACAGTGAGTCACTCATTCATGCACCTATGCACTACGTAATACCCCCCACCGAACCATGCAGACACTCAGACTGATACTCAAAAAACCAACTAATAACCTATATAGACACCCATGTAGCTACTCACCAACCCATGCAGCCACTTATACACAAAGTGAGAGACTGATACAGATATTTACATATTTAAACATTACTCACTAAGCCATGTATTCACTATGATACACTTAATCAGTCAGTTACACAATCAATTTTTCAAAAACAAATCATCCATTTAGACACTTATATACCCATTTATTCTTCCATCGACCTTGAGATATACATATATAAAACATATTTAATTTTCAGAAAAACACACATTCACTGGATGATGTCATCAGTGATGTCATCAGTGATGTCATTTGAGATGTCATCAGTGATGTCATGAGTGATGTCACTGACCATGTCATGAGTGATGTAATATGTGACGTCATCAGCAGTGCATTGCGGGTGCCCGAGTTATAGTTAGCTGAACTAACTATAACGGGGGAATTTCAATGGTTTTGTACAAGTGAAAAGTCCAGCTAACTATAACACCCCTGAAACCTATGGTTTTTTCAGTGAATTTCTGAGGTTTTTTAAATGCTAATTCCTAACTATAACGTGCCTGAAACCTATGGTTTTTTCTGTGAATATATATATATATATATATATATATATATATATATATATATATTCACTGAAAAAACCATAGGTTTCAGGGGTGTTATAGTTAGCTGGACTTTTCACTTGTACAAAACCATTGAAATTCCCCCGTTATAGTTAGTTCAGCTAACTATAACTCGCGCGCCCGCAATGAACTGCTGATGATGTCACATATTACATCACTCATGACATGGTCAGTGACATCACTCATGACATCACTGATGACATCTCAAATGACATCACTGATGACATCATCCAGTGAATGTGTGTTTTTCTGAAAATTAAATATGTTTTATATATGTATATCTCAAGGTCGATGGAAGAATAAAGTGTCTAAATGGATGATTTGTTTTTGAAAAATTGATTGTGTAACTGACTGATTAAGTGTATCATAGTGAATACATGGCTTAGTGAGTAATGTTTAAATATGTAAATATCTGTATCAGTCTCTCACTTTGTGTATAAGTGGCTGCATGGGTTGGTGAGTAGCTACATGGGTGTCTATATAGGTTATTTGAGTATCAGTCTGAGTGTCTGCATGGTTCGGTGGGGGTATTACGTAGTGCATAGGTGCATGAATGAGTGACTCACTCTTTGTATGTGTTGAAGACAGCATGTGTGCAGGGCTGTATGGGTGGATGAGTGTGTGTATGGGTGTGTTAGTGAGTGAATGACTGTCTCAATAGTGTCTTTATGAGTAACTACATATGTTTTAAACTAGTATATGTGACTATTGGTGTATATAAGTGAGTATATGTGAGAGTGAGAGATTGAAAGAGTTCCTGAATGAATAAGTATGTGTTTCTATGAGTGATTGTTTAAAAGACTAAGTATATGTAAGTTTCCGTAGAAGTAAGTGTGGTGGTGTGTGTATAACTGTATATTCAAATAAATGTTTGTTTGATTCTTTATTAGCATGAGTGACTATGTGTGTGAGTAACTCTATGGATGAGTGGCATTGTGTAACAGGATGTATAGGTGTATGAGTACATATGATGAGTGAATACATGTATGAGTGACTGTATAGGACTGTTGGTGAATGAGTGGATGTGGATGTGGATCTTAGAATTACTGAAGAGGTTGTTGTAACTGGTATTGGTATGTCCATTGTTTTGAAAAGTTTAGTCTCTATTTTTGAATGTGTGTATCAAAGTTTAAATTAGGGTGAGAGGAGGTCTGCCACTCTATCACAAGGATGATGTCATCAGTGATGTCATCAGTGATGTCATTTGAGATGTCATCAGTGATGTCATGAGTGATGTCACTGACCATGTCATGAGTGATGTAATATGTGACGTCATCAGCAGTGCATTGTGGGCGCGCGAGTTATACTTAGATGAACTAACTATAACGGGGGAATTTCAATGGTTTTGTACGAGTGAAAAGTCCAGCTAACTATAACGCCACTGAAACCTATGGTTTTTTCAGTGAATATATATATATATATATATATATATCAAACGAATCTCATCCTTGCGAAAGAGCAGTGACCCAGCAGGGAAGTTCAAGGAAGCCTTTATTGAATCACAGATGACATGGCGAATGTATTTCGGCATAAACTGCCTTCCTCAGCGCCCAAGTTAACAGGTGGCTTCCGTCGTTATCAGATAAATATTCCTGCCGCCTTTATTGGTCATCATGAAGGCTCCGCCCTCTAGAACGAAACTCCCCCTGTTCGTAGTTCCCAAGGTGGTCGAGAACTCCAACATCCAGAATGCAGTGCTCTGCTTCAGGTAAGTGGTGGATGGAGAGATTGTTACACCAAGTGGTCGGGCGGAATGCAGGGTTCCGATGTAGATGTCAGCCAGAATGTCCTGCTTGTAGTGTCAATGAAGCGCTCCCCTGGGTCCCCGCACCGCTTTAGCCCCAAATCTCGGGAATTTTATCAGCAGGGGCAGCTATGCAAATACACGCCGCCCAAAGTGCAGTAGAATCACCGCACTACTGCTCTGTAGCCCCCAGTCCTCGAGGCGGGCACAAACCAATTCACTACCGTGAAAGAGCAGAACAGCCGAAGCAGCGCCAGTGAGGTCCGGTCCTTTGTGAAGCGGGGGTCTCAGTAATGTGTCTCTGGCTGACACAGTCTAAATCAAACGAATCTCATCCTTGCGAAAGAGCAGTGACCCAGCAGGGAAGTTCAAGGAAGCCTTTATTGAATCACAGATGACATGGCGAATGCATTTCGGCATAAACTGCCTTCCTCAGCGCCCAAGTTAACAGGTGGCTTCCGTCGTTATCAGATAAATATTCCTGCCGCCTTTATTGGTCATCATGAAGGCTCCGCCCTCTAGAACGAAACTCCCCCTGTTCGTAGTTCCCAAGGTGGTCGAGAACTCCAACATCCAGAATGCAGTGCTCTGCTTCAGGTAAGTGGTGGATGGAGAGATTGTTACACCAAGTGGTCGGGCGGAATGCAGGGTTCCGATGTAGATGTCAGCCAGAATGTCCTGCTTGTAGTGTCAATGAAGCGCTCCCCTGGGTCCCCGCACCGCTTTAGCCCCAAATCTCGGGAATTTCATCAGCAGGGGCAGCTATGCAAATACACGCCGCCCAAAGTGCAGTAGAATCACCGCACTACTGCTCTGTAGCCCCCAGTCCTCGAGGCGGGCACGAACCAATTCACTACCGTGAAAGAGCAGAACAGCCGAAGCAGCGCCAGTGAGGTCCGGTCCTTTGTGAAGCGGGGGTCTCAGTAATGTGTCTCTGGCTGACACAGTCTAAATCAAACGAATCTCATCCTTGCGAAAGAGCAGTGACCCAGCAGGGAAGTTCAAGGAAGCCTTTATTGAATCACAGATGACATGGCGAATGCATTTCGGCATAAACTGCCTTCCTCAGCGCCCAAGTTAACAGGTGGCTTCCGTCGTTATCAGATAAATATTCCTGCCGCCTTTATTGGTCATCATGAAGGCTCCGCCCTCTAGAACGAAACTCCCCCTGTTCGTAGTTCCCAAGGTGGTCGAGAACTCCAACATCCAGAATGCAGTGCTCTGCTTCAGGTAAGTGGTGGATGGAGAGATTGTTACACCAAGTGGTCGGGCGGAATGCAGGGTTCCGATGTAGATGTCAGCCAGAATGTCCTGCTTGTAGTGTCAATGAAGCGCTCCCCTGGGTCCCCGCACCGCTTTAGCCCCAAATCTCGGGAATTTCATCAGCAGGGGCAGCTATGCAAATACACGCCGCCCAAAGTGCAGTAGAATCACCGCACTACTGCTCTGTAGCCCTCAGTCCTCGAGGCGGGCACGAACCAATTCACTACCGTGAAAGAGCAGAACAGCCGAAGCAGCGCCAGTGAGGTCCGGTCCTTTGTGAAGCGGGGGTCTCAGTAATGTGTCTCTGGCTGACACAGTCTAAATCAAACGAATCTCATCCTTGCGAAAGAGCAGTGACCAAGCAGGGAAGTTCAAGGAAGCCTTTATTGAATCACAGATGACATGGCGAATGCATTTCGGCATAAACTGCCTTCCTCAGCGCCCAAGTTAACAGGTGGCTTCCGTCGTTATCAGATAAATATTCCTGCCGCCTTTATTGGTCATCATGAAGGCTCCACCCTCTAGAACGAAACTCCCCCTGTTCGTAGTTCCCAAGGTGGTCGAGAACTCCAACATCCAGAATGCAGTGCTCTGCTTCAGGTAAGTGGTGGATGGAGAGATTGTTACACCAAGTGGTCAGGCGGAATGCAGGGTTCCGATGTAGATGTCAGCCAGAATGTCCTGCTTGTAGTGTCAATGAAGCGCTCCCCTGGGTCCCCGCACCGCTTTAGCCCCAAATCTCGGGAATTTCATCAGCAGGGGCAGCTATGCAAATACACGCCGCCCAAAGTGCAGTAGAATCACCGCACTACTGCTCTGTAGCCCCCAGTCCTCGAGGCGGGCACGAACCAATTCACTACCGTGAAAGAGCAGAACAGCCGAAGCAGCGCCAGTGAGGTCCGGTCCTTTGTGAAGCGGGGGTCTTAGTAATGTGTCTCTGGCTGACACAGTCTAAATCAAACGAATCTCATCCTTGCGAAAGAGCAGTGACCCAGCAGGGAAGTTCAAGGAAGCCTTTATTGAATCACAGATGACATGGCGAATGCATTTCGGCATAAACTGCCTTCCTCAGCGCCCAAGTTAACAGGTGGCTTCCGTCGTTATCAGATAAATATTCCTGCCGCCTTTATTGGTCATCATGAAGGCTCCACCCTCTAGAACGAAACTCCCCCTGTTCGTAGTTCCCAAGGTGGTCGAGAACTCCAACATCCAGAATGCAGTGCTCTGCTTCAGGTAAGTGGTGGATGGAGAGATTGTTACACCAAGTGGTCGGGCGGAATGCAGGGTTCCGATGTAGATGTCAGCCAGAATGTCCTGCTTGTAGTGTCAATGAAGCGCTCCACTGGGTCCCCGCACCGCTTTAGCCCCAAATCTCGGGAATTTCATCAGCAGGGGCAGCTATGCAAATACACGCCGCCCAAAGTGCAGTAGAATCACCGCACTACTGCTCTGTAGCCCCCAGTCCTCGAGGCGGGCACGAACCAATTCACTACCGTGAAAGAGCAGAACAGCCGAAGCAGCGCCAGTGAGGTCCGGTCCTTTGTGAAGCGGGGGTCTCAGTAATGTGTCTCTGGCTGACACTGTCTAAATCAAACAAATCTCATCCTTGCGAAAGAGCAGTGACCCAGCAGGGAAGTTCAAGGAAGCCTTTATTGAATCACAGATGACATGGCGAATGCATTTCGGCATAAACTGCCTTCCTCAGCGCCCAAGTTAACAGGTGGCTTCCGTCGTTACCAGATAAATATTCCTGCCGCCTTTATTGGTCATCATGAAGGCTCCGCCCTCTAGAACGAAACTCCCCCTGTTCGTAGTTCCCAAGGTGGTCGAGAACTCCAACATCCAGAATGCAGTGCTCTGCTTCAGGTAAGTGGTGGATGTAGAGATTGTTACACCAAGTCGTCGGGCGGAATGCAGGGTTCCGATGTAGATGTCAGCCAGAATGTCCTGCTTGTAGTGTCAATGAAGCGCTCCCCTGGGTCCCCGCACCGCTTTAGCCCCAAATCTCGGGAATTTCATCAGCAGGGGCAGCTATGCAAATACACGCCTCCCAAAGTGCAGTAGAATCACCGCACTACTGCTCTGTAGCCCCCAGTCCTCGAGGCGCGCACGAACCAATTCACTACCGTGAAAGAGCAGAACAGCCGAAGCAGCGCCAGTATATATATATTCAGGGTTATTTCACACATCCATGACTTCCTTTTGTCACTTTTTTCCACCACGCTGTTTTTTCTGCAAATATGAATTGCCTTGTTTTTTATTATATCAATCCAAATCCATGTTGTGCAAGAGAAGACTACTATTTCTAGTTTTATTTCTCTAAAATGGTACATCTTATCAACCATAAAATACCGGTAATGTTATTTTCCTCTGTTGCTGCCTAATATCTGTAAATATGTAAAGGTATTAAAATGCCTAATTCAGCTAACAGTATTAAATATTCTTCAATATTTATAAAAAAATCATCAAAAGTCAATTTGATGTAAAATCTGAAATTCGATTTTATTCTTAAATCGTTTAAATGCAATAGCACTCTAAACAAGTTGTTTTGCCCTTGATAAATGAAATGACTGTAAAGAAATAAATAAACACAAGTATATTTTCCTTTTCTTTATATGTTCCTACCTTTGATTCTGAGTAAATCATTGTTTATTTCTTTGGCGTGCCATGTAGTTCCTGGCTGTTGGAGTACGTTATATCATTATCCTTGCTAGCCCTTAGCAATCACAAATGTATTTAACATAACTATAAAGCTCACAATCACAGAATGTTTTTTCTTTGCATACACAAGTCTTTTACAAGTCAGAAAAGTGTTTCTGACTATCTGACTAGTAAAAAAGTTTTTGTGATCGTTTCTGAATCGAAAATAGGAGGTGCCTTGAAATCTGCATCATTTCCTTTTTACGATCAGTAATGAATATATCAAAGGTTTATGACTACGACTTGGGTCTCAAACCAATAAGTTATTCATCCCCGAGGTGGGATGGTAACTGACTCTGAATCATGTTGGAAGCCTCAGGGAGAACAAGCAGTGATCTAGGGGACCAGTATCTGCTCCCCTGATGATTTCTTTTTTTTAGGTCGAGCCTAAACAGCGCTTACTATGTGGGTCTCTCGTTGGCAGAGGTAGCTTCCTTTGACCAAGTAGGGGCCCTTGCTTCTAGTCAGGGTAAGGGGGCTACACTCCTAAAATAACCCCTGCTCACCCCCTTGGTCGCTTGGCACGAGCAGGCAGGCTTATCTCAGAGGCATTGTGTAAAGCATTTGTGAACACATACAGTAATACAGTGAAAAGAACTACAAATGGACACCACAGCAGTTTAGAAAAATAAGTATGTCTTCCTTCTCCGCGGTCTCTGGTTATCGCCTAAATGCTGATAAGTGCGAGATTCTACCTTTAAACCCTATTTGTCAAAAGCATCTTTTTTCCCAAACGAGTTTCTCCTGGCAACCATCTAGGATCAAATATCTGGGTGTTTGGTTCGCTCCTCTCTTGTCTGATACACTCAAATTTAATTTTGATTATGTCTTCAAGAAAATGGACACGGCTATTCAACGCTGGAACCCGCTCTTTCTGTCTTGGTGGGGTCGGCTCAATTCTATAAAAATGATGTTATCCCCTCTTCTTCTTTATACCATTTCCATGCTGCCAGTACACATTCCAGTTTCCTTCTTTAAACGGATTGATTCCTTGTTGCTGAAATTCTTATGGAATGGCAAGCGGTCTCGGATAGCTTTGGCTTCATTGCGCAAGGATAAGGCTCAGTCTGGTGTGCGCTTTCCGAATTTCAGAGAATATCATCGAGCTTTCTCTTTGAAACAATCGACCCGTTGGTTCTCTTCTGATCTTCCGCACTATCCGCCCGTCTGGTTAAGTATGGAATCTTCCTTTCTATCCCCCTTTACCTTTCGCGAGTTTTTATCCTTCACGTCTTCTTTAGTTCGCTTTCGTACGCCTGTTATTTCTCATTGCCGCACTCTCCTTCTCCCTTACATAATATCATCTTATCCCTCCCTCCTTTCCATTCACGATCAACCGATATGGCACAACTCTCTTTTCAAAATTCGTAATCGCACCATCTTTTGGAAGACATGGCATTCTCGAGGATTGTGTTGGATCTCTCAATTAATTTCCCAAGATACCCCTCTCTCATTCCAGGAACTTCAATCCTCTTTCTCACTGCCCTCTTCTGCTCGTTCGCAATACAATGCCCTTCTCCCAGTCCTGATCTTATATCTTCGCTCTTTGGCGCCATCTACTGATATTCCTTTGGACCGCAAAGCTACTTCTTTATTATTGGAGACGTCTCCCTCAGCCTCTGCTATTTATAACTCTTTCCGGTACTCCACTGACAGACTAAAATCTAAAATCGAGAATGCATGGGAATTGGATCTTTCTCAGGGTTGGCCAATACCTTTTTGGGACAAAATATGGGCTAAGCTTCATAAAGCCTCTAGAGCTGCTAATACTACCCAAACCTTATATTTCATTTATAACAGAACTTTATGTACTCCACAAGCTTTATCCCGTTTTTCACCTGACACATCCCCTATTTGTTGGTCCTGTTCCTGTCCCGTCGCAGATCTCAAACACATGTTGTTTGAATGCCCTCCTATCTCCAAGTTCTGGCACCTAGTATGGACGCAAATACAAAAGATATTTCAACTTCAAATTCCCTTTTCCCCTTCACAAGTTTTTCTAGGTTCCCTATCACCGTCACTCCCACAATCTCCTTCCCATTATCTACTACTTGACCTTCTAGTTGCTGTGGCTTTCCATACCATTACTTCTAATTGGAAACAGGCTGCAAATGTCTCCTACCAATCTTGGTGGAATGCAGTTTGCTTCCATCATCGCCTAGATACTAATTACGTATCTCCCATTTCCCTGGCAATTAAACGCGACCTGATTTGGCTTCCTTTGGTATCCTATCTCTCCTCCTTTGCTCCGGTGCACGCCTCTCCAGATCCTAACACAGTTGAGGTGCGTAAGCCACCATGATTTTCTTCTTTCTTTAATGCCTTTTTTGTTATGATATCACGTTCTACTATACTATATGGTATTTTTCATTCCTATACGTAGGCTCTGTTCATGTAAGCTTCATGCTTGTTATAATTGCTTTTAATGAGAGTTTCTATTGAATTGCTTATTTTTTGTATATGTTTATCATGATGATTATACCCCGTTCCCCTCCCTTCTCCTTCCCTTCTTTATTTCTTCAATAAACTCAAACTTAAAAAAAAAAAAGAAAAATAAGTAATCTTTATCTAGACTTAACACAAGACTAGGCCTGGGCGGTAAATTCCGTTCCATTCTTTGCTTGTTCGTGCTTTCAAAATGCGTGTTCGCAAGATATTTCCCCCTGATCACGCAAACAGCGTCGCAAACAGGAAAAAAGAATCGCGAACTGGCGGAACAAGCAATTCCGCGTGTTTGTGGAACTCTGCGCGCTCGCAGAGATTTTTTACCGTTTTACAGAGTTTTGCATAGCATGACTACGCAAATTCCGCCCACCCCTACACAAGACCAAATAACAAAAATCCACAATACAGTATTAAAAAATATGACTTTCAGATGGTAGAAATAGCTTAGTTCAATATAGATGGTAAATGCAACACTTTTTACCCTCCAAGTCCCTTGGATGTGTAACCAAATATAAATAAAAAGGATAGCAGGGAAGGTGATGCATCGGTTCCTTTCTTTGGGGGAGGTCATGCGTCGGTTCCTCACTGTAGCGCAGGGGAGTTGATGCATCGGTCCCTTACTGGAGAGGAGGTGATGTGTCGGTTTCTTACTGCGTTCCGGTTATGATGCGACAAGATGGCGCCTCGATGTGATGCGATGATCCGGTGCAATGCGACAAAATGGCGTCTTTGATGCAATGTGACAACTTGGATGCGATGCCTGCTCGCCCGATGGCCGTGCGGCAAAATCAATGGTTTCTTGACCCGCGACAGGCCCTGCGATGCGCTTCTCCGGTGATGCGATGGCAACCTCTGCGGTGGCGGCAAATTGCCATCTCTGGTATGCAAATGGAAATAGCACATCTTACATTTGAAAAGAGTACATTGCCTACAATGAGGTAGTTTGTGTGCCTGTGTTCACATATCATATGTTTGTGTGTCTGCGATTGCATCTACCACATGCAGACTTCTCATGAACTATATACATAAAATCTATTGTTCTTTAAGTAGACAAGGTACACATGCAGGGCACAAGGACACAGAAATTGTCCCTTCATTTCTCCAACCAAACAGACAGTACTTTGCTCTAGGAGGACTTTTTAGCTTGTTGCTGTGACTACATGAGCCAAGATTTCCCAGAGAACAATAAGCAAAACTTCTAAATTAGGTCAACAATGTATTGGCATATTTTAGTTAGTTGACGATACAACCCTCTTGGACAAAGTTCCAAGAGGTCAGGACTGCAATATGCCCTGAATGCTATTCATTGATACTACCCTGAAAATATTCTAAGAATCAAGTAAGATAAAACAAAAATAGTAGTCTTTGGGAG